>NC_138925.1:2724917-4147831 GCF_965231255.1 Vanellus vanellus | reverse complement strand
TGAAGTAAAGTAAACTTCATTATGGGAAAACCCTGAATCTTAATATAAAATTTAAAATGTAATTCTCAAAGTTGTCATTTTCTTCTGTTGTCAGATGTAAATAAGTCTGACATAGCTTGCTCTTCTGCTCGGTAGAACTTAACCTTATGTATACTGGTTTAGGGAGGTATGTGAGGTTGGGAGACTTTTCTAAACACAGAACTGATATGCTTACTGCATTCTAACCACAAGATATGGCCTGCATGTTTTTTCCTTACTGTAATATAGTGCTTGATCCTGCCCTTGCAGAAGCAAATAGTAGTTTTGCAATTCACTGGTTAAAAACTTGAACAGACACTTATGTGGTAATCAGACCATTAAAACCCCTAAGTTGAAACAGAAAGGGCCGCTGGAGAAGAGTATGAAGGGAACTGTTTACATGTATGACCAGTGTTGCTTTTCTGCTGTACCTTTTTTCCCCTCCTTGATGCAGTAATCTATGAAAACCTGTTAGAGTAACTGTTAATGAGCTATTTATGGGACTTGTATCTGATTACTTCTCACACATAGTCTTCCCAAAAAAGGAGTGAGTTGTTTCACAGTGTCGTATAAGAATTCTACAAAAATACAGTGGAAGGCTCTGTGCTGTTGCTTTAGACTAGGCTTCCAAAACCAGAATGCTGGCAACTTGAGGAAAATACAGGCAGCAGAAGTTGAGGAGGCCAGTGTAAAACTGCTTCACATCAATGTGGAATTTTAGTCCTCTCTTTTCTGGAAGAGGATTGTAGGTTGGCCTTGTTGATTATGGCAACAAAATGCAGTGTTTTGATTAGAAAAAGGATGAAAGATTAACTTTATTTGCAAACGAGAGAGGTCTGTAGTCATCAAAGCTCTATATGTAACTTTGATTTGTGACTTAAAGGGCATAGCATAAAGCATTCTTTTAAGGTAGAAATCAAACTTAGTGTTTTTACTGCTTTTTAGATTGATTACAGTAAGAATTACAGTGATAGCAGTATGTCAGCTCTGCTGAGAGTGTATATTTCAGACAATCATTTTCTTCATGTTTTTTCTTTCAGAGCGAGACTGTAATTATGGAACAGAAATACAGAAAATGACAGAAAAACATTAGTTGCCCTCTTCTAGGACAGTCATGTTGGAAGGATTGGTAGCCTGGGTTCTCAACACTTACTTGGGCAAATATGTCAATAACCTGAACACAGACCAACTTTCAGTTGCTCTTCTAAAGGGTGAGGCTTTGTGGTATTTTCTGTAGTGTTTTCACACTGTGATTTAAAAAAAAGAAGTGTTATGTTTTTGTAATAACTGGATGGTGGAATAGAAACAATCACTTAATATTGTGTCTAACATTTATATAAACCCTTTTAATATAGAGTTATGTGCTAGCACTTTACAATGAATAGTAAATTCTCTTGTGTTCCTATCTTTGTTGCTTTTTATCAACATTGTTAAACCAATTTATATGAAAATTTCAGAAGTATGCGTAGCATATCTTATCAGCGTGTTTAATTTATAGAATATTTGACTGTCATTTTTCTTAATGCTGTTCAGTAGCTTTCCTGTTGAGGGACTGTGGCAGGAATTATTCTGTAGTCTTTATCTCTTACGTTTTGGTGCTTGTAGTTACTCCCCTGTCATTAAGACTTCTGGTTTATGTTATGTCATGTTATGTTCAGTGCTTTCTAATTTACCTTTTGCTGCTGTTATCTGTTGTTTTTTGAGAGAATATTTTATAACACTTCACAGCTTGTCTGTGCACATTTTTTGTAGTACTGAGAAAATACTTGAAGTATTTCTTTTGAAAAGACAAAGAGGAGAAGCTTTCTGCTTGGTTACAATAAAGTTCAGATTTAAAACCTTGCAGAAGGTTGCTTCTAGATGATCTCAAATAGTTTGAGCACATGGCATTGGAAAATTAACAAGTATATTAAATAACCGTTGCAACTGCAGCGCAACTCAAAGTGGTAGGTTGGCTGTTGTCATGAAATCCTGTTTGATTTTTTTTTTTCTTTAAAAGATGATGCTAGTAATTTTAGGCTTATAATGTTCAAGCTGGCACTCTTTAACATAATTTTGTTTAACAGACTTGTCTTTTTTGATGCTTTCTATAGGTGCTGTTGAATTGGAAAACTTGCCACTAAAGAAAGATGCCTTGAAGGAACTGGAATTACCATTTGAAGTAAAGGCAGGTTTGTATTTTGCTGGTGTGTGCAGGACAAATATTTATAAACAGGAAGTATTGCATATTTTAAAAGAACCTTTACCTGTGAGTCAGAAGCTTGAACAAATAAGGTAACCTGGTTTTCAGGTAATCCAGTTCTATTTTAGCTTCTTTGTTTCTTACACCAGTTTTTCTTTCAGGTTTTGCAAGGATGATAAAGTACATTTACACAGGAATCTGATAGCATCTCTGTTTTGTATATTTAGGTTTCATTGGCAAAATAACACTACAGATACCTTTTTATCGCCCACATGTGGATCCATGGGTGATATCTGTCTCAAAACTGCACTTAATTGGTGCACCAGAAAAACAAGAAGATTTTGATGAGGAAAGGGAGAAGGTGCAAGAAAGAGAACACAAGAAAGCCCTTCTTCTGGCACTTGAAGAAAAATGGAAAGTGAGTCACACTTGTCTTTCATGGTGAAAAAATTGCTATGGTAGATGGATTGCGTTTAAGTCTCCTAACAAGTTGGAGAATAAATGCATAGGAAACTAAGTTAGAATTTGATTCATACATGCTAACATAGTCCAATGTCTGCCTCACCCCCATTATGTCGTGTGTCCCACATATGTTGGAGATACTGAAATCTTGGTGGTTTTTTTTTTTTTTCTTTCTCCCTGTTCACAGTAATTTCAGTATAACCAGGTATATTGTTTCCTGACCAGTTGGTACAGTGGTGGTTAATGCTTATCTCTATTTTCTCTTTTAGAAAGAACGACAACAGAAAGGGGAATCTTACTGGTACTCAGTTACTGCATCTGTAGTCACAAGAATTGTGGAAAACATTGAAGTAAGCCTTTGCATTGTAGAGCTTTTCCCACTTGTTAAGAATTACCTGTGCCCACTGTGCTTCACATTGTGTAGTCGTCAGGAAAGAAATAGGTAAATCAAAGGTAGATGTTTGGCAGATGGCAGTCTCTTTTCAGACTGTAGGATAGTAGGATAGCAAAATAAAGTACACCGTCTTGTGAAAGTCACTAGTTGTCTTTTGGGAGAGGGCAAGGACTAGTGGTATCTGAGAAGATGGAACAGAAGTGAGGAATAGTATTTCTCTGAGGTCTGAATAAGTACTGGAAATGTGTTGGAGAACTGCAGAAATTAAATATTAAATTGGTTCAGTATTAATGAACAGTACTGCTGTCCGCTCTAATGATGTAAATAGTTATGTCTAGTAATGGCTTTTTTTCTGTCTAGTTAAAAATTCAAGATGTCCATTTGAGGTTTGAAGATGGTGTCACAAATCCTTTGCAGCCATATGCATTTGGCATATGCATCAAAAATGTGTCAATGCAAAATGCAGTATTTGAACCAGTAAGTATAACTTTTTGTACAAGAACTCATGACAGCTAAGATGTGATGCTGTATTTTATGGGTGCTAGTAAATATTTAGTAAGATGTATGGCATTTTAATAATGTGGTTATTGTAATAAATTGAGTCTGGGCATTTCATATTGTTTATTGAGTATGTAGATGTAAAAACTACATGGCACTTGATGTGTGATCGTGACTTTATTCCACTTTTTCTACTTCAGATAGAGAAGCTGATGCGGAAAAAACAGTTGGATGTTGCTGACTTCAGTGTTTATTGGGACACCAACTGCACTTTATTGGGTGACCTGCCTCCTGGTCAGCTACAGGTACAAGAGAGAGATTTGGCATATGAGAGAGTGATTTTTATTGTTGTTGTTAGTCTTCTTTCTGTATTGCAGACCTAATTGACTTAGAATTTATTTGATCTGGTGCTTTTAAGAGCAACAGAAGTTTATGGTTTCAGGCTGTAATGATAGGATACATGTGCAACCTGCAAAGGCTGTGCTGTGAAATACCTTGTCTTACCTTTGAAGAGAGTACATGTTTAAGGGGATTTTTTAATGGACTGGCGTGCTAATAAAGTGTATTCTAGGATATGAAACCAATACATCCAAATAAGTACTGTACACTCATTTCTTACGGAATAAATTTGCTTGTAACCCACAGGAAGCAATGGATAAAAGTATGGAAAGTCGTGCTCATAATTACATCATGGAACCTCTATGCACTTCTGCTCTTCTTAAGAGAAATTGTTCTAAGGAGCCTTTAAGATCACGCCAGACTCCGCGGCTTGAGTGTGACATTCAGCTTGAGACTATACCCTTGAAGCTTTCACAGGTAAATACCAACCATCTTCATTTAACTCTCTTTATCTGAAACAGAGACTATTGAGGAGCAGGGTAAATGAGACCATCATGAACACTGTGCTGTTCAATTTGTAATGCTGCATTGGGTGTCCAAACTATAGTCTTCAAGATTGCTTAGGTGTCTGTATGCTGTATTGCACACTCTTTATGGTCAGAATGACTGACTAAAGAAGATATTGCTTTATGTTTTGCTTATCACAATGCCTACAAATTCAAATTGGTAGTTTGACATGGAGTGTATTTTTTCCTTCCCACATGCTGCAACTGTAGTTTGTATGTCAGAGATTCTGCTGGTAAAATGCCATTTTGAATTATCAATCTCTAAGAAACAGTTGCCAATTCAAACAGTGAAATACCTGTAGGAGTCGTAAAAATGTAGCAGTGTCTGTAACAGCTTAAATACCAATAATTGGTAGCATAAAATTAATACTTTCTTAAAGATTCAGTTTTAGAGGTGACTGAAAGGCATATACTATATAAGTTTAAAACCAGGCATTCAAAATTATTTCATTATTTTACTACAACTGGTTATTGAAAAAAAAATTACATTCTTGTTTGTTTATTGTAGTAATAGGAGGGATGTATATGGGGTTTTTTAGTCTATAGAATGAACATTTTCAGATGATGTTAGGTTGATAATCTGACATGGAAGGAGATTTCATTCTGTGTGCTTGTAAGTAAGGACGCCTGGAAATTGAATGTCACACATTAACTACTAGGTACTGGGAGAAGATACGTGACACTGGAGAACCAAATTATGAATTGTGATTAACATTAATCTTAATTCTGAAGGCATATGCAGGCCATTGATACATATAAACTAAACCTGTGGGGTTTTTTGTTTGTTTTGGTTTTTCCTCCCCTTTGCTTTGGAGAGTATTCCCAATATTGCCTAATTGATCTGTGTATTGTTTTACTAAAAGATGCAGTATCAGCAGATCATGGGATTCTTAAAGGAACTGGCTAGAAAGGAACGACAGCTTAAATTCAGGAAGTGGAGACCAAAGGTTACAGTAACAGAGAAGTAAGTATATCTACATATGTGGTGGTGTTAATATGATATTAAAAACTATACTAGGGAGAAAAGAATGAAGACAAATATTAAAAGGTAGATAATAATCATATATATTCATGTTTTGTTTCCCTACCTCATAAAATAATTTTAAATATTCAGATGTAATTCAAACTTAAAGCCTCAGGTAAGAATAAATTCTTCTTTCACAGCTTCCAAGAACTGAAATTAAGTTGAAGGTTCTACCCACATGCGCACACTGTGGTGGTCTGAAATTTTCTTTGTGGGAAGAGCTCCTGTTAAATTTCTTTTAATGGTGAATAGGAAAGATGGTACCGGTTCAGACGAGAGGTCTATATAACTCAACATTTTGTTGTCTATGCCTGATATGGAAAAGCTGTGCTAAACCCCACTGAAATGCTGGGGGCTTCGCAGAGCACTGTTCTACACAATTTGTAGAACTAGCCCAGATATGCCGTCTCTAATACTGGTGCTTTTTCTGAGCAGTTGACCTCTGTTTTTTAACTGAACCTCTTCTGGACCTTTTACCAGTTTGTCATGCATTTGAGGTTTTTTGAAATATTGCTAATACAGTAATTTAAAAATGTTTCAGCTGCCGAGAATGGTGGATCTTTGCTTTGAATGCTAATCTTTCGGAGATCAGGGAGCAGAGACAACGTTCTACCTGGGAGTTCGCATTACATCGGGCCCAAGATGCGGTATCTTACACTGACATGTATTATAGCAAGTTGAAAGGGGAACCGCTGTCTACTACAGAGCAGGTATTTAGATTTGAGTTCTCTAGTGTTGATTAATCATCTTACATTTGATTTATTTAATCTTCTCAAATTTAAAATCTGTTCTAATTTAGAAATATCTTAGTTTTACTGCAGGCCATTTTCACTGAACAGACTGTCTTTTGACCACAACTGAGTTTTTAATGCTTGAAACCTGGGCTTGTGGGAGGTGTGTTTGCAGCAGGGTTCTTGTGTTTTTGTTTTGCTATGCAAAAAGCTGTCTTTTTTTTTGAGCTGTAACTGGTTTTCACCAAAAATAGCATTAACTCTCATAGAATGCTCATGTCAGTCTGTGACATGCTTTCTTAACTCGTGTTCTCTGTAGTCTCAAAAAGTATTTAAATATTGAAGTGTGTTACGTCACCCATATGGTTGGGTAGATAACATGGGAAAAAATTGTGGCTACTTGGCAGTACGTTTGGGGGTGCTTTGTTTTTTTTGTTTTTCCCCAGTTGATTTTAGGATGAAGAATTTAGAGTGAAAGTGCCCCTAGTAATGAACCTGTGTCCTCCTTCAGAAAGAAAAAAGCCATATGAACTATAATTAGCTGCTTTTTATCATTAGCTGTATTGGGTTTTATCATTAGGTGTATTAGGACGTCTTCGTTAAATCAATTCAGGGCACCATGTACCTCACCTTAATTACAGGTGCAATTCTACTGATACTTTAAGTTGTATGTAATCATTATGCATGCTGTTTAGACGTGAACTGTAGGAGTGGGTCAGTGTACTGGAAATTTTATACTACCCAGCAAAGCAGCAGACTTTTACCTTCATATAGTGTGTATTGTCTTCAGCAGAGCTGTGAAATGTAGCAAAGGCAATGATGGGCTGGAAAAATGCCTTTTGCTTTTTTGTTCCATGGTATATTTTTTAGACTTGGGTGGTGAATCATCAGCTTCCACAACTTCTTAATCAGTATAAAGGAGACAACATGTCTTAAGTAACTGAGTGTGAATACTACATTGCCCTAATTTATGCAGTTTATTTCCTCTACCTTCTTTACTCAAGATAGAAGCGTTTTTGCTCCTGGATAAGCTAGTCATTCTGTTAAATCAGGTTATTTTCCGTGGCTTCAGTTTTGTGCTGCAAACCTTGCTCGTGTTGCATGATAGGACGATATAGCTGGGCAAGGAATTTTCACCATGAAAAGTGTTAAAATAATGCATTTTACAATGCAAATAAGCTTTATTTCTAATACAGGGGAATGTCAGTGTTATGGTTGCCCATGACTTCTGTTTATTAATGACTTCTGTCATTAATGCCATGTTAGTTTTTTCTATGAATCTCTAACTTTATCAGTGCAGAGAAGTTTGACACATTTGTGAACAAGATGCTATATTATTTTAGTGCAGTTACTTTACCTTTTTTTATTTTTTGTCTTTTCAGGCAGAAATGCATCGTATTGAGGATGAGCAAACTTACGAAGAGTTGAAGATACTATATGAGATAGTTCATGATAAATTTCATGACCTAGCTGAGGTGAGGAACATTTGGCATACAGGGTAATTTTTGAAATATTTCAGTGAATTATTCTGAGGTACTCTGTTCTGTTCTGCTGGAGAGTGTTAGCATGTATTTGTTTTGATTTAGAAGTGTGGCATTAATGCTAAAATTGCAAACAGTGCTCAGTTCCTCCAGTTTTTACTACTGTGTCACTTGCACAGTGAAATGTTTTGTCTAGTCATATGATGATCTTCTTCAGTAGTATCCTTGCCAGAATTCCTAGGGCAAATATTCTTCATCTTAAAAACAGAGTGTGGAAATAAGCGCCTATAATGAGTATTTTCCCAAAATAAATACATGGCAGAAGTGAGCCTTATGTAAATGGCTTTCTGAGCATACTTCATAGAATTTGAACTAACCTCTGTAACAGTACAATGTCGTCTCTCTTTCAAACACAGTTGCTAAAATTTAGAGCTGTGTTTTATGGTGTCAAATGACTTATTTGGTTTAGTGTTTCTAGACTAAGATTTAAATAATGCCATATGGCTTCATATATGAATATGCGGCAGTTTTAACTGATGTTATTTCTTTGCTGCTGCTCTCCTAATAGGCTAAGTATTGATTGAAAATATCAGTGCTGATATACTGAAGAGTGCTGAGTAAATAGTAAATGGAATTGTATTTTTATTGTGACTTTTTTGTACACTTGTGATATTCTTTCACTGATCAGCAGTAATGTGTATGTCTTCAATGTTCAAACATAGAGTGTTAAAGAGCCATTGCCTGATTCCCCTGGAGGTTCCCCTACGGCAGAATCTCCACACAGCAGTAGCACTGGAATGCTGCAGTATCTTCAGTCTTGGTTTCCTGGTTGGGGAGGCTGGTATGGATATGCTCAGCAAACATATGAAGGTGAACCTTTTGAAGGGCTCCTGCCAGACCCAAAGGAACAGTGGAATCCAGAAGACATACTAGGTATGGGAATATAGGGTTTTCTGTTTCTTTTTAAGGCTGCTAACACTACCATAGTTCGATCTATACCTGGTAAAGGTGAATAGAAGCAACTGTGGTTCTGTACTGCTAAAAGATTATGTGTGTCAACTAATGTATCTAAGCAGCAGAGCCTGTCTAAAGCTTAATAACCTGTTAAAAAAATCTCAGTACCTGGTGTACCTGCCTATTTCTAAAGTTATATATGGAACACATTGGCTTCTAGTTTACAGATATTTATGGCAAAGAGCTTTGGGACTTTTCAGGTGGGTGGGGGTTGTACTGTGCTGTGACTGGGTATAACATTAACAGTACTGGGTTTATTTGGGTCTTTGTAAATTTAAGTTAACATTACCTCAATTGAAATAGCAGAGTTCTATGGAATATTCAGTTTTGTTAAGGAAGAAGGTATATGTGCTTTATTTTTTGTTTCTATTTTTCTTCCCTAGACCTGGTGAAATCTATATTTTTGGATTCGGAGAAACATTTTTGTTTTGTGGTAGCCTTACAGAAACTTGACTTAGTTAATGTGTTCTTTTGTTGTTTTGTGTTTTTTTTTTTCTTAATTAGGTGCAGATGAATTTTTTGATCCTGCTGCAGATGCTTCTACCATGAATACCTTTACAAAGAGAGATCATGTTTTTGCTAAATTAAATCTACAGTTGCAGGGTGGCTCTTTCACTTTGTTGCATAAGGAGAAGAAGGTGGTGCATGCTGAGGAGACTGCTTTTATGCAGCTGGAGTTTTCAGGTATTAAGTCAATTTCTGTTCTTAAAAAAGACCAGAGCTTTGTCCGCCTTCAGACCTTACTTTGATTTTTGTTTTTAATTATTTAAATTATTGTACTGAAACAAAGTTCAAAATGAAAATATGAAAACACCTTGTGGAAACTGATGTATCAAGTGAAAATAAGTTTCTCTTGTCAGGTGTGTGAGTGATTTCAACACAGAAATCTACTTTCGGACATTGTTATATGTGAAAGCAAGACAACTATAGAAATACATACTTCACAATTGTTGTAATGCATTCCAAATTTCCATGTTCAATTATTTTAGTAGAAATATATATATATAAGCACTTCCAAAAGACTTGTTTGTTGCATGATATTTGTTACCTGTAAAATTTAAATAAAAGCTATGCTGTGTGATAAAAGAAATAAAAGCATTTTATGTATTTATATTACAGGTGTAAAGCTCTTAGCAGAATCCCTTCCTCGCAGAAATTCTTCCCTTCTCAAAGTTCAGCTTGGTGGTCTTTTTCTGAGGGATTTGGCAACGGAAGGGACCATATTTCCTGTTCTTGTTTTTCCGAATCCTGTAGGTGAAAAAGCTCCTTAAGTTATTATGTAGGATGCATAAGTGTGTATGAAAATAGTTATATTCCAAAACTCAACACACGTTCTTTATTGGTTTGTGTCATATCCCGGAAAGAGAACGCAAAAGTCTTGAAGAAAAATTTCCACTTGTTGACCTTAGTTTTCTCCTTGCTTTCCAAAGATCATTTGTAGAACTGTTCATTGTTTGCTCTGTATGCTTGTAACTTTTAACATTACAGTTATGCGTGTTGGGAAGAAGATGATTTGTTGAAGAAAATTTGATTTTTGGAACAGTCAGCATTGCTGCTTAATCAGTGATTGTTCTTTTTCATAAAGTTCGTTGGTCCAAGTAAGGTTTTATTTTACCTGTATACTGTTACACTAAAAGCAGAAATACGGAACTTTTTTTTTCGTCTTAATGAATTCCTGAAAAGATTTCAAATACCTCTTCTGAGCAAACAAAATTTGAATCTAATTCCTTGAGAATTTCCCATGTATTTTGTACTTTGTAATTAGTCAAGAATTGACTGAAATTTGCACTTCAGACTTCAGTCTGTCTGTCACGTATGTAGATAGCATTGGCTTCTTAGTCACGCTTCCCGCTATTCTTTGACTACGTCAAGGAAAAAAATGCATATAATAATCTCAGACTGTACATATAATTCACTTATTAAGTGACTGTAAGACTAATACAAAAAATATTTTTATGCTTATTATCAAGTGGCTTGGTTGATTTTGTCTAAACAATCTTTTTCTTTTAAATTCTTATCAGCAAAAAGAGGTTGGCTGCATGTCTTCCTTTGGACTCCAAAGTTTGTCATCAGAAATGACTCATAAGAATGCTGGTAAGGATTTAATTTTATGTTTGATGGTAACAAGTGTATGAGATAATTCCTACAAACCAGAAATTTCAAAACTGCGTGCCTAAAGTTTGAATTCTTGCAAGTGCTTTTTGCAAATAGTGAAGAGAAAATCATAGAAGCTTTGTTCAGACATAAGGGTGCGTGCAAATTTACTTTAAAGAGAGTGAGTAAGAAAAAATGTATTTCAGGGCAATGGAAGTTGCACTTGCTGTTTGTCTTGGTTTAAAAAAAGAAAAAAATTGTTAGGAGTTCAACATTAGGACCCTGGTTATGAAAATGTTTTTGTGTATACAAACATTGAATTCTGTTGATTGTAGAAGCTGATCATATTACTTGCTTTTCTGTCATTGAAGAATTTTCAGACGGGTACTACTTTCCTAGTAGTATCAATTAAAAAGTAATTATTAAATTCTTTGGGGTTTGTTTTTTGCTTTTGTCCATTTGTGTGTAACGTACTTAAAGATCATTTTCTAAATTAAAAAATTGTTCCACCTTTATTTGGTTTTGCTCATTCAGTTTTCAAGTAATATTAGTATATTGGGTTTTTTTTACAACTGCTTTTTGTAACTCATTTTTTATTCAATCGCAGATCCAGATGCACCAGTGTTTGAGATGCTTTATGAAAGAAATCCAATCCACAGCAATTTTGAGAGGCGCCTGGAAGTCAGTACCAGACCTCTAAATATTATTTACAACCCACAAGCCATTAAGAAAGTAGCTGACTTCTTCTACAAGGGAAGGGTTCATACCTCAGGTTAACCTTTAATGTGTTTTTTTGGTGGGGTTGGTGGTATTATATCTTTGGTATATCTTATCTTTGATTTTTATTTATTTTCATTCTTGGAAATATAAAGCATTAATCAAAAAATCTCCACTGTAAATTCAAATTAAGCAATACTCTGAGTCTTGCTCAGAGCCCTGTCCAACCTGAACTTGAATGTTTCCAGGGATGGGGCATCTACCTCCTCTCTGGGCAACCTGGGCCAATATTTAACCACCTTCATTGTAAAAAATGTCTTCCTTATATTTGGTCTAAATCTCCCTTCTTTCGGTTTAACACCATTACCCCTTGTGCTGTCGCAACAGGCCTTGCTAAAAGGTTTGTCCCCATCTTCCCTGTAGGCCCCCTTTAGGTACTGGAAGAAGCTATAAGGTCTCCCTGGAGCCTTCTCTTCTGGAGGCTGAACAACCCCAGCTCTCTCAGCCTGTCCTCATAGCAGAGGGGCTCCAGCCCTCAGATCATCTTTGTGGCCTTCTCTGGACCTGGTCCAACACATTGAAGATGTCCCTGCTCATTGCAGGGGCGTTGGACTAGTTGACCTTTAAAGGTCCGTTCCAACCCAAACTATTCTATAATTCTATGTATGATTTTTTGTTTGTTTGTTTCTTTGTTTAATTAAATCAGGAATTTTGCTTGGGCAGACTCCTGAAACTTCTAATTTAAAATTGCAAGTTGCTGCAATACCACAATGGTGGATGCTGATGCTGCCTAAATTAAAATGCATAAATAAGGAGAGCTGTTTCTGTAATCTCTCCTTGAAATTGATGGAGAACAACAGGTTTTTTTTGAGAGGACAATTAGAAGCAGAGTATTTTGCTGCTAAAATTCAAAATAGGTCTTTTCTTTTTTCTCTTTTTTTTTTTTTTTCCTGAGTCAGTAACAGGTGAACAAAATTATACCTAGTCTGTTTTGTATCTCTTCTGCAGGTTTCGGATATCAGTCTGAGTTAGAGGCAAGAGTGGCTGAAGCTGCCAGAAGACAGTACAACAAGCTGAAAATGCAGACAAAAGCTGAAATCAGGCAAACTATTGATCGTTTACTAGTAGGAGACTTCATTGTAAGTTTTTGCCCCCCAAATGCTGACGTAGGCTTTTTGCCATATGTTTTAGGACTTGAAGCTCTGAAGAGTGGGTTTTTTTTGTTGTTCGTTTGTATGGCGTTCTTTTTACGAAAGCGGGGAGTTTTACGTGCGTTACTGTAGTATTCCTTTTGCTGTCAAACAATCTATTTTTGTGGTGTAGACCTGTTGTGAATAATGGCAGAATAGTATTTTTCTGTTCTTACCCCATTACTGAGATGACTTCATGCTAATTTACTGGCTCCAGTATGCATTGGAGCTCTGTTATGTCCAACTTACTGAATTTGTGTGTAACATATTTAAAGATCATTTTCTAAATTAAAAAATTGTTCCACCTTTATTTGGTTTTGCTCATTTAGTTTTCAAGTAATATTAGTGTATGTATCAGTATCATTAATCCCTAACTTTGGAGTTAGCTATATTGATGCGAGACAGTTGTTTTATATCCTTTTCAGTAAAATGAAAAAATATTGTTCTGAAAAAGTAATAGTTTGATGTTTGATAAAAGTCTAGCGCATGTTGTATTTAAGGATAGCCTTGACAAGGGTTTATCTGATCCAGTGTCATGTAAATGGTAGATGCCTTCTCTTAGCTATGCAGGTGGGTTTGCTCCCCTCAGTTTGGAGATGGGAAGTCACGGAATCACAGAATTTTCAGAGTTGGAAGAGACCTCTAGAGATCAACTAGTCTAACTCCCCTGCTAAAGCAGGATTGCCCAGAGCACATTACTCAGGACTGCATCCAGGCGGGTCTTGAAAATCTCCAGAGAAGGGGACTCCACAACCTCCCTGGGCAGCCTGTTCCAGTGCTCTGTCACCCTCACCGTAAAGAAGTGTTTCCGTGTAATTGAACGGAACTTCCTATGTTCTAACTTGTGCTCATTACCCCTCGTCCCGTCACTGGGAACCATTGAAAAGAGCCTGGCTCCATCCTCCTTCAGCCCACCCTTTAGATACTTGTATGCCATAATAAGGTCTCCCCTCAGCCTTCTCTTCTCCAGGCTAAAGAGTCCCAGCCCTCTCAGCCTTTCCTCATAAGGGAGATGCTCCAGTCCCTTAATCATTTTAGTTTCCCTTCGCTGGACTCACTCCAGCAGTTCCCTGTCCCTCTTGAGGGCTGTCGTAGGGTGGGATGTTTCAACTACTGAAAATGTCTCTTCGTTGGCTGTAATGGGAGTCTGTGCTTTAACAAGCTGCCAAACTTTAGTATGGCTGAAGGTTCGCTCTTCAGCTGAAAAAGTGGCTAACTAGGTTGATTTGTTTGACATGCCTTTTTTTGTATGTGAGGAGAGACTATTTCTTATGGGCTATTATATCTTTCTTAACTTTCAGGAAAACAGCAAGAGCTGGACTGTGTGCCTTGATATTTCTGCCCCTCAGGTGATCTTTCCTGATGATTTCAAGTTTGTGGATCCAGTGTTAGTTGTTGTAGATCTGGGAAGAATATTACTTACCAATTCTCAAGGTACGATCTAGAATTATTGCAGCTTTCCTCTTCTTTTCACTTTCTCCTAGAAACTCTTCTGTCTGTGTAGAAGGTAAAGATGTCTTAAGGTTTTTTCCCCTGTATATGCATAGAGTTTCATATAATAATTATATTGTGACTATTTTTTTAATTAAGATTGATGTACAGTTTTAAAAATAAGGGGGGGGTGCAGGTTCTTTTGTTTTGTTGGGGATTTGGGGTTGTTTCGTGATTAACTTTTAAATTAAAGGCTTCCCTGTGATATGTTGAAACTCTTGAAGGCAGTGCACAGGTGTGAAATTAGCATGTCAGGCACTTGACCATAGTTTTGATTTAGGCTTAGAGTGGTATGAGATTTAGCTGTTGAATGGTTTTTGGGGACAGTACTCCCAGTGGAAGCACACTTTAAATAAGCCCTCCAGTTTTGGAGTCACATGAATCTCCGTCTTTGGCATATGTGTGCCAAGAATAAAAGTGAAAGGAAAATCGGTGTCCTTTGTAGCAAAAGTTAAGATCATTGCTTCTTAAACAAATCATTGTTTCTTTCTTGTTCCACTAGGAAAACAACGCAGGAAAATTGGAAAGAAAGTCCAGTGGAACTTCTAAATAAAATTAGACTTACTTAAAATTTAGCTGAACTGTATGGTGTGTGAGGATACATGAAAATAAGAAAGTGGAAGAGATATCTATGTGGTATTAATTTCCTTTTTTAAAAAGTACAGCTGTAGGATGAGCTGTTTTGTGGTGCAGTAGAAAGTTGAGGTATCAAGCGCAAAACTATTTACAGTGGAATGTTTTTACTCTGGATGTCTGAATCATTTTCTCTTTTCTAGCACCAGCTAATCTCTGCAAGGTTTTAGTAGCTTCCTTTTTAGTAAATTCTGTCTCAGGGCAAACTAGAAAAAAGAACACAAATTGTTTATGCAAGATTGGTTTGTATTTCCCTGTGAAATTGAGGCATTGAGCTGTTTAGAATAGCTTGAGCTTAAAAAAAAAGGTTAAAAAGTACAGGAAGGTTTTGGGGGGTGTTCCTACTTTATAGAGCAGAAAAAATCCTTATAACAATAAAATGAAAGTTAGTATTAGGCAATAAACTTAATTGGACAAAAACTTAACTTTCAGTTGGTTGTGAGGAGTTTAGGATTGAAAGAATAGCATAGGCAGAGTAATGGATTTTTTTTATTTCTTTTTTTTAAAACAAGGTGATTGAAAGTAAATCATGTAGTAATAGTGATTGGGTTAAAAAATGAAACAATAGTGTCTTTTAATAGATTCTGTAATACATTGTAACTGACATCTGCATGCATTTAAAAGAAGTGTGGTAAATTTCTTGAGGAAAAAAAGTGACAGTGGAAGGAGGCGAGGACATTTCTGTGTATGCTTTGTTTTGTTTATTTACTATTATTTTTTTAATCCACAGAAGAATCTAAAAGGAGTGCAGATACTTTTTCTTCAGAAGTCAATGAACTGAGTGATGAGGAATATAAAACACCACTTGCAACTCCTCCCAATACTCCACCACCGGAATCTAACACTAATAGTGGCATCAAAATGTCTGAATTTACTGGAGTAGAAATAAGTGAAGAGCAGCTACAAGCACACTTAATGAGTAAAAAAATGTACGAGAGATACACTCTTTCATTTATGGACCTTCAGATCATGGTGGGTCGAGTGAAAGACAACTGGAAACATGTTCAAGATAGTGATGTGGGTCCTACTCATGTGGTAGAAAAATTCAATGTTCACCTGCAGTTGGAGCGCAGGTTGATATACACGTCTGACCCAAAATACCCAGGAGCTGTCTTGTCTGGCACTCTGCCAGACTTGAAAATTCATATAAATGAAGACAAAATATCGGCTCTGAAGAACTGTTGTACACAGCTGAGTACATCTGAAACTAAGTCTTCTGATGCCCTACATTTAGGGAAGGACAAGATTTTCGCAGAGGTAGACCAGCTTGGCAGTTTGCATGATTCTGTAATGAATCTAACACAGAGTGTTGTAATGCTAGAGCAACATACCAGGGAAGTTCTTGTTGAATCTCAGCTGCTTTTGGCTGAATTCAAAGTAAACTGTATGCAGTTGGGTGTTGAAAGTAATGGGCGATATATCTCTGTACTCAAGGTTTTTGGCACCAATGCTCATTTTGTGAAAAGGCCGTATGATGCAGAAGTGTCCCTGACTGTTCATGGCCTGTTATTGGTTGATACTATGCAAACATATGGAACAGATTTTGATCTTTTGATGGCTTCTCATAAGAATCTGAGTTTTGATGTGCCAACAGGAAGTCTTCGAGACAGCAGGGCTCAGTCCCCAGTTTATGGGCCATATGATGCACATCCCATTGATGTAGCTAGTTTGGCAGAGAGGTGCAGTACAGCCTCAAATACTTCATCTGGTAACAATGGAAAAGATCAAGAGTCCCTGATAAAGTTAGAGTATCAGTTTGTGAGTGCAGAATGCCCATCGATGAATTTGGACAGCAGTCTGCAGGTGATCTCTGTACAGGTGAACAACCTGGATATCATCCTTAATCCAGAGACTATTGTTGAACTGATTGGGTTTCTCCAGAAATCTTTCCCAAAGGAGAAAGAAGATTCTAGTCCTCAGCCCTTAATAACTGACTTGGAAAGAGATTGGAGGGAACAGGAAACCTTCCAGTCTACTTATGTACAAAATACAGAGGTAGCAGTTGATATTCACTGGTTAAATGTACTCCTCCTCAGGACAGTTGCCATGACGAATGGAGAAAAATATGGCAGAAAAATTGCAACAGCCAGTATTGGTGGCACCAAAGTCAATGTCTCCATGTGTAGTAAATTTGAAGTAAATGGCTCTCTTGGATGCCTTCACCTTATGGACCTAACGCAAGATAGTGTTAAGAATCAGTATGTTGTCAGCATAGGGAATACAGTAAGGTATGAAAATCTCATTGGTGACGTAGATTACTTTGAATCTTTATTCTTTAGGCTTGATGATGGAAATAGCCTTCCAGATGCTTTAAGTTTCACTTTCACAGAAAGGTCTAAAGAGGAATGTTCTCTCAACCTCAAAATGGCCTCCTTACACTACAACCACTCAGCTAAATTTTTGAAAGAACTAACTTTGTCAATGGATGAATTGGAAGAGAATTTTCGCAGCATGCTGAAAAGCGCAGCTTCAAAAGTTACTACAGTCTTGGCAACTAAAACTGCTGAATACAGTGAAATGGTTTCTTTGTTTGATACGACACCACGATCAAGAGATGTTGCCAGCTTAGAAGATAATGAAAGCTATGCATTTGGATCTCAACCTCTCAAAACTGATACTATTAAGCTTATATTAAATGTAAACATTGAATCACCGATTGTCTCAATACCTCGAAAGCCTGGTAGCTCTGAATTGCTTGTAGGTCATCTAGGACAAATATCTATTCAGAATTTTGTACCAGGAGAAGATGAATCTACAAGTGATAGACTGCAAGTTGAAATCAAAGATATTAAAATGTATTCTTTAAATAGCAGTCAATTTACGAGCAAGAAGGAGCCTGCAAGTGAAATATCTCATGGGCTGCATTCTTCTTCAGGTCCTGCCAGTATTAATAGCCAGGAAGAACCCCTTTTTACTCGTCATGACTTCTTTGAATCGTTACATAAAGGCCATGGTATGTTAATCAGAGGACTCAATTATTTTAATATGAGTAGTAGATGGTACTAAAAATGTGTATTGACCATAGGTCTGATTGTATATTCTGTCTCGCCCATCCTCCTGAAATATACTACTCAATTACAGTGGACAAGTTATTTTATTTATATCCATTTTTAGTCTCCTAAGCAAAAACTCAGTAGTGTCTTTAGTTCAGAAATTTTAACAAAATGTAGCCATATATACATATTTTAGCATTGCTAAGAGATTCTGAGCAAGTTAAATAGCTACTATGTTATCTCTGCTGTACAGTCTTTATATGATGACCAGTTCACTTATAATAATGCTTTTTTAATTTCACTTTCTCTTAACAGCTTTCCACATTCTGAATAACACCATCATCCAGTTTAAATTGGAAAAAATACCTTTGGAGAGAGATTTGGATTTAACTTTTCCTCTGAGTAATGAAGACGTTGGAATATCAAGCATTATGAAGATTGAAGGGAAATTTGTGAACCCTCTGCAGGTATAGCACTGTGGTATTTCCACTGTCAATATAAAAGTATTTCCCTGCATAGAAGTAGTATTTTTGAGGCAAATATCTTCAGGTTTAACATGTTGGTAGTTTAGAAATCAGATCCATATGCATGTGGTTAGAAGAGACAGTCTTAAGTCGTAATAACAATAACTAAAATTTAATCCTGTTTCAGGGCATTTTAGACATCTTTACGAATTGGTCTAACTTTTACTTACCCTGAACACCTATTGCGAAAGGAAAAATAAACATGTCACTGTCCAAATGCCAGTGTCCAAATACGTTTATTTGCAGTTCTAGTAGAAACTAAGAATTATGCCATTATCTTGAAAAAATCTCTGCAGGAGAAACTTCTGAAGCTAGGGAGAAAAACAATGATGGCTATGTAGAATGTTTTTTCCATATATTACTGTATAATCTCAACATGGTAAATTAAAGCTAATTTGTATAGTCAATTATTTTTAACTAACTCTATGTAGATACTTTTTGCCTAGAAATACAATTTCTAGCATCCTATCCAGTATGTTTCCAGATTGTGTCGTCTTACAGAACTAATACAGAAGAATTGTTTGCTTCAGCTTTGCATTGTACCTTGTTCTGGATTATTTTTTACTTGTGGACAAACTTAAAATTTGCCTGATTTGAAATTCTTTCTACTTCTGAATTTTAAAATGTGTGTGCTGATTTTTACTAATATAGAGAGTTCTAACATGATGATTATTTCTTTTTTCTACATTGTAGGTGGTGTTAGCAAAACATGTGTATGAACAAGTCCTTCAGACTCTGGATAATTTAATTTACAGTGAAGACTTGAACAAGTTTCCAAGCACTTCTCTATCTTCAACTTGTCATAGTTCTCCTTCAGCATCACTTCATAGTACAGGCACAGAATTCTCAAGTGAACGGAAGGAAAATGGCTTATTCAGCCATTCTAGTTTTAATTCTGTTCCAAACAAGTCATTAGCTGTCAGGGAAACAAAATCCTTTACTCAGATTCAAGCAAACTTTCATATCTCAGAGCTCCAGGTTCAGTTAAGTGGTGATCTTACCCTTGGTGCACAAGGTCTTGTCAGCCTTAAGTTTCAGGATTTTGATGTTGAGTTTGCTAAAGATCATCCTCAGACTTTGTCTATTCAGATTGCCTTGCGTTCTCTGCTAATGGAAGATCTTCTGGAAAAAAACCCAGACTCTATGTATAAGAATCTCATGGTGTCCCGTGGAGCACCCAAGCCATCCAGTTTAGCACATAAGGAATATCTTTCACAGTCTTGTCCCTCGGTATCCAATGTAGAATATCCAGATATGCCACGTTCCCTGCCTTCGCATATGGAAGAAGCACCTAATGTCTTTCAGCTATACCAAAGACCAGTTTGTGCCTCTCGTAAGAAGCAAAAAGAAGATGCTGATTCTGAGTATCCTCTGACTCCACCTCCTTCTCCAACAGCAGACAGATCCAAGTTGCCCTGTGGAAAAAGTAACTTTGATGATTCGTTAGTTCATATCAATATATTTCTAGTGGATAGGAAACATCCTGAATTTTCTTCTCGCTATAACAAAATTAACCGTAGTGTAGATGTTGATTTCAATTGTCTAGATGTCTTAATAACTTTGCAAACTTGGGTAGTGATACTGGATTTCTTTGGGATTGGATCCACTGCTGATAACCATGCTATGAAGCTGCAACCTGAAGATACTCAGCAGACAATCAAATCAGAAATAAATACCTTGTCAGCTTCTCAAGCCCAGGAGCCTGTAAACACTAGGATGGATCTGAAGGTATACTTGAGATGCAAAATAGTAATTGCATTGTCTGTTATAAAATGTCTGCTTTATAGAAACTTAAGGTGGCATTTAAATCAAATGTTTATATTCTAGTGGAGAATGCACATAAATTCAGAAACAGTAGATTAAAGAGTGCGTAGATGTAGTTAAAAAATAGCGCAAAAGTTATAGAAAAGCAAAACACTTGCAAAACTATTAGCTCCCTTGCTCTGTGACCCTCCCTAGACACATATATGTCTCTTGAAGGGAGGCTGAAGTAGAATGCTCCATGTTCATCCAATGGAGCTTTCATGGGTAGAATTTGACAAGCGCCTCCCAGCTCCATCCAGTCTGCTCTGTGCCCGAGAGTCTAAGGAAAGTGTAAGTCTTGTGGGCAGTGACTGTTATTTCCCTGGGATAACGCAGGGTACAGAGTAAATGTCTGTGGTCTCTTAAACAATAAGATTGCTTCAGTATTAAAGACCTGACATACTGAAATTGGCACCGTGCTGTTCTAGGTACTGTGGAGTTTATTTAAAAAAAAACCACATGTGTACTTTTATAAATATATATACATACATGTCTATACATATATATGTATAAACATGTATTTAAAAAAAAAATAATTATGTGTATGTCTCTATATATAGTTTTGCCCAGGGGTCCTGCAGTCTAACTTAAAAATGACAAGTCTTGAAAGAGAAAAGGACAAAGATAACAGTGCTAGGACTTGTTGATGACATGATTGTTCTCAGTTGTTTGGGAGATCTGTTACTGTGCAAAGAAGGAAGTAAAAAGGTTGCTTTCCTCCAGTGACTCCCAGTCAGATAATTCTTGTTTGCATTTATGTGTTACAGTGTAATTGTCTTGAAAAAAAACTTAAGAAGATGTTCCAGCTACAAAGTCATATTGTTTAATACCAACCTGTTGCTTTTTGTTTGACCAGGTCCATTCTTTATCACTAGTACTGAATAAGACAACTAGTGAGCTTGCTAAAGCCAGTGTTTCAAAACTTGCGGCTCACTTGGAAGTGATTGGTGAGTAGATTGGAGGGATAAGGTTGTATGCAGTTTAAAATAAAAGGAGATGTACACTGGCGTTGTGATTTGAAATGCTTTTGTTTTGGTGCTCACTGTTTTTTTTTGTGTGTGTTTGTTTACCAAGGAAGAGCACATTGTCTTCCCACTGCTTCTTCCTCTGCTCTTTCATGTTTGATTTTTAAGTCCCCGCATCCCTCACAGTTGTCAAACTCTTGATCATTTTTGCTGAGATTGGCTAGGATTTTAATACTTTACTTTCACGAGCTGAACAATAGTGTATATTACTGATACTGTGTATGTAAAGCATACAGTTGTGTTTGGGTTAATATAATCTTTGTAGCCGAAAGATGAGATTTTTCTTCGAACACAAGGTTTAATGTTTAATTGAATGTTACTTATTTAATGACTTGTAACAGGTTTATCATACTAATAGAAACTTTTGGGTTTTAGTAACTTATCTGTGTTTGAGAATCCTAATTGTCTGTCTTTTGTTTTGCAGAGGGAGATTTAGCCCTGCAAGGAAGTATTGGAAGTCTTTCCTTAAGTGATCTTACAGCTCATGGAGAATTTTACAGAGAACGTTTCACTACAAGTGGTGAAGAGGCACTAATTTTCCAAGTCTATAAGTATGAATTTAAACTCCTTGTTACTTGATATTAACACTATTAACACCCCACCCCCAAAAAAACCCCAACCAAACCAAGTTTTTTGTTTCCATCTACATCTATTCGTGAAAGTATTTAGGTGATGGTTTGTTCCTAGATAAAATAGTACTTGTTTTTTAAAAGTTGGAAGAGGTTTTCAACTGATGAAATAGATCTTCTGTTACTCCTTAATTTTGGACTTAAGCGTTTGCTTTTGTCATAGTATACCCTTGAAGTACACCGAAATATATATAATTTAGGAATAATTAATAGAAAACCAGTTTTTCATATCTATAATTGAAATAGAAATTAAAATTGAAATTTTAACTTCTAGACTGTGAACATCAGTTAAATCCTCTATATTATTATTCTGAATGCAAAAAATGAATAGCACTATTTGTAAAATGTAGGTAAGAGAGCTAAATTTTATTTTCAACCATTATCATAGATATGGGAGGCCAGATCCATTGCTACAGAGGGAGTGTGATATTCGTGTCACTCTGCGAATGGCATCTGTTCAGTATGTGCATACTCAGCGTTTCCAGGCAGAGGTGGTGTCTTTCATCCAACATTTTACTCAACTTCAAGATGTGTTGGGGCGGCAAAGAGCAGCAATTGAAGGACAAACTGTATGTCTGTTTTTTTTTACTGTTCTTTCCTAGCCTGCTTTTGGAAGTTGAACTGCAGTATAAAGTTCATGTTAATGCATCAACTCAGTGAGTTGAAATGAAGGGAGGTTTTAGAGTTCTGATGTTAGTGGACATTGCTCATACTCATTTGTAGTTCAAAGACCTTATTTAGGACCATCCTGCTGCTATTTGAGAGTGTAAAATACCAAATTTGCACATTACTTAAGACTTTGGCACTTGGATCCTGCCGAATGCACTGATACAGGTATTTTACTATCTTTGTGATGCTGGACAAACAGGGCTCAAGATTTTATCTTGCTTTTTTCTCCACTGTTACCCAGGTAGTTACAATACCTGAATAGGGAGAACCAAGTGAGAAGTCCTTCTGGTCTACTCAAGTGTATGTCTTTGATTAAGTGGGACGGCTGGTAGTTTGAGAAAATCAGATGCTGAACTTCTGCATGATAGAGTATATAAATAATCATGACAGTCATAGCCTATTTTGTACAAAACCTAGTGTGGGAGTGATTAATAAAGTTAATAGTCTTGTTTAAAAAGTTACTTCTCATAATTGGAAGACAGTTTATACTTGCATTTATTAAAATGCTTCATTGTGCATCAGTTAGGAGGTTTGAATCTGATTTTGAAATGTGTTTTAAATTATGGGGTTTTTCTTTTTGTAAATATTTTTTCTTAAGTAATCTTTTCTTTAAGTAGTAGTGTCTGTTACGCCTCTTAGTTCAGTGGGGACAATATGCTTCACTCTGCTGCACCAGTTGCACAGGTGTATGCTCTTTGCAATCATAGTCCTTTTTTAACTAACCTTTATTCTGTGCCTAAAACAAGAGTTCAAGTGCTTTTTTTTTGTATTAAATTTTATATCTTAATTTTGAAAATCAAGGAATAGTGTTCCTGAATTCAGTACTAATCAGTGTTAAATAATCACCCACTTCCTGTATTATTTGTTTTTAATGAATTTTTGCTCTTCCCAGGTAAGAGATAAAGCACAGCGAGCTTCCAGAGTTCTTCTTGATATTGAGGCTGGTGCTCCTGTTCTTCTTATACCTGAAAGCTCAAAGTCTAATAGTCTTATTGTAGCTAATCTTGGAAAACTGAAAGTCAAGAACAGATTTCTGTTTGCGGGCATGCCGGGGACTTTTTCATTAAAGAACAAGGTAAGAACCTTACTTCTTAATTTAGCAGCTTGTGTTTTTTCTAGTTCTTGTGCATTTTATTTCCGTATCAAAATGGTAAATTATTCTTACATCTTATTTTATATACACAGTTTGTACTACTAGTAGGGAAACAGTCCAGGGCAGTGTGCTGGGTACTCTTCTGGATCAGGCCTGCTGCTGATTGTACCCAGCTGCTCCCTTCTGTGCCTGCACCTGGGCTTCCTTTCCGAGACCTTCAGGGCAGAGAGGAGATTGTTCTGGGGAGCTCACTAGAACTGGCCTCGTTGGGAAGTGGGACCCAGCTGGGTGTACACCTGAACGTGGGAGCGTAACTGGCTTTCAGCTAACCCTGTGTGGTAGCTGCTTCAACTCTTTGCCAAACAAAATTTCAACAGTGTGAGCCGCAGAAAACAGAGATTTGTATTGGCTGAGAGTTGCTTTTCTTTTTCTTTTCTTTTTTTTTCTTAATGAAACTGAGTGTGTGTAGTTGCTTTCATTCGGTGAAACCTAATGAAAGGTTTCCAGTGAATGCTTGAACCTATGGCTAGGTGCAGGACAGGATAGTTGGTGTTGCTGTTGAGAGATGCAACCACAAAATTTGGGCTAAGGAACATCTATCTCAGATAGCTTTCTTTAGCTACCCTATGGAACAAAATAGGTAGTTTTTCTGGGAACCCTCTAATGCCATATTAAAGGGGAGCAGAAATTAGGTGGACTGAATTGCTACAGCAGTTTTGTGGCGTATCTGTCACCTCCATCTGATTTATATCTACCAATGTCTTTACTATAAGGAAATATTGGACTGTAATACTGAGTTGTCTTCTGTGCTGTAGTGTTCTGATGTATATAAAGGTTTGTAAGTGGTAGATTCCTAAATTAATGTTAGAGGTTAAGGGAAGTGTGCATAATAATTTTATTTCAGCTTAAAAATAGTGTGTTATGTAGCACACTATTTTTAGAAATTTGGGGTTTGGAAATGGGATTGGGTGGGGGGTTGAGGTTTTTTGTTTGGTGAGGTTTTTTTCATTTTTTTTTTTATCTGTCCTATGTTTATTTTTGAGGATCTGATTTTACAAGGCAATGCATACAAGGATCCAGTTTTATTTGAGGTATTTCACATCTTTATAGTAGTGTTCAGGTGCTCCTTGTTCATTAAAAAAAAGAAAATTTTCTTGTGGAACTTAGCACTTTGAAAGTTACTTTTTATGTTAAAAATAATGTTTCTCTTCTAAAGACTCTGCTGAACTCTAAGAATTGGATTTAATTTGTGGTGCTGTGCTCTTTGTGCATGTCTGAGGAGCTATTAATTTGGGTTTATTGCATAAACTCATAGATTTATAGATGATGTGATGATTTTTCTTTGCATGTACTTTTCAGTCTTGTCTTTATAGTATCAAGTTAAATGTTAATGTCTCAAAAATTTTAATATTAAAATCCTTGATCATGGCTGCAATTAATTTTTCCAATGAATAATATTTAAAAACTATGTAAGGCAAATAAGATTATTAATTAAAACCAGAAAGGCAAATTTATGAGTAAGGATTATAGGGTGACATCAGGGGCTGGATACAGAAAGATAGGAAATGATAGCAATAATACTGCAGTCATGGGTGATGTCAGCAATCCCAGGGTAAGGGTCAAGTGGAGCACCAGAGGCAGGTGATTATCTGCCAGGGCATGTGAAGCTCAGTGAAGTTGAAACATGAGGTTAATAAATTTAAATCAGGAGTGACTAAATGAACCCTGAAACTGGCTTCAGAGTATAAAAGCAGTGTGTAAACCTGTTCCACTAGGCATACATTTTTGGGAGAATAAATTCCTAATGTTGATGCGGCTATTTTACTAGCAAACTATACCTTTTGCACATTTTTGATGCTAGACAGCATTATGAAGGTCGAAAAGCTCGTAAGATTTCCACTGGATATGTGGTGATGGGAAAATGTCTAAAATGTTAAACATAAATATAAATGAGCTTTTCTTTTTTCACCTGTGGGGATTTTAACAATGAGGGTAGGAGTTTATTCTGTCTTAAACTTAGCTACTGCAGAAGAATTTCGGGACACGTTTTGGTATGATGACTGAAGTATTTAAAGTGCATAAAATAACTTCATGTGTATAAGTTTTTGTTCAGATATTCTGATAAATACTAAGTTGCTGACATGATCTTGCAGAAATCATGGCACATGTTTTCATCATCTGAAGAGGTTCTGAAAAACACTTTTCAGTATTTAACAGTCTTTATTCTACAGAAATGCTTGGTATCTTGACTGTCTTACCCCTCTATTTTGTATTCATTTCATTTACATGGGGTTTTTTTTGTTTGGTTTGTGCAAAGCCCACTGATTTTGAATTAATTTCTCATTAAAAAAATTCACAGATTTTTTTGAAAATGTTGCTGAAATAAACTTCTTTTAAAAGAAAATGTTTTAATCTGCTGATAAAGTTATAGGAATAAAGCCATCTTTCTACAGTAAGAGATACTGGCATTCAAATAAAACATTTAGGAATTTGTTGCAGCTTGAACCTTGGTGTATCAGTTACTTAGAATTTAAATTGCAAATCTATTGTTAATTACAAAATTACTTTCATTAGCAGGATTCAGTTCAATTTTCATCTCCTTCGGTAACCCCAAAACATAGCATGAAGAAAACAACAAGTGCTGAAGAATCAAAAGGAGTGATGGAAGGATTGTTCATGAAAAAATCATCAGGAACAAACGTTTCTAGGCTGAAGAGCGAGCCTATGCTGAATACACTGAGTAAGCAACAAGGGCAGCAATCAAAGCTGCCTGTTGTACCAAACCCTGACAGCCCAGGTATGTGATAAATGATAGAAACCTCATAGAGCTCTTCTTTTTCCTTGGACAATAATGCAGTGCAATTTTGCTTGTATCTTATGTGACACTGAAAAAGTAAGGCTCTGGGCCTAAAGATTGTACATTTAAAAACAAAAGGACTTATTGGTTTTACGGTTGATTTTTGCAGTTTAAAGGATTAGGGAATTGTAGTTCAGGTTCTGGATGAAGAGTCCTGCAATTTGGGCATGTTTTGGGATGCATATTGCAGACATACAAAGAATATAGTTGGACTGTTAATTAAGAGTTTACATTTACCTGTGAATGAGCTTGATATCTGGTAGTTACAGATATTGATGAACGTTAATAAAGAAAATAAATAAATAAATAAACAAACAAACAAAAAAACCCCCAAAACCCCAACCAAATGGAGTAACTTCCAGGACAAACTACATTTCTTTTTAAAGTTAGTTGCATTAGTTTTGTACAGATTCTTTTTTTAATTTCTTAAAATGTTATCTCCTGTGCACTTGCAGAGGATCACATCTGCCTCTTAGACTGCATTGTGGTTGATCTGCAGGACATGGACATATTTGCTGCAGAAAGATATCGGAGAGAGTATTCAAAGGTTGTGGAAGATACAAGTGCGGACTTGAGCTTTCCATCCTACTTCGTGAGGCAGACAGGGGGAAGCCTATTGACAGAACCTTTCAGACTGAAGTTACAAGTAGAGAGAAACTTAGACAAGTGAGTTTAAACAGGATCACTTTACACTGTCAGTCTAAACCCACTGTTTTAAATGCCCTTTATTGTATCTTAAAAGTATTGCCTGCTGTGTTATAGCACCTTGAAATACTGAGGTTTTTTCCTTTGTTGTAGAGAGCTAAGTCATGCGGTTGCAGACATATCAATACATGGCAATCTGTCATCAGTGCATTGCTCTCTGGATTTGAATAAGTATAAACTGATACGTGGACTGCTGGAGAACAACCTTGGGGAGCCAATAGAAGAGTTCATGCGGCCTTACGATTTGCAGGATCCAAGAATTCATGTAAGAGGAACTATATGCAGTTAAAATTCTGTCTTTAAATGTCTGCGGGTTTTGTGGATTAGGCTAAATATTGGTTATTTTCTGTAGTTTACCAGGTGAAGTGGTAGATTTAAAAAAAAAAAAGAAGAAAATTAAGAAAATTTAGGTAGACAAACAGCGAAGGAACCTTTTTGTCTGTAGATACTCCTCTGTCCTGGTTTGAGGGCCTAAACCACGACATCCTCTGAGTTCAGGTTTGTCTTGGCAATACTGTTGCCCTTTTAGGTGTTCCTTGCTCTTACGATTGCTTCATGTTTCTGAGATTCTAATCTTTAGAAGAGACAGTGTGAGAAACAGTCATCATTTCTTGTATTTGTTAGTTTGGTTTAGTTCTGCTTAAATATATCGGTGGGGAAAAAAGTGAACCAATCTATGAAAACTGTACTTTTCTTCTTTTCTGAAGTGTTTAAGCTGAACTGCTATTGCAGTATATTACTGGTATGTTAACAAGATTAAGATTTTTCCATTTGAATGGGGCTTTTTGGAGGGACTCGAATGTTATCCAGTAATCATGTGCAGGGTGATGATTCCTTTCCCATGGTGTCTATGACATTCCTAAAGACTTATGAGATTCTGGAATGTGTATTACTTTGTGTTAAAAGCCCTCTTTTTGTCCTGTAAATCTGAAAGAAGAATTTCAGTAATAAAAGCTTTACAGCAGAGTTGAGCCTTTTTTTTTTTTTTTTTTGAGCAGGTTCTCAAGTATCGCCTATTTGGCTGTTGTCAAATACTGTCCTTTCAGGAAAAGTGTGGGCAGCATCTGGAAATAATCAATACTTATTAATGGGAAGGGAAGCTGTTGAACATGTTTCCTCTTGATCTTGTGGGGCTTCTAGGCATTGTCGATGTTACACAACTGTAATCTTTGCTTAAGAAGCAAATATGTGACCGCAGGAGGGGGAAAAATTGCTAGGAAGCATCTAGGATTCTCTTTTAGAGAGGAAAGAATAGGTAAAGTTCTCCTGGTATAAGTATGCTCTTCATGTCAGGCTTTTCGCTTAAAGCTTTAAAAACACCAAGTTTTAGAAACTACAAATCTGATTTAATAATAGAAGGTATCTGAAACAGGTTGAAAGAATTGTTGGCTGTTTGGTTTTTTTAGGGGGAATGATGATGGCAACACTTTGTTTAAGAATAAAGAAGCTATAGAACAGTAGTGTGAAAATGGGTTAATAGACAGTTTTCAAGTTGAAGGCTACACTGCTGTGAAATGTGTCTTTTCCTCAGCAATGAAAGTTAATGAAGAGTTAGTGAAACTCTTTGAAGGAGAAAGACGCTACAGCTGTTTGCATTTGTCTGAAATAACAAAATTTAATTCAGGAATGAAAGTTAAACAGATGCTCTTAGAAAGAGTGTTGGTGTTTTCCACTTTCAGACAGTTTTGAGTGGAGAAGTGTATACTTCTATGTCGTTCCTCATTGATATGGTTAACGTGAGTCTGGAACTGATGGATCCAAAGGGAAAAGATGACATCAGCTCTTTAGCCAGGTATGAATTCTCTTTTGTTACCGAGTACCTTATCCTAAATCCTATGCTCATCTGAGAGATTATAGGACAGGAACTAACATAATACATGAAATTATGGTTTAATAGTGTGATGAAATAGAATTTCTGAATTGGAGTCTAAACTGAGAGTTTCAGCTGATCTGAAAGATGAAAGGGAATGACACTGTTCAAAAGGTAACATCTGTGTCTTTCAAGTTGTCCTTAAAATCACGGTTCGGTTGACAATCAGTTGACTTGCCCCAGACAAATTAAGAAAATATCAAGAGGTAGTCGTAAAAAATCAGATTTCTACTATGTTGGTTTGTTTTTTTTTTAATCCAGAAGGTTCTGTATTGGTGGAAAATATTATTACATACAGTATAGATCTATTTTCTATCTCAGTGACATGAGATGGATTACAGTTGTTTTAGAAAATAAGTAAATGAAAGATATCAGCAGTATACCATGTATACTTTTAAAAGAAGTGACTTCTAGAATAAATGAGCTACAAGACTCTTAAATGTATTGGTATACTTTTTATTTTCCTAGGTTTGATTTTAAGAAATCCAAGTTGCTTTTTGAAAGCTCTTCAAATGGAACAAAGTCTGTTAATTTGGTCTCTCATTCCATGATGGCATTTGACACACGTTATGCTGGACAGAAGTTTACTGCAGGCACGCCAAATGTGTTCAATTGCATCTTTCAGTCATCAAAGAATACCAGTAGTCCAGGAGCAATCCAGATTGAACTGCACTTCAGGTTGGTAATTCTGGGATTGATTTATTTCTTTGTTTTCAATAATGACATACTCAATCAGGATTGTCTTGTTTTTATAAAGTACAGCTGCTATTACTGTAGATAAACTTGCTGGCACTGTATTTAAATCCAAAGACATTTTTGGGATGGTCAGTGGTACTTGATAGATTGAAATCTGCACTTATTAATTAACTGAAGGTTGCTGGATTTTTATTTTTTTCCCTCATTGCAATAAAAAAATTAGGTTTGAATATGTAATGTATCAGATGAAGTTCTGGTCTTTTAAGATTAGTAGTGCTTAAAGCTTGATAAGTCTGGCCTGTCACTTGTATGTTTGCATAAAACCATATTACAGAATTTTTACTATAAAAGCTGTTTTCCAGTAGGTGTCACACTTGCTTTACTGAGAGAATCAGATAAATAGAGAAACGGCACTTTTTTCAAAAAACAATCTCTGTATTCTCTTCTGTATTCTATCCTACCCTGTTTGATTTACCTTATCCAAATTTCTTGGAATGCTTAAAGGCATCACAGTGAATATCTGTTTTGTTCTAATCTAATATTGAAAACGGGAATATAAATTATAATGTCAGTATTTACCTGTATCAGCATGGTCTTTTGTTGAGGCATGAGATCTTTGCGAGATGCCTAGAGATGTTGCTTTCATTTTTGATTAGGCTCACTGACAAAACTCAGCTTTCTAACATGTTTGTAAGTATGATACCTTCTGAAGCAGCTGCAGTAGTAATGTAGAAAAAAATCTGTGGCCTCTTTTAGTCCAGTAGAAAATCTTGAAGACGTTTGTTGATAAAAAACCGAACTGAGAGAAATTTGTTGTATAGGTTTGGATAATGCATGATGGTTTTAAGTACTTAATAAGTTTGTGTTCAGAAAGACACAAAGATTTTGATTTGAATAAAACTAAAATACCATGGGATTTTAAAAAAATAACAAAATGGTTTTCGTGTAACTGTTGATCCAGTGTCTGCCTAGGTTGATCGTTAGTTTGCACAGTATAACCTAGTCTGGTTTATGAGTGATAGTTTCAGGAATTTTCTTTCCCAACTGTTGTGTTTTTAAATTCTAGCCACACAAGCATGTGTTACGTTATTAGTGGTGAGAGCATCCTTGGCACTAGATGTAAGCTTTTGCGGAGCTCAGTGATAGCGTTATACTGGCTCGTGCCTTTTGGAAATATCCTAGAGAGCCAGGGAGGGTTAAAGGCTTTTACTATTGGAAGCAATGCAAGCAGGCTGCTTCTCACAAAGGAATTACAGTTCTTTAGAGATTTTATAGTTCAGAATGTGTTGGATATAAAATTTTCATGGTATTTAAAGGCTTAGATTATTTTCCAGTTAGCATGACCAAATATAATTGGTATTCCAGATCATGAAGCCAAACGCTTTTATCCCTCCTAGCCAGATATTCAAAATGTGATGCTAAAAGTTCAGTAAGGCTAGCATTTTTTCTGAATGACAAAGAAGCTTCCTGTGCTGCAAAACGTTGTCAGGGTGTGAGAGGAAACACATTGTATGTCTAATCTTTTATAGGGATATGGAGCCAGGTCTAAATTTCACACGCAGTACGTTACGTTTGATACTGAACAGATGTAAAATAATAATAAAAGGAGCAGTTTTAAAATTTGAGACTTTGCAAATTAATATGGATAATGTAAATGTATTAAAGGAGCTTTTATAAGTTAATTTCTTGTTACATAGTTTTTCAATTCATCTTTTGTATCATTACAGCTTAGAATTCATGCAGTTAAGATCTGTTGAGTTTCTGTGGGTAGAGCAACTTGATGAATTTCAATCTGTTTAAATATATATATGTATTTTAAAGGCCAGACACTCTGTAAACTAAGTGTAGTTCCATATGGTTCTTACTTGCTAGATACTGCTAGTTTTCTGAATAATTTTAAATATATACAAGATGTAAAGTTCATATGTATACTTCTCTCTTCTTAAAAGGTCTACTAAGGATTCTTCCAGTTTCACAGTTGTTCTGAACAATCTTCGTGTATTTCTAATATTTGACTGGCTGTTACTTGTTCATGATTTTTTATATACTCCTGGAGATACCAAAAAGCGGGAAAATCAGCTTTCTTCCCGGCAACGCACTTATAGCAGTGAAGCAACTGTAGTTCCAAAAACAGTGAAAAGTGGAGTAGTTACAAAACGTTCATCGTCACATGTGTCTGCAGAAAAACAACTGGAAGTTAAGGTTAATGTGACAGGTAAATGTATTCTTCTCTAGTGATTTTTTAGGAGGTTTTCTGATTAAAAGCCATGTTATGCTGGAAAAAAAAGGTCCTTTAGAGGACAGAAAATCAAGAAACCTGCTACAAACACTTAAAATACATTAATGGTGTTTCTAATTGCCCTGGTTATTATTTGTCATTTTGTTTTGTTAAGGAACTGAATTTGTGGTCGTTGAAGACATGTCTTGTTTCGATACCAATGCAATTATTTTGAAGGGGACTACGGTTCTCACTTACAAGCCCAAGCTGTTAGATCGTCCTTTCTCTGGTAGTTTGTTTGGCATTGAGGTAAGAAGAACTAAATTTGCTTTTGTAAAACATCTAAAATTAGAGGAGCTTGTGAAGGTACTTCACCATAAATATATATACAACAGGAGTAGTCCACAGATGATTTCTGTAGTTTGTTAGTTCCTCATGAAATGCTCTCTTTCCACAGCAGTTTTAAGAATGATTTTATGTTGTTTCTGTTAAGACAGTGAAACACTTGACTATATAATCTCAAAATACTGCTAGTTATGAATCTAGCTTCCAGCTATACACTGGCAGATTAATTGAAAGCTGAGGGACTGGGTAGACAGAAGCCCACGTGGTCAGCAAAGGTCTGCAAGCTGTAACCATAGCTGACTTGAGGTGAACAAGCAGTATCAGGCCATTGGAATATGCAAGTAGGGATCTTTTGTGAGTAGGAATTTTGAGTATGTGAAGTGATCCTTGCATCCTATTCAGCGGAGTAGGAGCACAGCTGGAGTGCTGTGGCCAGCCTTTGGGACACAGAGCTGAAGAAGCTCAGAAAGATTGAGAGGAGAGCAACAAGAACACTCAGAATTGAGGGGTACATGATATATTGGGAAAGTTTAAAAGAACTTGCTCAGAGGAGGAGTCTGTGCAGAGACGTGGTAAATCCTAAATGGTTATTGCAGACCAAAGAACAAAGTGTTTTCTGTATCTGCGACAGAAGGAGTTGAGTTAAATGGAGTTAAGCTTAGCAGTAAAGAGAGTATTTGGTTGCACATCAGAACCTCTTTTCCTGAACTTACAGCATAGCTGGGCCGTGGAATAAATTGTCTGGAAAGATTTTGGAATCTCTGCTGTCTTAAAGTTTACAAAGGAATGGTCTGTAGAGAACAGTTTGGATATAGTTCCTGCTTTCTGATAGAGAGTCAGGCTTTGATCTTGAGGTTCTTGCCGGGCCTGTTCTCTCGGTTTCTAATTTTTTTAATCCATTTTTTAATTTTTAGGTTTTTTCATGTCGGTTAGGAAATGAGCAAGAGACTGCACTGTCAATTATTGATCCAGTACAAATTCAGCTGGAGCTTGTTGGGAATGCTTCCTACCCGAGTGGTTCAGGACTGTTGGACGCTTTCAATAGCGAGGATTTTCCTCCTATTCTAGAGGTAATATTAAAGGCCTGAATAAAACTGTATGCAATAGAGAATAATAGATCATGATCTAGTATGTATTTTTTTTTTATGCCCAAGGATTCAGTAGAATACTTTCAAATGCATAAAAAAAGAATAAGATAAATTTTTCCTGAAGTGGAAAAGGCAAAGAAAAAAAGCATGCAGAAAATGCTCTTAGTGGTAAGGGAGTGATTTATGGGATATATTATAGAGATTAATAGTGGGGAAAAAAAATGGACTGATAATGTGGGCATGTTAGAATGTTACTAATACAGAAAATTAACCTTTTTCTTTGTTATCTCATTGGTAATGTTTATTAGAGGGGAAATCTATTTAGAGACTTCTTTTTACCATTATACCAAAGGAAAACTTTTTTTTTCTAATATATACTTTTAATGGTTTTGGTTGTTAGTAAATAATAAGTTTGGTAATTTTATTACTGGAGCTTTAAAACAAGGTGGGCATCAGATTTTAGTATTAGATTTTGTCTTCGTTTGGGAAAAGCTTTGTTAATATCCCAAGTTTACAAGAAAAATATGTAGAAAAGGGTAAGTGAATCTTATTTTTTAATTTTTCACTTAGATTCAGTTGCAAGCACTGGATATCAGACTATCCTACAATGATGTTCAACTGTTCTTGGCAATTGCAAAGTCAATTCCTCAACAGACTAGTGCAGCTATGCCTGACTCAACTGTATCAACTGCTGAAAATACTGCTAATCCTTCCGGTTTAGCACTGGCGAATGAGACTTCCTCCTTGACACATGAAAACAGAGATATATCCAAACGTGTGTTGGATCCTGTTCTTGGTATGTTTTTAGCTGTTGGAGTAAAGCCATTTTTTATATCTAAAGGAGGCGGCTGTAGTGTGAAGTTAGACTATACACTTAACACAAAATCTGGTGATATCTTTGTTGTGTAAAACCCTTCATTGATTTGAATTATCTGATGATAGCATTATACTGATGATACTATAAAAAAAGTAGATTTTTTTTGTTTTTTCTGCTTGTGGTATGACAGTAGGTTGTTTTCTAGTAAGTTTTATTTAGCATAGCTTGTCGTTGTAAACTGTCATGATGCAGTACTTCTTAGGTATCAAACTTTTAAAGTGGGAGATGGGCCACCTCTTCAAACTCATTAAACTGACAGTGAAATGGAAACCCTAATAATTACTAGTTATCTCTTCATGTCTAGCAATCTTTTTGTTTTGGTGACGTTTCTTTTTTACAAATGAAAAATAGTGTGTGGTCAGAACCACTGCCTGACAATAATGAGGGAATACACACTAGTCAAAAAGGCTTTCTTCCCTGCTGCTGCACTTGAGAGCCGTGAGGGGAGTTCAAAACAAATAAGTAATTGTATTACGAATGAAGAGTTGGTTTACAAAAAAAATTTTAGTCCAAACTGAAATTCATGGAGTACATTGACTTGCTGTAGGAGAATAAAAATAACCTATATATTCTAGATTGTAGACATTATGGGTTGGGGGTTTGGTTTGGGGTGGGTTGTTTTTTTGTTGTTTGTTTTTTTTTTTTTTTGTAAGAGCAGTGCTGAATCATATTTTCTCCAGTTGCAATCTTAAACAAACAAACCCCCACTTTTCATATATCTTAATTTTAGAAATGAACACAAGTAATTACTGTCAAGGATTTATGATTGGTTAACTGTTCGATTACAGAGGTGCAGCTGGCTCGCCTCCAGGAGTTGGGATTTGGTATGGAAGATTGTCGTAAAGCTCTTTTGATCTGCCAAGGTAACCTCAAATATTCTTAGTTGGCCTTGCAGATTGTTCATATTACCTAACTTGCAATTAGGTAAAGACTTCCAGACTGTAAGGTAGCCGATGCACAGGCAGTATTTCAATCTCGTCTTGACTTTGGCTCTGTGTTGGCATATCATCTTAGAGGATTCTCATTTTTCTGTTCTGCTAGTATGTAGAACCCACACCCCAAAGATTGTTCTTAACTTTTGGGATGTTGTATGTGGAGTGTTTGAGTATATTTTTGTTTGGGGGTTTAGGTTGTGTTTGGTTTTTTCTTTTATGGTATACCTATTTCTTGCTATTATCCCCTCTCTTTTGGGCACGTGTTTTCATCTCTCCCTTTCTGAACTATTTTACCTACTTCTACATGCAATGCATGAGAAGAAGATGAAATTTTAACACAAGTGATTCTTTTTCTTTGGCACTGTCGTGCTTCCCACTTTAATTATAGGCATTCATACTATTAATATATATTTATATTATGGTGCCACTTGTTTTGCAAACTTCAAAACGCATTTCTTATTCTTAGAAAATACCGATGTATTTATAATCTCCTATTTATGGTATTAAATAGAACACATTCAAGGTACTGTTGGTGTCTTGCTATACTTCTTAAGATAGAGGGAATTAGTTTGCTTCTGTATGTTTTTTAAATAAGTACATTTCATTGAGAAAGTAGATGATGATTTATTGGTTGTTTGGTTTTATCTCAGGTGACTTGAAAAAAGCAGCAAGTTGGTTATTTAAGCATGCTGAACCTTTGAAATCAGTTTCCCGGACCTCTTCTGGTCGAGATAGCCAGGGGATTGTGCCTTTTCAGTTCATCTCTGGTGTAGAAATAAAAGCAGAAAGTATATGCATTTGCTTTATTGATGACTGCATGGACTGTGATGTTCCCCTTGCTGAGTTAACCTTTTCAGGTGAGTGTCTTTGTTTTGCTGAGGGAGTTGTATAAAATTACTGTCAGTTTGTGTGTCTGTTCAGCACTGTGCTCTAGTTTCTTTTAGGACTTATGAAATTTCAACTAACAGTGTTGTGGTGATGGTGGTGGTTGTGTGGTTTTGGGGGGTTCTTTTTGTTGGTTTGTTTTTAATTTCTGTTTGTTTGTTTAAGCTTTTGTTTTTGAGAAGATTACAGTGTTTGTAGGGTTAAGATTCTGCTTTCCCCTTTATGTATCACACAACAAATGGAATCTGTCCTGAGCAGAACCCTGGGGAGGCTCTGTGTTGTAAAGCATGGATGTCTATGAATGTTATTTGAAAAGTATTATGATACGTTTTTGTACCATTTCAAAGACAAGACAAAACCTTCCATTGCTTACTTAACAGTTCGTGAAAACAGGAAACTTGATTGTTTTGCATTAGTATAACATTGTGGTTTTTTTCAGGTTTGAATTTTCTCCAACATTTGAGAGCCAACCCTGAAGGCTACGCTCGTTTTACCCTCTCTGGAGATTATTACAATCGTGAGCTTTCAGGTGAAATACTCAGGCTTGTTTTTTTCTTTATTTAGGTTTAGGAAAACAGCCTTGCCTACTACAGTAGCCTGAAATTCACCCAACATGAAATGCATATAAGGGAATGTGAAAAGTTCACACTTGTGATTGTGTGTGTGTGAGAGAGGACATGTGATCCGAGACAAGATAGCGTAACTTGATAGGGAGGGATGTGGAAAGTAGAGAGATGCTGATATGGAAGTTGCACTGAAGTTTTCAAATGTACTTGCATAAAAGGGTTATCCAAGAACATGACAGTTACGTAACAGTTTCTCTCTGTATTCACTTGTCTTTTTTAGTACTTAATTGTTTTGATGCATTCAGTTTATTTCTTATTTCAGGAAGGAAAAGCACATTGAGGGTAGGTGATTAGGCTGAAGACAATGTATTAACATCAGAAGACCATCATAATTTATATTTTTGGTATAAAAAAGCCAGTTACGCTTCAATACAGGTCAGACACTGACAAAAGAAATAATCTAGTTGTGTTTTTTTCTCTGAATTGAGAAACTGAATCTTCTGTTGTAAAATTGGTGACAACAACCTCAGTAAATATCTGTCAATAACAAAATATCTTTTTTTTAAAAAAATATGTAGGGTGATTTTTTTTTAAATAGCTTTTAGACCTTTGTCTTTTGTGATACTGAATAGTAGGCCACCTTAAGTATAATTGTGTGAAAATTATTTTTAAAACTGTTTCAGAGAACTTTGTTCCAGCTAACTTCAATATGAAGATGTAATTGCCTTCTAATGCTTTCCTTGGAATTAAGATATTTCTACAAGACCCTACATATAGTGTACACTAGTTCGAATGGAGGAGTTGGAGCAACTTCATATTAGCTAGTAAATTAAATCTGTAGGCTTACAAGTTCATCTTGAACACAGATTGAAAGTAAAGGATCTCATTGTTAAAGTTACATTATTAAATACTTAGGTATGTAAACAGCATTCCAATGTGGCCTTCAAATGTGTAATACATGTGACGTTTTCTATTTGTTCTCAGGCTGGGAGCCATTTATTGAACCATGGCCATGTTCAGTTTCTTGGCAACAACAAGCTGCGAGCCGCCTCCACCCCTCCCGACTGAAGCTGGAAGTAAAGGCTGAACACCGTCTGGATATAAACATTACCTCTGTCTTCATAGGTATGTAGGAATATTCCCAGAGAGCATCACTGTGCAGTCTAATTTTCACTGTACTGAAAATGACAGACATTTCTAATTAAGTCCTGCTGGTGTCCCAGAGATGGAGGGAGGGAGGTTTGGCACAAGTCCCTACATACTTCACATGATATTGTACACAGGTGTGCATTTAGGCAGCCTGTATTTTATCAGATATTGTAAAAGTGTAAAGACACGAGCTACATATTTTAGAGGTTAGTAGGAATTCTTTCCCTGGTCATATGAATTCTATCAAATTCATATGTTATTTGAAATTTATTTTTAATCAGAAACAGGCTTTCATCTAAAGCTTTCCATCCTTTACAACACTTAAAAATATTTTGTTAAGATCGTCGCTTTTCAGTACATTGACAGGTGTAGTGGGGAGCTACTCATTTCACTTCTGCAGTCTCTGAAAACCTGAGCCGTCAGTTCCCACCTCAGGAAATAAAAATATTTTGTTCATCATTAACTCAGACTTCATGTATGCTTCTGTGTTGTGAGACTATGGTTGTGTGCATTTGCTAGAAATATTGTTGCTTATTCTGTATGCAAATCTGAATGATTTGGTGGTCATAATAATAAAAAAAATATATATATACATATGGCTGAGCTTGCAAATGTAACAGACTTGTTACAGTCTGTTAAAATATTCCTTGTTCTTTGAGTATTTGTTCCTTTCTCCCGCAAGGCCTATGGGGTTGGCAGGGAGGAAGCCAAGGTGGGAGGAAAAGACACAAATCAGTGATTCCTAAGAGTTCCCATGATACATTTTAATACTAGTAATAACACGTAGTAACACTAGTTTATGATTAATACTGTGCCAGGGGACTCCGTTGCTGTCTTGGTATTTATGCAGAAATGTGCGTGTACCTCTTGAAAAGAAAAAAAAAATATTAGAAACTGCTTCTAATGTGATATTTGAGGTTAATTGCCTCCTCAGGGAGAGCTCTTACATTGCCTCAGGAGTATCTTAAGAATATGGAAATCCACTGAAAGTTTAAAAAAAAAATCTTAAGAATATAAAAACCTTTGGTTTTGAAGACACTGCTGCGATTTCATGAGCTGCTGTTTGTCTTTAACTTTTGTAAGTGGCTCATAGAAAAAGCATTGAAGTAAAACTTTGGCCATTAAAGTGGAGTAACTTTAGTGTTATGAATTTAACAAACTTTTCAATTACTTTGTTTACTGTCATCTTGGAGACATTTACTGTCTATGCTTATATTCCTCTAGAACAATACACATGTACTAAACAGTCATGGATGGAAGATTACTGTAAACAGGACAAAGAAGCGAATATAATCAGTTCAGAAGACTGGATGGGTTCTTCGGTGGATCCACCGTGTTTTGGGCAGAGTATGCTACTCATTAATCACACTTTATTTGAAACAGTCCTGACATACAGTCATCTGTCTCATGTATTGCAAACATAAGTATTTGGTCTTCATAGCGTATAATGAATTGTTAGAGATATTTGGCAAAAAAGTCAAAAATGCTATTTTCTGTTCAATTGTATTAAATTCTTTAAAAACAAAAACTTTTCTGGCTCCTTAGCTTTGAGTGAGAACTTTGCACTGCTAGTTCTGCTGCCTTTTTTTTGTCACGCTTTCTTAGTTAATGGGTGACTGTCCTGTCAAAAATTACGTAAGAGTGGTAAGCATAGGGTTGGTGCAGTGCAGAGGTGATCTCTTTGTTTCTGTACCCCCAAAGACTTAAATGACTGAGTTTCTGGAAAAAACACTGTTATATTCGTGAAACAATTCTCTAAGTGATAGCTCTTTATGTGGCAGGTCTTCTCAGTTTCTTTTCTCCCAGTGTTACTTGTGGCAGAAATTTTAGCCATTCAAATGCCGACTTAGTGTAAGCAAATGGGTAGAGACTCATACACGGGTTGCATGATGCCAACTGTCTGTATCTTTCCTGATGCATGATGGGGAAGAATCTACCTGTATTTGTGTGGCTTTTCTTCCCTGCTAACTTTGTCTTTCCTGTCTGCCAGGCCTTCCTCTTGTCTACCTTAGAACTAGGAGCACAGCCAGTTTGACTAACCTAGAGCATCAGATCTATGCTAGAGGTACTGTACAGCAGAGAGAGACAAAAAGGTTTTTTTTCTTCTTCGGAAGGCTTTTGTATATGTTATTTATGTGACTTGCTGGTAGATGGACATCTGTATTTAAAACAAACAAACAAAAAACCCCAAACCAAACAATGTTAACAGCTACTTTTCTTTTAAGCTGCTTCACTAAGTATTTTATCCTGTCTTTCTCTTATCTTCCTCTCGAGGCCCTGCAGGAAAGAAGGGAGAAGTATAACTAATGCTATGTAGGAAGGCTCTCTTTTGGAGGAAGGTTATGTGAATTGTTGACTATTCAGTGTCCTTTTTGTAGAGAGACAGTATAGTGCAATTAAAAATAGCGTAATAAAATCACAAGATTTTATTTTGTATTCTGAAAATATCCAACAGTACGTTCAATATACATACTTATGCTTGATTGGGCACTTGTATTTAGCTACTTAAAATGAAGATGCCTTCAGAAGGAACGATCTGTTTTCAATAAGCCTTAGGAAGTAAGGCATTCCTAATAAATATCTTGTTAATTTGCTTGGTTTATATTTGACAATACAGTCTTTGGGCAAAACTATCCAGTTTAAAGTAATATTTTAAAATTTTTGATATTATGGAAGACAGAACAGCACACTTGATAAATATATTGCCCCTATAGAAAAGCTGCTGAATGGGAAGACAGAAAGCTTCTGTAAGACTACATACGTGGCCCGTTCAGATTGCCTCTTAGAAACATTTTCTCTGAGTGGTTGCAGACAGATCATAGATGTTTAAAAAAAAAAAAAAACCCGAAGTGGAAAATGATAGAAGGATTTATTTTTCGGAGGTATTTTTCAGGAAGGTTGGTTTTGCATGTGAAAAAAATCAAACAAACAAGAAAACCTCGTAATATTTATTGCTTGGCTTTTAGTGGGTGTTTCAACTAATTTACTACAAAAAACTCCTTTTGATGGTAGTCTTTATTTTCAGGCAGTAGTCTCAAAATGCAACTTTTACATTATGTTTTCTTTAGAAAATTAGGCCACAGTCCCAATAATTCTTTTTTAAAAGTCTCAAAAAATAAATTGGCAATAGATTAAATGCCAGACTAAAAGTTCATTTAGCTTCTGGTCTGTGATTTTGTAGAACCTGGACTAGCCAAAAAATCGTATAAAGCCAAGCTCAACAATCAAAAGAGGGTGTTTTTTTTGCAGTTGGCAAAAATCAGAATTTTCATTTTCAAGAATTTCATCTTTTTGCCATTTAATTGGAAAGAACTTTCTCTATAAGCTTTAGAGAGATCAGATCTAAATCTCCACTGACAGTGTAAGGTACATAGGAATATGTTGTCATTGATTTGGAGGAAAGTTGCATGCGATCAGTAACTCCTTCAAAACTTACCTACCCACTCCGTGTTACCCCTTCTTGCCTCTCTAAACCCGCGCTTAAGTTATTCTTAGGCACATGTTGCGGTGGGATGAATGGGTCTCAGAACATGAAGTATTTTAACTTGCTATCAGCCAGCCTTTGGAGTGACTGCAGAGAAATTAATTTTAGTGTTACCTTTTCTTTAAGCAGCTGGTTTATTGTGTGCGCCTTCTTTCTACTTCATGCGTACAAAAAGATGTATGTATTCAGGGAGCAGCCATTTAACTTCCTTATTAATTAAGTTACTGGAATTTGACAGGGGTGTGTTTTCTGTCCAAACACAGTAAGTATTTTTACAGATACGATGTACTACAGTATGGAAAATGAGAGTAACGCTTGTGTGCTTGCTTGCTAGTACTGCACACTTGAAAAAAGTCTAACGTGGTAGATGAAGTTTCTTTTTCTGGGGTTTTGCTGTCCCAGCATTTTAACAAAACAAGATTACCTTTGGTTGCATGCAAATTAGTTTTCATACTTTGTTTTAGTATGCTTTATCCTGCATAGGAAGATATTTCTACTTGTTCAGTCATTGAGGATAAAAGTCCTCGTTAAAGGGGGTATTGGATAATCTTGTATTTGTCACGTTAAATAGAGCATAAATCTTAATTGTAAGTGAATATAGGTTTAATACTTTATGAGCGTTTGGATGTACATGAAAAGTTACTGATTATGACTGGGTTTTTAGTTAGGTTTTCTACATGTTCATTTTAACTGGAGGCATAGTATTTTATAAGACTTGATATGAAGAAACAAAAGAACATGTAGATCAAGCTCAGTTCCTGGAAGGCTTGATGTAAGTGAAGAGTTTGTACCATTTCTGTAATAGTTACTAATTTTTAAATGTTTTTAGTAATCTGTTATCCTGTTTCATTGACCCGTTTTTCTTCAGTTAGTGCAGGTTGTGGTTCTCCAACCACTGTCTCTCATCTTACATTAGCATCTGATGAATGCTTCTCTCATAAGCATTTAGACAGATCTTTATTCTTTTTTATAGCTGAAATGAAGACTCCAAAACGTAGGCAGCCATTTGTCCCCTTTGCTCTAAGAAATCATACGGGATGCACTCTGTGGTTTGCTACCCTGACTACAACACCTACCCGGTAAGAAGCTGCTGTGGGATTGGTTTGGCAGTATTTGTCTGGCTTCTCTAACACGTCAGCCAAACCCTATTGTTTTCAGTGCTTTTGTTTTCTTGCAGAGCAACATAGGCACCTCCCAGCCTTTCTTAGTTAAGAGCTTTTTCTTTGACAGTGAGATAGTTTGACTACTAAAAAAAAAGATTTTTATTTTTTTTTTCAAAAGGCCTAAATGAATTTGAAAACCGGTCAGATATAGTAATGATGTAGATGTGTTTACTCCAGGACTTCCGTAGACTGAGCCAGACTAAAAAGCACTTGTTACTTGAAGTAGTCACTGTCAGTTTGTAAAGTGATGTGATTCTCTTCGCAGGGCTGCCCTGTCTCACAGTGGGAGTCCAGGTGTTGTTCCCGAGGAAAACGGGACGTTGTTGGATGATGCCCATAATGTCAGTGAATGGCAAGAAGTTATCACTGGGGAAGAGATTCCATTTGAATTTGAAGCCAGAGGGAAACTCAGACACAGGTGAAGGAACCAGGCTGTGAGATGTGTTTTGACACACTCGTATATGGAACACATAGGATCATGGTTGTGAGGACACTAGCAGATGTTAAATAAAAAGTGGATATTTTTTTTAAATCTCCTGTTAATGTTTTGGTTTTAAATATTTGAAACTCATGTATAGAGCAAAGTTATCAGTTGTCTAGTAAGCAGCATATATTGCTATTAGTGGCAGCCAGTCCTAGATCATTACGAGCTTTTAGAAAAACTTAGGGGCTTCAATTACAAATCATATGCCCTTTATTCTAAAGGACTCGGGGCGGGGGGAAGGGGGCACTGGTTGTTGAGCATAAGTGTTATCAGTGTTACGAGCTAGAAGAATTTGTTAGCAAATATGTAGCATGCTTTTATTTTTGCTTATATGATATAGTTGTACTTCTGTATGTTCATTAGGGAAGGTGGAACAATTGAACAGATGTAAAATCGCGTCTGTCTTTATCCATGAAATAGAAAAAGCTCCTGAGACTTTTTTTTTAATGCTTCAGGGAGATTCTTTATTCAGAATCCAGAGGATGTTCTTGGTTGGAAGTGTTTGGCATTTGCACTGTATCATAATGCTTAATAGTAATTGAACTTGTAATTGATCTAACTTGTCAGGCACACACATGATCTAAGAATTCATCAGTTGCAAGTGAGAGTAAATGGCTGGGAAGAAGTCAGTCCAGTATCTGTAGACAAAGTTGGAACGTTTTTCCGATATGCTGCACCAGATAAGAACTCATCCTCTTCTACTGTAAGTTCTGATTTTGAATGTTAGTTTTAATAGAATATATAATTTGAGAGTAATGATGTCTCCAAGATTTTGATCTTAAAGCAGCTGCTGTATGAGATTGTCCTCTTTCAGGTTAGCTTGGATTGGGAGAGTTTGGAGACGCTGGGTTCCTAACTGGCAGTTTTATGCATAACAAAACCACAAACAGAGTAGTCAGAAGTTAGTCTGTGCTTAGCAGTCAGAGCTCCCAGTGACAGAACTAATATATTAGTGACAGTGTCATGGGCTCATGGAGATTGAGCTTTAAATCAGCACAGCATTTCAGCAGCTATTTTTTTCTTCTGTTGCAGGAATGCTTTTCATGTGTTTAATTTACTTAAAATAAACAACACTTGCAATTTCCTGTAAGCCTGGCGATTGTTGAAATATGTGGCTTGTTAGACAAAATATACTTGTCATGAAGGAAAAACGCAATTGTAATAATCGGCAGGCTGGCAGTTGGTGGTTGAGGCTCAGTGATAAAAATGATCTTGTGGATTTCGAAACTAGTTAAGTTTTGAGAGTAGCCACTGAAAATTGTTATGCACTGGAGAAATTGGAAGTTCAGATCTTTTTGGTATAAAACAGGATTAGAGTTTAATTTCATGATACTACTGACAAGAGCCAGTAGTCTCTTATTTGAATCATTTCTGATGTTTTCATATTGAAGCGTGAAAAGCTTCCTCTCTCTCTGTAACTTGATTCTTGAAGGAAAAGGGTACAAATTAATAAGAATTGCTGTAGCTTTTCTCTTTTATTTTAAACAAACCTTCCTTCAGCTTCATTTCTTTTTAAAGCATTATTACAAACTGGTTTTGCTCATATGGTTCTGATGTGTTTTCCAAGCTGTATTTAAGATCAGAAACACAAAGGGATGAAAGTATTTAGTTCATTCTTCTGTAGTAATATTTTGTATTACAACTGAGAGTAGTATCTTAAAAGTTGAACAACTTTAACTTTCTTTTGTTTACTTTTCTCCCAGCTTGGAAGCCCAATAAGTAGAACAAATATAATACATCCACAAGTCTATGTGAGTATATATTTTCATTTTTTTGAGAGCTACTTATTTGACTTGTGTAATTCTACAAGCAAACAGTTTTTTCCATCTTTCTAGAACCTTTTCAATAGAAAGGAAACAAAAGTCAGGCAAACAGAATGAAATTTCAAATCAGAGCAAGTATTTGACGTGACTTACCATTCCTCAGCAATGTAAATTGTTGTTTGAAGAATGGGTCTTAAATTCCAGTATGTGGATTCCAGCATGTGAGTCCACATAAAATGTGATTTTCAGGATCAGAGTGGCAATGACTTTGTGTAATGTAGGAGGAAAAATGCCACAGTAGGAGAGCAGCTAAGAGTGAAGAAAATATGAGTATTTTAAGAAAGCTCCACCTTTTTTTTAATTTTGATATATAGGAACGATGAGTGACTGTTAATTATATGAGGGTTGGAAGTCAAACACCATGAATTTTTCAAATAATTTAATAGTGAGATAGTGTATGAAATGTTCTTTTCAGATCAGTATTGTTTTTATTTGAACTTGCATAATTTTGAAAAAGATAATGGAGTTTGCATTTAGAAGTGCTTTTTCATAGTTAATTTTATTGTGCTTTGAGGAGGAGGTACAAGATTATAAATCATTATTATGAAACTATACGTGCCTTAGGTGTTGCATGTGGTTGGACTCAGTTGACAGGTTTTTACTCCAGCAGTTACTGCTTCAAAATTGAGGTGTCCCTCTTCTAGATGTAATCATTACCTGAGCTTTTTAATGGGTTTTAAATATCTTCCAGTTTTCTTCATTGCCTCCAGTTCGTGTGGTATTTGAAGTTACCATGGAAGGTAGTGCTCGGAAAGTGATAACAGTGCGCTCAGCCTTGATTGTGAAGAACAAGCTGGAAATACCAATGGAACTGAGACTAGATAGTCCTTCTGCTCCTGACAGTAAGTGTTGTATATTCCTGCTGTACTACAGGGAATCTTTGGCTTCCTCCCCAAGAAGAGTCATCACTGCCTGTAATGGTTGACAAGAAAGTTGTTCCCTGGAGGGGAAATGGGTAATGTTAAGAAGAAAATGATCAGCAAGGTAAGCTGGAGAACTCAGGAGGACTTTTGCTTATTGTTCAGGTAAATAGGGAAAGCTGAGACTCTGTAGAGACCAAATCTTTTTTTTCTGCTTGTAGCATGTTGTATCTTTTAGCTGATAGTGTACCCATAAGGTAATGAATGAGGTCTTTGTGAAATAAGCATTTTCACTAAAGCGTCCAAGGAAAAAGAATTTGAATTCCAGCATGTTTTCAGTCTGTTTCCTGTTTCGGATTTACAGACATAAATTTGTCTGCTGCCAGATTGCTAATAGGTCTTAAAACAAGTTGACGTTTGAAACATACATAAAGTAGCTAGTGTTTTATGTTGAAACAAAACATGTTGCTTCAAAAATTTGAGACTTACTATTTGAAAACCTTATGCGTTTCAGTAAAGAGGCCCGTTTTGCTATGTGTATTTTCTTCTCTGGTTGCAGAACCTGTAGTTCTTCCAGCAGTTATGCCAGGAGATTCCTTTGCTATTCCATTACATCTTACATCTTGGCGTTTGCAAGCCAGGCCAAAAGGAATGGGAGTCTTTTTCTGTAAAGCTCCAATTCATTGGACTAATGTTCAGAAGACAGCAGAAGTCTGTAGCAGCAAGCGAGAGTGTCATGCAATGGAGTCTGAAAATAGCCGATTTTTCAGGTAATTAAGACCTAATTATTTTTCTGTAAGCTGTGTTATCTTCTTCTGGTAAATGAAACACTGTGAAAGTAACTAACAGGAAAGAAAACGCTTAGAAATGAAAGCTGCAATTCAATGGGATGTTTTGTTTGGTCTCTTGATTAATGAGAAAGCATTGAAGCATTACTGCTATATTTCTGTAGGGCTCCTTGAAGCCCCTTTGACAGTGCCTATTAGTAAATGTCTGAGAATAAGCACACTATTAATAGAGAGTAAGCAACTGCTTTTTACTGTAAAAAAGAAAAGGTTGGGAAATAGAATGTGGATTTATTTTAAATTATCTAGTCTGTCTCACTGAGAATAATGAGTGGTTTGCTATAGTGTGTTCGCAAATACTTATTCTTTGTCCTGAATGTCTTGTACTCTGTTCGAAGCACCAAAATGTCACTGCATAATGAGGACTTAATGGAATTTTGTAGTTATCTGATACGATGGATTTAGGGATGCTCTCAATTTAGGAAATACTAGAATAGAGATTAGGGAAGTTGTTTAAGGAAATAACCTTTTCATATTGCATTGTTACTGTTGTGTGTCAGTTCCATAGTTCATTTCTTAATATGCTGGTTTTGAACGTATCACAAAGAGGAAAATTAACAAATTATTTAAAATGGAGGTTCAGTTACTCAATTTTTTACCTTAACTAATGAAAAACTGAAGTGTCAGGTGGCCAAAGCAAGGATATGTTTACTGGGAAGTAGGAAACATTCAGCATTTATGTTTAAGAGCATGATTGTAGTTTACTTTAATAGTTAAAATCTCTTTTTAGTAATAGTTGATAACATGTTTCTGCGAGTTTATGGAAGTTGGTTTTAAAGTTGGTAATCTGTAAAAGCAAATTTCTGTTAGTTCTCTGAACAGATAAGTTTTTTGAGTGACTAAATTAATTCTTTGATTGATATTAGGAAACTCCTGTTGTCTAATGTTAGGCATAAATACAAAATACCTTAAAATCAAACTCCAAAGTGATTATGTGGAGAACAATTCTAAATGCTGGGTTTGTTATCAGTCCTGAAGTTACAGCATCTTGTGGGATTTAGTGCAATACACAAAGACAGGGTTCAATTATTCTGTCAAGTTCAGTGACTTCTCACATATATCTGCCTTCACAGGTTTTGTGTGGCTATAAAGAAAGAAAATTACCCGGATTACATGCCTTCCAACATATTTTCTGACAGTGCTAAACAGATTTTCAGACAGCCTGGGCATACTATTTATCTCTTGCCAACTGTGGTAATCTGTAACTTGCTACCTTGTGAACTCGAGTTCTATGTTAAAGGAGTGCCAATTAATGGGACGTTAAAACCTGGCAAAGAGGCAGCATTGCACACAGCTGATACATCTCAGAACATTGAACTTGGTAAGGTTCTTTTTCAAATACTGCTTTCTGATCCTCCTAGAGGGAGTACCTCAATATAACTGTTTCTTGTGCAAGGAAAGTTGGTGCAAGAAAAGAAAAATTAAAAAATTGAGAACATTTCTATGGCTATTTCATTGGGTTGCAGGGCTTCTTATTAACCAAGTGCATGCATCCCAAAAAGATACTAATATCGCTATCATTCCCCCAGATTTGTCAGCTGTCTTGGGGTCTGTTCCTTATTCGTCTCTTTTCTCATTTTCCTGAGAGCAGAAGCAGTAGAAACTGGAGAGAACAGTGATAAAGAAGGGAATAAATCAAATAACTTGCCAACGTTTTGGGTGGGTTTGCTGTTTTCTTTCTGACCAAAAAAGTTGGTGTTGGGAGTACATACGGAGTTATTCAACACTGGCTGCACTTCTGGTGCCTAAAGCAGTAATTAGCCCTAAGCAGGGTTCTTTACAGAACTTTTTTTGCTGCTTGTGGCTTAAATTGAGGCATTTCTTCATGAGGTCAGAGGTTACTACACTGGGCAGATTTAAAAGTTTATCTGGGTAAGCTATACAAAATATTCAGAAAGATGAAGCCATATGGAACACCAGCCTGTATGCTTATCAGAAACTAATGTTTCTGTGTGGGTGACATTTGGTTTTCCTTTGTTTTCGTAGGGGTATTGCTAGAAAACTTCCCGATCTGCAAAGAGCTGTTGATTCCTCCTGGGACACAAAACTATATGGTACGGATGCGATTGTATGATGTCAACAAACGACTGCTAAATTTGACCATAAGGATTGTATGTCGTGCTGAAGGTTCTCTAAAAATACTAATTTTAGCACCGTATTGGTTAATCAACAAAACAGGTACGTTTGCAGCATTTTCTTTCATAGTTGTAATCATGAACTGGAAATAAAGATTTCATGCAGTGTTTTGATTTGCTTTCAGCCAAATAGAGCTTTTAAACACTACTTAAGAGAATTTTTTTGATTACAGGATTTTTTTATATTTTTTAGTTGCTATATTGCAGATTTTCAAACATGAGCTATTGTACCTCTAAATAAATCGACATAGATTAGATCACTGTTAAAATTGTGGTTTTCAAAGACTGAAATGCCTTGAAAAAGCGACAGGTCTAAATTGCAGTTATTCTATGTTAACATCCGTTGCTGCTTTTCAGAGCTGCAAGAACTTCTTTTCTGCATGGATCAGATTCCATGGCTCGCAGCTGTTAATAGGTGTAACTCTTAAAAAAGTTAGCCAGAGAATGAGAAGGGAGAATGCATGCAGACTAGTGGCTAATAATATTACAACCAAAATAATTTAGGTTGTTCCTTAATTTGTAGTAGTTTTTACCATTCTCGTTTTAATTTGTACATAGGTGAAGTGTAGTTTGACATGCTGTTTTTTGTGTTTACTTAAAGGATTACCACTTATCTTCAGACAAGATAATGCAAAAACAGATGCTGCAGGTCAGTTTGAAGAGCACGAGCTTGCTAGAAGCCTCAGCCCACTTCTCTTCTGTTATGCTGATAAGGAACAGCCAAACTTGTAAGTAATACCACAAGAAGAGCAAGCAGGAGGAACTTTACAAAGTATGAATGTAATTTGCAGAGGATTGGGTGCTGATATATTAGTATGAATATCACACGGGAGAAGTCTTTCCCTATTAAGATGACTCCTTAAGTTATTAAGTTTCTAAATACTAAAATAAGCATATTGGATCTTTAGACATTTTCTACTGAGAACTCTTTGGTTGGCTAATTCTGTTGTGTCTGCAGGCTGCTTTGGTTTTATGTTGCGCGTTTTGAACTCATGCTTCTTTAGGAAGAAAATAAAAAACCTTTTTGAAGAGACTTACTGAATTGTATAAATGACTTTGTTGCCACTAAAAAAAAAAAAACACTCCAAACCCCTAATCCTAAATTCTGAATGTTAATAGAGAAGTAGTAGAGCTATTGTGATTCTGATGTAAAAGGAATTTGGAAAGGCAGGATTTTGGAAAGGAAACTTTTCAGCTACTTTAACTGGCATCAAGGAGAGAACTTGCTTTTTCCATGAAAATGAGAAATAAATTTACTTTAAATCATGTTCTTATCTGGAATGTTCTGGGATTTTTGCTCAAATGAACAGCAGTTAAATTTATCACAAAAATTTATTCCATTTTTTTTTCTTTTTCTTTTTTCTTTCAAAGAAAAAAGATACACAAATGTTGTGGTTTATCAGTCTGAAAATTACCAAAGCTTTTACATGAAATGGTCGCTGAGTCTTGACCAATGTGTTAAAAGCTTATAGCAGAAATATAGAACGAGTTACTCAAGAAGAGATTTATCATGGCTTCTAATGCGTTTATATTAAAACACAGGTGTTCTTTTTGTATCTGGGTATGTGTTTGATCATCAACACCGTGTTGATATCTGATCCTTCATTTAAATAAGTATATCTTTGTGTTTTCTTCTTACCCTTAGGTGTACGATGCGGGTTGGAAAAGGAATCCATCCTGAAGGTATGCCTGGCTGGTGCCAGGGTTTCTCACTGGATGGTGGTAGTGGTGTCAGAGCCCTTAAAGTGATCCAACATGGGAACCGGCCAGGCCTCATTTATAACATTGGTATGTGTTCATAGGAACATTTGAGAAACACTGTCGAGCTTGGGAATACATGATGCCAGTGACACCAGAAACAGAACAATTACAGCAGGGAAACATGTATTGTTAAAGGGTTTTGTGGGTCCAGAGAAAATTATTAAACAAAAAATAGTATTCTAAGTATTTTTAGGTCTTTATTTTGAATTTTATTAGCTTAGAAATCAGTTTTCAGTTATTTTTATTTTTATATTTCATCATTGAGTGTTAATAACTGCATTTACAAACTGTTCTTTCTGTTTCTGTGTCTTTATTCCCCCTGTGTGTTACTTCTACGTACACCACATTACTGTCTCTGATTATTTTGAGTGTCGATATACTGTAACTTTTCAGCCATGTGCTACTTCTGTGGGTTTTGCCTTGTGGTGCCTCTGTAGGCTGATGTGGAGGAGTGCAACGTCTGTCTTCCTTGTGCTCCTAGTCTACATAAAGTACAATTTCCACAGAAGCTTTTAGTTTTTAATTAAATGACAGTTTGAAAGCTACTCCTGCAGGATTTTTGAGGAATTTTTCGTATGTTTTAAAAGTGGAATAATTACTTGCATTAATTTACTTGTGATTGGAAATAGTTTTTTTTATCTTCAGTGCTTATGATCACTAAATTGTACTTGAGAAACAGAGGGTAACAGAGAGCATAAAATTATGTTTACTGTCTAAAATACTGTTTCAAAATATGGCAGTGGTATGGCAAAAACAGTGTGTATCAGGAAGCTGAGAAAAAGAACTTTTGTGATGTGACATATTGTGGCAGATGTCTTGTTTTTTCTTGTGAAAATAATAGCTTTATTCTTAACTTGTTTTTATTACTAGGTATTGATGTTAAAAAAGGCAGAGGCCGTTATATCGATACATGCATGGTAACGTTTGCACCCCGTTATCTATTAGATAATAAATCAACCTACAAGCTTGCCTTTGTTCAGCGGGAATTTGCCAGAGGCCGGGTAAGATGCTTACTTTTTGTTATTTGTTATTACAATACCTGTAGTTAGACACAGCATCTTCTAACCAGAAAGAACACAAAAATTATACTTGAAAGTATTGTTGGCTGGTTATGAGGATCTTTCTCATTATTCTAATACCACCATCCACCTAACAGAATAATTGCTGTGTTTGTATTTGAGAGGTATACAGATTAATACTCTATTTTCTAATACCTATGGAATATGTATTTACGGATTTCTATTACTAGGGAACATCCAATCCTGATGGCTACATCTCCACACTTCCTGGGTCCAGCGTTGTGTTCCACTGGCCACGTAACGATTATGATCAACTGTTATGTGTGAGACTAATGGATGTCCCAAACTGCGTTTGGTCTGGGGGCTTTGAGGTCAACAAAAACAACTCGTTCCATATTAATATGAGGTAGATATTATATATGAATCTTCTGTAGCGTACTTCCATTTTTTGATAGAAGCAGCTGTTTAACACTTATGACTGCGGTTAATGCAGATGAGAAACCTACCTCTCTTGCACTTGTTTGTTCTTGTTTAGGGACACCCTGGGAAAATGTTACTTCTTAAGAGTAGAAATTACTCTTCAAGGAGCCACATACCGCATTGCGTTCAGTGACACGGATCAGTTACCGCCACCTTTCCGCATAGACAATTTTTCCAAGGTAAAAGGGAAAAAAAAAATCATGTTTTTTTATTTTATTTTTTAGTGAAAAAAGAAAAGTAGGAGTTTTTATATTTGTTAGAAGAGGGAGCTGACTAGCTTGTGTAATGAAATAAAATGTAGCAAGAGGTATTTGTATATAATAATTATAATTTTCTGAAATGTTAGTAAAAATTGGTAGTACTCTACTTCATTTTGTTCAAATAGTGCTAACGTTGTGGCTTTCATGGGTGCATTAAAAATCTTACAAGGAAGAGCATTATTACTGACGAGAATATAGTGCTAGGGTGATAGTTTGTCATCTGTTCTGTGGTATTTTCAGCACTTGAATAACCTGTAAAAAGAATCTGGGCTACTGCTGCCACTTCCTTTCTCTCTGTCTTTGGGCTTCCATGTCAGTGATTATAAAAATCAGAGAATTTACTTTGCGTATTTTACAGTAACTTACTGACTGCCTTGTGATCAGAGCAGGAGACAGAGCTCATGATAGTTACTGTTTTTCACTCTGGATTTTGGTACTGAACTGTTAAATAAAACTGAGCAAGTCTCCTCATCTTGATTAGGGGGTTTTGAGATGCTGCCACAGGACTAAAGACATTTTGAACCAGGGATGACAGATAAAAGCGAAGATGACATTTCTCATCCCTTTCGTATTATCTTTAATTGAAACTCGAATGGAAGAAAATGCATATGAGACCATTAGGGGGCAGGGGAAGAAGTGAGCTGAACATGTTTAAGTGATCAACTCTTGAAAAATGAACAAATGATAGCAAAAAAATTGTCTGATTAACAATTTCTGTGTGAAACTAAATCCTCTTTCATAACTGTTACAGGTCCCAGTTGTTTTTAATCAGCACAGTGTTGTCGAGCCAAGACTGTACACTGAAGTGAAGCCCATGACCTCACTGGATTATGCATGGGATGAACCTATTCTGCCACCTTTTATCATGCTGACAGTTAAAGGGGCAGGCTCCTCAGAAATCGTCTGTAGCATGAACGACTTCCAAGATAGCAAGCAGCTTTACTATGAAAACTTCATTTACATTGCTGCTACGTACACTTTCTCAGGGTAATTCTTTCTATATTAGATGAAAATATTTTGAACGCTCATGGTGTTCTTTAGGCTTTACGTTAATATTTTCTTAATGGTTGCCGTTTGAAAGTTTTTTTCAAATGCAGCTAAAATTCTGTCAACCTTGTAGCTAGCAGAAGAAATGCTAAAATTCAGAAGTCAAGTCTGATAGTTGGTAAGCTGTGTATCTTACCTCATTTGGTTGTGGGAACTTAGCTTTATAGGTGCAGCTTGCCGTTGTTTATTTTGTCACATAGTGAAAAAGATTTAGCATATGGTGCCTGCTGTGACCCCACTGTCTGATCTTAGAAGAGCTGGGATGTTTAGGGTCATGTCTGGGGTCTTAATTTCATGTGGTGGATTAAGAACGCTTGACTACAGGACATACGTATTTATGACATGCCTGTGAATTTTAAACTTGCACTAGTTTATATACTGTTGAAATCAGCTACTGGGGATTGAGACATGCTTTGTTGCTTTCCTCAATATAAGGTGGAAAATTTTCTTTGGAACTCATCTGCTTTGCCTGTGAGGTTCCTAGTCACAGTGAGAAATCAAAGCCCCTTTTAAGAATTTACTCAAATTGACACCTTACGCTGGTAATTCCAAAAGTAACAAGAGGAAAAAAAATCCCAGTATATATTTTTGTCTGGTTGGCTGTATTGGAAGTGTAAGCTTCCTCGATTGTATTTTGGTACGGATCTAATACAGTCTACAGAAGCAGCAGCTACTCTGAATAAACATGATGATGTTTTCTTGGTGGTCTAGTTTACAGGAGCCAAGTGTAAGACCAGTTGCTTCAAATAAGGATGCTGCATATGCAGAACTTGTCCTTGATGTTTCTCCAAAGACTCAACGAGTTGTACTGAAAAAGAAGGTACTAAGACACTTGTGATTTTATTAAAATGCTCTTTCTATGTGCTGAAGTAAAATCGTATGCTAGGAGAAGGAAAAAATAAAAACATTTTCATGGTAACTTTTAAAAGGTTGAGATGGACTCCATTGAAAGCAACAGGTTATTGCAATTCGGGTTGCTTGAATTATGGTGGTGCTTCCATATAAAGCTTTTATGGGGGTAAGGGTGACAGAAAAGGGAATCGGAAAAAAAGTAGTATAGAATGTTGTAAATGCCTCTACGACAACCGGGTGTGGTAATTGTACGTTGGGTGTTCTAATGAAGTTACAAGGTAGGGCTTGCTTCCTTTTTGGTTGCATTGTAAGCTACGTCTTCTATTTCTGAGGCTCTTAGGAAATAGAAACTGTATTTAGATGTTGCTGAGATTAAAACCAGCTTGTAAATACACCTCTGCATCTGACAACGCGAATGTAGGATGCGTATTCACTGAATATCAGAGTTGAATTAGAAATTTTTATGCAAACTAGTTTCTAGTTCTAATTTGCAGGGCTCTGAAGTTAAATATATACAAGGCATTCCAAGAATTATAATTCAAAGCATCTGATAGCAAAACAGGACAGAAATATTTGCTCTGTACTGCTGTGTTCATTTAAATGTTGAACTTTTATGCAACAGGAGCCAGGAAAACGATCCCAGCTTTGGAGAATGACGGGCACAGGAATGCTTTGCCATGAAGGTTCTTCAGTTCCTCATAACCCCCATAAACCTTCTCCTCGGTCTGTGGAGTCTTGCATGATTTTAGATATTGCAGGCCTGGCAGCTGTCACAGATAACAGGTATTGCAAATAAAGTTTTACGGATTATTATGTAGATTCTAACCGTGTCTTTGAAAGCATACTTAACATGATATTCTCTGAATTAGGAAAGAAATTATTCAGAAGGCATGTGGAAGAGCTGGATTTTATCTGTCCTCATGATCACTTTTGTGACTTGGAAATATTTTTAAAAGCAAGGCTAATATATTTTCAGCAGGAGATTGTCAAAAAGAACATTTCAGAAGTGAGATTAGGAAAGTGAGCTTGAACAAAATTAGAGTAGGTGTTCACCATTAACACTTGTCAAGAGTAAAACTGAGACATTGGAATCCCCTAAGTGTTGGTGGCATGCTTTTGTTGTAGGTACGAGCCCCTGATGTTGAGAAAGCCTGATCGACGGCGCAGCACTACCCAGACATGGAGTTTTCGTGATGGAAAGTTGACGTGTGGTATTCATGGACTTGTTGTCCAGGTCAGTACTGATTATATGTTGAAATTGTTTTGACTGTTGCTGATACGGATGACAGAGTCATTTGGGCTTAGTATTGAAGTGAACTAAAAGCTTTGAGGCCAAAGTTCAGAAAACAGAGGAAATCAGGCTTGCGCAAACAGCTTTTGTGGTTTAAATTCATGTTTGAATGTTCTTATCAATTTCAAATAATGAAACTATTAATTTGGAAGGAAATAATTAGAAAATTAGTAGTACATCACTGTTGAAAATGAGCAGTACAGTGAAAAATAGGGTTTGATATTCTCACACATACCAAATGTGAAAATGCTGCAGATCATGTCAATTAGTATCACTGATGAAAGTCAACATTTGTGTATAACCAGCACTTCTCAGAATCGTGGTTCTAACATTTTAGTAGTAATTTTGAAAGCAGTTTGAACTGTTTGCTCTTTCTTCGTGTTCCAGGAAACTGACTTGCAGACAGCTAACACTTGCAAACTATTTGATAATTCTGCCTGCTGATGTTAGAATTTGTAGGCACAGAAACTGGGATTGCTTATACAACTAAATGCTTATACAACTAAATGCTTATAGAACTAAATGTCAAAAGAATTTTGATGCTCTTTTTTTTTTTTTTTTTTTGTTTCAACCATATTTATCCATTACATACAAGTAAATTTGAATAAGTTATTCTGTATATTGTTGAAATAGCAAAGTGTGTTTGTAATAAATACTTATATTATTTCTAATGTTTATTTTGTAAAAAAAAATAAACAACCCCATCCCAGCTCTGTCAATGGAAATCAACCTCAATTCAGGGAAAGAAGTACCGCCATAGTGAATATTTTAGCTCTGTGGTGAAAGTGAGTCTTCTACGTGTACAATGAATCTGGAATGGACCTGAGATACGGAACGATAATACCACTTTGAAAGTCCTGCAAATAGGACTCCCTTATGTTCTGTTGGAGATAGCTATTTTATTTTTTTTTCCTCCTTTCTTCTCTTGTTTCTAAATTCCTTGTAATTTGTTGGGGTTTTTTTCCCAAAACATACGCTTTGGATATTTCTTCATTTTAAAACAGAACAGCAATGACAGAAATCCAGCATCCTGGTCATTTTGCTCACTTGGTAATAGCAGGACAGTATGTGTCCTCTGTGAAACTAGAAGTATCTTGCAGAAACCAATGTTGACATTTTAGATGCTTGTTCTGATGTAAGCAAAGAAGAAAATGTATGGAAAACACCCCTAAGGCTTCACAGTAACCTTTTAAGACTGTATTTGTAGTTCTGTTCTGATTAATTTTAAAGGAAAGTAGTAGCCATAAAAGAAGATTCCAACCTCCAGAATAGATGCAGTAAGGACAGCAGCAATGTAGTGTTCCTTTGCCACCTTTAATGCTACATTTCAATTCTAATACCAAAAAACAGATCTAGGGAAAAATATTTTACTTAGTCCCACAATGTTGCATTGATCATTTTGTGATGAAATTAGAGTAGATTAGTAAGTTACTACTTGTCAATTTGAAGCAACCAAAAAGCCCTGTGTTGCTGTTTTAAGATGTTGACTCAGTAAGGATTTAAATTCTTATCCGCAGATGCAGAGTTCATCTTTTACAAAACTTCCTATCATTTTGAAAATATTTTCGGGAAGGACATCTTCCTGCGGTCGATCACGATTTGATAGCTTCAGTTTCTGAATGTGTAGTGGGAATACTGAGTTATTGATCTTGGATGTTTCTTCTAGCTGACAATCTTATTAAACATGAGTTACCAGAAGCTTTAGTAATACCAATTAAAATGCTGCTGGACTGCTTTCCTTTTAGTTCTGAAGAGTAAGAAATGTGTTAATTTCCCTCACACACACACTGTTCAGCCTGGGATGGAGTCTCAGGCAACTTTCTTCTTCAACTGTGTAAGGAGAGGAAAGTAAAATACATTTTTAAATTAACGTATGTAAATACTTACCCTGAAGCCTTTACCTATTCTTAATATTTTTTTTCCTTACTATTATTTCTTTCTCCAGGCAAAGGGAGGAATATTAGGTCTTCATGATGGAGCAGAAGTTGTTCTTGGTCCTGATACATCACTTGAACTGCTGGGGCCAGTTCCACCTGAACAGCAGTTCATTAACCAGAAGATGAGGCCTGGGTCAGGAGTACTCACTGTTAGAGTCATCCCAGATGGGCCAACTAGAGTCCTGCAGGTGAAGGTCCTTCATTAACTAGAACCTGGTTTCATTATTTGCTTGTACTTGAAATACCTTTTTCTGTATTGCATCTATAAATTCTTAGAAAAAGTTAACTTCATAATGATATGAAGGGGGAGGGAAATATCATAAAACAAATAATTGCAACAAAAGTTTTCATTGTACTTATTTTTTTAAAAAATAATAGTTTTATAAGGTAGGACAATATAGCTGTTAAATAGGAAGGTGATCATTGTAGTAATTTATTTGTTTATCAGATAACAGATTTTAACCAACGTAGAAATGATCGTTTATCCAGTGAAGGAGATGGACTTCCAGTTACGGAACAGGATCTACGCAAGTTTAAAAATCCAGATACAGAGCAGGAATTAGAAGTAAGATACTACAATTAGTACCTGTCTGTTTTCTGTATTATTTCCCTTTCTAGATTTTAGGGGGGGGGGGGAGGCGTTGTTCATTAGCTTTTCCCCATGATGACCAATTATTATGAACTTGCAGATTTTCCTACTAAAACTCATTCTTAGCAGTTGGGCTTTTATGTTTTAACACCTCTTTATTTGAAGGCTAATTGTCAATGAGCTGTTCAGCCTCTCTGGAGATGTCTGAAAAAATAACGTCTTTGCAGAATGATGTATTCAGTATCACAGGTTTTTTCAGTGTTGGTTTGTAGTGGGTTTTTTTTCCCCTTCTTCAAATATTCTTTTCTCAGGTGCTTGTGAGACTGGAAGGTGGAATAGGATTGTCTTTGGTGAACAAAGTTCCGGAAGAGCTAGTATTTGCAAGCCTCACAAGAATTAACATCCACTACACACAACTGTCAACAAGTCAGGTGCTAGAGCTCAGTGTGCAAGACATACAGGTATTTGCCATTTTGAAACAAATGTATTTGTTCATGAGTCTTTTGCGGTTTTTGTTGTCATAATACGTTTGCAAAACGTTTACAGCTGCTACTGATGTTTCAATTCCTAAATATCATAGAAGTTTCGATTAAAGTAGATGTTTCCTTTTTTCATTGTTCTTTACATAGTAATAGTTGAGACTGATATATTGTATTTCATGCTGTTGATTTCTGTTAGGCAAGTTAGAATCTCTCTTATTTTGTAAACAGGTCAGATAGAGATTTTTTCCCTTCCTGGTTCCTGGTTCTTTGTCATTACATAAAGAAAAAGCAGCCTTTGAAAGCAGGAGTCCTAATGCTGGTAGTACCGCAGTATTAATCATAGAATCGTAGACAAATAAGACAAATATAAACCTCTCATATTTTTTTCCAACTAGATTTTGGTTTTGACTTTGTAGAGTTTTACCTTAACCTTTGTTTTCAGTTCATTCATTGAAATTCAGAATTCACAAGTTTAACTAAAGACTGTAGAAACAGTTTTTATTCTACTAAAAAACTCCTCTAAATTATTAGAATTCTGTTCCCAATATGTAAGATTTCCATGGAAGGGGAATTGTGAGTACTCATGTGGTTAAATTAGATAAATGGATACTTCATGTATCAGTGAAACCTAAATGCAGGAGTAGCTTAACTCTGCTGTTGTTTAATATTTTTGGCTGTGTTTTTTGAAAAAACGAAAAAAAAAATCACAGAGAACATAGCAATTTTGTTATAGGTTTTGTGTATTGGTAGCTATAACCATTTTTTTAATGGAGGACATTTCTGAATATTTTTTTGGTATGGTCTCAGTGGGGATCAATAACCCAGTATATTCAGTATCTCCCTGGCTCAGGGACCATGTATTTCTGAAAGCTTTTAAGTCCTTGGTTAAAGAAGATCAATTTTGCTGTTGATTGTCACCTATTCAGATTTTGATGTCTGTCTTGTCCACTCTGTAGGTGGACAACCAGCTTATTGGCACCACACGGCCTTTTATGCTCTTTCTGACACCTAAGATGAGTGAAAATGAACCCGTGGAGACTGGTCCTGCAGTGCAAGTAAATGCAATGAAATTTCCCAGTAAAAGTGCGCTGACTGATATATACAAGGTAAACCACAATCTTCCGATTGTGCCATGCCAGCCTTACCCTGTTTAAATGACCTTTCCTGTTCCTGATTTTTACTAGCAATCTGAATTAAATAATTTGTGAAATACACTTTGTTGAATTAATACTGAGGCTTAAAGGATGCTATATGCACTTTCTCATGTTCGTAGTGTTTAAAGCTACAATACAGGGATGAACAGGCTAATATCTTCAAAAGTATAACAAATTAGGCCACACCCCTGTTTGTTCATGTCTCTGATGTTACTTTTCAAGCCAATTATTCTCACCTCAGAATTGATAGGTACCATTGCAGCATAGCGAAGCAGAATATCTATGCTATGCTCTTCCTGAGTTGTGTACAAGGTTATTACTTTTCTCTGATAAGCTGTTATCTTGCAGCATAGACCCTGTGCTATGTACTGCAGATATTGATGTTGTTTGGAAATTTATCCACCAACTGGGGTATGCATTGTGAGGGCAAAACTGAGTTGGTTATCAAGACCATGTGGAATCTTCACCCATGTATTTTGATGCTATTTTGAAAAACAGCTGATTTTGGTGTTGGAAAACAGCTAAGCATCAGATTCAGAATTGTTAGTATTAGGTAATGAAGCACACCACCTTCCAAAATATTGAAACAATTGTCACTAGTTGTGGGTAACTTTAAGTGAAGAAAACTACCAAATACGTTTTAAAGGTGGGAATCTCACTAACAAATCCATTCCAGTGAAAATATTCCGTTGAAGTAGAACACTGTCTTATTTAATGGCTTGTATGGATCATATTTCTAATGTTAATACTGTAAACTGAGACTTATTTATCTTCATAGCATCTGATGATCACCGCTCGAAAGTTCACAGTTCAAATTGAGGAGAAACTGCTTCTGAAGCTATTGAGTTTCTTTGGCTACGATCAATCTGATTCAGGTATAGTATAAAATTACAAAGACCAGTTTTACAGTATACAGAAGTATTATGATCTTTGCATATAAAGTAAGTTCAAAATGCCTAGCAAACTCTTAGCTGTTTGGAAAGTTCCACTGTTGAACAGAAAGCTGGAAAGCCAATGTGTCAGTGGCCCCTATAAAGCTGTTCCTTGTGCTTGTTACAGTATTCAGGTAACAACCCGTGTAACATGCTGTTGTCCAGTACTCAGTGGCTGAGCTGAGCCTCTATGGGAAGGAGTTTAATATTCCTCTTAAGTTGAATCCATATCTGGGTTAATCTAAATTGGCATAAAAGAAATTGTGCTATTAATTTAGCAAACCACTTTGTTTAGTAAAGTTTGTTTATTTAAATCCAAGGGTAGATATCTCTGTTCATTTGTTCCTTGGGCAATTCCTCTTGATTAACTAAAGGAAAATTTTGGCTGTGTGACCTTTTAGTTGTGGCATCCCTACCCCTGGCTTTAATTGTAATACAAGTTTTCTTCCATTCAGTGAGGCAAGACAGAGCTCTTGAATCTTCTATCTCATAGATGTTCTAATCCTTCCATTTGGAGGGTTTATCTGTACTTTGGAAACTTTCTGAAATGTCTGTTTTGGAGTAGCAATTGAAAAAATCACTTTTATTATGGAGCAGGGTGTGTAGGATTGTCTAGTAAAATAACTATTGCAGGAAAAAACTAATTTTGGCATGACTCAAAACGTGGGCAAGCCTACCAATGGTGCTTAAAAGTTCTGTGTCTTGCTAATCCACAGTATCTTCTGAATTGTCTTTGAAAAAGTATTACGTTTCCCAGTTTCACAGAGGACTTAAAGCCTTAGATTTGTAGTGATGAGGAAGAAATAAAGATTTTTGAGTTTTATTCTTACGCTGTTTACTAATCTGTCCTTTGTTTTGTTTTACCCTGATGCTTTTGCTGTTTTTTTATTTCTTTACTTACTGTACAGTTTTCATAGTTTATCCACCGATGCTGATGATGTCATCCAAGATTCCAACAATAATTATTTTGTCAGTTACATTCAACATATTAATTGTTCAACCTGGGTTCATAAGACTTTGTCATCTTTTCTCTTTCCCCTCTGCCTTCTCACACCACCAAGATGCTCTTACTAATAACATATGAACCTGTTGGTGTCAACCAAATTTGGCTCACTCTGTACATAAATTGATTTATTTAATGTCTTCCATGTAGGCATTTTGTCCATTCTGTAGTAACAAATGAAAAGATTTTCAGCTTTGCTTACTTTGTACATTACATTGATGTTGAGCATGTAAGGAAGTAGAGAGAAAGTGGAGAGAGGAAAACGTATTGTAAGACAGTGACTACACAGTAGGAAACATTGCATAGTTACGTTTGTATCTCCTTGTTTCTGTATGCTGACAAAGACAAATTAGAAGGTTTTCGAGATGCAGGCAGATCTGAAAAAAGATTATTGAGCCTTAAAGGTCAACTTCATGTCACAAGGCATGAGTAATTTTGCTGGCTACACCAACAGTCGCACATACTTGTACAGAGAAACTATTAACTCTTTACAGAGAATGCATTCATAACCCTGTATTTGTTTATATATAATCTATTCTGATTCCTATGTTTTGTCTGGATGCAGAAGTTGAAAAGTATGATGAAAATCTCCATGAAAAGGTTGTTGAAAAAGTTGGAGGACAAAAGCGATACTACTTTGAAAATCTGAAAATTAGTGTGCCTCAAATAAAGCTGAGTGTCTTCACTTCCAACAAGCTACCTTTGGATCTCAAGGTACACCAATGCATTCAGCGTGTGCTTCCAAGTCAGGGATTCTGTTGTAGGAGGAAAAGTGAACAGAAGCTATTAATTTCCATTTACTCTTCCATTATTTAAGTTACAAATAATAGAAGTTCCAATAACTTCTGCTATTTAATTCTATAATTTCCAGTCTCTTCTGTAATATTCTTTCATTTTTGTAATTTAATTGAAACACAGCCAACTTCACCTAATAACTCACAACTTTACAAAGGATCTTAGTTACATTAATGGTAGTGTGAAAAGGCTTAAAAGGGAATGACTTATATGGAACAGCTGAGATGAGGATGAAGAAAAATAGCAAGTTACTCAATTTAGGGAGCAGAAATACAGGACAACTCTGTTTTCATCCCAAAAATATTGTGTCATTGGCTTTGGAGGGTTTGCATGAGCACTGTGCAATTTGGTTCAGTATTAAAGTGAATTCAGATTGAGTGTGGACTTAGGTGGAAAATCTGGTTGTTTTCATGTGGTAATGTGGTAATAAATATTCTGTCACAGTCATTCAAGTGAACCAGGGATTCCAACTTATAGCAAGAAGATAATCTCGTCCAGTGTTCCCAGCTTGTTTGTTGGGACCTTCCTGGACGTAATAAGGTGGCAACAGTCAGCAGTATTTCGGTTCCTTCTGAGCTAATACACTAATTTTCTCCAAGGTGGAGGAGTTGAAACAGAACCAACTAACCAAACCATAAAACCACCCTCCCCACTGTGGAGGAACCGAGCTGCTGCCTGTTTGAAAAACAAAATTGAGACATTACAGAATCACAGAGTTGGAAGGGACCTCTAGAGATCATCTAGTCCAACTCCCCTGCTAGAGCAGGATTGCCCAGAGCACATTACTCAGGACTGCATCCAGGCGGGTCTTGAAAATCTCCAGGGAAGGGGACTCCACAACCTCCCTGGGCAGCCTGTGCCGGTGCTCTGTCACCCTCACCGTAAAGAAGTGTTTCCGTGTATTTGAACGGAACTTCCTGTGTTCTAACTTGTGCCCATTGCCCCTCGTCCTGTTACTTGGAACCATTGAAAAGAGCCTGGCTCCATCCTCCTTCAACCCACCCTTTAGATACTTGTACACCATAATAAGGTCTCCCCTCAGCCTTCTCTTCTCCAGGCTAAAGAGTCCCAGCGCTCTCAGCCTTTCCTCATAAGGCAGATGCTCCAAGCCCTTAATCATCTTAGTTGCCCTAAGTTGACCAGGCTTTTTTGTGCCTTTGATATTATGGACATTAAGATGTGCAAGCTTTTAAAGTTTAGTTTTGTGGAATGAATGTATGTCATGGTGTCCTACCAGGATGACCCAGCGTATCGTCAGTCCTACATTCCTGTATTGCTTTTACCAAATCCTTGTGCAAAGGAGGACAATTAAGTAGCCAGCTGTAATACTCCTTACCGTTCAATAACATCAACAGTCTTGAATGTGTTTGCATTTTAGCTTCAACACGAAAATGCTTATCATCTGATTATCTCAAATTTAGAGAGAAAACAGTGTTAGTGGTGAGTGCCTTTAAGAAAGTAGTAACATACACTGTTCTGATTGCATTTCCTACCACCTTTGGTATATGATTGCATATGGATGTCTTGGCAGCCGCCAGCATTGCTCCCAAGAGAAAATTTGGTGTGTACATTTTTTTTCCTAATGATAACAGTCACTGACTGTATTCTATATATTAACTTTCACAGAAAGAGTTCCATTCAGTTTTGTAGCACAGGAGAGTTCAGGGTAGGAGGGAGAGAATAATCACAGTAGAGCCTTTGTAGAAGTTTTTCTAACTACCTCTAATGTTTCTGGCTTGGACATTGCTGTCTGGTAATTTGGTGTAGACAGATTATTTTTATTAGGTACCAGTATTAACAAAGTTGCCTTATATAATATCTGACAGTTAAACAGGAAATTACTTCCTACCCAAGTGAATAATGAGGACTACTCTAGTTAGTCATCCATTTACTGAAAAAATAAATAGGTCCTTTCTTACTTGCAAACTTAAATCAGACCTGTAATTTACCTTAATTGCCTGCAGATGGCAGAAAAACTCATATTACTGACTACCAAGCATGCCTTTAGTGATTAATGTAAAAAGATCCTTGCCTTCTTCAGATTTGCTGATGTTGGTGGCTCTGCAAATGCCATTATCAAATTGAAGGGATCTCTTTCTTTCTTTCTAAGACTAGTTTTCTTGTTAATTTTTCCAAAATTATTTTATTTGTGTGTATGTATATAGATGTATAGATTGTGCACCTTAAGGTATTTGATTTATAGATTATACAGGTTACAGGTGGCCCGTGGTCTAATTACTGTCTTAGTTTTCTTCCTTGAAAATAATCGAAAAAGCTGGTTCAAGGAATTTCAGTACACCGCGCAATGTTAAGAAATGAGCCTCAGACTTGCAGGAAATAATGTATGTTATTCCAGCTCATCCTGACACTTAGTCCATTCATAGAACTTCAGCAGGGTAGAAAATACCCAGTTTGGTCTTCACTATGTATCAAGGAAATTTGTTTAGGGTTTGGTTTAATGAAACATTAGAGCAGTTATAGAAAAGTGCTAAACATGGAATCTTAAACATGTTTTGTTTTGAAACATGTTTTGTTCTGAATATAGGGAACAGATTGCATCAGGAAGAGTGTTTAATGACTATCTTGTTACTGAAGAAATGCAGTTCTAATAATTTATCACTGCTTCCAACTAAAAGGTGTATAGAGTGATTGCCCACTATATCAAAACGTCTACATGACAGGGGTAGACTACTCTAGCAGTGACAGATAATTTTGGTTTGTTACCCGTTTAGTTTGTTACCATAAAGATTAATTCATTTGGGTGCTGTGAACAAGAAGTAGAGAGAAAAATTAAAGAAGAAATATCTTTTATTTAATTAGGCTTTGAAAAGCACGCTGGGATTTCCTCTAATCCGATTTGAAGATGCTGTGATTAATCTGGATCCTTTCACTAGGGTCCATCCCTATGAAACTCAGGAGTTTATCATTAATGACATTCTGAAACACTTTCAAGAGGTAAGTGTCATACAGATTTTACTGTGGCAAAGGCTGAGCTTCTCTTGACTGACGAGTTCTCTACTGAGGATGCAGGAACTCCTTCTTGACCATTAAGTGTTAGTGCTGTATTGCCTCTTTGGTATATGGAGAAATAGCATCACACGTTTCTAAGATTATGCTGCATTTTAAGATGAAAATACTGTTAACCTTACTGGTATTTGTGCGTTCATTTCTTCAGTAAAACTGTCTGGTTTTGTGTATGCTATTGTTGCAGGTGGGACTTTTTTTTAATCAACCTTGCTGGTCTTAACGATATCCCAGTGATACTTCATTCTTCCTGTTGATTTTACAGGAGCTGCTTAGTCAGGCAGCAAGGATTCTAGGTTCTGTGGATTTCCTTGGCAACCCTATGGGTCTATTGAATGATGTTTCAGAAGGTGTTACTGGACTGATAAAATACGGCAATGTTGGTGGTCTCATAAGAAATGTCACACATGGAGTATCAAACTCTGCTGCAAAGGTAATAATTATGATACTAACGTTTGCTAAAACAATAAGCAAAAACCAGTCAGGAAACAAGTCAAATAGAATTATTGACCATCCCTAAATTGCTTTATGTCTTGTTTGTTTTGTAAAAATTGTGTTCGTAGTGTAGGTTATTTTTTCTTAAATGCTTTATATATACACTTCAGGGATGCCAGAAACTCTGCAGGAGTCAATGAAACCACTCAAGCCCTTATTATTAATACACGTGTGTTTTGCAGATTGAATGCAGTAGTTAACCAGAGTGAGAACCTAAATGTTGCTTATGTGTGGTGTCAGCGCCCATGTGCAAGTGAACAAAGTTATATTTTATTGGGCATAGGAGAGAGAGGGAGAGCATATGCATTACAGGAATTTGGAGTGTTTAAGGGTTTATTTAATATAACAGGAGTTGTTAACTTTTATTTTTGGAAAGTGGTTAAACTGATGTGAATATCAATTAAGCTAAAGCTTGAGGTTGTTTTTTTTTTCTATGCCATATAGCAACAAACTAAGGAATTCCTAGATTGCTACGCATTTACCTTTAGTTTAATTCCAAAGTCTCTGCATGGTGAACGCTCTTTTGTTCTTCTGATAATGATTGAGAGAATTCAGTGAGATCTGTGTTATCAGTGAAAATAACTATCTTTAGTGCCTGAGAGAGGTATGATCTGATGCATCAGCCAAAAATAGGAAGCGATAATGGTCGATACTGTGTGTGATACTGAACAAACACATGTTCGCTTAGATAAAAAAAAATCTTGATGTATTTTTCATTACATACGTGGTGTGTTAACGTATACTGTAAATGAACTTTGTGATCATGAGTAGAATTGGAATATCACAATTTCTTCACGTAACAATGTGTTGTTAAAATTTGTTTTTATGAAAATTCTTTTCTTCCTATTATTTTTGTTTTCCAAACTGGTAGATTTGTATACTTATATTGTTATGGTTCATCCTTTTGTAACCTATTGCACTTATTTGTATATAAGGAAATGTACTTTCTTCCCCACATTTGTGGGAAAGGGTAATTTAGAGGATGAGAAAGGTGGGATGTAGAGTTTGCATAATTACAGATAGCTGAAGACTACTGTTCCCAAACCCAGTTAAACTGCCGTAGAGATCACCAGGCCATCACCAAGTGCATAGCTGTGAGCATACCTGACCCAGAGAGTTGAACCATGAGAAAAGATGACGTACCCCTTCTCTATCATAATTATCTTGTTCCCAGCATTAGCACATTTTAGACAACTTCAAGAAATTTAAACAAAATACTATGTTGTTGATATTCCTGGCTTAATCCCACACTAGGTGATTCTGTGATTATCAGCACTGCAAATGCATGCTTAACCAAGCGATGTGGTAGCAGGCTTACGCAGCTCCTGTAAGGCAGTGTCCATCTGCGCAAAGGAGTATTTGTGTCCATACTTTCTGCTCGTGGTTCTAGTCTCCTGTGAGCCACCCACTCCACCCAATAGAGTATGTTTCTTTAGAGTTTCCTTTCTATAAAGTGTTGTTTCCTCATTGTAGTCACATCTGCAGCAACAGTCTCATAAATCTTTCTTTAAAAGGCACGAGCCTTCCTACGTTTCCAACAAGGGCAAGGTCATTCTTTGAACTTTGGAGTCATTTGTAACCAAGGGTTTTGTGAAGGAAGATTTTCAAAGGCAGAAGGGCAGTTGGATGCTGAAGTCCTTTCAAAATTCAACAGGAGGCGAGTGCCCGCTCCCATTTTACCTTTGAAAATCACCCCGTGTACTATTTCTCTGTCTTCCCAGGTATTTTTTTCTTTCTCCTTGATATATCCAAAATGTCTGTGATGCAAGTCTCACGCAGTTCCCTTTTAAATTTTTTTTTATATGGAGTATGTATTTGTCCTTTCAGAACAAGGGGAGAATTATATCCTTTGGAGAGGCTTAATAGTACCTTATGAAACTCCTTTCAAAGGATGGATCTTAATTCTGCTACACAGATGATGACAGTAAAAAAGGCTCAAATAATCAGGATGAATTTTCCCTATATATTGCAGTGCTTTTAGGCATCTCCATCTGGTAGGAAACTAAGCCAGAAATGTCCGTAGGATAAAAACCTGACACTTCAAGTGCAATTTGTGATGTGTTAAACTGTAAATCGTACAGCATAGAACTTTTTCTTTTACTCCTTTCTACTTTACTATGTATATGCTTTATGATTATGTCTAGGATATGTGACATTTTGGTAAAGAAAAAAATGTGGGGGGAAAAAGATAATTCTAATTATTTGAGAAAAACATGACTGAAACAATAGATCATTTTCATCTCACTGTGGTGCTCTCTGTAGGTAAAGTGTTTTTAAGTATATTTGCACTGCATACATTTTCACCTGATTCGGCTGTGCCACAGAGGTCCTCATCTTTGCAGCTCATTCTGTGAAGTTGATAACTAATGCGGCCAAAACTAGATGAGCATATAAAGTGATGGCTGGACACATTTTGGTTGTTTTGGGTACCTGACTTTTTAAATGTCTTAAATAAAAATCTACCCTAGATTTTCAGATGAGTTAGCTTTTAAGGTGTGAGTAGACAGATAAACACGCTTTAATACTATAATCATCACTTTAAAAGTAACACTGCTTGACTGAATTGGAAAGTAAGCTCTTTGAGTTGTATCTGGTTTTGTCATTTTATTGCTTTTCTATTTTATAGTTCTGTTGATTATCCCTGTAATGGCTTTTCCATGCATTTCAGAACACGCAGTGGGTAATGCCTTCTTTTAAGTGGAGAGCTGCAGTGTATTTAAGTTGGCACAAAACCATAGGTTAAATAAAGTTCACTACAGACAGTTTTGTAGTTTTTATCCCTTGGAGACTCCAAGTTCTGTATTTTAAAAAGTTCTTTGATCCTAAATATAGACACCTGAGGGAATTTCATTCCCTCTGAATGGAGACTTCTATAGTTGCCATATGCGTAGAAATGTCTTGCATTCTTGGCATCCACGCTTTTTTTTTTATTTCCCCCTTTAGGCATGATAGTACTAAATCCTTAATTTGTCTTGCAGAGGTGTTTCAATTAGAAATGAACATTGAACACTGAATTAATACCTGAACAAAAATGTCCTGTAGCTTGTGTTCTCCAAATGGAAAATGAAGCGTGGTTGTGTCTGTTACTGGCAAATAGGTGTTGTGTTGACATAATGAAATTCCTGATAGTAAAGGATTGAAAAGATTAATCAGCTTGTCAATACTGTATTTAACTTGTCTGATTCTTTCAACCCCTACAAGGAGTTCTGTTATCTTTCATGAATTAGGAGCACAGAATAATGCGGTTGTTATGACTCTGCAGCTAGGCATAGTTTCTGAATAAATATATATATAGGATGGAAATAATTGTTGTGTCCCTCCCTTCCTCCTGAAAAAAGTAATTGAATGAACTTCTTGAAAGAGCTTAACTTTCATACTGAACTTTGACGTTTCCAGTGAGAAGTTTAATTGGGCTTCTTAAGGAAAGGCAAACCACCAGCCACAGTTGCATTTCCTTGTTAGGTTTCAGTGCAAGCTTGCGGAGCTCCGAGAGGCGCAGGCTTCCTGCTGCTTGGGAGCAGGCACCCGAGATCCCCAAACTTGCACCTAGAGGAGCTGCAACAAATAGTATGGTGGGGCTGTGTTGTCTTATGGTTGAGGAGGGGGCATAAATGAACTTCTGCCCTGGGCTTTCATCCCATGTATTTAGTTTAATTTAGTTCAGAGTGATATCAGAGGTGTTTAAGTGATTAGCAGAGATAGGAAATGAGGTAGAGTTTTGCAACCAGGTAAGAAAATTATAAGACTAAGTAAGGATACAAATATTGCTCCAGGTGAGTGTTTGACACGGAGGCATTTGCAGAAAAGGAGCATGAAAGCAACACAAAGGGAAATAGGAGTTTTAACCCTCGTTGTAAGATAAATCAAAGCAGAATCTCAAGTGGTTGGCAGTGACAGAAAAATAAAGATAACTGAATGGAAAGTGAAGAGGAAGTAATAAAGGGATTATTTAAAAACAAATCATGAACAAGTGTTTGACTTGTATGAATGTTAACTTTAACGAAACTGGCAGTAAAGGGGAGAAGTGGATGTAGCAGAGCGCAGAAGGTAGGTACAATTTAAGCAGGTTCTACCCAGGAACAGAGAGAAATGTTTTTAAAGCAGTCAAAGCTGACGGTTCTCTTTTGTTTAAAGTTTCTTAGTTTATGTAACTAACCACTCTTATTTGATACCATTCAGAAGCAAGAACAACTGGCATTCTCGTGTCTTTGGAGACGCTGTGGTTCAGTAGTGTAAGAATATTAGCTCAAAACACAATTTAAGTAGCTGAAAAAAATCCTGTCTTGGTGACAGGGAACTTCTGACAAAAGCCTTTGTGTATGAAGCCTGAGCAAGAAGTATGTGGTGGAGTTTTTCTCAGGAGAGTATTAAACAAATTAGTCAATTGATAATGTAGAAAGATCATGGTGGCATTTGGGTTCTGACTTTCCTACCAGTTTATATTTTCATTATCTTGTTTTGACTCCCTCCTCTTCTATTTAACTGTCAACAGCAGCATGTGCACGATTACTGGCAGAGTCATTCTAGATAAACACGAGGAACGCTGGCATACATGGCATCGTTCTGGGCAACTTCACAGATTTGAATTTGGGTGTTCCTGTGGGAAAGCTGACGGTCGTCCTTTACAAGGGTAGTCTGGGTATTGAAGTTGTGGGATTTAGCAGCAATTGCCATAAATAGTTTTGTCTGTTCCTAGAAGTGATTTATACAGTTCAGGTCAAATGTAGCTTTCCCTGTGTTTTCTTCAGCGTAACCTTAACGTTTTTCTCCTCGTGTCTTCCCCAGTATTGTCCAGGGGCTACTGCCGCTTGTTCAGGTACTGCATCCCAGTGGCACTGCAGATTGTCTTCAGTTTAACTTGCATTTCATTCAAAGACTGGCAGTACACGTGCAGGTCAGGTGCAAGTGCTGAGCAGTGAGACTGTATGAAAATGTGCAGATTATGAGATGCAAAGTAATTGAAATTCCTGGGCAGAAATTTTCAGTGCTGGGAGGAGCATTATAGATGAGGTGATTTACCCATTTCCTAGCAGTTTTAAAAGACAGCAAGCTTTATGGCCAATCAGTGACAATCAGAAGCCAGGGACAGTGTCACTTTTTATGTGCAGAAGGTCTGGTATCTGTGATCAGTATCTTTGAAAGAGGTTTTGGGATAAACGATTGTCTTTGAGGAGTTTGAAGTATTATTTTTGGTTCTTCCTGTTTTTCATTTGTACCATGGGATGAAACGTGTGTGGTCAGCATCCTGGTTGAAAGTTTTCTTTGCAATTCAGGTTAAATTCAGCCTTTCTTTTACAAAGCTTCTTATACAACGTGTTTGTGAACCTGCTTTGACTGCAACATATTTTTATGTGGAGAAATGCTCATGAGTAAGTAAGATCAAACAAAAATGGTGATGTATTCTATGGGAAGAACTTTTTTGACCTGAACTTGATGTCTTAAATGTGCATATTCAGGATCAAACTTACACATTGGTGGTAGCTTTGAATGAGCCTTTTCCAGGAGAAATCTCTCATTGTCTACTGAGTATCCTGCAGTGGGTGCAACAACTGCACACAGTGCGATGCTCAGCTGTATACAGAAATCCACAAGTGACCATCTTGACAATTAGAAAAAAAACAGGAGGTTAGAAAGGTTTAAGATTTGCACTTGCTTTAGAGCTTTAATTTGAAGGGGTTTACTAGCTGATTTTCTTGCAAAATAAAAGACAGTGTTCCTGTTTTGCTGACTCATTGGGGAATTAAGTGAAAAAAGGAGAATTTAAAATGTGGTATGCAAAATGTTGCCAAATCACAAACTGTGAAATTAGAAATAAACATTTATCATAGAGATGACATGAAATTTGATCCTAACCTGCATTTTTTGAATGGTTAGCGTGTCATGAAAACAGGCATATACATGCCATATATCACAATTAGCATCTGAAGGAGAAAAAATGGGGTGTGCATTTGAAATTAACGACTTCAGTCTTGCCGAAGGATAACTGCACCTCCCTACTCTATAGAAAGTTATATACTTGAGTGGAATAGTGTGTTAAATAGAACAGATTTAAACCTGAAGTTCCTTGGCTGTGTATCCCAGAGGAGGGAAAACAGTATTTTTAAAGGTACCTTCCGACACTGTAACAATCGGTGACGGGCATCAGCCCAACAGAGTCCCTCAAAGAGCCGTTCGCTGTTTGCACTGCACACGTGACGGCAGGCCGAATTTACATGTTTGCGTGAGTTTTCCTTCAAAAATCTAATGGAACTTGGAAAAGCTGTGGGGTTTTAAATAGGAGGTTCTTTCAGACCCCCCAAGCGTGGTCGCAGGTGACTGTGGCAGAAAGCAAAAGGGGCTGGCAGGAGATGACTGGGGGGGTGTACTGAGGAAGGGAGTGCCCTCAGGAAATGGAAAGATGGTGAAGATGATGTTAAAAAGCAAACTTAATCTGCTGCCCTCAGAATACATTGTTGTTGCATAGTAACTCAAGGAACTGGACTAGATCTCTTCAGGCTTTCTCTCAGGTTTTTGGTATACAAGGGGGGGTTTGAGGAGGGGGGTGTAAGAGGGCAAATGATTCCATTCCCCAAAAATAAACAAACAGGGAGACCTTAAAGCTTTGTAGGAGTTAAGGCTGGGGGGAGGGGAATTATCTGTTAAGAGTATTAGTTGTTTAATAAAGTGCAGTTGTCCTCCAGATGAACCCGCCGGTGACTCTGCGGCTGGGGTCATTCCCAGTTCATGCCGCGGACTTTCCCTGCGGGGCTCCCGCCGTGCCCGGCCAGCACGCCTGTGTCAGCAGGCATTAGGAAGCTTAGTTAGCGATAGGATGTGAGCTAATTAAAGCTCCTTTACTTTGGTTATATGACATAAATAGGGGTGGAGAAGGCTGCACAGGATCTCAAGAAACACACACTTGTTCAGTGGGAAAAGCCGCTGCCTCCTCTTGGTTGTCAGTAATTTAGAGAGGGTCAAAGTTTATGTGTCTCTTAAAATGAGAAGCTGATTATAGTGTTTTGCTGATTTAGGATTTTCTAAATTAAGACCATGTCCATTCGATTCATAGTTCCGTTACACATTTCTCTCTGTGCAGTTTGACTTGGTTATAAATGCGTTTTGGGCTCGGCCTGAACCATCCTTTCTGTTTAGAGTTGTATTTAACAGCATGTATTAATGTGTGAAGGAAAGCGTAAAAGTATACGGCATATAAATTTAACTGAATTCACAAACTTTCCTGCATATATATCTGAGTGATTCTTAAGAGACTGACAGAAGCCTTGTAAAAGTATTTTGTGGAACAACTTCAGATAGCTGGGACTTTTAAATCTGACAAATAAGCACTTGCTGTTTTTTCAAATACTTACAGCATTTCATTGTTTAGTCCCAGCATAAGGCACAGTTGATGTGAAAGGAGCAAGCTGTGTTGTCCCTCTGCTTACTGATGTCTGGTTTGTAACATTAAATATGCAGTGCTTCCATTCCATAACAATGCCTGTATTGATTAGTAAAGAAGCTGCTCTAAAAGTTGGGTTTTTTTGTGGTAAGTCACAGAAATATATTAAATATCAATCTTGAGACATCGCAATAAAAGCAAAGGAAACTTAGGCTGAAGAATTTACTAGACAACTTCATCTGTCCCACTGCAGCTGGTCATTATGTGTATCCCAGAATCCTGCGTGTCTTTTTTCTTTTTACACTTACAAAAGAGTAACACCAAGATTTCAGGATGGCTGACTGCTCTAAAACTTTTTTTAACCGTAACAAATCCTAGCAGCACGTATATATATCTGCTTAGCCTATGACATGTAAACCATGAACGTTTTTGCCTCCATATAGCAAAATAAATGCATAGTTTTCAATTGTTGTATTTTACTGCCAGAAGTCAGCATAAAAATTGGTTTCCTCTAAAACACCTGTACCAGGTTGGAGAGATGTAACAAATAAAGGTGATTTTTAATGATAATGCTAGAAGTCAAGTAACCACAGGCGATTAAACTTACAGATATGTATTAAATGCTTAGGCATAGTCCATTTATTTAATATTTACTGTATATATATATTTATTAGGGGTTTACTGTTAGATTCACAGTATGCACTGATTTGAGATGTTTATTCCTTTCAAGCTGCCTGTGCTGTGATGCCTGCTGCTTCTGTTGGTAGCACATCAGAAGGATGGTAAATGTCCAGGTAGCAGAGGAGAGGATTATGAAGTTCCAAACCCGACGTTCCTGCTTAGGGCTGTAAGGAAGAATGTATTCAACAGAACTCGCATTCAGAAATCTGATAATCGCTGTTCTTTCTTTACCTATACAGCCTTAGTCTCCTGGCAGAAGCAGCTCCTGTCCACTCTTTCATGTGGACAGCTAATGATATTTAGGGGAGTTACTGGTGAAACTGTGTAATGGCTTTTAATCACCACGACTAGGGATTTTCCTGTTTTGGCTAGCGTGTGTGAAAACTGAAGATGACATAAGTCACAGTTTACATTACACTTTCTAACTTATATAAATTTTAAATACTCTTTTCTACCTTGCTGAAATAACATACTTAAATTTGTGCTTTGGTCTCTGAGAACCAGCTTTTATTATTGGAGATAAAAGTATGAACACCATCAGTGTGTGGTGCTCAAGGTTTTTTTGAAAGGTGGTGGATTGGGGCAAGAGCTGAATGGAATTCAAGATAGAACTCCTTTTTAAAGGAGTTCTGCAAAGCAGAGAAATGTGTAAATCCTGTTATTTCCAATGTAAATGCCATTCATTGTAAGGTCTGCACAGAAGTTGCAACTGACCTATATTTAATTTCATCACTTTCTCCCTTAAAGTTCCATGTTGGAATGTTCTGCTTTGCTCAGTCAATAATATTTGTAAATGTACCATTCTCTGATGCTAGAATTACAATGGAATGTTTGGACTGAAGTCATAATTGTGTATTTATCCTTTTGGGATGTCCTTAGAGAACCAGGCAGTGCCAAGAGCTTAAAAAGACTTTAAAAGATTACTTAAAACTTATTTCCAAGCTGTGTGCTTCATGCATCTGGCTTAGAGGGAACATGCAGTACAAAGTCTAGAATTAGTTCTCATTTGCTTTGAATTCTTCTCGTGCCCCATAAGCCTTATTGTTTGGCACTAGTTTTGATACACAAACACTGTATATGGGTGTTTTTGTTTTTCTTCTGTTGCTTGAAACAGCAAAGGATACATAGTCAGTTGTAAAAGTGTTTGTGGCAAAACCTTAATTATTGGGCCTTTAAAAAGAAAAACAGAAACAAACACACACTCCCCAAAAAAACACAGAATATGAGTAGATTGGTTCTTGTACAGATAATATTTCAGCTGCTTTTGCAGGTCATGGTAGATGGTTAATATTGATTGGTGACACTATGTAAACCTAAAACAAGAAATGATGAGTCATCTTACTTGAGTCTGCAGAGGCGGCGCTATGACCAGCGTGGCCCAGGCTTGTGGCAGTGTAATAACGTTTTCAATAATCATGAAGTGTTGAGAGTGATTTACATGTTGTTCAAAGATAGTGTTCACAGTAGCATAATGTCCTGGAATTTGGAGGGAAATGTGGAAGCTGTCATATTTCGCCCTCCTCCGGAGGATTAGTTTGTTAGACCACATAGGCTTAGGTTAATGATTAAGTGTAGTGGGTCATATTTTCTGCTTGCAGTATATTACCGGTTGGTAGCTTCACATCATGTATGAACCAATGTGGGATGAAACCCAGGGGTCCCTCCGCAGAGGTAAACTGCAGGAAGTACTGTCTGGTTCGGGGACAGAAGAGTCAGAGGAGGAGAGTGTCTATGAATGAAGGTGGACGAATGTTAAGATGATTGGAGCTTTTTGGAGAGGTTCTCCTTTTTCTGTCCAGGGAGAATGGAGAAGGCAAATGATTAAAAAATGCATGTTAATGGTAAAATTAAATATTTTTAGTACCTCAAATGACAGAAATTTTAATTAGTTGCCTGGAGGACTCATACTTTCTTTCATTTGGAGATGCTAGGTTGACAAGGAAAATACCTGGCTTCTTACATATACCAAATGTGTAGACTGGCTTCATTCAGTAACACTTTTGTGCTTTTTGATTAGGAAGCAGGTAATGTATCTTAGCTGATACTGATGCATTGTGTTGCAATTCTGGTTCAAGGAAAAGGATAATCTGAAATGGGAAAAAATGCAGAGATAAAAGACCAAGGTACTAATTTCTTTTTTTTTTATCTGCAAGTAGACAAAGAACACATCATGAAAATTAGGATGGAGAAGGAGGGGAACTGGTTTTTAGAAGTCCCTTGATTAGTTTCATGTTTGTTCCAGACTGCTGTATTTAGTTATGTTGGCATTTAGATGATCTTAAGTTGGCTTTGAAGTTATCAGGTCACACGTTATTAACAAAAGCTAAGGAAGACAAGGGTGGATCACACTTTTGTTGTCACCTTTGTTTAGCTGGAGACTGTTTTCTGCATGACCGGGTTAACAGCCCAGTAAGCCACCACCGCTGCTCTTCCACAAGTCTTTATATCTGAATCTCAATATCTAATATTGCACTTCTCAAAGGAGGCATCTGAAAGCAAACGTTGGGAGGAAAAAGGCGACTCTGCTTTTGTGCTTTAACTTGTTCAAACCTCCCTTCAAAGTTCAAGCTGGATTTAAACTGCTTAAATTTGCAATGCTTACTCAAGTTTCTGATCCTGAAATAACTTGCCACTGCTGAGTAACTTTTTCTTAATATAGATGATAATCTTCATGGACTGGGCATAAGGTGTTGTGCAGGTTGGTGGGTGGGTGGGGTTTTTTATGTTAGAAATCTTTATTTTTCCTTTTTAGATAGGTAGGTACAATCCTGTTTCCTGAAATAGGCTTCATAAGACATTTCAGGGAAAGTATTTCTGTGGTGCACAGAAAAGGATGGTTAAAAATTTCTGATACGCAACAGTTGTTTCACTCCTGTGGGGTTACCTGTATTTGGTAATACGAGAGGTGATGTTGGTCTTGTTCAGATCACGAGTCAGGACAATGCGCACACTACAGTCTGAACCCTTATTGCAAATAAGAGTCTAAACTTCACAGCACAAAATGGTGAGTGGCTCACTTGCCTACAGACCTTAACGTGACTTGCTAATGCCTGTGAAATGTCTCAGTTGCATTATCTTCACTGGCGTTTTGCCTCTACCAGCAGACTTGATCACATTATGTTCTGTGCCTCAGGAAGAGCACCACAATGGTGCCCAGCTGGACATTGTTCAGAAGGGACCTATTCAGTGGGCCCAGGGAGGTGACCCGTTCGTTTAGGTACAAATGGTACAGATGGCTACAAAAGTTTGGCTTCAGTCTTCCTTCAATGAGGCCAGAAAACAAATGGGGGGGGGGGGTCAAAAAGTAATTCAATATGAAGTTCATGTTCAGTAATTAATGTGTGTTGAGTTCAGATTTTGTCACCTAAATCAGGGCAAAATGGAAACATTTCATGGTACATTTGGTACATTAGAATCCTCAAATTGTCCTATTTACAGCTGTAATTCAGTGTTATTTTCTAAATAACACAAACAAAAATGTCCCCATTTAACTTTGCTTTCGCAGTTAATGGAGACTATGACTTTTAAACTGTGCGCATGCAATTTTTTCCTCCTTACTAAGAGAATAATTTACTATTACATTAAAATTCTATCTATACACTAAACCAGAATTGTTATTGACTATTAGGTGTCAGATTCTGCTTCACAGAGGAAGAAAAATCTGAGGGAAGACTGGATTGTATTTCTCGTGAGAGCTGGTACAGTGGGGCTGGCCAATTTAGACAGGGGGTGGGGAAGCCAAAGCTGTAAGGAGAATTTACCAGTTTTTGATCACTATTAATATGTTGTTTTATTCCTGCTGGCTGGTTATCTGATCACGTACTAATGTAACTTTCAAAACGCGTTCTTGAAAAGTCATTTTCAGGCCTTGACAGATTCCATAATGAGGTTTGAATTTTGAAGGCCTATTGAGCCTTTTAATTTTTACAGCAACTACGCTAATCCTCTTAAAGCAAAGTATTTGTCCAGGAAAAAAAACAACCTTAAACACGGTTAACAGCTTCAGGTTGGTTTGTATTTCTAGACTGATTTACAAAAAAACCCCAACATCTACATGAAGTTCACAAAGAGGTCAGGAGTAATTCAGTCAGTGATCACTATGCTCTGTTTAGTGTCCATATGATCAAGTCACAAGAAGGGTCATGGGATTTAATTTTCATTCATGTTTTTAAAATCTACTTCAGATAATTGGAGCCACTGGACTAGTTTGTCTTTGAGCTGGAACGAAGTACCTAAAACTAGGAAATCATGTCAGTGGTAAAAAAAAAAAATTCAGCCTTGGTAAAAAAGACAGAAAAAGGAAGGGAACTTCATCATCGCAGCAAGCACATAAATTAACTGTTTGACTATTTCTTTTGTAATCTTTACTGTATTAGAATCAGAATTTCACACCAGGTTTGAGTTGTCTTGTGGTGCAACACCTTAATCACATGGGGTTTTTTAACATAACTAATACGGATGCCAAGGAGACAGTACGTGCAGCAGAGCTAGGCAGAGCAGTGGAAAAGGCAGCGTCCGTACCCAGTTCTTAGACAATGAAGTACTTGTGGTAGAGGAGCTGTGGTCAATGCAGGAGAGCAGCAACTTCATCATTGCTGCAGCCATCGAGTGTCTTTGACGGGCCCATGGCACGTGCTGCATTCCCCAGCTCTAGTCTCCGACACAACAAAGCACTAAATTATCTTTCCTTTGGGGGGAAAAAAAATAACTTATTGAAAGGAGAAGATTGTAAGAATGCTACTTGAGGGAGGTACAGAAGATGAACAACTACACATAACCAAAAACTAGCTAGTTTCTGGAGGTATTCCAGGAAAATGCTTGCTAGGAGTCCTTTTCTATAATAATATTCTGAATATGAGGTAAGGCTTCAGGGTTTTTTGTCTCCTTTTCTTGCTTCCCTCCCTTCACCAAGCTTCTGGTTTATATCTGATTACGTCAAACTAAAGGTCAACAGATCAATAGATCAGTTTGTTCGGTGCTTTCTCATTGACTGGTACTCAGTAACAGAATTCTCAGAACAAATCCTGTTTGGACTTAGATGTCCATTTCTATCTGTGTGTCTCAAGTCTTGAGTAAATCTCCATAAGAGAGACACCTTTTGTTCTTTCAATAACATAAAAATTTGCTCTCTTACAGTTCGCTGGGACCTTGTCAGATGGTTTGGGAAAGACAATGGATAACAGACACCAAACTGAACGCGAATACATTCGGTATCACGCTGCAACCAGTGGAGAACATCTTGTAGCTGGAATCCATGGACTTGCACATGGTAACCGTCAGCTGTAATTGCAACTCATTGTTCTCTTAAAAGTAATGATCAGATAGAAAAGAACAGTTTGTATTACTCCTGGGCATCGTTTGAAGCCAGGGAAGTGGAGCTATCAGGGGCTTTATATTTGAATTTGAATGCTTGTGGTCCAGGGGTGGGGGTGGTGAGTGTTTGTTTCTTTAAGTTGATCAAAACTACATTTAAGAATAAGGTCTTTTCACATGTAACTCTAAGTAAAAGCTTTTTTGCAAATTAAAATGAAATTTCAAAGAAAGTTCATCCAAAACTTCGGTTTCTTTGTAGAGTCATAAAACACCCATGCGAAGTCTTTTTGAGGGCCAGACATTAAAATAAGAACTAGTATGACTGGATTATAGCTTGCTTATGTTTGCTTTCAGTTCCAGAAACCTGAGTTGCCTCAGAATCAGTACATCAGTTTAAAGTAACATTTCACCAGTTGGGTTATTTTGTGGTTTGGTTTTGTTTTGTTTTGTAAGTCTACTAAGAACTAGAGAAATGAATTTGTGTAGAAGACAGGGGACTGGTCTTAATTTGGCTGGAATTTCACATCAATTTAGTTCATGATTTATCTGTTCAAGAAAGTTAAATCAATACAAGCCAAGTTTAAATCAAATATTTATATTTTGCATCATCTTGACTCAGTTTGTTTAAATGTCAGTCTTGTAGCGCAACTGTTGCAGCCTGTGTAAAATAATCTGGCTTTCACTAAAATGGCAATCTTTTCCATGCTGAGCAAAAGGCTTTATGCTGGACTTTTGTCATGAAGAGACATTGCAGGTATTTAAATGGATCGCGAGAGAGGTCTCTCTCACACTGTGCTGTAAAGTTTGGTATAAATTATATTGGGATAAATGTGGGAAATCTGAAATATGACTTTGCTGAAAAGTCAATTATAGAAGCACTTCATTGTGTTGTATTATCCAGTAATTAGCGGGACTGTTTTAGCTTAATTCTGTGGAGTTTTTAAATGCTTCCCATTCAAGTTTTTTCAGAAATGCAAGTATCTGTTAAAGCCTATCTGTTGAAAGTAAGAATTAACCACAGTTACTCAAGAGAAGTGATTTAAATACTTTGTGTTTGGAAGTTAAGATGCTGCCTGGACTGTACTTCAATTACAGACCTTAAAAGAGTGCCCAGCTGCTGAAAGCTGAAGGGCCAAAAGGTGCTCAGCATTTTTAAATGAGTGCTTAAGCCAGTTCACTAAACACTGTGATACTCTAATGGTGGAGATGTGAAATCTGTAAAGCGTGTTCTCAGATAATATGAACTGTTCCAAGTCTTTTGAAGCCTCAGTAGGTTCTTGATTCCTTCAGAGCATTCAGATACTCAGCAATGGAAGCGTGCACAGAAATGTCTGCGACAACAGTGTCACAGTTAAAATCACACAATGCCAGTTTAAAATGATTGACTTTCCAGTGGAGAGATGCACTTTTCTATTTTTTTGTCTCAAATTGTATAAGCTTTTGTGGTAATAGAATTTTGTCACATTGTAAGTAACCACTCCACCTCAGGAATAGACGAGGACTGTTTGTGTAAATACAGCTGGGAAATAAAACAGTATAGAAATATTTAAAAAAATACATATTGAATAATGAATGAGATCTTTTTCTGGGGATATTATTGTCTGTGCCTATGCATATGTATAATATATATACAAAGTATGAAGTTACTAGCTAATGTAATCAGCTGTGAAACAGTTTTTGTATTACATTAAATGCACAGTACATTTCTGTCAAGCTTGACAGTAAATTGTTTGGGCAGCAGCAGCATCTGTGACAAGGCTCTACAACGTTAAGAGGCAATGCTTCTGGCCTACTTTGCTCTTCTTGTCTTTGCTAGGTATCATCGGAGGATTGACAAGTGTAATAACTTCAACAGTTGAGGGTGTGAAAACTGAAGGAGGTGTCAGTGGTTTCATATCGGGCCTTGGGAAAGGGCTGGTTGGCACAGTAACCAAACCCGTGGCTGGAGCTCTGGATTTCGCATCGGAAACTGCACAGGCAGTGAGGGACACTGCAACTCTAAGTGGCCCCAGGTCAGTAAGCAGTTTGTATTTCCAATCAATACTACTGTAAAAATGTGTATTAATACCTTCTGCAGTTTCTGATCTGATTATCTTTCCTTACCCAAAGAAACATTAATTTAATCAAATTTACTATGAGCTATTATTAGTGATGTAGCCCATTTCATTCGATTTGCCTTTTCTTTAATAGATGACATTTGTTGATAATATAACAAGAGTGAAATTTGCACAGAAAATCTGCAACATGAAATAGGAATTATTAAGCTACAGCATTAGATTAAAGCAAAATTTTGAAAAGGCTATATGTAATAAGGTTAAACTTCCACCATGGAATCCTTATGCAGGGTTGAAATGGAAGAGTTCTTCCTGGTCTACCTCCAGCTTTCATTTAGCTGTGTACAAAAACAATTCTTCAAAGGTTTGAAGAGTTCTGGCATCAATACAGTGTCATTGTCTTCTAATTTTCATTTTGTACAATAGTTCTCACTTACAAAAAGTGTGGATATATGCCCTTATGTCCACATGCTCATGTGTTTCCCCATCGGTATGTGGATGTACATCACGACAGATGCCTTGGCATGCTTCCTGCATGCATTTACTAGTGTAACGTGGTCTCTACAAAATCATGATGGTTATGTTTAAAGTAAATGAATGTTCATTAGCACTGACTATGAATGTGGGAGAGGGAAAGGCCTAAGTTCTAAAAAGGGTGCTCTGAGAGAAGATTCCTTTTACTCTTTGTGGCCAAGAGTTTATATGATAGTACTATGCCACAAAGTCCTGTTGTACGTATGTGAGATCCTGCATGAAGAAGTGAAAGAAAATCCTAAGGAAGTTTGTTGGCAGAAATCTCAGAAAAAAACATTTGCAAAATGTTGGGTTTTCTGGTTGTTTTGTTCTTCCCATTTGGCTTTTCCATTTCCTGTGTTTTACTATGCCACGCTTGGATTCCTGAAGTGTCCATCAGTATTTCAGTAAAGAACGATACACTTGATGAAGTGTGAGTGAGTTGCAGGAAACTCTGAAGAGTGAACCTAGGTGTACTTTGTTGTGAAAATGGAAGTGTTTACGTGTATGTCTGAAGTATCCGGTACTTAGCTTGAGTTGTAAAACCAAGAGGTCAAGGATTACAATTTGCTAAATACATTTGCATACATAAAATTACATGAGACCTCTTAAGTGTGTCCCTGAGAGAACACATCTACTGTTTTGCTTGTATGTGCCTTAATTTTGTGACTGTACAGATTGTTTTATTTATTTAAAGGTGGGGAGAAGCACACCTGGCTATACTGTTAGTTGTCTCACCAGTAGAGCTGTGTTTTTATTATAGTTTGTTTCAAGATACACTTAAACTTCGCATTTTGACATACTTGTATGAGATACAGCCTGTGCACAGTAGCGATGATGTTATCAACAGCTGACAAACTGGACAGCAACTGGGAAAGGGAGGGCCTCCAACCAACCTTATCTCTAGCTTGTGTTTGTCTGTGTGACATATTTCCCTTTAACTTGTTAACTGTCAATTAAGAGATGAGGTTAAGACAGATGAGCTGAACCACGTTTTTGCTTCCACTAGGTTCTGAAATAACTACTGCCATAGACAAGCATTGTGAAGTGATTTTAGTATTTACACACACTCTGCAAAAAGTTTCTGACCCAGCAACCTTCAACATGGGGAAAAAAAAAAAACTACAAACACCAAACAAAAAGCAAAATCTTTCTCACTTACTACAGTTTTCCAGTCTACAAAATCTGATCAAAACTTATTTTAAATAAACAAAGGTACTTGAGAGTATGTAGATAATGTAGGAGGGGAAAAAAAAATGAAAAAACACACCACCGCCTATAAGCAACCTTGTACTCATGGTTTGTTTGGTAAGGTTTTTTTTATGTGCTTATATAATGAAGCAACTAAATTGTTCTTTCAGGCATATAAAAAAACAAACCAACAAAGGATTTGTACATTTTTTAGACTGCTGTGTACCAATATCCCCCTGCCGCATTTGTTAACTGTTCAAATATGTGTGGTTTGGAATCAAAATAGAACAGTGTTCCAAACCCAATGTGCTGGCTCCAGTTGAATATTCTGTTTAAGCATGCTGGGCCGTGTAGACTCTTCCAAGCTAAGCACACAAACACATCTAACCCTGATGAATATGAGTTTATGGCAGTAACTGATCTCAAGTGTAGTTGTGAACAATTGAAGAATGTGAGTTAATAAGCATGGTAAGAGCCATCTTGACCTTATATTGAGACTGACGGCACATGTGCAGGTTTCCGGTACTGGTGCAAAGTTGAGGCAACCAGTTAATTACAGTTGCATTTAAATAGCATGATACATAACCCTAAATTATAGGCCCCTTGCAATTCTCTAATTACATCGTTGTATTTTTAAAAAAGCCCTGAATTTAAACTGCTTGACTTTACCCATTGGATCAGTTTTGAGTGAGATGAAGAATTTTAATTGAGGTTGTAGGTTTTCCTAAAAGGCGGGTTCTAATTCCAGCAGAGTTATGAACTGAATGGAACACTGAGGACGACTCTGTAGCTTGTGTTACTGTGATCAGGCTCCATGGACAGAAGTCTCTCTTGGCTCCAAACACATTGGTTTGTTCTGGGACTCATGCAGCTAGCCCAAACCCGGTGTTTGGAACATGGAGCCAAGCTAATATGGCTGAGATGCAGACGATGGCTTTATAGCTTATGGCAGTAGTTTAAAAGGTCATGCGTTTAAAGTACAAGAAAATATTTTTTTAAATCTGACTTTAGGCTGGACTTTTTCAAGGCTAATCTTATAAGTTATTATGTAATCATATAATTTATTATGCTTGTTATTTATGAATAAAAATGAATATAATTTATGAATAAATAATAAATAAATGCCTTAATACTTTTAAATTTGAACGCAGAGGAGAGCATAAAATAGTTGTTGACAATGCAGCACACATCTAATTTATAAACAGTTAATGCCTGTGACTTGATACCTTTTTTTGAGTGGGTTTTATGTGTTCCAAGTACTCTAGTGTCACATACAAGAGTTCTGATTATTTCCATATTTGTCACATACTGCCAAAAGTCTTAAAGACCAGTTCAAAACAGGAAAGCTGTTATGTCTCTAGATATGCTTGGAAAGCTCTCTGCTAGAAACGTGTTTTAAGTCCTAGTGCAGCGCAACTAAGGAACATTTATATTTAGATGTGTGTCTAACTTAACAAGTAGTGCAGGAAACTGCCATTATGGCTTTCTCTCAGGCTTCTGCCAGGTCAGTGCAAGTTTAAAATTATTCTTGAACTGTTGTTGCAAGGGTTTGTGTTCTTTTCTGATAGTCACAATGTGAAATTTAGGAGATAACTTCCTGACCTGCCCGATTCTAATGAATTCTATCAGGGAACTTGGCTGTATTAGTTAAGAATAGTTTTGAGATTGGGAAGCCATTAATGGTCACAGAAAAGACTTATGTAAATATTTGATTCTTTTAAATGTACTTCACCTGGAAAGAAACAGCCTGCATTAGTTGTTCTTTTGGTCACTGCTTTCATTCCATCACTTGGAAATGTGCAGTGAGGTTGCAGTTTGAGACAATGTCAACAACAGGTGATTTTTATTTTTTTTTTCCTTTGTGCATCCATCTCTGTTAGCTATGATTTCTATCCTAAGTTCAAAAGCAACAGGCTTGAGAGCATGAGTATCAGTGACACTGAGAAGAAGTAGAAAATGTGTACCTAGTTGTGTGGCTCAGCTAATATATTGCAAAGAGGATATTCTCAAGGTTCTGAAGTTTTAAAGATAAATAATGCTTGAACCTTTACACCTCTGTATGTGTCCCAAATTCCATCCTGACCTTGGACTTGATCTAGATCAGACTTCAGGAGTCTTTGCGGTAATGTCAGTCATATATGGACCACAACTCTGCTGAATGAGATGTTATTCTTCTCCTGGTAAGCCCTTCCTAATATTCTCCTAGAAGCCAGAGAGGAAATATATTTATTGGCTAGTGTGTCGTGTAAAATCTGGAAATGTTGTGTACAGGACAGTTTAGCTGATTTATTGGTCTAATCTGTAAATTACTTGGGCAGTGTGATTTCCTTCATATACTCTTTCCTCTTTTTTTCCCAGTGGGATAGCAGGTCTTTATAGTGAACTGTTTTCTCAAATGATGATTTCTTTTGAGCAAGTTTGTCCATTTTACTCCTGCGTCACCCTGTTAAATGGCTGTAGACATTGGCTTTTCCCCAGTGTTAGCCCTACTTGCCATCTTCAGTCACTGCTGAACTTGATTTTACAGGTTTACATTCTTCTGTCATTACTCTACCCGGATTCCTCCATGGCTGTTGTTGAGTTCCTTTGAAATCCCCCCAGTCTGTAAGTTCCCATCAGTCCTGTGTGAAAAGGAACCGTCCTATCCCTGTTCTGTGACAAGCTGTGCTCTGCAAGTCATCCAAAATTGTGTTGGCTGGTTTTACTGCTGTATCACATTGCGAACTGATATCCAGTTTTCTGCTTGCTATTTTCCCCTAAGAGGCTGGTTTTTTTTTTCTATTTTGTTTTATTTTACTGCTTTACAGATATCTCCTCGTCATTTAATATTTGTGTTCTGGATTATTTTTCCCCAGATGAACCAGGTTGCAATTTTGTAGGTTGAATCCCATTTCATTTCCTGCCATATTTCTGACCTCTTCAGGTTCTTTAGTACTTCACTGTCCTCACTGGACTTTTAAACGCCTCTTAGTTTGTCCTCTCCAAATATAATTTCACATCCTGCTTCTACTAGATCCTTGAAGTTAAGCAAGTCTGGTTTTGTGCCCACACATTTTGCAACACTTCAGTAGACACTTCTCCCTGCTCTAATCATTTTCTGTTACCAGTCTCACCTGCTCAGTATTCTTCTGTTAGGTTTTAATTTATCACTGATAACTTTGTGTAGTTCTGTTGGAGATCCCATTCTGCTCAAGTGTCTACTCTTGCTTGTTGCATAAGTGACTGTAGATTTTCTTGAGGGGGAGAGGTAGTTCTTCAAACTGCAGCCCTGCACCTCTGCGTATGGATAATTTCATCTTGAAACCTTAATTTTTTTATGGAAATGCACCTCAGCTATTTTAGTTTCTTAACTAGAAAGAGACAATAATCCACCATCTAAGACCTAAATGATTTCTAAATAGATGACTCTACGCTTAAGAATGAACAGAAAACGGTTCTCTATTCCTTTTGCCTAGTCAAAGAGTGCTTCTTATGGCCATGAGACGCTTCTGGATTGTAGTTGTGACTATGGATTTATCTTCTACAACTTTCTGTAAGAATGATTTATTTTTTTCTTGCCCTTACTCAGAATTACTTTCCAAAGGAATGACTCAGATTAGAAATAAGTGCAGTCTTCCCTAGACTACACAGAAATAAGTCTCACATGCTGTACATCGGGAAACTAATAGGGCTTTTTGTCAGAAGAGTCTCAAGTGATGGTTATATCTGACAGTGAGTGGAATCCTGTCAAGATTTCTTTGCATATTGACTCCACCGGTCTGCTTCCCCTTAAAGCTTTATGGAAGGAAAAAAAGCAGTTGAGGCATGTGGTTACTCTTCTGGAGTGCCTAAAATCATGAGAATTGAGGATGGAGTGTACCGCTGGCCCACATCTCACTGCACTTCTGAATCTCTACATACTCATACAGTGACTAATCCTAAAGAAGTCAGTCTTTAGTTAATAAAAATTATTATTTCAAGAAATAAAAATATAATTTTCAAAGTGGTCTGACTTTAGAAATAAAGGACAGGAGAGTTAAGCCCAAGAACTTTTGTATGAGAGAAAGAAATGGGGAGAGGGGGAAGAGAGGAGCAGCATTTTTTCCGCACCCTCCTCCAGGACTGACAGGCTGGGCATCTCCCAGGTTTCTCCCTTTGCCTTCCCCCTCTAGGACAAAGAGCTGAAGGATCATTACTTGGGAGCACAGCCTCTGTTCTTCACAATAAAGCAGAATTTGCTAAGCATGGTTTAAGAAAATAACTCTAATGCGTATAGCTTTCATGACTTTTTTTAATCCACGGGATAAAAGCATGATGAACCTTTAAAACTTTCAGTTTGCTTAATCATATTTTATTGCAGAGTCTACAATTCTAGAGCCACGCGCATAAAAATGTCACAATTTCCTGTGTCCCTACATTGTTCGTTGTAGGAAAGCACTGTTAGCTGCTTAGCACCCAGCAGAAGTCCGGATGATTTGGAGAATCCAAACTCTGTGCTAACATATCGCTCTCCCTTTTCTCATTAGAGGGTTGAATGGACATGAATTGGTCCCCGCTGTAAAACCAAACTATAACCCTTTTTTATGCGTTACTATTTATACTTGGAGTCTTTGTGAAATCAGTTGTCTTTACAGTGGGTTGTCTTTGTCCCCATTTTTGAACTTGACTCTATTGGAAGGAGTGGAAGCAAAAATCACAGTGTTTGGACCTACAGCAGCAACATAATACTCATTAATATTGTATAGATGTGGTTACGCTCACATCTGCTGTACATGAATGTTTTTAAGTAATAGGGGGTCTTAGGAAAAAAAAAAAAGCAATTACTGGCTTGCATTAGGCTAACGTCACGCAGGTCTGACATTTTACATATATTACATCTGTGATTAGCCTCTGGAGTTTACAAACTAGACTTTGAGTTAGCAGTGTCTGCTATAGGAAAACTTGAAAACAAACACCTTTCCTATCTTTAAAAAGACACTTTTCCAAGCCTAAGGGTTAAAGTTGCTGAGACTCTTCATTACAGCTCCTCTTTGCATTTTACTTCTGGGTTTTTGTGCACCCTACATATTAGCAAAGAAGTTCTAGATGGTTTAAATTCCAACAGGGAGTGCTAAACCTTTAATTGTGCAGCTTCTTTTGTTTAAAGACTTTTTGCTTTGCCATGACAGAATGTATTCCTACTGATAAAACTGAACAAAAGCCCAGAGTAAGAAAACTGTGTGGTCACTGGGTTTCACCATTGGTAACATGTCTGTTAACACCGAAAAGGGAAACTTTATGAGAGACTGAACGGTCATTCTAAATACCAGCATTTATTTTGTAAGGAAAAAGGATTTTCCACTAAAACATCAGTGTTTAATTTGACATTTGAAGGCAGAAAGATACCCTGGATGCATTCAGACTGTTGGTAAAGGGACGGAAAGGGACAGGGGCACTGGAAGGGAATGTTGCGAGGGGAGAACAGAGGAGTGAAAATGGAAAACATTAAAGTGAATAACGCCGAATAGTTAGCTGAGCATAAAATGTGGAATTATGTTTTTCTTTGGATGTGCATTCATTATTAGCAACAAATAATTTCAAAAAAATGAATGGAGTTCTTACTGTGATAGTCTCCCCAAAACCAAAATATTTACTAGTGCCTTGGTAAGTTGCAACTAGAGACAAGTATGTTTCTGTCACTGGTTAAAGGGTACTGCACGGAGTGAAACTTGCATAGCTTCTGGAGTAACGAGAGACTGCTGCTGTGGCTGGGTTCAGAACAGGAACCAGATTAAGCTTGATTTCATCCTGTACAGTAAGTGGTTTGGAAAAGGTGCGGGTTTGTTGAGGAAAAGGCATGATGTTGTATTAGGCCAGTCTGGTACGAAAGGAGATGGCTGAAAATGGACAGCATGGGTCCAACACTGGCTCACTTTCAAATGTGACACTTGGGGAAGCTGCTGCTTTTCAGGACAGGCAGACGTTCAACAGTCCTGTTCAACATATTCCAGTCTTGTTCAACACAGTCAATATATTCATCAACGACCTGGATGAGGGGACAGAATATAACCTCAGCAAGTTTGCTGATGACACAAAATTGGGAGGAGCGGCTGACACACCAGAAGGCTGTGCCACCATACAGTGAGACCTGGACGGGCTCCAGAGTTGGGCAGAGAGGAACCCAGTGAAGTTCAACAAGGGCAGGTGTAGGGTCCTGCACCTAGAGGGGAGTAATCCCATGCACCAGTACAGGTTAGGGGCCAACCTGCTAAAAGCAGCTCTGCATAGAGGGACCTGGGAGTCCTGGTGGACAACAAGTTGACCATGAGCCAGCAATGTGCCCTTGTGGCCAAGGCGGCCAATGGTATCCTGGGGTTCATTGAAAAGACCACGGCCAGCAGGTTGAGGGAGGTCGGTCCTGGTGAGGCCACGTATGGAGTACTGTGTCCAGTTCGGGGCTCCCCAGTTCAAGAAAGACAAGGAATTACTGTAGAGAGTCCAGCAGAGGCTACAAAGATGATCAGGGGACTGGAGCATCTCTGTGATGAGGGAACACCGAGAGCCCAGGGGCTGTTTAGCCTGGAGAAGAGAAGACTGAGAGTGAATCATCAATGCTTATCGATATCTAAAGGGCGGGTGGCAAGAGGATGGGGTCAGACTCTTTTCAGTGGTGCCCAGCGACAGGGCAAGGGGCAATGGGCACAAACTGGAACATAGAAATTCTGTCTGAACATGGGGAAAAATTTGTTTACTGTGAGGGTGGCAGAGCCCCGGCACAGGCTGCCCAGAGAGGCTGTGGAGTCTCCTTCTCTGGAGATACCCAAAACCTGCCTGGATGCGATCCTGTCCCACCTGCGCTGGGTGACCCTGCTTGGCAGGGGGTTGGACTAGATGATCTCCGAAGGTCCCTTCCAACCCCTGCCATGCTGTGATTCTGTTTGCAGTAGGTAGGTAATGTTTTCCAGTTAGGTTAAAACTAAGGCACTGTTGTGTAGGCCTGGCATAGTCCTTCAGAAATTTAAGCAATTATGAACTTAATTCTGAAAGGAGCTGATAAATCCTTTGTTGGATTTACAACAGATTTATACTACTTCTTACACTTTAACTGACAATTAAGAGGACTGCATTTGCTCCACAAAATGGAATTCTTGTACTGTGTGCCTACTTCACAGTATTTAGCTATTAACTAAAAGAAATGCATCTAAACCGGGAGAAAATTTTATTTCCTTAGAAAATACTTGTATTTCTAGAGTCTGTGTATTTTTTGTAGTTATCTTATACTTCAGCAACAGCTTTTGGACACCAAGGGCAAAATGTAAAAGGAACACCTTTTATAGTGTTGTGTTTCCTGTTTTCTGGCATTCATGTGTTTTTTTAGATCCTTCCTTATTCAGAAAGCACTCTGCTAAATGATGCTGCTGTTTCAGTGTATTCTACGTAATAGTTTTCTTGGGTGGAAACAATTACAGAAAGCTGCAGACTTAACTAGTCTGCAATGGTGTCTCCTAGAATGGAATTGGAGAGACTTTGAAAAGGAAAAAAATATATTCATTCGTTAGCATCAGCAGAACAAACAAAAAAGTCATCAAAGACCAGGCAATAAAGTATTCACAATTCCCATTCACAAATCTACTTGCTTAGAATTAGGTGGGATAAGTTTAAAGTGTATGCACACCAGAAACGAACAAAAGCTTTATTCAAAACAGACGTTTCTGTTGGAATGTACCAGCACAAATCAGCATACTGCATTAAACGAGTCAGACTTGATCCCCAGAATTGAAAAAAATTTAATACACATTCTGTGGGTTTTTATAATATCTTTTGGCCCTCTTAGTAGTATTTTCAGTTCATAAAAATATTAGGAAGGATGAAACTGGTGTAATGCAATAGGAATATAGCATTTGTTTATTTACTTGTTTCTAAAGCACAAATGGCATGAAGTGCTCGCCAGTGCAGTGGCTGTATGACCTCATGTCCTGAAATACCTCCTGGTTGTGCCAAAAGGGTGAAGTCTGGTACAGTCAGTCTAGGGCAGCTTTCTGGGAATAAGTTTTACTAGTCTTGTACTGATGAAGGTAAGAGGAAATATTTCCTGGGCTGAAGAATAAATACATGGGTACCTTATATTACGTGCATAATCAGTAAGAGTCCTTGTGGTTTTCCGTGTATGTATTTGTTTCTCTTGTATGTATTTGGAATACCATCTTTCAAGTTGTCTTTCCATTTGCTTTCACTCCAGATTCTTTGGCCTTGAGATCATGTTAAAGGTTTCTTTATGTCCTTCATTTTGTGACCTGTCTCAAGAAGCAGCCTTTAATTCCCACATTAATAAAGCTTTGAGTAAAGAGTATCTGAGCATACCCAAAGGTGGACTTTTTCCATTCTGAGACCAAATATGAAGATGTATGAAATGCCCATTATATACAAAATGAAAATCTCTCCTCCCCATGCTGTATTTCCAGTAGTTTTGAGTCTTACAAGAATTACTTGCTGCATCCTCCTCCCAAGCATAAATATCATGACATCAGGTTCTCTGAGGTTACTCCACGTGTTTAAAATGGTAGAAATACTAAACCATGCAGCTGGACAGGTAGTACTGTGTCCTGGTTTGAGGTAAAACAGGACCAATTTTGCTCAGTGACTTTACTTTTTAGCGGGGCCTCTTCTAACTACTGAAATTAACAGCATATTGTGCAGACACTGTTCGCTCAGAGTGATCAGACCTGTGTTTGTAGTCGATGCCAAGGAATGGTATGCAGAGAGGCCCTTGCTTATACTTGTTGCTGTAACACCCAAGGCCAGCCAACTTTGTTATTTGCCCCGTTGGAGGGGTGGCAGCGGAAAAGCATAGAGGGGTCCCACCTGCGGGGAGGAGTGGACAGGACAGGTGACCCAAAACTGACCAACAGGTTATTCCATCCCATCTACCTCATGCTCAGTATAAAAGCTGAGGGATTAAAGGGTCAGCCCTCTTTCTTCAGTGGCTGCGTCTGAGGAGGACTCTGTCTGTTCATCCGCCTTTGATCCTGATCCAGAATCCAGTTCCCGTCCGTCACTGAGTCCAGTCTGGGACTTGCCCAGTGCCAGCTGGTGACATGATCGTCATCCTGGGAGCTTGATATGGTTTTATATATATTTCATTATTTTTATTTTATTATTAATATTTCATTAAAGTAGTTTAGTTCCTTCTAAACTCATAAGTCTCCTTTTCCCTGCTCTGCCTCTGCCTTTGAAGATAGGTGGGGTGGCCGGTTCGGCCTAAACCACGACGTACTGTTTGTACTGACAGGTTTTCTTTTCAAACTGAAAGATACAGCATTGCTTTAAAACTAATACCACTTCTAAGCAGTATTTTAAGACAGATTAGTTGAGGTGCATATTTATGTAGTAATTACAGGCTTACTTGAAAGCAAGCGACCTTGCGGCAAGGTATGTGCTAACATACTGCTCGGCTGTTTACCTGTTACTAGACAGATTTTTTCCTTTGTCATTAACGGTGAGGTTTTCTGTTCAGTCCTAGTCCAGAGTCTGTAGATGGGAGCCCAGGGCCTGCTGGGATGGGGTTTTACACTTGTGCTGTCCTTTTGCCCTTCCACTGAACTCTTTTCATTTCAGTCATGAGCAAACAGTCAGTGCCTGAACTAACAACCCTGCAATCCTCCAAAGCACGCCTCGCTTACAGTACCAAACAAAGGGAGGCCCGCGTGGGCCGGCCCAAGCCAAGGAATGCAGCTTCGGGGTTCTGCTCCATAAATTTAACCAGCACGACAAAAAGGAGATAATATGAGCCTTCGTGATGATCTGAAAGGGGGAGGTTTGTGTCCCATTGATTGCGGTCTGGCCTATTGCCAGGCCCCGAGCCTGACCGACAGTTGAACCATATCGTTAAGGCGTGTAATACAGCTCAAGTCTTGTACAGCAGCCAATGAGTACATATCCAGAGGGCAAAAGTTTATAAAGAGTTGAGGCTGTCCTGTTTAACCCTCTCACACTGCATGTAATATATACTGCTGCCATTCAGGAATAGTCACATTGCTATTAAAAATGTAAACCTTCAACTTTCTTTACTTGGAAAAAATACATGTGTGTCTGATTTCTAATGTGCAGCAGATTTATAAAGTGATCTGAGAAAAATATGTAAAAGTGATCTTTTTTACAAAAAAAAAAAAAAAATCCAACCCACCTTTTTTCCCAGTACTATTTTATCCATAGTTACTTTTTTGTTCAAAGATGTCTTCTGGGTTGTTCTGCAAACTCTTTCATGCAGATGGAGCTATTTATTGCCTTGATGTCACCTCATTTAGCATGTGGCTGGTATTTTTATAGATAATTTTTTCACCTAATGTTGCTGTTAACATGTGGAACACTCTTTATCAGTTTTGTAAGTACAGCCAGTTGATTTGAATTGTTCTTGCACCTCCTAACTTTAAAAATCAAAACAAACTTTCTGAGTAGCTTTTCGTTAGCTGAAGTTTGTGCTAGAGGACTTTGCTGTGCCTGTTGCAGCCCTAGTTGCACTAACTGAAAAGTATAGAAAGGAGCGTCTGAAGAGAAAATGCAGTCACCATGGTTCATTTCACATAGCTCTTCATGTACACCTAGCAGCTACTGTCCTGGTGCTGGGCAGGGACTCCTGGTTTGCTTTCTTCCCCAAAGAGGATCTGCTTTCCTGGAAAGATAGGAGTACAATAGGGAAACATTTCTGTTACACTCCAAGTATGTTACGCTCAAAGTAAAGCGACTATGTTTGTGTTTACAGATGGGCATTGCTAGGCCAGCATTCATGGGGTTTGATGGGACCATTATAAGCACAGAACTAAGACTAATGCCCCATCTACTGCACTGCCCTGCCTGCCAGCAGACTGTGTTCAAAAGTTTTAAGACCTTGCACTGTGGCTGAAGCAGAGTAACATTATGGCCCTGGGCATTTTAATCTTCACTGAGCATGTTCAGCTCATGTTTTTCAGGTAGGTGTTTGCAAGACATCCCTGCTGAGAACCCTATCTTTTACATTGAATCAGAAGGTGAATGGGAGCATTTTTCAACATGCTTGTGAGACAGGAAACTTTAAGGTGACAACTCCAGTCATCGCTCTGTGATCAGTACAGGAAGAGTCTGGGAGAGATTGGAAACTGAATGGCAGTGTTACATTTTGTTAACTTCTTAAGTTTGATGTTACCAAAATGCTTGAAAAAGCATTCGTTTGCTGCGCAGCTATTACAGTCAGAAGTGGAGCAAGTGCCAAAGGTTGAACACTGGTTGATGTGCAGAGTACAACTGGTGTCAGTGCCATGCAGTTGCGTAGTGTGCAAGCACATACAGCTTACGCAGATCTTGGATTTGTAATATGGACGTTGTAAGAACGTGCTGTTTCGGCGAGTACATCTGCTACTCTGCTGTTTCTAAATAAGTGATTCTTGATGTCTTCGTTAAGCTCTTCTCACCTCCTTTTGAACTTGGAGCCTGAAGAGGTGGTGCACAATCGTAAACCCAATGAATAGTTTTCAATTTTGTTTTGATCTTGTATACAAGAGACAGGGGAAGGGAGAAGAGCTACATCGCTAAGAAGTTGGCAGGAACAGCCTACATGATAAACAGTTGCTTCTTCAGCATGCTGTAGTTCTCCTAAAAGTATACTGGGTCAGATAAAGGTCTTCAGCATCTGAGCTGGTTAGATCCCTTGAAAGAGGAGGGATTTGACTGTAAGTGGGAGGTTTTAACCCTAGGCACCATTTATATGCATGTTTCTGCCTGAAACTAGCATTTTGGGAACACATTTAACAAGCACAATATATTCCATGCATTTGCTGGAATAAACGGTGCATATAAGCTTCCTCAGATATGCAGTCAGCAGGGAGCTGTCTGGCTCATGATTTTACACATTCTTGCATCTAACTGAGACATTCTAATGCCAAATCCAACACTCGGACTGACTGCACTGCATGTGCATTTTTAACACACCTTAAAAGCATCTGTAGTCTGAACTGGTGAACAAATTCTGTCACAGAGCTGTGCCATATCTCTGGGTTCAGGCGTCAGGTCTTCAAGAAATTATCTGCCTGTTGGGAAATGCACCACCGAAGCCCAACACGGGGAAGGAGGCAGCGGTACTTACCCTTTGAAATACAGCATAACCGTCTGCCAGTAGAGTCGCAACAGAACATGAAATCTGGATTGCCATAGGCCTTTCTGAAATGGGCCCAAGTCATTTAATGTTCTCAGACGCAGAGAACTAGCACAAAAAAACTAATGCTGTCTGTCCCCTTTTATGCTCAGTAAATGCAGGGGACATTCCTGCTTACCACAAGCATTCAACATTTGAAACAAAGTACAAAGTAAGTACATCAGTGAGGAAAGAATCATGGAAGTAGGGGATTTTTAGTATTTTGCAAAGGTGTGATATGAAATGTAGACCATATCAGAAATGGCGTACATTTGTTTTCGGTTTTTATGCTTACGATGACCGCATCATCTGCAGTTTGTTGCTGTGATGGCTGAACTTTTAGATTAATTTTTAAGGTATACATTGTTTAGCATTTAATTGATTGTGGCACTTCTGAGGATGCTTTACTCTGTGTCCTCCTGTTACACGTCCATGAGATAAGTACTGTCTTTGTTCTGCATTTGGTGGAAATTATGTGCATGCAATGATGGTACTTACGGACGGCTGCAGGTGCAATTCAGTACTGAACTCGAGCAACTGTAGTGGGTATTTTAGTTGTTGCGTATTTTATGACAGAAGATGTAAGGCTATTCCTCCTCTAACTTATCAGATTAAGTCACTTCTTACTGTCTGAAATGCACTAAAGCCTCCTTAGACAAAGCACTCCCTGTATTTATGAGGCAGACTTTTTCCAGAGCCAGGAAAGCAACAGGTTCGATATTATTTTTTCAAAATACTAGCAGCAATTGAATTGTTTCATAGGCTTATATTACCTGCCAATTTTCCTTTGTTTGAACTAAGGTTGTTTTATAATTATTTCAAGGGAATAAAAAGTGTTCCCAGGCTGAAAGTCAGTATGCCAAGTTACAGCCCAGAGCTGGCTTTTATCAATAAATTTTATGCAAACCTGAAAAAACAAGTTTACAATGGAAACACTGACAGAAGTTGAGCTATACCAGAACCACTAAGTTATTGCTTAAAAATGGGTTGGAATGATGAGGTTGTTGAAGTGGAACACCTTTATGAATGCGACACATTGATGAGAGTTGCTGTAAGTTTTGGCAGCAAGAATTGGGTCTAGCTGAAGAAAATTAATACTAGAGAGTGCGGGGGAGAGCCCTGTGGCCAGAGAGATCTCTTGGGAGGGCTTAAGTTGGTCAGCTAGAATGGGCTTGGGGTGTAGTGACACGCAGGCAGTACAGCAGGTGAAGTCTCTGTGAAGAACCTCTTCTGTTAAATACTGGTTTCAGATGCCAGAATTGCATCGCCTTGCACTTAGAGCTGCTGTATGTGCAGGATTTAGGGTGTCCTTGCACTCTTCCAATTACGGATCAAAATCTGTATATATGCTCAAGAAAGACTTTTTGAAGAGATTTGTAGTTGCCAGTGCTGCTCTCATACCGAGAGGGCAAATTAGAAATTCCACAGATAACACATTTTAAATGAAAAGTAACAATTGCTGTGTCAGTCATAGGGTTTTTCCTTGTTGTTTTTTGTTCTCTCAGGAGAAGGTGCTAAATTTCCTAAAGTTGTTTTATTCTGAATAATAATTCTGGGTGTCATAGTGAGGAAACTGAAAAATGGAACAACATAAACACGCACGCTTTTGTTTATAATTTTCAGTGCAATGTTTTGTTTTCACGGACTATCATCTGTTGATATACAAAATTTGATACCTTCTGATTTTTATTTTTTTAATGTTTTTGTCAAAGCAATCTAGGTATGCTTCAAGGAAATTTTTTAGATCCAAAAGACACTCAAAGATGAGTAACAGTTACAGTTCTCAAAAATGCTGTGTATTTATGCACCTCAGCACGAATCATGTCTACGTACCTGATAGTGTAAACCTGATAGGGTACCTGGCAGGGGTAAAGGTGTAGTGAAGGAACAAGGTTAAAAGTTAATTCTGTAAAATATATGGTGTCTCTCGTAAGAGGTTCTTTTTCACTCTCAGTTCATAAATAATTATAATCAATACCTGACCAATTTCCTTACATCAATGGATGTTCGATTGCAAAACTTCTGGCTTAAAACTGGTCAACCGAATCACAAGATTGGTTAGGCAAAAGCCAACCAATTAACACTGTTAACTGTTTTTAGTGTTGCATACAGCCATCTGAAATGAGATTCTCCAGTGTTCAGCTTTGTCTGAACAGTGAAGAACTGGAGTGTGTGCCTCAACCTTCTGACACCATTTCCAATCTCTTTGTGTCTTCATTCAGCAGCACTCTTCCCTGCTGTGACTAGTAGACGTGAGGGCATTTCTGTCTTGTATTGCCTTTGTGTGCTTATTAAAAAAGAATCAGCAAATCTGTTGAGTGCATGTTTAATGTAACACAGATGTGGGCACACCACCGTTCATTCTGCTTTACAAATCTTCAGCTTTTTGCATTTCATCAGTGTTGCTTATTATTTACAGAACGTAACTTGAGAGAGTAGAACAAATTTTTAGATTAAAAAAAAAAAAAATCAAGTCGTGTGGAATGTTTTTAGCTGTCCAGACCAAACAGACCAGTTTGCCAAGGGGCTGATGGATTAAATCAATGCAATTTATGCTAGCTGTAGTGGCACTTAGTTGAAAAGCAGCTGACCTTCTTATCACCAAGATGAGAATTACCATTTATCACCAGGATGAACATTTTAGCATGGAGGAGCAGTGGGGACAATAAGCACTGTACTCTTAAGTACTTCTTCCATTTAAAAACAAAAACAAAACCTAAAAATAACCCACAACCAAACCCACAACTCAGAAGCTGCCAATCCTTCCGGAAATTCTTTGTGGGGCCTAGTACTTTTGTAGTACTTGTACTTTCTGTCTGACCTAAGCCCAACAGTAGAAACAAATGTTCACCGATGTTCTCGTTTCTATGGAATAGGTCTGATTAAAAGGCCTATTCTTTCCTCATTTTTACAGTAGTCTTGCTTGCAATGCTTCAGATAGCTCTTCTCATGGTAATACAGAAAAAGATAGCACAGTTGAATGTTTATCTGAAAGACGTTTAATGTAAAAACCATTATGCAGTGTTGTTGCTCATTCCCATACAGATGGTTATCTATCTTTCCTGAATGCGTAATAGGAAAGTGTCTAAGTAAAAACGTTATTAATTGGCCAATAGTTAACTAAAAACTGTACATTGTGCTTCAGACATTCACTTTTTAAACTTGTCAATAGAACCTACAGGTGCTGTAGAGAGGTTTAACATCCAATGGGGGCTTCTTGGATAAGTGAGATTTTGCCATTTTACTGCTTTTGGAAGTTAGGCAGTAGGACAAACAGCAAGATGTGAGTTACACTGGTTGGAACCCTTCCATTTCTTTGGAACTTTGCTTCAACATTTTTCATTTCATGAGGCAAACACATACTTTTGTTTACTACCTTCTAAGAATCTAATAGATAAAAACAGGCACTTACGTGTTCACCTTTGGTGCAGGTTCAGAATGATAACAATACTGTCATGTAACTGTATCTGCTACAGATTAATCCTGTTTATACATAAAAAGATCTGAGGGGCAGTAGAGGTGACTTGGTCTAGAGTTATAGTACTTAATAATGAAGTTCTAAACAGTGCATACAGCTGTTACTCAGTGGAATAATTTTAAGTCGTACATAGGTTGTGGAAGTCATCTGTTTACCTAGTGGTTAGGTTATTGTGATTCAGAGAAATGCTACTAATGGAAAAATACAGTGTTAAGACATTGCACTTTTTGCAAATGAGGAAAACTAAGTACCTTTATGCAGCAAACAGTAGTTTTCATACTGGCATTTTTTAGCTTGGATGCATAACACTGTAATTAACAAATGAACATCTAACCAAAACCGAAAGCAGTGCAGCAGGACAGGTGAAGCAGTGAGAACATCTGTCAGCAAAGGTAAAATTGAAAATTTAACTGGTAATATTTTACTGGCACTATTAATGACAACATTTGTTATGGTTTCTTAAGCCCCTGCTCTGTTTCGCATTCTTTTAGTTGGAGAATTTCCATTCTTCATTTCATTCTCCCTGCTGACAAACTGACTTTCCAACTTAGCATAACCATAGTTCAGCTGAAGTAAAGTCAACAGCTTTTTGTCTCTCCTGAAGTTTCTCTCAGAAAGGATCAGTGATGTGCACTACTTCTGAACCGCTGTAATTTGTCACACAGGTCAGGTGTGTTACAATCTCATTAACAAAATCAGTACTTGCCAGATAGTCATAACGTATTAAAAAATTAAATTGGCTGATGTTTTTCTCTGCTCTGCTGGAAAGCCAGTATCTTTGGCTTCTATACCTTGTTTGCAAAATACATTTTTGATACCAGACAGAACAATGATAGCCAAAACACACTGAGAGGCCAGTTGCCCAATGGGAGAGCAGCAAAGATGATACTAAGTTGTGAATGACATGTAAGAGATTTTGTTCCAGTAACATCTACTGCAGCCAGGAAGGGAAGGGGCAAAAAGCAATGTCTGTCACCATGAAAAGGCAAGGGTGTCAAAGACCTGAAGGAAAACAGATTTTCAAAGGGTGCATGGGTTGCAAGTCTGGGACAGGACTGCTGAAAGGGAAAGGTAACAAAGAAACAAGGCTCCAGAGAAAACATCTGCAGAAAGCAAAGCTTAGAAGGCAAGTACTCTTGTGTGTTATTGCCAAGCAGCTTAAAAAGAAAACGTGTTTTCCAAAACTCGAACGATTTTTTTCCTGTCTTCTGATCAGAAAGGATAGAAGCAGGTCATTGTACAGGATCTTTACAAAGCATCAAGATGGGAAGGAGAGCGCACTAATCAAAAGCGGTGCATTTGGCTTGGAAAATTACTAACAGCAGTAGCCTGAAAGAGATAGGAAAAAGCATGCAGCAGACCTAGAGTGATGCTGTTGGGAAAGGAGAGAGAATAAAGCAGGGCTAGGCAGCCTGTAACACAATTCTTCAGGCGTAGGGCATTCCAAAAACTTAAAGGAATTCAGAATATTATTTTTTAACAAAATACTGCTAAGGGAGGAACCTAGCCTACAGTTCTTTAGTACTGCGGCTAGTACCAACCTCTGATGTCTGTTAGGCCACACGTACGTGTCTTTTATTATTGTTATCTTTTAATAGATGCTCAAGAAAGGTAAAGTATGCTAAACTCTACTACTAATTAATTAATTGGACTAATTAATTGTGGCTTTTTCTTTTGTCTTAACTACATGTGCTTTTTTCCATAACCCTTCAATTTTCAAACTACTGACACTGTCCATCAAGGTGAGCTCTGTCTAGGTTGATGCACTCTACAGAAGAGAAGTGAGAAGAAACAGTCAGATCAGTAAAACTCTGCTGATAAATACATCCCAAAATCTGCAGACAGTATACTCCGTTTAGGTTGTTCTTCCTCCTATTAATTTAGTATGCTGCCCCTTAATTGTAGAGGAAAACAGAGAGACATTTCTTTGAAATGAAGAACTTCCAGATCAAGTATTACAGAATCTATATGCTGTATTTGTGAAGACCTTGTACTTTTAAAGGCTTTGTCACACCTCATATTTCAAAACAAATAGAACTTTGTGTGCTGACAGGTTTAAGCGGAAGGAAAAGCACTGCTGCTGCACTGGGTCATGTCTCTGCATCTATTTTGCGTGTAGGACACAAGCGGAGAGAGTGAGAAAGCCTCGCTGCTGTAGAGGACCTCAAGGGCTCTTGCCCTGCTATTCAGAAAGTCAAGCAGAAGGACAAGAACAGCTGTTCAAACTGACTGACAACATCCAAGATGAGTTGTAAGTACTGACTGACACAGTTGCTTTAAGTAGTTCTATTTGCTGCCTTTGTATCTCCATGTCTTTGGGAAAGAGGGACTAAAACTGCTTTACATACACACATATACATTTTATTTGTTTTCTCTTGGCATGAATTAGTAGCACAGCATGAGCACTTGATGACTTCCACAGTGGCCTGTCCACTGGCTGTATACAGACATCACTGCAGGTGCCAAAGGGCTCCTTTGGTTCCCTTGTTGCTAACTGCCGTTGACTGCATATCACACACAGGCTGGGGAGGAACTGGAGCCTTGGTTTGTTCACTCCTGTTCCTATTAATGTCCCTGGTCCCCTTCTATCATTACAAAAGATGAAATCTCTGTAAGTTTCTAAGTAATCATTGGCCCCTTTAACATGCATAATACATGTCCAACCCTCCACATGCATTGATAAAACAAGTGTGTGTTTTAACCCTGTACTCTTCTTCCTCTGTAACATGAGTACAGGCAGAACTAGTACCTCTTCCCTTATCTGTCCCTGACTGACTGTTTCTCACAGACAGCCCAAAGCATAGTAGAGTGGTTAGTGAGTCCGTGACAGCAATCCGTGAACCACCATGGACCTGCACAGAGCACACTCTGAGGGGGTTCTGGTTTAGATGTGAGAGAAGCTAACTTGGATGCCTGTGGTCCATGTTATTCCCAAGCAACAGCTGTTAACAGCTAATGGCCAAAGTAACCTGCAATTATTTCTTTTTCCTCCAGAGAAGTCAAGAGTGAATAATTTGCATGGGTAATACATTAAAGGCACATCTACATTTGAATGCCCTGGATACAGTTCATGAAAGCAAGTGAAAAGAGCGTATAAACATTGTTAGTGGTCAGGTTTGAGAGTATGGAAAAAAAACCCACAGACAGAATGAATGCATGGAAAGATACCTGTTCATTTGTTTCTATGGGAGATGTCAGTTTGCTGGATTGCAGTCTTAAAGCATAACTCATTACTGAACCCAACCTCTACTACAGTTAGCTGAACAGCTGTTTTCAGTGGAGAGTGCAAGATACTGTTAATGGTGAAGCTCGTAGAGGGAGGCACCAATTCAGCAGGATGTCTTAATTTCACCAGCGTCAATAATCAGGCTCTGAAAGCCACGTGCCACTCTAGATTGTACCTTCAGCTGACTGTGACGAAGAGTTTGTAATCTGCCACTTGGTTTATAGCCCTGTGATCTTACACTCTTGTTATCCTGTTTTCATCTCATTTAAGGGTCTTTATGCATATACAGTCTGGCTTTTAGGTAGGGAGAATTGAAAGAGAGCAATTTGCGACCACAAAAAAAGCCAACTTTTTTGCAAGTGTACCCCATAAGCTTTTGTCACCGAGTCACACTGTTCATTCACTGTGACTTTGACCATTAGGAACATCATTCAACAAGAGAACAGTGTTTCTTGTCATGGAAAATAAGTACAAAATTATGCCTCTGACTTTTATCCTAGTATCATAATCAGAAACACATTTAGAGACCTGATTATTTGCATATTTTCCTTCAGAGTTAAATCCATAAAAGGGGGTTTAATACCTTGCTCTACTGTTCTAACTAAATGTTTCCACATTTTTTTCCAGTTAGGCTCACTGTTTCACTTCTGGAAAATATTGTGTAATTACTTCCTGATGTTGTTAAAAAACCCACAAATTCTCCAGAGATCTGGTTGCTTCTACTTTGTTCTACTGGATCATGTTTCATTTAATTTTTCATTTTATTAATTTGAGATCTTTTTAACAGTGTAGAAGTATGGGTTTAAAAAAAAAAGAGTACTATCTTAAAGTAGTATCTTAAAAGGTTAAATACCTGTTTTGAGAATTAGACAGAGAAGAAAGTAACAGTTGGCAAGAGAAAATGGGTAATGATGCATGACTCAAACTTAGAACAAAATGTAGAGCTTGAACTACAAATTAGCTAATGTTTCTGTGTTTCACCATTAAATCACTGACCTCTGTTTCCGTTCCTCAAAACATATACATGACACCAGTAAAAATCATGTGTGGAAAATTAGATATATAATCTGTTGTTCTTATGGAGAAGATACAAACCCGTGGTCCGATTACCCAGTTGCTTCTGCTGGACTTTACAGTAGCTATTAGTGCTTCAGTTTTCTCCATGGATGTGCCCCATATAGCGGGCTGTAATACCATACATAGGAAAACAGCTGTTCTGCTTTTGTGGGTATACAAAACCCTCTCAAGTTTCTCAGCTTTGCTGTGACAATTACTAAGGATAGTGATACAGTATTAGGGGTTTTCAATAGTGACCTTTTAATCTTCTTTTCCTGCTGGAAAAGAAGCCAAGAAAGCCAGTGTGCCGGCAGGTTTCCTCTGGTTCTGCTTCCAGTGGAAGTCTGAGCCGAGTCAAAGCTAGAATCCTCTGTAAAATACTGTAATTGCTTTCACATCCCTGTCCCAAGAAGCAAGACTATTATTCTGTGTTCTATAGTGCTGCTCTATTTTAAAGTTAAGTTTTCTATGATGCTTCATAAAAAAATATCACTCTCCATCCTACTTAACTGATTTCAAAGACAAAACCTTACCCCAAAGTGTTTGAACTCTGATGGAAAACTGAGGGGCAATCACTAGTTTCAGTAACTGTGTTAACATTGTCTTTTACCTGATTTTTTTTAAGCTGAAACACATATTTTTGTCTATTTTGTTTTACTTAAAGGAACCCAATTCAATTATCCTATCCCGTAGTTTTATCCAAGGTTAGAGCGGGGCAAAGTACATTACGGGCCTTTCTTTTAATGGAATGGCTGTGCTCTTCTCAGCGCTTAAATAAAAATGTACGTTGTTGACTTTTTCAAGGTTCGGGAGGCAAGGGCATTTGTCAGCTGACATGGCTGGGACGCACAGGGCAGGGAAAAGGCAAGTTCAGTGCAGAATACCATCTTTCAGAGGACTATTAATAGAAGATTATTGGAATTATTCTTTTATACTACAAAAAGAAACTGTGATCTGACCTCCTGAAATATCTTTGGCTATTAAAATTGCATTTATAGCTATGGGTTTATTTAGATACAGCTCAGAGTAATTTGTGCAAACCATTACTTAAAATGGTACAGCCCAAACTAATTTTGAAGATCGTAAGCTTTTCTGATCTACCAAAAACTCTTAGTACCGACAATTTTCATTGATTTCAAAAACAGTGAAACAGTGGAGTGTTTTGCAGAATGTATTAGGACAACAGCAGACAGATTAGTACAAGCAATGAGTCAGGAAATAGTACTTTTGAACCTACTTGACAGCGTGAGAATCTTAGTTTTACAGATATGCTTCAACTGCTGTGGGCTGTTGACAGAGCATTGTTACGCCATTTAGCATTCTTTTTTAGTTATGATTTCATATTTAAGTTTCTGAATTTTTCAGCATTAAAAAAAACACACTATTGAGGTTCACTTCAGTAGTAAATCAGAAGTGGGGGAGAAGTGTTTGTGTCTGAAATATCTATTTCAGTTTTGCATTGCTTACTGTTATTTTTTCACATATCAACCTTTTCAGCCATCATTATTCTCGATATTCTTAACTCACTCTTTTCTACCTCTACTATTCATCACTCAGACTAATCTCTCCAGGGAAACCTGCTTGCTGCTTAACCTTTCACCCCAGTGTTAAACAGCTAATTTCTCTTTTCTAGCTACTGATCCAGGCACCAGGTTAAACTTGGTTTTTGTTTTTAAAGGCAAGAGAGGTGTGTGGTAGAAGGAAGCACAGCAGGTTTATAATGTGTAGGAGGACAATGCTGTTGTCATAAACGTCTGCAAACCTTTCATATATCAGCAATGGAACTGAATTTAGTTACAGTTAAAGTTCAGTATTAGGACTTGCAGTGTTCCAATGTAAGGAAATTACTCTTCTTAACCCTTGTTAAAGGATATTTTTATATGCCCTTTTAATGTCCAAAGCTAGAAGCCAGGCATTTAGTGCTAATATTTGATTTACAGCATGATCTTTTTTAACTGGGTGAGAGGGTACTTCATCAGCTCGATTTTTTTAGAACAGTTTAAATTAAATACAGATGAATTGTACATGTTATGCTATTAATTTTTCTAAAAGGCTTCTAAAGGTCACTCAAAACATAACAGGTGAAGACATTTGTTAGTTTACTATTTTTAGCTTCAAGTGAATATTTTTTCCTTTTTCTACTTTGCAGCTTCATAGCGGTGGAGAACATAGACAGCTATTGTGTTCTCATTTCATCTAAGGCCGTTTATTTCCTGAAGAGTGGTGATTACACAGACCGCGAGGCCATCTTCCTAGAAGTCAAGTATGATGATCTCTACCACTGCCTTGTTTCAAAAGACCATGGGAACGTGTATATACAGTTGACAAAGAAAGCTGTTAATACAAGTAGTGGTGTAGCAATGCCAGGCCCATCCCAACAAAAACCAATGGTAAGGACCTAGCACCTATTGTTTCATTCATGCAGGGGTTTCTTTTCCCCTTTATGCTGAAAGTGTTTGTGGTCACTAGTTTTTGGTTTCCTGTGCTGCATAACAATGAAAACTTTGTTCTGTCAGCAGTGAAAATAGCTGCTGCTGAAAAGGTTTAGGTGACAGTAGAACTTGCTCCCTAAACTCCTGAGAAAAGCTAAAGGCAAAATCTAAAATACTGCTGTAGACAGAAAAGTTACAGTAAGAAATGTGTGTTTACCTGAGAAAGGCTTTTAACTTTACAATACATACATGAAACTTAAGTACTTTGCTGTCTATTTATGCTAGTCTTCTCCACCTATACGTAGTATTTTTTTACTGCCAAGTATGTAAGATTGGAAAGAGTGTTTATGTCATGCATGTAAAAGCTAATCAGAACTCTCACTTCTAAAACCTATTACAGGGTTTTTTTCTTCATTACAGTAGTCGCTCAGGGGTCTGTTTTACAGGCAAGGTTACAAGCTCACCCCTGACCCAAGTCAGTTTACATTCCAAACAGACAAGCCAGATAAAAGGTAGGAGGGCAAGCAAAGGAAGTACCTTCAAATATTGCAAGATGTTTCTGCTCTCATCATAAAATACCTATCTCTATTTACCTGTCTCTTCCTCCCTCACTTCGTGATTACTTCAGCCTCAGCACTGAGAAGGTATCTCCACTGAAACATTTCTGTTCCTTACGGGAGACTTGACACCTAATCCCTTCAGTTACTGAAGTAATAAAAAATAAATAAATTCTGCTTTAGGTGATAGCAGTATCACATTAAGAAAAATCACATTTCTTTTTGCAGGTGAAAGTGAAATCTGAAGTTCTTGCAGTAACGCTATCTCAAGAAATAAACTATGCAAAGAGCCTTTATTACGAACAACAGCTTATGTTAAGACTCAGTGAAAATCAAGAGCAATTAGAGCTGGACTCTTGAAGCCTCTTCCTTACTGCCAGAGTGAACTGCAAGTGTAAGTCTGGAGCCGATGGTAGTCTATAAATAGAGAAAGTACTACATGGGAAGGAAAGAAATACGATTTTAGTATTTAGCTAAATGGAATCATTGTGCATAAGAAAACAAGTGAGGTGGGATTTCTTTTTTGTTTGTTTCTTTTTTTGTTTGTTTTTTTAAAGCTTAAGTTGTATAACAAAGATATAGCTGAAATGTATTTGGTTCTGGGAGAAGCCTTGTATTTTGCTAACATGTATATATGTAAAAGTGTTTCATGTAAATAAGAAAGTACAGACCAGGGTGTTGGTATAAATAGAATTTTGTTTACCGTGTAAAGAAATTAAAAGAGCTATACTGAGTCTTACTGCACTACCTGAAACTAGCCATTCTCTCTTTTTTTCCTTGAGAAAGCTGATTTTCACAAGTGCAGGGATGTAGATAAATGTTTAAAAAATAAAATAAAAGTAAGAGTTAATTGCAGCTGTTGAAGCACAGACGTCCTGTACTTTGGGGCTTTAACATTGTGATTAGGGTGCATTGTTTGGGGTTGTTTGTTGGGTATTTTGATTTGTTTTTTTTTTCTTAAATCGTGAGTACAGCTACATGCACGTATACCTACTGTTCCACCGAAATTTCAACCTTGTTTTTCACAAAAAAAATTTGCATTTTGTTAAATATTGCAGTAAGGATTCACTAATTCAATTACATTTTCAAGATGCTAGAAAACAAGAAGCTGATTCTGTTTTGAATACAGCACTCAAACCTAGCGAAGTCTGCACCACTGAAGGCCCCTGCTTCTAAGCTGTTTTTAAAATAGTTCAAGTGAGCAGCCTTGGAAATGGAAAGCTTTAACTTCAGTTGTTTTCCTTCACTCGGATTGAGTAAGTGTATATAGTTGGCTGGTTAGTGTGGAATTCTGCTAGCCTTGGAAATGCCAGGTGGGATGGGGGGAGAAGAAATCATTGCATCATTTGTCTTCATGACAGACACTTCAAAATTAAACTTTTTGAAATAATAAAAATAACATGCTTTTTCAAATGTTGTACATTAAATCAGTATTTATCTCAACTTTAACCAAGCTGAAGATTGAGGAGTGAGTGTACTTATATAGCTTTATTCACAGCAACTAGAAATCTCAGCCACTGTGCTGAATGTCTGCATGCGCTACAGCACTTTGCTGTGCAAGGTTCAAGTGTGAATACACAACTTTCCTAAAACTGCTGAGTAACCTAAATTCTATAAACCTTATTTTGTAAACCTTTGACTCAAAGTAAGAAGCCCACTATAGCTTTACTTTCAACTTAGTTTACCCTTTACTATCTTTTCATAAAAGCATACAGGAATATTTTTAAATGGAAGTGTAGAATTAAACCCATTCTCAACTCCTGTAAAGTGAAAAGCAAGGGATTATTGTGTAAGGAGAAAATGTGGTATCAGTAGATGTGTGTATGGTCTCTGACTGGAAAACAAAATCCATAAAGGTCCATTACACAAATGAAACTGATTTAATGCATCACTTTTGTATATTTCTCTGTATAATTTTTAAGTAAAATAAGGAATTCAACAAGTGCATTGGCTCCATAGTGCTTTAACATGTCCATCCTGTTGGTCTCCGCTACCCAGACTCCCTGCTTCTCTCCCCTGTAAAATTCTTTTTTAATGCAGCAAATATCTACATGCTAAAGATGGTAAATAGATGGGGAAGGAAAATAAAAAGTAGTTCACAGCTCTGTGTTGAGAATTTACAGGAGAATGGCCTGAATCTTAAGTTTCGTAACAATTATATAAGGAGCTGACATGCAAAGACCTAAAAAGTAGTTTGAGTTACCCGAACTCAGGGAACCGCAGTAGATAATGGATCCAATTTGTGTATTTGCTTATTTCTTTTGGACTGTGCTTGACCTGTTCCTGACTGTTGATAATGATTAAACAGAACATTATTTAAACCTTTGAGAAGTGTACCCACTAGCCTAGATTATATGAGTACCACAGAGCATAACTGGAATAGGTTATTCCAGTATGTTACAATCCTGTCCCTGATACTGTGCTCCTCTTGAGTATAGTGGCTGAAGTTGCTCGCTCCTCTTTAGACAAGGCACTTTTCTCCTAAGGGTACATATACCATGCTGATTACAAGGAGTAATATACAGACATAGCTGAAAGACACATATTGCCTCATTTAGCATTCCAAAACAAACTGAATCAGAACTTTGGGTTTTTTTAAAAGCACAAATGATGTTATTTATTGCTGTAACCCAACTATTTTCATATAATTTCAGAACTCTTACTGTGGACTTCCTATTGCTATTGGCACTACTAACATTATTACTCAGTGAATAAATATAACTTTCAGATTCCAGGAGCCATACTCAAAAATAGTTTTCAGAGGATGTGGACAGTAAGTGCAAGTCTCCAGCTTTCACTCAGATTCTTAAGAACTGAAACACAAGCTGTAGGCAGACAAGGCAACATAATAGTTCCACTTACCAAATTCTGCAAAGTTCTTCAAAGCCTTATGAAGGCATTATGCTTACCTCCCTTAGCCTGGTTTCATTGGAGGAGGTATGACTGCTGCAGCAATGAAAGCAGCTTCAGTCTTCAAATTTCAGAAGCTGGGGAGGAAAAAAATACACTGATGACAGACAGTAACACAGCTTTCTCCTTCTGCCCACTGCCTTTAGCACACAGCCAATACAAGGGAAGACAATGCTTTTTCATGCCTCTTTGCTCCAGTCTTTATAGAAAGCTGTTCACCTTCACACTCTAATAAAGATTAAATAACCCATCAACAATGCAGGTAGTATTTCAAAAACCCTGTAACCCATGCAGTGATATGCTGAGGTAGAAATACTTTGCTTCAGCCCGTTGGCTTTGATTTTACCTATATTTTGCTGAGAACTGTACACCTTGTTCTCTGCCTACCCTGACCAACTTTGTTTTCTTGTTAGAGTTGCTACTGAAGAAATGTAAAATAAAGATTATTGACATAAGAGTTATTTCACCATAATTCTGGAGAAGTGTAATAAATTGATTCCACCCACACTCTTCATGTGCCCTTGCTTGCAAAACCATTAATTATGTGCAGGAACAGCAAATTACTGTAGAGGACAGGAATGAATAATTCTCTTAAGTTAGACACATGCCTCTTGAGTGACAGAACAGCCCTCAAGACTGTTCTTACATTATGTAATTCTTCTGTCTGAGGAAAAACCTGGACAACCCCCTGGAATGCTGGTTGTCACTGGAGGTCAAACCCAGACTTGCACTGCATTTCTCTGACCTGGACTCCCAGGTAATCTGCATTTGAGATATAGTCTAATTTTCCAAAAGTCATTTAAGAGTGAGAAATCTAGATGCTAACCTATTTAAACATCAAAGAAAAAAAGCACATCTTTTAAAATAAAATCCAGACATCTTACACATCTGGATGACCAGTGTGGCTTTTGTGCTCTAGTAACGCCTCACAGTACATCACCTACCCGAGCTATACAATGCCAGAGTTAAGTCAAACAATACAGTTCAAAAAAAACCAAACAAACAAACAAAAAACCCAAACAAAACAAAAAACCCCAAACAAACAAAAAAAAACACCAAACCCAAATCGCACTTTAGGTATTAATATAATTTTGTGGGGGAGAAACGCATCCTAATATTTCTAACACTTATCCAGACCCATGTGTTCTGCTGTCACTAAAATGAGATAGACTTGTGACTGAATTAGATAAGCAAGTCTCTAATGTGCAAGATACGCAGAAGACAACAGATGGCAATGTCATTTTAGTCTAGAAGCAATTCTGGACAAGCAGAAATACAAAAGTCCTTTCTGTTCGGACCCAAATCCACAGCTGTGGCTGCAAACTTCTGTTTTGCTGCCCTGTATCTGACAAAGCAATCAAAACATGGAGAATTTTTTTTTTTTATTGTATTGTTTTAAGCTCTATGATATAGCTAACAGGAATGTGACAAGGCCACTAAGAGACTTTTTTTTTTTCTTTTTCTGAGGAAACAGTATTATTCGTAAACAACCTGGTCATGCAAAACTATAAAGATACAGGGAGCGTGTGCGCAATATGGCTGCTAAAAGACACAAACCCCACACCACTCACCAACACATGATTTTTGTAACCACACATAATTCCTGGATACAGTCCTCCAGCTGGTAGCAGGATCTAGCACAGTACAGGTTGGAGGAGTAGGTAAGGTGCCTGCCCAATTGCTGCCTCTGAAAGAAGAGAAATTAATCACTTTCTGAAGTCACAGAATAAACTGGGTAAAAAAGTTTAGTAACTGTTGCCACTTCACTCAAACCAGGGTGAGGTTCTACATGCACTTATGCATCTTACTACGGTATGATCAGGCTGAAACAGACATTGTTATAGTCACTACTGGATTATAAACAAGTTGTTACCTACTTAAAGGTAGCCGTTTATAAATAAAGCGTAGGCAGTGAAACAAGAAATACAAAATGAGGTAAACAGTGTGCAAGATGTGAACAGCAGTTCCTTCCTTCCTTCTGCTCCTGAATAGATTTCCAATAAAACAGCTAGATGATGATACTATCAGAACAGCTTAAGTTGTGAATCCTGTTTACCCAAAAAAGTGCAGTGCTTACATTTTTGTGGGGAGAATGTAAGTGGCTAAATGGTCCACATCTCAAAACAGGAAAATAATCATAACATTGCCCTATGACAAGGAGGCTTTGATATATTTGCTGTCACGTTTCCTAGACCACATGATGGTTTTCCAGCATTTGCCTATTTTTCTCATCAATACAATACTTACTTTCCAGGATATTGGCGAACTATATATATTTTTAGTTTCTTTTTTTCTCTGTAACACAGCTTAGCACTGACCTGTTACCTACAGTGATGACTCCTCTAGGAATAACCTTGCTTGCTCTGCTTCTCTTCTTAGAAGAACGTGCCTCTATTTGCTAATCACAATGATTTCACCTCGGGTAGCTGGGTCTGAAAAAGCAAGTTTCAAGGAGTATACTCGCTTCAGGTTACAGGCTGCTGTAAAGATGATAGTAACAAACATACAAACAAAAAACCCCCACACCAAAACACATTTTAATTAAGTCACCAGTTGCTCAAAATCCACTTATACAACTTGGTTTCTTACAAAGAAGAACACTGTGTGTGTATATTCTTATATACTTCTTTAATACACTCCCCCCAAATGTAGCCATACCCGCACTTTTTTTTAAACTTTTCATGAAGAGTGCTGGCCATACTCCAAACTTTTTAAAAGCATAGTTGTTACAAAGGAGGAACACATAGTCTTATTGAGGGGGGTGGGATCAAACTATGCCCAGAGCTTCGACTTCCAATCCTGACTCCTGTAAAATTCAGGCTTGATAGTAGGCTCTTAACCAGTACACGTGATGCTTAGTTTTATCAAACATAGGGCTAGAACCAAAACACTTCCAATTCTTTACTTGTATCATTGGTTCAACTTTATTACAGCCTACTGGTAGCTGTCCCAATGCTCTGACAGCCTTAAAAAGGGCATTGGGACAGTGCAAAGCCATCTGCTTCAATAATACTATAAAGTTACCTAGCTGAGAAAATGTTTCATTAACAGAGGACACAGATCAGTTTGACTGAACTGTATGCTATTCATAGCTCTCTATCAGCAGATCTTCTGAAGTGGGAGAACGTGAGGGAAAAAAAAACAGCACCAGATGTGTACCAAAGGCTGGGTCCTCGCACTGTGACTGGCTTTGCACGTGTCTCATAGATGTAAGAGAGTGCACTGTTAATCATATGAAAGAAGGATTGCTAAAAAGAAAAAAAATGGTTACTCATTAACTACTGACAAACACGGGTGGGGGGATTTATTTTTTTTTTGCTATGTTCCTCAGTAGAACTACAGCACATTCTAGTAGAGAAATAAAAATAATCTTGGAGCAAAATGCAGTTACATAAGAGATGCATGCCTACTGCATTATATCAATTCTATTAACAGCCTGCTGCACAGTTACATTCCCTCAATGCCATCGGATGCCAGTATCACAAAGGTTTTTTTGGTTGGGTTGTTTTGTGTTTTTTTTTTCTGTAGCTGATGCACTATTGCCCAAGCAACGTGCCCAGCACAAAGAGTTCTCTTGGTGGATAAGAATAACCTTGCACCTCAGGCCTACTCTGGTCTGACTCAAAAGAACTAAAAGGCCATGAGAGAAGTAAACAGCTTTCATGTGCATTTACATTTTGGATAAATGGATGGGTCACCCAAAGGACAAGAATTGTGTATGGAAGCTACAGAACAATTGTTTCTGCACACTGAAAATGCCAGCAAAAAAAGTCCCCTGGATGCTGCAGCTGTAGATAAATTTTAAGAAATAAAAAAATCTGTCATACCAACTGTTCCTCAGCCCGCCAGACACAGCAACAGCAAACACGTGCTTTGACCTGGGAGGGTGACTCACCATACCTAATGACTGTTGCTTCAAGGCCCTTGGCAAACAATCGACAATCAGCAGTACAAACCACTGGATATCAGAATAATAATGTAGTGAAAAAAATGGTGCCTACATATTGTTAGCAGGGTGGGGGGGAGGGGGGCAAACCACCTTTTGCAGGACCAAACTCCCTCCCCCAGCCTGACTTTGGTAAGGTTAAGCCCCTGACACAGTAACTCAAATACCTGGGAGAACACCACCAGTGATGTTTTCCCTCTGCCAGTGTGCAATTCTAGTCCCTTTAACTAGTCCTTCGTGTGTCAACATCACAGAAATGTAAAGATTATATTTAGCACTACCTTCTGTGCCAGGATGTCTTTATTTGTGGTATAACAGCAGTTGCACTACGAGCCTTCAGAGGATGCAGAGACAACATCCTTACACCCTGAGTTCAGACAGGTATATGTAGAATACAAGAACACAATACTGTATATAAATGGATAAAATTATTCTTTCTGACCTAGCTCGGTATCAAGCTGATCTCCAATCATGATTTTTACTTGCTACCTGCATTAGTTTCCTCTAATGCTTCTTAAGGGCTTCTCTAATCTCAGCCTGGGTATACAATAGCATGTCAACTTGAAATTTGACCACCTTGTTAGTTTTGTGGCAGGGGAAATTTACTTACAGTGAAGCTAGTTACTACTAGTACGTTTTGCTTCACTGACACCAATTCCAACTGCCGGTCCTACCCATTAAAGAAGTATTTTAAACCAAACCAATATCCACCTGGAGAATCTATCTGCTGATAAAACCTTGTGAGCAAAAATAAACATCTGGCAAGGTCTTAATCACACTAAGATCACACCAAGAGATGACATTTATAAGCAGGTTTACGAGCTAGCTCCCCAGCTTCGAGCTTCCTGATTTCAAATGCTAAATCCACACAGACCTTCACCCACCTTTCTTTCTTTTCAGCAGCTACTTTTTTGCCCTCTCCTCTGAGCACACACCAGAGGGAAGTCGATGTGCAGAAAAACATGTTTATACACCAGAAACCAAAAATGCATCACAGGACATAGAGAAATTCTCACAGCATCAGTAGTGCTGGATGCATTTAGAATTTGAAAACCAAGCATCCATTGTCAAAGCAGAGGTTACCTGCCTATTTGAAATATTAATGATCAAAGATAGGCAGTTTAGCACTGCATGTGTGCCTGAGCCTTAGCTGTATATTCACCCAAAGATTGTGGTACTACTGCAGGACCTATTTGCTGTGGGTTCCTGTGGGAGTTTGAAATAACCCTCACACAGCACAGGAATCCACTTACATACCTTGCACACATGAGTAAGCCTTCTAGACTCATGTTGGTAACTGGACTGCTATGGGGAGAAAGCAGGGTTCTGCATCTTTCACACCCAAATGTTGAATATGAGCAACTTGTGACAGAAACCATGCCACTGACCAACTAATGATCAACACAAGCATAGCACAGTGCCTGCATATTCCACAGAATCCACACCCTTTCTGGGTTGCATTCAGCAACACTTCTTCCCACTACCTGCCCTGAACAGGCACTAGTAAGCAACTAGTTTCCGCTGCAAGCAAGGCACCCAGAAGAGCCTTCAGCACTTGCTCTTGCAAAGACAAGCAGAGAGGAGGTATTTCTGGAGGCCTGGCTCCTATTCAGAAGAGAAATGTTTCCCTTGGCTTGTGAAAGTTGCTCAGGCTGAGAGCGGTAACAGGCTGAAGAAGCCAGCTTTCCATTCCCTTTTCCATTACTCTTTTTGATTGGCACTTTAATGAGGGCGCTAGGGGTCGACCCCCTGCCAGGGGGCCAGTTCATGCCCCGTTTATCTCACAGTCCATGTAAGACTAAAATAACACGCCAGGCTGAGTTTCACTGGCTTGTGATCCAACAGCCCACCATGATGGATTGAGTGACTGCAGCAAGTTGGCAGCTAAAGTGTGTTGTAACAGTATCTTTCTGTCAGCACAACACAATGGATTTGCTGATTCCTGGGTTTTCCCAGTGTTCACCGTTACCATCGGCTCAGAATTTTCTAAAGTTCATTTTCCAGGGGGCTGCAAAGTGATAATAAATAACATACCAAAGGTTACACCAAGCTTTTCTTCCCCTCAACTGTCCTACTGCTGACAAAGTAGGGGTTGCGGTGCCAGCTTTACTACATACACAAGAACAGCTGTAAATTCACTTGCTTTTCCAGAAAGGAAGAAAGGGGGCAGCTACATTGCTCTTTTCATGTGAGCTCATTCTGCAAGGCCAACACATGCTATGCAGGACTTTTCACCCTTGAACAGAACAGTGAGTACAGTCCAAGAGGAGGTTTCTACGTAAAGCAGCTCTCTCCAGAAGAGCTGTCCGTTTATTTGGGGCCTAAGTTCACAAGCTGCAGAAACACAGCTAACAATCCCCAGTCCTTGCGATCATCTTACTGATTTGCATGGCTTAGAACCATTGAAATAACCCAAAAGTGAGCTAGAAAACCCAGGAATCCTCTGCAAGGGATGGATTATGCTTTAGATCCCTTTAATATTATAACATATCCTCTTATCTCCTCTATAGGAAAATCCCCAAACAAAAGGGTTTTTTTTCCTTTAAAAAAATAGGGTATTAGGAAATTGACTAAATTTTAATTAGTCATCTGAAGAGGTCCTCTATGTCCTCTTAGACTTAGACAAGGACTAAGACCTTGTCCCTGTGCCCCGTTTCCTCAATATACTTTTCATTCTCCTCGCCGCTGTCTGTGAAATGAACAACTCATCTCAAATACTGGGGACAACATTCTTATTTTCAGTTGTTGCCATCCCAACCCCTCCAAGCAAGAGTGAACAAATGAGTTCTGTAACAGAAATGGCTTTTCACTTCCTCTATAAGGATTTTTGACAGCACAAATTTCAACACGCTCCTACCCCTCAATGTCAGATTAACACCCCACCCCTGGGGCTAATAAATAGGGAGGGTAAATGCTGTTTTCCTTGCTTAGGGGAGAACAACTTTGTAGATCCATACAACTGTATGTCTACAATTTTCCATTTCTTTTAGGCTTTGCACAAGACAGTCTAACACAGCCAAAAATACCTTTAAAATCAACTTCAGAACTTCAGCTGCCCTAATGTTGAGGTGTTCTAAGTATCTCATTGCGGGCATCCAGAACTGATCCAGCTTCACCATTTTCCATCTCTGGGATTCTATATCCAGCTAACTCTGGGCAAAATCAAATGTGATCCTGCCAACAGAGGAAATGACTAAGAGAATGAGTGAGGAAGGTAAAAGAGATGAAAATACAGATGCAGAAGGGACTCAGACAGGCAAGATCGAGAAAGAATGCATAGGGATATGAAAAGAGAAGAACATGATGGGAAAAAGGGGCCAGACTGAGGAGCTGTTGAAGAAAATATGGCTGCTCTCAACAGCAGCTTACTGTTTGCATTGACAATACAAATCACTGCACAATACAGATTTCAATTCATGGTGCTGGAGAAACAAGCCTTATGAGTTGAAGACCTTTATTTGTGAATGAGAATTAACAATCATCACTACAAACTGGAAGAACAGCGGCACATGGGGTCGCTACTGCTGCAAGTCTTTGCTAGTTCGGAGCGTGTAATTAGTGTAATTCTTTGCAGAACTCTTCTAGACAATCTAGTTTGCAGTTCTGTGCACCCCAACACTATAGCCTGCAGATACATTACTCATCTAGCTTTGAACTAACTACCTCAAAGACTGCCAACACCACCACCACCACATCAGAGAAAAGCTGATGTGATGTGAATGCAGTTTGAAGTTTTATTGAAGCTGCCAGTAGTCAATCTACCTTGCTAGTTCAATTCCAGCTCCTATCTGCCTACACAAGTTGCTGCAGCCAAGCCATAAATGTTCCTCTGGGGAGAGCCAGATGCTTACACCTTAGCATAGTAACACAAAAGGGGGTATATCAAGCATACAGCCAGAAAGCCTGGGAATTATTAGGAAAAACGAGTGGGTGGGAGAACTCAAGGGATCAGTGGGAGGATGCGGGAAATCAGTAATGCTGATTTGAATAACTGGTAACAATTATTAGATCTTTTTTGGTATGAATCATCTCTCAGAGACTCATCATTTAAATGATGTCACTCAAGGGGCAGAAAAATACAGTAGAAGAAAAAAGCCTGCCATGACACAAGGTTTTCAAGCCACAAGGTGAGTGGCCAAACAGGTCTGGGAAACTTCACTGACACATCTAAAAGGGAGCCACTTTTGTGGAGAATATACACTCTGACAGATCAGACAAGCAAATTTGTCTTTAGGAAGATTATAATGTTACCTAGAGCTCCGCTGAATCTGCTTAAACTGGTAGAAAAGGAGTGGTCTCACGTATCTGATGACCACTGATCTTGTCCTTGCCCCATCCCCTCCCCAGTGGTGGTATTTGCATTTGAAATGACAGGTTGTAAAATTAGCCAGCCAGGACCACCCCAAGGGAACAAAACGAAACCAGAACAACAGAACAAAAGCCCAAAACAAGTAAACAAAAAAAAAAGTGAGTTTGAACAGAATCCATTCTCTGATTTGGCTCACCAAACCTACAAATATGCTCCTGTCATTGCAGGGGAAGGGGCAGCAGAGAGCAGTGCTGCCTTATGCAGATTTCAACTACTTCTTTTATGTTTTGAAACAACTGCATGAGAAGAAAAACTGTTTGGTAACCAACTAGTAGCATCAGCAACAGGCAGGCTCAGGAACTCAACAGCAACCACACTACAGTTCGTACTCCCTTTCTCCACACCTTCTAACACACCCACTTTTCTCAATCTACAGAGCCATGGCCCTTCTCTGTCAATAGAAACACCAAACTTCTGCACCCAATCTGCATTTGTTTCTCACCTGATGGGCAAAATACTGGAATGTTAAGAAAGCAAAATTACATTCTCGTCCTCTGGTACGAGAGGCATGAGCAAACTGCACATGGTCGCAATAAGCTCTACAATAGGCACGGCCTTTCTTCCCCATGCTTTCCCCCACAGCCTTCCTGTAACCAAGGGAGGCACCGCTGGGATAGCTGAAGCCAGCTGTTCTGCTGCAACACAGGGCTGACCCGAATGCACATCTAGACAATGTGGTCATGTAAGCCTGAGCTCCTGGCCTTCCTCAGCACCCAGGAATTTGGAATACCAAGTGAGATGCTGTCAGTACTACTTTGCAGCCAATCACCTAATGTAAACCTCAGCAGTGGCTCTGGAGCTGTATGTGAACTGACATTTACATGTAGTCCAAGAACTTGACCTTCCTTCTCAGATCCAAAATGGGGGGTGGAAATCATCATTCTGCATTGAGCAGAGCAGGAGGCAAAACTTGAAATATTCACTGCTCCAGAAAGGCTCACAGCTTCCTGAAGTCAAAGATTATCTCTAGGTTTACACAATGCTCTTTCTTTTTTAGACACAGAGCTCCCAGCATTTACCATCTGAAAGTGCACCACCAGTAAAAGTTTCTTAAGGGGGGTCTGCAAGGACCCCTGTTCTATGGAGTTTAGGCATGCACACAGAAAAATACAGGACTTAACTCCCGGAAATACTGTGCATTAGACAGCTTCTATTGGTTTCAGACCTTCCTTACCTACGATGAGTGAAAAGGAAGATCAGAAGAGAACTTGAGAGTCCCAATTTCAATCTAGTGAATTTAACCTAAAAACTAGGTTGAAGTGCTTTACCAGATACCGCTCTCCAACAAACCTGCTCCACCACAAAAGAGAAAAACAGTCTAAGAAAGCATATCAAAAACTTCGGCCTCACCACTACACACTGATTGTGGTGGAGGAACTACTTAAAAAAACAGTAACTTTAATTTGCTTGGAGCTTTCTTGGGAGAGGAGAGAGGGAGAGGAAGCAGTAGGGATTGAGGGAAGGGTCAAAAGAACAAATTCAGCTCTTGGTTCCATACCGCACCTCTGGAGCAAAGCCCATTACATATAGGTGATGTGAGTAAGAGCCCAAGTATGCCATGTTTAGTTATTGATATATATTATTAACTAAGAAATTAAGCTTAATGGTTATCATAATGCTATGTTTTTACAACATCTGTCAGCAATTATTTGTATTTACTCGCACTGCAAATGCAGAAGAAAAGTCAGAGAAATATAAACACCAGAATTCACTGAATTCCCACCAGTCTTTTGTTTTCCCACAAAGAATCTCTAATCACCCCTGTTTAGACATTGTCATTTGTTCCCTGCCCTCTCCAGTATGGAATTTCTTCCTGATTCTCTAAGACCAGAAATTATTGGTCCTCGTTCTACACTGGAGCAAATAATGACTAACCCCTTTGCAATTAGTGGTGTTAACTTCAGTGCTCTTAAGACAGCAATTAGAATTATAATACTTCTTGGACTCAAAACAGCAAATCAAATCCCTTTCAGTTCCTGCTTTCCCTTTGGCCATGCTTACGCTACAGCAAAAAAAAAAAGGAGGCAGGGAGAGCAAGGGTTGTGCTCTACTTGAGTTGTACTCCACCTGTGCAATGCAGGGTGAGGAACAGGTTAGCTGGGTGAAAAGTTCACTGCAAGCTGAGCTGTCTGTTTCTCTTGCTTAATTTATCCGATATTTGGCTAACCTTGCTCTGAACCCAGCCCCCAAGACCCCCTTCCTCTCATCCCTCCCCAGCGGGTTCATGTCAGCCAAAGACACCGCCCCTTATTCCCTTCTCCCTGACCCTGCTGAACAGAGTGGGGGCTGGGACAGAGGGCCCAGCACAGACAGCGCCCTTGCACTGGAGAGATAATAATTATTTATGCTCTAAACTTCAACAGGCCTCATCTTCAGCAGCATACAGAAAAGTTCTACAGTCAGCAACATTGCCTGATACTGTGATCAAGCTTATCAGTTTTTCCCAAGGCTGGATGGCACCCACCCTGCACCCCCACCTCTGCTGCACCCTGTTGCTCTTCCAAGGATGCGGCACTTCCTAAGGTAGCGTATAATAGACCCCTGGTCCACTTTGGCAGCCCTTGCAAGGGGACCGTCACACAGTTCCTACTACTTTCGTGATCTCCAAGACACCGGTTAGCCCACTGTGTCCATTACCTTGTTTCTGCAGCTGGAGATCCTCAAAAGGAACACAACAGACATACTTAAAATATTGCAAAGAACACAGCAGGAACCAGTAACACAGAGCATAAGCAGGACACAGAAGCAGGAAGATCCTAGATGGTTTTTCTCCCCTCAGATCTCATGAAGTCAGTGAAGGGAAGGCCAGGGTAACGAGACGTGCTACTGCTGTTCTTTGGAGAATAGGATTCCCTGATCTATGGACCTTTACGCATCCATAAGTTACTCATACTGCACAATACAGAAAAGGTTCTGCTCAAAAACTGCTAAGCAGTTTCCCTTTCAGTGATAGCCTACAACTTTCCCACACATCCTCCCCCTGTACCCTAAAAAAGTGTGACAAAAACAACCTGAAGTTACCCCCACTGTGCAGGCAATAGCAGGGCACCGGTTTCACCTCTTAGAAAACACATTCAATGCCACCTCTTGATTCAACACGTCAGAGCTCCACGTCAGGTGATGCAAACTACTGGAAAAACTGCCCAAGAACGTGCATTTCTGGCAGGCTTTCATCATTTTCCTGCTGTGCTCAAGACCACTCCCAGCACTCTCTGGGGCAACAAAAGCGTATTTGATGCCCTTCTCAATGACTGGATACATCATCAGAAAACAGTGCACAAACCAAACCTGTCATGCTTTCACTGCTTGACTGAGCAGCTAGTACTCTCTTTCATGTTTAATCTTGGACTCCAAGAATCAACACGCTTTTATACCCGCCTGCTGGCACTCTCTGCCTCTATGAGATGGTAAGTAAGGATGTGACTAGACTCTGCTAATTGAGAAGAATAAATGTTTCCTGTAAACCTTAACTTCATTATGCTCTTTGACCTGACAAAGGACCTTATAGCTGTTCCACAGCTTTGATACACCTAAGCTGCTTTAGCTCCAGTAGAAACTCTTACAAACAGCTTATTAAGTAGTAGTAGTCTGCATCATCACAGTGCCCCAAAATTCCACTACAGTATCACTGTACACACAAAGTTGCTGTCCCATTGATTTGGAGGACAGACACACAGCCTGACAGCTTTACAGTGAGGGGAAACTCCTTGTGGTCTAAGAGTAATATTAAACTGGCTTCTCAGGATCACCAGATGACCTCGTCTTGACACATACCTTAATTTGTCTGGAAGCAGTGCAGACCAGAGTAATTCTGATGTGGTCACTAATTCAGTGACACCATCCATTTCAAACTTCACCACTCCCACACCAAGGTAGCAAAAGACCAGTTTGCAACAAAGAGTCCTTCTTATTAAAGGAATCCTGGACCCTTATCAAAGAACATGATCCAGCATCCCCCACCTAACCCCTGCATATTTTCAAGGCATGAAAATTGCTAAGAAGAGCCAAGCAAGCTTGTCAGGAAAACATCAAACTGCTACATAAGAAATCAGCAGATACACACCAAACCCTTAACCCACATTGCATAACTCACCCAGTATCTGTATTTCCCAACGTGGGACCAGCACAGATACTCACTTACCATTGCATCAGGATAATTAAACTATTAAAATAACAGACAACAGTAATTTCCATACAAGGAGTTCTCTGTACAAACTTTCAAAACTTTTGTTAAGACATTATAACATCTCTTCAAAACTGCTGAAACTATTCACAGACAGGTAAAAAGGTACAGGATTGATACAGCAGATGTCAAAGATGATGCATAAAATCAACCTCAGAGTTCAAGTGTCACATATCCCAGTTCTTTGCTCCTTCCATCCACCACACAGAAAAACAAAAATACTTCAAAAGATACCATACCAGCATGGGAAAATTAAATGCAAGCTGAACTGAAATGCATCTCAAATAGTTTACCACTTGTGGTTTAAGAATCACTTCATAAAAAAAAAAAAAAAAAGCAGTAAACAACAAACAAACACACACAAACAAAAAAAAAACACCAACCAAAACTTTACACAGCCATTTTAATCATTCTGGCCTACCCCAAAAAATCCAGTGTTTGTTAACAACAGAAAAGAGCTTGTGAAAACCCAGCCGTTCAGAGAGAGAAGCAACTTTCACTTTAGAAATATAAATACAGGACAATCAACAGGTCGAATTTTAAAGGAAACCGAAGTCCTCTTTTCAGCATATCAAACTCAAAGGCTTCCGCTGTTTGTGGGGAAAAAACCAAACCAAACCAAACCAACAACACCTCCGCCCCCTCTTCCCCAAACCCTCCCCACACATGAAAACATAAGAGGGCGGCAATCGGAAACTCGGCATTTCGGCCTCTTTAGCAGGTTCTTTTGTTCCTGCCGATTCCACAAACCGGAGGAAATCTCTTTCCCCTGCGATGGCAGACAGACCTTAGCAAACATAATTCCTCCACTTCCAGATACTTAGGGTTTAATGCATTTCCACTTGTTGCTTCTGTCAGGAGCGCACACCTGGATTAACTCTGACAGGAGGCCCTCACGCTTAAGGGGCAGGCTAATTACCGCGAGCTTTAGATACTATGTTTAAAGTGAAGTGAAATTAAATTAAAGACAATGACATGAAAATAACCCCATCTGCGGACAACGGGAAAACCCTTCCACAAGCGGGGCCCGTCTGGGCTCTCTATCCGGAGGGCACGTCGCGCCTCAGGCGGGTCGCCAGCCTCCACCCGCAGCTATCGCGGGCAACCACGGCGTATCGGCGACACCGACCCCCCTTCACGAGCCGATAACGAGCACTTAGCCTTCACCTCTGGAAGCCCGCTCCGCTCCTTCCCCCGACACCAAGGGCCGCTCTCTGCCCTCCAGCCGTGCTTTATTCGCGGCCATTTCACGCTCCTTTGTGCCCTACGGCCCCGCTCCCTCCCTTGCAGGCAGACTTCTCCTCACGATTTTTTTTTTTTTCTTCCCCTGGGTTGAGTTGGGTTTTTTACCCTTCAAAAAAAGCGCCCTTTCGGCTCACCTTAGAGCGCGCCGCCGCCTCACCTCGGCCTCTCTGGAAGGTTCTGTAGGGCGCGAGCAGGTGCGGCCCTGCTCGCGCCGGCCCCTGCCTTCCAACGGCTCCAACGGCCCCAACGGCCCCACAGGGGCCGCTGAGGGCAGAACAGGGGGCCAGAGCGTATTTGGACAGTGATTTCAGGCGACGGCGGGAGATGGAGTTTATTCACCACCACCCCCGGCAAAGGTAACGTCTGAGGCCAAGACTGAGCATTCCCCACAGGCGGGTTTGCTACCTACTGAGCAACCAAAATATTAAAAAAAAAAAAAAAAAAAAAATTTGCTAACATGTGGAATCTATTAGGACATTTCGAAGGAATTCACCGTCATTGTTTCACTTGAAATATAAAGGTTATAAAACTTAATGGCCACATGACAGGGAAACTATATGAAACACTCGGAGATTTACAGAGCAACTGTTGTGCTCTTTAGGCATGTGGGCTGAAAATTGCTTTACAATAGGCAACGCAACCTGTGGTTTGAGCGCTGAGGTTTTCTGGCAGTTTTCTTTTTTTTTTTTTTTTGACCTTGCAGACTGGTATTCAGTTACCACAGCAGCTCCAAAGTAAAACAGAAACACAGCTTGTATCTTCTTTCAAGTATTTATTTCTTTTGTCCCATTAACATCAAATAATGAAAGGAATTGTAAGGATTTTGAAGGGTGAGTAAAAAGAATGAAAGTGGGAGAAAGGAAAAAAAAATGCCAACATAATCGCTTATTTCTCACAGCATGTGCAGCATAAATGAACAGTAAACACATACCACAGAAAAATGCAAACAAAGGCTATATTTGCTAAAAGTTCCAAGAAAAAAAAACTACACCATGAGTGCCCCCAAGCAAACATTTCTGCGATTAAATCCTCGGAGCCTTTGCATTTCTATGCCAGTTTAGCACAGCAGATATCTTCCCCCAGAGCACACCTCGGCAAGCAGGCCGGGAGGAGCCGAAGGGACAGTTTTTCAAGCCTTGTTTTGGTTTAAGGCATGGAAATGTTGTAATTATGGCATTAAGAGGAAACTGTAATCTAATCTAAAGGGTCAAGTACAAGTGCGAAAACCCGATTACAAATTTGCCACAAGGGTTTGTCTATGGACGTAAGTAAGTAAGCAACAGTGCATGGGCAAATACCATATTTTGCTGTACCTGTTAAACGTGGATCTTGGAAGTGGCAGAATTTGGCTCTGAACCGAAGGGCAGGAACTTCTGATCTGGGCTGCTGTCGCACAACAGCTTTAGGGTGACCCTAAGGGTTATATATACCATCAGTGCAATCATATATTGTCTCATTCTGTGACACCAGGCAAGACCGTGCAATTTTCTTTTTCACCCTTGTCCTCTGTATATAATAGTATCTGAAGTGCTCTGGTGGGGAAAGGTTTGCAAAAGTGTATGTGAAAATACTATGCTTGCAGTTTTGATACAGAAATTTCCAATCTATACTCCGAAGTCAGAGTGAAGGGGGCAAATACGAACATCAGGTGAATTGAATTATGCTGAGCAGCAAGCACAACCTTTCTGCTAATACACCTGTGTTCTCAGTGCATTCAGACATTCTGCTCTTTTTCTACATTTGCTCACTTTCCAAATTTAAGTGGCAGTACAGCTTTATTCCACTTGTTTTGTGAAATGAAGTAGGGGGGTGTATGCAGCAAAACAATTCCCCCAAAATTATAATGCCATTCCCCTTATGGAAATTTGCCATGCCCTGATGTCAGGAAGTCACTTTTATATTAATTAACTATTTCCAGGATCCAGTGTGATTTTTTTTTCCCCAACAGTCAGAGGCTAAGGGAATCCAGTAAAAGAAACAAAACTGAACTGTGAATATTTGCTGCTGTAAGTAAAGGCAAATGCACTTTTGACAGTATCCCAAGTTAAGTTTTTTTTCCCCTTGAAAATATCTATAAGCACGTTTTTGATCACAAGATTGGAATATGTCATGAGAACGCATTCAAGTATGCATTTGCATTAATATTGTTGCCAGAAGCCCTCTCACAGTCATCATCAGACATACTGGAGCCCCTAGAAAGCTTTCTGTGGGATTGGAAGGTGTCCAGCCAGGGGAAAGCAAAGCCACCATGTGATTTGGATGGCCAGTTCCACAGGAAAACTATACATTAATGAATGGCAAGCATTCAAAGTGGTAGTTCTGGTGAAAAGCTTGCGAGCAAATCATTGGCTGAGAACCCTTAAGTATATAATGTCTTTGATAAATGAAATTTTCAAAGAAGTCTATTTAAAATTAATCCAGTGAAAGAAAACAGGCTAATTTTACAGTTAAAGAGTACTGCTAGCTGTAATGAAGATCACTAGAATATGAGCGGCCTTAAAGCATATCCAACATGACAGGTACTTCATACTGCAAAAGGACACTTTTAGGTATCATTAGAACAACTTATTTTAATATTCCTGAATGGTAAATTATCAGAAGAAATCAAACAGCAGTGATGGGTAACCTGCAGTTCAGGGCTTGCACCATCTTTCCATTATTCAGACAAATGGAATGGATTCATGTGCTTTACTGGGTGTTTATTTTCTACTTCAGCACTGATCTACACCACTAGATCTACAGTTCAATTCTTTGTCCCAGAAAGCGGGAATGTTGCAACTAAACCTACCGTTGGCATCCTCTGGACTCTTCATGCATTTACTGCCCATTTCAGCAAACATTCCTTCTTTCATTGCTGGACTTTTAGCTTATGATTCCCCCTTTAACCATATCATGATGTTCTGGCCAACCACTACCTAACAGTCCTTCCCAGTTCAAATTCAAATCCTGTAGGTGTTAAACAGAATATGCAGTTATCAACTTGTTAGGCAGAAGTAATGCTAGCTCTCTGGGCTTTTGGTACACTTAATGCTTTAAAGGAAGCTAATCTCGAAGATATTTAGGGCAGTTTGCAGCGTTAATGTTTGAGAAGGTGTGGACACAGGCACACACAGGTGAGAGACTGCCTGAAGGGAAGGCGCAGAGATGAATAATCCGTATGCACAGCATTCTGGCTCAGAAACTCTCAAAACATAGTCCTCCTCAACGGGAACAATTGGAAGAGACAGACAAAATGATGAAAAATGAAGGGATCAGCAAAAATCAGACCTAATATAAACCCAACTAAAATAAACTCAGCATGGCTCCTGTGGCTCATTCAAAAGAAGGTCTTCTCTGAGAGTTCATTTGCAAGAACTCAGTTCACTGAAGAAGAAAGAGGGACTATAACTTCCTCTGGTTTGTGTGAATAGGGCCATTGGCAAATCTGACTGACAAATGAAGAGGTTTTTAAAGGGAACTATTGAAGATTGCAATGCTACCTACCAGATTGCATCACAGGAAACATGACATCGCCAGCCAGAAAGTGTCAGTGCTCCTAAATACTGGGCTTAAGAGTTTGAAAGAATTAAGATGATTTTCTTAATTGATGTAGGGAATGAGAGCTCTGAGGAGTATTTGTCTGAATTAAAAAAAAAAAGGGCATGGTTTTTACATAAGAAAACTTACAATTCTGTAATTTCTTTCAACAGAGGGGACATATCAGGAAACCTATTTTTAAAACTGGAATGAGGATGCATTGACTCTGCATCTTTAAAACAATCAAAATGAGGTCAGAAGGCTCAATGCTATAACTCTGTAATAATGGAAGCAGAGCTTTCAATTGAATGCTTAAATGTAGCTGTTTGTACATGACCTTTGTTTTTTAACACATGTAGCAACTTTTGCTGGGGGACATCAACACTTTGTTAAAAAAAATATTTTTCTGTGTCAGCATCAGATCCTTCCTAAAGAAATTCAAGGCTATATTTCATTTGATTAGCATGCTTGTTAAACCTCAGCTATGCCAACAGGACAACAGAGAAGCTGAACGTGTTTTAGGGTTCAAAAGTATTATAATAGTTGATGTGGCTGACAAAGTTTTTTTTTGCAATAGCAGACAATTGCGAAACATGTCAGATCATTAATACTAAATATTCAAGAATATTAGAATATTGAAAGTGACAGACTATTCAGCCACCAAAGCACAGACAATATTGCTTTCTGGTGTCTCCTCTCTCTGCTGTCTTTTGCATAGCCCTTAGAACAGTAACAAAATACTGCCCAACTCTGCAACTATCCTCCATGAATTTGCAGCCCTGATGGGAGTCCAGAAGAGACCACAAGGTATTTTATTGCAGGGGAAAACAAAGCCAAGCAATAGCTCACAAACTGATTTGTCATTCTGTTTAATCCTATTGCTGATTTGAGTCAATCATATTCTTTCCAGTTTAATTATTATTAACAAGGGGAAATAAGACCTGAGACCTCAAGGAATCAGCTAGGAGATGCTGTGACTTCTCTTTCTGGTACCTGAGAGGGTCTTCTCCATTGTATCAGGCTGACATTGAACCAGAGAATTGCTTTGTTCTCTGATGGATGGATTATTTTTTTTTTAAAGCACTTATTTTTCTACATTCAACAGTTGAGAGAGCAGAGACAATGGGCTTGTCACCTCTGCTATTACTTGTAATAGGCAAAGTTGCAGGGGGTATAATGACTATGCCAGTGAACTGATTTTGCTATGGCATGTCTGCATAAAATCAGCATTCCCAGCAGGCTCCAGGAAGAGGAAGTGTGTGTTTAGATATCACTTGTTTTCCATTATGAGCATTTCCATCTTCTGCTAACATTCTTCTGAGATGAGCCCTCACTATTATAAACCCTTATTCCATATGACAGCATTTTTCATATAGTCAAAATATTCCAGAAACTGTATCACCCCTGCATTTATTTCAGTCCCGTCTCTGCATAAAGACACTACTAGTTGACTTTCCTGGAAAAGATAGCAATGGTTTGCCTCCTTTTCTTACAGCTAATGTTAATACTGTAACGTGCCAGAACTCATCAGATCAATAGCAATGCCCAAAGCAGGAGCAGCAGCTGGTGCCTATGCTCCTAATTGCCTAATGCTAAAAAGGGAAGACGAAGAAGCGTTTCGGTAAATGTATTCACCATGCCCAGTGTTTGCACATGGTGGCTCGAGGGAAGGAACTAGTCAGGGGTCAAATCTAAGGCAGGACTTCTGGGAATCATGTAGGCTACTCTCAGGCAACCTAAGGGCAACTAGAGACTTCACAGCAGTCCCTGGTTTTGTACGGGCTATCACGTGTCATCTCATTCTTTAAGCTATTTTTTTCAAAAGTGTCTTGTGGGACCAGAATTTTAAATCAATTTGATCAGTGATTATACGTACCTCAGCTTTTCATGCAGTCTTCCTCTGTGCTAGTGCACTTTGCTCAGGTAACCAATCTCAGTGGCAAACTGCCTCAGAAGACGTGTAGGAAGTCAATTTTGGAAGCCAGGGTAATTTTCATACAGGAGCCAGCAGGCTTCTTAGATGTCTAGATTTAAGGCATTGATATTCCCACAGTATTCCTCTACATTAATTCCACATTGCTTGGGGAAGAAGATGCTTGTGGAAGATGTAAACCAGCAACTTTTCACTTTTGTATTCTTTTCATTATCATTTGATTAATATAGACAGGGAAATTTCATGCCTAGGATGCCTGTCTATGAAAAGCCTTTACAATACAGAGGCAACCCTTTCAGATCAATAAAATTCAAATAAAAAAAAAAGCTTTTGCATAAGAAAAGAGGAAACTGAACCACATCTACCTAGTAGCACTATGTCAGCATGATTACTAACACAAGCCAGAGACCCACATGTCCTTGTAATACCTAGGCATGATGGATGACCTTTGCAGTTGGCTAGGAAAAAGTGAGTGGCGAGTCAAACTGACCCTTCCTTGGTTTTACATATATGGGTTGCTTTCCCTTCCTCAAAAAAACCAAGAGATGGCAAACAGTAACTGGTGTATTGGAGTGTTCTGACCCAGCAAGCTACAAAGTTAATGGACTGCTTTTTAGGGCATGGTGACCCACAGGAATTAGCAGGAGTAACAACACGCTTCTTTTATAGACTTTGTATTTGGATGGAAATCACTCTCCTCAAGAATACAGAAAGGGTTGTTTCACGGAATCATGGAGTTTTCAGAGTTGGAAGGGACCTCTAGAGATCATCTAGTCCAACTCCCCTGCTAAAGCAGGATTGCCTAGAGCACATTACTCAGGACTGCATCCAGGCGGGTCTTGAAAATCTCCAGAGAAGGGGACTCCACAACCTCCCTGGGCAGCCTGTTCCGGTGCTCTGCCACCCTCACCGTAAAGAAGTTTTTCCGTGTAATTGAACGGAACTTCCTATGTTCTAACTTGTGCCCATTACCCCTCGTCCCGTCACTGGGAACCATTGAAAAGAGCCTGGCTCCATCCTCCTTCAACCCACCCTTTAGATACTTGTATGCCATAATAAGGTCTCCCCTCAGCCTTCTCTTCTCCAGGCTAAAGAGTCCCAGCTCTCTCAGCCTTTCCTCATAAGGGAGATGCTCCAGTCCCTTAATCATCTTAGTTTCCCTTCGCTGGACTCGCTCCAGCAGTTTCTGCTGAAGCTGTCAACTCGCTGAAGGTACTGAAGAAAGGTACTGAGGTGATCTGAGTCGAACAGAAGGTGGGAAGATGGGCAGTTTATCAGACAGAAAAGTGACTGAATTGCCAGCTTCCCATAGGAAACACTGGATAAAAGAGAACGAGTAGCAGGGAGAAGGTGAAGTTCTGGTTTTCTTCATGTCTTTCTCAAGTTAGTTGCTGAAATCTGAGAGGTGCCTGCCACTATTCACATCTCAATCTCCTCAGAAAAGCACTCTAACAAAGAGGATTCTGTTCACTACAGAATGTAAATGCTGCTTGTGACTGACAGGTTTTGCTCAGTCTCCAAACTCCAGCAGGCTGAGAAGCAATACCAGGTTGAAGGATCTTAGCACAAGGGAGTTAAGAGCTACAAAGACAGTGCAGAATATTCTGATTCTCAGGGCTGTTGGTTGGTTGGTGAAAAATGCAAAAGATTACGTTTGGCATAATCTTGGTTTACCCCCAAACTTATGAACAAGTGCTATCAAAAAAGTGGCTGTCACCCAGATTGAGTTTATTAAAGCCACATGAAGAAATAAAAACAAAATAGATGATCCAAGGTCACCCTGTATTTTTTTCTCAACAGTTGCATTTCGTCTAGAGAAAAACACTGGGCCAGATCAATGTCTGCTACAAACAGATGTGTTCTCTTTGAAATAAATTCACCCATTTAAGCTCTGCCTGCATTAAGTCTGTTACCGGGTTTTTATGAGATTTGGCAAGTGCAGTGCTATCTGTTAATATCTGAAGGTGGGAGTGTTCAGGGAGTTGTCTGAAAGGCAAGACTAGATCTGATCATATCCACCCACACTAATTAACACATTACATAAAAGTACAAGTTTCTCTTTGCAAACATCAGAAACACTTGCCTAGGCACTTTCTGTGAAGTCTAGAAGAACTATAGGGATGGACTCCGTCACTTTTTAACCTCAACAGAACAATGGATGAGTAGCTAGGGTATAGTTCTCACTTTCAGGGCTCACTCCTTTTCTTCATCTTGCTAAAAACGTGCCATCAGCAAGGATACAGTTGGAAGGACGTTTTTGAAGTTCACCAAGGGTGCATGATGGAACATGATTTTTTTTTTCCTCATCAAAAACAAAATACAAAATCAAATATTGAACATAAGGAATCAAATTTACTTACAAAGGACTCTTCTCCCTACCCTGCCTTGCTAATTCTGAAAATTACTTTGTACAAACACCAGCCTCTGAAAACACCTGGAACTGAAAAATCCTCCCATTTAAATAGGGTCTTTTTATGTCAGGAGAGCATACATCCCAAAACAGCTAACATTTCTCTATCATTCCAATTTTAAAACAGCAGCAATCTCCTGTATAAAAATTATAGTAAGGGGTCTTCTACTTCTTCAAAGATCAGAGCAAGTAAAACTGGAAAAACTTAGCTAATTTCACATGAAATTTCTGTGACCTGCTCCTACAGCTTCACCTAGATTCCTCCAGCAGGATAATAAATATATACCCTGATTTAGATTTACTCCAGACTCTCTGTATGACATCTGGCTTCAAGATGGTGGCACTGGAAAGTGCAGTAATGACATAGGAAAACAGAAAGAAAAAAAAAAAATAATTGTGCAGTGGAAAGCAGGAGGCAGTGGAGGGAGCAGGGAAAACCAAAATTAAAATAAGTCAAAGGGCGGAAATTCCTTTGAGAAGGCCTTAGGCTTCAACAAAGCTTGTCCACATTTGCAGCACTTCAAGATTACCCAATACTAACCTTATGTGAAAAGGGACAGTAGACCTCAGCAGGCATTCCAAAGGAGTCTTTCTATAAAAAAAAAGTCTTCAAATGTATCCACCCAAATTTGCAGGAAGCTCACCGGACAGAGAGCATTCTATCTCGCCTCACCACCAGAGAAGAAACTTTCTTACTCAACTCTTCCTTACTATCTGAAAAGCAAAGTCAATGTTTTCCTCATTATCTTCTGTTTGCTGCATACCTCTCCCCCACTGTGACTGCTATTTGACCTGTTGTCTGCTAAGAGACCCTGAGGGAAAGAGAGAGGGAAGTGTGTGTGTGTGTGTGTGTGGTGTGTGTGTGTGTGGTGTGTGTCAGAGGAGTGAGATGACCAGAGTTTCAGAGACTTTCCGACTTATTTATATTCATTAGAAAGAAACCAACAGCACTTAGTATGTAAGACAACCTCTGAAGACAGGGAACACCTTTTATGCAGTGCAGGAAAAGAGCAGATTCATCTAATGATTTGGGGATGAGTGGGGAGTTAATTCAAATGTGTGTGCTAGTTTTTACTCCACTTTTGCATTAAGATGTCATCAGTGAAGAGAATCACAGCATAAAGGTTTAATTTAAGGGGGACCCCGCAGGGTGCCCCCTTTCACCAATTCTGTTCCCTCTTGCATCTACAAGCCTGGCATGCCCGACTGTGATTAATGAGAAACTAGAAAGTATTGGAGTGCATAAGGGGAGGCATGTATAATCATACCTTCCCCTCCCAAGCGTCTCTTGATAAATATGGTACCTTCGGTATTCCTTGCAGATCCTGGAAGAGTTCCCCTCTCATTGCACTTGTGTTTTCAATGAACTGGGTTTCTTCTCAAAAAATTGACAAAAAAATATAGAGCTGAAAGCATCTATTAGGGTGGGCGTCAAAATCACAGAGATCAAAGTTTCTTTTCATCCTCTCCAGAGAGCCTCAGACATCTAGGAATTCAAAACAAAACTCCATTGTAAGAAACTTTTTCAAAGCTGGCACAGTGCTACAGCTTATATGTTCTGCACTCAGAAGGAAAGCACTGACCCAGATAGGAGAGCTTCTCAAAAGACCCATGCAGGCAGAGGGGCTTCTTGCCTCAATGGCACTTTTGGCAATATCTTCTCTTGAACTGCTCAAGAAGAGATGCAGCTACTGATTTGCAGTGAGGTTCAGGCCTTTAGATTTTAACATTCACATCACTGCACCCAAGTACTTGGTCTCCATTCTACATGGGAAAACCAGAGGAATATCTCAAATACAGCTCCCAGCTTTTCTGATGTAACTCAGATCTCTTTTAGGAAGCCATGTATTTCAGCATATGGGTTTTTTCCTCTCCTAAATTTTTGTATAGGACCTCTTGGTTTATGAAAAAATACTGCTTTTCCTTTCTATCCTTTTGAATTTGCTGAGCTGTTGACAAACATTTAGGTAGTCAGACTTACAACTTTTGAGGTAGGGAAACACTAGAAATATCTGCTTTACAGGTAAGGGTGCACCTTGAAATTATGCAGCTTGCCCCAGGTCACACAGGACATCTATGGAAAAGCTCGAAATTCAAGTCAGGAGTCCTAAATTCACTTCTTTACTTTAACCACGTGGCCTTCCTTGAGGCGCTTCATTCAGGTGTTCTCCAGTTAAGCTTGCTACTTGCCTGAATTGCTATTATATTAATTCCTCTTTTAGTAGTGTTCCAATATGTTTCAACTACATTACTGTGCCCAGTGCTGCACACTGCGTCTGGCATAGGAATGCAGTGTTGCTCTTACTAGGCTGTCAAAGAGAATAGATAACAACAAAAATAAATAATGTCTAGCTGCTTCTGGCATTTCAGTCCAAGCAGTATTTATCACTTTTGGCTGATCAATGTCTGATTCAATGCCCCTAAAAAACAATGGGTATATTCCCATTTGAATTCAGCGTGCATTTAATCAGGTCTTTGCTAACTGTGCTTCCAAACTTCACATTTCATGACCACTACAGTACTGTCTCTTCTATTTTTAGAGCATTATTCCACTTACTTCACCATGCAGATTGACACAATGGATCTTCCTCTGCATGGATTATGTCAGTGAATGTATGTTTGTACAAGCAGGCTGTAGTTTTAGTTCTAGATTTAGTTCATCCCCAATGTGATGCTGCCTACATGCGTGGCAATCTGGGATTAATGCTAAAAATATATATATATTTTATCATAAATGAACAAAAATATTCAGAGAGACAATTAAATTTCATATACGAGTTCAGTGACAGAAGGAATCTTCCACTATTCAAACTGTCTGCTCTTCTGATTGAACGTTCCTCTGCAGCCTTCACAGGTGAAGTCAGACAGCTTTCTTGGGCCCAGCACAGTCCTTCCAGACAGAAGTCCTGCATGGCCTTTAACAAAGAAAACATTGCTCCACAGTTTCCTCCTTCCCTGATGGCAGTTGGGACCAGCTTCATCGATGGATGTGAAGTGAAGGAAGGGAAGGAAGCTTCTGTTAGATGTCTATAACTTATAGTTCTTCGAAGTATTTTTTAAGTTTCCCATTCAAAAAGCTGAAATGACACCAGTAGCCGTTCATAATTGCAGATCCTCTGAAGAGAGGGGATAAAGTATGGGGTGTGATGTGCTGCCTCTCAGCCGAGACAGCCTACAGACACTTTAGAAACAAAAATTACATCTTAAAACTATAAGTAGATTTAACAATTGAACTCTAAAGAATTAAACATCATATAAACATTTCACAGTTTTTGTTTTTCTTTCCAAGGGTCCATAGTCTAGTCATTCGATCCTGTGCAAAGGTCATGTTACTATGGATATGACCTGCAAGAAATGTGTTGCCTCAGAGCAGCACAAGTCACATGAACAGGCTAAAAGCCAAGACTGCTGATTCACAGTCTTGTCAGGATTTTCATGCTTGCGTTGGTTTCACTGAAGAATAGTCCTTGAACCATCAGGTCTATGTTCGTCCTTTAAAAGTGTTCATGCAGGTATAGCTCCCAGAAAACTTGTGGATTTCTTCAAGTGCTGCCTGAGGGAGAATGCTGCAGGAGAAACAGAAAGAAAATAAGCAGACCAGACAAACCTCTTGGTCTATTCTAATAAGAGGTTGTGTAAATATGCGTTTACGTACACACATACATAAGTATACATATTCTCAAAAATCACCTAGTGAGAGCGCGGAGACAAACGTGTCAGTATCCTGCTGTGAGTAGGCGTAAAAGGAGAAAGTTATATCAAGTTGCTCTTTCTCTACAGAAATATTTATCCAAAAAGGTCTGTAAAAACTGTAACTTGGAAGATACCATCATGTTTTATTCCCCCCAAATATTGTGCAGAATCTTGTGCTCTGAAATACACAAATTTAAACTGAGTTCCCTGGTTAACTTGCCATCTATTTGTGAAGGCATGTGGCTTCCTTGCCTTGGATATAGATCTAATTTCCTGACAGCTACCATAATGGAAAAGAAATGATAAATTCTTACAGTAAAGGAGAAGGAGAACAGCCCTTTTTCAGACTGTAGACTGTAGAATTTCTGGAAACTTTGGAGAGTATCCCAAATTTTACATTCAGAGCAAAGCATTTATTGTGAATTATTTTTTCTTGTTTGAAATGCAATATTGTAATTATTTTCCACAGAAATCTCATGGCCTTGTTTCAGTTCCTGACTGAAGAAGGTTTTCCAAAGGCTTCAGTGCAAACTCTCATGGAAACACAATTTTAAATGTCCTTTCTCTTTAGTTGTTTCAGTATATGAAGTTATTACTTTCTTTCCTTAGGAACTTCAAAATTCTTGTCCCAATCATACATAAAAATATTTATTTAATAGTTTCACTGCTTTAACACAAGCAATGCTCTCTAAATACCACTGTGATGTACATGCTGTATTGTACATACATCCTTGACAACATAAAGCCTGGAGTCCAAAGAGCGGCTTACTAAATCAAAATCAACTACATGCATATGTTAATTGTTAAAAAAATTCCTAGAAACAAATACCAGTTCAGATCTCAGGAATCCAAATTTTGGGAGTGAAACTGGTTTCATAAAGGGGTTATACTCAGGGAAAACATCTACAAAGGGAATCTCAGAAAGTTTTCTCTCTTTTGCTTCTATGACTGTCTTTCATGGGAAGGGATGAACCAATCCGATTCTGGATATTGGGTTACAGTCAAACTGAGGTTTGCCTTGGTGGACAGACAGAGAGGACTGTAAGCCAATCTTGCCTAACTGGCTAACTATTGCTGGGCAAAGGAAATACTTACCTCTTTAGGATGACAAGAACATGCATTGTCCATGGAAGGAGCAGGAAGGCTTGATTCATCTGAACAGCTTCTACTGTCCTCCTAGCCACTGTCTCTGGCTTGAGAGGAGGAAAAAGATTAGGGAACCTGAATAAATAAAGTAAAAAAAATAATTATTTGTTGACCAAACTCTTTCTTTAAGATATCACTGTCTGAGTCCTATTACTCACTAAGCTATCGCTGGTTACTGACATTCAAACATGCCCCAAAGCAGGCTGGAATGAGCAGAAAGTTCCAGCCAGAAAGCTGGAAACCAGAGACCCCAGTTCCAATCAGTACTACTGGGTTAGCTAAACAATTAAGAATGTACGTGTTGGTGCCTTTAGGGTGAAGTGGCAGAGTGTATTCAGAACCTTAATTCAGGGATTTTCTTAAACTGTATGCAAACCAATACCGAAATTCTGTCTGTTCAGTGTTGGTGTTTTTCTTCCTCTCTGTTGCTCTTTGCTGGATTCAGTTCTTGGCAGGTGAAAGACAAATATTTTTCCCCCCATTGCTTTTAATACCAAACATAAAGCTTTTCCCCAATCCAGCAATAGTTTGACACTGCATATTTTCTTGACTAAACCAGCATAAACTGTATTAATAGGTTACTTTGTCCGTTGTAAAAAATTAATTTGATCAGCTGTTAGTCTTTGAATTTAGCTTGTTCTCTTAGACAGAGGTAAAAAGGAGGTACTGATAGCCTTCAATAAGCGGCTGTCATTCCTTTCAGTGGGAAAGATTTAAGTAGTTCAATGAATAAAGATGGAATCTGTACTGTTAGTTCTCAAGTAATTTGTAGACCGCTCCTTTTGAATGACCTCGATTTTCAGATTGCCTCCCCTCCCTCTCTGGTGGCTGCGTATGGCCCAAATACACTCAGGGAAAAATAGCTTTCAGTTTTCTCTGCAGAAGCAAATGTCTCAGTACAGGCAGGCTGTATGAATATGCCAGCAAACCGAGGGAACCAGTCTGATGAGTTACAGGTGGCCTAGAGTGACCCTCTGTTCCCAGGCAGCCAAATGAGACATCAAATTCTCTTAACTAAATGAAGCATTAATTAGGAGTGTATTCTGATGATTCATTTAAAATGAGATGCTTTATTCTGCTTTATTCTAGTTCCCCTGGACTGACCTGATTCTCATGCCCTGAAACATCTCTGTGCTTGTGTGGAAGGGCAGGACTGTTGTGGCATTCACTCCAGGACAGTCTAGCAGCCCCAAGGTCAGGCTCTCCATAAAGGCGAAGGACGAAGCTTTGGAGGTGCAGTAGTCAATGGCACCAGGGATGGCTGACAAGGCCAGGACAGAGTTCAGACAAACAATGTGTCCATTCTGCAACTCCAGCATCCTTGGCAGGAATGCTTTGGTGGTCTGAAGATCAACAGAGTTTAAAAAAAAAAAAAGGAAAAAAAGAGGTTTGGTCAGCAGAGATACAACAAAAACAGTAGTTACTAAAAAATAAAATATCAGGTGACATGGAGACAACAAGCCAAACTGTGGTGTTCATTATGCTAGGAAAGGAGTGGACGAGTACCTTGTTGCTTTGTAGTTTTCTGAAAAATTCTGGACAGGCAAAGTTTGTGTACAAACAAAACAAAATCTTTCCTAGCACATTAGTAAGCAGCACCCACAGACAAAAGCCATGAATAGAATGCTTTGCATGTTTAAGAACTTCTTGTAGAGGATAAAGTCTTCAACAATGTGATGAAATCACAAGAAGCTCTTTTTTTTATTACTATTATCTAATTCAAAATGGAATCGGTTTCACACTACTTTCCTTCCCTGAGCAATGTAGTCTCATGCTCCTCTGATGTTCCATACACATCACAGAAATCTATCCTCTGTAAGCTCAGGCTTTCTCAAAAGAAATTAGATGTTTTACTGGAAATCACAGAATGGGGATACATAAGCATCAAATACTGTGTTACTACTGGAAAAGTAAAGTTTTTTTAGATTCCTTTTCTCTGGCCTTTATCCCTCACATTGTTTTTTCTGTCTCCTTTTCACATCAGACTGATTTTTCCAAGCATCATTCAGAAAGACCTAGTAGCAGCCAAGTGTTTACTGGCAGTAATCTGTCATACTCATTCCCAATTCTGAATACATGTGACACAAGACCTTATCTTACCCAGAACTGTCCCAGGGTGTTTATATGTTGTGATTTGAGCAGTGCATCATCATCGCTGTCCATCAGGCTCTTACCATGGACGACAGCAGCATTGTTCACCAGGATAGTGATGTCACCCACCTGCAATAAAAGCAAATGACTTTACAACTCTCCTCACAAATCAGCAGCCACTATTATATCTGAAATATCTATTATTGCCTAAATACATTATTATTTTCATAGCTTTTGACATTCTTGCCTCTGGGCCTTGCAATTTTTCTAGATCACTTAAAACAGGTAGCTAGAATTTGTACAATGTAATCTGAATGGTCACCCTTCTTTTTCCCAATTTGCCAATGTATTTTTTTCCTCATCAAATATGAGTCGTTCCTAAATTCTGCCCACAAAAAGTGCTACCACAGACACCAACCTTTTCCCGCACAGCTTTGGCTTGCCGATAGACCTCCTCTCGATTTCCTACATCACAAATGAAATAATGGCATTCTGTCCCCATCATCCTGATTTCCTCTGTGGTCTCCTTCAGGCATTTCTCAGTTCGACCCCACAGGATGATCTGCAGCAAGAAACTTTTGTTAGAGTCAAACTGCTTCTGCTTCAAATCTAAAATAATTAAAACATGCTTCTAACTTCAACAATTTGATGAACATCTTTGATGTGTTTTCACTGCAAGCCCTGTTGTATTGTTTCTTTTAAGACTAATGATGATTTTCTGTTACATGGGGATGGGACTTGAGTATGATGGTGGTAGCTCTATCCCACTGCTGATTATTTACAGGTGGTGCTTCCACTACTGTCTTTCAAACATTAATCTACAGCTAAACAGTTTTAACCAAAATATTTTTTTCCCTAGTACATACCTTATTTCCTATGTCTTTTAAGGCTACTGGAAGGATTATTAATTTCATCTCTCTGTTACCTAAGACATATGAATCAATCTATCCTTTTTGCTCTTCAAGCTAAGTCTTCTCAGCATTCATCATGTTATGAATGGTGAGTCACTTGTCATTCTGCAAAAAATAAATTACTGAATGGAGTATGTTACTGAAATCAGCTGACTGCTCTATGAGTCAAAAAGCAAGACCCAAAGGAGAAAGAAGAAAAGGTTGCTACTGCTCACAACTGCAATTGTGAACACTGATAATGCAAAATTACTATTCAGTACTAGAAAATAAAAGAAGACATTCACATAGTCAAATGCAGGTTTACTCTGATCAGGGGACTGGGAAAATGGGCTTTGAAAATGGAAACAGTTTTGTTGCTCTCAGAGTGGTGCTATTTCCAAGCAGCAGCCTTATCATCTGTGATCCAGGATTACAGTTGCTTCCCATACCACTGTGTGTTGAGTATGAATCTGACTGGTATATTGTTTTTTTTTAATGGTTAAAAATAAGCACATTTAAACTTTAAAGATTTCATAATCTTTGACTTTTCCAAAAGTTGAAAGAACAGGAAAAAAAAGTCTAAATTATATCACACAATTAACTTAGTAACAGCAAGATAAACATAAAAATTTAGGACCTGTGGTATTCCCTCCCCACAACAAATCTCTTGCAGAGAGCTTTAACATGCTTATTTTTAAGGACCAGTTAAGCTTATCTCATAACTGGTACTAAAACTAATATCTGGCAGGGTCAAAGAGCTCTTCCAGTGTGACTAAGCAAGGCAATGCAGGAGTACCTGTGTCCTCAACCATTTCCTAAATGAGTTAAATTTACAATTAATCCCATTTATAAATCATTTGCGCATCTGTGAGCAGACACACAGACTGATAGACTTATATTCTCAAAATCCCCAAAGGACTAATGAGTTGGTTAACCAGAAACTTCAGAGCCTTTATAAACATGCCAGAGCCATTTCATGAGAAATCTTACCTCAGGGGAAGTAATTTTCAAGGTAAAAGCTGTGACCAGACTTAAAAACTGTAAGAAAGCATACGGCTAAAAATGTGCCCTGTGTATTGGCCTGTCTTCGAAAGTCAGCATATAACCCTTGGCCATCAGGCTTTGGCATCTACACAAAGCTTGTAAAACTCATGACTATTTACTCACTTCTGAACTCAGAGCTAGACTGGGTGATATTTCTTATGCTACTCTGCAGACTTGAAGGGAAATCACGAACATGTGAGAAATTTCACAAGCTTTCAGGAAATATTTACAAAATACTGTTGAACTACGTAAGCTCACACACTTACTTGCTCTCTCTTTCACAGCCTACATCTCTGTGGAAAGGGGAGAAGAAAACACTACAAAATGTCAACTGTAAGCATCAAGTTTGATGCCCACAGAGTTCCCATCAGTGTGAACTTCAGCCTCTTAGCGGGATTGGACCAGTCAAATGCAGATTCTAAAAATTTAACTGACAAGTTGAAGAGCGATGGAAGGTAGGAGAGGAAGCAGAGAGAGAAATAAGGTGTCAGACAAGGAGTAAAGCAAGAAACTGACTTCACGTACCTAGCACTCTAGGGTTTCACACAGCTATTGCACAATAAAAAGTAGATCACTCATTTTTCACTTTAATGTTCAAACATCCATACAGCCTCCTATTCCCAAGAGTTGCCACTGATGCACTGAATGTCAGGAAATATACATGGAAGAATAGTTAAGCAAAGGAAGACCTGTCAAAGGAACATCTGTCTGATGCAACTCTTGGACGTAACATTTTTTATGCCCCAACAGTTACTTTGGGACCATTGATATCCTACAGGCAAGTCTTGCAAGGTGACCCCGTTAAAATCTAGGCCATCTGGGGAAGACAGAATTTGCTGGTTATCCTCCTGACAGCATTAACTTCAGTACTTTTTTTTTTTCCATGGGAAGTTTTTGTGTCCTTGATACTGTTCACACTCAGGTAAAGGCTTCAGCCTGCATAAGAGAAAAGCAATAAATAAAAGAATATTCTTTCGTGAGAGGTGAAAGTTCCCTAATGACGCAGTGGGAAGTGAGGTTTCCTGCTGTCATTTCTGCTACTTTTTACAGATGGATAAAACTCAAAACTCAATACAATATGCTTTTGGTCCAAATTCAAGCTTGACTGCTCCTACAAGATCATATGAGACTTTCAATTTCTGTCTTACATCTGGCCAAATTAAATTGGCACGGCCTTCCCTCCGGCCCCCTAGGATATCAGGTCTTAAAAAGAGACAAGACTTAGTTGCTGCACTAGCCTCATAGTTGAGGCTTCTGTTGCTCCTGAACTTTATATTTTTACAGAGGGCCTTGTCTGTGTGTAGGCAATACTTCTCTCTTCTTTTGTTTGCAGTGGTTTCACTGATGTTTTTCTAGGTCCTTATTCTACTATTGCGTCCTGAGATTTTCTGCAAACCTACTCATCGGTCCTCTGCTCTCCTGAATTCACCTCCTTATGCAGAATCTGCAATTTGAGAATTTGCTGTTTGGAACTCATAAGGCTGTGTTACTTGTAACATTCTCACTAAACCATTCAACTAGACAGCTTAAGAGTCGGGGATAATCCTGCATGTTCTCAATGCTCCTGAACAACAACTTCTGCTCATGGTTGAAGTGATGAATGATTGTGGGCCTGAGCCTGTGTTTTGCTGACACCCCGTGAGCTGCAGTTAGCCTAAAGCTGTGCAGTTGGCACTTCACTTTCTATGCAAGCAAGCATGTAAGGAACTCTTCATTTTGTTCTTCGCTCAGGCAACACCAAGAAAGGCATCATTTAGCTTTATCCAGCCCTAGTTAGGATTTGAGGGCTCTGCATTTGTAAGGAGTCTAGATCTGCAGTTTTGGAAATGGTCCGTTTCATTAGGAAGCACAATATTCAAAACGTAGATATGGGTCTTAGAGCCTGGTCTGTGTCCCCTTTCCTTTTTAAGTTTAATTCTCAATTGGCAATAAGTGTGTCCCAACTGGAGGCTAAGTCTTGGAGAATACGACTTACAGACACAGAAGTTCCTGTCTGGGACAGAGGAAAATGCAGGGGAATAAAGGAGAAGAGAGACACGGCGTTCCTTATTACTCAGCCTGTCAGGATGTTGCACAGCCACCCATTCACAGTAATTTAATGGTGGACAGAGAAATATTTAATTTGTGTTTTGGAGAAGTTCTTGGACAGACAGTTTTCCGTCCTGGAAAGAATCCAGCCCCTGTTTCTTCTCCCCCTTCATCTCTCATCCTCTCCTGCCTGCCCCTCCCTACTGCACTAAACACGCTCTCCGTTCAAAAAGTTACTGACCAGAAAATTGTCGAGGGCAAGAGCCCAGCGAGGCGGTTAATCCCCGCTGTGGCAGGCTCGCTCCTGGAGGCTTCCTGCCCTGTGCTTACCTCTGGGTGACCCCAGTGTTGGCAGTCAGGGAGGCAGGTGGAATGTTAAAGCAATCGCTTATGCTCCAGGCTGCGAGCGAGAGGCGATGAGAGCCCGGGCAGCAGCCGGGCAGGAGTCTTCCTACCATTGGACACACGAAAGAATAGATTCAGGATGACAGAGGAACTTAACACGCCCTCCTCTTAATTTACTTTAAAGTAGGCAAGGGCTGTGACATCACAGCTCAGCACAGATTTTCCCAGGATTTATTCATGAGTAGATTTTGCAAAACAAACCTTATCTCTAGATCTTCTCCCCTCTGGCAAGTCACAGAACTCCTTATCTGGCCTTAGGAAAATCATTTCAGCTAGAGTGGCAGGCTCAGTAGACACTGCATCCTCCGCTCCCAGAGGACTCGTTTAACTCTGGACTTAATCTGCTAATGAGACATGCCCCGAGGTCGGAGGGGAGTCAAAAGGAAGGGTTTAGCTGCTGTTGTACTAATGCAAGACTTTCTAATAGATGCCTGAGCCGACTACTTACGGAAAGCCCCAAACCTGACTGCAGGTTTAAATCCTGGTTTTCACTGTAACACAAGTGTTATGCTTTTGACCGCCACAAAATCAGATAAAGCCACTAGTTTATATAAACTGGTCTAGATTGAAGCTGCTATCAACCACAATATAGAAACATGAGCTATGCTTCCAGAGTCTTAGGTAGATTATTGGTGCAGGAGATGAGGTTAGAGCTAATTTTACATCATTTACAAGGCTATGTAACTTGTTTGGCCTGATTTTATTGCTAGTACAATTCAAGAACAGCAGCAAAGGAATGTTGCCCTTTTACATCATCAATTAATTTGGCACTGTATCTTCAGCAAACCCGCTGTGCTAACTTTACCCCTCTGGTGAACTAGACCAGTACCGGACAGGTGTCCCACAACAAAAGCACTTCTGAGAGTGAACGCGTGCCATTTCTTGATACTCCCCTTGGAGTATCTGGGCTGTATTTTAATACAAAATTGTTCACTCTTAGTCTTTTGCAACACAACGCACATTGTGATTAGCAGATACAACTTCCATTCCAAAAGTTTCTGCATTTTACGATTCATGAAGCACTTTTCTGTATCAAATGAAGACACTCAAAGATTAAAGCGTTGCAGAGAGACACGAAAGTGCCCTTCCTGCCTGATCTCATTATTGCTGCCTCCACAAATCAACCACAACTCCTCACCACAGATCAGCAGAGATAGGAAGTAGTTGGTAGGTCAATACATTTCATTCCCCCTTTCAACCTCCTTCCTAGTCCAGTGAAACAAGAGTTGCTCTGTTTGAGTCAGTATCTGTAATTGCACCTTTGTTCAAACAGAGAAAGCCTTTCTGCACCCAATTCTGGAAGTTCCTGCATACTTTTAGGAAGTACAAAGTGTAGATAATCCACTGAAGTATGTCAGTCTTATCCCCATATATTTACAAAGCCTGGTAGTACTAACTCACAGTTGGTTCTCCGAAGAAATGCATTCCAGTGTATCCCATAATCCTGGCAGAGTTTTGCATATCATGAGAACAGGAGGCTAAATCCTACAGCCTCAGAAGTGTTGGTGTATTTTGCTTGTCAATGGCATAAGAGTTTTTTCCTGCACCCCTTCCCCTCTCTTGCCCCCCGGGCAGTCAGACAAGTTCTTTCAGGAGTTCTTCATGGGAGAGGCACGCTAAAGACAGATTACTGGAAGAGTAAAAGGTGTGGCCGTTCAGTGTGAAAAGCCAATCTTCGCTTTAGAAAAGAAAAAGAACCTTTTGATGCCTGAAGTAGGTCAAAATACTTAACCCAGCCCCTTAGTGACACTTGTATAAAAGTAAGCAAACAAAGCAGGCCAGTGGCAAAATTTTCCCAATTCCCCCAGTGGAAAGCCAATATCAAAGCTGCAAGGGACGGGTATAAGAAAGGTTACAGGTAGGCATGGGGGAATCAAGAGAGTAAGACCATTTACCTGTTTTACACACAAGCTTTTCTAGATTACTATTTCAAAGTTGTAAAGGCAGTACGCTGTAAGAATTTAATGTAAATTTAATCCTGCCACCATGGTAAACACAAAACACAGATTTATTATAAACTGGTTTGACTTAAGGCCAGAAGTAATATCCAGTAATTAGATTCAAAGTTAGGTCTAAAGGGACTTCAGATAGAGACTAAAAGAGTGAATTCCAATTCCCTTAGTCTAGAGTCAGAACTTTCATTACTTTATATGTTGACTTAGCACTCAATGGGATTAATGTTATTCACCTAAACCACCCTCAATTCAAATTGTACCCCAGTCACCCTTTTTTTTTTCCTCTGAAAGAAACAAAACAGCACCTAAAAAGTATTACAGAAGTATGTAAACACCTGTCTCCTAGCCCATAGAGGCCTTCCTCGGAACAAAAATTTGAAATTTTCTGTCTGCACTTAAGACCAGCTCCCTCTAAAGAAGTGAACAAATGCCTACTGTTCTCACAGTCAGGACTATTTAAGGACAGGTGGCCCCATGCTGACTTTTTTCCAGTGGTTCTTCCAATTGCTTTCGTCTGCAACATGAACTGCGACTCCAGACTGCCTTGGGAGCAACACTTTTCAGCTCTGCCGTACAGAACAGTTGAGGAAGGGGAAGGGTTAGGGTTGTTTGCAAGAAGAGGTCACGCAGGAGTCAGGCTTTACAATCCTATTAACGCTGGGACAGGGTCAAATGGAGTGCACGTTCCAACAAAAGCACCAAGTGGCCACAAGCTGTCACCCTGCAAAGGTTCATGGAAGCATTTGTGGCGGAAAAAACGACAGATTTTTAATGGTGAATGTCTGCCACACCATGTGTTAGAACCGGCCTCTGCTCCAGGGAACCAAAGCACACAAAGAAATATCCAGCAATAAAATTCTCTGGCTGCAAAGCAGAAAGAAGTGGCATATCTGGGGGTTGGGGAGAGGGGTAAGTTTTTTTAAGTTACGTATTTGAAGTAAGGCTTTGAAGATTTCTACCAACAAAAATATAATACTCCATCCTGTAAAAATAACCAGTGTGCTGCCGCCTCCATTTGCTTGGCATGCCGTTTCTATAATCCAGATTCATAGAAAAATGTCCACAGAGATCTCAGGAAATTGTGGGGAGGGTAAATATGCAGGTGCAGAAAGCCCTTTTGTACTGCAAGCACAGCAGACAGGATGAAGGGATAGAAAGTCAGTAAATAACATTTCAAAGAAAAAAAAAGAAATTACTGGATCTGCCTGACAAAAATGCCATGGTTGAAGGTTTGCTGTTTGCACGTTTCCCTTCCAAAATGCTGCATTATTATTTTTACTTCTTGCATATACCTCTCAGGGTAAAGCGTTCTTAATATGTGGCAAGGTTAAAGGTTCATGTAATATAGTTAAACATTTACTACACAGAAAGTTATGTTGACACTGAATGGTAAGTGTGTTTATTTTTGTAAAGCTAAAAAACAATCAAAAGTTAAGATTACAGGGTAATGTTAGAAGTAAGGGACATGTGAAATTGAAAACGTGAATCCAACACAGTATTATTTCCATCACCGTACTGGGTGAAAGTAACTCCGAAAATTGCCTCGTTCAACCAACAGTTAAACTGAAAAGTCTGCTACTTCTTAACTAACAAATTGGAAAAATCACACAACATAAATTTATAGAAAAGAAGAATTCAAGAGCTACAAACTGGGAGCCAATAGAAGTTTTAGAGTTTGCCTATATATTTATGAGATGATTTCTGTAACGGAGTGCCTAATCTTGAAATGCTGAGTGGTTTTAACTTCTAGTGAGTGGAGAAGGCTGGCCACTGCGTCACCACCTTTGGGACAGCACTCACAAAGTCCTGAGGATAGTGCGCTGCATAGTTTCGAAAAGCATCAATTACGCTGGATTACCAGTTTAGAGTAAAAAATTGTTAGTTTTAACTCAGAACATTTTCAGTTTTGCTTTAAGCTAAATCATTACGAGTATTTCATCAGCACTTTACTTATTTTAGGGAATATATAAAATTCCACTACAAGGTCTCTAAAAAATAATAAATACAATTTCATCAATGAGATGGTATACTCAAAAGGTAACTTAATTAGCTGCCTTATGCTGGACCAATTCTGAACTTTGGCAGTAATCTATGATCACTGCTATGTGAACTGGAGCCAAGTTTACTCCACATTGTTATGTAGATCTGTAATAGTCATTATAGTCCTGTTATCGGTCAAGGGGACTTTGCATTTTGCTGTATCGTCACATTAGCAGAATCCAAAAATAAGGTGGACAGAATGGCAAATGTATTAGAAGCTCTGTTGAATGAGGAAAGCCACAAGGAACGTTTAGAAGCCAGAGGAAGACATAAGCAGACAGACAACCCCAGCTCTTGCAGGAACATCGCAGAAAAGGAAGACTAGGGGAAGTGTTTAAACTTAAACTGTAAGAAGGCTTGCAACACAAACGGGCATGGAAACCTAAGGATGAATAACATTTCTAATGCTGTCATAATTATAAACTGCCCTCCAGGAAGGCCTAAAATATGCTCCAGATCATCCACGTGTATAATATGATGTAGCTCTTGACTGAAAAAATAATTTCTCCCATGAGGCTACTGGAGAAGTATTGGGAGTTAAAATAGCCTACATTAAATTCATCTATAAACTGAATGCTAGCAACAGCTCCAGACAAGCTCCCCTACAAGCCTCCTTTTTGTTGCCTCCAGAAAAAGAGAATTGCTACTGTTTTAAAACCATCTAAAAGCTGTCAAAAGGAGCTTTTCTTGTAAGTATTTTAGTCAAATAAAGGATACTGCATAGAAGCAAGCTTCGATATTTAAACACTTAACTGGTTTCCTATCTTTTCATATACATTTCAAAATGTTATTTTTTAATGGTCACTGTTGCTACGCAACAGGGCAGAATTTCTAAAATCTATTCATCTGTTGTGCAAATGACAGTTTTCAGGACACATTTAACTCTTGCAGCTTATTGAGTCAAAGTAGGAGGACGAGAATGGGAGGACTGTAAGCTCCTAGAGCATGCATCCCCCAAAGGGGTACAACGCGGCTAAAAAGGGTCTTTGGCTGATTATACCATATTCCCTGCTTATGAAAAATGTGAAAACCATCCCAGCTCCAGTTAAATAAAATGCTATCTAAATGTAGAAATGAAATGTATGATAATTACTTTTATCCAGAAGTGATCAAAGCAATTCTAATCAGATTCTGCTACAATGATACTTATTTAAACTAGAGGGGCTGGTCAGGTAATCACAAATCAAGCTCTAGCATATTAACAAGTTACAGCTCCCTGAAAGTTACCATCCTTTGGATGTGATTGCCTATCCCACGCATGCTTTTTAGGCTACTGCAATGGAAAATGAAGTTAACTCACTTAAACATGAACATAAAATCAATTAAGCTATCAGAGAATGTAAGACAAGCTTTACTTTCCAGTCAAATAAACTTTATGAAGCAACGTGGTCAGTAACTAACATTTAGCTGAGGGGGAGGTAATATAATATTGAGGCACAATAATTCCCTAATGTGTTGAAAGTCGGTAACAAGCACAGCTCTACGCCATAAGAGTTTTCTACCTACCAGTAGACGGCAGAGCACTGGGGAGCTGTAAACTACTATGAAGTGTGTGACATTTAGCCCTAAAAACAGGCCTATCTTTGGTTGACTCACATTCACTGTATAACAATCTTTACTTCCACTAAAAAATATCTTTAGGTACACAAAAAGACTAAAATAATTGTAAAGACCAACAATTACTGTTCCTGTAAAATAATTTCAATGGCTAAGAATTTTCTATCTTTTATTTTCCCTTTTAATTCAGTCAGGAAGAGAAACTAAAATCGCTTAATAGAAGTAAGATACTTTTCTAAATTTCTGATTTTGCAAAAACACTGGACTAAAATGAGATGATGACAGTGGTCAAACCCATCAGCACAGCACTTCCTCTGTGCACAGTAAACAAGTGTAATGATGTCATTAGGAGCTGGCTGACCCGCTGATGAACTCCGGGGCTGTAAAGGAGATGCAAGGTGCCAGATCACTACACACACACTTACCCGCACACATACACACACATCCTTACAGCATAAAAGGTGTCCTAGAGCAGTCTGCAACAGTTGCACATCATCATCTAGGGAAATGAAACCCTGAAAACCCCCTGTGGTGGCTGAACGTTTTGCTGTTAAAGAGGCAAACCTCTTGCTTCCATAAAGCTCACATTCAAATATAAACAACATAGACAATAGTCTCTAAGGAGCCTGGATTAAAATCAAATAAGAAGCAACACAAAGAACACTCTACAACATTGCACAATCAGCATATCTCAAAACCCAAAATCAAATAACTCGGTTCAGCAAGACAGGACTCCCGTGTTTCCCAAGAGTCTTGAAAATGTTCTTACATCATTTCTGACAGCTCACTGTGGTCAGAGCCAGCCCTGTTCTATTACCACTCCGGGAAAGAAGTATTTGTACCAGCTGGATGTCTTTAATATTCTACTTGGAAGCATGACCTCGTCTCTTTAAGGCAGTAAGCTGAGTTTTGTCCTCACTGGTAAATTTTTTTCAGGCGGTAGGGCACAGGGAATTTGAGTTTGTAGTCAACATAAACCCAAGTTGCTGAAAGTGGATGTCAGGATTTCCCATTCCCTCTTCAAACTACCACAGCCAACTCTCGCCCAGCGAATGTACTGGTGAGAGAGACAAGGTTTCTCTGTTTACTACTAACAAGGAGATTAAAATGACAGATCTAAGACAAACACTAATTTAATCTTCATGTAGAAAATATCTGACTGTCCACAGTTATTGTTGATCCATTCTTTTTAAGGGCACGGAAAGGTGAACTGCACGGAGTCTTTACAACAACATCTTCCACTCCCGTTACTTTATCTTAAGTCTAGTATAGTTGAGTCCAGCACCCAGAGTTAAAAGATTATATCTAACAATTTCTGCTTTCAGTTAAAGTGGTGCAAGTTTGTCCGCTCCTCTGATTTGAAGAGAATCTTGAAAATGTAACTTGGGTGTACCCAGTCATTCAAAGGGCACACGGAACAAACCCCCAAATATAATTACTTAAAATATCATGCTTTTTTTGAGTAGTAACTCCTGATTTCTTAACGTGGGCCCAGCTATACAGGAGACATTTGCTGCACAATGAAGCTTCTAAGAAACACTGAAATAAGATGTTGTTCAGTGTCTGAAGTCTTCACTTGATGATGCAAGTCAGCACTCATAGGAACTTAGCTAGCAGTTTCCATCCAGGACTTACTGGGAAAAAGACAATCACTACCTATCGGTACAGCTGGTGCAAGCTGGTATCTGTGCTGACCAAGAGAAGGAACACTGACTGGATGAGAAGTCAAGCTTGAACTCCGTTTGCACCTATTTTAAATGGCTGTTTCATGTAGACAAGGGATGAAATATATTAGCCAGATCATACCAACTGCCACCCCACCTTTATATAGACTCTTTCAAACCTGTGGCTAAAAATATGTCATACTACAGGATAATCACAGCCCAGAATCTTTCCAGGCATCATTTTTATACCACCTCAAAATACTAATTTTAAGTTGTTTAAGTGTCCTCAGAGGTACAACTGCCACTGATTACATACCAAGAGCCAGATTTATCTCCTATTCACATACGTAAAGCATAACTGATTTCAGCAGAGCTGCATTTGTGCTTTCAAACACTATTTTACTGCTGTTAAGTGGAGCACTGACACATTTGCTCAGGCAATGTTAGACAACAGGAATCCCTGTGTTAGTCACAACAAGTATGCTCTGTGTTCAATAAATTGTAATTAAGAAGGTGGCAACATAAGGGTGGCTGTCCACAAAATCCTTTTGCAATTATGCGTAGTTTATGGCTAAGCTAATAGGATGGACAATTTAAATTAGTTGCAAACTCTGCCAAGGTACCCATCTATTCCCAAGTCTATTAATTAGAATCAATTTAATCCCCACTGGGATAAAGGTCAAACAACATGTATTTGACCCTTTTCTACTGGCGTCAGTGTTATCAGCCAATGGATCTGGCAGTGCCTGGGTCTGACTTGTTCGACTCTTCAGCATGTTGACATGATGCTTTGAAGAACAGAGTCTGGGCCCAGCTAAAGAGATCTCTCTAATAATTTCTGCTTTATACTCCTGATAAGCACACAGGTTTAGAAATTCCAGAGCTTGTTCTCTCTCGGTGGTCAGCTCTTGGGGTGTTGTTCTCTGTCTTTATGATTTTTCCTTTTCAGTCTCCCTTTCCTACACAGTACCTTAAAGCAGCAATGGTATTAGAATTGTATTTTCAATTCAGTCCAGAAATCAAAGTGAAAAATGAACATTAACAGCTAACCAACATTTGTTAATGGATTTTAAAACAAACACTCAAAAAATCAATAATCATTAGCTGACATTTCCATGTCCAGAAGGAAAGATACATAATTTCTACACACTTGTCCAATTTTATGGGAAGGAAATAAAGGGAACTGTTGTCTTTTTTTTCTTCTCCTATAGTTCCTGTAGAATTACCTGGCTACTTCCGTGGAGTTCATCATCTGTTTGTCCTAGTTCTTTTCTTGAAAAAATTGACATAATACTTCCATACCTATCAGGTTACTCTAAGTTCTTGGTCTTGGCTACGGTAGTATGATGTAAAATCAGCTAGTTCTTGATGTCCTAACTTTGTGTGTGTTCACTTTGAATGTTGCTGATATGTTTGAGGAATGTAACTCAGAGTCTATTCAGAGTTCTCCAGGTTCCTCCTTCACATTTTTACTATCCACTGCATAGTATCATCCTATCAAGACAGGTTTCCACAGCAGGGTGAAAAAGTAATAATAAATAAAAAGAAAAATAATCTTTGATTCCTTCTAAATGTTTTAGTCAGAAGGCTTAGAAATGTATGCCGGGCTCATGGTCACTCTTAAAGCAAATTGCTGTGCCAGACTAATTAGACATTAGCTCAACAGCATGTTTAATTCATTTTACAACGCAGTAAAAGCTACCTATACACGTCAGTGCTTCAGATGGAAATAGTTCTACAAATCTGAGACAACTTTTTCCTAGCCTGTACCAGACTCATGACATAAATGCAACAGAAATGCACAGCAGCACATTTACAAGTCACTGCAGGCAATGAAACCACCTAATAAAACAGGGATGAATCACTTCAGATAAGTAAGGTGAAACATTATAGACCAAAACCATCTTGTCAGCCATGAAATTGAGAAAAGCAGCCTTTTTCCTTTCCTTGGTAAAAATGAGACTAACATCACAGAATCACAGAATCGTTGAGGCTGGACAGGACCTCTGGAGGTCATCTGGTCCAATCCCCCTGCTCAAGATCATATACCTGGTCTACTGTTTTGCCCAGGTTAACTCTCATTTTGAACTTCACTAACTCCTCTTCAAGCTTTCCAGATCGAAGCTTCTGTGTTCACTCTCGAGGCCACTATCCCCATGTTACAAATCACCTTTCATGTAGCATCAGAGCTCCGATTGCAGCCTTTACCTCCCAGCATTAATTTTTCAAACAACCTTTGTGTCTTCTACCACACTGTCTGCACCTCTGTAAACATTTCCCAAAACTGTTTATTACTGCTCTTCAAATCCCACCTTAAAACTTCCATTGCTGTGATGCCTTTCCAAAAACTTAAAAATGGCTAAATGAGTGGTGCTGAAGTCACTTGCTTTGCAACCCTCACTAGTACAGACTTCTGTGTTTGTATTCAGCTGTTGCCTTTTGTTTTATATCTCGATTGGAAATCCTGAGGTAGGCATCATCTTTTTCTGTTGTCCTTACGCAGCACATTTAGCATCTTTATGCTAAATAATTGCTGGTGTGTGAGTGGGTTTCTGAGGCACTACAACAACATTAATACATAACCTCATCTTTAAAACTTACCTCAAGATTTCTTACAGCATGGTCACAGTCCTTACATTTTGTGGGAAGCCTCATTTAAGTGTCTTGATGACAGCCCTTAAGCATTTTTAAAAGTGCTGGATTTTGGTGTGCCAACACAGCACAGTCTCTGAGGGACAATATTTTCACGACATCACTGTAGTCTGATGTGAAATGACAAGCCTGTTACTCTGCAAGTTCCACTTCTTGTTAGCATTATTTATTCTCCTTACAACATACTTGGTAACAAAAGATAGGTATGTTCTAAATTATAAGTTAAAACAGCTCCAGCTGGAATGCTACTTCACAGACACCAACAGATCTGATATCTGATAAATTCTGGCTGTGCTTGCCAACCAGAGACACTTATTCAGCACGTTATTCAAGCTGCTGGCCTTGGCACTAGCACATATAACAGGCTTAATGCCATCTAAGCCCGGGACTTGAAACAAGGGTTCTTCTGCCCATCCTTAAATTCAATCAGCAAAGTGAGCTGCCAAGAGGAAGCCATTAAATAAAGTTGCTGTCAGTATATAATCTTTATAGAAAGAAAGCCTTTCTAGAGACCATAAAGCGACTCAATCAAATCTGTGCTCTCATAGTTTATCAAAAGTTAATGTATTATTTTGCATGACATGGAAAAACATTCACTCCCCAATTCTTTTCATGTACTTCTGGTTACTGTTAAGTTATGACATGCTCTAATAGTTTGCTGTAATATTAAGGACTTAAATTTAAATAAGATTGAAGTAACCATCATTAAAAATATGCCTGAAACTGTTCAGTTCCTATTTTTTTTCTTCAATCACACACACACCAGGAGAGATTAATTACCTAGAACCTGATGTTTGCACTATGGGTAAATATTCTCATTATGCTTAAATATCTACAACATAGAAAATGCAAAATTTCCTTTTAGGAAAGGAAAAAAATCTTTTTCATTTTGACACATGTCAGATTGCCTTTTCAAAATGGCTAGTTACTTATTTGCATTGCTAAACTACAACCGAGAAACCCATTAGATACATGGGCTCTATGTCATTCTGGTATCTCCACAGGGCATAAAAAGCATTCTGGATGTGGACAGGTGCTCTCTTGACAACATTGTCTTGGTACTGGAATCCAAAAATACATATGTAATTTTTACACTGAGCCTTTTTAAAATTATTATACACCAGGCCAACTCAACATCTGTTTCTGCACTACATTTACATATTGCATTTGCATTGGGTAAAGTACATCAGAACTCTGTCCATTCCTTTTATAAACATAATTTTAAAGACTTTATGATTTCATTATGTTAGATCATGGTGCCTGTTAAAAACAAGTCCATGGTGATTAATCACAGTCTATGGAAAACCAGTTTCTCTCAGCTCTGAAATTATCTCATTTAAAATCAGCACTTTTCCTTATATCAGAACTAATCTCCTCTGGGGTGGCCCAATCAGGTCTATTCATGTTCTGAACTCGGAGTGAATTGCAAGATACACGTCAGATATCAGTTATGACTCGCAGAATACAAGTGTCTTCTTGATGACTGGCCCAGCCGCAGGGGATTTAAAACCTGACAGACAGCAAGCAGAAGGACTTACTGAGTTTACTACAGGTATGTTATCTCATCCCTTCCCTGCTCCTCCAGCACATTATCAGAAATTATGCACCTTTGTACATCACAAAAGAAATGTTTTCAGGTTTGGAACACTACAGCCTATGGGTGGAACTCCGTGGCAGATTAATATTCCTGCGCATTAGAAATTTGATGTCAGGTTCTTCTTTAGACAAGAGTTAACTCTCAAATACAGTTTAGTAAGAATATTCTTCAGGTTCTGAAAGTGACAGAGATCAATGTTTGAAAATGACCAGTATTTTAAAGGACATTTTTGATCAAGAACTCTTACTGAAATGCATGTGAGATACTAATAGCTTTTGTCCCACACCTTAAAAAAGGTCTCGGCTCTGAATGACTTCTAGCATCGGTCTCAGTGTTTTGCCCTCACTTCAGGAGATTAGTATGAATTTCATTTCCAGCTATAGTCACAATTCAGTTAATCTTTATCATATAGCACTGGGTATATGTTATAAAGAAGTTTTTAAAAGGTATATACTAATTCACACAAACCAGGACAATAATATGTCAACATGATTCATAAAGACTAAAGTGAAATATTCATAGAACTACAGATGCAGTTTGTGTAGATAATGTGGGAGGAGCGTGCCATTGTAGAAACTCATTTCAAAACTTGCCAAATTTTCCATTACTGGGAATACGAGGCTAAATTCTAAGACCTGATACCATTTTTTACATAACCTCTCTGCAATACTCCCATCCTAAACAGAATTTATAGCCTAAAATCTCACTCGCTAAACCTCTCCAATTATACAAGGCTCTCAAGCACCTGCAACTCCTCTGGTGTTTTCAGTTCTGTTGAATTCAACAGAACACTGAGGGAAACCGGCTCTAGGTTTCAGCAGCGGTGGGGGCTTGCACAGCTCTCCTCCCTTCCTGGGTGCTCCTTCCTCCACTGATTTCTTACCATCCCAATTGTAACTGAATTGAAAGAGGATAGCATGCTCAAACAACTTTCTTCCTAAATGAAGACATTAAGGTCTCACTTTGAAAATGTTGTGAAAGCAATGATGGAAATAACAGTTGAGATTTTTTTTTTGGTAGCCTGAATAAAATCAGAAGTGATATAAGCAAAATACAAACCAAAACAACAACAACAACAAAAATCTCTGATCAGTTTTCAAAGCAAAAGTTTTCAAGTAGTGCCTTCAGGATCTTTGTTCACTATCCCAAAATAATCACTGTATTATTGTGTTTGTGTTATTCTACAGCTGCCCATCACGTTGCCATCCTGTTCAAAGTACCTTGCAGACTTGCAGACATAATTGTCTAGACTCAGTGCTGACAGAGCGAGGTCATGGCTATCAAGCGGTACATTCCATGCAAGAGCGAAGTTTCCGTTTCTTGTTTTTGTTGGTGATACTAGCTCCTTGCCATCTAGTAAGGGCTCTTGTCTGTCCTGATATTCCAGGCTGCTTACCTCATCCGCCGCACAAGCATGCAAACCCTCTGAGTCTCCTGCACAGTCTCCTGCACTACAGGAAGTGAATGTCCAGAGGACAAAAAAGTGAAAGGAGAGATCTTTCAGTGTATTTACGAGGTCATTTCTTGCGCAATGATGAACGTGAAGAACTCTCAACAAGGTTAATAGGAATTGTTCAACTCTTCTCTGCAGTACTGTCACACTAACACAAGGCCAGGGCTGCTCCTAGCCCTTTTGGTATTTTGGAGACATCTCTCATGCCAAAACACCCCTGATCCCCTAGCAGCCCTCTTGTTCATTCATCAATAGTTACAGTTACCAAAAAGGCAAAAAGGCTGGAGGGGAGAAAAAAAAACCAACATACAAACAAACCCCCAAAAGCCCCAAAAGCAAAATTGGAGGGCAAAATGTACATACTTTGAAAGAAACTGAGATCACAGAAATGATCGCAAAGGAACAATAGAAAAGCACTGCTGTATAAGATCCCTTGTAGGTATGCTATGGAAGATCCCTACCTCTGATTTCTGAGCCCAGAGCCCTCAGTGTTAATAATAAACCTAATGAAATCAATGGCTTTTGACCAGTCTCCCAACAGGAAAGGCTTAAGAAACTCTGCCAAAGTCACTGTCAGATAACCTTGCATACTAAAATACATGCTAGAGTTGGGGAATCTGTTTCTATCATATAATTATATCTTTTTCAGTTACTTGTACTAGGTTTTGGTGACATTTAATAATCCAGAATGCCTAAGAACAAAGCATCTCTTTCCTGTTCAGTCAGACCCCAGACTAAATAATCTGTGAAGAACATAAATTAAAATTACAAGGAAAATTTTTAGACATCAAGGAAATTCCCTAAAAAAAAAACCTAACAAAGAGCAAGATATACAAATGACATACGAATCAAAACTTCATCACTGGAGATCATCAAAACCAGGGCTGACAACTCTCTGGCAAGGGGACTATAATAGAACATGCTGTAGGAAAAGCAAATGGCTTAGAGGAAACCAGAAGCATTTTCCAAGTCTAACCACCAGTGAATGAACCCATTCAGCCCCTACATCCCCCTGACTACTCACAGCTGTAGAGGGCTGTTCTTCCACACAAGAAATATTGTTCAAAGGGGCCAGTCTTCCCAATATTAACTTGATTATACAGTATATTCTTTGCAAAACACCATTAGGCTTTGGAAGTGGATTTTTATTTCATAGGCATTAAATCATAAACTCATAAAAATATCTCCTTCTCCCTTTTCATTAGCACAGATACACTCTGCCGTTTTTGGCTAACCACAGAATATCAAAAGCTAAGAGCCTTAACAAAACTACCAATGTGTGAGACTGAGGCAGAGTTGATGCTCTATTTGTCATACGCTTTAATGGTGTAATCAAAATTCTCAAGAGTTAAAGCCAACAACAGTGAAAATTTTGAATTTTGCAAGCAACCAAGAATGAGCCAAAAGCAAAAAAGTATATTTCTCCAGCAATTCAGCTGCAGCAAAGTAACTTCTCAGCCGGCACTTCTGAATCTGGACACATCTCTGGGGAACAGCATGAAAGTTGAATTACAATACTTGAGTACTTCCGGAGAAAATTCAATGCTATTCATCCCTCATAATAACACTAACATGTCCAGTATCATCTGTAAACCACTCTTTCTCTGCATACAGCATATTTACATGCTTTTGTTTTTTTTCCAGAAGTGCTAAAGGAAGCATTTAAATACACAATGACTCCTACAACCAAGTAGTTTTTGAAAACTTCTACCAGAAAGCAGAAATGCAGTACAGTTCCTTTGACCTCTTAGTGTACACCTGAACCGGGTGTATCTAATAATTAAAGTCTCTCTTTGCCTGAAAATCATTGGTAGTCTTAATTGAAAAAAAAAAACCTAGAAGATACGCACTTCTGTAACTGAAAATACAACTGACAGCACTTTGTCCCCTTATTGGCCATTTCATCAGAGAGGCCAATGAACAACCACGAGAAAAGAAACTTCACCTTAGAAGGAAATGTCTCCTAGACATTTATTTGTCAGAGTCATATTTGAGGCACGATGGCAGAGAAATGGACTTAAAAGAATGGGGGTAGAGAATGGGAATCAGGATGGATTTACATGATCATGCTCAAAAGACTTCCATTCTGTTGAATTGAGAATTTCAGTCTCTGTGCTCATCTATCAAGCAGAAGACACTGTATTTCCATTTGCATAAACCCTTTTTTGATTTATTTCTTGCCATCTTCTTAGCTTTAAATGCTCGATCAAATTTTACAGTAAAAAAATTGCAAATGTGACAATTCATAATCTTAGTGAGATATAACACTTCTCATCTTACGTGAAAACTGCTCAGATACATCTCATTTGTGATTAACAAAACCAGCCTCTGAAAATAAACAGAGTATAAGATGAAATCCAAACCAGTCTAATTATCAGGGGAAATTTCATATGCTAACAGTCTCAACTAACCTATCTTTCAGAAGATTCTAATCTCAAAAATATGGTTATATATCGCCGCCTACCTCCAAAACTCCGCCACTATGTCTGTGTGCGCAAGCGCTGTGATGACTTTTTCAAGATATACTGCACACCCCCTATTAGAATCTGGACCTATATGTTACTGTTTCCATTCACCTCTTTGTAACACTGTGCTTGGCCTCAGAATTTCACGCCTTTGGTGGAAGTGTTTTTCTAAATGTTTAATATTGTGACTACACCATCTGATAAACAGAATCTGTTATAAGTTATTAATTATGATCAATAATTCAAGCTTTGCATATAATTGTGAAGCAATTAACCGCATAAGAAGACAACAGAAAAATAGAATAGTTAATTTTCACAAGCCTTATTGAAAGACAACTTGCTTGCCACTTAGTGTCGTCTTCATTTTGACTGTCTAAGGCAAAGCATAAAATCAAAGAGTAGTGCCAAACAGAGGTCTTGCATTCTACATGGAAACTGCATGACATTCACAAAGTTAGGGTTGAGCACATAAGGCAGGAAAGAAATGAAATCTACAGCAAAGGGAATGGAAACTACCACATCTACATAAAATTGTCATTAAAAGGGTTAAGGAAAAAAAGGATAAGCCTGCTTCAGTGTTTCAGGGAAAACGTGCCACTACCAAAGGCAGAAAGGCAATGCCACTACCAGAGAGGATCAAAACTTGCTGAGTGCCATATTTGACTTACTGGATAGCCATAATATAACTGAAAGGAGAATCTAATTCAAGTTCAGTAAAAGCAAAAACTGAAACACCTTGATGACAGATATGAAAAAACCCATAAGGCAAAAAATCGCAAAGTTCTAAACAGTAACTAGCAACCACACAGCATTTCACAACATCGTATGAGGCAAGTACAAAGATTCCCAACAATTATTCTCATTTACTCTTTCCTTCTAAGATACATAGAGATTTTATAGATAAGGCATACAAATGAACTACAGTCTATATCTGTTTACAGTAATTTCTTCCTCAGCTCTGTATCCCTCTCCTTTTGGCCCATGTCACCTTGTTGATTAGGGCTGACTGCCATTGTTCAGCTTCTAGCTGAACTGCAGCTAAGCACCTCTTGAATTAGCTGTAGAAATGGTGGTACTTTAATACCAGAGCTTAGCATAGCAACCAGCCAGCCTAAATAAATAAATAAAGAAGCATGGTGTTCTAACAGATAATATAAATACACTTTCAGCAAATTGCTTGGGTCCAAAGGTCAGCCAACTTGTTTGCTCTGTCTCCAAGAATTTGTAAATCTCAACATGATGTTTAAACACAAGGATATACAAACATCAAAGTTCAATGCTGACATATTTTACACCTCAAAGTTGTATGCCAGAATAGCTCTATACCACACATAGAAAACTGTAGTGAATGTGTAAGGAAGTGACAAAACACTATCCCAACTAAATGCAAATTCTTCTTTAAATATCCTCTCATTCTGTATTTTTCTTCTTTATTCTCCATTCATCCTCTCTCATATGGAGAGAGTATTTATGCAGCTGTCTAATTTCACAATCCCTGCCTTTCATTACCCATAAAGGGAGAGATGGAACTTTTATATCTCAAGCCTCGTTGCAGGGTGTGTGTGGTTTTTGTATCCCTGATTGGTTCACACATATGGAGACACCTATACTTACGAAGACACAAAGTTTCAAGGTAAACCACCAGTTCCTGAGCTAGAGAATGGACACACCAGCTACGCTGGCATTTCTAGGCTGCTGTGTGGACAGACCAGTCTCTCAGCCTCTCCCCCTTTCCCTCTTTCCTAAAGGAAACGTGCAAACAACCTCACAGCTCCTACTCATGTTGTGCTTTTTCTTCCTTGCTGGGGTCTCATTCATCTTACCTTTGAACAGCTCTGGGCTGGCAAAAAGCAAAATACAAGGGACTTCAGAAAGCACAAGAAATCAATTTCGCAAACGGAAAACCACCGGGGTGAAACTGAAATCTTCTCCCCACTTTCCTGAGAGAATGCATTATCAGGAGCGAGAGCCGGAACCCCCCCTGCACACCCCGCTTGCCCCTTTCCGAGCCGAGCCCCTCTCCTCCGGGGCGACACGCGTGGCAGCGGCAGTCCGGCCGTGCGCAGGGGCAGCTGGGGCTGCGCTCAGCCCCAAGGCAGGAGCCGGCAGCCGCCTGCGCCCTCCCCTTCCCTGCCGGGAAGCAGCCGGGTAAACAGCCACGCAAGTGAGCAGTGGCTTCACGCATGGCAGTTCCACAGCTCTCCTCTCTCTCCCTGCCACGGGAAACCCAGGCTGGAGAGGAAACCTCGCCTTTGTCAGCAGAGGAGAACTGGCGAGGGGGATCGTTTCTCACCTTCCCGTTTTCTTAGATGAGATGGGGAGATGCAGGGAAGGAGGGAAGGAGGAGTGGGCAACTTTCTGAAATGTAAGTTAACGTAATGACTCGGAGCGCCAGGACTTTGCAAAACGAGTGCCTCTTCTCCACTCTCCCCTTCCCAAAGTGATCCCATCAATCCCACCTAGAGGGGAGGGAAAAAGGCTTTTATGTCTCAGAGCCGGAGGACTCCCCAGGGAGCAGCAGGTGGGAGCTCCCCCCCCCCCCCTCCCCTTCACGCCGCTGCTCACCTTTCTGGCTCCTCGTTTGGCGAACTCCCTGGCCAGATGGCGGCCGATGCCTCTGCCCCCGCCGGTGATGAGCACGTTGTCCCCACTCAGGTCTCGGAGCTTGGGCGGCAGCACCGCGCACACCGCAGCCTTCACCACCAGATAAACCATCTGCACGGGGAAAAGCAGCAAAGCGCCCAGCCATTTCCAAATCATCCTCTCGTTCCAGGCAAGTCGGGAAGGCAAAATTCTCTTCCAACCCTTCACAAAACCAAGTAAACAGAGAAAGAAAACCAATACCCTTCATGCACCCCCAGACGGGTGGCAAATCTTCAACCCCCTTCCAAAACTTGGGGGCAAGAGATTCTCGGACTGGAAAAAGCCTTCTCTCCCCCTGAAAAAACGGGTAGGAGTAAAGTAGTGCAGAAGACCAAGTCACTCCCGTGTTTCTTGATCGGTGTCCTCTGGGATTGTCACATGCAGGTAAAACGCTTTCCTTGCTTTTTAACTGGAAGACAGTTTTGGTTTTTTGTTTGGTTGTTTTGTTTTTTTTTTTTTTTTTTAATTAGAAGAGAGAGAAAAAAGTAAAATTAAAAGTAACCATACATCCCTCCACTTCAAAGACCGACATAAAAATCCAGTATCCAAATGGAAGGGTTTTATACTTGGAAAAATAAAATAAAGCAGCCTATGTCTCCAAATTTCAGCATGCAGTGCCTTCCAGGCAGCTCATTTCTATTCTTAGACTCAGGAAATTGCTTAAATAAGACAGAATTGCCAGGACCTCCTTTTAAGAAAGGCTCTATTCAGGGTAAGGTTGTTGGTTTTGCTTTAATATCTATAAATATCTACCGACGTTCTGTCCTGAGCCGGTTGCAAAGGTTGAGCTGATAACCGCCTCTCTCTGCCCCCTCTCCTGTTTTTTTCACTTGGAGTGTCTGTGATCACAGAGCAGGAATTACGCCGTACACTATTTCAGCTCTGGCTCTTACTCATTTCTCCCTATTGCTCTCTCTGCCTATCACAGCCGCGGCGCTGGGGAGTTTTTATACCCCATTAAGCCTGATTGACAGTTAAAGTGTCGGGGAGATTTCACTACTGTTTCTGTGAGTGGCTGGCTTGGCTCTCCCCTCCCCCAGAGCCATCTCGGAGCCACCGCACATCCCCTCGCCCGCGCAGGCAGGCTGAGGCGGGCGCCGGCTGCCGCGCTGCGGGCGGCGAGTCGGGGCTTGCCGCACGCCAGGCTGGGCCGGCAGCTGGGACCGAAGGGCGCTGTCACCGAGCCAGGCAACCCCTGCCTCCTCCCTCGCTCGCCCGCAGCAGAAAGAAGGTGCCGCGGTCTGAGCTGAGCCCAGGGAAAAGCGGCTCCAGGAAGAGTCAGGGTTAAGGCTGAGTTCAAGGCAGCCACCGCTGCCTCGTGGAGCTCTGGCAGGGAACTGGTTGCCCAAGATAAGCTGGTGCGGACGGGAAAACTTCTGACGGCCCTTAGACTGCGGGCTGAATCCAGCCTGGGCTGATAAGCATCAAAATCTGGACCACGGTTTTTGTGGGACGACACGACAACTCATGGATTTTCCAAGCTGGAAGATGCCTGCATTGCTGAAAACTGGTGATTTAGGAGCGGGCTAAGAAAAAAGGCAGGCTCTGAACGAAGGAGGGACACTCTCACAACAAAGGGTGGTTTTTTTTCCTCTCCTTTTCCAAGACTTTTCATAACTATGAGGGCATAGTTGCAACACACGAAGGTCTCCACAGCACTTTAAACTATGTTGTAACAGGAGAAAGGGCAAAGCCTATTGCAACCAGGTCCCCCGACTCGATTGTTTGCACTGGTAAGCATTAGGCAGGTGAGCGATGTTTTCGGCTGTACTGATTAAGCGTTTCTGCGGGGGATCTAACTGCACATTTGAACAGAAAGCTGTTGGTGCACTGTCAGTAGTTGTGGCCCCAATCAGAAATAACCCAACCTGCAAAGCGTTGAGGATGTCAAAAGATGCTCAAGGATGTCAAAAGATGCTCAAGGATGTCCAGCCCTACGCTGCTGCCTTCTCTACTGTGCTGGAAAGAACTTTGGGGTTATGACTGTATATATCATTAAGAATGTGCCCAAATGAATCCAATCCCACATGTTAATTCAGTAGGTTTGGATCTGCATCCGCTATCCTGGGAAGCCATCTAGTGGTAAAAACTAGAATTACTGAAAATCGACAGATTTGAAAGACAAACTTCTTCACATCTATAGTTGCTAAAGCACCACTTCTGTAGAAGTGTATGAGTCTAAGCATCTACACATGGGTAGCCCAGTTGTATTACACAACCAGTAGAAGTGACTTAGGAAGCTCAATCCCTTTGAAAATAAATTCAATTTTACGTTTCAGAATCAAAGAGATATTTTTGAGAACAGGTGTTGTTCAAAGTGGCCATGTAGTAACAAAGCGTTCAGGGGTTATTTCTTTGCAAAAAGAAGAGCACCGAGTTTCTAGTGCCACCCACATTTAAAACCTATATCACACACAGATTTTTAACACAAAATATGAACAATATCTAAATTCTTGAATCTCAGCTCTGTTAAAAGTTCCACAAAAGTTTTCAGAAAAAAAGAAACTAAAATGTAGAAAGAAATTTACAGAGTTCTTACAGTTAATGAAATAAGCAACATGGCTATCACTGCACCATCACAAAGTGTCAGGAGAGGGGTTTTTGGAGAGAAGAAGATGAAGCATTCAAACCGGAAACCGCAGGTCTGTACATATTGTCAGAATCTGGTGGTATTCCCTAACTTAGCTGCATCTGAAATAACCAGAGCTCAAAGAATTTCCATTGCCACTTGGCAGCATTTAGCACCTCGGTGTGTTTTTACAGTAATACCTTTCGAAATGGAGCCAGGGGAGGCACCTGGCATCACAATTTTCCTCTCAGTTCAGAAACTGAAGGGGAGAGAGAAATTACACAGAGAGCTGAGTGTCTGGTTTAAACAAGAATGACGCAGTGTCTGGACTGGTAACAAATATAACAACTTTCTGGTATGGAAATAAGGAGCAGTGTTAAAAATGAAAGGATATGAAGTTCATCAAAGTAAATTTGATTTTTTGATTCCTGAGTTCAGTTTCTTTAAGCATAATCACCATGGACACATTTAAAATAGAAAAGTTAGCAATATTATGCAGTTAACCTGTTCAGATTAAAACAAAAATTAATTATTAATTTAAAACATTTGCTGGTCCTTTGGAGCCAGTGGGAATGGAACAATCTTGTGAATACTGATTTCATGTACCTGTTTGAATAATCAAATCAGCTTTGGTGATATTGTAAAGTGTACTTGAAGTGTTTTTTTTTTCATTCATTATGGTTTCGGTTTATTGCTCTATGTGCAAAGTTGCTACCAAATTTAGAGTCGAAGTAAAAAGACAGTTCCAGCTATTTAAAATTTTCCTAACCTGTTCTTCACATTTCATGAAAGTATGAACTATTTTACTTCTTTACTACTTTACTTTAGACTTACCCTGAAGCAGTGAAAACCAGCAGTTATACATTGCACAAATGTACAACAGCAAGAAGCAAAAGCAGACTTATAGTAAAAGTGAAGTTACTGCATCTTGCCTGTAATAAATATGGTGAAAAATATATGCAAGTTATTTAAAATTCACCTAATTCAACCAAAAAGTCAAATAGCTTTAAATTCTACACATGCTATATAGAACACTGAGAACAGCTAAAGTTTGTCCATTTTAATTGCAGTTCCACTCTGAAAAGTGGCAAAAAGTAATATTTCATCTGGTCATTGCATAGTAACCATTGCGCTCATTTTTGGCAGGAGGTCTTTTTCCAAACTGTCACCTTTACAAAACCAACACGTGCTTTTGTTCAAAAAGTTCATCTCTGTTAGTGAAACCCCCCAAACTATACCTTCACGTAGGTTTGATTATCCAAACTGCTTTCAATAAATGTCTACAGGTGCAAAGAGACACTTAGCACATACCTTTGCTGATGGTAACAGGGATCTGTCACATCACAGCAGTTGTTCCTAATTATAAGTTAAAAGTTGTCTGAAAGTGAATCCCTTCCATATTTCCACTCAGAAGTCGTTAACCAGTGCACCGGAGCATTCGATAAGGAGGCCTGTTAGATTTGTAAAATTGCATCAGTTGCTAATGCTATCACTTAGTTGCAGAATTAATTTTGCATTTTGGATAGTTGGACAGTCCTGAACTATTTGTTTCTTATACAGACCACAACAGTGCCTAACTGTAATTGTCCAGCTTAAAACTAAACCTGTTGTTCATATTTAGGCTAGCTGATGTAAAGGTAGGTTAGGAAGGCCTATAGTAACCGAAACCCAGTTTCTGGATTGTAGTTAGTGTAGTTAGTGTAGATTTACTCTCATACAATGAGAGTCATAGAAACTTACTTTTTACTTGCCCTGTCATGAAGGAAAAACCAGCAGTGAGAAAGCAACGTTTACCTCCAAAAGAAGGTGATACACTCTCTACACACATCACTTGCATAAAACAAAGGTTCATTTTTGCAGAACAATGTTACATAGATCTACAAAGAGGCTCAGGTAGAGTGTCTGAATGCTCAGATCTTGAGGTTGCACCTATATATATTTTGGCAGAACTCTAAATTTGTTCCCAGAGCCTTTGCAGCCAAGCTCCTAGCAAACTTGGAAGTCTGTTTGTACAAATGAAGTTGCTAAACTGCAAGAACTTTTGAAAGGAAAATGAGCTGGAAATTAAAAGCAGGCTCAAGGCATGTCTGAAAGCCATTTGGGCTAACAATTCTGTGTTTTCAACTTAAAAAAACCCACCCAAATATGTACAGTACATTGGTAAGCAGATGTGAAAAAACTGGGAACACAGAACAGCACTGTTACACAATGGAAAGTGTGTGTTACTAGGGTGTCAAGTAATACCAGTTTTTGACATCAGCGCAGGGTTCTTGACCATGGACAATCTATCATGATCACAGATTAAAACTAAACCTCCTTTAAAAAAGGAAAACCTTTTGCCAAGCCAATCTGGTTTTTGTTACATGAAGTACTGCTGTCAGATTTGGATAAATCAAGAGCTCAATTTTTGTGCTTCTTGATTTCATTCTTCCCTTGAGTTCACATTTTCCATTTGAAATGTGTCCCAGTGGTTCTATGATTTCACACTGTCCTTCTATATGCTATTAAGTCCTAAGAGTCTGACACTGTTGCCTTGGAAGTGGAGTTTTGCCATGGACTAAGCTCAAAGGGACCAGGTTTCTGTTTAACTTCCAGCCTTGACAGAAAACAGTCTTATGTCCAGCCTTGTGCAAAAGCTACATTTGGATGTCTTACTGCTTTCCCAGGGTCTCACAACAAATCAGTATCGTGAATAAAGATATAACACACGTCTTACTGAGTAATTCTAAACTCTAGATTACATCCCTTTCTAAATTCAACATGTGCAAAAATAATCGTCCTTATAAGCAGAAGTACAGTGTTTTCAAAGTGCATGTAGGTGCTACCTGGAATTCAGACAAAGGGGTGCTACATCAAGAATGTGGTATTCCTTTCAATTGCTTAGTCATTTTAATACATGCTAGATCTTATCACTTGTACTAACTGCCCTACCTTTTTCTCACCTATCTTTAATTAGGAGCCAAATCTGTCTCAATCTGTTCGTCTGCATCTTCATATTGGAAGAGAGAACAGTGAAAAAATACCACATGTAAACAGGAATGGAGTGACTACACGTGTCAAACTGATGGCTCATCTTACGTTCTCTTTAGTACATTGACCTCACTTTTACGCCACTCAATATTTACCATTCCTTCTGACTAACTCCTCAGTCCTGACAAAACTTCTAAGACACACAAGGAAGCAGAAGAATTAAGTCCATAAGGCTCTCAAAACTAGAGAAGCTTATTGTTTCAAGAGGCTGAAATCAGATCGTACTAAACCAACGTGATACGGATTTTGACAAAACCAGAACAGTAGGCTAATGCCGCTAATAACTTTGCACCGGAAGCTTGTAAACTAGCTTAGGAAAAAATCTCTAGACAAAATGTTCCCCGAATCCTTTCTAGCAATGTCTTTTTAAAAGAACTCATTGCATGTAGCTATACTTTCTTTTCAGAGCTACTGGCTCACTAGTATACACAGAGGTAAAATAATTCAAGTCCTCTAACTGTCATAAGCTTCTTCAAACTCAAAAATTCTAGAAAGAAAGCCAAAAGGAGGAGGAATGTTAGGAAGAGAATGCTGTTGCAAAGGCAAACTTTTTCAGTGGGAAGGCTAGGATGGATCAGCTTTAGGTTTATGAATTGACATGGGGGAATAAGATTGCATTAAAAATTGATGATGGGAAAATTAGATTTCTGGAGAGATTCAGTTAAGCTAAAAGAAGGCACAGAGGGATGCTGGGTTCTTCATTCAGACAAAACCCACAGCATTTTTGATGCTGGTCTGAGCAAGGAGAAGGTTTGGATTTTTAATAATTTATCTGGGTATTTCTAGAACTTTATCCACTGTTAGCAGAAAGTCAGTTTTCTTGGTTTTGCTGAATCAGTGCCATTACCCCTACAAATTGGTATCACTAATCCTTTTAAGGGAGGAGCAGTTCTGGAGGAGGACATTGGAGCAAATGATAGATAGGCTAAACAGCACAGGGCTTCCAAAGGCCAACTGATCCTTTAACTCATTTATAGGGACCTGCTGCCTTTTAAAAAGTTCTTTTGTTTCCTGATATGCACAATGGCACAGTGCAGTGAAGATCAGCTGATTCTTTGGAAGAAGAAAAATCAGGTATAACAGTATCATGCATAAATCCAGACATTTCCTAGCAGCTGACTTGTAAAATAAATTGATAGAGATGCTTTTTCAGAAAACTCATCCCTGCCCTCCAATTAAACTTTGTCCAACGCTCTGACCAAAAAAAAAATCCCCTAAACCAACCAACCCCAAAGTCCAAGAACCCCTCTTCAAAGGACTGTTACCTCTCCTCCAATCTCTCATTAGATGCCTGGTTGCTGCTCTGAAAGTCCTGATATCAGGGCAAGAAAACCCATGTATATTTGGAGCTCCTAAGTGATTTGGCAGAAGGTAATTGGCATTTTGACATCCAACTTTTATGAGGGGAAATCTGGATATTCCATCATCTCCTCAGATAACAGAATCAGTGAGGTGTTTAAATCCACCACAAAGAGAATTAAAAATTAACAAAGAAGAAATGTCTTTGAACTTTTACTTGTCGTATTTAAAAGTATGTCTATATAGGGACATTCACAACCTAAAACCTATTAATTTTAGGATGGATTAGTGAAATTCATGAAACCCCAACCTAGATATTCCTTGTCAGAATAAAAAAAGTAGCCTTAATTTTTGCTTTAATTTATGTGGGGTTTTTTTGTGTTGTGGTTTTTTTTTTTTTTTTTTTTTTAAATCATTCAAGTTTGTGTACTGCCACAGGTCTGGATGGAGTAAGAAGTTGGGAAGGGCTCAGTGAAGCATCCTGCACCTCACAGTGATGGAAGAGATCAATTATTCCCCAGCTTAGTCAAATAATTTGAGTCAGTACTGGAAAGATGCCTACTCTCATCACAAGTCCCAGCCTGCTGAGTTAAGCTGAGACTTCCACATTATTACTTACATGGATTTCACGATTTTCTTACCTTTAACACCTATTTATTTATTCACTTATTTATTTAAATTTTAAACCACATAATTCAATCAGTTGTACTTGCTGAATTCCACTGAAGTTAACAATTAGACTTATTCTCTTAAGAATCCAATCTGGTCACTCTTATCATCCGGTCCTCTATCTCTTATGACTCACGTTCTTTCCTCTTATTCCACACAGCTCAGTATTTGTTTACCCTATTGACTAATTCATATTGAAGCTTCTCGCTCTTTCCTGTAATGCATATTTTGCATAAATGGGATTCTCCTAAGCAGCTATATTTCACCTGCTTCTTTTATGGGTACAAGAAAAGCTTGAAAGGACTCACCTTTTTTAGTCAAGATCCCACTTTCTGAGGGAATACAACTACAGGTTTGTTAGCCAACTGCAGAATCTCACGGCTCATAAAAAGGAGTATTTCTCTTCTATGACCACAATTACAAGCTTTTATAAGGGGTTTAAAATGGAATATCTGGGAGATTAGTGGGGATAAAGAAATATTTCAGAGTGTTGTACTGATTATGTTAAGCTGAGCTGATGTTTGTTTGCTTTTTACTTTTACCCAAACAAGTCTGGTCCAGTCACACAGTGGACAGAAATAAATGGAGTTGCACCTGGTCACTCATTCCTCCACTATCATCACCTCTGTTAGCACAAGCATCTGGCTAGCCACATGGTCTAATCACAGCCTAAATTACAACAAAGGATAATGTAGAGCTGTCTTGGCAAAAAATACCAAACTATGAAGTTGTAAAGACATCAAAATCCTTTCTTTAGAATGAATCGGCATAGAGGCTTAAGGGCCAAAGTTCTCCAAATCAAGGGCAAGTTTCCCTGTGATATCACCGGACCCTTGGTGAGCTCCGAGACCCTGGCAGCACACTCAGGTAGGGAGTTTTTACGTATTTTTACTAGTGCAAAAAATCACACATAGCTTTTCAGGCCCATAAACCAGAAGACACTTAAACCAGATAAAAAATGAAGTTAATTTGCAATTTTGGAATATACAAAATAATGACATTTCCTGGATGTGAGTCTTCTACATATTAACTTTGACCAAGCTAAATAAAGTTGTAATAGCCGGATGTTTGTATGCTTCTAGTATCTGGCAGCCTTATCTGTAGGAGGGCAGAGCAATTTTGGTATGCAAATTACTTCTCTGTGGAGTCACTCTGGAGGATATAAATATTGACAGAAGCCTATCAAACAATTCTCTAATAAATTATTCCCACCAAAGAAAAATGGAATCCTTTTATGCTCTGGCTTTAATAGCAGGAATTCTAGTTGCTTTTGTTTTACCAGTTTTAATTGCAACTTATCATAATTCCTTCAAGGTAGAGATTCCTCCTGATGTTGACCAGCCATCAAAGCTCCGCTTATATCATTGGGTATACACTCTGATGGAAGTTCTGGTGAGTTTATCATGCTCTGTGATATTGTTATTATCAGGAAAGGAAAAAGTTGAGCAGCACTATGAAGATATACATTTAAATATTGCAACTATTTGTAATGGGAACCACAGTGTAACACAGATTTAAAGATAAAGGCCAAAGTTTTATTCGGTATTCTATTACTGTATATAAAAGCAGCCAGTATGAGGTGAGTTCTTTTAAATACTGATATGCATTCTTATGCTGCAACTGTAATTTGATTGCCTTCTATAATGAAATGATTGGTCTTGTGGATGACAGGAGGGCTGTGGATATTGTTTACATGAATAATAATAACCAAACCTTCTGTATCTCAGTGCACCTTGATATATTTAAGGTAATTTCCTAAATTTTGAACTACCCGCAGTCATTTTCTTACCTGTGATTCTGTTCTTATTTCTGTAGTGACTGAATTAATATGCCTTAGTTAAATATAGAATCATGTAGGTTGGAAGGCACATCTAGAGGTCATCTAATCTAACCTCCTGGCAAGAGCAGGTTCAGCTAGACCTGTTATCACTTCTTACTTAAGTACTTGTAAGCCAGACTCACTGGGCCGTGTGCTTTGCCATCAGAGAAAGAAACAGCTTTTGTCCAAAAAGCTTTCAAAGAAGGCAGCAGGAGTACATAAGAGCAGCCTAAGACCTGTCACATCTGGCACACAACACGTCAAAAGAAAGCCTGCAGGAAAATTACAAGTGGTTTCATTAATGTTTGTACGGAGCTCATCCCAAGTAAAGGTATTCTCTAATCCCCCAGTTATACATAATACATAGTGACTAAGGTTTACATCCTGAAAGGTGATTTGGGGCACTATAATCTAGTAAAGACTTACGTGGGTTGCTTGAACTTACATAGCAGCATTCACCAAATCCAGTAATTGTCCCTGGTTCTCCAATGGCCTAGGCCCCACCTTTCTGCAATGCATGGCATGAAAGGAGTCTGCCATCCTTTTGTATCTCACACTGCTTTTCATGTTAAACTACATATAAACAATACAATAATGTGACTGTAATATAATAGTATGACTGTATGTTATTAAGTTCTATGTATTTTATACTCTGTTGGATGAAAAGATTCTTTCACATGATTCTTTTTACCCCCTTTTACAGCTTCTAAGTGGCTGTTATGCAATAGTACATATTCTAACTTCATTGACAATATGTTCCAGAAATTTCAGCTTTGTTTTTCTGGATAGTTGTAAAGATTAATTTCACCATTTGCTATGCACTTAATCCATTCAATACCTAATTTTCTTTCGAAAACCTTCAGACATCTGTTGGTACTTTTGGTGAATTTCTAGGTTTATATTTGTACTCACAGAAGTAGCCCTCATAGTGAGGACCTCACAGGTTTCTTATAAAGGGCATGATGCTTTGTGCATTGTACATGTGCAACAAACATACCCTGCTCATTCTGATGAATACTGCTCTCCTTGTGCCAGTGATGCGTCTACTTGTACTGCATGTTGCATAAAGACCTCTTTTTTTCTGCAATACAAGACAGTCTTCTCCTCTTTTCTTCCAGCTTACCTGCGATATGTCTTAGAAAAGCTGCATCAACAGTTAAATGCGTACCTTCTACAGCATAGCTGTCATACATACTATGCTCCTGCTGCATCTATCCACATACTCCGTCACAAAGAAATCAATGACAATCCCAAATGGAAGCAATGAGAGAAAGCCTCCCAGCTCACATCCTAGCTTTTGTTTTAATCTATTCATACAGATCTGCATTTAGACTAACTGTGCATGATGCACTATGATATAAAGCTTTGATGATAATTATTTCAGCTGGAAAAGCATAACACTTCAAAGTGGCTGACAGAAAGACTGTCCAATGTAGTCTTAAAGTCCACGAAGCTCAAATTGAGTGCTTTTTGCTAGTTGGTATGTGATTTCATAATTATTTTTGAAGTAAAAATCTGTTCCCCATATGATCTTCCACACAAAAAGCCAGTTTGTGCCAGAATTTAGGTGCTCCAGCAAACAGTTTTTCAAAGACTCTATTTCACAAGAAAAGGTATGCTGACAGGCTGATCTGCGTATTCTTTTTCTTACATATATACACATTTTAGAACCTGGCTTATATAATGTGTTTCACCTACTAACGCTGACCACATCTGTCTAGGAAGTCATACCTTTTAGTTTTTGAGTGTATTGTTATTGGTTCTGAAGTATTTTGTAATTATTGATCAAGAAGTTATTCAATAGAATACATACAAAATTCCTCATTCTCCTTCATAACAGTGTTTGTCCTGAATTTGAAGATGCCTCTGTGACATTAGGAGCTCCTGAGATAAGGAAAGGAAAGAGGATATTTAGATTGAATGCTCTGATACCAAGTTTATCATATATGTTGCCATCTGGCATCTGAAAGCTCTGTAAAAACTCAGGGATGTTAGAAAGTACAAATGAGATTAAATAAACGTGGTATGGCAATGCTGCCAACTTCAACCATTCCAAAATCATAACTCTGACAAAAAGTCCAACTTCAGGGTCATGAGGGTTTTTGAAAATTGCTTTTTAGGGAAGGTTATATTGACCCTGTAGTTTCTGCACAATTGCCTTGGCTCTTATATTCATTTTCCCCTTTGCCATGATACCTAAAAATGTGTGTTTTCAAGTGTAAGGCAAGAACTACATCTATCCATTTGTCTCTAGGAACTGGGACTTAAAACACCCTAAGCACTGCTGGCAGTTGTGGCAGAGAGCATTAAGAAAAAACTCCAGATCATCCCTGGGCTCCCACCTTTGTTTCTAAATTATTTTCTCTCTCTTCCATGGCTCACGGTGGTTTCTTTTATTACTCCTCACCCTACTTGTTTATTGCAGCCTGGTCTAGATTATTAGGAAGAAAGAATCTGTATTGTTTGAGTAAGGCCTTGGTGAGGAACTGGGTCTTGCAACACACTTTAACTGCATGAGATCTGGCTTCACATGTACATGATAGCTGGGATCATGCACCTAAGAAAGTTCTGCCACTTTGTCTTACTCTGGCATTCTTTCACAGCAAAATTACTATTTAAGGCCAGTATTTGTATTGTCTCTGAGACAGACAGAGCAGATCTAAATTAAAGGCCAGACACACAAGGTTGGAAAGAACAATTTGCAAAAGCATAGCTGGCCACTAGTTTATAAGGCATTGATACAGCTCAGAAGAGAACAATACAATTTGCAAATTGCTTATGATGATTATCATCATTCCAGAAGAATGAATTACAATAGTCTGTAAGGGCAGTTAAGTCATCATTTAATGGGAAGGGAAATGTTGTCCCTAGCAGGAAATGCATGAACACGTGTTCAAAACAAAGGAGGGTTCCAGTGTGATCTTCAGGCTCTTAATTATCAGCAGTTGACTGAGCACTGGACAGAGCTCAGTCCAGAGCACTGGCACAGGCTGCCCAGAGAGGTCGTGGAGTCCCCTTCCCTGGAGATTTTCAAGACCCGCCTGGATGCAGTCCTGAGTAATGTGCTCTGGGCAATCCTGCTTTAGCAGGGGAGTTGGACTAGATGATCTCTAGAGGTCCCTTCCAACTCTGAATCTCCATGATTCTGTGATTGGCCTTGGATAAGAAAATGTCTTGACACATTTAACAAACCTCCTGTCTTCAGAATATTTGTTTTCCCTGATTATATGTAAGAAACTGCTTGCAGAGCTATTTCATGAATATCTGTGAGATCTTGACAAAGGCAACAGTTTCACTGATGGAGAAGGAGATAAGATTCAAAACCATTTCCATTGGTTCTTCATTTAGGCCAGCAGCCCTTCATTACTGTTTATAGCCACTAATGATTTTCCTTAAAGCTTGTTGTCACTGACCCTGTGGCATGGAGATGACCCAAGATCAGTAAATTACTGAATCTTGCACACAAACTGGCATAAGCCTTTTTCTCCCAGTATACTAAATGCTGTCACGCTAGTGATATTTTCATATCACCTAACCTTAAATACTTTAACTGAGGCTTCTAAAGTACACAGCCTCCCTTTATAATCAATGGAGATGAACAGACATCTCCAGAGCAGGATTTAACATGCCTGAAATTGGAATCATCCTCAAGAAATGCCTCTTGCTCTTCACTGATTTGAAAAGGAGCCTCAGGTCTCATTTCATGACTCCTAACTTCCATACCTAAGCAAATGCCTGATGTTAGTTGTGGTAAATCTAGATCACAGAAATTAGAAGATGTTTATATAATACAGTTCATAGAACAAGTATTACAACATTCTTCCAGAAATAATGGTACCTCAAACCATGAAGATGTACATTTTCGCTTTCATAATAGAACTCACAAAGCTACTGGAGTTATTTGTGGTAATCCCATAAAGTAGCAAATAACCAATACAATTATCCTAAATATAGTACAGAAAAAGTAGCTTGTGGCCTTTATAGAGTAGGAAGCCTTGAATTCCCTATACTATTTTCTCATTTTTCCTGTTATATCTATCTAGGCAAAGAACTTAGAAAGTTTGGGCATCTTTGAGGAGCACATACTTATAAGGCTGATTTCTGATGGACTGCCGGCATGCAGGGACTCAAAGCTCGTCATAAAGGATCTGCATTTTGATGAGGTGCCAGTGAGGATTTACCTCCCAAGGGTACCATTTGCAAGCAAGCAGAGAGGAGTCATCTTCTTCCACGGAGGATGCGGGATGTTCGGAAGCATCAGTAAGGAACTGAAAGAGAAAATATGATTAATTTTTAACTGTGTATTTTTAAAAACTCTCCTGAACCTAAGAAGTGACTGAAGCTTAGTTTGAGAGATTGAGAGACAGAAAGCACCTAATGTTTATTTTTACTTTTTAAACTCTTTAATCTGCCCTTATTTAGTATCCAAATTATTTTTTTACAGGATATAGCATTCTTTATGGCAAATATATTCCTTAACAGTTAGTGGTGCTGCTAAAGAAATACATTCCTTTTTTTTGTCTGAAAACCTGATGGAAGTTATTAACACCTGTATTCTTCCCTTTGATCTCGAACTGCAACACGTTTATTGGGACTTCTGTAAACAGTGTTCATGGCAATTCAAGTGGCCTAGAGCAGCCACTGTCTTTTTTTTCCCATTTAATTGATTAGGGAAAGCAGATAATTGCGAACACGTAATTTAAAAAGTTCTAAAATATACTGTTTCTACAGGCAGTAGACATGCACACATATTAAATGGTGTTAGAATTCTGTAATTGAGAGAACACATCATTGAGCAAATACCTGTAAGCCAAATCTTCTAAATGCAGCAAATTCAGAATTAAGGTTGAAGTAAAACTCAATGTACCTTTAAATATATTAAAAGAGGCATATTTCTGCCCACAACCTTACCATGGAATGATTACATAATTAGATAATTTACTATAACACAATTTGGGTGCCTTAGATTTCTGCCTGAATTAGCCATACATAGATATACTGATTTCACAGGGGGTATAGAAGCTGCACCCTTTATTCTTCAGAAAATAGTCAAATCTCTGCTTCATAGAAAAAATTAATTTAGCCTTAGCTATAGTATTACAATTAGCACTTCCACAGCAAAATGATATGATGTACCTAATCAGTCTCAGACTCACAGTTACTTAAAACAATGTAATAAGCTTTTATAAAGATCTCAAGCTATTTTATCCCTTACAACCACTCTATGCAATTGGGCATAATAAACATAGAATGGTTTGGGTTGGAAGGGACCTTAAAGATCATCGAGTTCCTCCCCGCTGCCCTGGGCAGGGACACCTCCCACCAGCCCAGGCTGCTCCAAGCCCCGTCCAACCTGGCCTTGAACACCTCCAGGGATGGGGCGTCTTCTTCTGGGCAACCTGCGCCAGAGGCTCACCACCCTCATCATAAAAAATGTGTGCCTTATATCCAGTCTAATTCTACCCTCTCTCTGTTTAAAAACGTTGCTCATTGTCTAATAGTAATAATCACAATTCCTTATTTTCCTTACACATCAACAATCTCCCAAAATGTATGAACTTTACAGTGTGTCCTGACAATCAAAAGTCTAGATTACTTTTAGCCTAGAGAAAATGTAGGTAGCTCACTAAATAGGTAAGGGGCGCACACTTTATCTTGATAGTATGTCATAAAAAAATAAGGGACAACATTGCTTCAAGTATTTTAAGATACTAATTGCATTAACAACATTTGTTCTTCAGGAGGTTATGAAAGAGTATGCCGGTACATAGCCAGAAAATCTGACTCAGTGGTTGTGTCTGTTGGGTAAGTGAGCTCCACTCAATATTACTCCCAGAATTAGACAGTTCCACTGCCTTTCCCCTGCTTCCCCCACCTCCCCCAGCGATGCCCATTCTGTACTTACACTTCTTTGAATATAAGAAAAGAAACCGAGCTCCAGTGTCGTGTACCCCTATGTTGTTGATATGTGTGAGCAAGCACGTGCCATGAAATGACAATGAGAAATACCTGATACAGTTTTATAAAGTTACAAACGTAATATCTATGCCAGCTATTTTCAGAAGAACAAAGAGACTTGTTTGTTTTACATGGTTACCACCATGAAAATCATTGCCTTTGTTCGATAACAAGGAATCATAAGCTGTTTTCCCAAATTCAGATTATAATATGTAGGCAGCTTTGGGGATGATTTTAAAGAGTAAATAAGTGGTCTAAAATGTAATAATTTTTTTTAAAAACTGCATAGACCGCTGCTTCCTTTTAAAGATGTTTTGCTTACGGACAATAGCTGATTGTATGAAGAAACTTTAGTTTCCAACAAAGTCTTCCATGAAAAAAATCACTACTGAAGAATTTTATTAAGTTGGGAGGAATTGGTTTTGAGACTGAATTGCATATTCCATATCTTGTTTGGGTAAGTCACAATGTGTTTAAAGTGACTCTGAAATAACATATTGATATCCTTTTATTCCCTAGTTATTAGGATGTCTACTTTACGATTCCATTCAATTAATTTCACAGAACAGTGAAAAAAAAAAAAACAACAGAAAAGCAGAAGCAGTGTGCGTCAGCGAACAGTGAAGGGTTAAGAGAGAATGCCTGCAGTGTAACCTTTGTAGTATTTATCTTTTTCTTATTAAACGTAATCTCTCCAGAAAGCCCAAAGACCACAAATATAGAGAATAAAGAACCATACCTGTTAAAAATGTAGTCTCAAAAGTAGTCTTATATGTAATTGGAATCAAATTACAACACTTTCACTTGACTGGGTGTCTGACTGTTATGCCTGCCTTGCTTTTCATCATATGAAAGCAAGTTGTTAGTTAAGAAATAAACAAATAGATTGTTACTTTAACATCACTCCTCTCTTATTCACTTGTTCTAACTAATAAAATACATGAAAGAATTGTCTACAGGAAGCTATTTTGTCACCACAGTACATTTACTGTATGGTGGTTTATTATATAATATATTATTAAATAATTCTTTTAATATTAAAATGTAGTCATAATATACAATACCGTAATAATATATAGTAATACAACAATCAGTGTCCCCAGTGTGTGTAAGCAGGACTGACTCACAGCTATACGTACATGCACAGTCAGTGCAAATGAGAGAACTGCAGACTTCCCTGCCGGCATGAACTCTGATCCCAGGCAGGTACACTCAGATCAGGAATGGAGTACATGTGTGGCTTTGTATAATGTGGGTGACTGGACTGCACTACCCAAGCCCTCAAGTTCTTAAATTATGCTAGAATAAACATCAATGACCAATGGTCTCCATATTTTGACAGAAATGGGAGGGGAAGCTTCTGGTTTGCTTCAGCATGCAAAACTTTAAACTAAATAATTAATACTGGTTTTCGTCAATTTTTGCAAATATATAATCCATGGATGCACTTAAGATGACACATTCAAGCAATTTAGAAATATAGACATTGGTAGTAATTGTTGTCTTTTGTACATTTCAGGTATCGTTTATCTCCTGAGTATAAATATCCAGCCCAAACTCTGGACTGTCTCACTGCTACTGTACACTTTCTGAGGACTGCAGAAAACTATGGGGTGGACCCTGATCGGATTATTGTTTGTGGGGATAGTGCAGGGGGTGCTTTTACTGCTACTGTTTGCCAAGAACTGGTAAATAGAAGAGATCTCCCAAAGATACGTGCCCAGGTACTGATATATCCTTTTCTCCAAGCATTGAACTTTAATCTGCCATCTCACCAGAAAAATGCTTTTATTCCCTTCTTGTCCCGGGAACGTACAGTACATTTTATTCTGAAGTACTTGAATAAGGATAGCTCTATGAAGGAAGCTATTTTGGCAGGTTCTCATGTTCCTGAAAGCATGAATTTGAAATACAGGAAATGGATAAATCCAGATCTTATCCCAGAGATATTTAAACTGGGCTACAAACCACCGTTACCCACTTCATTTTTACCTCAAGTCCATGAAGAAACAAAAGAACTGTTTGAGACAAGACTTTCCCCATTGTTAGCAGAAGATGCTGTTGTTTGCCGCCTACCTGATACTTGTATAATTACCTGTCAGCATGACGTGCTCAGAGATGACGGGCTGTTGTACAAGAAACGGTTAGAGGACAACAATGTAAAAGTGACCTGGCACCACATAGAAGGCGGCTTCCACTGTGCACTGGGATTTTTTGGTTATGGTATTTTCTCTTTTCCGTCATCAAGTAAAATGGTGAACCATGCCATAAACTTTATAAAAGGCTATTAAAATGTTTCCTTGAATACAGTGAACTGGTATGCAGACAGAGTGTACTTCAATTAACTATTTATTAACTATTTGTACATTAGAATCTAGGCAAGAAATAAGTTAATATTAGCACAGTCTGATGAATTCTGATTTTCAGTTGCTATTACTTGAGAACATGATGTATTTTTCATCTTTTTTTTTTTTAACCCATTAATTAGTACCCTTGTTTTGCTGTTCTCTTCTTATGTTGTAAGAATTTTTGTTCTTTTCTTATGTCAAAGAATAAAAACTCACCATAGAAAAAACATTTTAAAGCATGCGATATAAAAGTAATCAGCAGTGTAGATATGCATATCCACATAACACACACACAAAATTAGCATGACAGCACAGATAAAACGCTCTCCCCCCCAACGCCTCTGCAGATTGAAGATACTTTCAGTACTTCTGACATGAGCAGTAATCATCACCAGACTACGTGTATAAGCAATGAGTAGCTTTGGACTTGGTTGTAAAGTCTGAAGGAGGGAATTGGGTGTACTTACAAATCTGATTTTAAAGGGAAATGGCTGACACAGAAGGGAGGTGCAGAAATGTGAGCTGTACGAGATGGCCACCTGTAAGTAGCCCAGGCTGGCAACACAGATGCAGTGAGGAAGGACCACACAAACATAACCGAATGTCCTCCAAACTATACTCTATAAAGTTCTGAGAAGCGTTGGGTTGTATTCAGAGTAGACAGAGATATAGTGGCTTTTGCCTTTTTGTAATCAGATAAATAATCAACTTGTTTACTCAGAATTTGGGGAGAAAGCATGTAAACAGCATGGAAGCTGCCAAAATAATTTCTGCGAATACCCAAAACATGAAGGAAAAAAATAATCTCAGCTGAATTGTTACACTGCTTATTAGGACAGATCCACCTTTGCTAAACACAGATGCCAAGGTAATTGCCATTGCGTGTCAAAACAGCTGGCCACGCAATGCCTAGGAACTGGAAAATATTTCATCATTGTTATGCAACCACATTGTGTTTGTCATATCTATGCACACCGAAGTGTGGAAAGAAGTTAGTACGGATCTTCAGTCCCTGCCAGCCAAACTGTGAGTAGGAAGAAAATGGTGGGTTAAATTCTTTCCCTTGTCACCGTATTAATTAAATGGTGACAAGTTAGCAGTTACAAATCTCTGGAGCAACAAGTTGTTACTTGTGACTTCTTGTTCTCCAGTCCCTCTCAGCAAACTGAAATTATGTTTCTTCACGCTTTGTTGACACAACAGATATTTTGTTTCATTTTTCCTATTGCAGGCCTTAGCAATTTACTCTTCAAGCAAAGAAATTCTTCCAGGAGTAAATAACATGATAAACTTCCAAATGTTCCACCGTTTGAGGACTTGCCTTGGTTATACACCCTGATGTGATATTAAGGATTCATTTTGGTTTGTGATCTCAAGATGAAGGTTGGCTTACCAGCTCACAGGTGGTAGCTGAAGCCAGGCCAACAGAGCCGGTACCTGCTGGAAAAGCTATGCAAAAATCTGGATAATATTTGAGCAATTAATCCATGGCTGTTCTGGCACAGCTGTACTGTTACCTGTACATGAGCAAGCTGGCTTAAAGTCATGTAGTGATAGGACGAGGGGGAATGGCTTTAAACTGGAAGAGGGCAGGTTCAGATTAAACATTAGGAAGAACTTTTTCGCTTTGAGGGTGGTAAGGCACTGGAACAGGTTGCCCAGAGAGGTTGTTGAGGCCCCATCCCTGAGGGTGTTCAAGGCCAGGCTGGAAGTGGCCTTGGGCAACCTGGTCTAGTGGGAGGTGTCCCTGACTATGGCAGGGGGGTTGGAACTCGATGATCTTCAAGGTCCTTCCCAACCTAAACGATTCCATGATTCTATGAACTTCAGTCAAACTGGTGAGCATCATTAGGCTTCTCTGTACTTAAGATCATTTTTATTCACGTATTGCTCTTCTTTGCATCTCCTGTACCAGGCTTGTTCTTCCGATGATTCTTTGCAGGTACAGAGATGGTTGGAACCGCCAGAACTAAGGATGTCCATATAATACCACTTTGTATGTTTCGAGTTACGAGATGATCACATATGATCACATGCTATTTCACACACGTCTCATTCAGCGCAGTGTGTATTATCCTCCTTGTCAGTTCACCAATCCAATACTTGTTTTCTCTTCGTTATTCAGTCTCTGGACGTCTGCCTCATTTATGGGCCAATGTCCAAACTCTACACTGATCTACTCCCCAGAGTTTTTCATTGTCCTTTATGTGTAGGTCTTAATTTACTACAAATATTAATTATTTTTATAATATGTCAGCAGAATTATTAGCTCTCTTGAACACACTCTTTGTAATCAGTATTGAGGGTTATAACCATGGTAGTGCAGATGGATAAGTAGAGAACAGCAAGTGCTGAAACACTGTATTCCTTTTTTAGTAGCAACTCCCATATTTTCTAAAATTGATAAAGTCTCAAGATCTAATTGTCTCCATGGAACTTCCTGCCCTCTAATTTATTTTAATTAATTACAGATCTGCCAAGTGTTTTGCATTGCTAAGATAGAATGTTTGATCATTCAAAGACATTTTATAGTTTACAAAGTGTGGAGTTAAGTTTTCAAAATTATCACTCATTTAAAAACTTTTCTTTTTTCTAGGGAAAGATACAAAATAAATTTTACTAGCCTCTTTACACAGACACCTCCGGACAGCGTGTTCATCTCTCTCTCTGCAGGTTTCATGAGCTACAGTCAAGTACTTAAAACACAATCAAGCACAAAAATGCAGTGCACCTTCAGAATTATGCACGTCCATGTCTTTCCACAAGGAACTACACACACAGAGAAATAATCACAGATACAACTGTGCACACACAAGTTATCGCGTAAAATAAGACATCAACAGATCTTGTCAGTGCTTTGCATGCAAGGTTATGGCTAAGGGCAGTCAGAAGGTGTTGGTGAGGACTTGACTCGGCTGGTTCAGTTTTCACACTGCAAGCACCAGATGGCTCTCACGCTCCGCAGCACTCACAAGACGCTGCTTGGGTCAAGCAGGACCTTCTCTCCAGAGCGTTTCCCAATACCCGTGTACAGGCACCCAGTCACACCCGCTGTGTCTGAGGCTAAGCAGGTGAGTACCCAGTTGCCACCTAATCAGCACCGTGATTCAGAGACAGGCAGAGAGTTCTTTGGACTGCCTGAAGACTACGTGAGGGAAGATTTCGTATCTGTTGCAACTGGCTCAGCCTCTGTCTCCCCTAGCATGTGCAGCGACACAAGAGAAAAAGCTTAAAGATGCCAGCCCAATATTGACGAGATTTCAGGTACTGACATTTAACCCTTCACTGGAAATTAACAAGAAAAGGAGTTCCTGGGGTAGGAGAAAATGGGATTTTGGCCTCAGGGGCCAATTCCTCTGGTCTATCTCACAGGAGCAAGAGATAAGGTTCAAAAATGAGAAGCTGAAGAGAGCATACATTTGAAAGTTTATTTAGAGAATGGGTCTCCATCCTGGGACTCAAGCAAACTTGTAAATTGCTGAGTCTATGCTTATAAAATATTAAGTACTACTCTGTTATTACTCTGTGTATCTGCAATGCTCAAAGAAAGAAAACCAGTTTATTACTTCAGGAACCAACTAGTTTGTCTCTTCTACAGCTGATACCAGATCCCAGCACACCCAGTCTTTGTGCAGAGCCTCTGGGGCTGGTGGGAGTGCTGTGATTGCTGGACGTAGTTAACATGCCCAAAAGAGTCCAACACCTACCAGCTGCTGGTAAGCTGGCTACTGTAAGGACTGGCACCAAAAATATTTAGAAAACAGATGAACAATAGGTGGTAAGAACCTTAGTACAAAGGATCTGTCACAAGTGTCAGAAGACTCCTTAGATCCCCAGAGGGGCCAAATCTGATAAGTATACTTAGACCACACCTAACTCACCCGGGCAGCACAGTTTAGCACTGATTAGCTGATTAACTACTTTCACTATTAAACTCTAAAGAAGGGAGCTGCAACCATGTTTTCTGTAACAGTATTTCCTAATGCTGTTGTCCGAGCTATAAGAAAGCTGAATCCTATACGCACCTCGGACCTGACGGGTTTGAATTCACCACTTCCATTTCCCAAGAGAGTGTCCCAATCGCCAGGCAATGTGTCTTTCACCAACATCCCTTATCAAGCTGGGCGACTGTATCAAGTGCCACAACAAAAGAAACCTGATTTTATACTTAGCATGTAAACAACCTTGTGGCAAGGGAGGGAGAGGGAATGGGGACATTGGGAAATGAAAGTCTGCAAAGACTTGTTGGATAAAATGAAGAAACACTTTGAGCAAAGGGAGCAGAACATGCAATCTGATTCTTCTCAGAGAGCGTACCACCAGACTCGAAAATGAAGCTCCTTCCTGTTTATTCTAAACAGTAAGTTAACAGTTTCTAAAGTCAGGAATCAAGTCTGAGGTCTTCCTTCCTATGCAGGTCATGGATTGTGCGTTCTAAAGTTCTGAGGTTCTCTGTGTTTAGTTCCATTTTAATATACAACTCAAGGTCAGGTCATCCCTTGTACTCTTTTTTTTTTATTATTTAAGGAAAAATTTTACACACTCATGTTACCCATAATGCTATTTTTCAGAGTGAGAATCTGCTGCCTTCACAGTTTGAGCAGACTGGTAAAAAGACACTGTTCCCAAAAGTTACACCATATGAGCTGAAAAAGCTTTGCTTTACAGATTTTTTGTTTCAGGTTAAATCTTATCACTAATAATTTATGTTCTGAAAAATATATTAGTTCAGGAAGAAGGCACAGGTCCTAAAGCTCACCACAGAGTATACACAAAAGAGCAGGCTGCTGATGTCTAGTCATTGCTACTAGCACCGAAACCACAAAGTTCAAGTCTAGTTTTCATCAGCTGGAATCATATTTCTACCTGGAATGACGCCTGTAAGTAATATATTAATGAGTAGACAGAGACTGCAGTACTATAGCACTCAACCAAAAGGCCGTTAAAAAAACCAAACACAATCCAAACAAACATACCAGTTGGTACTACAGGCAAAGCTCTCAAGGAGGATGAAGTAAGATGCAAAGCACTGACACTTCAGGCTGCAGCTGCTTCTGGTTCCAATAGACTCAAAGATGCAACAGCATAGCACTGTACAAAATCAGCCATCAAATGTGATGAAATGTGTTTGCGACACTGAAACCTTGATTTCACTAAAAGTCTGAAGAAGTAAGGCGAGGAAACACAATAAATCAAGAAACTGAGCAGCTCTGAAGAAAATTACTAAGAAATCCTGTTCCACGGGAACTCACAGGAGCTCAGAAATAGGACAGACTTGACTGTATTCAAGAAATAGGGAGAGATGTAACAAGTTTTTGTCTTCTTACAACACTGATGCTACAAATGAGGTATCAAGCACTGGTTCTATGGTGATGGGCACAGACTCAAAACCTGTTAGCTGCAAAGACGAAAAACTGCTTATGCAAGCCTCTCCCACGACTAATTGTTACTGTCTGTTTAATTGTATGGCTTGATTGCCACATGTTTTCATCTTCCTATTAGCATTTTTAAAAGCTGGATGACGGGATATGAAGAGAATTGCTAATCCTGTGCCTTTACCTTCAGAAATACTCCAAAAGTCAGAGAGGGAAGGACGCCACAGCTGGTTCTTTCATTTGGCTCCTAACAGTTCAGTGAGATGGAACTCCTCCTAGCGATTTTTCTTGCTGTTTTGACTGTCTTTGTGGCAATGGCATTCTATTACGAACACCCTAGGGCAGAAATCCCTCATGGATTTAGTCAGCGCCGAAAGCTTTATGTTTTTCATTACATCCTGAACTTTGCGTTTGGTCTGGTAAGTAAAACTTGATTAAGGCTGAAGTTTTTAATGTGATTTCTGATAGACGGGTAATGGATTGGTGAGATTTTTTTAGAATGAATGTATAAATATATTGCAAGTATGCAACTGGATTAATTTGGTGATGTGAGCACCACTGCAAATACCTTCAGCTCAGCTGGGTATAATAGATTCTACTGCTTGCTATGCAGCACCAAAGGTAACAATATGAAAAAAAGAAAATTCTGCAGACTGTGGAATACCCAGTTTTTTCTGATGTTTTACCTTTTTAATCCTGTCGCCTCAGTGCAGCACTGGAAGGCTTAAGAAGCTTACTGCACTGTATATGTGGAACTTCTGCTCTGTCTAACACAGTGCTTACTTAGAGAATGAGCAACTAAATGATGTCTGTGATCTCAGTTCTCTTCTACAACTGTATCACTCTACTTCTGAGCCATCTGAAAGACAGCTGCCACATTCATCATCTTTTGCCTTTCAACACGTCCATGTGACACTATGTGAGATAGCACACATAATATTAAAGCTGTCTTTCTGTGTCATTGGTTTTGGCACATTTTTGATCCCCCCTTTTTTCTCACCCTTGTTTCTCTTCAAAACTAAAATGTGACTTCCACTTGTCTTTCTCTTTCATCAGTTATCCTTTCATGAATTAATTGCTTCCTCTGACATTTTAAAAACACTTCTGCAATACCTTAAACTTGTTTAAATTGTGAAAAAAAAAAAACAAAACCCACTTCAGTTTCTTTGGCTCGTGCATTACGTTTCACTCCAATTCCGTGTTCTAATGTTATTATTTCTTCCTCCCTTTCCCTGCTACATTGTTTATTAAGTTTTGTTTGAAGTCAGCCAGTAAGCTCCTAAGAACGTGATTCATCATGTCTCTTCAGAAGTTCCCCACCCAGGTCTGAACACTGCCATGATAGTAAAGCCACGCAATAGAATAGGATAGTAATAGAAGTCAAATTAAATTTTCTTACATCTACTATGCAATGTGTGGACTTCCACACTGTGAAAACACTCTTTATATACCCTTTATCCATCAGACAAAGGTTTATCTTTGTGTAATTCATATGTAAAAGACTAAACTGCAGAATTTAGAAACTTACTGGTGATTAATGTAGTTTTTAACTTCTGATCTTTTGTGCCCTTTCTACTGGCCAGTGAGAGGCCAAGCAAAAGCATTGTACCACATCATCTCAAAGGAGCAGAAAGTATGGTTATATAAAAGTTTAAATGCAAGTAAAGTCCAAGTCACGTAGCAACTCTTGGTATTGTTGTGAGGCCAACAACTTATGCCAAAGTAGCCAAATCCTTTCAAGGGATGACAACCTATCATCTCAAAACTTCAGGGAAAATTAAAGTTTATGAGCATATCCAGTCTTCAACTGGGACAAAAGATGCATGTGAAGTCACTGGAGACAAACCAGTTTTGAAGTACCTGTGCCCAGATTAATAGACTTTATGAAGAAATATCTGCATTCACCTATGAGGATACACTTAAATAAAACCAGCTACATCTTAATGTTACTAAAACTTCTTCACTGAAAAGATCTATTAACTCATCCTTTATTTTTGCATCTAATATTCAGTCTACAAGAAGAAAAATTGACGTATCAGTAAAGCTAAACAATAACCAGGGGACTTATGACTGATCCTGTCCAGGAAATAGAGGGGCTGTTAAATTATGCTACCTACTGTGTTAATAGTTTGTAAGCATCTTTTACCCAACTTATTCTAGGAATGATTTAGGCAGAAGGGCTAGCACAAAGTGCAATTCACATGAGCTCCGGGGTATACGCAGCAGGCCACAGTACCTGCATAAAGCAAAGGACCCTAACACCACGGATAGCACAGCTCTCGCATCCCTCCCACAGACGTTGCTATACGCATGTTGCTGCAGGCCCCAGTCCTTTGCTTAAACATGTATCTGGACGCCCACTTCTAAGATAACACAGCTCTTATACAGCTTTTCTCCTGGTGCATGGAAAAATCCATGCCAGTTGTTGCCAGTGGGATCAGTTTTTTAGTATTTCACTGTGAATGACAGACACTGTTGCACTTAGTGTCACTGGAGAGGCTGAGTTAGACAACATTTCAAACGAGGTCACAGTTCTCTAGTCCAATAGTTTGACTGTCTTACGCTAGCTGCAAGTCTTTATTTATTTTCAAACTGTTATGTCAGCTATTGTGTTAGAAGATCCTTAATGAATATATAAACAAACTGTCCAATTACGGGTTTACAAATTATATTATTAAGCAGTCAGGCTTATCTACAAACATCAAAATGCAGGTCACATTGGACTGACTTGGTTAATTACCTGCAAAAGAGCAAGCTCTATGAACATGAAAATTCTGAAAGTGGGATTTTTGGTAATAAAGAAGTCTAGCTATACTTTATGTTTACACAGCCCAGTCTTGTAGCTGTCATGCAAGTGATCGCTTTTTTCCAGAAACCAATTGGCCAAAATCCAATACCTGATATTCAGGGAGCATATATACTAAAAAAATGGAAAAACAAAGCAAAAATGAAAATTCTGCTGGTTCGTGTAGAACTTCTATTCACAGGAACTGTACAATGTAAAACAATACAATTTAAAACAACAACGTATGATTAAAATTTCATTTGCATGTTAACAGAAATAACTATGAAGATTATGCCTGATGATAGTAATTATGGATGTCTGCCATAACTGTACGTTGTTGCAGGTAACCCACAGAAGCTCTTCACAGCTAACAGTGAAGTGACTGGGAGCATTATAAATAAATGCCAATCTCTATGAAAGTTGACCTGTGAAACTACTGCAGGTTTGAGAAAAATGAGATGTCAGACTGCCAACAATAAGCTAGTGGTTGATAAGCACTCCTATTTTTTTAGTATTTCCAAGACAAAGATGATTTCTATATTACATACAAACAATATAGCTAATTACAGGATCAACCTTTACTGTTACAAAAGTATTAGTGTAAGGAAAGAAAATACCAGAGGGAATTGGAAGATTAAAGAAACAAAATTATTTTGCCATGGACATCATACAGGAGTTCTGTAGAAGGAATCAGTATGAGACTAAAACTTGACCACAAATGATCCTTCTTGAATATGGGATCAGCTCCTCAAATGGCCTAAAACAGGACACCTACATCAAATGCAACAGGACGACACTATTGAGCTACATGAGGTATGTGAAATGCGAGGTGAAAGCCACAAGACTTATTGTCTGTTTTTAAGATACATGCAGAATATATCTTGTACATGCAATTCTTTTGGAAATACATATGCATGACTAACAGCAACACAACAAATTAAATTACTCATTAGAGAAGTCTACTGCTGAAGAAGAAAAGCACAAGATTTAATCCGATATAGTGGAAATACAGTGATACTGCCTCATATTTTTCAGCTTCAGCAGGAATAGACTAGAACAGACACCAACTGAAGAGCTTAAAGCCATCCAGATGCAATGAAGTAGACTAGCTCCGAGTGACATAAGAATCTTCAGCCCAAGTGTTTAAGTAGGAATCACTGAGCTGTGAGAACATCAAACTAAGGTTCAAAGCTATTCTGGTTGAGGAGGCCAGCTGTGGTAGATGCTACAGAATTTTTTTCTGCAAGTTAAAAAGTAGCGTGAGTTTGAGAAACTATAGTATTAGCCACATTTCTTCATTCAAAGCTAAAGTCTGAAATGCACTAACTACTCTCGCCTTATTTTGTTCAGGCACATAGCTACAGAAACACCAGACAAGTTGAAGTATTTGACACCTTCTTTTATCTACTATTAATAGTTTGATTTTTTTCGTACCGATAGAAACTAAGCCAGGATTTTACCACTGAAGAATGAGATAATTTGAAAAACACCATGCTCTCACCTCACATTTATAATATAATCTAGGAATTACCCCCAAAGCTAAACCTAAGTTCTGCTATATGGCACTGCTAACATTTTGGCCAGAGATGTGAGATGGTATTAATAAGCCAAGTTATGGAGCTTCAGTGAAGGCAAGTCTCAGGCAGGCTTTCCCCCAGGCTCGAAGGCCTTGCTTTTGGAGAAGCATGGACACAAGGCAGCCACAGAAGATAAGTTCATCCATTGCTGTCAAATACACTGTTCTCTGAAGTTCAAATTTTGGTAGGTGTTGCATTAAAATGCAGATGTATCCAAAACATCATCATAACTGGCCGCTTCATTGTAAGAACCATCAGGAGACAAAGTTTGAATGGACCATGGAATTTTAATTTTTTCATGATGGGTCTCCAGGTAACATGGAAATTTGCACTAATTTGTGGTTTCTTTCCCTTTATTAACAGGCAAAATTTTTGGAAAAAGTAGGTATCACCTCAGAAGTCTACTTCCTCAGGGCTGCAATGGATGGAATACCACCATTAAAAGATAAACGTCTTTTTACAAAGAACTTAAGGTTTGAAAAGGTTAAAGTAAGAATTTACCAGCCAAAAATATTAACCAGTGGCCAAAGACGAGGAATTCTTTATTTTCATGGAGGAGTTGGACGATTTGGAAGCATTCGTACGTAATGCAAATAATATAAACTATAACTACAAATACTATGTAGTTTCTGATCTGACATGGTATTTCTTAAATGACAAGAAGAGTTAGTAGGTTAAGCATCATAAATAACAAAATTAATTTCAGGATAATTTTATTTACATGCAGTAGGCATCATGTTAAATTGTCTTTATACAAGTCATGTATCAAGAACTTTTATTCTCTGATCATTTATAATACCTGTTTTCTTTCTTCTCCCTCATGCTTACAAGAAAATTTGAAAATCTAATTAGAATTTTACTTATTTTAAAGAACCCAATTTGTGTTCATGTGTGTGCAAGCTTGTGTGTATGTATGTAAACTGCTCTGTGTCTTTACAGTGGCAAAACAAGGAAAAAATATATTTTGGCATTTGACATGGAAAGGCATAAAAGATTAGATGGTGGCTTATGCTCAAGAAAAATTCTTGCACTAGATTTAGCAGAGTTTTTTTGTATTTTTTTTAATTGAAATAACTTCTAACCTTCAATACCGCTTTGGAAGTGGCAGCAATGGTGCTTTCTATTAACTAACTTTTCAAAGAGGAGACATAAACAATGCATTGGTGTAAATTCCACATTTCTTACTGGCCAGAAGATTCCCACAGATGTAATGAATTTGTGAGCAATGTCCAGATTAGACCATGCCACAATAAGAGAATAGCATTAATCACAGAATAGAGATAAGAATTTCAGAATATTTTCATTCAACTTATTTTTAAAGCAAGTTACAATTCCATTGAAATATTTTGTTTTACAGGGGCCTACGAAAGAACATGCTGCTATTTCGCTAGAAAAACCAATTCAGTGGTTGTGTCAGTTGGGTAAGTGGAGTCAGCCCAGACACAAAATATGATAGCCATTTGTGCCTCCTTCTAGGTTTGTAAGTCTTTAATGCAGAGTCACCGCAAGCCACATTCCTTGTAAAGTGCATACAGTACTTACAATTAATGATCGCATGTGTTTCACCAGCACTAATTACCCTTAGGAAGAATTAGTCAACTAATCCCCACTTGCTTATTTCCAAATAAAATCCATTATAACTTTACAATTTGTAGCCACCACTAAAAGGTGGGGATGTTTTTGTTTCCTAAAGCCATACCCAAACCACCTTAAGTTGAAAGCCAGCACTGTGTCTGAAGTGCAACTGTTTCTGTTGAAAGCACAGTTGTCCAGAATACTAAATACTCCTTTCAGTAGTAGTTCTAAAAAACTAGGAGGGATATTCACATATAACTTGCAATCTACCTCAGATAAACATTCAAAATATTTTTCTGATGAGCCGGAATGCATTTTTAATAGAACCAATTTCTAAAAGTTCAGGAAAAGACTTGATGTCTTGGAAATTATTAAAATTGTACTAATTACTATTTACATCCTAAAACGCTTGAAGAACCACTAACTCTTATTGAATCTGTTTATAAAGAATTTAGCTTATAGAAAACCACTGAAAACCTTTCATATTTTCATTATCAATTTTCAGTGCTCATATTCTTTAATTTATTGGGAAATGTTCACTTCAATTTCTAACTAGAAGTGCTGGTAACTGATTCATACATACCTGCCTTGCCACTTAATTCTACAATAACTCTGCATGTGCTTTCAGTCACCTAAAAAGATAGGTAAAGATGTATTTTGCAAAGACAGAATAGTGTACTGATTCTCCCAAACATTAACAATAGTAGCAAATACTGCATATCAAAAGCAATAATTACGATCAATTCTATTGCTGTAATTATAGTCTCAGATTATTTTCCTATCTTCAGAAAGAAATATATGAATGAAAAGATGACAATGGGATCATTCCCTAGATATGACTATGTTAAAACACTTTCACTCCTATTTAGGTATCGCTTAGCTCCTGAGCATCCATATCCAACCCAGTTTGAGGATTGTCTCACTGCCACCATACACTTTATGAGGACTGCACAAGATTATGGAGTAGACCCTTCTCGCATTATCATCTGCGGAGATAGTAGTGGAGGTACACTCACTGCTGCTGTTGCCCAAGCACTGGTGAACAGAAGAGATCTCCCAAAGCTGAGAGCACAAATCCTAATATATCCTTATCTCCAGTGTGTGGACTTTAATTTGCCTTCATATCAACAGAATAAGGGAGTCCCCATTTTGTTAAAGGAACGAACCATTGCTCTTGGTTTGAAGTATCTTGATAAAGACTTGTCTGTCATAGAAGCAATATTTAAAGGTTGTCATATTCCAGAAGATTTGCAACCAAAGTATCAGAAATGGGTGAGTCCTGACTACATCCCTCATGAGTTTAAAACAAGAGGCTACAAACCAAGTACAACACATCCATCATTCTCAAAAGAAGTCTACACAACAATCAAGCCTATGTTTGACCCTGTTTTTTCACCACTGCTAGCTGAAGACAGTGTTATTGCTCGACTTCCTGAGACTTTCATTTTGACCTGTGAATTTGATGTGCTCAGAGATGACGGACTGCTGTACAAGAAACGTTTAGAGGATTATGGTATAAAAGTGACCTGGTGCCATCTGCAAGAGGGATTCCATGGAACAGTATTCTTAGCTCTTTTTGGTGGGCCAATAGCATTCCGATCTGGAAATAAAGGCCTAGCAAAAATAGTAAATTTTCTAAGATTGATGTAAAATTCCATTTCTTGTTTTCCTTTCCTGATTCCTATCTTTCATTGCTTGCAAAGATTTTTAAAGGACACCCTCAATTTTCCTTTTCTTAAATCATCTTCTTGAAATTCTGCATAGCATCTGTCATCTTTTTACCCAATAAATTGATTTTGTGATTGCGTTTGCTTCATTTTCTCTTATGACAGGCAAAATCAGGTGAACTTGCCTTTCTTTCCTCTATGACCTGTTCAGAGTTTTCTCCTGTACCCATAAAAGATCTGGTCCCTATGGCAAGTGTTTTGCAATGCATTTTGGCTCAATAAAGTTCTGGTAATATGAATACACAGACTGCGATTTGAGGACAACTCAGGGCAGCTAACAGGGCATGAATCTGCAGGTTAAGTGTATAATGAGCACGGTCAATGATTTATCAAAGCCTATATCTGGTGAAAGTTGAATTTGAGGCAAGCTTAAAGAGAACTCAATATAGCAGAAAAATTCTGGGCATTGACATAAAAGAAAGAAGTGGAAGGAAAGGAGAGGAGGTCAGGAAAAGGGTTAGGCTGGAACTACAGATGTTATAAAAAGTATTGGTTAAGGAATACAACATCTACTCTAAAAATAATGCATATATATTTTATATATAGATAAAGATATATGGGAATATACAGTACTATCAGTTACTTCATAAAGAGCTTGTATTAACTGTAAGCCTGCACTGTCAGAAGCAGGAAGCACTTTCTCATAGCGGAACAATGTAAAGTGGCAGTATATTACAAATAAAAGGATTCAGGAGCAGATGAGAACATTGTCAGGACCTAAAAACTAGTGAAATACTGGAAAGTTCAGTGCAGCTGGGAGGTCTTGACCCTATTTGAACAGCTATGTGTTACAGAAGATGTTAAAAGAAATTAAGAAAGGGAAAGCAAATTGTCATGCATCATTCTGATCACCAGATGTCAGTACACAATTGATGTTTTAATGCTGGCAGAATAACTTGGCAAACTTCTTGGTGTTCTGGGTGCAGAATATGAGTACCTGAAAGACATTACAAAAGGTCAATCTGTGTTTTAGGATTAAATATTTTTACTGAACCTGTTGTTACGCCTTCACGTACTAAAGCTGTATGTTTAATAACAGAGCACATTTTAAGCCATAACAATTTTAAAGTTAAAACCAATCAAGCTACAGTAGTTTATTACAGAAGTCTACAACTTCAATTACCTTCTGCTTTGCTATCTTTACATTACCTCTTTTTACCACTGTAGTTAAAAGTCAATATATACAGCAAGTATTTTGAAAAATAAGCAATTAGAAAACATTCCGAATTTATTAACTCCATTATTTATAAATAATATTATTTATTTAAAATAATTTAACATTATTCTCTCCCTACGATGCACATTATCTGTACTGCTCCTGAAATAAATAGGCATAATCCTGCAAACTGTGCCTGGTTTTATTCCTGTCAATCTTCTTTCTCTGATATTCCATTACTTACTGATTCATTGTGTTTGCTGACTCTCTCGTGATAATGAAGAAACTGCTAACCTAAATATTTAGAGTCATGAGTCTCAGACAAATTTAGCCACAGCAAATTAAGGCCAGTTGCAGGTTGCAGTTTTTATATTTACATTCAAGCTACTTATGGCTTAATAAGAATACATTTTGGTGTGGTGACCTGTCATGAAATCCAAGGTGGATGTTCCAGAGCAGCTTATTTGGACCCCATTTGTGTGGAGGAGATTTCATCCATTCTGAGGAACACAACTGCACAGCTACCAAAACGCTTGTATCCAAGAACTCATCCACATTTCAAAATGCTACATATAAAACCCCTCTGTCGAGTCAACATTTCAAAATGTACCTGCCCTGAATTGTACAGCATGAGATCTGAATTTCCACTGCTCAATGCTAATGCATAATATTTGTCAACATTTTTTTTTTTAATAGCTTTAACAGCTTTTTATGGCAGAATTTGTAGCAAATATTTAACCCAGGAGTCATTTGGAAGGCATAGACTTCAAAGAATAACTTAGAGGAAGAAAGGTTAAAATAAAGATTTACGGCAGACTAAATGAAAGATGGCTTTCAGTCATGAGTAAGGGCAAAATGCATAGGGAGTAGCTACTAATTTGGGTGGGGAGATGGAGATAACAATGGGAAGACACCGAAAGGTAGGTAGGAGGCAGGCTAAATGAAGAAGGAGATAGATCAAGCAAGTACATAGCACCTTTAAAAACCATTATCATAGAGCACATACTAAGATGTAATTTCTTAAGGCTTCTTATTGTTACTGTAAAGGGCATACTGAATCCACCTCGCAGATCGGAAGACTAAGGCTTACAGGTATGAAGAGGTCTGAAATGCTTTCAGTCATTTGTTGACATAAATACAAGAAAAGAAATGTGAACTGGAGGACACTAAGTTTCTTACGTGCTCTACTTGGTAAAACCAAAGTTAGTTAAATTGCACTACAGAGTCTAATTGTCCTACTAAATTACTTGGAGTAAATAAAAGAACCAATCAACCAAGCAAAACACCAAAAGCCAGGCAAATTATACTTACCTGAGTGTTTAATTTTGAAGTGTACATTAAAAAAAAAAGGAACGTATCAGAAGCTATTATATCTGCTTTTAATTCTTCTTTGGAATACATTATTTTTTCCTGTTTTTTTAGCTTTAATCCTTCCAGCTAGTCATTAAACCTGGCTATACTTGATGGGATCGATACCTGAGTCATTATAGCTGGCTACTTTACCACAGTTTAGTTAATCCTCATAGTATTTCCTGTATTACACACAATAGCTCCGCAATAGTCAACTAACTATAGGCTAACCGTAGGCTGTGTTAGGAAACAATATTTTAGAGAAAGACATTACAAGAAAAACAGCAAAACATGACATTCGCTTAACTCATTAGCACCAACTATCCTGACACTTTTGCCTTTATTAGTGTTTGGTTTGAAAGCTGCCTGCCTCTTATGCTGATGTGAAGTTGATGTGAAGTTGATGAGTTTTATGCATTCTCAATCTACAAAGAGGTCTGTGATTCCACAGCTACATGAGCTTTACAAAAATGGACAGGTTAAGCATGGGAAAAAAACAGCAAAGGTCACCTTTCTTTGAGTCGTATTGTTATAATACCTCGCCTTCCCATCATTACTGTGACCATTAGAAATATGCTGAAAAACTAAGAAAAGAATGAATTTTAGAGGTAACTAACTTCTTGCATAGATGGAGGATCACTGAGGAGAAAATGGGAATAATTTACTGAATTATTGTCAATTCTGTACTCACCAACTGATACATTAAACATGTCAGTCTCCAGCAAAAGTAAATTTAACGAATAAAGTATCAGTTTGTGAGCTCTGAGTAGCTGACTGTTTTATATGAATAAAGAACCGTATGCCTATCCCTAATGCACATGACAATCCCAAACTCCAGGCTGTGTTAATTTACTCCAGTTTAGTGGAATCTTTTCAATCTTCTTTAGCTAATGCAAGGCTGTTCTCATCTACAGATAGGTAGAGGCTTTGTGGAAGCTGGGGTTTTGCAATGAGGTTGCTGAAAGAACAGAAGAATGGATGTAGCAAAACACATCACCAAACACCTACAGTCTAAAGAGCTACAACTAGTATCTTGTTACCCAAGATGGATATCTATCTACTGCCAGAAAGAGAAAAAGCCTTTTTGTGTGCAAAGATGTAAGGTACTCACTTCGTGGAGTGGATTGAAAGGCAATAAAACTTTTTTTTGACAATTTAATACCTCAAAAGAGGGGTTTCCCAGTTGGGAAAAAAAAAAACACCAAAAAACCCGCTGACTGCTAGAAACGCGAGAGACTGACAGTGATCACAGATATTTCTACCCACACATCTGCAGGTACAGAAATGTCTGACCAGACTGGAAATATTTGAAGCATCTCTGAACAAGCATCAGGAAAAATGTGACGTGCAGCAAGAGGATTATTTGACTCACTTGAGCATTTTGGAATATAAGGCACCAAGTATCACGAAAGAGTTGTGAATATGACCGTCTCCAGAAGGACCGAGTAGCTCTAAGTCCAAGCAATTTGCTTGATTCTGGAAAAACATGGAAACTGTGGTAAAAGGACAGGGAGGAAGGACAGAGGTGCTGACATAGCATACAGTTAGAATATGCCCTAACTAAGCATACTCACATTGCTTTAAGAGTAAAATATTAATGTATTAAGAGATTAAGAGTAAAATATTAAGATATTATTCTGAAACATTACTTAACCGACATTTATTTAACAACAGAATTGCTATGATGTATAACTGGAAGGTTTTTGTTCAGACTGTCATGACTGTACAACAGATCCTTACTGAAGACAACTGCCAGGGCATAACATCAAAAAGCAAACAAACAAAACCCCCAAACTGTCCCTTTTTAATTTATTCTTAAATAAAAAAGACAGTAAAGAAATATTGCTTCCACTCTATCAGATTCATCAAAGTTACAAAACAGAGATGGCATCTGTGAGGTGTCTTTGTTTTGATTAAAGGTGTTTAATTATTGACTCACTGAATACTGTGAAGAAAAGACTCCTGCCAATACAGTGTCGGCAACAGCTCATGCACCTATAGTAGACATACATGTCCTCTTTGGTATGAAGCTTTCATAATCTGAAATGATCTATTCCAAATATCAGGTATTTAATTAAATTGTTATAGGTTGCTCTTGAAAGTTTCGTTTACTGCCACTGCAGCAGTAAGCGCCTTTATGAGTTTACTGTTCTTGATTACAGGTATTTTTTTGAAAGCGCAGAATCCTCCTCTGAGGATTCAAACATAAGAAATCATCAAGAATGCTGAAATACAATATTCAAAGCTGATCTCCATGTGGTGATTCATTTCAGGATATTTTGATTGATGGCACAGACAGCAGAAATAAGCACTTAGTAAGAACTGTATTGTTCTGCTGTTTTGCCGGGAATATACGGCAAAACAAATACTCAATAAAAAACCCACAGGCTGTGCTATAATATCACACTACACAGAAACTATTTACAGAATTAATAACTCAAAACATCAGTAGGATGACCCTGCTGTGTTGCAGAAAAAGCCCTATGGATAAATGTTGATAAGCTTAGGACAGAATGAGCACTGACCGTGGTTATCTTGAACACTCTACAGTCTGGTATCGGTAACTATCGTCCCTAAATTTGTGCTCCATGTCAGCCAACTGCAGCAAAGAAAAAGCCTTTGAACAGCTAAGGATTTGCCTATCTCACAAATGTTGGTGCAAATTTATATTGCTTTATCCCACACATTCTTAATCCACATGCTAAAATTGTGCAAATCAGCTGTCATCACTGCTTTGCTTTGAATACCATGCTAATGAAGCTGAGGACTAATTCAGTTTTCAGACTGGAATTTCATTGTAAAAGCCAGGACTGGAAAAAAGTTTGGGAGCTGTAACTTTAAAATTGTGGGGAAAATGAAATTCTGAAAAGAAGAATACAAACCAGAAAAACTATTTCACCAAACAACTGCCACTAACTTTAATCATCCCTCACAAACAATATATATATGTATTCATCTTGCCTCTACATAAAACTACAAACAAGAATTACAACGAATACAAAATTCTGAGAGTTTAATAACTGAAAAGCTTTGATCAGAAACAATACTGGCTTGAATTTACAAACACACCACCATGTATCTGGAGAGACCCTGATGTACTTGCACTGTGCATACCACTATGAAACAAAGTTTATCAAAAAAATCTGGATTTGAATATTTTCTTCTCAGAGAAGTATATACCTTGATGACAACTGCAAGTAGCCCCACATCACTAAAATTTAACACTACCACAGCAATGTCCATCTGTAATAAATCCACAACAAACCAAACACAGTCTTCAAATAAGGGCTCCTCTGAATAATCATTTCTCATCGTAAGTGAAGAACTCATGATATAAATCAATTCCATGTACTTCCAATTTTACCTTTTGTAAAGAGTAAAAATTTCCCCCTCCCCTTTTTTAGTATAAGGAAGTGTTGCCAATAATATCATTAACAAAAGAAGGGTGGAGAAAATTAGGGTATTGCAACATTAATAAACTTCTTATTTCTGCTTATGAACTGAGCGCTTAGTCTTCTGTGAAGACACCTCAGAACCACTTGAGAAACAAGGCTTAAGACAGCGCAGGTTTTGTCAGTGTTCACTTCTGCTGAAGTGAAATGGCATCTCTTTATACAACTTTAGCAATAATAGGAATGGTTTTCATTTCTCCTGTTATAATACCAGCGCTGTTTTTGGGAGGGGTATTTTACGATCTTTTCAATTCAGAACTGCCACCTGGAATTGACCAACCTCTAAAGCTTCGTTTTTTCCACTCAATGTTGATTACAACCCTGATCTTGGTAAGTTAACTTTCTTAAAACTGGGGACTTCACTTTCATTCTGGTAGATATTTGGTAGCACAAAGATAATGGCTTAAGCAAAAAAAGAAAAGAAGAAACAGCAATTCACCCCCCTGAACCCTGTAAGCATTGTTATATGAACCAAATCATGTTAAATTAACTCATAAAACTGATATGACTAATCTTAAAAGCTTATTTAGATTTTTCAGTGCATCTGTCAAACTGCAGCCACTTTACATTGGAAAACTGTTTTGCATGAAAATTCAAAAAATAACTAACTCTATGTATATGGTATCTATTGAACTCCATGTACATGTAATAATGCCATCTATTCAGAGCAAGCCTACACTACTCCACATTTGCTTCATTCTATACTTACTATCCACAATCATACCTATATTCAGATTTGTACACACAGTGTACTATGAACAATAACATGAAATAGGAATGGTGAGGTCTTTCTTCTTGTGTGGCTAGTTCAGAAAGTAAGATATAGGTATATTTAAGACCAACCTCTTTAGGGTTTGCTTATTCTTTAAAAATGCCTATGTGTTTGTATATTTACTCACACGATAGTGAATTTAACGTAATGCCAAAATATTCATTTCCATTAACTCCATAACATAGAGACAAAATTACAAATCTTTCAAATGGGAAGTGGAAATGAATTATTATAGAAAAAACCATAAAAATGGGATATTTTCAGTTTCAAAAATTTTGTCTATTTTTTCCAGTTCAAGATAATAACAAACCTACCCCCTTTCACAAAGAGTTATGGGGTTGAGAAGTCATTTCTTGAATGCAAGTGTTACAGAATTAAAAAAACATTAAGTTGGAATTTGTTCCTTCCATCTCCAAAGTTGTATGATACTGTCAGTGTCATAGAAACTTAACACAGATTTTTAGAGAGGAAAAAAAATCAAGACAAAACAAGATCTTAGTGAGTGTGTTAAAACACCTTCTAGATCTATGTATGTTAGTCTTAAAACATTAATTTCCTTGGGCTAAAAGGGATGTCTGAATCTGCTCCCTTACAAATAGCAAGCTGTTTTGATATTGAACTTCAAACCAGTTGATTTTAAAGTTAAGGCATTATGGCACAGGTTGAATACAGTAAGTCTCTTCTTTCCCACTATACCTCAAAAATTTCTTGTTAGGGTAACACAATTTTCTTTCTACTTTTTCACACAAGATATCTAGTATCTTTAATACTAGAAATACTAAAATATCTTCTAAAATGTTGCTCTCTTTTCATTATAGCTGTAAGAAATAGAAACAAATACTACTTGTCTTCCTGACCATGCTGGCCAGAGCCTAGGATAATCCCACAGGTTTTAGCAGAGCCTACTTCTATAAACTACAGTCCTAATCTGCTTTCAGCACCCTCACACCCATAGTCACTTTGAATGCTTATTTCAAAATCAAAGATTAGTCTTTTCCTTTCCCCCATATTTTTAGCTTAAATACATTTATAATTCTTTTTAGAAGCACAAAAATAAACAACGAGGAAGAGGACAACTGGCTATGTGGAATGGGGTTGACACATTACTTTTTGACAATCTTTAGCAACACTTAATCAAAACTGTTCAATGACTTCTCAATAGTAACAGTAACTCCACTGAAGCACTGTTTCCAGTACCTTCCGAAATACAACACAATAAAATAAACCCAGCATATTTTTTTTTTAATTAAGGAGAGTTGAAACCTTTCATGTGCTAAATCATGTGTTGACTTCTTTCTTTTCAACAGGGAAAGATTTTGGAGAAGCTAGGGATCTGCAGTGATTTAAGCTTATTGCGAGTTCTGCTAGATGGAATACCACCATGGAGAGATTCAAAACTTCTTATCAAAGATATCAAAGTAGATGAGGTACCATTGAGGATTTATCAGCCTAAATGGCCACCTACTGGCAAAAGAAGAGGAATACTATATTTTCATGGAGGCGCTGGCACATTTGGGAGCATTAGTAAGAAATCAGCAAGTTTTATTTTTAAAATCAAATACAAACTTTTACATTTTTACCTTCAGACATGTGTCAAGTCAATATCTCACCTGTCCTTCCTAATGACAATTGTCTTTGCAACCCCAATACTAACTGCAAAGCACCTTGTGGAATTAATAGTCTAGTGCATGGTTAAGGGCAACCACATTTCTACTTCCTTTGGGCTACAGGCAAAGCTGGTGAAAGCAGATCTGAGGCTTCTAAATCTAGAACTGTGATCCAGAAAACCTTCCATCAGCTGTCAGCTAACAGCAGATGGACTCTGCTCCTCCTCCTGTTGATTCTGTTCTGAGAAAGATATAGTTTGCTGGGGCAGAGAGAGACCATTAAAACAAAACACATATGCTCAGGTCACTGTGAGAGAAGTTCAGCTCACAGGATGTTCTTGTACCTTATCTGAAAATAAGATATAGCGACAGTGCTGGAGTAAGGCTTGGCATCCATGTCTCTTCCCTCATTCTCCTCTGTACTCCATCTTTTCTGGAAATGTAGCTTAAAACCTTTTGAGGCTGATATGGAACTCAGCCTAGATCTACTTTCTCGAATAATTACAGTATCATGAAAATGGCAGTGCTGTCGCTACAAAGAACACATTCTGGCTTCATTCTTTGGAACAATGCTTTGGTTACTTCTCAAGAAGAAATTTTTAGTTTTGGATCTCAACTGGACTGAAGCATTTCCTGTAAGCTTGGAAAGGGCCTCAAAGTACAGAATTTAAGATATACTTCTGTGCTCACCACTCAACTTTTGTGTAGAAACACTAAAAAAAGTCAGTGTTTCTCAACTTGCATTCCATGCATCAGAGGAAGTCTAAAAGATACAACATAGTCCAAGAAAGAATTTAAAGACTACATAAAAAATCTGTAAATATATTCCCATTCATGCAAACAAGGAATCAAAATTAAGGAAATTATAAATAATAAATGAACATGAAAAATAGAATAAATTTGGGGGAGTTTGATTCTTGTGGTAACACTCCACAGAATACTTTATTTCTTTTTCACAAAGGGAGACAAACCTTTGATTGTCTCAGTAGCTGCTGGCTCAGCCTCCTAACTGTTCTGGATTTCCTCTCGAGCAATCAAATCTACATTTTGCTCTGCCTGGAAACCAAGGCATCCAACATGGAAATTCAGATTTCATTCCAGGGGTCAGATAGGGAAGTTTGTGGGTTTTGAATCCTTTACTGTTTCAAAGGGTAAGTCTCCACTAGCACTATGTTAGGCATACTTCAGTTATCTGCAAATGAGTTTGAGAGTCTACCTAGCTTCGTTCAGCATCATGCAGAAACAATAATGTAACTGCTAGTAACTTAGGTTGCATTCTGCACTGTGGCAGAAATAATCTGCCCTTGTTTTATTGCACAGCACATTGGTCTGGGTGGAGCATCAGACTGACACCAGCTGTGATGCTTCTAGTTCTAGAGCTAGTTTGGGTGGCAGTGAGCACTCAAGATAAACCTCTATGATCTAAGTGAAAGGTGAACTCCTTTCGCTGGCAGAAAAAAAACACACCACAAAGTTGCACAGTAGTAGTTGTTGTTCACAACACAATTGCTGTTGCACAATCAGCACAATGAGGGAGCTATATCACATGCCACGGCTTAATATAATATCCATACCTATACACTGACTGTAGTGCGTGACCTTTCATTTGAATTCCCGTTGGTACTTGGTAACAGGAAAGCAACTAACATAATGACATGTTTTTAAAAGGATTTGGGGAATCTACATACTAGTAAGCCTGAAGTCTGCAACTAGCAAATTAGCAGAAGTTACACTGAAGAACAAAATCGTTGGACAGATAAATACGACTCGCTCCTTAAAATCCATACAAATGGAAGTCATGCTTCACAAATCAGTGTAAGCTTTTAAAATAAGTCCGCAAATACATGAATAAAGGAGACTGAGTTGATAAAACCTACTTTGATTTCCAAAAGAGTCTCTTAAAGAGGCTACACACCCATGATACAAGAAGGAAGGTCTTTCATTTGGAAAAAAAAAAAGATTTAAAGACAGAAAAAAGATGCATTGTGGGAGGTTCCTGTTAGATTCCCATAAGGAGATCTGTGCTGGGACCAGTGATAATCAATACATTCAAAACAGAAAAGATGCTAAAAGCTGATATGATACTAAGTCCTTCAAAGTAGTAAACGGATGGCTGAAAAGCTTTATGATAGCAAAGGATTAGTCAATAAAATGACAGGTGAAGTGGCGTGTAGAGAAGTCAAACAGATGAACAGAGCATCCTAACTTTATAAATAAAACAATGGCCTTTAAGCAGACTACTCCCTTGCAGGAAGGAGATCTTGAGATTATAGTAGAAAATTGCCTGAAAACGTTGACTTAGTGCACAGTAGCAGTCAAAAAGCAAACGAAAATGCTAGGAATTATTATTAGGAAAGGACAACACAAAAAACTTCTTTATACCACTGTAATAAATCCGTGGTGCATCTAAATATAGTATACTGCTTATAATTCTGGTTCCCATACCTCAAAAAGGATAGAGCAGTACTGGAATGACTCAGAGAGAGGTTGCACAGGTGAGAAAAGTGCTTCTGTACAGAGAATAAGTGAATAGACTATGCCCCTTCAGGCTGGAAAAGATGAATAAAGACAGATAAACTAAAAGTCTGCAAAAACATGAGAAGCAAGAGAAGTTAAAGAGGGAATGATTACCCACCATTTCTTACAGTACAAGAGTTAATGTCACCAAATGGAAGTAGTGAATTCCAGGTACTGAGTAAATAGAAATGGTTCTTTCCACCTTCGTAAGCAAGCTATGGAATTCTTCACCGCACAAAGTTGTTAATGTTAAAATTGTACATTCAAGAAGTGGTTCAAATAATTCAGGGAAGAAACACTAATCAAGGGCATTAAATACGAAGACACAGGAGTGCCCTGAGCCTCAACTTCTTGTATGCTTCTTATTACTATATGCTTGTCCTCAGCTTATTCTTCTCCTTAGACATCTTTTGTGGACCACCAGCTGAGATGTGATATGAGCCTAGACAGACTTTTATTTTTTCCTAATATTACCAGTCTTACATGCTTATATTATGCCCTAACAGCCACTGACCAATAACCAGAAAATACATTTGCATGTAAAGATTGCAATGCATAGCAGAAGTTACTTATCGGTCTCATGTTGTGGTGCCCTCCACAGAGCATATGTTCACGGATCTGTATTTTCATTTCAAAAGGATATTTGATTTTTGCAACATCATTTCTGATAAACTTTCTCTTTAGGAGCCTTTGAAAGAATATGCCGCTATATTGCCAAAAAATGCAACTCAGTGGTTGTGTCTGTTGGGTAAGTGCTAATTTTTACATAGAAGTATTTATGATAACACAGTTCACAGTTGAAACATTTCTGAAAAATATGCTGAAAATATTTACTATTTTAGATTGTGCTCCCTATTTTTTGCTTTAGCCTTTAATTTAATTTAGAAATGTGCTTATAGGCAAAGTATTCAAAAACAGCTGTAACACCATTAGTTTGTCTTTCCAATCTACACAAGCCAAAAAGAAATACCACCTTTAAATGTAGGCCTACATAAAAAAAGACCTACATGACTACCATATCAGTCAATCATGAACAACGCAAACTACATTTTTGTAATTACTTTGACAATAACCACAATATCTTTGACATTTCAGTTATCGTTTGGCTCCTGAACACCCATACCCAGGACAATATTTTGATTGTCTCAATGCCACCTTATACTTCATGAGGAATTTGGAAGAGTATCATGTGGATCCTGCTCTCATCATCATTAGTGGGGACAGTTGTGGAGCTAATTTTGCTACAGTTATTTGCCAAATACTGCTAAATAAAAGAGATCTCCCAAAAGTACGTGCTCAGGTCTTACTCTATCCAGGACTACAAGGACTAGATTTTCATTTGCCTTCGTATCAGCAGAATGCTTCAGTTCCCATGTTGTTTCGGAAGCTAGTTATCTACTTCTGTTTTCGTTATCTTAATAAAGAACCATCAGTTTTGGAAGATGTCCTACAAAGCTGCCATGTTCCTGAGAGTATGAAACGGAAGTACAAAAAATGGATAAGTGCTGACATTATTCCTGACGAATTTAAGATTAGAGGCTACGTACCACAGAAACCTACTTCATATAAGCCTGAAGTCCATGAAGCAATCAAAGAAATTTTAGCAATAACATTTTCCCCACTTTTAGCTGAAGACTCCATTATTTGCCAGCTCCCTGAATCCTACATTGTGACCTGCGAGTTTGATGTGCTTAGGGATGATGGACTGTTATACAAGAAGCGATTAGAGGACAATGGCGTTCAAGTGACCTGGTATCATTCTGAGAGTGGTTTCCATGGAATTTTAGCCTTTTTTGGCTATGGGATTTTTTCCTTTTTATCTGGAAAAAAGATAATGGATAGTACTGTGAATTATATAAACAGTTTATAAAAGTATTTTTTGGAACAAAGATGCAAGTTTTACAATATCCTTGGCAAATTTATACTTGGCAAAGAATGTAAACACTTTTGATTTATGTTTTGGATTCTGACTGCACTTTATACTTTCTAATTTCTCCTTCTGCAGTGACTCTCAAACACATGTTGAGATTATTTAAAGCAATTTCATTCTAGAAAACATTATTGTAAAACTACACCAATAAGATGGAGATGCAGAAGTGAGGCACCTGGCACATACCGTTTCACTTCTACTCTAGCAATTCTAGTATCATTGCATGGCAGGCACACATTCAAGGCAAGCAGCAAGAACATCTCTTCCTGAAGATTCTTCAACTGCCCAGAAATGCTGAAGACAACAGAGGTCTACTTCGGCCCTTGTGAGAGACAGGGTATCCCATGGAGAGCCAAATGACTCAGGTTTTGTGAAGTCTTATGTTGCATAGTGAAATTGAAGCTATGCATTTTAATTTCTAGGGTTAGTTTGCACAAAGACTACCATTTACTTGAAAAAGCATAGCCAAAAGAAAGGCTTCTGCCTGAAGCAGAAGTTCTAAACTGGAACTAGCATGGGTTTGATTTTGTTTGGAATCTGAGAAATGATGTTTTGTTTTGGAACTTGATTCTTAAACAGGAACACCTAATCTTTAACGAGTGTGTACATGTTAGGGAAGTGCAGAGGTGAGACTTCTTTTCTTTTCTGTAATCTTTTTTTGCTTTCAAGATTATCTTATGCTCAAGGCTACCTGTTACGCTACCTGTTATGCTATGCTTGTTGAAAAAGTTCTGAAGATCAGAGATGTAAGAAGGCAGGGAGGCACAACATTACATTATCTTATTGCTGTATTGCTGTGGCAATTTTGTGATGCTTTCAACAAAAATAAAATAATAAAAACTAGCACTTCAAATATTTCTGTTATAAGAGCAAGTTACATTTGCCAAACACATACTTACTGATAAACCTAAATGAACACCTCAAGGTGAAAGGAACAATGCAACACTGGCAGACAGAGACCACAGTCTTGCTAATTCGACCCAGTCAAATCTGTGCTGTGCACAGTAATTAATTTACCAGACAACTGGGCTATCCAAGACTACTGTATATGATCACATAACTGTGGAAACATAGCACAAACTGAAAGGTCAGAAACACCATTACGTGGGCTATTTTTTAATTTTTTTTTTTAAATCTGGACTTACGTTGTTTTTAAACAAAATATATCCTTCTACTTCAGAATATTTTACAATGACCATCTGCCCAATTAAAAACATTCAACTTCTCACTGGAAAAAATAAAGACATTTCATTTTTTATAAAGTTTTCTAACTAAAATGACATGGTACTTCCCCCCCATCACTTACAATTTAACTAAAAAAAAAAATAAATTATAACATGACTGCTCAATGAAGTTAGATTTTTACGTCTTTCATTTACCTGGGAATTTGCAATTTCAACAATGTTCTGACATCTCGCCATTTGAAGAGCTGCAGACTCAGATTCACAATTAATACCTCAAGCATATTTAAACTACAGCGTCTCTACAATAGCACAATCCCATTCTACAGCAAGAACAAGATAAAGTAGTTTGATTTGAAACTCTTTAATTGCTGACTACCTTAAGGAAGTTTATGCTATACCTGTTGCACAGAGTTACTGAAGTTTACCTGATACGAGGTAACCTGACCATGAATCTAAACTCAGCCTCCTGTGTTGTTTTTTAACCACGTTCTTCTTTTAGAAGAAAACACAAATACTAAAAAACTGAGATTGAGGTAATGAAATAATTTTATAGGTGCACCTTTCCAAAAAAACATTGGTGACAATCCATTTGGCCCTTTAGAGTGATAATCATCATATGCAAGCGCCTATCTTCTGAAGTGTTTTCTAGTGTCACAAACTCTAAGCACACAAATACCCTGTGTCCATTTTCCACCTCTAATTAATTTAGTACTAATGCAATTTATTCATAACACTCTTCTCTTAGCTAAGGACTGGCTTCTTGCAAAAGTTCTGAAATGATGCTGGCATAGATCTTTTAATGAATTCAGGACTTTGACCAACTTAACTTTTGTGAAATAAAGGGAGTAGGGGGAGGGGACGGAGAAGGAAAGACACCTACTGATGTATTGGTAAAAGGGAGGAGAAAGGTTTTTACCAGAGCAACCTTATGACAAACAAAGAATCAGGAAGTAACGAGCCAAACATATCTGGGAAAGTCAAATCAAAGACATTTCAGACCACTTTGCTGCTCAGCAAAATGGCAGTCGTTTACACACTGCTGGTGTTGTTCTTAGCAGTTTTTGTTGCTGGATTTATATTGTTGGTCATGGGGGCAATTAATTTTGATTTCTCCAACTCAGAAATTCCTCCTGGAGTGAATCAGCCTGTAAAGCTCCGAATCATTCATATAATTTTAATAAGCACGGCTGTGGTGGTAAGTTAACCTGGCATGATTTGTGGGGTAATGGTGAACCTGTAGATTTTAAACTTAATGTAAGGCTGGAACACTGCTTGAAATTAATTTTCAGAGAGGAGAGCAGGGCATAGCTATCATGCTGCATGTTGTATTTAGAAACTCAGTTTTGCTAAAGAAATCTTTACCTTTTTTTTTTTTTTGCTATGCTGCATTATTACAGTCCTGTCTAGCTCCAATATGTGAAAGAAAATAAGCATACTAGGCAGTATGTAAACGCTGCCTAACACAAGCATTTGAAGTCTGTGCTTCTACAATGAATTGTGCTAACCTAGCAATAATTTGATTAAGATCACTTATACATGTTGGATAATTTATACTTCCGTTCTAGGTTCAGATTGTATCAGATGTCTTTGGGCCACACTTTCAAGCTTTTCTTGGACTTAGGGATGAGGAGTTATGTATTTATATTGAAGATAAAATTAGAAACTGAACATTTCAGAATTGGCTTTGGGAAGGGGGAGGTTTTGTCACACAAGCGACAAAATTAGGTAATGTTGCCCAAGAGAAGCTGAAAGACTTCCATCATCCCCGAACACGTAGTTATTACTCCTGCAGCAATTAAGCAGGCTTGAATGATGGGAATGAGGTGTTCTGGCCAGCCCAACTTCTTCAGGTGAACTGGCCTGTAAAAGAGTGGGAAGCTAACCAGTCCACGAGAGTTGAAGCTCTTACTAGCACTCAACTTCTGGTGATCTCTGCTGACAAAGGATCTCACTGAAGCAGGAGTATTTCCATGTGATGATAGATGTACAGACGCTGTTATGACAGAAGGTGTTAGAAATACATGAGATAGCAGAAGTTGTGCAAATATTTAATAAATTACTTAAACACCTTCAAGAGAGACAAACTATTTAAAATGAAAAAAAATACTTTGTCAGAAGTATTATAGATTATAGTGGATCACAGCAAAGAATTCTAGATTTATATTCTCATGCTTTGGCTGCACACAAGTTGTAATTAGAAAGAGATTACTTCACTTAAACAGCTGGAAAAGCCAGTTGGCTTTTTATCACCTATACACTGCCCATTAGTACCATAAACCAGAATTGTATGCTGCAATGTAAACAACACAGGATGAAAGAAACCAAATAGTTGAATGTAAAGGTGAGAATAGTCTTTGTAGTTGTTCCGTTTCTCTTGGAAAATAACAAATACAAAAGAATGAATCATTTTATCATGTTTGTATACAATCAGAGACACTAAGACTAGTTCTATAACGAATTAAAATACATATGTTGCAAAATGTATTAGTTTCTTCAGCCTCAAATCAGGCATGGAAAATATTATAAATAGCTGTAGTCACCGACGAAAAGGTCATTCATAGGTAAATATATTGAGTCATAACACTGTATTGACAATCCATACAAACGTGGCAGTCTAATGAGAAATATTCACAGCAAAATAGTGAATATTAAGAGCTTGATCCAAATCTTCATAAGGACCGAAGTATTGGTTTGGCATGACTACATAACGCATTTCAAAACAGAGGTTATGCCTTTCTTTTTTTTTTTTTTTTTTTGCAAAGTTATGCTGGACCAGTAGCTCTCACTTGTATTCTTTTCATCTTCCAGTGCCTGGCATGAATGTCACTATGGCATACAGAAAGAACAGAAGTTTAGGCCTACTAAATATCTCAGGATCTTCTTGCCAGTGCATTCATTGCACACATCAGTGAAGACTTCCAAGATGAATCAAAAAGCAATTACCGAATATATTCTCAACTTAGTCAATGCTACTTTGGGCAAGTGTCCACATCATGAAAATCAGCACCAGAACTATCATTTTTCTCTATGTTTTCTCATCTTCTCAGGGGCAAGGACAGAATAACCAGTGAAAACCAGACTCATTTTCAATGTTAGGTAAAGGACCCGCTGAGAAAGCAAAGAGATATATTTCACTAGTCTTTGTTAATGCTGCATTGTTTTGGGATTACATTCTTTGGTGAACATTGCTGTTCGTGTGACCTCTCATGGTGCTACTATTATTTGTTCAGTTGTACTATACCTGTACAACTACTCAAATATTTTATGATTGCCCTAAAATATACGACTTGGACATCATGAGTATACTGCCCATACAGTTCCTTTACTTTGGAAAATACAAAATCTCTTGAGTGAACTCCCTATTCTCTTTGCCTTTGAACAGGGAAAGATTTTGGAAAATATTGGCATCTGCAGTCAGGTTAGCTTTGTCCGGTACATGCAAAGTAGAAGGACCCTAGGACTGGACCCGAAGCTCTTCATCAAGGACCTATGGTTTGAGAAAGTGCCTGTAAGGATTTATCAGCCTAAGGTTCCAGGTTTGTCTGCCAGCCAAAGGAAAGGAGTTATGTTTTTCCATGGAGGAGGATGGGTATTTGGAAGTCTTGGTAAGATATCTAACAGAAAAAAATATTATAATTTAGTTATATAAATGGGAAAGTTGATTGTCGCTTGACCTGTAGCAGTTACAAAGTTCAAGTATAGCCACAGATTCAGTCTACTAAGTCTTGCTGTCAGAAGAAAGCATCTGCTGTGCATTATGTGCATTTTTCTTAAAGACAAAGACAATGAGACATGAGGGGGAAAAAATACAGTAAGCAAATACTGAAATGGGAAGATGAGGGGGTATAAAAGATCTGAGGAGCTATGCACGAAGGGTCAGAGAAAAGTAGAGTATTTTTGTCTTCCAGTTCTTTGACTTATGCAATCGACAACATTAGTACTCTGGAAAACAAAACAAAACAAACCCAAACCCTACCAAATCTGTTTCTTTCAGAGACTCATGAAAAGCTATGCCGCTCTATTGCCAGAGAAAGTGAATCAGTGGTTGTATCTGTTGGGTGAGTCATTTCTCATGCTGTATTTTAGAGATTATTTTTTATATGGTAAATATCACCTTATAGATTCCCTGATCATTCTCAGAGAAATGTTTCTGTGGGACTTGTCAATCATGTTTCCAAATGCTAAACTGAAAATTGAAAGTAAACAGATAGTAAGCCATAATCCTTATTCAAGGAAACTCTGCTTGATGCTTACAGAAGCACTACGTGAATGACAAGCTAGTATCATCATCAATATACTGACATAACAATTTGGATTATGAAGATATAGTTGCACTGTAACAAAGACATAAAACAGAAGTATTATCATTTGTATCTGACACATGGAAAGCCAAAGCATAAACCGACTAAATGAATGTCAATAAACACTAGACATAGTTGGCAGCTGAGTACTCCTGTTGTTCAAGACCTGAGAAACATTCTAAACAGATGCTATCCTAACAAGTTAATCTGCACAAGTTAATCTAGCCGCAGCATATTTATGATCAGCCTGTGGGGAAAGAGAAAATTCTGAGGTTATCATGGTATTGCTGGCTGCAGGAACCAGTATTTTCAGCAATACTTTTAAAACTAGTATTTCCTTATCGTACTTTTGTTGTCTCTTTCTGTGTACTAGGTATCGTCTAGCTCCTGAACACAAATACCCTGCTGCGTATGAAGACTGTCTTAATGCTACCATACACTTTATGAAGAATATAGAGCACTATGGTGTGGATCCTGCCCGTATAATTATCTGCGGGGACAGTGCTGGGGGCAATCTAGCAGCTGCTGTTAGCCAGACCCTTGCAGGTAGATCAGACCTCCCCAGACTACGTGCTCAGATCTTGATCTACCCAGGCCTTCAGGCGCTGGACTTCAATTTACCATCCTATCAGCAGAATCGAGGAGTCCCTCTCTTATTCCGAGAACGTGCTGCTTTCTATGTGTTACAGTACCTAAATGGGGATGCATCACACATGCAAGAGGTCTTGGAGGGCTCCCATATTCCTATAGATATTACATTAAATTATAGAAAATGGGTGAGTCCAGATAACATCCCTGAAAAATTTAAGGTCAGAGGCTACAAACCACACGTGCTACTTGACTGTACAACCGAAGTTTTTGAGACAGTGAAAAGATTCTGTGAGCCCAACCTGTGTCCGCTGTTAGCTGAGGATGCTATTGTTCAGCAACTGCCAGAGTCTTTCATCTTGACTTGCGAGTATGATGTGCTGAGGGACGATGGCTTGCTGTACAAGAAGAGACTGGAAGACAATGGTGTCCGAGTGACCTGGTACCACCTTGAGGATGGATTCCATGGAATCATAAATTCATTTAATAGTGATTGGTTGTCATTTTCATCTGGAAAAAGGGGTCTTGACAATATCGTGAACTTTCTAAAAAGCTTATAGAAACAATTTCCTTCCCTTCTGTAAGAACTTCCAGTTTTCTGTGGTCTTTTATGTTTCTAAATTACATAGAAGAGGTTTAGATAGGACAATTTGTTAATGAGCAATTATGCCAGTGCGACCACCAAAAAACATATTTCAAGAATGTTATGAAAGTTTCTTTTAGTGCTATTTGAAGTATTCCATGTGCAGTCTGCCTATTTTAATGATCCATTTGGACTAGACACTTGGTACTCTCACAGTAAACATTAAAGATGCAGTCAAATTTTAAATCAGCATCTGGTCTGACCCATTTTATTCAATTATGATCTTGGTTTCATTCATCCTAGAAGGCTAAGTGTGTTTTGGCAAAGGAGAAAGATACCAATACTACAATGCTGTAACACAGTGCCTGTGCTATATGTTACACATAGCATCTGAGTCTAAGATTCCCTGTCACTGACTATCCAGAAAATTTCTATAGGCCAGGTAACTGGTATTTTAGACTTGAAAAAATGAAGTCAAAACTGCAACTGTTCCCAACAGAGATATTCTACTAAACAGCTTTGTTTAAATTACAATGGAGGAAATGCTCTAAGTGTTTTCCTGTGTTTATCAAACACCATAGTATGCTGAAAAACTTGTTCCTGTGCTTAAATACTCTAACAATAAAATAAGATTGATGCATTTACTTTTGTAGAGCACAGGTTAGTTAGCGTTTTTTTTCTCCTCATGTTAGTTTCCATTTTCTTTTCTAAATATCCTTGTTAAAACGATATATTCCGAAGTACTTAAAGAATGTCCACAATACAGGATGCAATATGTTGTGGCTGCAGATCAGAGGCAAGAGACAATTCAACCTCTACATTGGTTGACTCTTTTTGTAAATAGCAAACTGCCATGAACTAGAACATCATTCAATACTTAACTGCCATCTCTGAACAGTCATTCATATCATCCACAATCCAAGAATACCAGGCCCTGTATCAATCCCACAATTAACATGAAGCTAAACAGGAAATTAAACACATTCTCCTCTGACTCTTCTCCAATGTGATGCTTGTTGGCACCTTGCACAATGTTTCCAAGACTTTAAAGTGTGTGGCACCCAAGAGATCTGTAATAACTTGGACTGGTCTAAGGTTTACTCTTACCTGAGAAAGCTAAATCAAAGACAGGCGTAAAGACACCTCACCTTTGGTTACGCGAAATGGCATTTTTTTATATACTGCCAGTGATACTGCTGGTAATTTTTACTGTTTCATTCATACTAGCAATCATGGGAACAATTCAATCTGAGTACTCCAATGCCAATATCCCTCCTGGAGTGAACCATCCTGGAAAGCTTCGTATTGTCCTTGCTTCTGTGATTAGTACATCTGCTATGGTGAGTTACTCTGCCATGATTTCTGCCAGAATTGTGGTTTAGGTGTTATTTTTGTAAGGCTGTATGTCTAGATACCAGAATCCCGCTGGCTACATTAAGAGTCAAATGAAGGCTTTCCTTTTTTTGTGGCTGTCTTTAGAGGACAATTTTTGTAAAGTCGTTTGTGTTAGACCTCAGATAGTTTCAGTCAGGTTTTCCGTATTACACAGGGATGAAGCCAGCCATGAGAGTCCAAGCTTTATCAGCTGAGCTTCCCTAATTAAGTTTAAATTAATTATTTATAAAAAGTGACATTGCTTTGATTTCCATTTTAGCTAAGCACAGAGGATGGTTTTAGGCCATTCCTGGGGCTTTCCAGTAATGCTGACAGAAGGCCAGGTGCTTCTTAAGCAGATAAAACCAAAGACTCACAGGAAACCTTAGAGGAATGACATCTGGGTTGCAAGCCTGCAAGTGCTGTGAGGCTGGTACGAAACCGAATGACACCTTTTTCTCCTCCCCTAAGACATTTTGCCTGACAGAGCGTGAGTTGAACGCGTGGGCCTACCTGCTCAGGCGCACGGTGCCAAAGCAACCCCGCTCGCCCGGGCGCGTCGCCTCACAGGGGACCGCCACGGCTCCATCTTCTCCTGTGCCAGCTTTCTGGTGAGGACCAAACCGGAGCGGCCGCTAAAGGCGAGAGCAGAGGCCAGCGGCTCTGGCGCAGGCTGAACCCCGCCAACACGAAGCCTGGACGCCCCCTCAGGCCTCGCAGCGGCCGGGGGAAGGCAGGCGGAGGGTCTCCCTCACGGGAAACCGCCCGGCGCGGCGTGAGGCAGCCTGCCCCGAGGCGGCCCGCCGCTGCCGCCTGCCCCCGGGGAGGCCGCCCTCCGCTCAGCTGGGCTCCCCTCCCTCTTTTCCAACAGGGGAAGATTTTGGAAAAGATGGGGGTGTGCAGCAAGATCGCCTTCACCCGCTACGTGCGCTCCGGGAGGAAGCTGGGACCGGACCCGCGGCTCTGGCTGGGGGACGCGCTGTTCGGGCGGGTGCCGGTGAGGGTCTACCGGCCCCGCGCGCCATCTGCCGGCCCGCGGGCGGGCGCCATCTTCTTGCACGGCGGCGGCTGGCTGTACTGCGGCATCGGTAGGGCGGGCCGGGTCGTTCCCGCCCTCACAGCGCAGCTGTGCGCTGCCGCTGTTATCTTCTGGAGGCGGCGGGGGAGGGAGGGGGATAATTCTGCCTCGAAACCTGACAGAAAGTCTGAAATCTGGCCGAGCTTTCCTGTCACCTCCGGGCAGCTCTCGGTGAGGCGCTGCCCTGAGGGGAGGCGGCAGGGCTGAGGGGAAGAGGGAGACGGGGAGGTGAGGTGGCGAGTGAAGGGCATGGCCGGGGCGGGAAAAGGAGGCTTCCACCCTCCTTGGCTATCACATCTGGAAAGGGAGTGGGCAGCTGACAACCCCCCAACTCTTTGCAGATTCCCATGAAAAGATCTGCCGTTACATTGCCAGAGAAAGCGAGTCGGTGGTTGTGTCTGTTGGGTGAGTTATGTCAGCCTTTTTGCTTCTTTTCGCTTCTCAGCACCGCAGTGTTGCACACCTTGTGGGAGCACTCCTCAGTAAACCATTTCTCCAGGGCCCCAGAATTTCAAGGGGACTATTTTTATTTCCCCCCCCTCCAACTCACTAATGCCGGGAGAGTGCAAACAGACCCCAAAGTAATGTTCACGTGTATCACAACATGGAGCTGTGCTGGCATGACACAAAAAGAAGGAATGCTTTCCAGAAGAGTTTTCTTACATGTTGAAAACTGACTAATAAACTTGGAAGGTGGTGATTCAGTGATCTGTTTAATTAGATGTAATGACCCTGTAAGCTTCAATGAGTTTTCTAACAGTAAGAATCAAATTCTAATATATTTTAATACTAATAATACAGAAAAATAAAACTCTGTCCCAGTTATTTACATAAACAAAGAAAAATGAAATAAAGTAATTCTCAAGAGGAAATAACCTCAGGTGAGGCGCAGACTGGTTAAATTACTTCCTCCACAAGCCAGATACAGTCTACACCTGAAGAGTAAAATGAACTTGTATTACTCAAGTTCTGATCAGTGCTGTTCTCATAAAAAGATCCAAACGATGCTATGTCCTTGCAACTTTATCCTACTGGCTGTCATTTTTCTGGGATAACTCGCTGGTCAAATACCTGTTTAGCAGACAACAGTTATTTTTTTGGTGAAGAAAAGATACTCCAAACAACACAGGGAAAGCCAAGCTGCTGTAGGAAATTTGTATTTACTGTTATGTTTCCTTCTCCTACATTTGTTGTCTCTTTCTGTGTACTAGGTATCGTCTAGCTCCTGAACACAAATACCCTGCTGCGTATGAAGACTGTCTTAATGCTACCATACACTTTATGAAGAATATAGAGCACTATGGTGTGGATCCTGCCCGTATAATTATCTGCGGGGACAGTGCTGGGGGCAATCTAGCAGCTGCTGTTAGCCAGACCCTTGCAGGTAGATCAGACCTCCCCAGACTACGTGCTCAGATCTTGATCTACCCAGGCCTTCAGGCGCTGGACTTCAATTTACCATCCTATCAGCAGAATCAAGGAGTCCCTCTCTTATTCCGAGAACGTGCCGCTTTCTTTGCTTTGCAGTACCTAAATGGGGATGCATCACACATGCAAGAGGTCTTGGAGGGCTCTCATGTTCCTCCAGAGATGAGGCTGAAGTACAGAAAGTGGCTGAATCCAGATAACATCCCTGAAAAATTTAAGATCAGAGGCTACAAACCACACAAGCCCTGTGAATTCAAGGCTGAAGTTTTTGAGACTGTGAAAAGATTCTGTGAGCCCAACCTGTGTCCGCTGTTAGCTGAGGATGCTATTGTTCAGCAACTGCCAGAGTCTTTCATCTTGACTTGCGAGTATGATGTGCTGAGGGACGATGGCTTGCTTTACAAGAAGAGACTGGAGGACAATGGTGTCCGAGTGACCTGGTACCACCTTGAGGATGGATTCCATGGAGTCATAAGCTTATTTGATTATTGTGGTTTCTCATTTCCAGCTGGGAAAAGGGGATTGGACAGCGTTGTTAAATTCATAAAAGGCCTGTAGAAACAACTTTCCCTCTTTATGCTTCTTCCACTAAACTCCCTAAACTGGGGTTTAGGCTCCCAAACCTCAGTTAGTACATGTCAGCAAAAATGTCATCCCCTTTGACGGGTAAAATACCAATTTTGATATTCATGTATTTCAGCTACTGTCTGAACACTGGTCTTTGTCCTCGTGAGGCTATTGACAGTTCAGCCTTCACAGCTTTAATATTTTCCACATGTTGTGTTCCAATCCCTCTTCCTTCAAATCAGCATCTGATTGATTCTTTGTATTTAATTACTTGCTGATTTATTTCTATATGTAAATAATGTCTGTGGAATGATTTGGATTAAATAATTCCTATGAATTACAGTCAGGATCTTTGTGATACCCATTTGATAAGCTCAGAAGCATGACTTTATTGTATTTAGCTAAAAGGTACAAGTTAGGTATATGGTAAGCTCAAGGGAAGGCTGAGAGAAAAACTCTGAAAAAGCAGGCAGAGATCAAGGTCTCAGAGAGGAGATTCAACGTATGTTCAGTGGGCACAGCAGAACTGCGTCTGCAAGAGTAGCAGTACGTGGCCAGAGTTGACTGGGGACACCTTGCTGGAGGCGAGTAAGGGCTGCCCTGATTTTGAAATAACCAGAGCTCTACAAACTCCCATTTAATTTTGGGATGTCTCCATTGTGCCCACTGAAGCTCAGGGCAAGAGATGCTGTTTGAGAGGGAACACTTAATGTCAGGTTTTAGAAAGACAGTAAGGATCAGTGAACTGGGCCCTTCATCTGCGTATACTGAAAGGTTTAGCTTGAAGAGAGAAAGTATGAACCAAAATGTTTTCATGTTCTTTCAGAGAGTAGTTCCCCAGTATTTCTTTTAGAATTTGTGCTGTGATATTTCTCCATGTTTTGAGTTTTCTTTGCAGGAGAAGGCAGTGTATTTCCTTGACATGATGCTTCATTTTAAACTGCTGATAAAATCATAGAATCACAGAATCATCTAGGTTGGAAGGGACCTTTAAGATCATCAAGTCCAACCATCATCCTAACTCTGCCAAGGCCACCACTAAACCATGTCCCTCAGCACCACATCCACCTGGCTTTTAAAGACTTCCAGGGATGGAGATTCTACCACTTCCCTGGGCAGCCTGTTCCAACGCTGGACAACCCTTTTGGGGAAGAAATTCTTCCTAATATCCATCCTAAACCTCCCCTAGTGCAACTTGGGGCCGTTTCCCCTTGTCCTGTCACTTGTTACTTGCGAGAAGAGACCGACCCCCCCTCACTACACCCTTCTTTCAGGGAGCTGTAGAGAGCGATAAGGTCTCCCTGAGCCTCCTTGTCTCCAGCCTGAACAGCCCCAATTCCCTGAGCCACTCCTCATAATGATGAAAGCAAGGAAAACCAGTAGTAAGCACACTTAGAATAGAAAGCCTGAGGAAATGAAAATCCTAAGAAAAAAATTAAATCCCAGGAATGTGGAAATCAGAAATTGATACAAAACCAATCACTGCCTTCCATTTAGGTTTCACAGTGCCAGGACAGCCCTTCCTTTAGCCTGCCGCAGGCTGCCGTTAGCCCGAGAATCCCTACGTTTAAGGACAACCGACGCGCTCCCGGCAATGGGAAGACGCATCCGCCAGGACCGCAGGTGCCGGGGCAACCCGCTGGCGCTGCCGATTTTGCGGCTCTTCGGAAACGGCCGTACCGGCCCCCGAGCCCCGGTGTGCCGCTGCCGTCCGCCCGGGTCACGCATCGCCTCCTTGAACCGAGATTACAGCGCGCCTCCCGCCGCCGGCGCGGCCTCCCCCCGGTGCCCGCTGGCCGCCCGCACCATGACCCCGCCGCCGGCTTTGCAGAGCTGTCACAAACGGCCCGTGACGCCGCCGGCCCGGGCCGCCGCGGCGGCGCGGAGGGGGGCGGGCGGCCGCTACCGGGCCCCGCCGCGGGCCGGGGAGCCCCGCGGGGCCGCCGGCGGGCCATGGCGCTGCTGCCCGCCCTGCTGCTGCTGCTCCTGCCCCTGGCGGCGCTGGCGGTGGCGCTGGCCACGGTGCTCCTCGGGCTGCCCAGCTACGACATCCCGCCCGGGGTGAACCAGCCCGCCAAGCTGCGCCTGGTCCTGGCTGTCCTCCTCGGCACGGCGGCCCTGGTGAGTCGCGCATCTCTTCGGGGGGTGGGGGTGGTCTTTCCACCCGAGCCGGGGGACGCTATGGGGGTGTCGCAGGTCTGCTCCCCGCCATCCCCAACGGCGAGGGTGGGCAACCGCCGGTGGCACGAAGCCCGGGCGAGCCCCGGCCCGCGCTGGGAATGGGGGGGGGGGGGGGGGGGGGGGGGGGGGAAGGAGCCTGGATTAGGATCCGCATGTCCCTGCCGCCCTCATGTGATGCTTGCGGCTGCACATCACGGGGAGCACCCTCCGTCGGTATGCTGCTCATGTCTTGGGCAAAACCCATTCCCGGTTCAGAAATGGCATGCCAGGGCTTGTTAGCAGGGGTTGGCAAACGGCCGTGTTGATTTAAGTCTCGAATTCAGAGCTGAGCTGGTGTTTTGCCCGATAACTGCCCTCAGCTTTAGGCGAAGTCACCTTGCACAAGGAAAACTACAGCCCTTCAACTGCTCCTGCCACAGCTAACATTTATGGTACAAAATCCGGTTAGGGCTGCTTTACTTAATCCCTGGACTCCCTTTTACAGCATTGCATAAACGGCATTAGAGCTCTCAACTCTGTCACTTGCTGTATCTTTTAACGTTTTTAAATCTTCAATTTTCTCCTTTGCTCCTTTAGCCACACCATTGCCTTTGCTATCGCACAGATCTTATTTTCCCCCACACTGTTTCTTACACCATTTTCATCCTCTTGAAATTTACTGACAAAGCTACCTAGCTTCCAGCTACCAGTTCAGTTCTCCTGAACCCCACTAGCAGGTGACAGCAAGGGAATGGCTAAAGACAGACTCTCATCAGGCATTTAAGATGGGGATCTTCTTTAGTAGCTGAACTGTAACAGTTTGTTTGATTCTATTAATTAATTTGGTTCCCAACTTGTTTGTTCACTTATTACATCAGATCTATATTCTAGCTTGCAAGATCATTGCAAGAGCATTGGGAAAGGAAGCTGCTTGATTTTGCTCAGTCAATCTATTGTGCAAATAAAAAAGCAATAAAACTTGCACAACACAACTCGGCACTTAAGATTTGCAAATTCACTGACTTTTATGGTCTAATTCAGGAATAGTAGTTTATGCAATGAAGAACTATTAAAGTTTTTATGGCTGTTTCTATATACGACATTTCTTTGTTGTTATTAAGCATAAATGAAAGAAGAATGAGCACAAAGGTGTGCAGGACAATAGCAACAATTAAAATGCATACTCCAAGACAGCCCATTTGGATGGTCTGTATAAAATTTCTGATGTGATATTAGAATAACACTGGATTTGAGTACTGGAAGCAAATTTTTTAGTCTGTAGGATGTGAGAGCTTGGGAAAATTGTTTTTCCTGAATCAGAGCGCTTTGTTTTTGTCAGACAACAAGGGTCAAACTGCTGTAGGTGAAGCCTAGATTGCTCAGTCTGATTCTTCATATTCCAGTGATTACTGGTATGATAAAAGGTAGAAATTCCTCTGTTCGGTAAAACTAATCTAGGCAAACTTACAACAAATACAGTTTTCTGACTCTCTCCTGGGATCTCTCACTTTCTTAGGACTGGGCATTCCTATCAAGAAAACCAGCTGTGGAGTTACTTTTCCTCACTGTTTTCCACACGTTGATTAAGGCAAACCTCAAGGACTAATCAACTCGTTAGAATGAACATCTCTTGTCTGCATAGTTATTATCCTCCTCTGTCAACAGTTATTCTAACTTCTTGAGCTGTTATTATTATGTCTTCTTACAACGTATCCACATTTTATAACATTACCACTATTTTTTTTTTTTTTTGTAAGCCTGGTGGTGGTTTCTTTAAAATGTCCCTCAAATACAGTTCAATGTAAGTACAGTGCAGAGTTTTTATTCCTTGGCTAACTCAAGACTTAAAGAAGTGCTAATTTCTTCTACCTTTAACAGGGGAAGATTTTGGAGAAGACTGGACTTTGCAGTCAAATCACTTTTGGGCGATACGTGCGACAGGGACGGAAGCTAGGGGTGGATCCAAAGCTCTTCATCCAGGATCGGCAGTTTAACAAAGTACCTGTGAGGGTTTATCAGCCTAAAGCTACCTCTGATGGCCGAAGGAGAGGTATCATCTTCTTTCATGGAGGAGGCTGGGTGTTTGGAAGTCTTGGTAAGATATTTGCTGGAGGAATGTATAAAAAACGTTCTCATCTTTTTATAAAATTGAAATAAGAGGAGGTTTCAGCATGTGATTTGGGAGGAAGTCTGAAGACAAATACATGCCTTTCTGGAATGAACAGTCCCCAGCTGTCTCAAAGATTAGGGCAATAGCAAAGCACTAACGAAAATATTTTTTTTCCAGATACCTATGAAAAAGTATGCCGCTACTTATCCAGGGAAAGTGAATCGGTAGTTGTCTCCGTTCAGTAAGTGGACCCTACCCAGTTCTATTGTTTGGAGGTTATTGTTGCTATGGTGCCATAGCAGAGTTGCACTGGTGCTGGAGATGTTCTTTTTTGCAGAGAAATTTCTGTAGAATTCAGTGAAGTCCATAAAGAGACAAATAGCACTAACAAAGATTTCACAGCTCTTAACTGTTCATGCCCTGATATACTCAGAAAAGACCCAAATGGAAATATTTGGCACACTAAGAAAATCTATAAAAGCCAATCAAAAACTTAGGTAGAAAAAGTCTTCCTTGTGCTGAACATATGAACATGTAATAAGATGTTCCAAAAAATTGTGACTTATAGAAAAAGAGAGGATAATCACCCTGTATTACTCCCATTTTACACATAGGAAGCAGAGGCACAAAATTATTAACTACCTTGTCAAGAATACACAGGAAGTTTTGAGCACAACTAAGAAACGTACAAAGTCTCGCTCAGACTCTTAATCAGAAGACAATCCTACTTTGCTGAGTCCTTGTGATTGAATACACAATTTACAGCTTATCCTCAATCACTAACTGAGGGATGCCTGCTTAGGAGGTCATGAATATCCTGGCCCGGAGGAAAAACACCCCAAAATGATAGGGCTGGAAGATAGCATAGGATACCATTTCCTGATTAATACTAATGACATTTCCTTCTCTTATACTTGTCTCTTTCTGTGTACTAGGTATCGTCTAGCTCCTGAACACAAATACCCTGCTGCGTATGAAGACTGTCTTAATGCTACCATACACTTTATGAAGAATATAGAGCACTATGGCGTGGATCCTGCCAATGTGATTGTCTGCGGGGACAGTGCTGGGGGCAATCTAGCAGCTGCTGTTAGCCAGACCCTTGCAGGTAGATCAGACCTCCCCAGACTACGTGCTCAGATCTTGATCTACCCAGGCCTTCAGGCGCTGGACTTCAATTTACCATCTTATCATCAAAATCGAGGAGTCCCTCTCTTATTCCGAGAACGTGCCGCTTTCTTTGCTTTGCAGTACCTAAATGGGGATGCATTGCATATGCAAGAGGTATTGGAGGGCTCCCATATTCCTCCAGAGATGAGGCTGAAGTACAGGAAGTGGGTGAGTCCAGATAACATCCCCGAAAAATTTAAGGTCAGAGGTGTGAAGCCACTTAGGCCCACTGATTTCATAGCTGAAGTTTATGAGACAGTGAAAAGATTCTGTGAGCCCAACCTGTGTCCGCTGTTAGCTGAGGATGCTATCGTTCATCAGCTGCCAGAGTCTTTCATCTTGACTTGCGAGTATGATGTGCTGAGGGACGATGGCTTACTTTACAAGAAGAGACTGGAGGACAACGGCGTCCGAGTGACCTGGTACCACCTCGAGGATGGATTCCATGGAGTCATAAGCCTATATGATTATTGCGGTTTCTCATTTCCAGCTGGGAAAAGGGGATTGGACAGCGTTGTTAACTTCCTAAAAGGCTTATAGTAAACATCTTAGATTCCACGAGTCTGTTCATGCCTCAACGTAGGAAAATATCTTTTTAGGATATTTAAGTGATGGGTAGTTAATCAAGGGCAGCCATTAACAATGATAAACAAGGCTCATCAGAACCTCATTCCAGCTGTTAGTTGGAACATGGAATATGCAAACCTTATACAAGCTTGTAGCATGCTGCAAGCCCTTAACTTTAGCTGTGTCAATAAAGAACAACATTATTTTGAATGGACATCCTGGTTTTCCCCACTTGTTTAAAATAAAATGTGTCTGTCTGTGAAGAGAGAATGTTGTGCAGGTATGTGTGGTGTGTTGGTATAGAGGAGTATGTATGTCACTTATATCACAATGTTTTGAAATATACTCTGTGCTCTGATTCTGAAATCTCTTAGAGTAAGAAACACAGCTGAATTCGGTGGGTTAGGAGCCACTGCTTTGCTCAATAGTAAACATGATGCAGCCTAGAATGTGGTTACTGGAACGCCAGTCACCATGGGGACAGCAAACAGAAATGGTTCTACGGCGAAGCAGTTCCACACATCACCCATGTTTCTCAGCACAGAGGCAGGCAGAAGCAGACCCCCTTTCTGCCCTAGTTTTAGCCATGGACTACTGAGTAATCTTTCACCCACATAACTTGAAGGACAGTTCCAACAACCAGGGAGGGAAGGGTAGTGCTGGTAGACAAATATGATTGCATCGCAAAAAGATGGACAGGATTGGTGGAAAATTGAACCCAAATACTCTACTAAAGTTCTCATTGGAAACTGGGTGGAAGAGAGGAAAAGGGTAAGATCGGGAAAGAAGTGTGAGAGCAGGAATAGAGTGGGTCAGACCCAATGCTCTGGAGGTTGTATACTACTGCAGCCCTAAGCTAGAGTTGAGGCTCATCTCAGAAGAGTAATTAAAGGGAGGAGAAGCATCTTGCTTGTCCTACATTAATCCATTTTCTTTATGATCTGCCATTCTCTCTACTCCAGGAGAGAAGTAATGCCCGATCATGGGTTATATTCTGTGGTTCACACCAGACATAACATTAACCGATTAAAAATGCTATCGCAGTTTTTATGGAAATCACTTCAGACTGCTACACAACTTACATGCAACTATACAACAATATATACAACTTAATAATATATACCAACATTATACAAGAGACCCTTCATTAACCCATGAGTTAATCCTTGTTATTACTTGTGTCAGAGGGTCTTTAATAATTTGAATATTGGTTTAATTTGCTTGTATAAACAAGAGCATGCTAGTGGAGCTGCTCGATAGATTGCATGCCCTGCTTAAGAGCTGTGCAAAATTTTATCATAAAACATTTAACTATGTCAAAACATGCCAGTTAGGTTCAATATTGGAGCTGTTAGTGCAAATCCTCCTGACTCTGCTAAAAGTACTTCCTTTAGATTTATTTTTTTTTTCTGGAGCAAAATGCTAGACTATATTGCCAAGACTGTCCTGCTGTGGCAGAAGTAGGAACAAAGGGACAGAAAAAATAATATTCATCCTTTTCAGATGCTAGTTCAGGTGACAGGTGAAAGTATTTAACACCAAACCATGAATAATTTTTCAAGGGCTGTAAAATATATTTACACCAAGGAATCAATCCAGAATTTTACAATGGCTGATTATACCAGCTGACTTTACCATCTGAGAAAAAGTGCATAGCATAGACTTCTTTCCAAATAAGTGCTTTTTAAATGCGTAGATGAAGAAAGCAGCACTGGAACAGAGATTCTGTAATTATCAGATTGCCTTAACTATATTGAGCGTTGTATATCTCTCTAGTTTATAAAAGACACTGGGAAACTCGGCAGCAGCATATACAAAAGAGACTTCATTTGCTTCCCAGATCACAAACCGGACCAAACACTAAGGAGAACCATGATGGGAAAATTTGAGGTAAGCAAAAAAAATTTCAAATGTAGGGCTGTGTGCGCCAACGTTCCAAACAGTGATGATCTTTGACTAATACTTAAACCATATTTTATATCCTTAAACAACTATATGCGTAAAAGAAGGCACTGTAGCTCCATGGCCAGTTTACAGGATCCGGAACTCCCTCGTATGTTTGATTAAAGTAGGATACCTTTCAGAGGTAGACAAACGGCACATGCTTCTTGGTACCCTGGTCTGGTTGTCTCCCAGTCTCTGCCTCGGAGGGTGATCAGGGCATATGAAAAAAATCAGCCAGGACCGGGTACTGTGTCTTCAGGACATTCCCTGGGCTACAATATGAGCTTGCTGGTGAAAGAAGATTATTTTCATCAGCACATCTCCGATTCATAGGCACGAACTGCACTTAAATGAGTCCCAGATCTTTCACAACAGTACTTTTCCCACAAGTTATCATCTGCTAGAATGTCCCTTCCTCCAAATTGCCTCTCCACCCCCAAATATTCTTACCATTCTCTCATGACAGCCAGTTGGAAGGTAGTATATGTAATGTTAGCGCACAATTAAACACTTAAGCAGCACAAGACAATCAGCTTTTCATTTGCAGGCTTCTTAAACGTATCTGCAAATCCGTGATGCGTATGTTGAAATCAGACTAATCAGATCTCATGACATACAGATGTAGTTGCTTAATTTAACTGGAAATTTACTTTACTTGAAATGCAAATGCCCTTATTTTCAGGGATTAAATTATAAGTAAAAGTAATACTGACAAAAAAAAGTAATACTGACAAAATTCTGTGGTATCTCTGGTAGTAGAGTCTGACTCAAAAGCATATGAAGGCATCTGGATGCTACATACAAAGACAAATAGTGTGGTTTCATGCACATCTCATTTCAGGGCCTGCCAACACAGCACTTCTTCACCCATCATGAGGAACCAAGAAGCCGAAATTTAGTATCGGAGTATGACGATAAATACAATAGACGCGGTTACAACCCTGTGCTGCCTCCCCTCCGCACCTGGAATGGACGCAAGCCTGCCTGGGTTCCTCAGAAATCAGATTTCCCCATTCTTGGTAGCTTTTGGCATTGTTAATTCAAACAGATGGAACACGGTGCAGTGGTCAATATACAGACTTAGAGCCAGGAACCGCCATTTCAGAACCATTTTAATTCTGAAAATGGATTTTGCGGTGACTTTTGGCTAGTTTCTTACACAGTCAGTAACTTATTTTTCTGATTGATAAGGGAAATGTTATCCATACAACAATACTTAATCACCATAGGAAGCAGTGAAGGATAGTGTCAATGAACAGATTTCTCTCCCCTATGCAATCATGCAAGACACCAGCTGAAAACAAGGAGAGCGGTGAGATACAACTAGCAGGAGAATTCCCAGAGCAGTATTATGTTTCTAAATTTAAGTGACATGTACAGCTCTGCTAACTTTTTTTAATATCTACCAGAGAGACTATGAGGAATCAGGACTCCTTACATTTATACTGTTACTGCTGTCCTATTGATATCAAACATCAATTTTCCTTTGCGGCCAGAGGGTAGGCATATGTGCCCTGGGAACAAAAAGATCTGTTTTGTCCTTAATCTGCTGTCAAAATAGTACAAATATTCCCTATGACAACTGTGGAGTAAAAACACCAAGATCAAAAATTTAATTCTATAATTTCTAACATTTAATCATTTCCTGTCTCAGAACCACCCACCAACTATGGCCTTCTCGAGCACCTGATGAAAAAATGGCACGAGGAAGAAGCTGGAGTGATGAACAGTGTCTACACCATTTCCTATGAAAGCCCACTAATCTCTTCTTTTGTGACTCGTCAACTGAGACAACCAGCTCAAATTCACGACCTAAAATTCATTCCCATTTGGGGACATCTTCCCCAAAACATTCGTAGAATCCTGGACTATGAAGGGGGTCAGAAATATCTGCAAGCCACCTGCAACTGGTGAGAGACAGAAAAGCAGGGGACGCCTTTGTGTAAACTGCTTAGCGTGATCTTAAGTACTACTTAATATAGCTTGTTGCTCACGTATGTAAGAGTCATCTGTCCATGCAGAAGGAACGAGAATTAGATTATATAGGCGGAAGGCTGTCTACGAGTTAGAACAAGTTGCTCGGTTACATTCTGACCTGCAGATGGCTGGGACTATTTCAGAAGATATATTAAATCACTGAAAACAAAATTTTCATCTGTTGGTTTCTATTCAATGAACAGTTGCAGTAAGAAAAAAAAAATCAGAGTGGGATTGAACATGAAAGGACATAAATCTCCTAATTGCTTTGTCCTTAGTTGTTTTTTTTTCATTTTTATACAGCTTGCTGTACATTTCTTTGAAGCAAGAGGAGAAAAGAAGCTTGTGTTATTCTGTAATATGTCTGAAACATAAAAGAATGAAGTAAACATATGAAATGGCTGCATATCTAAGGGCAAGGTGAACCAAGGTTTCTCCCAACGCAGTAAGCAAGTGGACCTTGATTGCCCTTGGCTTTACATACTGAGTAGCACTTAAGGGTAGATAAGCTGCAGAGTGAACTACATTAGCCGACCTTATATTGCCAAACGCTAAACCTAGAAGAAATAGCTGTAGGTGGCCTTTATACTGCAGGATAGGCCACCCTGATACTTTACTCAGTTAAGAAAGCATGTGAACGATCTACGTAAAAAGAATTTTTGGACAGAAGTCCAAATTCTTATTGCACTGATGTGCAACTTCTGCATTTAAATCACATTTGGTCCAGAAAAGCTATTTGCAAGGTTCAGCTGCTATTGGTCTAAGGCTCAACAATAAACTTGCAGCAAGTTAAAGGCTTAGATTAAATATATCTGGAATTAATTCAATGCATATTTATCTCTTCATCAGTTTTGCTCAAGATTAGCAATAACAATTATTTTTAGGAACAAGATAAAGCATACACCTTACTCTTGGCATGGACAAGCCTCTGGCCATGGTCTGTACAGAGTTTTACCTCTGCAACATTTTAGTCACGGTGATCTAGGTTTGCTTTTTCAAGGGTGAATTTTCAACTGAAGGACACTGATGATTCAGACGTGTGTGCAGAGCAACAGTGGCACCTACTGGCAAAGTGATTCTTCACTAATCTGCGAGACATCCAAAAGCGTCCGCGGGAGAGGTACGCAGACCAGCAGCTGGTTGCATGAATCAGAAAGCAGCATTTTAATGAAATGTTTTAGAGATGCAAGTGCACTCATAATTAGATAAGCCTTTTATGGTTTTTTGTTTTTTTTTTTGGCTTCAAAGCCCCAGGGAGATCAAAGGCAATTAGAAAAAATTGAAAGCAAAATAGGTGAAAGTAGTCACTGAAACACAGCCAGCTATTAGTGCTGTGTTATAAAAAACACATCCTCTTGAAAAAACACCTTTAAAATAACGTATAAAGAAGGCATGCCTCGCAATGGAATGAAAATTGGTGGATACAGAAATTCTTGTATCCACAAGAAAGTCCATCCAGATTAATTTTATTGCCAAGACAACTATAAAAAGTGTATTTTTCTAGTTGTTACCCATGTGCTAATATTTTTTCATGAAAATACTAATCAGCCATGCATCTTAATAGCACAACAAAGCCCATGTAATATTTAGAATACAGCTTAGAAAATTATGCAAAGGCAGTTTTCATTTCACGCAACTCTATCAGTTTGCTTAAAAATCTGGTCATCAATCATTCATAATTATTAAATATTTATAGTAAATGAAACATTTATGGTTATGATCTACTATGCTTCTATAAAACAAAAGCTCATATATGGAAAGAAATGACGAGCTTGATGTACAGGGAATTACTGAGACGCACAAGTACCACCTATGAAATTTGTATGAAAACGTTAATTCCAAATCTGTGAATTGACTGGGCAGGCCTCCCCAAGCCCAATCTTTCAATTATTGAACCATTTACATGTAAAATATAAAACTACAACACCCAAAGGAACCAAACAAATCATGCCAGCTAACTGCATGAAATGCATTTTGATGCATTTAAGAATGCTTCTTAAATAGAAAAATGCACAATTCTACAAGACACATCCGTTGTGATTAATAATACCCGGTAGCAAAATGTCTGCTCTGAACTGTTTATCTGATTAGCTGTTTTTACTTGAGCAATACTAAATACACATCACATATCTAGCTAGCTTTTTAGTGACTCAGGCCTCAAGCTCAACTCATGACAGAGCCCAGGCTTCTCCATCTCTTGATCTGAGTTCAGTGAAGGTGCAATCAAATGCCAACCAGCCAGGAACAAAAACTGAATGAATATTTCTTCATCTCAAACACATTGCTCAAATATTCTACAAGACAAAATTTCAGACAGAATAGGACTGACAATCAAGCTTTATTCCTCCTTTTCTTCCTACAAAATGTAGTTGACCTAGGTTATTCCAGACAGAACCCCCCAGGACCGTAAGGTCGAGCCATTGCTGAAAGCAATCCTGCAAACACATGGCTACACCAACAATACCTCATTTATGTTTTCTTGCTGACCATTTTGAATAAGTCATAATCCTTGGTTCTGATCCTGGGCATCTCTTTTATTGCTAATAGGTAGATGTAAGCATATGCACATTTTTTTTTCCAAGTACTATACTCATTTGGCAGACATGCCTTGAAGTAGGAATGGCAGATAAAAATGAAGGATAGCTATACCTGTAGTTTAGGCACTAATTCTTGCTGAGACAAACAATGCTATTTAATCAGTTACAATATTGCTGTGCTAGAGATTCCTTTAATAATAAATACCTTTGTTGTGTCTAACACAAATACGTTTGCCAAGTCCCTTGAATATTCAGAAATTACAAGGACTTTTATTCAAGGTAAACCCACAAAACCAAAGGTGATTTTGCCTGTGCTTCAAGAACAGGAGAAAACAGAAACAATTAAGATGTTCAAAGCTGCCACGGAGAATAGGTCAGAAAATCTGAAATTTCATCATTAAAAATTTTGCATTAACTCAGAAATCCATTTACTAGTAAATAGAAATACAGCCAAGTAAAGAAAATGCACAATAGAAATACTGGGTCAGACTGCGAAGATGTACGCTTTTCAGGAAGAGCGGATATTAATGGTGAAAATAGCATTACCTTATAAAGAAGAGAGATCAACTTGAAATATAGAGCTGGTGATAAAGACTCTTGAACTTGGAGACCTCTGAAATACGGATCCAGTTCAGAACTGAAGTACCTTTCTATCAGACAAATAAATAGATAATGTTTATTCCAGTACACTCTGATGTCGTAAGGCATAATTCATTAATGCACAGCAAGCACTTTGGGACTCCTGGGAATCATTATAATATGCAAAGGACTACATTTTGCTGATGTGTCAGATTCATCCAAGCTTTTTTTGAGAAACTTTTTTTTTTAGTCTCAGGGCCTCGTGGTCATTTGTGACTGGAAAGCAAGAGTACACCCGTCTCCTCAATTTTTCATGGAGCAAATAGATGTTTTGATACAACTCTCTGTTATGAAAACGTTCTAGACAGTCTTGATTGCATGAAATCAGCCTCCTAGTTGAACTTCTGTGACATTAAAGAGACAAAGTGGTGGTTAGAATTGATGCACATCTCTCAAAGCAAGCATATTTCTTGCCTTGAAGGAGACCGATGTCAGCCTAGATGAGCTGCATAAACAAGACGACAGATTCTTTGGACTGAGAATCTCAGTTGGGGTTGGGACTCAGACAGGAACACTGATTCTGGCTGGCAAGTTCTGCAATAACTGGGGACTGTGGATGCCAGCTGGGAAGCGAGGGTGGTCACAGAGAGTAAATGGCAGGATTTCAGGGAGAAGAGAAACAGGCTGATGACCAGAGGTTGTTCACCCGCTCAGGAGGCCTCTTTCAGAAAGTAATAAATAGTGCTTGGAAGGTGCTTCAAAAGAGCTCTCCAAGTCAGTTAACTAGTAAACCAGCTTCATTGTGCTGAATTCGAGCACTGCCTAATTGGGGCAAAATGCTGCCAAGTCCTGTCCTCCACATCTGCACGTTCCACAGCACTGATTTCTTTGAGCAGGACCTGTAAGCACGTGTAGCGACTGGGACTCAGACTCACCCTGCTCCTACACGAATATAAAAAAAGCTTTCTTTGATGGCAGTTACACATGGCATGCATCCCAGGCAAAGCTTGTCATATATTTAAACATGTATTTTTCATATTGGTGATGAAAACATCAAATTGCCTCTAGTAAATATCCTTTTCCTTTTTCAAATTTTTGTACTGTCCGTTGAACTGAGCGGAACTGATCAGCTCTTAGAAGGCACCATCTTAAAACCATGCTGTTGATACTCTTTTTCCCTGTAAGTCTAAGCAGTCTAAACGGATTTTATTTGCAATACACCTATGACGATAATCTTACTTGTAACACTTCACGAAAAAAAATTAATTTACCAGCTTTTAAAAAGAATTCATATTTGGTCCTTCTTTTCTAGACAGTGGGGCTTTCCTCATAGAAATAGAAATACTATTATGCATCAGCAGGAACTACAGCTCCCATCAAGATTTTCATCTAACAAAGCAAATACCTGAAACAACGTGCTGTATCCCACAGCTTTTAATGGTGGCATAGCGGGCTGACCATGGAGGGGCACGGTCCTGCTGATTTCAGTGCAACTAAGTTAACCATTAAGCAGGGTTCGGCCCTGCTTACTCACCCGAATGAAGAGTGCATAAATTTCCCAAAACGTGACACGTTGTTTGCAGAAACATCTAACTTCATCTATACTCCACATCCACATTTCAAAGAAGGCACTTGTCTTCAAGAGTAGCTATAAGCAAGAAAAACGCAGCAGCATGTCATGAACCTGATTTGTGCTCCGAGCTGTCTCTAATGGAGACATTCCCTCGTTTTATGATTTAAAACCTACGCAAGTTCAAAAGGCTATTTTGAAAAGGAGTAAGTTTGGGATACTGAAGAACTGCTGTAGAAGAGAATTATGTTTTTCTCTATGTAACCGTTCGGCAGCTCCTAAGCTGGTTGGTGTAGAGAAGAACTCTGTCCTGACAGCATATAAAGGAAATAATTTTGCAGTTGCAGTAATGGGGGCATTCGCTCTGGTTATGGAAGGACCCGAGTTCTGTTCAACAATGACCCATAAGGAAATTGTTATATAAATAATAAATCAGTTGTTTTGGGGCAGTAATGTTTGCTAAGAAGGAAAAAATCTCTAGGCACAGTCATTTTATAGGGAGTCGCTCTTTATTATCACATATTTTATTCTTTCAATTGCACCAACCCCTAAGGACGCCAGCCTCATTGTGCGGAACGCAGCTGTAAACACACAATCCAAAGACAGCCCCTGGCCCAGAAAGCTCCCAAACCTACGACCGTTCAAATACTCTCTCAGGATTTTAAAAAATACATTGAACAAGCAAGACCATTTTTTAAAAGAAGAACTCAGGACTGGCTGCAGAAACATGTACTTACCTGTTTCAGTGCTGTAAATATGTAATTTAGGCTGCTGCCTCATAACATATTTTGTGTCTAATTTAAGGAACTGTATATTTGGACAAGAGGGTCTGGACGCCTGTCAGGTAAATATTACAAGCTGTAAATTTTCACAGCGGATTTAACACTAAATTTAGTTAGCACTATATATAAAGAGAACATTGACCTGATGTCAGCCCTTGTCCTTGACAGTGGTTGGCCTGAGAAGGAGCTAAGGATCCCCGAGGAATGCGGCCGAAGCCTCCCTTAAGCTCCAAACAGCTATATTCTGTGGTGGCAACCCTGCCATCCTTTATACCAGCACCGCAGCAGCTTCAGCTGGTACGAGAGCTTATAGCCTTGTCCTCCCTAGTTCACCTCACGGTGGGGAACACTCATACCGGACAGAAAAGTGCTTATGAAGAAGAGGCTTAGAGGCCAGGCATCACCTACGCTTCTCGTGTGCTCAGCCTAGCAGCCAATAAAGAGAAAATCTTGGAGTTAAAAAATTAAAAATAAAGCACTTTTGAATTCCTACAGTGATACAGAAGCTATGGCTTTGCACATGCTGGTTGCTGATAACTGCCCACAGAGGCAGCTTTCTAATTTAAACTCTTCTCTTTGAAATATCTAGAGGAATGCTATAAAAATCCACCGGTTTGGACAGGCAAGCCTGCATTTTTTTCTTCTGTTCCCTCAAATGCTTGAGCTTTGAAAGGACCTTTAATTATGTCAGTGCTCTCACTGAACAGCCCAGTCTCCTGCAATATTGCTGACATTTTGTGTTAGCAGTAATTTTACTTTTAAATATATACTGAGCACAATCCAAGTATTTGTTTTTGCAAAACAGGTGTAGACATTCTTCACCATGTATATTACCACATACTACATGGTGACTTTTCGTTATGGCTGTTACTTTTAAATATTGAAAGCAAGTCACTTAATCTACCCTCTCAGGTGTTGTCGGTTTACACACAGCGATCCCACTGGCAAACGCAACTGCAGTAAAATCTCAGCCAGGTTAAAGCAGAGCAAGGCTGAGCCCAGCGGAAAATGAGGGCGCTGTAGGCGTGCAGGGAAGCAGCAGGTGGCAGAATTTGCTTTTGTTTTAGTACTCCCCGAAGACTGCAGCACTCGGGCCCTCTGGCATCTAACAACTGCTCATGAGGCGCTCTCTCGGCCTCTGATCTGTGACACCCCGACCGGCTGCGGACGCTGAGGCTCACTGCACACCGTGCACAAGTCTGAGCGCTTTCCCAAGTGTTCCTTAAAACAGTGCCATATCCCTGTTCAGAGGATGCGGCTTTGCCAAATGGTTCAAAATTCCTGGAGATGGAAGGTGCCATCATTACTATTCTTTATTTCTACTACGGTAGAAACGAGGACAAAGCAGGGTTGAAGGTAAGCTGTGCTTGATTTTGTGCAGTCAACGCAAAAAGCAGCCCTTGGCCCGAGTAGCTGTTAAATAGTACGTGGCTGATAGACAAGGTAGCAAGAGCTCTTGCTCTCCTTCACGAATAGTAGTTTTTTTCTGGAAATAGCCAATGCACTCACTATGGGGTACGTGGAAGACAGAAAACCTTGATGCAAGGCAGCCCAAAATGACCTGCAGTGTTTTAACATGAACAATTTGCATTGTCACACAAATTCGTGTGATTCACACACTGGCCGCTTTCACCTTTCACATCCCACGATGTGATTTTTGAAGACATAGCTCCATCCAAGAAATGTTGCTGCCGGTTTTCAGGGGGAAATCGGCCCTTTGTCAGTGATTACAGTACGAGGAGGCAAGGTGATTCGCCAGCAGCTAGCCAGCGGGAGAGCTGGAGAAACACCACAGGCATTTGGAGCCTTATTTCCATATTTTAAACACTTGACTAAACTTTCTCCCTACAAAATGTTAGTGTAGAGCAAACTGTTCTGCTCCATTGCTCAGACAGCATTGTCAGTCTGTGTTTACATGACCTGTGTTAGGCAGGGTTGTTGCTCTGTACCTGTTTCCCTGATTAATGAATCTTTTCTCTCGCTGGCCATTTCACAGAAACAGCTTCTTATTTCCTATTTACAGGGACTATTTGCAAAGCCACCTCAGTCAGCGGCATTGAAATCTCATCAGCAGCAAACTGCTACAGGGAAAAATATGTTCCAATTAATATTAAATGAGAAATGTGCTAATGTTTTTTCTTTTCCTTTTTCAGAGCTGCTAACGAGGAGAATTAAAATAGCATCTTCCAGTGAACTGGGGACAGATCTAAGGTGTTAAAAGTTTAAATCTGAACATAAACAAAGCCCTCTCAAGCCCCCAAATACCAACCCCGTTAATGGGAAAATGTCAAAAATACCTGTGAGCTTTCCAATGGCCTTTTAAAAAACTGAACACTGGCACCAAATCCCTGAAATAATGGACCAGCTTGTTACCAAGCTGGAATAAATTTCATGGTTTTTTAAGGTGAATGTAGCTTTGGCTTATGGTGCTAGTTTGACAATCTTAGAGATCACAGTCATCTGCTTCTGCCTCAAGCTAAGACAGCAGGCGCAGAGGCAGGGTGAATTTATTCAGTGCTCTAATTTTGCTCAGATTTGTTAGAATAGAAGAGTGTACTTAACTTCAGACTGTGAGAAATAACAGCTTTTAAATCATGTCTTTTACAGAGATTACCGCTGTGGAATCAAAATGGTAAGACTTTGCCAGCTTCATAGTTAAAATGACATTTTTCTTTCCTTAAAACATACTGAGTCATAGCAATCTTCCACACATTTTTAAGGCCTATTTTAAGGAGACCCACTATTGCTGGTTATTGTCTTCCCTTTAGAATTCTGCAACAGTAATTATTTCCTTATTGTCACATATCTGATGGAATTCCTACGTCAGAACAACAGATTGCCTATATAAAATAAATATTGACATGCAGATTTACTGTACTATCAGCCACTGTATGACTAAGTTGAAATACCTAAACAAAAATTTGCTATGAAACTAGCATTTATCATTGTAAGTCCTTAAACTCTGCTGGAAATGGCATTGTAATATATATATAACACAGAAATATAATCAGGGACCCAGATTATATTTCCAGGGGGAAATTAGGAATTCTACAGCATGAGATGCATTACATACAATATGGTCCAAAGTAAATTGAAAACAGTGGAAAGATTTCAAATTGTCTGTAAACGACTTACAGTCAGGCTGTTAATACTCAGTTCTTCGAACTGCAACTCTTGGGACTACAAATAATTCTATTTCTAGACTATGATGATTCACAAGAAATCCCCCTTTTCTTGTATCCACTTGTCCATTTGCACTTCAAAGTTTTGGGGGACATTCTCCCCTCCTCCCCTTTTTTCTGTATAGATTATATCACACACTGTGCGATGAGCCAGTCTCAATCCCGAAACCAAGAGTGGTCACTATTAGATTATGGTGCAGATCGCTATGTAACACCACCAGATGCTTTTGCTTTGGCTTCAGATGAAGAGTCCCATTGCGAAAGCTGGATATCCCCTGCACCCTCTTCTCTTCCCGAAATGTTAGGACTTTCCATAAATGATCACAAGATCATATAGCCAAAGATACTGACTGCAATTAATCTGTGTTTAATTATCCAAGAAAGAACGTGCTGGCACTGCCCTAGACATGGAGGAGGGGGTGTCTACAAACAAGTCACTGATGCGAATTCCATGTTAGGAACACAGCAACTTTTAAGCAGCAAAGCTGTGCGCTTGTGGCAGTCGCACTATCCTGCATGCAGCTCAACTTTTTGGTGGGTTTTGCAGCTCATGCCACATGCTGTGCAGCCGTGGTTAGGCAATTTCTTCGCACCTAAGCCAGTTAACACTACAATTGCAGTAGCAGTATGTCTTTCGTCACTGCAAATAGTAAGAGCACTCATTCTCCCAGCTTGTGCACAGCAATATGCCATCACCAACTTCGGCACCAGCAGTTCTCTTCTCCAAAAACTTTTAGGTGACATTCTGGCCCCACTGAAGCCAGAGGTCAAAGTCTCATTTATCCAAATATCTGTTAGACACGCAAAACAATCCCCAACTTGTCATTTCTCCCCCTTTCACAGATAGGGAAAGGCAATAACTATCATTCACTTGCACTAAAGCTTTTGCCATCAAGAGTTTGATTTCAGAGGCAGTTGCCTTCAGGCCTTACAGCAAAGTGCAAAACGCATGTTTGAAGAGGTTATTTAAACATTTGGCCTCTCCACAGTACAACATGCCACCCAGGAAACAAATTCCAAGAACACGTGCCTTTAAAAAATAACCTTTAAAAAAGACAGCTGTTGATGCTACACATCTAGCCTCAGACATTTGGTCGGTCAGCTTAAACCTATGCCAGGCTGCAGCCACCTACATGTGGAAGCAATATTCCATCAGCAGCTAAATATATTCATATCATAATAGGGGCAGAATACAAAAAAACCTGCAAGTCTCCACCTACTAAATTAAGGGATCAATTCCCTAATTCAGCTGGGAAAAGTAATCAAAGCAGACTGGAATAGTCACATTCCAGCCAGCAGACAAAAAAGATTGCATTATGTGTGCATCCCAAAATAAACATCATGTGAATGCTCTACTTGGCTAAGAAAATGGAGATAATTAGGAAAGGGAATCATTGTCTTTTGTATACTGATCTATTAATTGACATGTTTTTTCCTAGCTTAAAAATGTGCTAAGAAGTGGAAATTACAGATGTTTCGGGGCTTCTGGAAGACAATTTTACTTCTTTGCTGTTCATTGCATTCTTGCTTCTATGTGAGAGCATACACAGGCTCTGATTACGATAAGCAGTCAGAACATTGCTTATGAATACCGTAACTGCAACTTGCTAGTATAATGTTTAATAAAAGCCAGAAAACCAATTAGAGATTTACCTGGGTTACCATAACTAAAAACTTTATCAACAAAGTCTAGAAAAAAGTAATAATCATATTTATTTATTAGATAATTGAATAAAAACTTATTTCACCAAGAAAATACCTTGCAGCCTGCTGGTGTGATAAAGATCCTGCTGTAAACCTGAGCCATTTAATGCCTGCTCTTCTTTATTTTGCCATTTGTGTTACTCTACAAATAAGTTTAAAAGGAAGGTGTTTGGGACGGGACAATTTATCTCCATGCGGTAACACAGCCTTGGATGCTGACAATAATTCAGCGGGTGGCTTACTGCTGTTTTGTATTTTGCAGATAATTTTCTTTTACTTGCAACTTTCATGCTTTCTTAGCCCATATATTGCCTCTTTCCCCCCCACTTCTGCTTTTGTCATGATTTTTTATCTGAACCTTGTTCTCCTTTTAACTTGGGCGCTGTACAGACATAGGAGATCCTGACCTTTGACAGCAACGGGGAGGCAGTTCTGGAGAGACAGAACACCCGTAAGCTCCTAAAGTGAGCGATGTCAGAGGGGAAGGACAGCCTCAAGTTGACGGTCCCTTTTGCATGCATCTCTAGCAAAAACATTTCACTGAGTCACCAAAGGGAAAAAAAAAAGCCTAAGAATTTTTGCTGATAATTTTTTCCCTTTCATTTTAGAGCAACATAACGCTTGGCTGAATATACTCAGCCAAATGTTCTATGAATTGGGAATCTCCCAAGCTTTTTTATTTAAAGAGCTCTTGATACCCTTTTCCAGTAAGTCAGCATTACTGCAGTAAACACTGAGCCTTTCATAACCTTGCTATGTGCGAGCCCTTCTGAAAGTCACTCTGCAATCAAATGTACTGGGATTTCATAATAGTAATTTGCCACACTGTCAGAAATAGGCTTATCATGCTGCTGTCATTGGTATCATGTGAACATCACTCAGTATGCTGTGCCCTTCAAATGCAAGCCAGTGCTCTAAGCCAGTAGTAGAGAGAGAAAAAGAAAAAAAAAAAGGAAGAGTAAGAGAACATTAACTCTTCAAAGTCAAGAACAGCCTAAGCCTGAAGGAAGAAGCTGCAGAGCTACTGTATATGGCGTGGGCACCTCTTCAAACACCAGCAATATTGGCTGGGTAATAAAGTAGCATTTTTTTTCCAGTCTGCCTGAAATCTCTGATAAATCCGTTCCCCTGTTGGCTCTCATTCTGTGGAGCGGGCCATCTAATTTCTAACGCCACTGGAAAGACATAATTCCCAATGCCCACAGCCCGTTAGCAGATCTTGACTAGTTATTCAGGTTTTAAAACTATATTTCCATCCTTTTCCTTTTCTGGGTTTTTTTTGGTCTTTTTTTTTTTTTTTGCAAGTGTTTTTGTGAGTAGTTTCCTAAGCTTTCTCTGTAAAAAGTCTTAGAGAGTTGGAATTCACAAATAGCTTTTTTAAAGCAGCAATAGGTAACACTCTAAAAGTGGTTTTCACCCACACTCACACAGCTGAAACAGTGCTTTTCTCAAAACTCTTTCCCCTATAAAGTCACAGACCCAGGAAACTCTTTAGTCAGTTCCATGGTTGTGTCAATGAATCAGGGAAAAAAGAACCATCATGTAGCTTAGATTGACCAAACCACCTTGAATGACAGAAACTTGGGTGGATTTTTACAGTGACAAGCGTCACTGACTAATGTGATTGCTCTTAAAGATTATCCAGAAGCCTATTTTTATTAAGTAAATAGAGGAAAAAAAAATTAGTCTGGTCAATTCTATAAATTCTAGCCACAAGCATAAACTACAGGATTAATACTACAGGATTGTTTGGGCTATGGATAAGATGCATTGTGGCTGAAGAGGATATATCTTGGTAGATAAAGCTTTAACCTTCATAGCTGTTCAGGCTATTTCTGAACAGCACAGGAAGGAAACAGAAGAGGAACAAGAACTCACTAAACCAACAAAATCCAAAGCCATAATACTGGTAATGGCTATAGCATCTCAGGTAACATTTTTAACCTTTTTTCTCCACAGGAACTCATATTATACAAGAGATCTGGTCTTCAGGTAAAGAGGTAATGCTAAACTTAAGATTCAGGATTTTCAAAAGTACGGAGTTTTTTTGATACCTCCAATTTTTAGCAATTTCCAGACAGCAGGTGCTCAGCACCGTAAGGTCAAATTCCTCAGGATATCTCAAGATGCACACAGGATCAGAAGATCACTTTAGAAAGTGTTTGCTTAAATCATGTGGTTGTTTTAAGAATTAATTTTATAAATTGTCTGAGACACCCACAGTGATATTTAGATGCTTTGGCGGGACTTCCCTGTGAATGAATCAGCAATGTAAAATGATCAGACTAATGCATTTCTAATGTCATCGTTTTGACACTCAGTGTGGGTGTCTCTTCCAGTAATGTATTTTGTTTAATTTAGACCACTCTAGTTTTCTATCTGGAAAGTCCAATTCTCTAGGTGACTCTGAAAAAGAGACCGTAAAAGTTTTGTGAGCTAATGATTGCATCTCCCGTAATCGCTTCCTATCACATTGACGTGTGTTCTCTCCACGACCTTGTGTATCGACAGACTCAAACTGCCGCCATTTGGTCCATGGAAGTTTCAGGCTGTACTGTTCTCCATTCTTCTGTAAAGACCGCTCATGTGGTTTGAGGTTCTGAGACGGCACAAAGAAGGCCACCTCACAACACTACATTATGCAGTCACTTCACATAGCGGAACCGCACTCCAAATACTGCACCTCCACTACTGTGGAAAGGAGCAGTAATTACAGTAATTTTACATAGGTTTTGTGCTTACAAAGCACACAGAGCTTCGAATTTGCTTAAAAATCTTGCCTAAGATTTGAATATTGTAGCATATATTAGGCAATCTATTAAAATATAATTAATCATTGATTTCTATTTCTGTTGGCTGTTACGTATTATATTTTGCCATAAACTCCTGAATGACTCAATTACTTTATTAGTAAAATTAAGGTTTTTTCATAATTATTTTTGAAACTGTTGGAGGGCATAGAGGGTAGAGAAATAACACCGAGAATGATACCTGGTCATATTCCATGGACAATCAGCCTGAAATGTAATGCCAGGGCCTTCTACAGAAATTATTCATAATGAGCTCCCCATGAAGGTGTACCATTACTTCCCGTTCTCGCTCACGGGCCCAGGAAATCTCTTTTGTTGATAGTAGTCTGCTTTGGTTGTTACAGAAATGCCTTCAACTATGTTGTCCGGCTCCTTCTGATCCCAGGGTTAAATTAATTCAAAAGACTGCCAGCCAGGATAGAGGTCTGAGCTTGTGTCAACACGTCTTTAGAAATGCATTAACAAGTTGCTCCACATGTATAATTAAAAGGGACGAAGGAACCCTAGACTGTCAGAAAGTCTGTACTCCATCCCAGTACATCTCTTATGCTTCTTGATATATTCTTTTCTTTTTGATGCTATTTCTAGAACATTGATATAGTTCACCACGTATTACTCTCGGAAATGTAAGTCTTATAAATAGTTTTATTACAATATTATTGCTTTTTGCCTCTCCGTGCATCTTTTATACAGTGAGCTCAAAGTGTTTTAACAGAGCTTGATTAAAAATTAAGCCTCTGTACAGCTGCTTGAGGCAGGTAAGTAGCATCATATCCATTTTACAGATGGTTAAATGCACAATAGAAAGGTTAACCTGCCTTGTCCGTGGCCTCTCGCTAAGTTAGCTGCACTGTGGGGAGTGAGAATCCAGGCCTGAATAAATAATCAATTTCTTGATTTCGTAAGTGATGCACAAATCAGAAATGGTGTTTTCAGTTTCAACAAAAAATCATTTTCTCTTAATGGCTCTTTTAACCAAGTTGAGACACAACTCAAAATCTAATTTTTGTTAACCAAAAAATTCAGTTTCATCTCAAAGGATGTCATATTGAACTCTTTTGCTAAACTTTATATAAAGCTTAGGTCAAAGTTGAAGAGAAATCTGACATTTTGAAACCATTAGTTGTTTTATGACATGATACAACTTGAAATAATTTGTTTCACCAGTGAGTTTTGACAGGTGAACTGGCTGATACCTGGCACTGCTCGGAGTGATAGTGCTAGCCTAAAAGTCAGCAGCGACAAGTTCTTTTTCTTCAAAGTGACACCATTAATGAAATACATTTTACATAGTTAATGTGCAATCCCATACTGTGTACAGAAGTTCCTTATTTCTGAAAAACAGCACTACAAGCAGCAGCAGGCCCAGAAGGACAGGACTTCTGCCTTCAGATAGTTTTCCAGCACGAACAAAACCAGATTCCAAAATAACCTGCTCTGCAGCTGTAAGGAATACAGCAATGCACCGAACAGCACCTTCCCGCCTCTATCTTGCACACAGGGAAACAAAAGCATGTACATAGGTTTAAGTCTGAGCTCTTGTTCCTTCTTGATTTTGGGACTTCAGAAAGCATGTTCCAGGTAAGGCAAACTCAGCTGCACAGATCATGCTGTGCTGACAATTCAGAAAAAGAGATTTCTCCCTCTATGGCTCCGACAGAGCCCACTATGGACCACAGGAAAGCATCCCTCTGTTAAGTGTATGCTGTGGTTTTGGTGAAAGGGCAGAAGGTAGAGAAAACAAGCGCAGTACTCTGGAAAGTGGGATTTGACTGAGTGATTAAGTCTACCGTCCAGCTGGTGGACACAACAGCTGTTACTATTACAGTCCTGATAGCATTTCATTTATTTTAAAACCCTATCTTAAAGCTCTAATATCCCATCCATTTTAAATCACTTCATCTGAAGGTGGCAGCAGGGGGGGATCATCTAGTAAAGAACATGGAAAAGACAGACAAGTCTTACATGTCACTTTATGAGACAAAGCTTCTTATACTTTTCCATTTAAGACTGGACGTCCCCGGTTTTCTAGCACCGCAATATTAGACAGACCAAAATCCTGAAGACTTGATAAAGGCTCATTGTTGCTAACAGTCAGCAGGTGGGGAGCAGTTTTATAACCCAAAAATTATTTTTATTAATGAAGTGAGCACTTTCCCTTTCTGAGCCATCCCCTTAAATAAGAAAATAGACAGTTGCCATAAATGTTTAAGAATAAAGTCTCAGGAATCTGTGGTGATACAGATATGAAACAGGCAAGGAGAGTAGTTCATCAGCAACTGCAAAGAGAGACTTGGAGAGGTACAGTAAGCACTGGGTTTCCTCTCTTGCCTGTAGATGTGGGCCAGGGTCTTCACCTTGCTGCAAAAAGGGTACGTGATGGAGGCTTGCAGGGATAGAGTATCCTGCTGACAGTGAAACCTCAATTCCTGCATTTAAGAAAAGAACAGATAGACTTCAGGATGGGCAAACGGGCAACTAACTGAATGGCAAGTTTTCCTTAAATAAATACATAGACCATGTGTCCTTGGAAGAATTGAAAAGCATTTTGCTTAATAAAAGCAAAAGTCAGTGGGGAGTCTTCTCTTCAGCAGCCGTGTGATTTAGATCAGGTTCTCAAAGATTCAAAGTGGTAAAATAATAGGTAAATTTGCTATTATTTTCTGTTGAAACCCAGCTTTGGAACCGATTCCCTACGTGAACATGGGTTTTGCAGAGAAACTATACTAAACCTGAGTTTCTGTGCATATAATACACATGCATGTACTACACTCTACAACTACCTGAAAGGAGGTTGTAGTGAGGGAGTTGTTGGCAATAGGACAAGGGCAAATGGCCTCAAATTGCGCCAGGGGAGATTTAGGATCGATATTAGGAAGAATTTCTTCCCAGAAAGGGCTGTCCAGCATTGGAACAGGCTGTCCAGGGAAGTGGTGGAGTCGCCATCCCTGGAGGGATTTAAAAGCCGGGTGGATGTGGTGCTGAGGGACATGGTTTAGTGGTGGCCTTGGCAGAGTTAGGTTGATGGTTGGACTCGATCTGAAAGGTCCCTTCCAACCTAGACGATTCTGTGATTTGATAGAGTGAAAGGGGTATGTGAAGTACTATATGCAACACTATGCAAAATGTGCTACCTTACACATGTACTGCATACAAACTGCACCCAGTGATGCTGCAGGGATGAAAATGAGATGGCAGTAATGACTGCATATTATAAAGTCTTTTCACATGTATCTATTAAATTAAAGATCATCTAAAACCAAACCAAAACTAAGCAATCAGTCTAAAATTCCTATCATTTGATATAACATTTGGAGAAGTAATAAATTAAACCAGCATGGGAGGGATATGTCTCCAACAGCTTAGTGCAGACAAAGCAATTATATCTGATTTTTTGCTTTAATCAGATCGTCAATCCTATGTACAAGAAAATCCCTCCTTTCATACACCATAGAAGTTAAGCGTTCCCATACCTAACACATCCCTCAAGAGATTAGTGTACCATCTCTCTACGATTCAGCTGAGAAGCAATAATGCTAAAGTTTGGTGCCTATGTTCACTAATACATAGTTCTGAAGTCTGCAGTAAGAGGGATGCAACAAAATAGGAAACACCTGATTTCACTGTCCTCTGCATTTTAAGAAGGCCCACCAAAAAACATCTGCCTGTCTCTATATAACTGTACCACCAAGGAGATTCTACAAATGACCCCTCGCAAGCCTGGCTAACGTAACTACTCCAGCCCCTTTACAGCCCCTGCTGAGGACAGACGTATGTCTATACTACTTGCTCCGAGAAGCCTTTATTCTCCTCAGTGCAAGGGTTATTATTGTATTTGCCTGTGGTGCTCTCTGCAACCTGTCTTTCCTACTGGGCACTCACGCTGAGCGAGGTTACAATCTTGCTTTATTCTGGTGGGAGGAGATGACTCACTACTTGTTCTGTAGGACTACAAGGAGACACCTTGAAGCAAAAAAATGCCTTTGAAGTGCCAGCTTGCTCCACAGAGCAGATGGCTGGGCTAGGCTGAGGTTAAAGACATTCATTATAAATCCATCATCAAACTAGGACATAGATGTACAGTGATTATCAGATTGAGGGATGTGCTTAGAATGACAACTTCTGTGTTGCTGTGAGCTACACAAGACCGCAGTCAAGTCTTGGTAAGTCGAGTCAGCTCCTCCTTTCGAAGAGCAGAGAGCAATACCACTGAATGCAGGAAGAATGTGGAAAAGCTACATGGCCTCTCTTTGCACAGGATGTCTGCAGTCCCCAAATCACGCTCCCTATAATCCTAAATATGCAAAAATCCCAATGCAGAAACCATGAGCGCAGGTTACTAACATAAATACAGATGACCACTGCAAAAGGCCCACAGATTATCTTCTTTCTTACTGTATGAAAACATAGCCAGTAAACACACACACCCATGCCCCCCCGCAGAGTTTCCACTATACAGGCTCTATCTTCCTTAGGTAACTCAGCATATTGCAGTAGCAAAGTTAATGGAGCCCTACCAATCTTTACCAGACACGGACTGGACCCCAAATAATTTAGCAGTGAAATCAGAATCAAGGCCAACATACAACTACAATTATTTTTGTCAAAACAAACTTCAGAAAAGCAGAAAGTAATTACTTCCCTTGACGCACTCGCAGTCTCACAAACCCCACGCTACGCAGTGGTGGATAATCTGCATCCTATACACCAATATTGAAGAAATCAGCCTGCATGAAATACTTTCCTCTGAAAACAGTACAAACCTCTCAGCCTAATGACTTTTGTTCCCTCGAGGAATAATGTAAATTAGGCTATGTTAAATCTGTTGTCATTTTCCTGCCATAGAGTATAACGTTCATGAGTTTATGGTGAGAGCACTTTCTGCTTTCATTTAAAATCCTACATTGCAGGGTTTATTTTAATTTTGGTTGCTAAAAAAAGCCATTCCAGACTGAATAATCTCTAAAGCAGCTTTTTCTTCCAATTTTTGTTTTAAAGAAGATTTCTTTTTGAAGATGTGGAAAATATATCTAAACTTTGCACTCACAACAGTATACCACTGAGAAACATAATTTACAATTGGATTTTGAGAATTTCCAACCTCAAGTTACTCTATGATAAAGTATTTCTAGAATAGATTTATATATCACTTCTTACCAAACTCTTATCTGAGGTCAGTAAATACAACGACATTTAGGACTTGCCATAGGAAGAAAGCAGTGAGTCTACTTACTAGTTTTTTTAACTTTTTTTTGGGGGGTGTGTTTTGGTTTTGGTTTTTTGTTTGTTTTTGGGTTTGTTTTTTAATTTCTACAATCACAAGGCAACCAAATTATTCTGAACAAAGGAAGGGTCTATGTACTGAACCAGCACTGAAAGGCAGACGTTTCAGGTTATTAGTTCGGACATGCAGCTCTAAATCCATAACTAGTGCTAGTTTATAGCCAATATTCCACACTTCCCTGCCGGTATACAGGGTTAAACATCACCACGTTAAAATTAAAGGTGAGTAGTCAACAAAGTAACTCAAAAATAATGGTCGCCTATGAAAATACTAGTTAATTACGCCACAGTTTTCTTTTTAATGATATTTACAATACATCTGTCAAATCTCTGTTTAGCCTTGTATTTTTAAAACTATCGAATGCCATATTAAATGGAATCTTTTGGAGTTCAGACAAGTGTTTTCCCATCTTCAAGTATACAGTTCATATTTTTAATAAGGGCATCTCTATGCATTTTCCCAATTGACCAAAATGATCTTAAAGGATTTATTCTGGTCATTTCCTCCTGTGACCCAAATTCACATTTGAAGCCAGATCTTCAAAGGATAAATAGTAATACTTTAACCCACTGCAGATTGCAAACCTAATCTACTCTTAAGAGAGCGTCAGTTTCTCAATTTGAGAAAAACTGCTGGGCAAAAATAGACCAGAATTGTTTGTCAAATATGTTCACAGTCATTTAATTCCTTGTTAAATACCATGAAGACCAAACGTTATTTCTACTGCAAAGTCTTTCAACGCTTGCCCTAATTAAAGAGCAAACCCCACACACAACAGCAAGCCATGCCCTGGAATGTCAGCTAGCTGGACCATATCACATTTAGATTTTGAGCAAAGGTCACAAAGCCGTCTTTCCTGCTCAATTCTTAATTCTTTTTTGCTCATTCTTCCAGCTAAGGGGAGCTTCTAAGGTGGTGTACAATGCCTGTATCTTGTTCTTTACTTAGCTATTGGTGAGCGGCATGACCAGGAGAAAAAAAGGAAGAGTCAAAGCCCAATCGCTTATATTCCAGTGATGTCAGCTTAAAAGAATGACCTCACATACTGAAACAATTGAAGCATATCTTGCTAACACCATTGTCTGGACCGATGTGTTTGACTTTCTCCGTTCTGAGCTGATACAAGATTTTTGTACAGCGTACTAAGTGACATATCACATTTCAGATTCAAATTAAAGCTTTTAAACAGGCAAAGGGTGCTTTGGCCGAGAGCATTAAACTTCAGAAATTCAACTGACATTAATTTCTGCTTGAAATAGACTATACTACTTCATACCTGGCTGTGACCTGGCTAACCTGTAGAACTCACCATTGCTAACAGAAATTGTTGAAAAAGCAGCTCTGGGATCAAAACAATGCTGCTTTGAAGCAAACTTAACTTTGCTGAACAACTCTGGCCCAAGCTGTTTCACTCCTTATTTGTTGCTCACCTCTCTGCAAACTTTTCACTTCCCACGAAACTAACAGTAGAAGCCTGAAGTGTTTACTTGTATTTTTTTGACAACCCCCAGAAGAGCACTTATGTGCTGCTAACCCAATGTTACACAATTTCACATGGCTTCATGGAACTCTGGGTGGGGTGTGAGAGTTGATGGGAACTGGAGAGACACATCATAATTCAGGCATTCTGCTCTGAAACAGAAAGTCTCCTGTTGCTCTCTCTCTCAGCTTAAAATTCAGTAGTTTTTTTCCTGGTAACTCTTTAGAACCATAGCTGGACAGCTGGTCAGCATAAACAAAACTGTGCCATTCCTTGTCTGCTGGTTTGTTGTTTGTATTGCTGTACTGTGCAGAGATAGTACCAAACTGGGATTCTGTTGTTCTAGATACAGTCAAGATATGAAGATTCAGAAACCAAGACACGATGGGGGAGATAATGGCAAGATGAGAGTAGGAATCCGATTAGAAAAGCAAGTATTTTTATTACAAAGCATCAGCTATCGTTAGATGATGTATTTGAGGTTCTTCCATAGCTATTTTCTACAATTCTATGACAAGGTTGTGTTGCTCCAATGTTAACAGAGATAACATTAAATAAGTGTTTCTGGTGGCTCATGCACATTACAGGCTGCTCGGCACTCAGAGTCCACAGCAGATCTTACTCTCCAAGAAATTTAATTTCCTAATGTGTATTTCTGGTGTCTTTTTGGAAAGAGTATGCAAAGATTCAGCATTTCAACATCACCTTCACCACAACAAATCACGATGACTTACCTCCACAGTGAAGCACCTCAGTTGCCACTAGAGGCCAGTAAAACAGGTTACACCACAAATGAGAACAGCGTTCCGAGAGGAATGGTCACATTTGGAAGCCATCAAACCTCCTGCTCCTTTATTTTGGGGGACATGAGCTGAACTTAGAAACGTGCCAGCTAGCAGTCCTGGAAACTAAAGTAATTTACTCACGTAGCAGGTAGGCAGCACATGCTGAATCAGTAAAAGGTCCTGCACAGAGTTGCTCCCGTGGGTTTGAAAGCCAGCACAGAGGAACCTCCGCTAGGGATGAAGGACCGTCTCAGGCTCAGCATCCCCATCAGGCTTCAGCTGTTCCACTGAGGCTGTCTACAGGGGTGATAGTTACAGCAAGCTCTAGTATTGTTATACACACACCTTCTCCCTACTGCACAAGTGTGCGCACCGTATCCACGTATATCTGTGATTGCACACAGTTCTTCCCACAGCCAAAAGACAAGAACATTTTTGGTCACCTCTGTAAGTTGCCAGGCTAAGTTTTAGCTGTCAACGTACAATGGTTCACTCTCTACTATATATCTGAGGTAGGCAAGCAGTATGCTCCTTTTTATGAATTTCCAGAACCATCCCTTCAAGGTACTTTCCCAATGCATTTTTATGCTGCTGTAAAAGCAATCCATTAATATTCATATCTAAGAATCACAGCAGGACTGAAGCTGCCTCAAAATGATGTTGGCTGGCTGAGGATGAAATGCTAGGTTTGGACAGTCGCTTCAGGTGATCTTTATTTTAATATTCTGTGGATTAGAGATTTTCTTTTAACCAATGTGCACGCTTCTAAAAAGTCAGACTCTATCTCAATTACATCATGTAGATTGGCTTTCTGGCACATTTTTTGGATCCTCACACATACCAAGATCCAGCATTTCATCAAGGAGACATAGCTGCAGGCAATATGACAGCTGCTTCCTGGCTTTTTGAGCCTGCAACATTTTATTTGGGTCACGCATAGTATCCTTCCTTCCCCTTGAAGCAGGTAAAATGTCTGCTCATTTCTGACAGTGAGAGATACCACCACCAAAGTAAAGCCATTTAAGAAGGAAAATTGTAAATGACGACAAACTTTCTACTGCACATTTATAATCACCTACGGGCAGTGCTTCTTGCGCTCGCGATGTATTGCACAGGGAGCTAAATTCAGCTCTTATATTTGGCACCATTGTAAATTCACTAAGGGTGAATAAGGGTTCCCGCAGTCAGAGAAGGGAGTGCATACGCACTAGATCCCACCCACAGAAGCATCCTCACACAGGAACACTTTCCATGTCCACAAAGCTGGAGATGGGATTACCTCCGTGTTACTACCTTTGTGGAGATAAAACTGCAATAATAATGCAGCCTTCAGGCCGCTTTCTATTCACGGTGAAATTGGCTTTCAAAGTTTTGCAGGGGATCGTTATGCTGATCACTAGTTCTGGCAATATTCCAACAGGGGAATGTTTTGCTCTAAAGATTACATGAAATAAGAAAAATCCCAGTAAGAACTAAATCCAAGTCTGTCTCATTTACTAGCAATTAGATTTATGCAAAATCAATATTAATAGTAGGTAACTGCTGATGCTTACAATGAATAAATATTAACTGGATGAGTTCAATACTTATGAAATATACATTACTTAGTAGGGGAAAATATCATTAAAGTTTCTTATCCAGAAAAAAAACATACTTTGCAAAATCACTTTGATGTGATGGAGTGTCCAGAATGGCAGCTTCATAAATAAAGCTTTACTAAGCCTTGCTCTTCAGCTTGCACTGGATTATGTGGGTGTCAGCTGGGTCTGTTCCTTGCTGTTCTGAGGGGTGCTAAGTTCCAAATATAATCAGTGCTTTCAGGGCTTTATGTTGGGTTGAACAAAAAGCTACAAACTATAAACAAATCTAGATCTTCATTTTGAGGCACCACGGTAGGATGAACCTGCAAGTAAGAGCAGAACCCAGTCAAAACAGTTGAGTTTGAGATGTGACCTATGCAAAATTAGTCAGCCTTACAGGACAAGGAAACAAACCCATAAATTCGTTATTAAACGAAGGCTAGACATTTGCCCAAACATTCGCTGATGTTTCACTGAAAAGTTTGGTAGGACAAATCATTTTGCTAACCGGTTGCAAGTTTTGAGTCCATAATAAAACTTACAGACAAAAAAGTGTGACCCAGCTTCTTGTTCCACAACTGAACAATTTGCACAGCTCTAAATATAAAACTGTTGATAACATATCCGTATTTGTTGCAAAGAGAGCGTACCTCATGAACTGCACCAGGCAACAAGTTGTGTATTTCCAACCATACTGCAAAACCCACCTTATAAACGATGAGAGAATCAGGCACGATTTTTCTCCTTTTTTCATACCCACATACAAATAAACATGAAAGCTCATGTTGAAATTATAAATATATTTGTGTTCTTTATAATCATGGCACTACACAGTGAAAATCACGTCATTTCATTTTTCTTGAAAGAATCAGAATAGAATAAGACAGTATTGATACAAATATCCTCTCACTGTCCTACTTAATTCTGTTTCAATGTGTTTTCAGAAATAATAATCTTAACAATGGTAGCATTAAGTCGCATTGAATAAGCTGTAGAACTAACAGAAATAAACACTTTTGTCCTGGTTTTGACCTCAGCATGGAGCAAACTCCACTGCAAACTGTTAGCCGATAGAGTAACTCCATTGATATCAAGTGAAGTCATACTGATATGAGATCAGGTTAGAGCTACTGCATAACATCTGCTTCAGCCTAACATATATAAACATTATACATAGCGCCACTATAGTGCCCCCCCACCGCATATCTCAAAGCACTTGAAAAAGATAAATAGTCATTATGATCTTCATTTTATAGGTAGTGAAACTGAGGCACAGACAGGTAGTGACTTGCTGAAGGTCTTCTGGCTGATCACTCATAGATGGGGACAACACTCAGGAGTCCTGGGCCCTAATGTTGTACCCTATCTACTGGGCCACACCACCCCTTGTCACACACAGTGTAATTCACTCCTGTCTGCCTGAACGATTAGCACAACAGATACAAGAGATTTGGAACTAACTGTCCATAAAAGACCATTTGTATTAACTGAGCAAGGCAATATTTTAACCAAAGAGTGTCTTTTTAAGAAACAACAGCATTTACAGTAGTTAAATAGATGCTACTTTTTGTCAGATCTGATTTTTTATAATAGCATACAGTCCTTCGGTTGTTTATTACTATGTTATTCATTACTTTAAGCCCTCACAGCTACTGTAGATAATACTTTAAATACACAGAGCTTTAAAAAAATATTTCCATTACAAATATTTTAAAAATATACTTATCCTAAAAAGCTGTCCGGCACTATTCCAAAAATCTCTTGTAATAAACATCTTTTTTAATTTTAACAAAAATATCTACTGTTATATAGAAGAGCTCAAGTTTTAACAGATCTATAATACAGTCAGAAACATCTTGGGCCAGATTCCACACTTGTTTATACAGTTGCCAATTTGGATCGTGGTGTTGACTTCAGTTGTGTTACTCTAGTATAATCAGGAGCAGAATATAGCCCTTAGTGTTTTAAAATAACAAAATGGACTGGATACTGCAACAGTTACTTGTGCCTAGCATTACAGGGAAGGGAAACCCTCTACTTCATTGTGTTTAAAAATGCAAAATAATGTTATATTTAGTATTTGTGCCATGACCAAAAAGGTGCCAGGCAGCTGCAGTGGATGACTCAGATCTAGAATCGTATTCACTTATAGAAAAAAAAATAATAATTGGCTGAATGATGCCTGCAACTGCTGTCATTAAATGGAGGATGAATGTTTATAGAGAACATTTGTAGAAAGAAAATGCCAACCTTCCTGTAAGGCTTTCTACAATTCTAGGAATCGTTTTAATGGCCTTTTGTAACTTAGAAGGTCGCGTGAGCTTAGTAAAATCTCCCACTACTTAGATCTAAGGAGGACACTATTTCAAATTGCTTCCTTATTTTCCAGCTGAAATGCCTCCATCTAGCCAGTCCTTTTCAGAGTGCATTTAGAACAAGCTCTTAAGCATTTACAAAAATCTGCATCTCATCAGAAGGACAATCTGGAAGCTATAAGTTAGTCTTTTAAAACACTGGAACATTTTTTTTTGTTGCCTTTCCCCCCGTTTCCTCCAACCTTCACATTTAAACGCAGTGTTTGATTAAGGATCATAGAAATTAACCCGGTCTAATCCTCAGGTTACATACGTAAGCAAAGCTAACAGTCTTACATGCAAACTGCAATTCCTACCTGTGACCGTCATGAGATTAGCATGGATCTTTACACATTGTGATTTCATTTAATTCATGTTTAAAGCTTTTACTCTACTTGTTTTCTTCCTAGACTTTAGCTGATGATCTAGTAACTTATAAACCAAGGAAACTTAAGTATATAGACTAAGTTCAGTCCTCACTGTCGTCTTCATCATCATCGTCATCTTTACTGGGAGCACATTTTTGGAAGCAGTGTACTAGAGTTGCTAAGAAGAAGCTTGATAGAATAGCAGCAATGGAGACTGCGACTCCAGAGAAGATGATGATAAAAAGGTCCGTCAATGACAAACTAAATTTGCATTCACTAAAGCTGACCTCAGATAATTCATTCAGAAAGATTCTTCTATTTTCTACAGGCAGGGAACACTGGATTTCATGGAGACCTGCAAAGAAGAGGAAAGGGAAACAAATCAGCAGAATATTGAGGAATTCTTCTGTTGCTCCAGGCAGAGACTGAACAGCTAAAGAAAAGTTGTAGGGTTAATTCTAGGTTTATGAATTTGTACAAAAAAATGGAACAAAATCTGTCACTATCCAAAAGCCATATGTACCCCCCTTGAGTGGCTCCTGGAAATTAAGATTTTTCACCTTCAGTCTTCCAGGAGGTCAGGTATGATCTGGGACCATGATTTTGAGGATTTAAAAAAGTGAATGTTGAACTCTAGATGTATCTAAGTCTGGAGACCTGGAAGCACTTCCCAGCTACTTCATCTGAACACAAATCCTGACTCCAAAACAAGGTAACAGTGATACTGAAGTTCCTTCCACACATTGGTGCCTTCCACACTACTTTTTTTTCCACATAGTTCCAAAACTACAGTTGTCTTTTTCTTCTAGTGAAAACAATAGCTTAGGTTTAATGGATGCTTGTTTGTCTATGACCTGCTTTCACCTTTTCTCTCTGACTGTCACAAGGACATGCAGACTAGCAGATATTATTCCTCCCTGCATTACTGAAGAATGCCTAAAGCAGGGTTCATAGCAAAAGCAAAAAACATCCAAATTTTAAAATTGGGGAGAATAGAGTTTCATACTGGACAGCAAAAGCATACAGTTCACTGCATATGCCGAACGCCCTCTTCATTCACAACAGGGGAAGATCAGGAGAGTTTATTAACAGGGCTGGAATGGAACAAATAATGAAATGAATTAAGTCTGCATGGTTGTTGGCAAGATAGCCTTTATCTTGCTATTAAGGATATGAATTGAAAGGGGAAATACAGGAATGGTGTATTAGTGACAGGAGAACTGCTGCTGGTTTACTTGATACACTTTTTGTCTGCTAATGACCACAGAACGGACTTGCAGTTTTCGACTGTGCATTGCTGTGTGCACACAGTGCATAGGGCATTTCCATCTCACAGCTCTACCATATAACCATTATGTCACTTTAAATAAGGAATGCGTGACGATAAGATTTCCTCTGCTTTTGTGAATCCCATTTTTCTTGTGGCTGAATAGCTACGGTATATGATGTTTTACTATTAAACCCAAGCTCCTCGGGTTAGTGGTGCAAACCTGGCTGGTTACCTGGATCCGGCCCAGCTGTTATGTTGACTTGAGAGCGAGTTTTAGCTAAGTCTACTATGGATCCAATTATCACCCTGACTTACTTGACCTTGTAATTTTGATCCCTAAAAGCCATCCTGTAGCTGTCATATTTGCCTAAAGTTCTGTTGCCTTCTCTCTTTCTCGTGCTCCTCTCGCTAACAACCAAGTAAAAACTGCCAGCAGAACAGGACAACAGTTGACATGCCCAAGGCAAACTGCCACCTGAATACATGCTATATTTTTTTTGTCTACAGTCTACAGAACTGGCTCGGAAGGTAACAGAGCCACATGGTTTCAAACATCCTCTGACACTTTTGGAAATCTGGAACCTGCAGTATTTGTATATATCATGTCTTGCATACAAGCTGACATACCAGAGCACCTGCGCGTGGCTTCGACTGCACGGATGGCTAGAGGAAGCACACACTATTGCACTCTAGAGCTTGTGATAGAGCCCTTTGTACAAACCCTTCTACTGAAAAAAGTGAGAGCTGTTCACCAAGTCCATATTTTCTTTTCATCAAGACTTGCGAATAGCAACTCTAGGGGTTAATGGGAGTGACAAGCAAAAGGCGACACAAATGGATATCTTTTTCTACTCAAAACCATGAGAAATATGGGAGGAGTGAAAAGCTATAGGCTTGAATTCCAAGACCTGTATCTTTTAAATCAGATTTTAAAAAGCAAGCAGTTTTCAGTAAATCAACATGATGTTGGCAGTTATCAAAGCAGTTACTGCTGTTGTGGAGAAACAGAAAGAAAATGAATGTAACATATCACAAATTAATTTGAAGAGGAAGTTCCTTCCTAATAGGAAAAGATCATTGCAGTGTTTTGGCAGAAAAGCCTAGTCCAAGTGAATATGGCATCTAAACAAATTCCATTTCACTTGTAGCAAGCATAAGAATAAAAGAGTTTCTATACAACTGCGTTTCTGTAAAACAAACCACTATAACAGCTGTTAAGACCTCCTGAGAACTGCTGTTTTCATAGCAGCTGAGCCATGGTCACAGCACATCCAAAGAAAGAGCAGACAGGTGACCATACACAACTCTACTTTTTGAATTTCTGTTGTGGTTGGTCAGAAATAGTTTAGTGTCCTCATCTGCCAGCTTTTAAAATGACCTCTGTACTAGAGTGGCCTTGATGAGCTGGAGTACCCGATCTAAGCTTCCATAAGGAAGTAAGTAGTAAAAGACTATATTAAAGAGACAGGGCAAAAAAGACTCAAAAACCCCACCCTGTTGTTCTAAGCTGTTCTACAAACTGCATCCCTTGCCTCTAGAGATAACTCAGTATGGCAGTACCCGCCCAGGGTCCTAGAGAGGGAGTAGTAAGATCCCACTTATTCACTGCCATTACCAACAGCGGTTTTGCCATGGATCAAAACTGAGCCTGTAGACTGTGAGCTCTATTCCTATTTCCCAGATGCTTTCACCCAGCATCACAACACACAGAATACAAACAGAAGAATCTGCAACATATCGAGTCACTTAGAGGGTACTTCTTGTTATAAGAATCAGTGTACTGTAATGATTTTGAGTCTGATTATACAATAACAAGAAATAAAACAGCTCCTCTCCACGTAGCCATGGGTACTGGAATCTAGGTCATGTTCTCAAACCAAACAGATGAGATGGGAATTTTCTACTCGCTTTGTAGTGTGACACCCCAATGTGCTAGCTTAGCCTCGAGTTTTTACAGAGTCATCATCATACAGAGTCATTGAGAATAATAGATGCCAATAGGCAAAATACAACATCATAAATGAGGGGCCAGCACAGAGACCTTGTTGGCTCCCAGCTATAGCTTCAGCTACTCTGTTCGTGCACCATCTTTTCAGCAAGACAGGAATAAACAGACCTCTCCTAGGCACACAAGGCAGTCTGCTAAAATTGTGCTGGAAGCAACCTCGAAGGACTGCAGAGCTCAGTGGAAGCACATGCCAGTGACTGGGGGAGATGGGCATTTATTAGCCCATCCTGTTCAGTGAATATTTTTCTTTGCTGTGTCGTGACTCTATTGCAAAACCCAACACAGTAAACAGAAGCTTTTCTTTTGACTCCAAAGAGAATTTAGAACAGACCGTTCATTTGTAACAGTAGTAAGACTAGCGGCTATAGCTCTGGCAGCACAAAGAATTTCTCCTCCCAAAGAAATGGTTATCGCACCAGCGTTTCTAACTGCTTACCTGAAAACATCGTAATCTGAAGGTCACATGCATGTCTGCTTAAGATGACAAATGAACCATTTCACCTGTGTTCTTCCAGTGAGAATCCAGTGTGCGTGGAAAACTGATGTTGTGTACTCCACCTGTCCTCCACCTACATTCATGCCCAGCAATACATCCAATTTTGTTCTTTGGGCAGAAAGTAACCCCAGGTCATCATACACCCTCTGCACGAACAATGAACAAAACAATGGCTTCTCTAAAGTGACCAGTATTAATTATAAGGTGTGGGGTTTTTTCCTCTAGGTGATTCCGTTGCATATAGACTGGTTCAATCAAATCACCTGTGCCCACAAATAAGATTTCCAGAGGACAGGAGAGTGGCATTTAACCTTAGTGCTCTACTTTCACACATTTTAACCACTTCAATAGTATTATTTTTTATAGCTTGTTTTTATTCTGTAGAACCTGTTCAATTTATTATTTAAAAAGAAAATAAAAATCAGCCAAGCTTCTTGTAAAGGGTATCTCAAATAAGTTTGATATTTAGTGCTTGGCTGCAGCAAGAAAACCTTTGATGATAGTTATATATATCTCATTGCTCCTACAACATGTTCAAAGAGTTGCTTCTTCATACCAAACAAATCTGTAAATGAAATAACAAGTGTGAGTGTGTTATAAATACATAGCTTATGTTATTTTGGTCAGGGCCATCACATTATCTGTAATAACTCCAGCTGTCCCCAAGGACAATGTCACACACTGTATCTTTCTGCTATGTCATCTGAAGAAGCAGATGTACTACAGTGGCAAGCTGTAAGGTACTGCTTTTAAAAAGGGAATGCTTTGTAGTCCCAGTCAAGGGACAGGTGCTAGATTCTATATAGGCTTGGCTCTGAACACTGAAAAAATAAAGATGAAAATATGGGTCTATACCCTGAGGAATAGATTGTCTAAATAACATGGGAAGTGCTAAAACGCTGGAATTCTAGAACCATAATGTTAAAAGCAGAGGCATTTTTAAAAAAAAAAAAAAAAGATACATGTGTTTAGAAAGAAGTGATGCAGGAGGGTTTCAGGTAGGGTTTATTTCAATGAAATTCCCTTATCGGTTTTAGAACAAAATGACTTTGAGATGCCTTACCCTTAGAGGATTATAACTCCACTGAAGTCTAGCACTTAAACCTTGACAATAAATTGTAAGCAATTAAGCTGCAGCTAGATCCTAATAAACACTTTGCATTTGTTTCTGTAAAGGACTATGCACAAGCCTACTTAGCTTGCAGAGTCAGCAGTTGAAATACTTCCCCTATAAAAACGAAGCTCTTAGAAACTGGATGAAGCCTGAAAGCAGTCTCTATATACATCATTAATAATTTCCTTGTAAATTAATGAAAACAGACTGAAAATGCTGTAATGTCCCAAGTTATAACCGTATTGATCTTCCCCCAAACCCCACAAAACCCCAGATACCGAGTTGCATTAGCATTCTGGTGGGACTTTGTAGCCATAATTCAACCCTGTTTCTCAATGGTACTGTTTGATCAGGAATTTTCAAACAGTACATCAGCTGGGCAAATGCACTGAAGTTCCCCTGCTCTTGGATCTGACGTGGATTTTCCCTAGATACACTGACGGATCACCTATTGTATTGTGAGTTTTGTTTTATATTCCTCCAGGTAAAGACAAGCAGCAGGAGGTATCACTTACTCAGGTCTACTTGACTATTTTGAAGGACTCCTTGTGTATTTCTGTCTTTGCTTATTTCTAATACCTATGCTAACTATATCTTTTACTGGAGAACTTCTGAAATTCATTATTACTTCAATATTATGGTCTGTCTGTTAACCTTCAGAGTGAGATTTCCCAGCTATAACGTTGGATGCCGAGTTTAAAAAATAAAAGAAAGAAAAAGAGGCCTCGATTCTGTTGTGTCTTTCTAGAGTTCACAAAATCCAGGTATTGAGAGAACCAGTTTCCTAACATTCAGCAATGTACAATAGTATAAGATACTGAAAATGCCCACTCATATACACACTGGTACGTATAGGAAACACATCCAGAAAAATTTCTGAAGCCATAAACATTTAAATGAGATTCAGGCACATGTGTTCATGATGATCTATACAAGAAATGAAAGTGCACTACAATATGCTATTTCAATTTTTTTTTTTTAGAGTAAAATTGGTATTTGCACTTTTGGGTAGAATTTAGCTGTTCTCTCATGTTGCTGAATGTAGTTGACATACTTGAAATGTTTAAATGTGGAATTTTATTTCTTGTATGGTATTTTGCCTCCAGCCGCAGTTCTCTTTAGTCTACTTAAACACTGTCACTAATGTATTAGATGTATTAATAAGCAGTGAGAGGCACTGCCTCTGAAGAGCTATGAAATTTCATTGTAAAGAGCCTCAAGCTATCAGAAGAGTAGGCTTAAAAAAAACTTGAAGCCTAGATTTAGGTCCCTAAATAAAACTTTTTATGGCCAAGTGCCCTTGAGTCTCATTGATCAACATTAAAGGGTACTTAAGTTTGTCTCAATGCCTAAGTATAAAGTTTAACATTAGGTGTTCACATCTGCAAATGCTGTCCTCACGTCTTCAAATCCGTGAAAGAAGGAAGTACTCCTACTCCAAAAAAACTTAAGATGGAAGAAAGAGTGAAAAGCCAGTGGCAGTCAGATCATTTTACTGAAAATGACTAGGATATCAAATTATATATTTATATGTGTATATATATAGAAAGAGATTTGATGCGCTTGTTAGGGAATCTAATTTCTGTCAGGGGTTTCTGCTTGAACAGAGTAAAAGCTGCTGAATGTGTGAAATGTCTTAGAGCTTCTAATTCCTTTCCCAAAAAACGGATATTGTGTTCTGTACTAGAGATGTGCTAGCATGTGCATGACACTCAGGGAAGAACTGAATGGCTGTAATGGACAGAACAGCCTGTCCTTTTTAGCTGAAGCTTGCTCTGGTTCTGTATTAGCATAGGAAGTTAAGGCAGCCTTCTCTACATGGCAGTGAATAAATAGGTACTGGTAAAGAGTGAGACGTCAAGAGGACTTAGAAAATGCTCAGTTGTTTCACTGGCTTTTAGTTAGGTTCCTAGGGCAAATGAAACCTGTACTGTCATGGAATTATGATGCTTTGTTTTGAAGACAGTGTTTAATATTTTCAGTGAGCCCATGGCTACTATAAAGGCCTGGGCTAGTGAAGTAAGATGTTGTTTTATTTACGGAATGAGTTTAGTAATAGATCTTGGATTGGAATGGGATTTCAGAAAGGGCCTGAGAAGCAAGAGGCGATCACCTCATGGCACAGTCTTTCCAAACAGGTTTACAAAAATCATTTTTCTCACTACACTGATTCACTTCTGAATGTTGTAACTGCTTTCTTTTCGTACTGAATTCAGCCTGAGTTTCCTCTCCCAGAAGGCTGCTTACACTCTCATTGCCACCTGCTCTTGCTTTTCTCCTATCCCCTCTCACGGCCACCCTTGTTTTCTTTTGCAGAGACAGTTTTTACCTGGAAATATGCCACTTCACAAGAATTTACCTATCCATCCATATTGAGAAGGTACTAGCTATGGAAGTCTTGAAAGTAGCTAAACAGCATCTGCATAAGTACTGGCACTGAAACCCCTTTGAGCATCTTATAAAATTGTAGTCTTGTGCACGCAACTTTCCAAAGTGGAGCAACATTTGACCAAAGGAAGAGGGACAATAAGGTCCTAGCTATGGCCTTTGTGTTGTGACGTGGAATTTGCTGCCACTAATGAAATTTTCTCCAGTAAAATTCAGCAGTTACCTTAGTTTAGGATACAGTTCTGCAAGTGGACCCAGTTCAGTCTTCTTCAGGCTTCTTTTACCAGTTCTGCTTCTAGTGGTGTGAACGCAAAAGTTAGCATTCAGGAGCACGGTGCAGTGACACTGGGCCAGCTACTCCGGGCTGTAACAGGGAAGTCTAACACTGAGTACCGATCCTCACTTAAACTTGTGCTACTTTAATTTCAAACATTCAGAAGATCTATTTCCTTTATTTATCACACAGACAGCACAAATCTATTTGGAATTCTGTTGCTAGCCAATTCTGAATGAATTTTTCAAGTCCTTCTGAAAATACCAGTGTACACAAGCTACCCATAAAAACGCTCAGTCTAAACTTTCTCAAACAGCTAAAAGTCTTTCTAACACTGTTAAGAGACAGCAGCAAAATTTTTCACTCTTGCAATGGATAGCGGGGAACTTAAATAATTTGAGTATGTATTAAACACAAAAGATTGAGAAAACACCATTGCATCTAGCACGAAAAGCACAGACACCGACTAGTTCTTGCAGTCCTAGAAACTCTACACAACTTCCCCAAAAGATACTGAGAAGAAAAAAACAGTAAAAAGCAAAATGAGGGCAAGATGACAGGAAGGAGACACTACAGTCATACTCCAAGGAATACTTAAACCCTAATTAAAAGTAAAGTTAAAAATGCATTAGTCATTAGCAAACAAGGTCACAGGCAAAGCCGCCCAAAGCATGTTACCAGAAAGTAAAAATCAGCAACAGAGATCTCGACAAAGCACTTCGATGTGGCCACTGCAGACTACTTGTATTTCTTTTTGCAACATCCATTTTATCTGAATCCAATCACTTCATGGAGAGGAGATCCTCAGAGGGGTTCAAGAGAAGTCTTTTGCAGTGCTACACGCTAATTTAAAACCACACCTTTCACCAAAAATTTATTCCATCAAAGCCATTTGTATTTAAACACTGAAATGGTTCCTAAACCGGGGTTCTGTAGCTCATGTGCACCAGCGACAACAGTTTGCTGGATGAGCCCTGAGTTTCCAACAGCATTACTAAAAATGTAGGTTAAGAGATGAGACAAGAAAGGAATTTTAGCCAAGATAAAATGTGATACAGAATAAGCTCTGAAAGCAGAAGAAAGCCTTTCCAAATATGAGAAATTACCGAGTGTATTTTTGTAGGATTTCCAGCTCACATTGAAGCAGAAAATGCAAGAAATCTCAAAAAAGTAATGCCAAATTTCCTTAGACTTCACTGAATTAATTTTTGAAACATTATGCCCTCAAATTATTTAACTCAACCTATAACTATCCTTCCCTTTATTCAGTACCTTTCTTGCTTTTATTCCTGTTTCTTCTGTCACTTTAGAGAACTTCAGTCTTGTCAACTGCTTTTTGTAAAATTCAAGAAGCTGGATCAAATATAGGCAAGCAGAGGATAGAACATGACAGCATACACCTCAGATATGATTTCCTTGAATTCTTTGAATAATATTTTTAAGACCAACTTAAACCTGTGTTCTTTCAAGATATTTTTTGTTCTGAGAGTTTGCATGCCCCCATAGAGTAAAACCCTCCATGAAGGTTTTTACACCTCTCTTTGACGGGACAGAGATCTTCAACAACTTTTCTATTTAAAAAAAAATATCCTATATTCTTAATCTCCATGCTCCTCCTAATGTGCAGCCTTTAATAGAAGTCATTGGCCACCATGCTGCTGGTCAGGCTTAACAAATGCCTATAAAATCAAACATCCTTTTACAAAAAATTCTTTAAGTTTTATAGCTTAACTGCTTTGGCCCATAGTGAATCCTTCATCTTCTCTAGGAAAAAGAACTGTTATATATTATCCACTTATCACCATTCCACTGATTGTCACAGTTCCTTTGTCTACTTCACACTATAGACACGAATTTGGTTTTAATCAATTAATAACCAAATCAGAGGGAAAAAAATGTGGTTTGGTTTTAGAGTATGATGAAAATGCTGGTTTTAGTATCTTTTTACAAGTGTAAAACTATGTTTGCTGTTTTAAAGTGCTGAGTTTGATTGAAGGTAAAGTGCTGAGTTTAACTGCAAAACTTTTAGTGCAGTTTCTCTAATAAGTCTGCCTGCAAATCTGTCACGCGAGAGTATTCGCTTACTGCCAATTAAGGCTTTATTTAGAAATTTAGGGTAGATGAATAAATGCTGGGATCTGTAAAATGATTCAGATCCCAGCTGTTTGTGTGAAACGACAAGTTGGATGTGCAAAGGCAGCTCAGCTGGGAAGAGGCTTTGCAGTCAGCTAGTCAGACAGGTCAGCATAAGTTATAACTTTACGAGCTATTTCTGGGAGCACGCCAGAAAGAAAATGGACTTGGCTTTTGCAAACCTAATGAGTTGAAGTATGCCTCTTGTTCAGACCACTGAGTTCTCCAGAGGCCTTAATTACAGAGGTAGAGCTTAAGGATCAATTATTGAGATTTCAGTTCACATTGACAAAACTCCAGTTTTTAAATCAACTTGGTATTTATTTTGCAAAAAAAAAGCTTTGACTAACATGCCATTTTACTGCAGTGCTAAAATTAAGAGGTGGAGCAGTGGCTGGGCTTAGAAACAGTTGAAGTGATTTCTCTCAGACACGCAGACAGGGCATACTAAACTATTTTAAGTGTCATTCAAAGTGAGGAATCAAAATAAATGGCCAGAACCTAAATCCATCTATCAATGTGTTTCTCCCAGCCATTTATCTCCTGTTTCTTGCTACCACTTCTGAATCTTGAGGGACTGCGATGCTACAATGACACTTGCAAATTGCAGCCCGGATCCTACTTCATCCACAGACTGGTTGGAGCATGTGCATTTCTGCTTTGGCATATCCCTTCTTGTCTAACCCGTTCTGAAACATCCCAAACCAGCATAAGCCACCCGGCTGTGTACAGAGCCTTCGGTTTCTTTGCAGTGCTTTGTCCTTTCCACTAAAGGACTGGGGATCACCGATGCATGTTTACTGCCATTCACCCTTCCACAGCTTCCCTTCTCACTAAAGCCAGGTTGCAAACTGTGCCATTTAAAGGCTGGGGAACTTCAACCTGTCATGGAACCATTCTGTACTGGTAATCACAGTTTATTCTTAAAGAAAGCCAAGAGAAGAAAAATGCCAGCCAACTCCTTTTTCCTTCCTGCCATTTCCCATTTGTACAGGGCACGCAGTGCAAACGCCTGAGCTGCTGCAGAATTATAAGAGAAAAACAGGCAGCCAAGATAACTAAGCTGAAATATGAAAACTAAGCTGATATATGAAAATATAGCCCTGTCTTTTTCTTTTGCAGTATTTCCAGACCTAATGCCTGCTGCCCTACTTAGCTTGATGTGTTTGCTGCAAGAATACCTCTGTCTCCAGCCTTACAGCAGTATCGTGAGGAAGCCAGGGAGTCTGAACGCTGAATCTTTCAGTGATTTGCTCTTCCCACGCCTCCCAGGAAAGGCCAGGCAAACGTGGCTTTGGACAAGTAATGCTAATGTGATTAGTTCCTAATGGGTATAATGTTGCAACATCATTAAAGACTGAAAACTGGATATAAAATGCAATCAGGTCATCATTCTAATAATTAGTTTTACACTCAGTTTCCAAAAGTTGTTTTGAATGGCACTCAATTGTGGCCATATGGTTTTAAAATGTCACTGAGACTGTCTTTCCTTTTTGGGTTTAGTTTTGCCCTCACCTCATGAATAACATTTTGCTAGTTTATTAAAGGAGACAGCCAGTATTTTTGTGGCAGCAGCTCACAAGCAATGAAAACCCTGACTTTGCATGCTTTTCTGCATACATGCACTAGATCTCACTGAAATGACTGGCTGCAAAGATATCGGGGGATCTGCTCCTGGGAACAAATGCAAATCATTTGCTTAGGCCATGTCAGGGGGACAGCTCTGATAAAACCAGCCATTGGAATAGTTGCTCCTTCCCTCTTTGTCTTCCCAAATCAAATCTAACTGAAAGTTTGGAGCATCTGGATGAGCGAGTAATTTTTTAGGTATTTGGCCGAAACACAACTGTGGATGAGAAAAAGCTATGAGGAAGCATCTCTAAGCTTGCAAGACATTGGGGAACACCAGCAACACTATGGGAAAGTTCAAGCACTTGAGATCTGTTCAGATATGCTTTAACACACCGACAGGGCAGAAGAGAAGAGAGAAATGTGCTGGGACAGACTCTCCAACTGAACAGACTCAGTCTGAATAAAGGGGAAGGAGAAGTTCATTAAAAGAGATGGAAAGCACGGGGAAGCGAACTGATGTGTAGCGTGAGATATAGGCAAATACTTGGTTCAAACAGAGCAAACTTTAGCTAAAGCATCAGGGGAGGTGGGATAACAGGCCCAGGTTTGGTTTAGAAAGAACGAAGATGAAAGTTTCACTGAGGCAGACTGCTTCCTTAAAACAGCCGTTTTACAGCTCAGAATATTCAGGGCAACCTAGATGAGTGTATTAAAGAAATGCTACCCAAGGTCACGAGCATAGGAAGAACTTGAATAACTGACTACAAACTCTGATGATCGCGGGACAAAAGACCTCTGAAATTTGTAGGCTCACTGTGATTTTTCCCTGTTTGTCTGAATTCAAAGGAACAGTTACCTGACCTCAACCCCTTCTCCTGAGCTCTCCACCAGCCTTTCAGCTCTCACCGTCTTCTGCACAGACATCCCTCCTCAGACACAGCCCTGACACCAATGATTTCATGTCGGGTCCTACTTGCGTACCCTCTGCAGCCCTTACAAAGTTTTTATGCTCCAGGCAGTTTGCCTTCTGCGAGCAGCCGAGGGCTCAATGGCACAGGTTTATGCCCTCGTGCTTGTTGGGAGGCATGAACTGTGAGATGATCTCCTGCTAAAGCTGGATTAAGAGAGGCTTTGGGGTCGGGTGGGAAATGTGGAACACGAGTTTGGATTCCCTATACATGGCAGTCTTAATACTCCCCCCTGCTCCCCCCTGCTGCTTTTCTGAAAATTACTGGCCCAAATACCAGAATTGTATATCCTGTATTTTAGGGTGTTCCAGAGCCATTTCAATTTATTCCTAATATTGGAAGCAGTGCTATTTTAATGAAAAGAGCCAAAATCGAGCTACTGAAGAGAGCTTCAAACACAGCGTATCACAACAAAATACTTTCAGGAAAGGGCTGACAACCACAGTTGCATAAAACAGGGATTTAACTCTTCTGTAGCAGCTTTATAGCTGACCAGTAAAATGAGAGAAAAATCAGGTTTCCTAAGGAGCTGGCACAGAATGTTCAGCTGCTCAAAGGGCTTATTGCAGAAAATACATTTACCAGAGAGAAAATGAAGTCTGGAAGAGAACCAGCTCCGGGCTGAATGAATTCTAACAGGCTCTTTTCACTGCCTATGTAAGTTTAGTGTATAACACAAGATTATTAGGGCTTAATTTTTAAATTTTATTGCTTAACTGGGAGGACGACCTGCTGCTAAAAAGAAGTCAATATAATTTTAATGGACTCATTTGCTGAAAACATGCAATTACCGTTTGACCAAAATGCAGTTTGGGTCATTGCAGGCAGCACACAGACAATTTGACCAAGAACCCTCCTTCCCTCCGAGACACACATACAGAGAAACGTACACACTACACCGTGAGCCACCGAGCTTTACCTTTCTGGAGCTTAGATGCATTGTCCTGTATCCAGCTGAAAAGATTGGCAAAGTCACAGTCACAGACCCAAGGGTTGCCCTCTAAGCGTATAGTCCGCAGGGAGGGAAGCGCTTCTAGGGCTGCCACATTTAGGCTTTGTAAATTATTGTCATTCAATTCTAACACTTGGAGCTGTTCCAGGTTCTCAAAAGCAGCCTCATCCACATCCACCAGGTTATTGTTTCCAAGGCTCAATTTTATCAGTTTTTCTGCTGATTTGAATATCCCAGCATCAAGCTGCGTTAAATTATTGTAGCTTAAGTCTAAATACACCAGTTTGGTAGAACTGCTAAAAGTGCCCTCTTCTAAAGAGGTGAGGGAGTTATTCCTGAAGTCCAAATACACTAGATCTCCATAAAATATAAAGAAATCAGCTGGTATAGCCTGAATGTTGTTATCAGCTATAAGAAGTTTCCGTACATCCAATGGAAATGGATTAGGAACACTTGGGAGTCCTTGATCCCGGCAATCTATGGTGTGGTAGTCCATACAGCTACAGACAGCAGGGCAAAAATGACCCACGGGTAAGAAAAGCAGGCAGACAAAGACAGAAGAAGGCAGAAGGCAGAAAGGAAAGCATGGCAACATCGTCAGGGATTTGAAAGCTGTGATGAGCACCACTTCTAAGAGAAAGACATTTTGCTCAGCTGAGCAGCAGTGCCTGGTACTTGTGTGTGTGTGTGTGGTTGTATCCAAGAGATCACATATCATCACAGATCCGATAGCAGCAGTCTTGGGAGGGGGCAGGGAGAGCGACTGAAGGAAAGAGGGAGGGAGGCAAATGTGAGGATTTACACTGTCAGAATATTATAATGCTGTACAGTGTCAGGCAAAGCGATGATTGGGTAAGCGGAGGATCTTTCAAAGGACTCCCTTGCTTTTGTGAGCTAAAAAAAGCTGAGAGCCTGTTTGCATATTTGCTGTATATTCCAGCAAACGGGAAATCACACCTGATTCTGTGACTTTGACAGCAACAGCTCATGCTTAAAAAGCCCTTCAGGTAATAAACCCTGATGAAATCAATTATTTTGTTTCTTCCCATGAGCCTACATCAAGGTGACCAATCCCCTCCAGAAATGCAAGTGAGGATCAGGGAAGTATCCTGGTTGACTGCCAAGGACTCTTTCCCCTTTCATTTGTAAAACAGAGCAGAAGAGCAGCAAGGGGGAGAGCCCAAAGACAAGGAACACTGACTCGTGCTGTTTCTGGATGTCTTCTCAGCTTTTAGTGCAAGCTGGTTAACGTTATTTAAGTATCTTTTAATGAAGTATAATCTACTGGAGCAACAAGGAACATAGTCTCAAAAGCGCAGCTTTTTTTCCTTCCTGTTTTCATGACCAAAACAGCTACTTTCTAATACGGCACCAGTAACGTCTGTTGGGCCACATAAAAGTGCAAATTGTGGATCAAATCTTCAACTTGTTAAAACTGAGCAGATTTTCTTCATTTCCGGGGGGGTGAAATATTTGACAATCGATCTGCCTGTGTCCCATGGGACAGCAGAAATTATTTTGCAACAAGGCATCTGTGTTTTTCCAACATCCCCAAATCCACACCCAGAAAGGCAAGTTCTCTGCCAGCTGCAAGCTTAACTTTTAACTCTGTCCCTCCCCTCTTTATGCACATTGTGTAAGCAGGCAGAAATGGGACTCCAGTGCTTGGGCCACACCTAAGCACTAAGGGAAGATTTTTCTAAAGAGACAGATTATATTTGGGTGCATGTGTCCTGGAGATCAGAGCACAAACTCAAACACCTTTGGAAAGCTCATTCCTAGGTTAGAGAGAAGCTCATTCCTAGGTCAGAGATACAAGTAATCGCGATTTAAGGCCATATTTCATAAATGAATTTGGAGTATCTTTCATCCAGGACAGTGTATGAAAGTTGCCTTCTAAGCTAGCCTATCTTCCCAAGATACCTGCACTGAAATACTGAGAACAGTATTATCAACCTCTCCTTCCTGAAGTATGTAGAGACACTGAACTGATGGGAGGGAGCCAGACTGTTCTCAATAGCGCCCACTGACAAGAAAAAGAGGCTATGGGCACAGATTTAAAACCATCTGAACACAAGAAAACAGTTCCTTTTTACTGTGAGGGTGGCCAGACACTGGAACAGTTGCTGAGAAAGGTTGTGGAGTCTCCATATGCAGAGATCTTCAAAACCCAACATGACACAGCACTGGGCAACCTGCTCTGGCTCTGTGTGTGCAGGGGGATCGGACTAGCTGATTTCCAGAGGTCCCTCCCAACCTCAGCAATTCTGGGAGCTGCTGTCAGGAAATGAACATGCCAGGAAGGGTTATACCTTTGAACACCTCTCTCTCACATTTTGCAACACACCTTGTTCCTGATTCATCACCTTGAGCCTACCTCCAGATCCTTCCCATAAACACACATCCTGCCCCAGGTGTCTTTCGTGTCTTGAATTACTTTTAAAACACCACCCAGAAAGAAATGGGCACAGCTGCCTCCATAAATCACTAGGGCAAAGCCCAATTAAATTCCTGAGATTATTATTTCAAATATTTACCTTTAAATTACAGAGGAAGTTTGATAGGCTGTCTCTGCATAAAAAAACCCCAACATGCACAATCACTCTTATGCCAGGACTTAATGAATCGGCATCAACAAGTAACTGCAACTGGTATTTCTCAGGCAGAATTGATGTTTTTTAGACTTTTAATGCCATATCTTGCAAACACTTGCTTCTGCTGCTTTTTACTGATTTTCTGCCCCTAATTCAATTAAGGCTTTAAGTCAGAGATAAAGCTGATCCTAACACAGGAAAGCAGAACTGACTTGATATCTCGTAGTAATAAGAACTTTCTATAGAAAGATCTAGCTCTCTGTTTAGTGAAGTTATCAATACACAGGACTTAAGGGCCCCTATGGTTCCTCCTGTGCAGACCCACCCTTTTTCTATCAAACGTACAGAATCGGGCTCTGACATTTTCTTTTCAAAGATGCCTCAGCATTATTATGCCTGCTTCACAGATGGGAGATTACAGACAATAAGGCACAATTTGTGAAAGATCCAAGAACGCGTTAGTGGCAGGGGTAGGAACAGGACTCAGCTTCCCTAAGAATGACACCAGCCCCTGCTAGAACTACCTCTCCTTTCTCTAAGAAACAGACCTACCTTTTGCTCAGCTGCTCATGTGTATTCTTTACCTATTACCCCCTGCAGGGAAAGCACTGTAAGCAGCACTATCTTCACAGCTTACTCTGAGCACTTATACGCAGTTTGCAATTTCTCTACAGAATCTGTGGAGCTTTCCTGTCCGAGATGCTTGCGAAGGGGTTGGCAGGAGACTAGGTGTCACTATCAGGCTCTGGATATTTTGGGATAGGTATCGCATAGGTTTGTCAGCCATCGGCCCTGTGCCACAGCATCCAGGCAAACTGAGTTTCACTGCCAACGCGTAACAGCACTGATCTTCAGCTACACCAGACCAGCTCCAGCGCTTGCCATCACAGGCCACACGCCATGGGCTGACACCTTTCTCTTGCTGTCTCTGATTTCAGAGAGCTTCTTCCTGACCTGTCTTTCTCTGTATAACATTTCCTAGTTCATTTTGTCTGTTCAGCTGTAGTCATTCTTTAGCTACTGCTTATTTCTGTACCTCATCTGTTTCCCTCACAGCATAGAGATTCTCTCCAATCTTTTTGAAGCTTCATTCACTTGCCAGACATTTCAGGCAATGTTGGATAGCAGGAAGGGAGATTCTGCAAAGCTTTCAATCTAATAAGATATTAAAGCTTTACTTCTTTAATATTTTATTTGCATCAGTCAGTTACAGTAACCTGTACTACTAAATAAAGGGTTTAGCCTGCTATCTGCTAAGTGCACAGCACCCTCTTGTGCCCTACAGGACAGCGGTGACTCCACCACCACTATGCTCTCTTCCCATAAGCTACTAGCAAGTTTTACCATCCTCCTATCGTTTACCCATACTCTGAGCTTCACTTCCTCCTCTTCCAGTGTCCTATTAAAGAAACCTCAATCCCTCCATGCAAGAAAATAAAAGATATAATCCAGGTGGTGTTCTTATGTGCTGTTTTTAGAGGCGTACAGTAAGGCAGCAGAGGTGTCACAAAGCAAGCCTGACTAATGCAGAGACCTGAGAAGGGCAGCAAATGCAAGGAGAAAAGCAAGCTTCTACTTCCCCGATTGCACTAGGCCAGACGAGCCAAATTACAAACCTGTTGTATGCTGCTGCTCCTGTTATTTGAATTTCATTTTACCTGCACAGCCTATCGTACCTTTTGGGTATTTGTTACAGCAACAGGGACACTAGGTCACAGATTGCCAATCACTTGCTAGATCTGGATTTTGGGTTTGGAGGAAATTTTAAAGTACATCACAACAGATAATGGATATCAGGACTTTGTTTGGCTTCAGCTGACACTATGGTAAAATATAAAATTGCTCCAGTGAATAGTCTCCTACATAAAGATTTGTTTATAATCTATGCTTCTTCAGTACTCCCAAGCAAAACCCTCTCAGCTTTCTCACCTGTTATCCAAAATACTTCCAGTACCAAAATTTAGTTCATATAGTTCTGAAAAAGCAGAAGCTTTCTGATTACAAATTGATGCCAAACAAAAACCGAATATTCTTCTCTCCACACAGATGGGATCCCACATAGATCAAATTTCAACTATCAGCTCATTTGGCTATGAGCCTGACTTCCGGACTGCCCCAAGGCAAGAGGGACAGGATGGGTTTGAAAAACATGCTTGTAAAACAGGGTAACAATTTCATAATCAAAGACCGACGGAGGAGTCCACATCAAATCCCTTTGTAGAGAACAGGGAAACAAAAACAACTTCTCTCCATACCTCCCAGTTGTAGGAGTTGAATAAGCACAACAGTAGGCAGGCTTTGGACTAAACCAACAGACATCTGGCTTCCCATTCCTTTAATTTTCTGCTCAGGATACTACTAAGAGAAACCTCTCAAATAAAACAAGCAGTGACAAGCCACACTGGTCCTAGACCTTTAGTGTGCTTGCAGCACTGTATCACGGCAAGCAGTAGAAAACAAAAAGAAAAACTATTCCCTTCCTTGCCTAGGTAGATAAGAAACAGCTTTGCTGAAAAGTGACAGAGGTTTTCTCTCTCCCTTAGAAACTTGCAACCCTCTTCCCCTTAAAAGTGCCTAAAACTTCCCAAAATAGTTTGAGTAATGGAAGTAAACAGAAAGAGGAATCGTAGTGCCGACACACATGAAAGATTCAGATCTCGGCCAATAAATCCTTACTAACACAACAGTGAAACTGAAAACTCTCCATCCTCATTCATATTTTTGAACAGCTAATTGAGCATATTTTTCTGTGAAGGAAGTTATTATTCCAGGCTTATGCTTCATTGAGTAAAGGTACATGTCATGTCCGAGGCTGCTGTACCAGCTGCACAGGACGATTGCAAAGGGTTATCCTCGTCATTATCAGACATTAGCAATGTGTCATGGGAACCAATGCTACAACTTGAATGACTAACAGTATGTTAATCAATTAAACACCGAAATCAAGTGCTAAACAACATCTCTGAACAGAAGTCCCATTTTTATTCAGGCATTTTGGCTTTAGTGCTTTTTTCTTTTGAGAAAAATCTTCCCTTGCTATGATCAGGCATGTTTTTAAGAATGCAGTTAAGGGGCACCTTCGGAGATTTTTCCCTCTGATCTTATATCTAGGAAGGCCTGAAAAAGCAAAAGAGAAAGAGGGTATATTCCGTTGTCTTACAATTTATGAGATAATAGAAACTGTGAAGTGAACTGAAGCTTGTATTACACCTGCCCAGTCCTTCACTGCTGCTGTCGCTGCTGCTGACATGCCACTGGGAGGGAAATTACATCAAGATTAATCAACATGGCAGGAGCAGTGATTGAATTTGAAAACTTTAGACATTGCAGTTCAGCAGCCAAATGAGACCAGCCAAAACCCTTCAAAAGACTTCCATCATCTGCTCTAGACAACGTGGCTTACACAGACATGTGGTCACTATCTTATTGTAAACCATTTACAATCACTAAAAGCATTCATAAGAGATGGAACAGTGTAAGTTATATTTCTTTTTTCCCTTTGGAAGGAGTTTGTATCCAGCCACTCCTGTGTAGTCAACCGTTTGCCCTCAACATACTTTATATACTGGTCCAGAATTACCACGGCTTTAAAGCAAATTAAAGGCGACTAAAAGTAAAAGTTCTCCTAAGCTGTTGAACAGAGATATGGTCATGTATATCCACTGCTACTCTTGTACGTTAATAAAATCAGAAGTAAAGCTGGTCTCAGGTTTCTTCTCAAATGCTATTTATCTGGTCAGAGTCACCAATGGGTCTGTCAAGATCTTAAAAACCTCGGGAAGATCAGCAATCAGAGGCTCCTTAGAAGTTCAAGAATTTCTAAATAAAAATACATGTAAGAAATCCAACATAGAATTTATAGAGGAAAATTTATGAAAGTCAGTGACTTTAAAGTAGCAGTTGGAGTTGAACATAACTTTCATATCTGAAACTTGTTTCAACCTGCAGTTTCAAGCAGTGAAGCTAAATAGAGAAGGAAATTTGAGCAAATTCTCAAACCCCAAGATACCACAAAATTATTCCAGCTCTGATGTAAAGCTAAATAGAATGTTATTTTTAACCCATGACTGCCATTATAAACATGGCATATTTGCTTCAGAAGACAGGAAACTAACAACTCTCAGGAACTGATTTCCTCCAAATCGCCCACTCCACACTCATTCTTTCTAGCCCTTCTACAGAGAGCAACCCTAACGCTTTATCAGAGCATTTGGAGGCTTAACGTGCCACTGTGCAATCTGACTGCACAGAGAGAGGGCAAAGTATGACAAACGGTGCATGTTCTAGTGGAAAGGAAGCGGGTTTTCTTTTCCTGTAAGGAAGGAAAAACAGAAATTATTCTGAAATATCTGGAAAGCAAATTTGTATTCTCTCAGTAGGAAGTATATAGTTTTAATTTCTACTCTGTGCCACCTAGAAAAACCCTTTGGAGAGTTCTCTTTCTTCTAATGACCAGCTAATAGATTTACAGCAATTACAACAGTTGGCAGCTAGTGTTTATAACCACCATATATATATATATACTTTGAGTCACCCCACAAGTGTGCAACTCCATATTTTACAGTTTAATTCTGAATAACTGGCTTTCCGCAAAGTAATTAGTCCAGAAAAATGCATCCATCTCTGCACTGGAACCATTCAGCACTAAGTACAACAGGACAACAAACAATAGATTAGAACTTGAGGCAAGACAAGGAACACTGGAATCTTACACTATGTTTAAATGGAATTAAACTGACAGAATAAGGGTGTGCAAACATATGTTTATGTGTGTATGTGTCCATCCCTGAATGAAGTGTAGTGTCGTCCGTCCGTCCCCCCCCCCCTTTTTTTTTTTAAATCAAATACAGGAATTCCAGAAAGGTCCATCTAGCAGAAACAATGGAAAGTTTGGCCCTTATGCCTTATCTGTAGAGCTCTTTGTCATCCCTTTTAATCCCATGTTAAATAAATCAAATTCCCTTTCTAAATTCAAGAAATACCTAGTTCTTTTAGACCCCACACGAAGAACAAAACCAAACAAAATGGTGACAGAGATCCTTGAATCAATGGGATGAAGTCCCCTGCTGCAAACGACATGCTTTTACCCTTAAAGAACAAAGTAAAGGCTGAAAAGGCCTGCACACTTTACCACATACAAATAACGTTTGCAAGATGACAGAAATTCATTATAGTTACTAATATCTTGGTATAACTGAAGTATCTACAGTCCTGTTCATGGCAAGTGATCCTGGTCATTCACTTGTCTTCACTCTAAAGTGATCTTTCGATCCTCTTATAAGTTTCTCTGGCTATACAGAAGTATAGTGTCCCTTAGGGAACACAGCATATTTTGACTTAATGCCTTCTGACGTTTCACTCGCCTTGTTAATAAGATGGGTGAAATGTCAGGTGAAATTATATCAACGAGTGCAGTAATCCCCAAAAGGGAAACGTTTGGAGCCTTGCGATACTGCCTCTAGATTTGCTTTTCAAAACCATGTTGATAACCAATGCTGATTATTACAATGACTAGCTTTCATAATTGCTTCAGAAATTACTTACCTCTGACAATGAATTGGGGATACTTCTCTGGTACTCAGTGGTATCAGACATAACCTCTAGAATGTCATTACAGTCACACTTTGGATGGTGCATTAGTAATCACTAGCACAACTGCTCTCTAACACAGCTTCTAACAACTTCTCTCAGCCTACGTGCTGACACCGCAGTGGTACATAGTAGTTTTAAGTACCAGAACTTTAGCAGGACCCTTAGTATCGGGAGGTGGAGGAGTCTTAGTACTTGGTTGCACAGCTCCAGCACCCAGGAGTTGTCCCACACTCCTGCATCGTGCTACTGCGCGAGGGTAACTCGCTGCCCTTTGTCAGGAGGCATATCTGGTTTGCGTATACAATTAACGTTTGGATGAACTCCTTCATACATCTTCTCATACACTCTTCTGCAATTTTGGGGGCTGCCTCATTTCAGAGATATTAAAGCTGAGAAACATCACCAAAAGAAGGTAAAACGCAGAATTACCTCCCTGGGGGAGGTTAGTGAAGTTAATGGGCATTAGTGCTGGCAGCATGCAGAGGGCAGTTCTCAGTCATCACAATCTCTGACTTTACATCAATTTTTTTTCTTTAGTAATATGAAAAATAAATCAATCTCACAAAAATGGACTAAGTGAAGTCTCTTAAAACTCAAATTTGAAGGGAACCCAGAAGAAAAAGTATGTTTGCTTCAGGCTCTTTTAAATTTTTCAGAAAGTTAATGGCACAGAAGATGAATATGGTAAAAATATTGTTCACGTGGTAACACGTGGAATGTACTATACTCTCCATTTTCTCAGGCTGTGCTATAAGCAAAAAGATATTTTTAGGGATCATGGAACGGCTGCAGACTAAAAATAAAGAAGCCAGAAATGTCCAACAAAACACTTTCAACAAAAACCTAAAATTGAAAAATTAATTTTAACAGCTATTTTCTGTTTTCTTTTTAGAAAGTGTTTTCTGTTTTTAACGAGGGATTTAATTTGATAATTCTTACATTTTCTCTATGACATCACCTAGACTATCACCTTCCGAGTTATCCAAAGAGTCATCTCCTATAACTTATGGTCAGAAATGTCTTATCTAAGCATATAATGAAAGGCTTCAATTTATTTCTTGACACAGACACTTATACAAATTACTTAGTTCCTTCTTCTGAAGCTAGGCAAACACTTGCTAAAACTATGTGTGGCTTCTTCTGCTACAAATTTTATGTTATAAACATTTTATTTGTTTTTCCTGCAAATACAAGTCTAGCTTCTTGCTTTTCTTTTACAAAGAAGGTTTTATTTGTTTGAAGGAAAATGGTTTTAAATTAGCTTCTTAGTAGGTGCATAAACTGTCCAAACATTCAAAGCTACCACAGACAGTACTAAATCAGTGTCAAAGAACTGACACTGGAACCATTGTGGACACAGGCATAGAATAGCTGTCACGGCACTGCTATGGCATCTGTGCAGTCCTCCTTAAAAGTTACCTACCAACAAACAAGTTTGGAGTGCCTGCAGTTACTAACAATGAAAGATTTAGATGGTGGTGGGAGGGGAACTTAAGTTTAAAATTACTTTTTATTATATTGCTACTTTTGGGTCCTTCCTTTTCACAAAAATGACATAAGTCACAAGTTATCCAGAAAAACATCTCCTCTGGCTACTGTTCCTACCAGGTGTTACATGCTTTGCTGTGGGATGACCAAAGGAATATAGTTACAATTTGCACCACTGGGAAGTGTTTTAATGACTAGTTTTGGAGTAAGATGAATCACTCTAGATGCACTTTTGATGCTTAAAAAAAAAAATATCATCCAATAAAGGATTAGTTAATGCAAGTGTTCAAGAAAGCCCTAACGATTTTCAGTTTGTTTTTAGACTTGTCACTTTTCAGAAAATACAGCATACTGAAATATTGTCACTGATAGCACGGCTACTGAGCATCACTCAATAGAGCAGGCACCTTATTGTTAGTTTTCAAAAGTACTGTCTGGTACTGCCTGCTGCTGCGTGGCACATCATTGTTACCTTAAGTAACAGAGGGCAAAAGCAGAAGGATACAGGGTCACAACTGCTGAGCCGAGAATAGAGTTCCATAATTCCTGATGAACTTTCTAGAAGATTTATGTGCACGCAGTTTTAATGCGACATAGATACTCTACACTTTAAAATAAAATACAGGTCAAACTCCCCAGATACATGTTCTAAAGCAAAAAATTCCCTCTAAACCCCAGCGTTTTACCTTTACTCTCACTTGCAGTGCAATACCTCAGGGCCTCAGTTTCACTTTTTTTTAAACAGGGGAAGGGATAAAACTGCTCTAAGAATTACAGACTATACAGAGTACAAGGTATATGGATCTAAATCCCTTATTTTAGGAGCAATCTTCTTTGCTATGAAAGATGCTGTATTATCAATAGTTCTTGCAGACTATTAAAACTGTCAGTATTCTTTGTATTGTACTTGGTGTACAGCTGCCTACGCCTACAAATACGTGAATCATGGTCCTCTAATTCAGTTTCCTGCAGTGAAACCAAGATATTAACATTCCAATAAAGAAAAAAACCCGCTCTTAATTCACTCTTACATTTAATGAAATAATTTATAGAATAGAGACAGCGTTGGCACTGGAGGGAGAATCTGCAATACTTATTTCCACTCCTGATCTACTGTGTAACCACAGAAAAGTCACTACAGCCCTCAGTGCCTCAGTTTCCCTACTGTTTCATCTGGAAATAACTAGAAGCAGCAGCAGGATGGAGCTTTAAAGTTAGATGATATTCATCTCAAAAGCTTTCAGCATTTCCATTTTAAAAGGCATGGGCTTTTAAATATTTATATTTTAACAATACAATAGTGCCTTGATCCAAAGACATGTGTAGATGACTTGGGCTATTAAAGTGGTGAGCAGGCCTCCAAGAGAGCAACTATCTCATTCTCCTTTGTGTCCTAGAACTAGTTTACGCAAGACAGGTCTTGCAAATACAGAGCAAAGCATAAAACATTTATTTCCTAATTTAAAGCATGAATTACCTTACCCCTTAGATAGGAACCCCCCTGCATTTGAACTCCCTTCCCTTCTCTCCCTCATTACTGACAAACTAACATCACAAAAAGTGATCTCATGCAATGGTTGGAGTAATGCAAAGATAAGGTCTCTCTCTGTGAATTCCAGTTTAATCGCATTCCTGTAGGTCCACCTTCTACACTCAGACTGGGACTCCACCCCTCCACATATTCTCAAGTCATCATTTCATTTTATCCATACATAAATGATTTATAGTGTCGTTCAGAGAGTAATCAAGCACTGAATCTAACCATTGTTTTAATAATTATGAATATTCATTAGATTTTTTTGGTGTCCTTTGTTGTTCTTGTTTCCCTTGCTAAGATATTTATTCACTTTATTTTTCAGGAAACCAATCCAATAGTATACACATTTGGCAAAAATATTTGTAAAGCCATGCCATTAGTCTAGTATTTCTCCTAGGCAAAGGATTAGCAGTTGCAGCTGAGACCCTTTATTAAATTCAATGGTACAGTATTTCTTTTTAAGAGATTACGGTACATTATTCAGCTACACATCAGTGGAACAATATGTGAATGAATCCAGACTTTGCAAAATACCTGAAACATCCACGATCCCGCCCCCTGTTTTCAGTGCTTGGTTGCATTTTCATTTGAGGTATGCTTTGCCCCTTCACTAAAATCCTTCAAATTCTTTTGAATTCAGTTGCCAGTCAGAAGGTGAGCTGGGGTCACCGCAACGGCTGTCATTTCAAGAAAACCCACCGTTTCTACTGCCGAGAGACCACTATGACTTATTTCTCTCACCAAACCCTTCACTGAAGCGTGTATTTCCATACCCATTTGAATACGGAGCCAGGCTGGAAAAACACGCTGCTGCTTGCAGCCCCATACCTCCCTTGTCTGGAGCACGTTTCTCTGCTGGGACTAGAGAAGTGGGGGAATCCAGCCCTGCAGGGAGCGTATTTTAAAGAACATTATACCTGTGAACATATCGCTCCCTCTGGTGGCTGCAGAGTACTAAGTAGATGGTCTCTTTCTGTTTGTTCACTTACATTATTTGCAGATAAATCCCAGTTACACGAAATGTGTCACAGAGTCAGGAAAGGCCGGTGGAGAACATCACTCTGTGCTCACTCCTTCCCCACATTCTTAAGTATCCATCCCCACAATCAGCCTGCTTTTCAGCCCCTTGCCTGCCCTCCCCCCATTTGAAGCACAACTATTCTTTCCACCAACTTTTGTTCATCTTTGCACTTCCTTCATGAAGCTGCTTATTCTTGGAAACATGCTTTGTATATAAAAAGGAAAAGAAACCGCATTCTTTTATATGTGATTCCTCCCTAAAACCAGAGTCGAAATGGGAATTTTGTCATGGGACTTAATGGGGTTAGTATTTCTCATTTATTCATCCATGTGCATTTCATTTCTTCTAAAAGACACACAAGCTTATTCAAAAAGACAATTACTCATTTACAGAAAAACTGGCTGCACCCATATGCTGTGTGTGCCTCGGTTTGTCCATCTCCTTGTACACCCAGGCAAATCCTGCCCCACGCTGAAGACGCCCAGACAGCTGACGGCCTGGCTGCAAGGACACAGTATGGCTTCAAACAGTACAGGGACTGTGCTGGGTTCTGCTCAAATTCCAAGCAGGTGTGATCTCAGCCACGTTGTCAGGATTACAACATTTCTTGGTGCATTTTCAGCACCCTAACACAATGCGTATTTAAAAATGAGGCCACGTCAATTCCTAATGACAGACGTTTGCTCTATCTGTATAAACACATTATAAAAGCAGTGAAAGCATTTGAAAGTATCAAGAAAGAGAATCATAGAACCATTCTGTAATAAATGAGAGACTGAGTACACAGTATATGCGTGTTTTTCCCCCCTTTTGGCTCCACTGGTCTGTTGCTTTCCTTATATAACTGTTCTAGTTAAAAGAACACTCCTGACCTAAAAAAACCTACCTCAACCTTATAATTTTTTGTTAAATACATGGTGGTCATCCACAGGTTTAAAAGTAGTAAAGAGTGGGCATTCCATATTTAACTCTGAGTCACTCCATTGTATGTCACGTAGAGACAACTGCTGGCAGACTTTGGAAAGACTTTTTCTGTATAAAGTACTTACTGACAGAAATCCCAACTCCCATGTGTCCTCGGAAGCATGCCTGTTCCCTACAGTCAGCTCTTACACTGCACGTAACCTCTTGCACTCCGTGAAATTTGTTTTCACGACTGTGTCTGCACAGAACTTCACTCTCACAGGAGAAAGTGTCCCAGAAGCTCTGCTCCAGGGATCTTTATAAACAACCTATACACATATCCTCTTGAGAAAGGCACTGTAGACTGTCTACCAAATGTGTCCTACTCCCTTCACACCAGTAGGCAATGGTGTTACTCTTAATTAAAAAAATATTATAATCCATGCTTGTGTGTTGAACAGCCCAAATTCATCTGCTTCTAATGATGAGCCTTACAGTATGAACAACAAAGTTTCAATTCCTGATAAAAGCAGGAAATAAAGTCACTTCAACATCCAACCAGAGACTTTGAAACATCACTGAGAAATCTTGACATTTTGCATTGATCAACTTCACTCTTGCTGTGTAGCCCTCTCTACCCTTTCCCTCTCCCAGCCCATCTTAATCAAGTCTTTTCAGGACTGACTGAAATGGCATCATGGAGAAGAGCAGCTTGTACCAAGAACAACTGCCATAAGTCTCAAAGAAAACCATTGCAAGTGTAGATGCTTACCTCTTTTCCCTTAAATACTAGTTTATTTTGAGAGTCAGTTCAACACACCTGGATTTCCTGGTTAGGCTGGGACCTGGCTGCTTCAGAATCGCTCTGTCTCCATCAGCCTGCTGTATAGCCCAGAGACACTGGCTCAGCACGTGCCCAGTTAGCAGGTCATACAGTATTTTAGGTTGCCTCTATGCCCCATAGATTGGAGCATTCGTTTGTGAACACTGGTATACATTGAGTCTGGTGAGATTGAGTTATATCAACTGAAAAATCTAGCCCCGTCTCTAAAACTGACTGATAAATATCATTACTGTTCTAGCTTAAGATCTCCAACTTCAAGCACTGTTGCAGTTTTCTGATTCAATAATCCCTTCTCTACATCTGACAGCTAGGGTTGCTCACACATCTGTGCATATAATATTTTACAGTCAGGAGCACAGATGGTCAAGGAACAGGATTTGATTTATAGCTGCTTATCTTAAAAATAGCTGCATAATATGAATATTTGAGCTTGTCATTACTAATACCAATCCCTTCCTATAGGACACATTTTACTTTTCAGTGAGTTCATCTGTCTTACATCAGCTGCAAGTCTGACTTCACATCAGAAGTGGTGTCCCTGACAGTGAGGAAAGGGCTGCCTGAAACACAAATAGGGCAAAAGCAGCGTCTTGTGGTTTTCCCATTCCCTGACACCTGCCCAATGAAGAACTGGATTGCATTTTAAAAGCTAGAGGCTAATGTGCATTCTCCTGTCTTGCACACTAAATGCATTTCCAGAAATGAGAAGCGAAAAGCACAGTGACTCAAAACTAAAAGCCATCATAAAGCCACAGCTACTTAAGGCCTACGCAAATCAATGAAGATATATGACAGACTTCAACTTTAACAATTTGTGAATAAGGGAAGGTAAAAGCCATTTCTGAGGGCAAGGGTCTGTGTTTCTGCAAAAGCCTTCTAAGAATCTTTGACTTCCATGTAAATAATCCCATAAAATGGGAACATAATCATCCATACTCTCAGTTTAAAGTCTACTATGTAGACCTGAGTACATGCATGTATATATATATAAATGACTTCTCTCTATACACACACATATAAGGCAGCCACCCAAATGCCTCATCTCTTGAAACAGGAATATCCAAATTACCCCTCTACTGTCCCACAAAGTCCCACACGTTATCAGAGATTGTAACATGGTGACAGACTTGAACATCCTGGCTTCTGCCTGGCTTATTACAGAATTTTTCATGAATGTGCAGCTCCACGTGCTGCTACAATTTCTCTTTCCACAGAACCATCCCCAGTACAAGTGAAATCTTAGTTTATAACCTCTCCAGTACATAAAGTAAACCCATATTTTCCCTTACTACTCTTTCACTAAAAATACACTCAAAAAGTGTAAATTAAGCATTCTATTTGATGATATACTTTGCAAATCTGCTCTGTAACTAAAAGATACTGTCTCTTTCTGTTGCCAAATTTCCTGTTTCTGTACCCCAGGGGCAGGTGTTGCCCCTGCAATATTTGCTCAGAAGCATAAAAACTGTTTTCTGCAAGCTTTATTAATTTTCAAGCCATTTCCTGTTTTCCCTTCGCAGCCAAACCCACCCCTTTTGGCAGGTACCGGAATACAAAACCACCCGATCCAGTTTGAGGAAATAGTCTATTACTTGAAAGAGGAGAAGACCCAGAATGATAGCTACAATTTTTCGTTATCTGCTTTCAACAAGGCAACTTTGCTTTAACCATGAGATAATCTTACAGCAAATCATGCTGTATAGAATTGCCCATCTTAATCTTTGAACCTTTACATAATAGATTTAGTCTTAGAAAACATTGTATAAGTCACAAGCAGAGAGTGTCCGCAAAACAAACTCTTCTGGAAGCGGAAATAGAAAGTAAATTCTATTCATAGGCTGCATTTTTCATAACTGATGTTTAGGCAGCTTCTTTTGATAGGTAACCCAGAACGGTAGAAACCTGTCCAATTTGAGACACTAGAGCAAGGGACAAGCATGCACAGGCTCAGACAATTTACAGGAGCTCTGCGTGCTTGGCACCCCTGAACGTCAGTCCTAGAAGACACAGGTGTCCTCAAAGGGTCTCTAAAAAAAAAAAAAAAAATAAATCAAATATCAGCTCTGGTAATATGGTCCTAAGAAGTTTAGACCTTCATACATACAATTCCTTGTGTTTTCGAGATAGCTGTAGTGAAAATGTGAATCATTCCCGAGATATTTCAGAAAAATGGTAATAATTTCATTGTCATCTGAGATTAAGTACAGTTAACAGATTCATGGTACACCTGGAGCTCTGTAACAACAGTCCCTTCTCTCCAGCGCATCGTCCCCAGAGTTCATTGTCACACGTTGCTCTACATAGCTTTCCTTACTTTCTGGATCATACTAATGTTCACTTGCAGGGAAAGTAAGCCTGGAGCTAGGTTTTTGCAGTGTAAATGAATTAAATGTACACATACAGATTATTTCATTCAGCAGAGAAATCCAATCAATTCCAGGAGAAACTGCCAAGCAAATTGCCAATTATAAAGTCAAACCAATAATAGAGAAGAGATCATCATAAAGCACTACACTTTCAGAAGAGTGTACTTCGGCAGACTGACCAACCCTAATACTGCAAACCACCACACACACTCAGGCACAGAAACAAAGCTGCCTGCATTTACCTCCTGCACCACAGCCACCTTATCAGCAGAGTTACAGGGAATCAGTGGCAAGGCTGCCCTTGTGACACTGGAGTTGCGATTTAAAGGCCTGGTTCAAAGCCCATTTATGACAAGGGGGAGTCTTCCACTGCTTTCAGTGCTCCTGGGTTCATATTGCAACATGGACTGATTCAGGGGAGAACGTATCATCCCACACGGCTCCTGCCACTGAGGCATAACACTTTGCAGGATATAGTCACCACTTTTCTACTCCCCCAGCTATGTTTCATTCTTTGCTCTTACTGAACTAGAGACAGCCTAAGCCTCTCACCAGGCTGTGCAAATGACTGATACTCAGACGGAAAGAACAGATTATGAAATGAAAACATAAGGGCTGTTTGTGCTCTAGACCCTTTCCACCTCCTCCTTTAAACCACTGTGATTAAAACCACACAGAGCTGCCCTGCAATATTAAAAAAAAAAAAAAAAAGCGGCCCATGCACTCATATCCTGGCAATTTGTGGGAATTGTCATAACAAGCCCAGAACAAAAAAGACCAAATGACAACATCTCTGCATAGACCTAAACCTCATTTCATTACAGCATTTGAGTACATGTCCAAGTCCACTACCAAAGACAAACACTTATGTATAGGTATGTGCTTATGTCCTATTTTGAAACAAATAGACCACATAATTAAGTACTGCTTTAAACATAGATGAATTGTTAAATCAGAACCTTAAGATAACGCCTTTATTTTCACAAAACCTGCTGGCTTAACAGAATTATTATAGTTTCATTAAAAAACACTTAATTGGCACAGTTCAGAGGAAAACTGCTCCCTTGTCTGTCTCTGCCTCCATACCCTCTCCCAAGGGTTTATCGGCTCTTCTGAAAGAATTTTGTTGATGTTTTAAATCAGAGGGCTCAGCAACGGCTCCCAGCCTTAGTCTCCTTACTCAGCAACATGCTGTCCTCACTAGAAGGCAAGCTCCTGTCACGGTTGTCCTTAGGGAATAATTTCATCCCAAGATGACAATTAGTAAGACATTCCTAGCTTTTTCACTAACTCGCTTTGCATCTGTAGGCAAGTTTCTTTCCCTTTGTTGCACTTTGATACTGTGATAAAAGCTGATTTTATTAAATTCTTCATAGTTCAATAAATTTATCTAAAGAGCTTTTCTTTGAGGAACAGCCTGAAACTATACCTGCAATACAGTGCTGTTTAAAGGAAGAAATCATCTAAGTGACCAAATAGCTTATCCTTCTTTAGAAAGGCTTATTGCTAAACCTAAGACAAATTCATTCATATGAGTAATCATAAAAGTGAAAGGTCTTCAGAGTACCCTTGAAGAAAATGGAATGAAATCCTAAAAATATCTTTTTGTTCCTGATGAGAATTTGTTAACTGTTTGTTCTAGTTTGTCTTTTATAGTGTAATCCCTTAATTTTTCGTTCTGAAAATACATATAGAATTCCAAACATTCCATTCTGATAAGGTAAAAAATGGGTTATTTTGATTTTTCAAAATACATTTTGTTAAAACTGAGAAACTCCCCTAGCAAATTTCAGTTTCATATGTGTGGCATTTCCCAATAAGCACACATTCTTTTAAATAAATTTGAAGCAGCCTTATCAAGGAATAATTAATCCCAGATTTTAAGATTCAAGACATGCTGAAAGTTAGTGCATGGGAATATTTATTTTCCTGTTTTTTCTAAAGACAATAAGCCAACATTGCCTGGTGTTTCTTTGCATTAGCATCGACTGTTTTCATCCTGCTCTCCTAGTGACCTTCAATACAAAGAACACAGTTATAGAACCTTAATCTGTGTCTATAGCTAACAAATTCCTTTGGCACCTATCACTCTGAAAAGTAAAGCAAAGCCCTATGGAAGGTGTTGCATTTCCCATCTGCAGCCCTCTTTACATCCTGTGTCAATGCTTAGGTTTAGACTGACTTTCCTCCTTTATAGTGCAAAGTGTTGTGGGGTCTTAATGACAGCTCTGACTCACACTTACTGAGCAAAACAACCTAGCCATGTTTTAGGTGTGTTTTGTTTGGTGGTTTGCCTTTTTTTTTTAAAAAAAAAAAAAAAAAAAAAAGATAAAACCTCTCCCATAAGTCTGCCCTGCTCTTCTGTGGAGGTTACCTCCTCCACAACTGCCAGCAGAAAGGAAGCAAATCTATGCCTCTGCTGCTGCGCTTCAGAGTCTGATTTCCTAGCACTGCAGGACTTCAACATACAGAAACAGAGGGAGGAGGTCACATACCTCCCCCTCTCGGCTATGTGGCAACACCCGCATAGTTAGTTCACACATGAGCACTGATTAAACTCATCACATTTGCAAATAGATGTAAATTAGTACATTCCTTGCCCAAGGCAAAGGGAAGATTCAGAAACGGATTAATATAAATCACTACTCTCCAAGTCCTGCTTCAGCCCCAGTTCCTGTCTAACCACTATTATTTGTGAGAAAAAGTATCTGTTACAGATGTTGGTAGAGCATTGATCTAGTCTTGCATACATGGCATGCAATGCTGATGCACAGGAGCATATAGACATAACTAGTCTTGTACAGACCATTGTACAGCTGTACTACTAATAGTTACATACAAGGAAGACTCCGTTATCTCTGTAGAGTGACATTAGCACACTGAGGCCAGCCAGCATGTGGCCAGAGATGAATGCTAGAGTAGAGCTAGGGTGTCACTTGAGGACACAAGCTGAGGGAGACTTAGACATGCAGAAAAATTCAGACAGTATTTACTGCAGAATTAAATAACCTGTCCTAAAACTATTTCAGTATCCCTAAATGCACATTCACTACAACACTTGCTCAGATAAACACAGGGGCTCACTTTGAAATGAAAAAACCATCAGTTCACTGCTGAAAATAACAGGAAAAGTGTCCTTAGTGTTGTTCCTCAAATATTTAAGGACAGTTTGCAGAAGGGAGGGAACTCCCTGAACACCTCGCTCTGCCTAAATACCCTTTCCCCCTTTGCTAAATAAAAGTCTTTGGAAAGCCAAAGCAGCTCCTGTAACTTTAAACCTGGGCTGAGATCATAATTTTAGTACTGACCAAACAGAGTGCAGAGGGCGGGCCTGGCTCGCCTTTGAGGACCACCTTAGGCATGCTCCCACCCCTTGGCTAAAGAAAATAATGCCGACTCCACGCAGTTTTCTTTAGCTGTATAGTTGTCATCTGGGAAAACCTTCCCCCTTTAGGCTACAGCAGTTAAAGGAATATTTGGAATACCGAAGTCTTTTTTGCAGTGATTTCTTTTTGTGATCTCAATTCTCTCCTGCCTCTAACAAAATTATTCAGAATTTGAATCCATCTGGTATCAGCATGGAAAGCGGTTCTCTAAGCAGATCAAAGATGTTCATTAAAGTTCAATTCTTCATCTTCGTTCTAGGGAGCATGCCTTTCATAGCACTTGCTGAAGAAGGTAAGAAGGAACTTTGGTTAAAATTATTTCCAGTCATTTCCTGTGATTTAACAGTTTGTGTGCTTAGTTGCTCTGTCCTCTTTATAAAACTTTCTTTCGAATTCTTAAGCTACTACCGGGCATTTACTATGGCTGTAATCAGAAGAGAAACACATCAAAAGTTTACAGATGGGATGAGTTATGCACTATTGGAAAAGAATTTTCTGTGTATGTCTGTAAGGGAAGGGGAACAGTACAAGCAGTCAGGGACGGCATTACATCAGCAGCCTTGGAAATGTCTTCAGTTTCACTGTAACATACACAAAGGAGACTGCAAGCAATTATTTAGTTGTAACTGACCTTCAGGTGGTGAAACTCTATGAAAATAACTTACAAATCTTTCCATTCAAGAGTTTAGCATCTGTACTTAGAGGCATTACAACAGCTAGATTTGAGCCTTATGAGGGGTTTCGCTAATACTAACTTGGCCATAAGCAATATATACAAGTGATGGAAACTGAAACAGGAAGAATTATTACCCAAGACAGATTTGAAGAGTGTTATGTATCTACTCAGAAAAAGTTTATTTGACAAGCTATTGCTTTTGAATTTTATAAGAAAAATACAACATACACTTTAATGTAAAACAGGTGTTTAAATCTTTCACAGCTAAAGGAGTCGAGTCTGATTTGTTAACAGTAAATCAGAATTACCCTGATCAGTACTTGATTCCAGCAATATAACATTCAAATTCAGTCTTTCTGCATAGTATTTGACTCATTATGAATGAATTGGCCATCAGGCAATGTGCCTGATGTACGATGGATGCGCAAACAGAAAGTATGGCTGTAGCGGTGAAATACAGCTACCGTTGCTACCGAGCATGTTCCAAGTACTAGCACTCCAAAAACAATAACCTGAAACTCAACCCACTAGTCTTCCAAAGCCTAAATCTACTTGTCTGACTTGGATTTGGAGACCCTAACTGAAACATATGACCTGATTTTGGCCTGGTGACAGTCAGTATCATTCTGCTGGAAATAATGGAGCTGTATCAACATACAGTATGAGTGGACGCTGGCTTGAAACTTCTAACAGGAATTCCTAGTGTTCTGTATGTCAGAATGAGGCTGAAAGTTTGGAGTTATGCCTCAAAATTTCACAGAAAATCTAAAATCAACAAGTATTAGGCAAGTCCCAAAGACTGCTTTCTAGGCTGTCTCTGGGATAGCACTTAGAAGCTCACCCAGCTAGCCTATCCTTAAAATGCATCAATGTTGAAAGTACCAAAGCTTGAAACCATTACAGATGAGGCAAAATCCACCACAATTTTCTAGAACTATCTTAAGCAGTTTCTAGGATACTAGAATTACAGGGGAAAAAAAGGTATTTCATCTTAAGGCTTTTGGGGAATTTTTAAGTATATTTTCTCTCAACTCTGAGAAGGAACCCAGCAACAATCAGGCTCAAACCCTATTAGCCAGAAAAATGTTAAAATATTTCCTGCTTGCAAGGTTCTGCCTCTGTTTTATTACCAATATAGTCTGCATTGAACTCCATAGTTGGATCTAGAACATGGTTTACAGCATTTAAGGCTTTCTGTGTCTGTTGAGATCTTATGACTTTTTCTTCCCATGGGGTCAGTCATTTAGGATAACTTCCAAAAGATACACCAGGAAAAAAGACTCCAGATATAAAATAAGGAAGTCCCACATATTTAGCATGTGTATCACCGCTGTTTATTGATAACCATTAGCAATTACAAGTTAGAAAAGACTTAAAATGACAATGCCACCCTCAGCAATCTCCAACTGCACTGACAGTGAAGATGGAGAATGTTTTTGGCTTGTATAGCGCTAGGTGGAGTGGGTATATTCAGGTACCTGAACCTCTGGGGTAGACAGTTTGGACTGAGGGTTTCAGAGAAAGAAGTTTCCTTATCAGATTCTAATACCCTTAACCCTGGTCAGGCCATAAATAAATCTGCAGCTACTCTTAATTGGGCACTCCGTTTTCTGGATTGAGACTGAACCAAGAAAAGTATTTTTTCCCCCCCCAATCAGGAAGCATATTTCCAAAATGTTTATTATTGGTTCCAAATTCCTCCTTGAATTGCCAAATAAACTGAATTCAGCTGTTGTGAGCATAGCATTTTTCCGCTTCCAGGTAGTGATATGCAATTTGAGTAGTTTCATTAGTATCTGCAGACTTTAAGTTGCTGCAACTTTACAAAAAAGCCAGAGGTGCTGAAACCATTTCAGGACAACTGTGAACTAGAAATGTGATTGAAAAATAGCAGTTACCACTGATCCAATAACAGGACTATCAGCCAACCTATGAACAACATTTCGGTGAAAGCCTATGAATCTTACAAGAGAAGTCAGAAATGCTTAAACATTCTTAGCTCATAGAGAGCATGCAAATTACATCTAACAATAGTAGTTTAAAAATGAAGATTTAAGTTACAATTTCCTGGGTTTGTGTTAGTCTTAATAGGAATACTCGGTCCCAAACTCAGCAACATGGTTTCCAAAAGAAAGGATAAAGGCTCCTTTAATTGGGTCACAAAGCAAGACAAAGCCATAAAAGCCTAAAATACTGTACTGATGTGGAAGAAAAGGAGAATTAGCTTATTCGTTCACTTCACTCTTCATGTGTGAGCTTCCAAATACAACTAATGGTAAAAATTAGCAAAAATACAGGAAGAAAACCTAGTAACAAATCTTACATCACTGTCTACTTAAAACACATTCACACATGCTGTATTTGTGTTATCCATTCATGGTTTAAATCCTGACTGAAACAGCCAAGTATTTTGTCTTTCTTACAGCCAAGCACAGCCCTGAGCACTACACAAGCTGAAAAATTTTTACACTAAAGCATTTCCTATTGAATGATTAGCAGATACATTTCTGTCCTTCTGTGATCCTGTTCGGCACATAAAAACTCAAGCAAGTCTTCACACACAGGATCAGACCAAATGAGTTGAAATGGACGTTGGCCTAAATTTTTTTTCTGAGCACAGCATTAATCAAACAATTAAAAGCACAAGCATTCAAACGAGTGCTTTACAGAAGCAACACATTTCCTAATTTGAAGCTTCTCCCATGGTGCAAGCATCATTGCAGAGCAGGAGATTACTCTATTGGCTGTCACATAACATGAACAAAAAATTAACATGATTGTTTAACAAGTTACCACTTGTCACTAGAAGTCTATCAACTATCCATGTGTCTAATCTTACCTAGAGGCAAATACTAGATTATAACTCCTTATGCAACTCAAAATTAAACAGGTTTATACTAGGTCATGTTACTTCACGTTTGTTTTGGACTAAAAGTAAGCACATTGACAGGGTAACTTAGATGAAAAGTGTTTATATGATACGAAAGGAAATTGAAGTTTACAGTAAAACATGAAAGACTAAAAAGTTTGTTTTTCAAAATCCTAAAAACCATAATTGACAAAATTACAAGAAGGGAGTTTTTCAAAAGTATCTTGATTCACCCAAACTATGTTCCCAGTTCACTGGAAAAACTGAAAAATAAAGTCAGGCAACTCTAAACTCTTCTGAAAATCAAATTCTGTAACTGCTGGTAGTAAATAAACAACCAAAATGAACAGTCATATGTGACTCCAAAAGGGAGCCAGTTTTCTACTAAATAAGCATGACAAAACCTTTCACCCTGCATCTGGCTGCATGACAAATGAATGCACTTGCACATGTCCCCAGATATGCCTTTTGTAAACTACATTAGTATAATACAAATCTAGCTCTACACATCCAGTACCCAAAACCTGACTATCACTAAAAGGAGAAAATTATCTTACTGGATCTCAGTTAGTGGGCCTGCAAATTAGTGAGTCTGTATTTTGCAGCGTCTTAGTAAAAGACCAGCACAGAACAGATAAAATTTGCTGTCTCTTCATTGGGAAAGCAGGGGCTTGCCCATCTGATCCAGAGTTAGTTTTTGAATCTGTGTAACTTTACAAGCAAAGGGTATAGTCATATTTAAAAGCTCACAAGTGGGCCTTTCATAAACTTGGGCTGCACAGTGAAAACTGGAAACAGAAAGGCCAGATTCTCAGCTCCTGTAATTCAACGGTTTCCATTGAACCCAGGCATTTACCCAGATCTAGTACTCGTAAGTCAACTGCACAAATAAGCAGCTGAGAACCTAGAGAGATAAAAGACCATTTTAATAAGATAATAAAAAAAAACAGTAAAGGAAGGATAGCCCACAGCATGCAGGCTGTTGGACTCCGATAGAAGCATGCAGTGTTTCCCCCTTGTGTCATTTGAGGCAAGCCGTACATACACGCGTACCACAGAAATGACTACTGTTTGCCCAGCTCTAACATATGGTCTGTCTCAGTTGCACATTTGTTTTGTTGGTTTGTTTGCTTTTTGTCTGGATGCGGTCAGGGACTACAGGATGGAACCCAAATGCTGCCAGGTTCTACTATTCACTGCATCCCAGACCCATGCTGCAGCCAGGCAGCCTCCAAAAGGGCCTCCTCCGATTCGTGCGTGCACATACTATACCCTCAGTTTGGAATAATGCTGCAGCAAAGCTCACATAGCTGCGTGGTGCTCAACTTGCTACAGAGCATTTCAGGAAAAGATGTAGAATTGGGAGTATAGGTATGTTGGGATGTTCTAAAGAGAAACAAACGAGAAAAATAAGACATAAATTTACTATTGCTTTCCAACTGCCTGTCTTGGAAGCCAGGCAAAAGACTCTCAAAGGAAAAAGAAACTGTGATGTTATGCACATTCTCATGTTGCTTTATGACTTCCTCATGTTTTTCCATCTTTGTATTTGTTGATTACAAACACTACAACATCCAGCATAAATTGCATCAGAATAATCTTTTGTGAGGGCACAATTCCACTGTGCATACCATTCCAGGCAAATGTACTCTCTTGGGCCTAAGTAGTATATGAGCTGCTGCTAAATCTAAAGGGCACACACTTAGTTCCAAATGCATATCAAAATGTTTTTATGACTATGAAACCTGTCCAAATATTAGCTAGTAAGTTATTAGTATGAAAATCAGACTAAACATATTTGAATGGATCTTGCTGGCTGTGTGGCAATACAAAGCAGCTAGCCAAAAATCACTGTGTGAAAATTAAAGCCTAACCAGTTTCCAGTTATAGTGTTTTGCGTGCATATTTCAAACAAATGAGTTAGGAAGTGTTCGTGCAAACAGTTCTGCTGGCAAATACAAGGGGTTAGTAACCTTCATCAAAGCAGCTGTGAAAGGGCATATGGCTACAGACTCAGAGTTTTGGGAAGGAAGTGATTCAGGGAAAAGATTAGTTTATTACTGTATTAGAGGTCATTTCTTAATTCCTTTTGTCTGCATTTACACATCCCAATATTTGTACACAGATTGTCTGCTTTCTGCTGCACTCCCCATAAAATCTGTACTATTCTCCTCGTCTTCGCTCCAACCCTCATGGCCTTGTCAGCCACAGAGCGATAGACACAGTATTGGAGTGCTGCAGTTTTAGGTGCCACTTACAGAATGATGCAAGAGAGACTTACACCTTGATCACAACTCTAGTCTTGTTGCCCCAATCAAACCCTTACTGCTCAGAGGAAACAAGTTACTAGTAAGACTAGCAGTTGCCACACAGTCATGGGGCAGCAAATCTAAGAAAGTGGTTTTATCCCACATTCATGGGATAGCAACTCTGAGGTCAGTGTATTTACCAGACAGAAAATCAGAGACTGACACAGCAACATTACTAAGAGCATAAGCCTTAGACTCATCTCTAGTTCTGCAAGGAGTATTTTAAAGGAATATTCCATAATTGAGTTAAATAGTCTCTTCCTTCTTAATGCCACAGCTCTGAGGCTGATTTTATCATGTATAAGAGAAAGCTTAGTAAGTTACCACCTTTTCCTTTTGTGGCTTTGTTTCATAACTTTGGTTGTGGGTCATATACATAGAGCAAGCACTTGAAGAGCAGTTATTTTTCTCTATATCTGCCCAGTTAAAACATATTTTGTTTTGCTTTTCTGTGGGTCTCCTATATATGGGCAATGTAGAATATTGTAACATTCAGAAGATGTTACTTTACTTCAGCAACAGCTGAGTGGTTCTTTGCCACTTGGCACTGTAGATTTAAACTCTGGCTTTGCTCCTTTGGCTAAGGCAGCTGCAGCAATAGAAACCATCTGTAGTAGGGTGTGGTGACCAGAGGAAATGTTTCTGACAATTCAGCAAAACATTGTCATCATGAGCTACATGGAATACCTGAACACAGTCAGTCATACTCTAAAATAAGGCTGAGCTAAATCCTTCCTTGTGCATCATGACCATTTTTCAACTGGCAGATACTTTCCAAAGTTCATGGTATTTTGTCATTCAGCTTCTTCATTGTATAAAGCAAAGCTGTCAGTCTTTGTATAAGGTAACTGCATTAAGCTCTCCAGGATTTAGACAGACAGTACATACTTCCTCCTGAACAACAAAAAGACTAGACACAAAGATACGCCAGGGCATTTTTCTTTGTCATGGCATGATATTTTAATCAAAATTCCAGAAAGAATTAACAGAAAAATAGAAAATGCCAATGCTGTGGCCCCAAACAGGCTAAGGATACTGCAGATGTCTTGAATTTTGCTGGAGCCACAGGTACAAATGAAAGTTTTAGTTCTCATCATGAAACTTCCTTGCCTTCCTGAAGTCTGAAAGTTTTAACTGCCCAAAGGCTCAAAACCCAGAAGGCAAAACCCAGAATCCACTACGTTATATTCTTCAAAGCCTCACATCCAATTCAGCCAGAAAGTTTTGTAGCCTGGATTTGGCAGTGTCAAACCATTTCACATAAAAAAAAAAAAAAAAAAAAAAAAAGGAGACACCTATGTTTTTTTTAAATATCTGAAAGTGCTTTAGCAATTATAGAAAACCAATGGAAAACTACTTTCAAAGAAACATAAGCTGATGAGGTAGATTTTGGACCTGACTGAAATAAGTTTAAATTTAAGATGAAGCCAAATAACAGACCGATTTGTATTTGAAAATTACAGAGGTGCTGCTGAGACATCAAGTATTGAAAGGGCAGATACCTTATCAAATCATACATTTTTGTTAGACTTTGACCACCATGAATAAAAGTTCCCATTGAACTACAGCTGAACAAGATTCCAATAATGAGATACTGGCTTTAAGACTCTGCTCACAATCAAATTAAGAGCTGTGAGTGAAGAATGCTTCCTCAGAGAGGGAATTCCTCTAACAGGACATAAATGTTAAGATAAATATGGCCAAAACAGGATGGCTAACACATACATCCTCAGTTCTTCAAACAACACCACTTGGTCTGTAACAGTTCAGTAAGCAGATACCAAAAAACATCAGCCAACTCCAGAGAGTTAGCTCAGTAATAGCTCAAACAGAAGAGTGGTATCTCCCAAGTGACCCATCCCACTACATTCCTTCCCTTGCTTTTCTGGAGAAGCATTCCACAAAGCACCAATCTAGCACAGCTGGATAGGATGAAACATATCAAAAAGATACACATAAAAATAAACTTGAATTTTAAGATCAAAGCTTTTGTTTGACAGTTAACATACTAGTTAACTTTTCTAGCTGTTATAAATAACTGAAGCTGCCTTTTTTTTTTTTGTACATAGCAGAGGGGCAACGAGCAATAAAGATTATTTCAGTTCTTGCTAGAGGGAATCCTTTAAGGTTAGCCATTTTTACCTACTGGTCTCTTATCACAGAGATGGAAACTCATCCTATTTTGAGGGCTTCCTATTTCAAGGACTAAGCTAAAATACAGGCTTACAACTGCCTTTGCCCACTAGGGCCTGGGTTTATTCAGACTGCTGGGAAAGAAACGAGATCCTACAACATTTTTCATCTTCAAAAGTATCTTTGTTGGTTTTGGAGGTACCTGAAAGAAATGCTAATGAACAACAGTTTTACAACTCACTTTCCTTTCCAACAAAACCACTGTGCTTTGAAAGCAACCCTAAGAGGTTTTTCTAGTAAACTGTCACTCCATGCATAAAAACGAGCAGTGAGCTCATCTTCCCTTAAGTAGGTCATGGAATGCTAACCATGGGATGTTTTCAAAGCAGTATTAAACTTTTAAAGACATCAAATTTTCTCCTGGTGTGAGAAGTTGCAGCCTGATAGCAGCTGGGGACTTTGAACTGAAACGCACCCAGCTGGAACTTTGGCAGAAAGAGCTGCAATGATTAATTCACATCCGCAGCAATGTATAGCTGCAAACAGAAGAGGCCATAGTGCTAGGAGGAGACAAAGCACTGTGAGGCACTGTTTTTATTTACAGCCTCCTCTAAGATAATATCAAGAGCATATGCAGAAACACTACTTAACCCTATGGCGCTTGCTACATTTGACCCCCATCAGATGAAACCAACAAATGACTAAAGCACCTTACATGCCATTTACATCTCTCTTATCAGTGCTATATATGCCTTGTACTGGACACAGGGAAAGATGTTTCAAATCCAATAGTTTATCTCAATTTCATTTAAATATTTTTTACTTTATTATGACTTTCTCTGACAAAGTATTGTCTAGTATCAAGTATTCCTTCCTAGAAATGCAATACACTGATAAACTACCTCCCAGTCTGTCTTTTGGTAATAGTGTCTGCTTAACCACCACCCGCACCACCTCCAGTGTCTGTCCGGAAAAACAAACCTGGAAATGCAGTCCAGGGACTATTCTCCAGCAAATACAGGGCCTCAGCTTGAACACAGTATTATGCGGGTTGGATAGGGCTGGGACAAGACCTTCACATTGACAGGAATCAGTTCAATCTGTGAGCTTTAGGAAGCTAACAGGGGAGGCATATTATTCTAGTTTGTTACAGTTAAGGAAAGGCAGCACTACCAAGGATGACCCACATCTCAGGTGAGCTGAATTACTGTCTGGAAGTATTTATCTTTCCCTACAGACTATAAAAGAAAATAAGGGCAGGCAGACACCTTATTTAGGCACCTTTATTAAGAACCTAAAATTAGGCAAGATTAATCTGGGCCACCTCCTTTTGTCAATCACTGTGCACTGAGGGCAAATGCACTGAAATAGATCCTCTACATGTCACTCATTACCAAGAATCTGCAATAATTTTATCACACAAAGAATAATCATTTCATGTTTCTTTGTGACATTCACTAATTCTCAAGACATTTGTTCTGCGAGCGTTTCCTTTCCTGCCTTCACTATCAGTTAATTCTTCAGGGCTGAAAGCTACAAGCATGCCAAAAGTACAAGCTGCTTCTTTGAATAAGCTGCTTGTTGTAAACACACAAAACTCATTTCACTTTCTACTTGGAGTTTTTCCTCTGGTAATTGGTCTTCTCCATCTGTGCTTATTTCGCAACTAGTGAATAAAGGATGTTTTTTCAGTTTCGACTGGGATTACAAGGTAAACCAATCTACACACAAATAATGTCATTGAGCTCTATTGCTATTTCTTTCTTTATAGTTAACTTTTCCTTAGCATAATCCCAATATTGTACTTTAAAGACATTATTTTATAAGCAAAAAGTAAGTATTATAAAGTAGTGCCACACCTTAAAATGCCCTGGTATTTAGAATGTGGCTAAAACAACACACCTAGAAGTCAAGCGCCCTTTGTGCCATCTCAACAGAAAATTTTCAAGGCTGCTTACCTGGGGCATTTCAATCAAAAATGACCAAAATGTTATTTTTACCATCTAACTTAGAAATATGATTTACCCTGGCCTATTCTAATCTTTACATGGATTATAAGGTGTTTTTGGGGAGACTGGCTGGTTTAATTAGCCACTATAGTAGGCCTCATGTTGGCATAACATTAATACACTTTCTTCATCTGTTAAGTGCCTAAAGTACTACTTGCACACCCTTTTGGCTCTTAAATAGAAAGTCTATTTGTATTCAGGTTTATAAAGGTATGAAAACAAAATTCTGTTTACTTGAGTAAACATCATATTAGAAATCTAATTTTAGGTCAGTGTTGAGTCTCCTGGCAATGGAAAAAAGCTTTCAGTCTTACATCGCTAGAGATGAATGAAAATTTTTTTAGTTTGGTTCAAAAATGAGTTTTGGGAGCAAGAAAAAAGTTTTTTCAAGTTTCCATTAGAATTCAGATAAGAGTTTCAAGCAAAACCAGAGATTATGTTTTTTCAATGTCATTCATCCTTTGTATGAAAAATTCCCTTTAAAGTACCAGTGTGGTTTTTTTTACTAATTACAAAATTGAATATTTTTTCATTTGAAATTATATTTTTACTTAAAAATGGGCAGCTAAAAAATGAAAAAAGTTAAATAGAACTCACAATTAAAGACAAATAATTCCCAAGTGATATACATGCAGCTGATCTAAAGTGATTATATCCTTTTTTCAATTTTGACTGGTATCCAGCAAAATGCCCGTTCTTTCTAATTTCAGACACAGAAAGAAATTGTTTACTTTTCTCTATATCATATACAACACAAGTAGGGTGGTGCATTTAGGAGTATTAAAGTCTTCCATAGGAAATAGTCTTACTATTTGGAACTAGACTAACAATTCAGAAATAGTCTAACTTCAAATACAGAAGAGGTGAGAACATTTGCAGGTCACTAATAAAACAGGTGAAATTAGTAGAAACAGTTCTAAGATTTAATAAAACAAGCAGGTCATCAAATTTCTTACATAAAATATTCAAATGGCACAGTAAATCTCTGTTGTTACGTAACTCATGTGAATAGCTGTCCTCCTCCCTGAAGAGATCACTACACAGCACTACCAATCTACCACTTCCTATTTACCAAATTAGAGGTATCAAACTATCTTGCAAAGGAAAAAAGGATTAGGTTAATTATGAACAAAGACGACCTATCAGCAGCTGATAACTGTTACTTTGCATATATCATAGGGAAACGATGTGTGAGCATCCAGGGTTTTCTCCATCCCCTCTAAAAATTGTCAGCTTTTTGAAGGGAATAAACATGGCTCATTCACACAATCTTCAGCTCTCATTGCAATATTTCTGAGCAGAAACTCAGTATTATGCTGAAAAAGTATAAAACAATTTGAAAATGTTTGGACAACCTTTTGCTCCAATTGCTGAAATAAATAGAAGTTAGATGCAAAATCTGAATCCATGAAAGAATTTTCCAGAAGTTTTACGGGTTTTTGCCTGAAGTTTTTGCTCTCAGGACAATGTCTATTATTAGCTCTTTGCTTAAATTTAAACACTGGTATCTGGAATTAGCAGAACTCTTATGGTCCAGGCAACAGCATAACAAGCAGCCTCACCTAGCTTTATAGTCATGGTGAATTAGAAAATCCCAAGAAATATCACACTACATTAACATCATACTGTGTACAGTCATAAATTTATGACTCAGGAAGAAACTCAATCAAATGATACTTCTGTTTTCAATATTTTCCTGATACTGCCAGTTATCTTCTCATACCCATATCCTTCATGTTCTACCTTGTTCCATCTCATTTTTCCTATTGATGAAGTCTGGCTGTATTTGTAAAGACAGAACATTGCGTGGGCCAAAATTTCAATATCCATCATACCAAAGAGCACAGATGATATATATAGGTCTAGAATAAAAAGGGAAATCTTATGTTGTTACCTAAAAAAATCAAGTTATGGCAAGTAAGGTTTGCAACTTTAGAAAAATCTCTGAATAGATTTCTGTAGGAATATTTTCTAAACTATAGCTATACCCATAAACATTAATGATAGTTCTAAAAATAAAGGTTGCAGCTGGAACTGAGCTGAAAGATGGGAGAAAGCTCTTGCTATTTTAGAAAATGGAAGATGACTGAAGTAATTTATCCAAAAGCATAAGCTAGTGCTTAACTCGAAATCTGGAGTAGTCGCATCCACCTGGGAGAGAAGGGGGCAATCTTTTCTTTAAAAAAAAAAAAGCCAACTTTTCTTGGACAATATGTTTAGTAACCAATGTTTCAAGATTGTGCCAGGGTTAAGTGGTGTGTACTTAAGCTTTGTCCTACAGCTTTGTACAAGAGTATAGCAGAATTCAAAATTAATCCAAATTAGTTTGCACAGGGGCAGGGGGATGGAACACTACACAGATCCCATGCTTAACAAAATTTACATGTCAAAGTAGCCAAAACATGTGACTAGCAAGTAAAATCTTAACTCATTTTCTAAAATTTTATTCAGCAAGCTCAGTTCTAGAAGGAGAAGAAAGTGCAACAATTGATTTCAGAGACAGAAATGACACAGAATTTGAAGAATTACCAACCCTGGTGAGTATCATTCTAAATAAAGGTTCCTTTAGGTTACCCTGATTTCATATTCCTGGTATTGTCTTTGGCTTAGATTTTGAACAATCATTATAAGTTATATAGAATAACCTTTAGTTCTAACATAAAAGATTGAATGGAAGTGCTTTTGCTTTGCAAGCAATCAGGTTGAAGGTGACAAAATTGAAAACAGTTTTGGCAGTTCTGTGCTGCAAAAAGCATTCTTAACCTGCTTATTCACTGCCATTTGCCTCTTCTAATTCAGTACCTCTCTCAACTTCAGTGAGGCCAAACCAGCAAACCAGTGTAAAAAAAAAAAAACCCAACAAAAAAACAAAACACCAAACACCACCAAAAAGGGCAGGTCTGCAACATTCTGTAGATCTCTCCTACACCTTTTGTAGTCCTATTGAGAGGTCATCTGATCTAGAAAGCCTCCAGCTGAGAAGCCAAGTCAGCTTACTTTTACTTTGGTTTCTTTTTTTTTTTTTTGGTCACTGTACACAAGTCAAAGATGACAGGTGATGGCTAAGAAAGAATCCACAGGTGACCTGACAGACCAAGAAATTTAAATGCTAATTTCATACATGTAAACTGATTGTACTGAGGCTTTCTTTTCCCTCTTTTTCCCCCAATTCTTGTAGTTGCCCACAAGACTACACAATGTAACAAATCTCTTGCAGTTTGGACAACTGATGACCACAGAAAGTGCATTTGCCCCAACTGAAGACAGTGAAAATTCTACTGGTTACGAAGCTAACACAGAAAATACTGATGGTAAAAAATACAATCTTTCATTTCTATTTTATTGTACCAAAGTTCTACTGCCATCTGCAAAACAGTATCTGGAAAATTCAAATACCAAGTTTAAGGTGCTCTCAAAGGCAGCATTGCTGATTTTTGAAAGGCAAATTATTCCTTAATAATCACTCCACCTCCTAACTTCATAACAGATGTGTGCTGACAAAAGGAATGAGTAGCTATACCATTTTTTTCCACCAGTGCACTGCCAGTTCTACTCCAAGACAGGCAATAACTCTCCAAAGCCTTCACTTTCTTTTCAGATGATTAGTATGAAAAAAAAAATAAAACAGCTGTCCAGAATTTTTTTTTTTTATTAACCAACTCAAAAGATCCTCAAATGCAGAAGCCATAACTGTTACAATCTGGCTCCCCTCTGAATTTTTGCTGAGTTGTCTTCCCTGGATACACAAATTACTGTCATGCACATACAAAGCAAATTGCACCCATGTCCATACATTAGTCAATAAGCAACAAATTGGTGCAAAAGTTGATAAAGTGCATTCTGACCTGTTTACCTTATGCTTGCTTAGCATCTTCCAGACAGCCTGCTGAGTCCCTATGCTTTTGTGTCCGATTGCGTACAGAAGAATGTATAGACACAGATAAACGGACACATGCTCTATATGGCTTTTGAACAAGGATTGTTCCTAGTGGTTCACTCTTATGCATATCAGTAAAGAGTAACAGAACACAAGCACCATAGTTTCTGCTCCGATATTCCAGTCCTGTAACAGTATCAGTAAGTTTCATGAATCTCACCTTAAAATGGTCAGATGAGCTGTTACAAGAAAAGATGTCTTTTTGTTGTCAGACAGCTTTTCAATAACTAAATGCAAATTTAGCACACCAGCTAAATGAAGAACGGTTTCTCCGATTTATGTGGACAGTAGTGTCTGTTGCCAACAGATGCTCAGAGTGCACTTTACCCCAAATACGAACTCAGAAATCAGATTACAAATATTGGAAGTCTGCAAGGCTCACAAATATGTCACATTCACCTATCACAATACATCAGTGAGACTTAATTCACAGGAATGGCAGTCTGTCAATCATATTTCAGGTCAGTTTGTTTTCAGCATATAGGCTTTGCTTTGAAACAGTTAAAGCAAATCTGGTGGCAGTTGTATTTCTACAAAGTCCTGTAGTATATATATATTGTTTACTACTTCTCCCCTAAGTAGCCTAAGCCAATTACCTCTAGACAACAAGCTATGAGCAAACACTTCTCTTTGGCTAGCTGCTTTTGGAAGCTTCCATGTTCTGCAGCACTTTCATATCCTTCAATAAATCAGACATTTGTTTAAAAGTTGTATGTGCTTTATCTCCTTTCCCAGCCTGCTTGTCTCTCCTGACAGTGCAGACCTCTTGTCTTGGCTCACCATTAAATAACAGAAGCAGTGTTTGGCAGATTTGAATTTTAGATAAAATTTTCAGACGTCTCCTAAAGAATATGCTAAGGATTTGGAATGACATACTTCTAATGAATTAGAATTAACATTTGTGTTTTATCTGTTTCTGATGGGGACTCAGCTACAAATTCAATTCCAGAAAGAGAGAGGTATAATATTTTGTAGAGTCTTCTATACACAAAAAAAACCCTACTTCAGGAAGGTTGAGGAACTTTTACACTGACAAAAAGCCTTTCTAAATAGACAAAGAGTAGTTCAGCAAATAACATTGAGAACAAGGAAAAATTTTATCAGCATAAATCAGTCTCAGACAATTAAAATCTGATTTGTCTTAATTATTATTTTATACCAGGCATATATTTATTGATCTTAATGTGATCATACTTAAGTTTCAGTAGTATATATTAGATCACAATCAGTCCCATAGATTTTAATTTCTTTCTATTATTTCAGAGAGCTCTTTGCACACATTCTCTCAAGCTTTTCATTTTCTCACTTCCTATAAAAAGAACAACCTATTTACACAGCTCTCAAACCATTATAGTTGATAAAAGTTTTCCTTGGATATAGCATTATGAATTGAGATGCAAAACTCCGTACAAACCAGAGCAAGTAATTAAGTAATTATTCTCTTTCTGGCTTTACAGGTGGACTGAGTGGGGAACCAGAGAAAACTGAAAAAGGTATTAAACAAAAGAATTCATTATAAAGACAAGGGAGAACTTAACTGCCAGGTGATAACCTTCTAGAAGCTACTAGCTATGCCCATGCTATTCTTAAATAAAAATGTCAGGAGGAGCCATGACCTGCTTCCTGATTTGCCTCCTCTGGTTCATCAGATTACCATCTCCATAGCCATATCTATATGGAGCCCTCCAGCCCAAAGGCATATTTGCAGGTACAAATAAGTCTGCTGAACTTACCAAACCTACTCCAGAGTTCACAAGATGTGGGCACTTTCCCCAGGGAGTGGGATGCAGCAGAAAACTGTCAGTTCTATCAGTAGCCTCTTATCAATGGTCTCCAAGAGAAACATGCTAACATTCCTGATTTACTCTTTCAGGTGGTCTGGAAACAATTGCACTTGTTGGAATAATTATTGGAATCATAGTTGCAGTTGGAATCCTTGCAGGAATAATCATCGCTGTTGTAAGGAAGATGTCAGGCAGGTACTCGTAAGTAAATTGCTAATTAGGCTTTTCAAACAAGCATCATCCTCTCAGCAAGGTTGCAGGAATTGCTTTGGAAATTTCTAATGCTTCTACTTTGACAAAATAACCTATTTTCATTTATACAGTGCCTATTGATTCAGCAAGAGCCGCCAATGTGATGTGGGTGATATAAACCCCCTCACATGCTTCAGAAAAGTTTGCCAGATACTGCATGCTGTTATAATATTCATCATGCATGCTGTTATAATATTCATCAGGTGCATGAGTTTTGGATTACTCTACTGCACAGAGGTAAAACTCACTACAAAGTATTACAGGATGAACTTCTGATAGTGCTGGATAACATGTGAACACTGTCAAGTCATCTTTATCTTATTGCACTGGTCATTTATGGAAGCTGTTTTGGTACCAACACAATGCTTTGTAAAGCACCTAAAGTGCTTTACAAACTATGAAGTTGTTAGAAAACCACACTACATTTAACAAATACTGTTCACCCAGCATTAGAATAAAGCAAAATATGAACTGGGAAGAGAAATAAAGCAGTGACAGGAAAGACATGGAGAGGGAGGAAAAAAGATCACATAACTAGCATTTGGGTAACTATGAACAATAAAATGTCTATGTTTTTCATTTTACAGGCCCTGAAAATGGGTGAAACAAGCAACCAAGCCATTCTATGCCAGTAAATACAAGTGCTTCTTATTTTGTAAGAACTAAAGACTATTCCTGTATTAGTGTGAGAAGATGATCCATAGAAAATACAATTGAAGAACTCCAGATCTATGGGGATCCCACACGACCCTAAGGACCCTCCCCCTGCCCCAGACTACAGAGTATGGAACATTTAATAGGATTTTTACTAACCAGGAATTTACTAGAAGAAAGATTATGCAGTAAGAAAAAAACACAGCAGCAATGAGATTTACATCTGAAATGTGATTTCCAGGTAATATATGCTAGCTTGATTTTTAAATGCTACCAAAGATTAGTTCACATTACATTTTATGCTTTTCTTTAAAAAAACATACCCAGAATGTTGTATGTGTTTTTGGGTGGTTAGGTGCTTGTGACATGCTTATCTACCAAATTATATATCATAAAGGAGGAATTAGCTTCAGAGGAACCAATTATTTACAAGTTCAGGAAATACTAGATATTGAAAGCTCAAATCTTTCCACTGTTGATATGGATTTCCTGCTTTTGATACTTACGTTATGTGGCAAAATATGGTAGGCCCAGCTGGAACTGGCCTACCAACTGAAAGCTTGCTCATCTGACTGTCGCACCAGGAATTTCCTGTCTTCTCTTGTTGCAGAGACATGCAGGGATTGAAATACACATCCTGAATTAAAGGGTGCTTGGAAAATACCCAATTTTGATGGGTCACTTTAACCAGTTACTCAGCACACTTTAGAGCTGACATGTTGAAGCTTTTGAATTAGCGTATACAATTTTTTTCTATACAATTGTCTCATTTTCTAACTGTATAGTTGGCTTGTTTGATATGTGTGCAACACTAGATCAGACTATGTTGATAAGGTATAATGCATCTTTGGACTCTGCAACTTTTCTATGGCATATTTAGTGCAGCAGTACTAAGTAGCACAGTTCAGAGTAAAGGCTTTGTACGTCAAATGGCTGCAATGCATCATGTTCGGTGTAAAAAAAAAAAAAAAATCAATAATCCATGTTGTCAGTACTTGTTAAACATGTCAACTTCTCTAGACTTGCTTTTCTGTTTCTTTCATGTGCCATGAACTATCATATCAACCCAAGCTTTGGAAATAAAAATTATAATGTAAATGGTCTTATTTTACAATAATTGTTCTTTATTTTCTTTAAAAAAAAAATCTTATAAAATGTTTTAAACTTCCCTCAACTTCCCTAAATTATTTTGCCACTTGTCTTGTCAGTGCAGCGTCTACAACCAACTCATTAGACAGATAAATTAAACTATCATCAAAACTAAATGTGAGAAAGAAAAAATTAAAAGTCTTTAGTGCAGTTCTTAAGCTCATGTAATGGGGTACTCGGTCTGTGATGACTGATGAGTAGTAAGCTTTATCTTCATTCTGGTCTATGCTAGGAACTGCAGACTAGCTCCAAAGGCTGTGATTTCCAGATATGAGTGTTTTTTTTTTTTGTTCTATCCATAAAGAGAAACTAGTTTTCTGAAGTCTGAGTTCAGACCTTTTGGCAATCTCAGAATTAAAGCATATTTGGATACAAGTTTTCAGTTTGTAGCTTGCTGTCAGTAAATATAGTTGTGTCCAAATTGCTGAGCTTGTACACCTAGTAATACTTTACCTGGAACAGTCATTCTCTTCCTTACCAAAGAAGATACTAAACTAAAGTCTTCCCACAGGAATGACTTTCCCTTTAAATAACTACTCCCATCACATTAGAAGCAGTATCAGTATCCACAGGTAGGCAGTTTATACCAAAACTGAAATATATCTTAACTTGTATACCTTGTTTTGAGAGTCTGCTCTGATAAAACACAATCAAGGTTACATGCAGAGTGAAATTGAGTATGTATGCACCCACACAAGGATGCAACTAACATTAAGGAATTTGCCATGTGTTTGAATTTAAGTACTAATCCCATGCATCCCAGAATTTGTCCACAATAGTACAATACCATGAAATAACACATTCACATGTCACCTCCAGCATAATCTAATTTGATTTATTTCTGCTTACACTCAAATGCTGCATAAAAATCAAGGGAAAAAATTAATGATACCCCTGCACAAAGTTATGCATGTACTATATAAAAAAAACTGTAACAAGTTTCAGTCTAGTATATATCAAGTCAGTTCTTTACTAATGCTAAATTGATATTAGGTATTTTTAAAGTACAAAATCCAAGGCCCAAAAGTGGGCTGCGAAGTTTTCGCTACCTTTATTAAAGCCATAGGACCTCAGTTTAACTTATTTTTTAAAGGCATCTTTATTTAACTTAAGTGTCGGTAAATTTTACTCATGACTCATTGCATTCTGTCCTCAGACCAGGACATGCAGCATTACTCGTGTAACAGTCATGCAGTTTACCCAATTGATTCTGAAATTTCTGGTATATTAAATCAGTTATCTTTCAGGAAAGCAAGTCTGCAGTCTCTTACGGATGAGCACATGATCCCTATTGTGGTCCTATCCCTGAAATACAACTCACATACACCCCTTAATACACTTACAATCCCTGTGACCCAGTTCAGTTGAAGACATTTTTCTTGGCTATAAAGTGTTTACCTTTTCACGTTAGCTTCCTTTGCCCCTGTGCTTTTAGGTTACAGTACATAAAGGTGGCCAAACTACTTCAGGTATTTTGTTTCCAAGTATCCATACATCCCACTGCTTTTGAAAGAGAATTCCAAGTTTCATGCATGACTACTCTACTTGCTTATGTGACTTGTAATAATTAGCTAAAAATACATGTAAACTTGTATGAAAGCAGGAGATTACAGCTTTTATTTATTGTGGCAAAATAAGAGAATAGTAACTTCTTATTCTAGATTTAACAATTTCTTGTCTGTACTGGAAACTACCCTGTAAGACGCACTTGATGTCTGACCAAATGCATGCCATATGGAATTATGAATTATTCAACCATTGTAGGGAATAGCACAGATGTCACCAGTTTCTTCTGCACCAGCTCAGTTGCTGCTAATTTGCAAATACCATAAAATGAGAAAAACATTTTTATGCCTGTTCTGAATATTGGTTAAGCCAGAAGTAACAAGACACCATTTGAAAAATGCATAGCATTAGAGCAGAGAACCTTTTTGGGAAGTTCCGAGTTCTCCTGAGTAATGTACAGAACACCAGTTGAACAGCCTGCATTCTGCTCAAGTAAACTGTGCTTTGCTGCTACTCCAGAAACTGTCACTGAGAGCCATTTTAACTTCATATACCAATTATCTAAGTTTTCTGGTCTTAACTGTGCCTTTATATTCTGCCCTCTAGTTTAAGGAAAGTTTTATTAATCTTAAGAGAAATCAACTGCTAACCAAATAGCCTGTGCTGCACTGAAACATTAGTTGGGAAGCCTCCAGCACTAGAGACTCAGTATTAAATATTGCGCTGTACTAAATCTGAACCTGCAAAAACATGAAGACATTAATTTCCTTCTGATTATCAGCTGGAGTACAGGATATTCAGGATATGACTAAAAGCAAGGGCTGTGAAGAATCAGACTTCCATTATTCTGTCAATATGAAGAAACAGCAACTACTGCTATGCTGATACATTCAATATTCTGATGACTCATACCACCTTGCTGTCTAGAAATCTCATCTCCATTCAGCTTCAAGCAAACCTCAAGAACCAATGGCTTCCTCATGAAAAGCTTTGTCATGTTATATATTTATATTCTACTGAAGAACTCTTATTTTAATTCCCTTTTGTATCTTCACAATACTAACACAGAAGTAGAGACTAAAAATCTGTGCAGCAGTCTATATTTGATATGCAAACTCCTGCAGCATTCCGTGACTGAGCTTTCATTGACTTGTATTATCTAGCTTCCCATTACTAGTTCAGGACTTCTAAAGTAGGTTGAATACAAGGTACATGTTTTTTTGGTAGAATTTATGTGGCAGAAGGGAATATTTTCTGCTTTGCAAGAAGTCAAACAGCACATTGTCCTAGGGCAAATACTTCTGTAAGCTGAAATGAATGATCAGTATACATGTTTGCAGAATCAAGGCCCAAGGTCAGGAGACTTCCTATGAATGAGAACACATCAGGAAACAACAGCTTCATACTTTCACCAGCTGGCCAGGTTTGATTTTTATTCACAGGGAGCAGCATTCAATATATCAACACTTGCTTTTAAGTTAAAGTCCTTACTCCTGATCACATTCATTCCTTTATGGTTAGTAACAGTAATGTCCCCTTTTGCAGCTTGGCTTTGACTCATGAATGTGGCTCTCCCTAACAGACAAGCAGGCACCAGGCTTCCTGTGAGAATGCCAGATGTCACTGAAAAATATCATAAACATAGTTGTCCCCTTGTATTTGTGTCTGTGAGGAAGATATACTCAGTAGCATACTATGAAAGCAATGACTTGATGCATCAATATTTATTCTAGGCATCAGTACAGCAACTCTTACAAAAATTCATCTAGGGCATGTTTTTGCTATAAGAACAGAAAATGTCAGAAGAATGCATTCAATAAAACTAGCAATAAATATGAGCAAAACGAGTTACAGAGATCTTAAGTAACTCCTAGAAATTTAAGAAGTGTTCAATTATAGTTAAATACCAGTTTAAACATGCAGCAATTGCTTTAAAATGTAATTACTCACTATCTTAAGAGTACCAGCAGTATGCTATTGCAAGTATCTTAACCACAGATTATTTCTTTAAAAAGTAAGTACAACCTGCAATTAACACTTTCTCTCAAGTTCTTTAACTCAAAAGCACTGATATATAGTTCACATGAGGATGCCAAGTACTACCTCCAGTTCAGGAAGACTATGATACACAGACCGAGTGACTTGCCAAGGGTTATAACAGTAGGTGAGGGAAAAGCCACTGACCTAGCAATCTTGTAAACATTAGTCCTGTCACAGCTTCAGATTAGTTCAAATGAAGTGATATTCCATTACATATTAAAGAATTTTAAGGCTAGTGTTAACATAAGATGGCAACAAAAGGACACGGGCGGGAAAAAAGCAACTTACTGAACCCACCAAGAACCCTCAGGTCAGAAGCATGCTCTGATTGTTTTTGATGAAAAACCATTCCATCTAAAAACAATTTCGCCTCCACCATCTGAAGTTTTGCAGTGTAGATGCTACTGATCCACTGCAATTTAAAGCTTAACTGGCCTACACCATGCCTGAAGACATTGTTATCCCTGTTTATACTCAGCTACTTAACTAGATGAAGTATCAGATTAACCATACCCATCCTTTTCCAGACAGCTTTTTTAAACCAAAGTATTAATCATACTGAAGTTCTCAGCATCTAGCTTTGTTAGACAACTACTAGTGGATACAGAAGGTAATAGTGGATATGTAACTTGACACTAGGTGCCATAATGAGAAGTTTGAATTAGTGCTTTGTACACTTCTCACAGCTGCAGCACAGAGACATTTATGTATAAATAAACTCAGCATCACACTAGCCATGTGTCTTTGTCCAGGCCTTGTGGATTTAGGCATCAGACCAAACCCACAGCACCCCTCCCCTGCAACAAACAGTTGGACTGCAACACAAAGATCCCCATTCAATTATGTAGCTTGTTAGGCTCTTCCAGGCTGGAGAAGTCAGATTTTCAGACTCCGGTAAATGCTAAATTGGCAAGTGTCTTAGCAGGCAAGGAGTGCTGCACATTCCATGCATTTCCAAGGTTGTGGTCTGTTTCCAGAAAGCAGTTGGCAAGGATGATTGATTTTGAGAGTTCCAAACCAAAATCAAACAGTGCCATCCACAAAAAAAAAAAAAAAAGTGGAAAATGGAAGGAGTGGGGAAAGTATAGAACTGCAAAACATTGCCTTCACTAAAACTTAATTTTCATTCACATTTCCAGATTGAGCTAAAAGGAAACAATGGACTTGCCCACCTGTGGGCGCTATTTCAGATGTTAAGCCACAACAGTACTCAGATAAACTTGCATCAGGGGAAAAAAAAAACAAACTTAATATTTTGTTCTCACAGATTAGAAGTTTGTCTCAAAAAAACACATTTGTCCAGGATCAGGCATACAGGGGCTCCTGGGCATCAATCTGATATTTTCCTAGTCTACATTTCAGGTTATCATAGAATCATATCATAGCTCTAAAGTATTCTCTGGGATCTCACAGCACAAATACAAGGATAAGGAACCACTCAACTCATCCTGGGCTGCTCTTGCAGTATTAGTGTTCCGCTGCGCAGAAATACATCATCCTTATTTTTATGTGCAATCAGGACCCCATAAATTACCAAACATTAAGCCCTGAAGTTCACTTAAACACACTTGGATATTGATGAGCTGTTCTTTTCCGCTACTGCCCTTAAAACTTTCTGAAACAGGTTCTTCAAAGGATAAAGGAGGCACTCCCTTAAATAAAACTTGCAACAGTTTAATGTAAGTTGAAATAAAGAAACAAGTTTTACCAATAAAGGAATACTGACTGGGAAAGAAGTGTAGAAGAGAGTTGCTCTTCAAAGCACTCAAAGTCAGACCCTCCCTCTACAGCAAGTCTGGCGACTCAGTATGTCTACACATATAGATTTTCCCAAAAAGAGTAATTCTATTTTAAGCTTACTTTTTCCTTAATGGTCTAGGAAAATCAAAAGACATACCTCAAATCAAGCTCATTAATTTGGTTTAATGAGAACAAAGCTTTCAAAAAAAAAAAAAAAAAAGACGTTTGAAAGATTTCTACAGTCCACCATACCTTCTAGCAAACTTTACCAATACTTACACTGTTAGAAAGGTTCAGCTTCTCCAAATATGAGTTACTGAGCCATGTGCTGGTTCTGTTAGACTGGAATTGTATTCATTAGAAAACTTCTCTCAAAATAGTAACTATAGTCCAGTAGAAAGTCAGATGGCTTTGATGATTTCTGCTATTTTCTTGATTTTGACATGAAGTGCAGAGCACAATCAAATGCATTCTTCCTGTAGTATGCCTCATGATGCACATCAGTAACATGCTTCTCTTTGTGCTTAGTCATATAAAATCCCAAAATGCACTTCTCTACAGAAGAAAAACCTGCTTTTTAGTCAAAGATGGAGGTCATAGCAAATATTTTTGCATCTCTCCCCTTCCCATTGCTAAATCTACCTTAGCAAAATTAAAAGGGAAAGAGATTTTTTTTTTTTATGACTTATTTTTCTCAAAGCATCATTAATTATAATGCAGTTCTATCAGGTAAACTTGATTTTTGTGCTCTGCACCTAATTTAGAATTGGACTATTTTTCTTCTGAAATGGTATAGCAACACTGGTATAAACCAGTTTTAGTTTTCCTAACAGAAGGTAATCTAGGAAGAGGCTGCAGTAGTAGAAAGTAATTGCAACCTTATCTTCCAATAGGAAAGGGAACACAGTAAGACTGATACTGATGCAAAGCAACAGCAATGCCAATAAAACCTGGGTAAAAATAGAAGCTCCCTCTTTTTTGAGGGGGAAAATGGTAGAAATAATCTGAACTATTCTTCAGAGATCCCCTCTTTCTTCTTTCTCCTATGCAGAACAGGAAGCTACTGACATTTTAAGAAAATGGGTTCCTCTGTACTACATAAGCTCTTTAATTTCTCCTACAGTAAGACTGCCATCTGGTAACAACTTAAAGGCAACACTGACCAGCAACTGAGTTAAAACATTGACTAGATGTGGATGCACCTAAATCCTTATTAAAACATTTCCTCCTCCCCTCTGGAATGACTAAGTGTTTTTTAACAAGGCAATTTTAAATGTACTGATGTTTGTGTTCGGAAATTAGTATGGTATGCCTCATTTGAGGTAGGAAGCAACTCTATTTCCTGCTTTTATCAACCATGTTATCCTCAAATAACACATTTCTTTAGAGTCTGATGGACATTTTGCCTCATGACATTTTTAGTCACCCTATGCAGGAAACAGGGAAGGAATTAGCAGGTTCAGTAGGTGTACTCAAGGGAAAAAGACATGGGAATGTCAGTTCTTCCTCATTTCCTACCTACCATTAGGCAAAAAAACCACAGGATTCAAATAAGCACTAATAACTGAGCATAGCATAACACAAGCTAGCTTCCTTCTTGAAGGCATGTCCTCTCCTATGCACTTAGCACTGATGCAGTTCGCTGAGAAATAAGGGACAGCCATTTGCAGAACTGTTCTCCTGCCTACACCCATAAACTCTTTGTATAAAGAGAATTAAGAGCAGTCTACTTCTCACAACTCAGTCATAGCTTTAGAAATTGGTAGTACAACAGATTTTGACTCAAAACCCAGCCCATAAAGGTAAGTTGTATAATAAAATACAGATCACATTTTTAACAGGCAGCCTTTGCTTTACTATTAAAGTAGTGAAAGAATTTACAAAGCATACGTTACTGCATAAAGTTACCTCTGCGATTCAGAGCTGGGCTTAGCCTGAGGAAACTACTCCTGGCACTAAGATCTGTCTCTTTGTAAGAGAATGAGATTATGGAAACACACATTGCTATTAACCACAACTCACGGGGAGGCAAACCCTGCCATCTGTTCATTTAAACCTAGAAGTGGTGAACTTAAAAAATGTTTAACTCATAATTATGAAGTTAGTCCTTGAAAACAGTTTTCCTGAGGGATTTTTCTAGCTTATTTTGTCACAATTAATTAGCTTACTTCCACAATAAGCATGCTTGATTGACTGAGTGGAAAGTAATAGAAGTATCTGAGAAGGTAAAGCATGCTTGCACTTTATACAGAACACTGAGCAAGAAACACAAGAATTACTTCAGATTTGACACACCTGACAAGCAATATATTAAGAAATACACAAGCAGAATACTAAAACAAAGGACTCCTCACTGCAGGCTACTAATGCAGATGCACCGTGACTGCACACTCCGTAAACTGTATCCTAGCACCAGCTAGTGGTAAGAATTCCTGAAGGCATTTTTACAAGAAAAATGAACACATTCATAATATAAAAGCTTTTGAATTTTATATATTGCCACCTAGCCATCAAGCCCGATTTTATTTTTTAAATCCTTCCAACAAAGCCAAAGTTACATATCAGTTTCACAGAGCATGCCTACACCATCTATGCAGCACCTCGAGTGTTTTTGATCGATCCAGCTGCTAGAAGTTGGAAGAAGCAGTAGTGCAGACAACCAGATGCTTTCTCCATACACAGTGCTATTTCATCCTCAGAGGCAGCTTATTACTACACAAGTAGTAGGTAGCCAAGACAAGAGTTAAACACTATTCTTACACTGCTTTCCCTTCCACAGAGTATTACCAACATCTTCTCTCAACAGAAACATTTCTTGTGCTTAAGCAAGATTAAGTGATTATTTAAGTAAGTTCAAGTGATTAATTCAGCTAAGAAACTCGTAGTCATCCATTTTCTGGACCCAATCCTGTAGTGTTTGAATCATTTAGAGAGGCAGTCCTAAACATCTAATCTAGTCTGCAATGGTTACCAATGTCAGTTCGTAAGTTTAAATTTACCTAAATTTAAATGGACGTTATCTTTATCCCTGTGTCACTGTTGGCATAATTGACCAATTCCAGCCAGTTCAAAGGAGTAGTATTCAGGTAATGACTACTAAGTCCTACATAACTTACCAGATGGACTGAAGACCTCAGCAGCTGTCAAGTTCTGGAGAGGGCAATGTTAAAGTGAAGCATGTCTATTCAGTCTTGGACAGAAGTCATCTGTTCTGTAAAATGGAGAAAATAAGACTTAAGTACCACAGCCTATGATCAAGAGGTAGTGAACTGACTTCACTGACTTGACACCATCACCCTGCCCCATCAGATATCCTGGTTACCCTTATGCTTAAGTCAGTCATATGGGAATTGTGGGAAGGCCACTCACAGCATACATATGGAAGCCAAATACCTAAGACTAACTATCTAGACACCATATCATCAATTCCATCAAGTGGTCCTGGAAAGGAACCTCTCCACAGCTATAGGAAAAGAAGCACTTGTTGGTCAGCAGATGAAGAACTCACGTTCAGTATAACAGGCAAGCAACAAACTCAGACACGACAGACAAGCAGACCACGAGACGTTTGTGAGTAATCTAAAACTCCATTGATAACCTTTAATTGTGAAAAATTAGATTTTCTTATAACAAAGCCTGCTACTGGTACAAAAACAACCTAGGCTGTAGAAAGCAGAAATGAAAATAAGGACTGTGAAGGACCTTGAGGCTAAGTTAGAAAGGATCACCTAAACCAGAAAGAAGTGAAAGAACCAGGAATACTTAAGTGCTTGAGTTTTAAGAGTCTTATTCCCCAGGACATTTCAAGCCCAAGTTACCTAAATATCTTAGTAGTTTAGCCAATTCTTTGTTTTACCTGTCAAAAACAATATTTTAGAAAAAAGGTAATATTACTTAAATTCGGAACTATTAAGTAACCCATTATCCTAGCAGTTCAACCATATCTGTCTTTCCCAGAGAAATTATTCGTTTAAGCCATAACATGCAGCACAATGCCTCCTATGCTTAGAAGGACAAACTAGACTAGCAAAAAGTTTTGATAACAGAGACCTTGTTCCAATTAACATGAAAAGAACTGGCCATACTGGTATCACTTGGGTCTAGCTAGTTTCAAGGCTACTTTTGACCCTCTGAGGAGAAAAATCTTTTCTAGAAATATTTCTCCCTGACATGGCTCACTAAGACTTCTACACACAAGACTGGCCCTGTCTCTAACCATTAAGAGTCACCTTTTTAGTCACTCTGAATACATTCAGTCAGACATCCAGATTTACAACAAAGTTTTTGCCAGTATTTGTCTGTACTGTGCGCTGATATTATGTGCCTGTGTACTTAGGCACACCCAGGTAACCTGGAAGTCTAATTCATAATTTTGGAGAGCACAATAGCAGCAATATTGATATTTTCAGAATATGAAAAAATGTAAGTGTTCAGAACTTTAATCAACTGAAGATTCGTAGGCTTCTCTGACCACCAGAATTACTGTAAATTCAAGTGCAAATCCATTGGAACACCACCAGGTGGTATATATTCTCAATGTAAACACAGGGAAAATAAAGATGATGTACCCATATAGCCAGATCTACCTAATTTTCAAGCATAAATAAGTGACTACGCAACATAATCAACAAAAGCAAAAACCTCCAGGCAAGGAAAATCGAGAATTCTATCTGGCAATAAACAGGGGCAAGAGAGGAACAAGGACCAGCACAGACTATGCCAAAACAAGACAGCCTGTTCTGTTCAGTGTGACTGAACGCTGTGTTCTGGAAAAAACAGTATTAATGGTCACAGATGTGCCTCAATAAAAGCGAAGAATGCTACAAGAAAGCAACTGAGATATATAAACAAGAGTGTTTGAGACAAGGCTGATATTGGAAGCTGTATTTTCATTGTGACAATGGATATTTCTGTCATGTTCTGCTCACAATTAGCCAAAATCTGTCACCTGCATTTTTAATGCTGCCAGTCTGTTAGCCTCACTGGTTTTGGATACCTCTGAAAACAAAGAGCAATTGGCCTGCTATAGCATTTGTCACTCTGAGAAGGTAGCATGTTGCAGTCAGCTTTGTAGAGATATTTATAACTTAAATCAGCAGCACGAGAGCCCTAGGATTCATACATGGACGACTCCTACACCAAGAGTGACATACTAAAACATTTATAAATAATGCGAGTTTCTACCAAACTAAAAATACTAATACCAGGCCAGAAATAAAACAGTATTTTGTTCCTCTTCATCCTTTTTCACCTTTTGCAAATAAGCATATAATGACACTCCTAAACTACAAACCCCTTTATCCACATAAGAAACTCCATTAGTGTGAGTACTTTGATTATCACAGCTGAGATAAATACTAATTATTTCCAGAAAGAAATGTAACTTTGAACTTTGACAAAGATTGTCCTCTTGGAGCCTACCATAGCCTACCATATTGTCCATACTACACAGATGGTCAGAGTTTCCTCTCCGATGTTAGTAAGGCCTTACAGCAAACCAGGAGTCAGTCTTGTGGCAGATGCACCCAACAAAGGCCCACGAAAACTTCCCGCTACAGCTTTTGTCATGCCCCACAAAACGGTGGTCAGCATGTATGTGTTTTGGTCAAAAGGTGAGGAAGTTGGGGTCCTCAGACAATGGGGGGATTCATGACTATATTTGAACACAAATCAGATTTGACTAGGATATTAACAGAGCCTGCTGGAGAGCCATTTTTGAGTCCATCCTCCTCAGAGCAGCGAGTCTGCAGTCAGGGACTCTCCCCTTGGGTCAGGACGCCATCCAAGGAAATTCCTTAAGGTTAAAAGCCCTCCCTTATTAAGTGAGTGATTGCACATTTTGGGTCATCAGCCATAAACCTTAGGAATTCTTAAGATGGTTGTGTAGTATTAACTCTCAAACAACATTCTGAACCTGTGGATTGTTAATGTTTGCCAGAGTCTCAAAGCAGTTTTGGTTAGAGTAAAACTTAGTTTGATTTTGTTACCATCTTGTAAAAATGAATCCTGTTTTTAGTTTGTTAGCTGGTCTGGCTTGGTTTTGTGAGGTCCCACAACAACTCTCATCCAAGTTTTCCCTTTGATGGTGTTTTGTTTCAAGTGAAGTACTGAAATAACACCTAACATTCTATCTGTTAAAAGTAGCAAGTATTAATGAAAGAAATTAATACATTTTTAATCAGAAGGACATATGCCACATTCAACTACCTCACATAGTTCTTTCACTTTAAAAGAAAGAGCATTGAATACCAGTGTCTTTCTGGTCCACCTTTCACTTTTAAAGCTATGTATCACTGAATCACAGCAGCATAGAAAAGTGTAAGTGATTTGGAACTTGGAAAATCAAAAAGGAAACAGCAAAAAAACCATACTTGATTACAGAGTTATGGATCTCACTACATAAGAAGCATATGGAAAAAAATTGAATTGAAGGTACAGTTATTTTACTCACACTCAAAAAAAGCAGACTAAATATACAGAACCTGGTTATGTGACAGCTAGTTGGAAAACAATAGTGTCTATTAACACTTGAGCAAGCCACAGCTGCTTAGAGTAATAGTGATGGGATAAACCAAAAATATACAGGCTGAGAAACTACCAGTGAGGCCCCTAAGGTAAAATAATTGGAATCCCTGTAGTTCAATATATGTAATACTGAGTTCACAAATCATGCCCTATGCCTCAAGTTTCTCCAAATCTCAAAGTCTGCTTTCACAGATAAAGTGAAATTTTGCATTTGTGGATACCACATTACTCCCTGTTCCTGTGTCTCAAAAGACATTGCTGTGATGCAGGGGCTGGGTGGTGGGCAGACAGACTCACTATAGGGTTTTGGAAGCTTTTGATAAGATTTCTAGCAGATAGAAGTACCCTACCTATTTCCTCTCACTTTTCTCTCATGCTTTATTTTTTCTTCCTATTATTTCTGTCACCCTGAATTTTAGAAAGAAAATGAATCTGCTGTAACACATAAATAGAAACGCTATACTATGCGGTACTAAAGAAGAACATTTTACTACATATATAGCAGTAATGGTTGCAATTTAAAACAAAGTGTTTTGGTCAGAAGTGATTTCTTTAATGGACCGAGTACCTTTTTATTCTTTGAAAAGTCTCGGGGGATGTTTCAAACTAAAAATCGCAAATATCAAGCCTGGAAGAGACTATGCATCCTTTTGTATAAGAATGGAAATAAACAGGACACCGGTACAACAGCACATTTTCTACCAAACAGCTAACACAGTTGAGCAAATGGCTTAGGAATACCTACGGGAAGGCCAGGACTACACACAACTCATTCCAAAAACAATGCTGCAACTGTTACTTACCAAAATTGCTGACAAACTGACAGTACCAGACAAGTTTTTTCCACTTTTTGCAGTCATACACAATATGTTTATGACAGCTATACAGATATTGAAAGAATATTACTGTTTTCTACTCTAAGAATTTTGATTGAAAAAATGAACACTCCTTTAAGATACCTACAAGTGTGAGTTCCTTAGTTTATAATAAATGCAAATCAATCTAAAAGCCTATCTGGTTTAAGAGAATGATCAGCAAACTCTTCCACACTTAGAGTCTTTGCTTGTACTTACGCTCTTATAACACAGTTAAAGTCTTACTAAGAGACCTAAAAATAAAGAGTGGAGTAATATAGTTTATCTTAGCATTCAAAGTTCTTCTAGCATTTATAAAATAAACTTCCCATAAAGTTATGAACTTTAACAAGAGCTTTTTTGAAAACATTAGCTTTCGTTATCATAAAGCTATAACTTTGTATTAGCAGCAATTACAAACACAAAAGGAAACAATTGGAATGAGCTACCTGAGAAAACACTATTTCTACTGAGTTCAGAGCTGCAGCTTTTCAAGAATCCCTTTCTTCGCCTACAACATAACACAGTACAACAAGAAATAGTTAAAAGAATAAGTAGTGAATGTTAGAAGCAACACAGAGTTAGCTAGTCTTCATAAACAATTATGCAGCTATAACTAACTTCATGATGGTCTAGCATCATATTTTTACACAATAAGAAATAAAAAGATGTTTTTAAGCAAGTAGAAGCAACTTAAGGTTTAAAACCCACACATTAAAAAGCTGTTTAACAATAAACATTCAATACCAAAGGATAACAGAAAACCTTCTTAAGATCTTCAATTAAGCCAAGAAAATAGTCTCAGCTATACATTGGTGGTCTATTGTTATAAAAAGCCCAAATCAAGCAAAATTCATAAGAAATTAAAAAATGCAGAAGAAAGACAACAAACTCACCTTCACACTCCAGCCCTCAGCCTAAAACTACTATGGCCTTCCACCATGACTTTTAAAGGGACATCATCCAACCAGTAGCAGGGTGAGTCTTCAAATTAAGCCTCTGAAGAGCCAGTACAGCCTTGACCAGGAAAGAATAGAGAAGTAGTATCAGTACTTGATCAAAAGCCCTTACTCATTTCAGCCTTAAGTGAGTGAGTAAACATTTAAACTGTAGTAATTAAATCCTAAAACCAAAATAAAATTAATAAGCTCAGAGGAAGCGTTAAAAATATTGGTGTTTTGTAGTTAGTGGTATAAGTTTTTGGATTAGTTTGTTGATACCTACCCTGCCTCATTTACAATCTCAATAATACTTCTACAATGCAGGAAAAAAAGAATGTAATAGGTTAATTTATTTTTAAAAGGAGCGAGTTTTGAGTTGTTCTGGATTTTTTTTCTAGAGTTATAAATATGTTAAGTAGAAGAAAGTTATAATTTGTATTATTTGTGATGATTTGGGGAAATAAAAGGTTTGGGAAGACAGAAAGATTTGTACTCTAGCTGATATGGTATTGTATTTTGTTCTGTTTTTATTGTCTCTGTTATAGGTGTAAGACTCTAATATGTCAAATTGGAGTTGGATTTTCTTAAAATAACCTCAAAATTTATACGGGTATAATTAGTCTACCTTACTTACAAAATTAACTGTTAATCTAGCTCAATTAGAATTAAATTAAGTAGCCTAATAAGTTAAAGTTGTTTAAACATATTTATATGAGGATTTGTTGCTACTAAAATTAGAGGTTTCAAAACTGATTTTGGTATACCTAACCAACATTTTACAATATAAACACATCCTGAGTATTCCAGGTGGGAAGATCACTGTGTCCTGTTATTTTTCAGTCTGCTGTTGGTTGGCAAAATTAAGCATTATCACAGAAGCATTCAAATTCCTGTGGCTTCATAGTGTGAGTTTTCCTAATGCTTGAAAGGTTATCTTTGTTAGGGATATGGTGGGTTGTTTGCAAAAGCTTAATTTTGACAAGAGTGGGTAGCCAGGTGATTTGCTTGGCTTCATGGAATGGGATTCCTCTGTCTTGGTACTGTACGAGTAGTTTGTGTGTCCAGGCTTATGACAGTTTTAATGTTACTCCTTGATACACATGCACTATGAATATGAAAACAAAATAATAATAAAAAGTAAAACACTTCTGAACTTTAGACCTATATTAGTGCCTCCCATCTCCTGTAGGTTTAATTCAGGGTTTTTCCTCTGGAAAATGGCAAATTCTTAACATTTCCGTGTAAAAAATAGTCCTAGCCCAGGAGGATTACATCTCTTTGACAGTATTATGAATACAAAATTCAAGCGAGAGATAAAACTATTTTCCTCTTCAAATTAAAGAAACGGAGATACTGTTACGCCCTGCAATACAAACACTAGCATCTCCCAGGAGGTGACTATGGGCTTTTGTATTTTTTTTTTTTTTTCCCTGTCAGGTACTCGCTCAGAAATTACAGCGAGACAAATTTGGGTTATACGGGGACAGCACAATGTATGTGGAGCAGAAATGGGTCTCAGCCCGTCAGAGCGGCGGCCCAGAGGAACCGCCCGCGCCCCCTCAGGCGCTGAGGCGCTTTCCATCCATCACCTCCAGTCGGTCAAATCGTTTCCCCTCAGCCGCTGGTTTTGTTTTTTTGTTTTCATTTTCAGTCACAGGCGAGAAAACCACCTCCCTGCGGAGCTGCATTACTACGAAAAGAAGAAAAACAAGACCAAAAAAACCAACCCCAGAAACAGGGAAAGAGAGAGAACCTGCTCTTCTCCACAGCTCATTGTGTGGGATGAGGGTGGTGGAGGCTGAAGGCCGCGGTGCGGAGGCCGGCTGCGGCAGGTGGGATGAGCCGAGGCGGTCTCGGGGAAACACCGGGGGTGAAACGGCTGAGGGGAGGCGGGGGGCGGCGGGCGGGGGCGGCCCCGCTGCGGAGGGGGGTCCCGGGGCGGCGGGACCTGCCCGCTGGCCTCCCCTCAACGTCACTTCCGAGGCCGGACACAAAATGGCGCCCGGATGGTGCCGGAGCTGAGGCCGTTCCGCGCCGCTCCGAGCCGGGCCGCAGGCGGCGGCAGCGGCGCAGGTGAGAGGGAAGGCGGCGGGACCTGTGGCGCTGCCCGCGGGCGCCGCCGCGCCGGAGGGGCGGGACGGGGCGTGGGGGCGGTGGGCAGAGCCGGGGGCGCGGCGCCGGGGGCGCGGCTGGGAGGGGACCGCGGCGGCGGCCCGGGGAGGTGGAGCCGGGCCGGGGCCGGGGGGGGCGGGGGCCGGAGGAAGGTGGCAGTCGTGGCCTCGGGGTGGGCGAGCGGGCAGCGACTGCAGGTGGGAGGAGTGACTGTGGGAGTCGTGGCCCTGCGGCGGGAGAGCCTGATGGAGAGAGGGGGTCCGGGGCGGGGGAGGAGGATGGCGGCAGAGGCCCTTTGGAAGAAGGTGCTCCATCCCCTGGGCTGCTTTTTGAGGTTTTTTTTGGTCTTGAAAATGCTGTCTCGGAGGTGTGAGGTGGTGAAGCAGACCTCTATAAACACTGCCAGTCTGAGGTTGGGAGACAACTGTTGTTTTCCAAACAGTTCGTTAATACGCTGTCTTCAAAAGTTTTGGCAATTCACCCACCTTAAAGCTCACTGCAGATCAAGTGTGCCAAGCTGGGTGAGCGGTGTCTCGGAGAAAGTAATTTCAGAATTGGTTTCCTCACTGAAAATGTCCTTCCTAGGACATGTCATGTAAATCAAAGAAATCTTGATGATGGTGCAGTTGTACCGTGGGGAAGAATGTTTGGGGTGAGAGAGAGAATTTGCACGTAAGACATTTAGGACAGATCAAGAGTAGTATCTTCAAGTACATTTGATATTTGAAGCCGGAGCAGTGTGTGGAGCATTGCGGATAACCATCTCCTGAGCGGGGAGCTGAAGTCTTCAGTAGAGTTACTAGTGGTTTCCAATTCATATGAAGCTGCAGAATTTCCATTCTGAACTAGCAAAGAAAACTTTAAATTGTTTTCTACTGTTGAAGAATCATAGAATGGTTTAGGTTGGAAGGTGGTTTAGGCTTGAAGATCATCGAGTTCCAACCCCCCTGCCAAAGGGGAAGGGAAGGTGATGTGGTTGCACCTATCTGATCATTCAGTGCCAAGAGAAATATTTTATTTTACCTTTGAGTAATCAACAGCGGACGGCTCTTGAAAACAATAGGACTGTATGCATGTCTGATGCCACTCCAGTTTGCTGTTCCCAGTCCATGCTCTTGATTTGGGCATGCTGGTTGGATGAAAAGTCTTTCAGTTTATTCATACATACTAAGTAGATTAGGAGAACTGGAGATGTACAGCAGTGTGGTATGTAACTATTATGTTGTTGCCTTTTGGCGCTTGCCACATTTTAATAAAAATGAACGGCATGTTAAGAATTCAGGTATGCTTTGCTTGGTATAGACGGAGAGGTCCCCAGCTCTTCCAGCTGTTGAAATGTGTGATGGTGAATCAGTGGTGGCATTGGCAGTCCTCAGATAGAGAACTGCATCATTGATAGATGGGGGGAGTGACTTTCAAGAAACAAAAGAGCACTTGCGCTCATAGAGACAGCAACGCCGACCCTGTAGTAGTACCCGTTGATTTTGAAGCATATCAGTGGTTAGACTCGATGATCTTAAAGGTCCCTTCCAACCTAGACGATTCTGTGATTCTATATAGTTCCCAGGATTTGCTAGGGCAGAAGTATCTTAACAGCCTGTCTGCCTGTGGGATATACCATAAAAATGAGGCCAAGTTTCACGTATAGTGATACACTAATTACATTAAATAAAAGGCAAATCATCACTTTGGATAGTGTGTCTTGGATAGAAACACCATGATGAGTATGGTGTTTGGAGATTCCTGAGTTGATGCCTGTTTATTGTAGCTATGGGGATCCGAAGAACAGCCTTCTTCCAGACAAGCATGGAAGATGGGGGAAGGATGTTGAAGTACTTATGTACATTTGTATAACCCATCCTTATCTTTCTACATGAATATTTTCTTGAAAATGGAAGGGAAGTAGAGCAGAAAGTCAAAGTGAGCTACTGTTTTTCTGTAAAAACTGAAATGGCTCTTGAAGTCTATCCTCCAGCATAGTGATGTCCCTGTTTCACTGTTTTACATAAAAGCCTCGATCCTTAGGGGTAAACAAGTAATAGTACATAAAAAAGGAGATCTGAATATTGTTGCTTGCTGGGTGGCTGTCTGTTGAAGACAGAAGTTCAGAGAGATTTGGAGATGACCAGTGTGGTAATGCATTTCTGTATTATTGGAATCCATTTTATTTGCAGTGTGCGTACAAGATCTTTGAATGAGGATCTCAATCAGAAAAAAAAATAAATCAATTAATCTATGGCTTTTAGCAGCAGCACAGTTCCTTGGTCATCATGAGTCATTTGCTTACTGGTGGGAATTGGAGACTGCTGCTTGTATGTTTTTTATCAGGGACTTAGAAACAGCTGGCGTTCATAAACTTGTGTGCTGGCATCTGTATTGGCATACCTTTTTAAAGTACTGCCATGTATTTGCTGTTGAATTTGTTAGCATGTGAAAGGGCAAGCGTGATCCTGATACTGAATGCCTTCCCCTCTAGGAAATGATTTCTTTACCAATTAGTTTTTTCTCTGATTGTATTCTTAGCTGAAAAATATTTCTTCTCTACCTCTGTATAAAACATGCCTGTAGACAAAAGTGGGAGGCTGAGTCCCTTATTGTAAAAAGAAATTACGGAAATGGACTTCATGGAGTAGTAAATCAGCAATGTACTTGTCTGAGAGAATTTTCATTTGAATTTACTGTCTTTACAAGTAGAATTAAAAGTGTACTTACATCGGAAGATAGGAATAGTATTTCTGTATATTTGCAGTTGTTAGACTTGTTATTTTCTGGTGACTTCCCTTGACTAGTTGCTGTTTAATTAATAAAATCGGGTTTTGTTTTGTGTTGGTGATTTCTTGGCTTATTTTCTTGGTTATCTGAGTAAAACTTTCTAAGCCATAACAGTTTATTTGGTTACATGGCAGTAAGCAAAGCCTTTTTTCTTAATGGACAATAGGTAATAGAGTTTAGTGTTCAGAAAATAATTGGCCATTTTTTCTCCATTCTTATTCTAGCAGTCTTGAGTAACTGAAAATGTCTTTGCAATTAAATGCCCGTAGATAGTGTTTCTCCTTTCTATCAAATACATATTTTAATCTTTCAGTATTAATGTGAACTTAATTTTTTTTTGCAAGTTTTGTTTCATCTAATACATTGAAAATTTGTGGATTAGAGTATTTCAGTATTAAATTGAAAAAAATTAAATATCCTGATGTTAAAAAAATACAATGAAAAAGCATGTGCTGCAACTAAAAGAAAGAAAAAGAGCCCTGCAGTATCCCAGCCTGAACCCCTGGTCATTAGGAAAGCAGACTGTTGGGACTTTCAGGTTTTGTTCCTGGTTCCATAATGAACATGTTTTTACCGGAGCAGTGATGTAATGCATGCCCCATTTTCAGCTTCCAAAATAGGATTGATACTCTTATGCCTGTTTTTTCCTTTCTGTGAATTGGAAGCAACATTCTCTTTGAAAGTGCTTTTTGATTTGGGGATTTTTATTTTTTTTTAAAACCCACCTACAGAAATAATAAGCATGGTTTACAAAATCAGTAGATAGACTATTTAGTAAAACCCGGGACTGCTTACTAGAAGTAACATCTGATTTACTTTGAAAAAGACTATAATGTTGGTTTTGTATAAAATTACTTCCTCCTCTTTGCAAACTGTATAACCAGCAAGTTATATTTTTTGTAAGGGGATATTTAAAATTCTTAAGTGTAGAATTCAGAAATAAGGTCAAAATATTTTTTTAAGTGTTTTGTTTTTGAGTGACCACAGTGTTTCCTTAGGTACGAATGCCTTGTATATTCTTATTTCTATAAATAGAATTTGCTGCCAAACAATGAGCCTGTCTAAATACACTTTTCTGAAACTTTAAGATGATATGATGCAGTAGTATATCTTCTTTCTCTTGTGTTAGTTTCCCAGATGGTTTAACATCTTAAGTGCATAGTATTTTTGTATTCACGAGATACAGCAGGAGGCAGTGGTTTTAAAAATGCAAGTCACTGTACTGGTGAACGTGCTTCACTTTTGGCGTAGAACCTTTATTTATCTTTTCTTAGGAACTTCACTGTATGTCCAAAGTTTACTCTGGTAGTTGTTATTAACAATATTCAGGTCTTTGATAGATGCAGATATATGTTGTGGTTGAGCTGAATAGAAATAGTTGTTACCTCTATTTGATGGAGCTGCTGATGAGACTTTTTCAAAGTACTCACACAGTGGTAGATTATTGCTAACTTCAAAACTGATTTAATGTGGTCATCACCACTTCTTTAAACTTAATATATCACAAGTCCCCTGATGACAAATCAGAGCAGTATAATTTTCTTTGGGGCTTTCCTGGAAGACCTTGCATTGGGCTTGACTGTATGTGTAGCTAAAAAAGTCATTAGTGTATGAAGGGAAAGCTTGTTTCTGCTTGCAGTGGCAAGAGTAAATACGTTGTTGTTAGTCAATGATCGTACGGGAACTAATGTTTGTGCTGCAGTTGTAGAATATGTTTCATATTTTCTGGGTTTTGTTGAACTTTATGTACTAGAAGTTAACCCCCAAAATTTAGTGTTACGGATACTTTGTCTTCTGTTCTTGTGTTTTATTTCACTTAGGTAGAAAGAAAACTAGTGACTGTATGTAAGTTGGTATATAGTCTTAATTTTTTTTTCCAGTGCAATTAATCTTGCTTTCCATGTAGTTGAATTCATTGTTAACAAAATAGGTAAAATGGAGGAAGGAAAAAGTGGGGAAATGTTTTCAGACATTTTTTCAGTTAGAGAGCTCGTACGTGTAGCTTGTCAGAACTGCAGGTATAAAATGTTAAGATGAAGTGTGTGTTTTAAATTAATAGCTTTATAAATACTTGTTGAAGCTTTTGGTTTACTGTAGCTTAATTTCTCATTTAATTGTATTTTCTGGTCAACTGGTTCCTCCGGAACTTGTAGCTGCAAAAGTATACAGTAGCGCAGTCTGTTAGGAATCAACCTCAACTGTGTTATGTGGAGGTTTAAATACATCAGTATGTTAAGGTTTGTCATCTTCTCCTAAGAAATACCATTAAAAGGTTTGGATATAACCAGTTCTATAACAGCTGAATAAAGCTTTTAGAACATTTGTAAAAATACCAGGCTTATTTTTTGTTTTGAAAACTCTTTGAAAACAATATTAATTGCAAGCAAAATAATTTTGAGTTAGTATATGAGATAGAAGAAAAGTGTCTTTTTACTGCTCAAATGAAAAAAAAAGTAAAAAAAGTTTGACTGCTTTTCAAGTTTTTGACTAATTTGCTTAACTTGGTTAAGAAAACTCAGCTTAGAGGAAATTTTCAGCTTGACAGGACTTTCCTTTAGCATTGACCCCTTCAACCCATCACTTAATTGGCATTTACTTACTGCCTCTCAGATTCTTTACATTTAGTGGCTAAGTAGTAATGGTGTTGAATGTTTGCTTCTGTAAGACAGAGCTTAAAATCCTTATTGTCTTTACATATCGAGAGTTCTAGGTTAAATGCCTGCCTTGTTTATTCAGTGTTGAAAATCACGTATGTATTTCAGGTGACTGTCACTTACTGCAGTGTAACATATATGCACTTCATACAGTAGATTTTCCAGAACCACAGTGGGAAACGGTTATATGAACAGTTAAGCCCTTGTCATGGAGGGACTGATAATCTCCAGTGAGGGGGAGGAGAAAAGGTAGAAATAGGCAGCTGGACTCAATAACTACTTAAACTCTGTGCTACAGCCAGAGTAGCTCATGGGGCTGTGCTCTAAAATCATGTCAGTAAAGGTTCTTGCTTTTGTTGTCTTTACATGGGCAATGTTTTGGGGTTTTTTTTGTAGCCAAGTATAGAAAAACAAGACATTTGTTACTTAAAGTAGTTTTTCACACTAGGAAGTGTTTTGGTGCCTCTCTTGCTATCCAAAATATTTCATTTATAAATTGACATTGTGTAGATATTGTCCCAATGAACAATAGCATTGGATTTTTCTCTGTTATTCAGGCCTCGTCTCAAGTAGAGAAGTTTATACTGACTCCAACTTTTGCTTTTTCTTTAAGCAGCATTTCCATGTGCTAAGGCGACTTTCGGCAGATGACAGGCAGCCTGTGGATCAAATTTCAGAAACCATTTGCCTAAAGCATTTGCGCAAAAATGTCTGAAGTAGAAATCATATTTGTCAGGAGGGAAAATAAGATATCAAGGCTGAGGGAAGTAAAAGGGTATGTGGAAGATGTGGGAGAAACAACTGCACGCAAACGCATGAGAAACTTGGACCCAAAGTGATGTTACTGTCATGGCAAGATTTAACAGTCTGGGCAGGGACCGTAACTGCTAATGAAACCTGGGGAGCGTTATTCCCTACTTGTTTGGTAATTTCTTGGTGTTGGCTATGTTCTCCATCGGTGCTAGGGAAAATTTTAGAAAATCAAATGCTTGGGATGTATTGTTCCTAGGAATTGATTTGTATTTGACAGATGTACTGAAATAAGTTAGAAAGTTGTATTAGTACATTGCAAAAAGAGTGCTTTTCTTCAGATGTCTAAAGGCTGTGCAGGTGGAGCTCCTGATCCCATAACTGGTCTTTGCTGGCAAACTGTAAATCCCACGGAACCAGTTGCAAAAAATGGAACTGAAGTACAGATGTTTCAGCCCTTTGTCTAAATGCTACTGTAGTATGGAAATATCAGGGTAAAAGGGGTTAATCTTGGAAGAGCTGTATGCAACAGAAGTATCCTTTTCAAGGAAGTTTTTCCTTATGAATTTCTTAAGCAATACAACATTTGTTTGACACTTGGCAGTATTTTCACTGTTATGCAGCGTTAAGAATTTTACAGTGTGAAGATGTGAAGGATTATGTGTAATGTATTTGGAGTATATTTTGCTTGAATGTATTTTAAATTAAATGTTAGTATTTATACAAAGTACTTAGTAAAAATCAGTTAATTGTTATAGTAAGAAAACTAAAGAGAGGGAAGAAATAGCAGTACTTGAAGTACAGTGCTTTAAGTTAACCTTGAAAACAGGGTATTAATCACTTAATGAAGATTTTCTATGAAGAAGGATCATGTTTCCAGCAAGAATGCTTTTTTGTATGTATTTAAATAAAAAAAAAAAAAAAAGGAAGTGAGTTGATGTACTGGTCTCTTAGTTATGGCATCATTCTGATTAGTTTTGTCTTAAGTCATGAGTTTCCAAATTTGATGCCTACTTGAACTAGGAAACCTTTAGAAATCTCAGGCTTCTGTTTAACAAGAATGCCAAATGTGTTAGTGTAGTAAAATACCTTAATAAAAGGCCCAATTTTAAGGAAGAATTTCCTGTTTCTAATACGGGAGAGTGGATACTCAAATGTATGCATTTTGTTAATTTGAAAACCACTTAAAGTCTTTCATAATGCTCTGATATTAAATGTTAAAGAGGTCTGACTCCTAAAGTTTTTAAAAGTACTCAATCTTGAACAAGCTAACTGGTTTTTAAAAGCAAATGAAACAATCGTACTTCAGCACATTTCTGTTGTATCATCAGTTAAAACTGGGAGAAAGATTAATGATAGATATCCATCTTGAGATTATTCATATACACTTGAGCTATAATAACAAAACTATAACTTGGAGCAGATTTTTTTTGGTAAAGCAATATGCTGCTTTGTGCCATGCTTTGGGAATAAAAACTACAGGTCTGTGTGTACTTTCAGTTCAGTGTAAATTTGTAGGTAAGTACGTGTTACAATTGTCTGTTTTTCTTTTTAGGGCTCATGTAATCAAAGGAGTTTCTTTGTTGTGTGTATGTTTTCAGAACACAACAGGAATTCAAAATGAATCAGGTGAGTATAAATGTAAGACTTTATCAAAATACTTAGATGTTAGAACAGTTAATTATTAATAAGAAAAGTAAATCATCCACTAAAAAAGAAATGTTCTTTAAAATCTTCGGTGTCATTAAATTTCATAATCCTCCTTTCCACAATGTGTGTGCTTCTGAGATATATTTCATTTCATGGAATTAAGTTTTTTGTGTGTGTGAATTCCCTTTAGCAGCGTGTAAGTTATTAGTGCTGGCACCTCTTATAAGAACACTTCTCCAGAAAAATCTGTTTCATCCTGAGGCGTTTGGTAATAATTCAGCTCCTTATAAAAGTGGCTTGAAAATTGAAGGCCTCTTTAACCTTTTTTAACCACTTTACCATTTTAAATGTGCAGGGAACAGTCTGTCACAGAAATTGATCGATCAGGAAGTTTCACACTTTTCTGGAACCTTATGGGTTTCCTCTAGAATGAAGGGAAAGTGCATTTCTTTTGTGATGTGGTGCTCTACTGTGTGGATGCGAGAATGTCCTGCTGGAGGGTGTTCGTTTAATCAGTGCCAAGTGCACATGATTTTATTTTGCATTTGTCTGTCCAAGTAGGAATTATACATCTGTTTGTCTGTAATGCAGAATTGTATTACTTAAAGATACTTATAGGAAAAATACGTATTGCCTTAAATTTTTTTTTTAAGTACTTCTCTATTTGGATGATCTTACACAGTCCCGTTGTGGGAATGTGAACATGGGATATTATGCTGAAAAAATGCCATTTTTGATTTGCTAAAAGAGTCAGCTATGAACAGAAGCTTTCTCAGCCAGAAACAACCACAGTACAGTCATGTAAAATGCTTTGTATACTTTTTTATTGATGCCTGTATCTAATGAGTGCTTTTATTGACCTTTATGCACTTGCTTGATCATCATCAGCATCGAATACAATTAGCACTTTGCTGAAGTATGTTCTCACTGAAGTTATAGAAGTATATACATAATATAAGTAATTACACTGTGAAATGGGTTGGTAGGATGTTTCCTGTTGCCTTTTTCCTCTGATTTAAAGTAAAAAATCTTCAATATATATGTGTAGATTTAAAAAGTAAAAAGCAAAATATAATTTCTATCAGAGCCTTGAAATGCGTAAAAATATGTATTAGTATTATATCCATACACAAATATAAATTATCATATATACAATACAAATAACATTTGTATTAGCACACTTTGAAGCATTAGTGGTCTAGTTTGGGGTAGCTACATTAACTATTGCTTCACTATTTCTATTGAGACTTGAAATTTTTTGATCTGTAAGGTTTGTTTTGAATGCAGTCATTGGCATGAGGCAAACAGCCTATTGTTCTGTCTGCTTGAGTAATAATCCTGCTTTTTCAGTCATTCTGATAAGCTCTAGATTCTGCTAAAATTCTGAAAGCTGTAGATTCTAATCTTTAATTGTTATATTTGGCTGTTTCCTTCCCATTTGTGTGTCCATGTCCCCTCTTGTTCTGTCTGTTGTCATGTTCCCCCACCCCCAGTCTGTTTCTAGAATTAAGTAAGATTTCTGCTCTGTATCAAAACAAAGTCTTCATCTTTCTTACTGGGACAGCTAATATCGTTTATGCAGTGCTGTGATATATGACGTCTTACAATTAATGAGATGACCCTGCCTCTGGGAATAGTTACAGTAGCTTAGAGTCTGTCTTGGTGTTTTCTGGCTCTCACATTTAGTTTCTGAAGTGTGCGGAGCTCATACGGCTTTTTATTGTTCAATTACCATTCATATTAAGTGTGTATATAGCATCAACCCTTTGGTGTTTTTTCTTGCAGTGCCCTTGTCATTTCATTCACTGTTGACAAGTTGTAGTGCCAGGTCTGTATAAGAAACGTTTTTGCCTGATGCCAAACATCTTTCAAGTGTTCTGTTCTCATGTTTCTTTCATTCTGCTTATCTCCGCTTTTGGTGTGACTTCAGTGACCCTGAAACTAATTGGGCTATTGTTAATTTTGTTTATATGAAAAGACTTCTAGTTTTGTTGTTTATCCCATAGAAATCTTGAAGTAGTGAAGGAAAACCTTTTCATAAATTCTTTGATACGGCCTTCTTGTAGTGAGGAGACGGATTAAAAAAAAAAAAAGCAGCTGTTGTTGGAATTAATGTTTTTGGGTTTCTTGGAAGATTGCTGTCTCAGGATAGACAGTATGCATTCTTTATCTGTTTTAAAAATAGATCTTCCTTTAATATGTAAACTACTTCATCAGAATATGCTGAATAAAAATACGAATTTTTTAAATATGCTCTATTTAAAAAAACAAGGGGACACGAGGTTTTGATTGGTAGCATTTACTGCATCTCAGTCTGCATTAAGATAGAGTAGGAAGAAGGTTGGTGCTACCTGGAAAACTGCATGGGCAGTTATTTAAAAAAATGGTAAGGCATAAACAAATTACACCTGCATTTGTAGTAAAATTCACCTCTCATTCCCTCTGAATTTTTCAATGATTTTTTCAAATATTTCTGATATATCTTTAATTTTCAAGCGCATACAGTGAAATTGTGGCAGTGAAACTGGGGCAAAGAGGGGCAGCTGGGTAAGATTCTTGGACAAGTAGAGACCTTTCTGCTTCCAAATTGCCTTTCTTGTGCTAGCTGCTGTTTGTGTCAGCAATCTCCCTTAGTCACTGCATCTCCTTTCCACAACTACCTCTAATTTCTGTTCCCTGTGCCTTTCTCTTCTGTGGCATCCTTTCCTTTATCTTTTCATTTATCTTAATCCTGTTTAACCCCAAACATGACACTAACCGAACGTTTGCCATTCATCCCATTGTTCAGGATGATTTTTTTTCCCCTTTCACTCTAATCTGTGATCATCTGTAAGCATCTTGTTGCAGGTACTGTTTCTGTTTTGCTTAAATACTGCTTGTAACATAGTCTAATTTGTGGTTGGTCCATGGGTACAATTATATTGAAAGTGTTGTGAAAAATTGCTTAATCAATGTGTTGAAAGGACTGTCAAAGTGATTTGACTCTGAATTCAATGCAAATAGGAAAAGGTAGTTTCAGCTAAGGCACCCCTTCAGCCCTCACATGATTTTTGGGCATAGCTCTTAAGTCACTTCACCCTGGCTAATTTGAATGCTAACAATGTAATATTTCTGATGAACTTCAGAGTAAGAAGCTTAAAAGTGAAATAAGCTTCAAGTGCTTTTGTATGCAAAATTGCAGCTTGGAGTGAATGAAAAATACTGCATTAGGACTTCAGTTAAAAGCAAAAGTTGGCTGTAGGACATGCACCAGTACACTATCCTTATCAAGAGGTGTTTTTTTTAAACAGAAAAATAAATTTAAATGCGGTTGTTAAGTGTTGGTGGAAGAGTGATTGAAATACAGTATTTCTTCTTTTGGTAGTCAGACGTTCCTTGGAGACAAGTTGTGATCTGGAAAATGTTTTAAGGAGCTACATTTGAATTGCAAATAAAACGAGATTGCACTGATTTGACTGAACTAAATTGTTGTTTATTTTACTGTTTAGTATTTGGTGACTTATTACCATTCGTTTGAGGTGTGAAATGTATTGTTATGTACTAGGCCATATCCAGTTTTCTGGTACCTATGAAATCCATTAATGTGACAGGGGTGGAATGAGTCTGAGTGCTCTGTTCTCTGAATGTAGCTGCTAGTCTTTGATTTTTGTAGGTAGGTGCAAAATAAAGTTCTGATTGTGCATTGCTCCATACAAATAAACTCCTTAAATGATAGAACAGTTTTGGGGTATTTACGGCTAAAAGGAGGTGTGACTATTAAGGAATATGCCAGACACATCAGAGGATATGACACAGTGCTGTATGCTTCTGTCTAAATCAGTTGAGTCTGATTTTTGGTAGGTTAAAATTTATTTGCAGGCTTGAGATTTTTAACTGCCCGTGTAGCTATGTTTGTAAAAAAAACCAAACCAACCAACCAAACATAAAAACAAACAAACAAAACCCACCCCAAACCAAAAACCTCCGACTAAACCAAACCCCCAAATGAAACCCAGCCAAAAAAAACCCCCACTTTTGTTAGCTTGAAACTTGAAGCGCGTGGTTCTGATAGCTGTATTGTTGACTCTGTCATCTATGCCTATGTCAAATTTGTTAGAAACCACTGTGAAAAATAGGCTTGGTTCTCCCCTAATGAAATTGTGGGGCAATGTGCTGGAAAGATATCTAGGTTTCTTTGTTTGATATGCTGAGAAGAGCGTGTTTCTTTTTTGTCTGAGACATGGCTTCTTGCGTATCAGTTCAAGGCTAACAGATGTCTGAAAATCAGACTTCTTTCCTCACTATCTTTCCTTTTGGATTATTGGAAGAGCAAAATAAAACTGTCCTCTGCTTTGAATAGATTTCAGCTATTATAACTAAAGAATAAGGACTTATTTTTTTCTCCCTCTGTGGTCTCTTCAGTCTCCTGGATGGGAAGGGATTTCTGGCATTCTATTCCTTCTATGGTTTACAATTTGGGGGTCTTTCGACCCTACAAATAGCTCTCTAGGATGTGTCTGTGCAGCTGTTAGGGCTTACCAAGGCAGCACTAGAATAACCTTGCTATGGCTCCAGTTTTATCATTTTTCTCGTTGTTGCTGTTTAAGCTGGCAGAAGACACGTTCTTGTAACTTAGCAAGTTGCATTCATAAATGTAGAGAATAATCGCCACACGCAGCACCCTCACAAAGAGTGGGTGCTAACTAGAAAGAGTTGAGAAGCTTTATCTGTTTTGCTTTCCAGATAAAAATCTTAAATTTGATAGCATATAGGGATGTGTTTTAAAATCTATTTCCAGTAAACTTTCAGCATAATACATTTCATAAGTGCTCAATGAAAAATGCTGAGTATTACTTAGTATATGAAAACTACTAATTGTATCTCTGCTTTATGGTTATTTGCGAAAGCAAGAATCATTGCCAGAAAGTTGGGGTTTACTTGGACAACCGTAGTGTTGCCCAAGTTGTTGTTATTTCTCAGTTTAATGCTTCCTAAAGCTTGTTCAGAGCTTCAGTATAACATCTTTCATATTGGAGTAGTTACTGCCATCACCGCCAGTGTTTGTTTCTGACCAGAATGATCAAAGTTCAATGTCAGAGGGCAGGTACTTTTTTTAGGGCTGTTGCACATGGTTCAACATATGCTTAGTTCTCACCAAGCACTATTGTTTCCTAATGCGGACAGATTTTATGGAAAATTGTGCATGCGTGTAACTTTGAAATTCTGGTTATTTTTATCAGGAACAATGTTTTGTTGATTATAGTTAGGTAATGGTGAGTTGTTTAATGGCAAGTGTGAGTAGCATTTACTGTTGCGTTATAGAAATAATAGTATAAGTAATATTATAAGCAGCCTATTGAACCTTGTAGGCTCCTTAAAACGGATGTAATCGCTTAGGAAACATTCATAAATAATTTATTAGCTTTCTGTTGCCTTTCAAACGTTAATATAAAATTACCTTAAAACCTTTGTATTATAACCTGCTGGCTAAGGATTCTGAGCTGTTGAAGTGCAGGATATATCTGTGTTTATGGCACAATAGATGGTGTATCCCAAGTGCAAGTTTTGGTATATACATTGGAGTAGTTTACTGCAACATCCTCGATTCAATAGGTAAACCAAATAACTTTCATTTTTGTGAACTGTATGCACTTCTCAGAACTTTGAGTATGGTTTTCTCCTTTAGTTACTGTTTTGTTGTTCTCACAAGTGATTCGTTTTCATGTAAGGCAATACCAGAAAGATTTTGTGGAGCACTGATTAGATTGAGTATGCCTAGAAGTCATTGTTTGAAAAGGGGAACTAAAGAATTGCTAATATATGTGAAATTATCCTCAGTGTGGTGGGTAGCTGAGGGTCTGGCTTTGCGCTGTATTTCCAAAGTCATCGCCTGTGTGTTTCTAGGCGAGTTATTCCTGTTACCGAAGCTTTACCTCGTTCTTTCCTTTATACATAGAGGCATACGCGGTTGTTTCATTTGGAACTTTTATGTGCTTGTTGGAAAGCTGCATGAGCAGACCTGGACCCTCAGACCATAAATGCTCTGGAGCTGGAGCTGCCCTTTGTTTTTGAAACCGAGATGTCCTTATACTCTAAGCTGACATAGCAGTTAGCTTTCATTATGAACACGGGTAGTACAAAACAAGGGTATACACAGAAAAATTGCACTATATCTGAGTTTTCACTTAGTAAAATTGAAGGATTCTTTCAAAAATATATGGAAAATTGAAAATGCCGACAATGTGTGTTGAGTACAAATATTTTTAGAACTTAACAACTTTTTGCATTTAATTTCCTACTTCTCTATTAATAGACATGCCCTTAGTAGTTAAATATTAAATATAGTTAAATATTTTTTTTCTTGCTATTGGTCACCATTGCTTTTTATGGACAGCTGTTTATGTTAGGTCAAACAGAAAATGAAACGGGTGGTTGATAAAACATAAATATTTTTTCAGTCATCCTTTTCATTAATGCTGGCAATTATGATAAAGATAAGCTACATGCCACACATCTGAAGCCAATCCAATCAAGCCTGTGTGATTTTACTAACTTCTGCTGAAATTTACTTGCTGAGGGTCATACTGCAGAAACTGCTTTGCTGGCTCAAGCGGGTGTATTTGCTCCACATTTGTTGTACATTTTGAAAGTGAATTTGAAGAAGATTAGTGTCTAAGTGTTAAGAAAAGGTAATGGAATGCAGTCGCTGATGCTTTGATGCAGAGTCAGTTTGCATTATACCTCTGTTTCAGGGGCTTTTACTGTTTTATTCTTTGTAGGAAACCCAGTATCTTAAAAAGTCGTCAATAGGATGGTTATGAAATAAAATGAAAAAAACTCCTCCTCCTGTGTTCCGGCTGTTGTGCTGCATACTGATTTAACCAGTGTGGTTTAGCATAGCAGTTCACTTCCCTCTCGTTACTTTGATTGCCAGTAACATGTTTCAACAGTATAATTTGGACAAATGATGTGTATGTCCTGAAACACTTCTAACAACTTGTGCCATCTTCTGACTATTCGGTATTCAAAAAGTACACAGCTAACAAAGATTTCTACTAAAAGATCTAATTGATTTCTACTAAACCATGTGTTTCTTTTAAATATACTAGTCTTCCAGAAGCAGTCAGAAGCATTTTCTAGCAGAAGAGGTTGTGCTTAAGATCTAGTGTACTGCTGAAACATAAAATGATGAAAACTTTTTGTGGCTTATTTTCAGAAAAGAATAGGTCTGAACGTTAGATTAAGTCTGTAGCTGTCTGCAATTCAAAGGGAAACTTAAGCTACCTCTTTTTAAATTGAGTTAGACTTTTCAGACAGATTACGTAAGAGCTAGTGTGTTTTCATGCTGCACTTTTTTTTTTTTTTGAAAAATTTGAGTTGTCTAGTTTAAAAATAGAATTAAAGGTATGTTTGTACTTTTTTTGAAGAAAGTATCAACACAATAGGCTAGGCAGGTAGATCAACTTGACAGTGTTTATCTGAAATTTGGAAGAACTTAATCAGAAATGGCACAAAAGAATGTTGTCTCAACAGAGTGTAGCATGTAACAATGCTATTACCATGTAATTACTTGTTAAATGTAGTTTCTCATGGCATAACTGATCAGTAAAAATAATTCAGCTGAAAACTATTCCATGGATGAGTTTTTAGATTCCCATGTTAATGAACAGTTTCAAAGACTTAAAAGTAAGCCTGGACTCATATGAAGACTATATTCTGAAAAATACAGGTATTTTCCATGATATAGAACCACGGTACTTTTCTGTTCATTCATCTTTAGGAATAATGTAGTAGTGCTGTCAGGTAAGTCACATTCAGACAGGAAAAAGGAAATACCTTTTGCTCTATTCTCCAAGTAACTGAAGGGAGAATTTTGAAATTGTTTTTAAGGAGAGGCCAGGGAAAATGAATGAAATGGCAAATGGCCTAAGAGATACATGATACATTTACATTTCAGTTAGATTTACTCAAAGTATACTGCTTGTAATCAAAACCCATCCATTAATTAAAGCAAGAGAATAATTACAGCAACTTTAGTTATCAGTTTTACATATATCTCTAATGTGGTCTTACAACTCTGCATTCAAGTATAAACAAGTGTAATGAAAATAATAGTGAAAATTTTAATGTTCTGATAAAAAGATATTCTACATCAGTATGTTGATGAAGGGGGCCCTAGTTGAAATGGCAATTTGGAAATTTTACTTGAATTTCAAGTCAGGAGTTCTTGTAGCTCGTACGGGTTGATCATGTGTTGTGCTATTGTTTTTATCTGTTAATGGTCATGGCCCTTCTGGCTTTTTGACTTGTAGAACACAACTGAATCTACTATCACTGTGGAGACCTTAGATGATGTACCTGAGCATGTGCTCAGGGGGCTTCCTGAGGACGTGAGGCTCTTCCCATCTGCTGTTGACAAGACACGGCTTGGTGAGTGCTACAACTGTGAAAAGAGAATAAAGACTTTTACACTAGCTCACATAAATTACAGTTGCTGTGAAAGTTTGGTGCCCTCCTGCTATGCTGGGTAGAGATGATGTCTGGTGTGTTTATCTGAAATAATTTCTGTTGGAAAGAGTGGACAGCTTCACATTTCCTCCAGCATCCCAAGATGATGTTCTTAGAATGTCAGAATTGGGGTGAAAGGCGGACCAAGATGCAAATAGATTAGGTTATGAAAATAGCAATATGTTACTTCATTGGTTTGTTTTCACTTAAAGCATTTTATTAGTTTTGTGTTTTGTAATTATCTTACTGTTGCCTCTTTAGAATGCTGCATCTCACTGTCCACTCAATATAAGAAGTTTAATTTAGAAGAACAGATTCAGTGTAGACTTGAAAGCTGCTATATGGAGCAAAGTGTTGTTTCTGCAATATGTGCAAAATGCTTGGCTTCTTTTTTAACAGAGTTTAACGTGAGAGAACTTCGATGGAAGTCAGAATTGCAGACTGGATACTTGATGTTGAAAGCTGGTAGTTTGAGGAACAAGCCTGACAATAGATGTGTTACTGTTAGTAACAGGTTATAAGCTCCTTGGAGTAAGGTTAATCTTTTCTAGTATGAACCTGATCTAGCATGGTCTGAATGAGAATGTTGTATTTAATTAGCAATTATTTGTCAATCAGTTCTCAGTTTTCATGCTCTAAAATGTGAAGTGCAGCTGTCCATGTTCAGTTTGGTTAAACCTTTTCAATAAATTTATGGGCAGATGCATGTATTTTAAGCAATCCTAAATGTTTTTTCCTTCAAAATATACTATTAATTAGTTTCACAACTTTTGTGAGGGCTTCATTTGCCTGGCATTGTTACAGAGAAAGCAAATCAGATTTTTGTTATAATAACATGTTTACTGAGTAAACCAGCTGAAATCTGGGACTTTACAATATAAAACCTGTAATGCTCTTATGGTATTTTGAATATCACCTGAAGGACAAGAAAAATCGAGGTTGTTTTTTGTCTTCAGAGCTACAGTAGCCCATGAGCAAAGAATGAAACCAGGTAAATACTTAAACCTTTCATGACTGCAGTGAGTTTTGGGAGGGGAATTGTTTGAATTCATTTTGGTAAACTTCAATTTCCTTATTGTGATCTTAATACTGTAGAATGCTCCCCAGTCTGAGACAGATACATGTAATGATCTTAAGAAATGTGAATTGTGAGTAGAAGGTTTGCTTGAGATCAGATAGATTAGTTTTCACTAGTGGTATGTCTCTCTTCAGGTGTCTGGGCAACAAAATCAATTTTAAAAGGCAAGAAGTTTGGACCATTTGTTGGTGACAAGAAAAAAAGATCTCAAGTTAAGAGCAATGTATATATGTGGGAGGTAAGAAACAGCTTGTAAATGGAAAAAGATATCTGTCACTGTCAGTATTTTGTATTTAGTCTGTAATTTTTCCAGAGATTTTAGAAATAGACACGATGTGAAATAATTGCTATTTCTACCATTGCAAACAGTTATTTATAGACATTTGGATTGAGCAACCATTCTGAATTGCAAAGCTTTAAACTATTGGCATTGTTTGAAATTTTGTGTATTTTCTTATATACTGTCTCTGGATCACACCTTCCCTTAAGATTCTGTTGCTGATAAAGCTTTACTTTGGCTTGAACCCTGAACCAGTTCCCTTCTGCAACTGAGTACTGTCAACTGCTTATGAAATTAGGGAAATTAGGAGGATATGGAGTCTCTTAAGGAAGCCACAGCACTCCTCCTCATTTAGCTCTTTGAAAACAAGCTTTGTTATGGGAATTGGTTTTGCTTTTGGAGTTTTTATAAAAGTTCTTAAGTGTTGCAGTATTTCTTGTGCTGCTTGTGTTTGGGCTTGCCTTAAAGCAAAAACTGTCTGGACAGCTGAATAGCGCTTTAAGCTCCACTGACAGTCATAAGACCTTGCATATTATGTAGATTTCAAAATGTAGGTGTCTTAATCTGGAGTTGAATCCTATCTACAGTGTCTTTAAGGCAGTTCATAACTACTTCTGAAGACTTCAGTCTCTCTAAAGACACATACAGCAAAGGGCTTTAGCAAAGCAAATGGTCAAGGAGGGGACGGATGGAGGAACTGTGGCAAAGCATGTTCTGAAACAGAACTTGCTAGTTTACAGATTTTTAGGCTAAAGATAATGATAGTCATCCTTCTGGCCCCTGGCCTGCAAATACTGAACTGCATAAAACACTGGCTACACATACAAAACTTAATGTTAACCCCTATCAGAGGAATTGATCTAGAACAATTACCCATAAATGCAAATTCACATTCAGGAAAGTAATGAAGTGTTCAAGTATAATGTTTGTTGCATTGAGCCAGTATTATCACAAACTCCACAGCATAAGGTATCTCCCCTTTTGATCTGGTACAAGAACACTTAGTGAGATGAAATCAGTGAAGTAAATTATTGACCTCGCAATTGTTTTTCTCGGTGCTGGATTTTGCATGTTCTCAGTGGATATGTCTTAATATTTTTAAAATTTGTGCTGAGAAATGGTAATTGCAAACAAGCTGTTAAAGTTTCGTACTTTGCAATGCAGGCGATAATGGGAACCCTTGCTAGATTTCAAAGTAATTGTGTGTTGCTTTAATACTGATTTTGGAATTAGAAAAAAGCAGCTAAAATGAGACCGCAATAGTTGACCCCATATGCTGATATCTGAAACCACTCCAGAATCTTAACTGTTAGAAAATAGGGTTTATAAAAGGATGGTAGTGTGTGGGAGTAGTTAGGTATATGGACCTTCAACAAGGAGAGCAACCTTTTCCACAAGAGTCCCATTTGTTTCTTTAGTGAAGTTAATCTGAAGAAAAAGTAAGGCTTCTAAAAGCTGGCATCTCCAGTGAATTGTAATAATTTTGAACTGTCATGCTAGAGTATCATTCTGGAAAAGATGTTTTGTGTGTCAGTGTATGCTTGCCATGTCTGAGGAGAGAAATAAAGACTTTAACATATTTTCATTTTGTGTCGGAGAAAAGCCCCAGGTAGGAAGATGATGGCAGGTGACTGAGAAGGGAGGGAAATGCTGTCTGCCGATTCAGAATGACTGGCAGAACTGTGCTGAATGATCTTGATCATGGTTTACAGGAATCACTTAAAGTTGCAATGTTATAGAGGAGTTGGCGCTATTTCCTTTCTTGCAATGCACAAGGCCTTTAAACAAAATTCTGTAAATTATAAGCTGGAACTGAAGAGTAATAAAATGTTTTGTGCAGAAAACATAATAAAGTAATATAAAACCATAATAAAGTAATATATTTAGAAAGTAATAAAGTATTATGCTTTGCCATATTTTCCATATGTGCTAACTCTTCCACTGCATTGTTCAGCTCTTTTCTTCCATTTTAACCAAAAGGATTGCTTTTACAGTCTTGCGCTGTGAAGCTGTTTGCACTTTTATGTTGCAAGGGCTGGGTGTGCTGATGAACATTCTTTCAAAAGTCAGCTGATTAAATCCATGCTGGAATAGTTTAAGTGAGGGAGATATTTTCTATTTGCCTAGAAGGAAACTAAGATGATTTTGGTACATTTATTGAAACTTTACCTTTGTTGATAAAATTCTATTTTATTAAACCAACAGTACATCAACACAAAAGAAATAAAATTTATTAAATGGTTCTTGTTTTAAGCTATTGTAGAAGTCTACTTGAAACTGAAGCTGTAAAACTGTTTGAAAAGACAGAATTACTTGTAAGTATCAGAAATAATAAAAAGCTGCAACGTTGTGGAACAGAATGGGAAAGTTACGGTGAAATTGGTATTTTAGTTTATTCCTTATCCACAGTGGTGCTAAGTGAATGTTGCAGGAGGTAATGAGCTAGGGAGGCTGGGTTTCGAAAAGAGCTTTTCCAGGTAGAGACTGATAATTATAGACTGGACCAAAAGGAAAAAGCAAATAATAAGATATAACCAAATTGCACGTATTTTTTCTTTTTTATTTTTCTAAACATCTGTGAGCTGCCCAATAGTTCTGAGACATTGTGTACCTGTTACTATAGGTCATACATAGGTCTGTCTTGTGAGGCAAAGTAATGGAAGAATGGTATTCCAGTTGCTGAACAGTGGTGTGTTCTTCGGTTTGGAAAAAAAATGTATAGCATATACTGATAGCTCTCCTTATTGGCATTGAACTTGGATTATAGTAGGAAGAGTGGGAGATGCATAACATGTCTTGAACGAGAAGCAGAGTTGCCTGTCATCAGAAAATACTGAAGATGTCAGTAACCTTGCTTTAGTGCAAGCTGTCTTGAAATATAAAGCAGGTGTAGGTGTTAATTTTTTCTCCCAGAACGGAAACCAAACAATTTACATAGCATCTGGGAACACACAAAAGTTTACTGCCATGGTCAGTGTTTTAAGGTGATCACAAGATTTCGGAAAGGTTCAGGTTTTCCTTAATACCCTGAAAAAAAGATTAAATATAAATTATACTTTCCCTTATCTTTCCAAATAAAGCAAATGCTTCTAACTTTTATATAGTTACTTTTCCTAGTTCATCAGACAGTAAAAATAAAGCTCTGTTGCCTTTATATCTTTAAATCAGCCATTTAACTAAATGCAAAATCTAGAGAATCATTTGAGGCTTGCCAAACTGAAAAGAAAGCATAACATGTTTTAAGTGTTTTGGCTTTTGAGCCCAAAACCTTCAGAGAAGGGCTTGCAGGCCAAAAGTTTGTTGTTTTTTTTCCAATTGTACCAGTTCCACTAAAAAGATTGCAGAAGACCAGCAACACTCCCCCCCAGTACAACCCCTACTGCTGCTCTTACCCTTTGTATTGTCTCTGTCCTTACATGATAGCTACTACTTTGTACAGCTTTAGGATGCGTCATGTTTTAGTGCATGTACATTTCGGTGTTAGCAGTTGTCCATATGCTTAATGCCATTTTTGTCTGGTAGGTCTATTACCCAAACTTGGGATGGATGTGTGTTGATGCAACTGATCCAAAGAAAGGGAACTGGCTACGGTATATAAACTGGGCACGTTCAGGAAAGGAACAAAATCTGTTTCCTCTGGAGATCAACAGGACCATATACTACAAAAGTTTAAAGGTATCAATGTCTGAAGAATCACTTACTGCTCTGTTACCTTTTATTATTAGTACCTTTTATTCGCCTTTATTCAAATCCTATTTTTTTTGTACTACTTGTATTGAACAGATTTTGAAAAAAATTATTTCTTAAAATATTACAAATGCTACATTTCATTAGTCTAAATTCTTCTGTGCCAATACAGTTGACATGAAGATCTACTGTTAAAATACAGGATAAGTAAGAACACTAAGTCTATCTTGTTGGTTAATGATTTGCTGTAGCACCAAATTTGATACCAACTAGAATGAAAAAACTATAGCTGATTATGTAAAATAAATGTTTTTTTTTTCTAATTCTAGATACTCAGACACTTTCTACTGAGGATTTTTTGCAGAAATCAGTTATTTTTATGGTCTTTGCATCGTATGACAAAGATTGGTTGTCAAGACTTTTATAGGTAGTTTCATGAATTTTCCTAGTTTTATACCATTCCAGTTTAATCCAGGGAGTTGGGGGCAGGAAGAAAGGTGTCATTCCCGTGGCATTGTGTCTCCAAAACCAAGAAAAAAAAATTCTTTAAGTAATGGCAGAGTATGTTAGTGTTAGAATATTGTGGCTATAAACTATTATTTGAAGCTCTGATCAAGAACCTACTAGAAGTGAGTATATAAAGCTTGACTTTGTTTTTATTTAAAATGCTTTTGTGGCTTTTGGGTATATGCAGCCTTGCTGTTACATGCTAGTGCTGCTTCTTACATTTCCTTGTAAGGCCGACAACATCTGTGAGTAACTGATCTTCACTTAATAAAAGAATGAGTTGATACCATGCAGTTTTGAAGTTTATAGGGCAGTATAGCAATATAGCTATTATATTTTTAAGTCACTCAAACTAGATTGGGAAAAAAAACCTGAAACCGAACCCAACCTTCTAAATGTTTTCTGGACTTTCTAATAGCTTTGAGATAGCATTCAAGTAGAGGTTTGCTATTGCCAGCCAGACTATTGACTTCTCTTCAGTGTTTATTCACCGAGGGCAGGCTCCCAGTGTGAATCTGTAGCCAGCTTAGTTTTCTCTAGATGCTTTATCTTGGGTTGCGTCTGCCTTTGCCCATAGTCACGCTCGTTCATTAATGTAATTGTGCTTTTGGAGTCCCTCTGATTGTTTAAATTTCTCTCTCATTACATCTTTTCTGGAAAGGTTTTAGTCCTGATAAAGACAAGCATTCACATATTTCAAATTGGTTTTCTGATGGCTAATATTGCACTTTGGAAAATAATTGTACCGCTAAAAGAGGCTGAGCCCTGCTGACAGAATAACAAACACTTTGTCTCAACATCTGAAATATCTTTTTGGTACTTTGTCTTCTCCTGCAACCTGATGAGTTTTACCCTAGTAGGTCTTGCCAACAAGATGACGCTGCCAAGCAGCTCTTTCTGAAGACTGTTAGAGCAGCCTATAAGGATCGGTTGTATTGGGTTCAAAATATGTCTGGAATTTGATGGTTGGACTTGATGATCTTAAAGGTCCCTTCCAACCTAGACGATTCTGTGATTCTGTGATTTGTTGCGGTGTGAGATAGAGTTTGGGATGTGAAGGGGCTCTTCAAAGAGCCACCTTCAGCTGGCTTTATTTGCCCTTGCAGCAACCACTTAGATATGTGTGCTGTGAGATTGGTTATTAGCTTCAGTTCAGCGTTGGCAATACCAGTCCCAGGCAAGCTTCTGGAAATTCATGTTGGTGTCTGTGCTGTATGGTAGTTGGAGGGAGCATTACATCTGAAATGGCGTTACCTCCAGGCTGCCTCCGCACAAAGGCTTGACGCGGTACCGCTTAGAGGCCAGTGTAGAAGCAGCAGCTCTGAGTATTTTTGGGCTTGGGTCTTGCATGAGGCAGGGTGTCGGGACCTGAGCTGGTAGAACACTACTAAGTTGTTTCTGCCCTGTAGACTTAGTTCCAGGAACACAGTGGGACATGCTCAAACTAGTTCTGCACGCGCCAGGTTGGGCTGGCTGGTATCAGTAATCCCAGCTGCGTGCTGCTCAGAGCTAACCAAACTGTTCCCAGGACCAGGTTAGTCCAAGCAGCATTGCAGCCACGGCTCAGCAGTGCGCTCCTGCCACTCCTTGATTGTCACTACATCTGTGCCACAGGTAGCTTGGCAGGTAATTTCAGAGGTGGCGGAAGAAACGTCTGAGTAGCTGCACCAGGCAGAACTAGGTTATAACGTAAAGTTTAACTTTGCTCCATATTGGGGGGGGGAAAAAGCTCACACACCTGTAATTGTGGATGTTTGTTAAAAGCACATACTCATGTTCCAATTATTTTTGAACCATCTATTTCAATATATTTTATTCTCTTCTCCCACCTTTTAGAGAAGAGATATGTAAGGAAAATTCTGATCTTGTTAATCTGTGATGATTTTTGAAATGAAAGCTTGACATGAAATTGGACAGTTTTCCCTACCATTAAACATTCAGCATTCAGCCAGCATGCTGATAAATCAGGTCAAGATTTAGAAAGTCACGTTTTGTGTTTAATTGCACAAGTGGACTGTTCTTGTAGTTTAATAGGAATATTTTAAATCTGAGATTCTGTTTAATTTCTTGTCCATTCCAGGAATGTGAAAACCAAAGGAAGGCATTAAGAAAACTTATTTTATCTAGTGTTTTGTAAAACTATTTTTCGTTATTTCAAGTGACAAATTTCTAGTAACCAGGCTTTTTAAATAAAGTTAGTGTGAAGAAATTGGAAGTTAAGCTGCAATGACTGACAGTGTAGGAGAAGTATAATGTAGAGGAGGAGATTTTGAATGTGTGGTCTCGAGGGCAAGTTACAAAATTAAAGCATTTAAATATTGCCTTCTGTATCAGTTTTTACTATCCTGTACCTTAGAAACTGCAGGGAAAATGCATACTTTGGAAAAAACATGGTCTGTTTTCTGCTTTCTGTACAAAGTACAGTTGCTTATATGTCGGCTTTTTAATTGAAGGTTTGGTTTGTCTCACCTTCTGTATCGGAGATGGTGTTCTTTATAGGGTCCATATCAGTCTCAGATTTACATCTCACCTTACTGACAACTGAGACAAAAGAAAGCATGTAATCAATAACATCTTAAGTCATCCTCTTTCTGCATATAATGTGTTATGGTGTATACACTGCCATTTCAAAACTGTTGTAAATTTACCAGACCAGGTGTGTATACGTAGTTCCTTCCCGATCTTTATCATGAATCATAAATTTAGGGGAATTCCATTTGGTGATAATTAAACAGCACAGTCTTTATTTACCCCCAAAAGCGAATTAGAGTGGCTTAGATGTCATTTTGTTTTGCTTTACCTTGAAGTATTTAAAATCTTGTCATAGCTATTTATTTTTTTTCCCAAGGTTTTCTTCAGCTTTTTGTGGGTTTCTAATTTGTAAGTTAAACAGGCTGATTTCCAAGCTTCATTGCTAAGATAAGCAAAGCCCAAATTTGCTTGGTGGAAATGAACCTCAAAACTGCACAGAGCTTTAGCTTCCCTGTTCTCAGCTGTAAATGAAAAGTAATAGCATAGAATTTTTAAGTGAACACAAGCAAATATTTTTCTCTTCCATCTTCTCTTCATCTTTATTGAAAGACTGAGGGTATTTATAGGCTGCTTTGCATATGCTTTCCCTAGGATGCATATATGAGTTGTGATACTGCGTTGAAACAGCTTAAAGTCATTATGGGGTTTCAGAAGTTCTTCCTGCCTCTCCTAATGAAATGAGCCGGTTGAATAGTCTTAATTCTGCACATAGTGCAGGGCTTGTAATTCTTGAAGAAGTAAAATTGCAGTGAAAACTCAGTTTCAAAAAGTCTTCTATATAAGCTTGGCTGCAAAAGTGTCCTTGATTAAGGTGAAATTAATTTGTTTATGGAAGAATGTTTTGTCAAACAGGTTTTTAATAACTCAAGAACCTCCCTGTTACATAGGAATGCAGTGTAACGTAGGGCTATGCAGGGTGCAAAATACACATAGGTACCGATGCCACAAATGGTCCGCTGTGGTCACGTTTGGGGAGATAAGGCCATATCCAGATGCAAATGCACAGTATCACAGTAAAATGCTGTGTCTGTGGTGAAAAATAAATATTCTAATAAGGTCAGACAGGCAAGTGTCTGTCTTGGTCTGTACAAGACACGTTGCAGTGCTTGTATGTGTACAATGCATTGAATTTCAGACAATCTGTGCTAGAACTTCTTGGGATATAACTTGTTAGGATACTACTCTTGAAAATAACAAATTTTGAAATTACTTTAAAACTTTTGAACGGAAATTATTCAGGTTAAGGAATGCTAAATGTTGCAGTTAAAACATAAAGCACCAAAAAGCACGTGGGAGTTATTAACCTAATGAGCCTTTCCAAAATTCATACCTTTTTTTAAGCAAGCTCTCCCAGCCCCACACTACTACACACACAGCCGATCTGTGGGTAGTGGTTTGGAGGAGATTGGTTTTTGGAGCTGTTAGTAGAGGATGCCATCAGGAAGAGCCGGCTGCATGTTCCCTAGTGCCGGAGCAGCAGTGGAAGTGGCATGTGGTCAGCGTGGTCCTTCTGGCTGATGCTGCGAGTGAGGGAGAGGGTTTAATGGTCTGGGTTTGATGCTGCTGCTGCTGCACCTTGTTTGAGAAGGACAAGGTTAGAGGGCTTAATTTAGATCCCCAGAGCAGTTACACCAAAACTTAAATTCATCGAGTTGAAAGTTAGTCTCAGCCATGCGGCTAACCAATGACACGCTCGTTATCATCCTGTGTTTGCATATCCTACAGTTTTTGGTGTCTCTTTGCTCTGAGTTTGTGCATTGTTCAGCAGATAAGTTGTTTGCATCAGGCAACTCTTCGTCATCCCGTGCCGCTAACCAGCTGCAAAACGGGACCATGCAAATCGGTTTACAACTGTTTATGCTATCAGGCCTCCAGAATGGTTATGGGAGCCAAACTGTAGGCTTTGCTTATAATATAACTTAAACACTTACCATAGTTTTTGGGATCTTGCATCTCTTGTTGATCCAGCGTCTGGGGGTATAAAGATAACCATCACCTTCATCCAGTGCTGGGAGACCCACCAAAAAAAAAAAAAGTGCTTTAGAAGAAACAAATATTACTATTGTTCTTGATATAAAAATTCCCTTTGGCTTCAGACTTGAAATAATAGTGTAAGGTGCTGTAACATAATGACTCCAAAAATAGTATCTTAACTCCGTGAGCCCAAGGGTCATTAAGCCCTGGAAAGAGGGGGGTTGTAATTAAGGTAAAAGCAGGCATTTCAGTTCATTTTTCTTGGGTTTGGGTAGAACGCTTCAGGCAATGGAGAGAGAATGATGAAGCTTTAAAAAATAGATACAAATACATCTTTAATCTGCAAACTTGGGGACTTACTAGTTTGAGGCCGGTGGTGTTTTCAGGAGCATGTGAAGTTCCCAGAGACACTGGAGGTGGGTTTGGTGGCAGCGCTGGGCAGGGCAGCAGTAACTGCAGTGGTGCCTGCTTGGCTCCTTTGGTCTTTCCTCTGCGCTTTTTTCTTTTTGATTGGATAAAAAAAGATAATAGAAAGAATAGATTTGGAATGGCAAACAAATCTTTCGTTATTGTTTTATTATTGTGATTGAGCGGAGCTGTTAAACATGCAGCAATTATCTGTTTTCCTCTGCATTCCCTTTAACTCCCTGTGCTGATCTTTTCCTGCATCTTTGGATTTTTTTGCCAAATTCCAGCTGTGTTGGGCGGCTGTAAGAGGGGGTGTGGGGCCGTGGGGGTGTGGGGCCGGGCGGGGGTCGTGCCGAGGGAAGGGAATTAAGAGAATTAAACTGTGAAAAGGGACAGTAACAAACACGGGGGGTTTCACTGCTGCCCGCTCAGCCCGCGCGGGTTTAAATCAGTGTCACGATTTGAGACGAGCCAAACCCCGGGGTGTTCCAGCTTCAAGTTTGAAGTTTACTTAAAAAAAAAAGTGTATTATTGCGTAATTCACTAGCGATACCGGCGGGAAGGGCCGGGTTCCCGGTGGCAAGGCACCCCCTCTACAGTGGGGACGGGGGGATGTCGCTGGGGCGCTGCCCGTCCGCGCCCACGGGCCCCGCTCCTGCGCCGGGTCGCTCCGGTGCCGGGGCGGGGGGAGCTGGGGATGCTGCGCGCCCTCCGGCCGACAGGGGGCGCGAGCGGCGGCGCCCTTCGCGCGCGGGCCGCCGCGGGCGGCGCGAGCCACCGCCGCCTTCGGCGCCGCCGCGGCCGCTCCCCCCCCCCCGCTTCCCCCCCCCCCCCCCCCCCCCCCCTTCGTCCGCCGCCCCGCGGCCCGCCGCCAACAAGCCGCCGCCTGATTGGCGCCGCGCCTCTCTCTTCTCTCCCGGCAGCCAATCGCGCCCGGCGAGGAGCTGTTGGTGTGGTACAATGGGGAGGACGACCCGGAGATAGCCGCCGCTATTGAGGAAGAACGAGCCAGCGCCCGGAGCCGGCGGCACTCCCCGAAAGCCAAGAAAGGTAGGGCCCTCCCCGCCGCGCCGCGCCGCGGGCCCCGGCCCTCCCCGCCGCGCCGCCCCCGCACTCCGCGGCCGGCCATGGCGGCGGCGGGGGGGTGGTGGGTGGGCTGTGTGGGGTGGGGGAGGCGACCCGCCAACTTTTACCGGGTGGGCGGCGGCGGCCGCCGTGACCTTCTTCAGAGGGAGGGCGGGAAGGAGGGCCGGGGCGGGGGGGGGGGGGGGGGGAGGCGGCGAAACATGGAAGTTGTGGCGTCTCCCGGCCCGGCTGGAAAAGTTGACCGGGGCGGTGTGAGAGGAGTCGGGCCAGAACGGCGGGTACGGGGGCAAGGGGGGGGGGGGGGGATGTCTCCGCGGGGCGCGGAGGGGCGTTCCGCGGGGCGCGGAAGGGGCCTTGGCGCGGGGAGGGGTCGGCCTCCCGCAAAGCACAAACTTTGTGAGGCGGTGGGGGGGAGGTGGCGGCTGAAATCCTGCGCGGGCGGCGGTAACAAGTGAAGTGTCGCCGAGGAATTGTTGTTGGGTTTTGTTTTGTGTGGTTTTTTTGTGTTTTTTTTTTTTTTTTTTTAACTTTAGCCCGAGCGCTGGTGCAAATGGAAAATTAAGGCTTTGTTATTTTCTGTGGTTTTTAATTCGTTGTTATTTTTAGGGTGCTTGGTTATGAAATTCTGCAGACAGCGTGAATGACTACTTTTGGCTGACTTTGGCAGAGGAGGAAGGATGGGAGAAGCATTTCGGGGGGGGGGGGTTATGTACGTTAGTCTTTACGTAAATATGTATGTCAAACCAGACATCCTTTATTTTTTCCATGATTAATTCAGTGGCGATATTTTTTAGAGTACATGTGTCTCTACGGATGGCCTTATATAACTGACATTTTGACTACCGTTTTAGGCCAAAATCGCAATAGAAGCTATCACTTACAGGGAGTAAATATAAAAAGGAAGTATTTCCAGTCGCAGCGCAAGGGTATCGATTCCTCTTGTAGGTGAATATGCATATTTTGGAATTCTCTGAAGGTGACAAACCAGAGAAGGAAAGGAGATATTTTAAATTACATCATTGTGAATTTTTTTAACTTAAAATTTAAGGCCTGATCTTATTTGTAGCGCTGTGGAACTCACATTGGGAAGAAGCTCAAATATTTTGGAAAATCGTTATTATGTAAGTTTTTTTTAATTTTAGAGATTGAGGAGGGGGCTGGGAGAAGGAAGTGGTGCATCCCAATCAGTTGTTCTTTTCAACAGTAATTCATAGGTTAAGCTAATACAAACTGAAATGCAAGGACTGATTTTTATTTTGCTGCCTGTAATGAAAAGCATATTTAGCACATATACAAGTAACGCTTGGTAAATTAGAGGCTGTATCATACTTTTTCCTAAATGTGCATTATCTTAGCAAATAGAATTTGTGTGCCTGTGATTTACCTGAAAGGCTAGAAAAACAACTTGAAAGAATTTGATTATATTATAAATCAGAAAACCAGACAGAATAATTTCTAAGGTAATTTTTCATGGCATAGAAGTTTTATTTGCATTCATAAAATTAAAGATAAAATTATCAGTAAACTATTTTGGTGGTTAATGGGTTTTGGTTTTGTGCTATCTCATAGGTTTAAAGTTTTAACTGTTACGGGCTTTACAGAATTCTGACTGTCATAATTAGGAACAACAGGTCTTTTATAAACAGACTTCTTACCAAGGCTCACAAATAATAAAAAGAAGAAAAAACAACAGAACCCAACCCCAAGCACAATACAGATAAATTATTTTTGGGTATTGTCAAATGCTTTATCTGTGGAATTATACTTTGTGTCAGGAAGCAGAAAGACCAAATTCTTGCTACTTCGTTGCTTTGAATTGTTATGATTAAAGTTTTAGCATCTATGCTGTAAGATAAGGCAATTCATAGTATGTGCTTTATTCTTTTCCAATACATGCATATTTTGAAATTGCATACTTCTATTTTTAGTAGGTTCCATTGGAATTATTTTTACTCCTCTACAATTACTCTCAGTTACTTTAGTATTTGTAGTAACATCTGATAATATTTTCTCTTCACAGCAATTTTCTTTTAAGAAACATAATATCTTTCTGCTGATTTGATAGCAGTAGCTGCAGTTAGGATTCTACTTTCTACGGAGAGCCCTTCTTTTGCAGATTCATCTATGGGATTGAGGTTTTATGGGAAAACAGAGGAAATTGTGATGAGCAGGGGTAAAAAGTAATTAAAAGAAATCTAACCATATGATAAAAGAGGGGTGGGAGGAGAAAGATGTGTGACAACTTTATTCATGTGAAAAATTAGGAGTCAGTACAGGTAATTGTTTAGATTAAATACAAATTAAGAAACTTGCTAGAGAGTAGTTCCTCTGGAAGCTTGTGAAGTTTGAGTTTATTAGCTAGCTAAACAGATCAATTAATTCTTTTTTTATAAACTTTACTTTGGCGTGTGTTGCAGGTTGTCGTCTTACACATTAAGGAGAAAATAGAACTAAGTAAGAACTGCCAAGTTTAAACAACTGTGAATGAGTGTGTCCTTTAGAAACACATTTTCCAGAAAAGGAAACTGACAATTTAATACCTTAGAAATGACTAGACAAGACCTTATTTGAGAAGTGTGTTACAATTGAGTTATTCAAAACATGCAGTTATAAAACAGGTCATAATTATTCTGTATTCAGTAAAACAAATATCCTTTTGAATTTTTAATGAATCGTAAGCCTTGTCCTTGGACAGTTAAGAGATCTATCATTTGACAAATAGTCTTGTTTCTGCAATTTATTTAATGAACTCTGATTATATCAGAAAAGGTGACCATTTCATGAGTATTAAAAATGTGATGTGTTTTGTGCAATCAGTCAAGGCTTTCATTATTGTAAAACTTCATATTGCAGTAGGAATGCTCTTTATTTCTGGATAAATCCTCACACGTCAATTCAGATTGTCTTACCATAAGAAGTAGGCCTTACTAAATTTGTAAATTTGAGATGGCATTTGAGAATCAGCAGCTGAGCAAGTCTAGGGTAGACACAAGGTACAGATTTAACTGTTTTCCTTGACCTTGATCTGACCTCTGGTTGCACGTGATTACTGACACAAGGTTCATAATCTCCTTTAGAGCATATTTAGGATGGCACCTGGCACTCTCTGCTATGTACCGGTCTTCTCTAACATGTTTGCAGAAGGTGGGATTTTGGTTATGCCTCAGTCAAAGCTTGCCTGCTCTGTGCTTGCGCAACTTCTTCAGCAGTTCAATGTCTTGCATATTTTTGTTTTTGTAGTCTGCATTCAAAAAACTTTACATCTCCCAGGTGTTAATGTTCAGTAGTTACTGCCTGGCTTGGGTGTAGGTTTTCGTAGCTGGAGTAAATCCTTTATGTCTTTCTTCTACCACGCACAACAGCTTAGGAGTCCTTGAGGAAAAAGAGGCAGTTCTTACTGATTTATTTTTATGCATTGAAACATTGCATGTTGTTGCTAAGGTGATGAGCGCGTTTGAGATTTAGAAAGAAATTTAGTAGGATAAAAGGATTTGGGGGTAGAAATACAACCCCAAAAAGAAGAAAACAAGTTGGTGAAGTGGGGTAGCATCAAAGATTTCTATCAGAGCTGACCCCTGTTGTCTTTGACATGATTGCCATGTGGTTAAGAACCAGCAGATGCCGGTGCATGGTCAACAACTAGCAGAAAAGTGATCTAATACATTTTTTGTTGCCTTTGCATTTTCTGAAGTTTCATTTATTTGTTAAGCATTTATCATCTGCTTCACTCAAGTTGCAGTTAATGTTTCTGTTCTGCCTTCCAGGCTTGTAGGAAAATTTGTTCAAATCAGATGCCTTACCACTAGATTTTTTTAAATTCCCTTTCTAAGGAAAAAGAACAGCTTTACAGTGGAATTCATGTGTCCGTTAGAGGAGTAATGTGGGCATTTTTTTCTCTCATCAGAGCGTTTCTTCCTTTATATTTGACAGTAGTAATCCATAGTACCAGTAAGCAGTAATGTCGAAAATTAGTGTTTCCTTCAAGAACATTTTTGGAGTCTGTGGCTTCAGATTTGCTCTTCCTTCCAAAAGTAACTTTTCACTAGCTAAATAAAAGTATTAAAAAAAAAAAAAAAGGTAATATATAAAAATATGCAGTGGTTTCATCAGGCTCTAAGTAGGTTCCAAAGAGTAATCCAACAATGCTAAAACGATCTAGGCAGTTTCTGTCATCAATTATGTGGCAGATCAAAAGTCTGTTCTCGAAGGGAGAAAGATACCAGTGTTACACAGGATAGAAGTTTGCTCTGCTACATGCTTGTGAAGAATACCTTTTAAAAAAACTTTTTTTTTGAGGGGAGAAGAGGGCAATGTTTTACTTCCCCTGTGCTTATTTGTATCTCTATGGTGGTGGTTCCATGCTGAGCTGTTCAGCTGTATTTGTGTCTTAGCTGTGTTCCACTTAGCACTTATCTAGGCAACAAACCCCAGTGGCATAATTTGTACTATTGTCTGGAATGAATACTGCATGTGCCTCTTTCATATCCTCTCTCTGTTCAAAGTCAGGCTGTCAAGAGCAGGGAAAAATGTCTGTAATTTCATTTTACCAAAAGCACATGCTGCATAAGGCAACTTGAGTTGTCTGTCATGAAACCAAATGGCCTCTTAAAAAACCCACTTGTGTCACCTTTTAAAACAGAGTCCTCTATTGTAGTGCAGGCAAAACACCTGAATCGGGTTCATCTGTGTCTTGGACAGCCCCTGGTGATTTTTTTTATTGTAGTACAGTTTTAAAGTCTCAATCCGTTCCTAATAAATCTTTTAAAACTTTACTAGCTCAAATGGCTCTACTGCTATCGTAATGTTGCTATTTCCCATAGTTCTTATCAGATTTCAGGGAGAGCATGAACTATAGGATAACTCTTAGTAAATAATACCGGCCAAGAGATACTGTGAGATTAAGGTGGGTGAATTATGACTCAGTTATCATCTGTTATAAATAATTATTATGCCTTGTTTTATATTAGTCTGAATGCCAAGTGCAACTTTAGGCTTTTGCTTCAAAGATTCTTACTAAATGCTGTCATGATAAAAGTTACACTGGATTTTCTTTTGTCTATAAGCGTGACTATTGCTGAAACAGTGTCAAATTGCTGCTGCAGAAAAGGGAAACGTGAAGATGAAATAAGCAGGTTAAATTGTGTGATAGTAGGAATCCTTGCAGTTTTCTGTTAATACTTTCACAGGCATTCTCACTTAGTTCCAAATAATTAGCTGTACTTGAGAATCGCATAAATATCCATCCTGTTTACAAAAGGTGGGCCTTGGATTGCCATCTGGATGTCATCACAAATGGAAATCATGGCCAAATGATGCCCTGATTGTCTGCTTTTTAAGTTACATCAATTTATTAGTTAGACTTGTACTTGGAATAGGTTTAAAAGTTTATTTCCAAACAGAAAAGAGCTTGCGAGAAAAATGATTGTGTGTTAATCAGAGTGTAGTTTATAGACGGATGTTAAAGTTCTGTGAATTGTACATTTGTAGCAAGGATAACGGGGAATGATATTCTTATCTAAGGTCTATTTCCAATGGATTTAATGAAAAACTTAGGAACTCAAGGCTTCAGAATTTCCTAGCCAATGACTGGGAAAAGACAAGGAAGGAAGGAGAAAGTCAACAAGATCATCTGGAACAAAACCTTAACATGAAATTTACTTTGACTTCCTGAAATCACGCTGATTTACAAGAAGAATTATATAACTCCAGTTAAAAAGCTGCGTTTGGGACGTCAAGGGAACTGTATCTCTCATGGCAGCTATCTGTATCTCTGTCTCTCGTGGGAGCTATAGATATCTGGTGAATATCTAATATATTTGAGGTTTTCTAACCAGCGAAAATTTTCTTTTATCCCTCATAAATGGGGCCCTTTGGATAGGAGACTCATATTGCTTTAAAGTCCCATCCTCAATTCTCCAGCAACGCCCCCGGTTCCTATGATAGCTGCTGCTCGGTGCTTTTCTGAACAGCACAGTGAAATTGGTATGATTCATTCCTGCCTGTCTCCTGCCTACGGGTTTAAGAGTAGGAGAAGATAAGCCTTCATTTCAGAGGTAGAAAAATAAATTAGCTCTACTTAATAAAAATAAAAAGTATTTCAGCACTAAATTGCATGTATTGACCCCCTTAAACTCCATATTTCCAAGTATAAACTTTTGGAAGTTTGAGGCCTTAGCACATGCAGGTATTTCCTAAGTTCTTAAAAAAACATCAGTGTTTTTGCTTCAGTCGGGCAGTATCCTATTTATGTGAACATTGGGAAACTTGTTATCTGATGTTCTCTAATTATAAGGTTAGGGAAGGCTGTAGGGTTTGTTTCTTCTTCAGGAGGCTCAGATGTACTATTGTGTATACACTGCCTTTAAAAGTTTCCGCCTGTGCAGCTGGTAGTGGCAGTGTGCAGGTGGTAGCAGCATGTTCCCTGGGCACTGGGGCTGGTGTTGGGGTATGGATGGGTACGAGCAGTGGGGTCAGGCGTCCTGATGTTTGTAGTCTGGCAGCCCCCAGCGTTGTCTGCGCAAGCATCTGACTGGTGATGCCACTACAAAAGCAGAACTTCTTACAAGAATAATTTAGCAAAGAGCTCGAAGGTGATCAGCAATCCAGAGTAAGGACTCAGTGCTGATTATCAGATCTTTGTTAAAACAAGTACCACAAGCACCTTGCATACCCTCTCTGTTAGTTTAGCTCTGGTATGTTTGTCCTTAACTTAAAATAACAATATGGCCTTCATGGATGTAACAAGTTGGCATGTTTCTAGCTACTAACTTATTTCTGGTTAAAGCAAATGTGTATGTTTATCTATTGTAATAAAAATATTTTTCTCGGGTCATTTGGTTATTCAAAATCTAAAGTGTTCCATATTTTTCTTTATACTCTTGCTTTTTCAGCTTCACTTCCTTGTACTATTTTTTCCAAGTTAAAAAAATAAAATAAATCAATCTAGACCCCAGTTGCAGCATTTCCTAGCAAATTTGCTAATGCTGTCTTCAGTTACATAGCCTCCAATGGATGTGAAATAAGGCACCAGACAGCTTTCCAGTTTTAATCAATATTTTTTTTTTCTATTGATCGGTGTTAGCTTTGAAACAATGAGTGATCTGGAAGAAAAGAAGCTTGGTATTCCACTGCTAATTTTATTTTAAATTAAGCCAGTGTGTTTTGAGATTATTCTCCTCCTTCCTTAGGCAAATACTTTTAAATTTTTTCTGAAAACAAATTAAAAGTTATGAAGTTTCTATTGAAATAGTACTTTCCTTGCAGAAATATTTTATTGTATTAGGATGTTCCAAAACTTTCTTAGAATGTTGGCTTCTGAATCAGAGGACTGTTTAAATGCTTGTGCTTCGAAGATGCAGAGAAAATTTGGTGATTGCTGTTGTAGGGAAGAGTTTTGAGATAAATAGATTTAGAGGTTACATTCAAAAATAGGAAGGGGATGAATTCCTGCGGGACAGGAGAGTGGATGCTGTTCTCCAGAGTGAAACAAGTGCTTTGCTTTTTTATTTGTTAAGTGACCTATTCTGTGATTTAGAATTGTCCTGTTGCTTATAGCATATATGTAAGCAACTCAAATGAGTTACTGAGTACCTTACCTATATTTAAAGTGTTTGGGTTTGCTGTCTCACTTAAATCCGGATGACTCTTATTCACATGAATAATCCTTTCTTAGATTGTCTTGCATTGTCTCACATTAAGCCCAGGGTTTACCAGACACTGTTGCTCTTTCTATGGTTTCCTTACCCTCCTGTGCAATCTACTTCATTTTTTGTTTCGTATTTGGAGACTCTGGCTTTTATGCTGGACACAAGGTAAAGTCTGTGATTGACTTTCAGTCTATTCTTATTTTATTTACCTCTAGCTTGAATCATGTCTTAATTCAGTGAAGGCTGTAAGTTCTCCTTGTAATGAGAATCTTGCATATCTCTTAATCATTTTACTGCTTTCTCTAGATGTTTTCTTTTCATGCTTCATCTTTTTAAAACCATTTGAACAATTTATTCATATTGATTTTGTATCATTAATGGTACTAAACTTTACTAGTGCTTGGTTTTATTACAAAGTACCATAATTTTGCATCGACCGTTTATTTTACTCAATTGTTTACAGGGAATGTCTTACACTGAGGGCCTGTCTACAGATGTTCCATGCAATTTATTATGCAGTAATAAACAAGTACGTTTGACATAATTTCAAGTATGTGCATACAAAGTTTTGATAGCTGTTTTTTTGATGGGAAGAGATGCAGACTCCATTTGTGTGTGTGGCTGAGAGCTGTTTTCTTTAATTGTGAGATCTCCCTACTTTGTAAGGCAGTTTGTGTTTGTAAAGCCTCCGTGAAGATTCTCATGTTGCTGGATTATGAAACTGCAAAAATCAAAGTAATTTTATATTCTACTTATTAACTATTTAGTATGTTTTCCAAATGAACAAAAAAAGAAAAACAGTTGTCAGACCAGAGTGTGTTTAATTTTCTTAATCTGTCAAACCTTCAAATTTATTTTGTTATTCCTGCCAAGAGCCTTACACAGATTGACAGGAATGACTGTGTTCTGAAGAATTCTTGCTGGCCTACACTCGTTGTGTCAAGTTCCTCAAGGAAATGTTATAGCAGTTCAAGTTTTTACTTCGGTTTAACAGTTATTGAAATAAGTCTCCCTGGTATTTCAACATTTGTAGCTAAGAAATTAGATAATGTCTGACCATCAGATATTCACTAGCAAATATTTACTTACCTTTTATAAACTTTTTCCCCTGGACTAAGCAAGCACAATATTTATCTGGATCACCAGTGCATGTAAATTATTTAGGATGAAGCCTTCTGAAACCCTTATGAGCTTATCAGGGTTGCTGTTAAGAGCTAGTTTTGTTGTCACGGGTTCTATCAGAGTTCTGCAAGAGCATTTGATAGACTGATTAATGCTTTAGAACTTCAAATAGGCAGTATTATTAATGCGATGATTGACATGAAGTTACTCGAGTGAGAGTATTATAATAGCTGAAAATCTATCATCTTGATTATTATTATTGCAAAATGCCATGGAAATGGGTAGTCAGCCCTGCATCTATTCTAACTTGCATTGAGAGCCAGGTGCCTCACTTGAGTCTAGTCAAATACAAATCTTGTTTTGTTTGGCAGTCCTTATGAAACAATTCAATTGTTGAATGGGGAAAGACCTAGTGTTTCCGAAAGTGACTTGATTCTTCTAAATTTTGGTGAATTTTCTCATGTATCACCATTATTCAGAGCCAAGTCCTATGTAAACTTCCTTACATTGCTGCCAGTAGAACTGGAAACTGTCTAGGCAGTAAGCTCTGGTGTAAAGCAGCTCAACTGCAGTGGTGGCAGACCTCTCTTCAGCAGCAAGTTTGTATCAGAAGGTTAAAATACACACCTTTGCCAGAGTCATACTCTTAAAAGGAAACGTGCGTGATACTGCTGCCAAATATTAGAGTTGTCTTGGGCTTTTACCAAGGAGTAGGTCATACGAAGTTTTAGCGAGTTGAGTAAAAAATTTACTTCCTGCAAAGTGTTCCATTTCAAGTCGCAGGTAAAGAGCAGAGAGTCCAGTGTTTCAGATCTTACGGACCCTTGTCAGGGATTGCAAAAGCGAAGTGGACTTTGTGCTGAAACTTTGCCTCATAGCTACCAAATCCTTAACTGTTAAGTGTCAGCCTCCAGTCTGTCTGCTCTCCTATACCAGAGGTTTGTTTTTTTCTGGTTCCTTGCCTGCAAATGAAAATGTCCAGGTTACTTTTCAGTGATGTTTTGCTTTTGTATTGTTTTAGTTGACATTTTATGCTATGAAAAGATGCGTGCAAAAAAACTTCTGCACCTTCAAAGTCTAATTTGATCTAAACAGGTTAATCTTGAATGTAGCAGTTAACTGAGCAGAAGACAAATACATTTGTGCTCTGACTGGGATTTATTATCACTTTATTTGAAAAATGGAGGAAGTTGCCATTCCCTATAGTGACTTTATGAGCTTGTTGACCTTTCTTGATTTCATAAATTAGGCAGATACCAGTTTGCCATTGTCTGGTTTGGGGCAGACTATAAATTTAGTAACTTTAGTTGTTGGCTCTATTAACATGAGGGCCAGCTGTTGCTGTTGTCCTGTAGCACTGTCCTCTACATCTTGAGAAATGCACTGACCGGGCAACTGGAGCGTTACAGTTAGAGTTCCTTTGGAAGTATAATTCAATATCTCTTCTCTGATCAGAGAAGACTGAAAAGCATTTCTCTCAAAAAATATCAATGGGCTGCAGCTGAAGTGAATGAAGCACTTGGTTTCAGAGAGAAAGCTAAGCAAATCTTTCATGATTTCTAAGCAGATAAAATGATTCGGGGGCTATATTGTGCATTAAAATAATGAGTTTACATAATGTTTACTCTCCTCCTTTATCTGCTTCTGTATATTAGAAAGGACCTGTAGTGATAATCTGCCATATGACCTTGGATTGTCACTCTGAAGTTGGAAGGAGATGAGTCTTTCCAAATTTAACAGATGCAGGGAAGCAAGATTTTCATGCCTGCAAATGTGTTGTGACAATAGCTGTTTATTAACAATTAAAGATGTTCTTTGTTAGGTTGAAGACTCAGTTCATAGAATGCGATAGTATTTTTAACGGGGACTAATGGAAACACACAGCGTATTTACTGGACTAGGTAGTTGGTAATTCTGTTTTTGTCACCTCTGCTTAAGTTGTTAATAGTGTTGTTTTCCTTACACGTACAAATATGAGTGCATGCTATTTGACATATATTGTCTTCATTTCTGTTCTTGGTGTCTGAGAAAAAGCTCAGGGAAAATAATAATGCTGTGCTTGCAGTAAATATCTAGAGAAAAAAGAAATACCATTTAAGGCAAACTTGCACTGCAGGCCAAAACTGATACCTTGGCATTTTTGAATATGCTGGTGAAAGGAGGGCAATAAGGGAGTGTGTGCTCTGGGAAATACTACTGAATATGTTTTCCAAAGTAATTTTCTCTTTTTGAAATGCCAGACATGACTCTTACTACAAATCGATTTGATTGCTGCTGATAACATTAAAAAAAGATTTTCTTTGATAAAAATGTATGCCATGTGTGGTTTTCCCTATTGAATCCCCTGAAGTAAGGATTACCCCTGCAAGTTGTAGTGCAGAAAAATAAGAAGAAGGTTAAAGGAAAGAAAACTGGAAATGTGTGTCAGGGAGGGGAACGAAATACATTGTAAAACAGAAGGGGGTGATTTTACTGAGAATACTGTTTTGTTGGAGAAAAATTTCTCACAAATGGTGTGTTGTAGATATGGTAAACAAAAGGATTTAGTTGGGTAAAAATTAATAACTGAGGACAAATTTGACTGAATGTAAGTAAAAAATACTGAGTGTGACCTTATAGCAATTCTGAGGGGGTTAATTTTATACATGGGAGATTTAATCCAGTGGTAACAGCACTGTCCAGATCCTACATCTGTGAGAGGCTTTGCTCTTGTTTCCTCAGCGTTGAGGACTCCTGTTCCAATAATCCCAGGGCTTGGGTGAGATACAAAGGCAGTCCTGTTTCGTGGGAATCATAGCCCTCGTACAGCTGCATTCTCCAAGTAAAGGCATAGCCCATGCCTGGACAAACGTTTGGATAAACTGTGCATTTTTGGTCTTCCATGCAGTTGCAGCTTTTCATTAACCTTTGGAGAGTTCTATTTGGAGTAGTGGAGCAAAATTGCTCTTAATAGTAGAACACCACCTTTCTCAGCAGTGTAGGAAGGGCAGTAGCTTTTGCGTCTGCAGGCGCACTCAACAGTTCCTTTTTTTTTTTTTCTTTTGTTAAATGTCACTTATTAACGTGACCCCTACTGAATTTGAACATATCCACTTTGTCAAACACCACAATAAAATGGCAGGTAAAGTCCTAAGTAGTTACCTTTAAGGATGACTTAGCTAAAAAAACCCTGATGTTTTTGATCTGACCCTCTCAAATGTTTAGTGATTCAAATAGGGCTGTGACCAATGTTTGGGTTATTTATTACAGATAAAGGCAGACTGATCTGATCGTTTTAAACTTTGTGGTACAAGTATTCATGTGAGGCCTTTCATTTGCATTATCTTGCAAAAGATGCTGTCAAAATGCTTGTTATTTCTTAATTATCTGACTGCAGCTTCATTTCAGGGTCAGAAAAACTTTTCGGGGAGAGCTATAGTGAATGTAGAAGCACTATTTTCTGGATTTAAGTGAAAGCTTGTATTTATTAAAGTGGAGATTTAAGTTTGACTAATTCTCTGTATTTAAATGCAAAATTTGGGTGCTCTGTTTTTAACTGAATTGTACATAAAAACTGGCTAAATATAATGAACACCAATTATTTCTGGAAAATCTGTATGCCTGCTGTCATTTCTTTTGCTGCTTCTTTTGTTTTAATTCTTAGCAAAATAAAAGCTAATGGACTATAACCATAGAGAAGAGTGTTTATCATATTTTCTGTGGTGAGTTGGCTGTGCCAATGGTGGCTGTGGTTAGCTATCAAGTAACTTGCTAGGAATTTGTAGTGAATAGTGGGAGCTTGTGTTATTAGGGAGGGTAGGATGTAGAAATACACAATTACCGTGAGTGATTGAGAAATTCTAGAGCAAGTCTGATTGCATATTCACATACTCCATATCTGCTGTTTCAGTTTTAGGAATATTGGCATAGAGGCAGAAATAACATTTTTAAACCTTGCTAAGATAAAAGCTCTATGCTTACTTATTTACACTTAATTGTTTCATCACTGCTCTTGGTGGGGTTAAAATTGCATAGAATTAAACCCTGTGGATGTTTGTTTGCCATACTTTGTAATTGTTAGGTGACATTCTGTACTACTAAAGTCATTATGGATGAGTAAGTCTTACAGTCTATAAACTTAAGACTTCCTGTGATTTATACTCAGATTAGAAGGTGTAATGTATTAAAGGTTTGAATGAGATGCTACAAATGTGGATGGCATGCTGTTGCAAAAAGATGAACTACTTTTTGCCCCTCTTTCTGTTAGAGGGTGATGGTACATAATTTAATTCACAAAACAGGAAGGAAACAATTCCTATTTCAATTTTTCTGGACTGGTGTAATACCACACGTTTAAGATAAGCTTTCTGCTTGTAGGACTTTTCAGCCTAAATGTTTTTTTATTTGTTTATCTGAATTTTGTGAATAGCTTCAGCTAACCTTTTCTGGGCTCATGAAGAACTCCCTGTAATGGCAATATATTCCCTTTTGCTTGGTGTGGCGTACCCTATGAGGCCATGCTAACATTTCTTGTACTGATTTATTATACAATTTAAGAAGTTTGTGGTGAGATATAGTACCGTGATCTTCAGTGCTGTCATTAAAGTGGGGACTTTGCCAAACATTTGCAGAAATTGGTGTTTTAAATAGCCCAGCTTTCGTACACTTTCCATGGCAACAAGTTCATCTGTTATGCACATGTCACGTTAACAGTCTCTGTAAATGCATTGCTCTATCTCTTTTCTCTAGAATGGATATTTAGTGCTTGGTACAAACATTTTAATACACATACAGTTAGGTGTATGAGCATCTGTATTCAGGTGTATTGGAACATCTTCCCAAGGCAAGACTTTATTGCAACATTTATAATCCGGTTGGAAAATGCAGTGATTAAAATGCTGCTATTTGTATGTGAAGTGATGGTTAATGTGTAGCAATATGTTTATACAACAGGCAGTTTGATATTAATAGAATTACTGTCAAGCTTGTCTTCCATGCTTATTCTGTTCCTCTTCCTCCTACTTCTACCATGCGTAAGCTCAAAAGTGTCTTTTTAAGGAAGAGGAGATGCAAATTCTGCTGGAAAAATAGTATGGAAGAACCTTTTCTCGCTCCATTTGCTTTTATTCTTGATGTCAAGCAGCTGTTTACCTCTGCTGCTGCTGTTCGTGGTCTTCAAACTGCAGCAGTAGTACTGACCATTGAGTTTCGAATTATAGCGAGGGAAAAATATGCTATCTAATACAATAGGGCATGCAGTTTCTCTTCAGACACCTTGCTTCTGTAACACTTGCTTTTGAAAGATCCCTCGTGGAGACCTTCAGTATCATTGACATGTGTGCCCATGTTGCAGACTACGTGTCTGCACGGCTTCTGCCTCTCCTGCCAGCCTGCGATGAACGGAGAGCTGAACTACAACAAGGCTGGTCAGCCCCTGGCATTTCAATTCCACGGGGATCGCAGCACTTCAAGTGCAGTGCCCTACCAAGGCTTTGTCGTAAGAACAGTGGCGGGGTTGTGCTAAGCACGAGGCCTGGTAGATGATGTGAGCCTCCAGCTGTGGGAGGAAGCAATCCAGCAGGGAATGGCGAGGCCAACATAGGCTCAGCGTCCAGTTTTGTAGTACAGGGATGGGACTTTGGCTACAGATATTTCCCAATATTTTTTCCAAAGTGTATAGCTATATGTATTATGCCTCTCTGCCTGTAAGATTATTTGATATACTAGGTTTGGGCAGATTGACAATATAAAATTAAGATCTTCTGTAGCTGTAAATTGTTCTCATGGTTCTCAAGTCAGAACTTAAAATGACATTGTAATAACTTCTGTACACTGCAAAACAGCTCATATCAATTTTAGTATTTTGTTTCCTTAACAGTACCTAAAATTATGTCTACATAAATTAATTGTATCTGGTAACTTTATAATGGTATTGCAAGAAAAATGCCCCACCAATTATTTTAATGATGATGGATTGAGGAAAATATGGTAATAAAGGCATTTAAATGTGGTCTTTTCTACATGTTTTCATATGCACTTGATAGCATTATTGAAATAGACCTCTTAATGATACCGTGTATGTAGCCATTCAGATCTAATTGACGTCCCCTTTAATTAGATGTTTGTTTCAAAAATTGAGCTGTGGCTTGTATGGCTTGAATTTCACCCTTGGAATTGCTGGAATATGAACAAGAATGTGCTGCTTTTGCATCCTTTTTACATCTCTTTAATGTTCAGTTTTAGAAAGATTTAGTCTTGAAAATGGAAAAGTCGCTTAATGTTGTCATACTTAGCCTGTATTTTTGAATTAGAGAGATAGGTAGGGGAAAAATTTTGTCAGAGGGTGTTGGAAAGGGTTTTATGTGCACTACACCAGCAAGTGCGATGCATCTCTATAGCCAAACGGGAGAATGCTCCAAGTATAGCATATCTTAAACTAACAATATAATAAGAAAAGCTTTTTCTGGCTTGACTCATACCAATCCAGTTTGTGGGGAAAAATAATCCAAACCTGTTCTATGGCAGCACTTAAATATCTGAGCTGCGGTGTCTTGGGAGACATCCTCTTGGGTTCTACAGTAATTTTTCCTGCCAATACAAGAGCGTTTTCCCCTAAAGTGTTGGGTACACAGTGGTTTCATGTTTTGTTTTAAGTTGGAAGCTTTTGAGTTCAAAAGATATTCCCTCCCCAGGTAATAACGTATGTGTGTATTCAGAAGTGCACTTCAGAGTTTTTTCAGCTAAGCTTGCTCTAATCAAGTTTCAAAGCAATATTTAAATACAAATAGTTAAAAGGAATTTTGCTATGTTGTTGTATTAACAGTAATATTATGCAAGAAATACTGGAAGCTGATGTTATAATATTTATGTAACTTTGTTTTAATAGAGCAGAATTGTTGAGTGTCTTCTTTCAAGGTTGTCATCTTCTCTATTCCTAGCGTAGTATTTCCTAGCTTTGTGACTTATCCCTTCTATTTTTACTCTCACTTCCTCCGATAATTTGCAGAGTGACATTTTGAACAATGTATTGGAATAACTTCACCTTTCCTAGATCACTTAAAACTTTAGACAGCAATTTAAAAATGGTTTAATTACCATAGGCTATGAGATAGTGGATGCTTTGAGTCTTTGATGAGGTGATATCATGAAAATGTAAGTCTGCAGTGCTTAACTTGCAGCCACTACTCAAAAATGAGTAACTAACTATGTGGTGAACCTATAGTATATACTTTGAAATGTGGCTGTTGGCTTAGATCTTTAAATAAAATATTTGCAGAACTTTGTGGCTTTGAGCTCACGTTTTCAGCAAATTTTTGTAATCCCCATGATTATCTGAATAATCCCCATATACACATATTTATGTATATGAGGCATGTCATACCTGCCAGCTTTCTCTAAATGTCAAGAGTTCCTAGAGGTTCACAGTGATTGTAAGCAGCTCTTAACACACAGGTATGCTGCTGTTTATTTAACCAAGTGGTTTATGATTTGGCTTTGCTGTCTGAGCAGATGCTGGTATATAATAATGAAAGGTTTTGTAAACAAGACTGCACTATGTAATGAACCATGGCTAATGGTAGAATAAAAAAAATATCAAAAAGCAAAGTGAAGACACTTAAACACTAATCAAGGAAAATGTATTAAAAGAACAGTCTTAGTATTCACATCTTCATCATGGGCATTATGAATTCTTTTTTTTTTGTGCTTAGTTATTTACTGTTTAATCCATTCTACTTATTAAATATGTAAGGTCTGTAACAGTTATGCTGTGACATTCACAGTTGGACAAGACTCTGAGTAGTCACTGCAACATGTTTCTGAATTTTTTTGTGCTCTTCCAGCTAACACCGCTTGGATTTAATCTTTTGGAGCAATATATGCTGTTATTTTTATATGGGTTTTTTGTGTGTAAAAGGCATTCATTTTTTTCTAGCCTGTCTTCCAGAACAAACAACTAGTCAGATTTTTGCAGATGCTTGAAGGTTTAAGGAATTTACTTTGAAAAGCATGACTTCTACCAGTATTCTGGATACAGGAACAGAGGAATTCTAGTGCACAGTAAACTGATTCTCAAATGAAAAAGCAAGCTGCATCAGTATTGTAAAATTCATTAATCAGAATAATTTGGAAGTGGTCGTGTAGTTGTCTTCTGCTGAATTTTCCACGAGGATTTTGTAGCCTATATAGACACTTAATCTTTATTTCATTCTCTCCAATGCCAAAATACTGATTTCTTGCCCCCCCCCCCCCCCCCCGTAGGAGGAAAAAATAATCAAAAGTTGATTTACAGAATAATAGTAACTACTGCGTGGTATTGATGCAAACTTTCACTAATCTGAACCAGTCCTAAAGGGACTAGTGGGTTTATGTTATTACACTGTATTATTACGCTGTAATTTGCATCATGAAACTGTGGTGATGACTGTTTGTCAGAGTATAACATGCAGATTTGTCCTTTTCCCTTTAGCCATACATTTTCAAGGTGGCTATGTTCATCTGTGCTCTAGGAATACTTTTCAGGAGGTCCCTGAGGTAGCTTCTCCAGTGTTTTCCAGGAGATTCGGACAGGTATCTGTGGTACTTTTATGCAACAGTGTAGATAGCGTATGGGGTAGATAAGTTACTTGGCTGCAGTTGTTGGCTACGAATTTCGAAGGAATACTGGAAACTCATACCAGTAATTCTTCTCCTTTATTAACCCAAGATTTTGGGGGAGGCAAATGTCTTATCCCTCATATTTCTCGTAAGCGATCAAAACAGCATTTGAGGTGCGATGTGAGTGTCCTTCTTACCTGATGATCTTAACTGTAAACATGTTTGGTGCTGCCCTTAAAGGTTATTAAACATAATAGTATCTTGTACAATTTAGCAATATTTAATTATAGAATCGAGCTCCAGGTGCATGGAAAGACTGTGTTTAACTTCTTCCCTCCTGGCGTCTGAGTATGCTTATTCCATCCCACTGGAAATAACTTAGTGGTTTTACATTTCCATTAGTAGTTTGGTTAACAGCAAAAATACCAGCCCTGATAACTGTAGGGTTTTTTGGAGAAGTCTTGGTTTGATCAGTAAAATGAAGTATGGGTAAATAAAGATTATTTCTGTCTCTTAAATTCTCACTCTGTTGTCATCTGAACTCCTCAGAAATAAGTGGGACTACAGCATAATTATCAGCCGATTATCTGGACATTGGCAGTAGCATGAGATGTGCTGTGCCTATTGCAATGTTTGTGTGAAATGTTATACAGGTGTTGTAAAGGTGTAAAGGCAGATAACGTTCATGCTGACCTATCTACAACAAAAGTGAAGGAAAGGGGAGAAAAAGGAACCATATGTAAAATTAAGTTGCAAGACAAATTGCTGCATTCCTCTCAATCTTTGTCACTGTAGACACGTAGCTACTTTCCATCTGTTTCTTTCATTCATTTTCCTTTGCATCTTTCTTTTGCAATTCTTTTAATACACATACACATATATTAAGTTCTGCCCTTCATTTATTCTTTTGTCATTGTTTCCATTTCACTTTCCCTGTGTTTCATTCCTGTATCTTTCTTGTTTAGACCAAGTGGAGGATCCAGCTGGCAGTAGCAGCCATGTAGGACCCTTCAGGAACCTGATGGTAAGTGCACGTGTGTACTTATACTCAGGCTTCCACCAGGTTCTATATTCTGAGGCATTTTCCTGCAGGCTTCTGTTAGTTCTTGACATCTTAAACTGTAAGAAAATTAAGGGACAGACCTTGAGCTACTCACTGATACCCTTTATATCAGAATCATAGGTTGTGTTTTTCATTGAAAGTCTGCAGAAAGAAAATTATGCAAATCTTACAGGTTTACATGGATTTAAGAAGCACTTTGAGAATTCATGGAGGAAAGTCTATCAAAAGCTATTAAATATCTTCAGAAGTTCCTGAACTCTACATATGTGAAAGCTAGGAAAGCATACCAATGAAGTATCGCTTTACTATTGCTCTATTCTTAAATTCTTTTCCTGGGTATCTGCTATTGAGCATTCAGGGCCAATGAAGTAGATGCATCTGGGACAGTCATTGCGTTGCTTGAGTATAATGGATCCTTTTAACCTTTACAAAGAAAGCTGCAACCTAGAAAATCGACGAACTAAAGCTGGTAAAAGAAAAACATCAAAAATCCGTTGGTGTCTCTAGTTCATACATGTCAGAAATTGATCCGATGCATCTAAAATTATGCATGTATGCAAGCAATTTTGCTCGCCATTCTGAGTAAGGGCAAGTAGGTGCTAGATGAATCTTCTTTTCAAATGCGTTTATGCTTAAAGGCCGAGAACTTGGAGTGTTTTCAGCTGTATCAGTGAGCAGGTTGCATCCTGAGCAGGTTGCATCTTCTTTTTTAGGAGTGTGGCAAGAGAACTTGCAAATGATGATCTTTCCATCAATAGCATAAAGCAGTATGTGACTTAAGTAACTCAAATTTGGGTACAAATTCTGCTGTTGTAGTGATTTCCCAGATTATAAATTGTATTTGAGGTATATTATTGAATTACTATAAATTTTATATTCTATAAATAGACAACGTTTTGGAAAACCTATGCACGGTCTAGCACTTCTGAGTGGTTTTTGTTGTTGCTTTTACATTCTTTACTTCACACTTTAAAGAGCACAATATTTTTCTAGTCTTATTATAAGAATTGATTTGAGTCTTGGTTTGAAAGCTTGTACAGTAACCCGTCACTATGCTGTGAAATTCAGTGCTGCTGGAGAATTAGATGTAGAATTGCCCAGTGACTTCATCTGCAGTATCACTGTATGCTGCACCATCTAGTAAAATATTGTCTCTAACCACGGCCGAGCTTGGCAGAAGTGAGAGGGGCCTGGGGACCAATCTTTTCCTTGTTTCTATTCTCGCCTGTAGAGGCGAGAAGTCAATCTAGAATTTTGTCATTTAAGTCATGATACTGGTGTTGGTCTTCAAATGATAAGCAGTCTGCAAAAAAGGTGTTATCTCTTAAAGGGTCCTAGCAATTAAAAATGTTTTGGTACGTTGTTCCTAATGTTCCTAAGGTATATTGTGATGCACGTTTGAATCCCTAGGAATGTATTGAAATTTCATGTTGAGGCATTTTACGTATAAGTGGAACTGTTTGTTGATTGCGTTACCATACCTTTCAAGAGGGATTTCGGGTGGCTTGGAAGATATTTCTGGAAATCCTTCATACTTGGATGTTGGTACTACTTGTTGTAATTACAAACATTCGAAGTGCTGATATTATAAAATTATGGTCAAGTTGGATATTCGCCTGTCAGGTAAAGATACACTTCAACTCCTTATGCCTGTGTGAACACTAAAACATACCCTCAATTTTCTGATAACTTGCAGGTGTTTGGTATAAAAGACAATTGAGTATTGTATTGTCAAATAAACCAGCGCTGGTTCATTATGGCAGATTTAGACACAGGGATTATTAGAATACTTGAAGATATTATGAGATAATTGCTAGTTCACTTTAGGAAGGGCGCATATGTATTTTCCAAAGGTGGCAAAAATTTATTCTGAGTGACTATTGTCAGTTTCTCAGACTAAAAACTATTAAAAACTGGAATAAGAAAATAAAAAAATAATTACATACATGAAACTAAAACACACCAGAACTTGGGGAGTGCCTGTGACATCTGAGTTCCTTGAGAGGAAATACAGATAATTATTTAGATAGAATAGAATGTTCAAATAAAAACAAGCATTTCCTTTTAAAGCTGACCTGTCTCTGATCTGTTCTATGGGAGGGGGTGCATACTTGGAAATTTTCAGTTTGAATAGAGGAACATTTTTTAAAAGGCATTTCAGTTTCTTGGCTGGAGATGTGAAAAATATTTTTGAGGAAAAAAAGGAGGAACTTGTTGACAGGATTGTGAGTTGGAAGAACATGCTTCTAAATAAGAAATGGATTTAGGGCTATGATGTATGCTTCTGATTAGAGGGAAGGGTCAGTGCGTTAAAAAGTAGCATTTTTTATGTTAGTGGGAGCAAAGGAGGAATTTGGATTGCTGCTTCTGGACAATTCTCGTTCCTAAGAGGTGGTGTGAAGTTTCAGAGGAGACTGGTGTCTCAGACACAGTGTTGTATGTAAAATAACCAGTCTGAATAGAGGATATGATCTTTGCAATTAATTGAATTGGAAGACCTCCAGGCTGCATTTTTTGTTACACAGTCCTTATCATGATTTCTATATATTATAGGACTGAATCTTTAATGGAAAAAAATAGCAGTATAACTTTGTAGTGTGTTGATAAACGAAGTTTTCAATGTCTTTACGTCTTGCGCCACTGCTTAGGTCTTCACATAATGCCATTTTGCCCTAATCTTCATTGTGTTCATCATCCTGTGCAAGTAACACATGCTTCTTAATTTTGCTAACAGAAGGCATTAGCAAACTTGTTTGTGTCAGTGGACATGATGAAATACCTTTATGTTTTACTGTTACACGGTTCCATCTAATTTGGTTTTACTGTCTTTGCCTTGTAGGTCAAGATCATGCTGCTTTTAGTCTGCACATAACGTTACTACTTCATTGCTTTTATTATAATTCTCTTCAAGTCATTATTCAGAATGTTCATACAAGTAGAGATGCCTCTATGGGTTTCTGCTTCATAAGGTCTTCCAGTTAACGTTAGGGATTAATAGTATGTGAAGGAATTTCATATTTTCCGTATACTTGTATAAGATACAGTCTTTAAATAGCCATATGAAGGTATTGGGTAACTATAATGTGAGCTGGTTAAGTCTGGACAATACATTTCGCTTATAGCTTATTCTTGCTTTGAAAGTGCGTAAAGTACTTAAAAGTCTTAGATTTTTAGAAACCCATTGTTATCTTTACTTCTAATTTCTTAGCCTTACTGCTTTACCCAAATGTTGTCCTTTTTACTGATCTGTCATTTGTATTCCTCAGGAAAACAGGGTTTTCTACAGAAGTGTGTTATGTTCCAAAGCTGGGTGTGTTAATTGCCACTCAAATATGAAAAATAAAAAAGGTTAAGCAGGAATAATAAATGTTGTGTTTTTTTTCTCCCCAGGAAAGAAAAAGACTCAGGAAGGTAAAAACAAAGGAAAGAAGGCAGCGGATACAAAACAGAAGGCGGCTGATTTGGATTCTACTTCTGCAGATATGAGGGATTCTAAAGAGGGTGAGTTTTCAAATACAGAATCACAGAATCACAGAATTATCAGAGTTGGAAGGGACCTCTAGAGATCATCTAGTCCAACTCCCCTGCCAAAGCAGGATTGCCCAGAGCACATTACTCAGGACTGCATCCAGGCGGGTCTTGAAAATCTCCAGGGAAGGGGACTCCACAACCTCCCTGGGCAGCCTGTGCCAGTGCTCTGAATACCTTTTTTTCCTTCTAATGTGTCTTTTTGAATCAAAGGACACTTTTTGTCACATTTAGTATATTAGCGTGTTATGTTAGTGTAGCAAAGTGAGCATGTTTATATTGTTTGCCCAAACTTTATTAGTAAGGAACTTGGATATCAGAAGTATGTTATTAAACATACTGTAAAATTTAGACATAAATCCAAACTCCTTAGAACAGAAGAGCAGAGAAAAGTCCTTATTCTAAAATAATGTCTTTGGAGCTTAGTTATACAGTCATTATTTATTGCAATTTAACAGAAGTCAAGAGGGGAAAAAAACCAAACAGGATTAATGCACTGACTCGCTAACCATGCTGTTTGCCCTAAAGATATCTGCAAAAGTTGTTTATAAATTGGCGTGACTTTTTTCACATAGTATGTATGTTTGTAAAAATGCCTGAAAGATATTTAAAATATATCGGGTTTTGTCTGTTTTACAAGAATGTAAAACTTGTCACTGCTGTGCAACCAATAATGTTTAAAGCTCTGTATAGGTACTGATTGCTTTCAACTGCTTTTTTTGAGCTTCTTTTGACCCATAACTCATCCATTCCTTCACTCTGTCCCTTCTGCTTGCGCAACACGTGCACCGCTGTTCCAGACATCTTATGCCCCAGCTAGGGAATGGAGAGGAAATTCTTGCTCTATACATGTAACCACTTATGCAACACTGTGTGAATTGACAGCAAAGTTATTTTCTTCAGCGATGGATATATCTGACAGCAGATAGGTAAAATGAGCATGCAAAGGTGTGCATAAAGACTGTTCACTCCAGGCTCTGATTCAGAAGCGTAGGAAATAGCCATTCAGGCAGTGGTTAATAAAAAATCTGAAATAAAGAATGGAAAGTTCTATGCCAGATACAAGGTATACCTTGCTGTGCATTACAGAACAAATCCAGATTGTTTTATTGTTAATAACTTGGGGAAAATGGTCAAAATCCAGAAGCTGCTTGACAGGCTTCGTACATACTTTATCTGTCTGTATTGCAGTACTTCCCTGACACTTTTTTTTCTGTAAGAAAAGTCAATGAAAGGTTTTTGGAGGTTTCTTGAAACGTTGTGAAGTCTACCTTGAAATGTTCTGGTACTCTTCAGACTGTTTCAGGTTTCTTGGCCACAATGTTCAAACCAAAGATTCTCTGTAAAGTATAGGTGGTTGCCTACATTTTGCTGAAGTTCCAGAAAGGAAATTTCTAAATACAGTTTTACACTCAGTACGGAATCACAACAGTGAGAAGTAATGGTATTGTGTTGGGTCATATATGTGTTAAAGAAAAAGTAGAGGAAAGGTGTAGTATACTTTGAAGTGTTTGGTAAAAATGTCTCATGCTTTTCTTTTCATACTTTGTCTATCAGTTCATAAAGAGGAAGATGAGACGCCTTCTGTTTCTGCTGTACTGTCCCTGGAACAAACAGCTGTGATTCAGGAAATGGTAAATCAAGATGTACTTCCAAAGCTGATGATCCCCAGTCCTACCAGTGAACCACAAATAGTGACTGAAGACAAACAAGGAGAAGCAATAAACTGTGCATCAGATGATTTAGACGATGATGATGAGGAGGAGGAGGATGAAGATGATGAAGATGAAGAGGAGGTAGAAGATACCAATATGCCTAAAGAAAATGCTGAAATGCCTTTGATATGTGAAGAAAAGTTAGACTTTATGGAAGAGCAAAAGAGTACATCAGAGGAATCTCCAGAAAGCTCTCCAAAGAAAAAACTTGTTGTGAAAATTCCAAAAGCGAGAGGTGAATCAAATGGTGATGTTCAGGAAACATTCATGTTTCCCTGTCAGCATTGTGAGAGGAAGTTTACAACAAAGCAAGGACTCGAACGCCACATGCACATCCATATATCTACTGTTAACCATGCTTTCAAGTGTCGATATTGTGGGAAAGCCTTTGGTACTCAAATCAACAGGCGAAGACATGAGCGACGCCATGAGGCAGGGCCAAAAAGGAAACCGTTCTTAACACTAGCATCATCACAACACTTGGATAATGTTGCTGATAACCAAGTAATTGTGGATGATGGTCTTAAAGATGACCTGAATGTTTCCAGTCTTGTGCAAGACTCTGTCTTGGATTCGGAGAAAGTTTCCCAAGAAATGTCAAACTCCACTTTTGCTGAGGAAAATAAGGAGCCCAAAGAATTGCATCCTTGCAAATATTGCAAAAAGGTTTTTGGAACTCACACAAACATGCGGAGGCATCAGCGTAGAGTTCATGAGCGTCATCTTATTCCCAAAGGGGTCAGAAGAAAAGGATTCTTTACTGAAGAGCCACCACTTCAGACAGAGCAGGCCCCACCAGTCCAGAGCGTATATATAGCAAGTACAGAAATAGAAGAGGAAGGTGAAGTAGATGATGTCTATATTATGGATATTTCCAGCAATATCTCTGAAAATTTAAATTATTATATTGATGGTAAAATTCAGTCCAACAGCAGCACTAGCAATTGTGATGTGATTCAGATGGAGTCCAACTCTGCAGACTTGTATGGACTAAATTGCATAATCAGTCCAGTCACGGTGGAAATTTCCTCAAATTTAAAGGTTACACAAACACATGTGAACGAACCTCCCAAGGAACCCTCTAGCAGTGGGAGCAGTGAATCCAAAAAAAGGAGAACTGCCAGCCCTCCTCTTGTACCAAAAATAAAAACTGAAGTAGACCCAGAACCTATAACTCCTACTAGTTCTTTAAATCTTCCTCTTAGCATTTCAACAGAAAGCTTACCTTTTCATAAAGAAAAAGGTGTTTATTTGTCATCAAAATTAAAACAGCTTCTTCAGACACAGGACAGTAAGAAGATAACTCCGCCAAGTGAGATCCCTAAACTAGGACCTTCTGTTACATCATCGCCTATTTTGCCTCCAGTATCCAGTAGATTTAAAAGAAGGACCAGCTCTCCTCCCAGTTCTCCACAGCACAGTCCAGTACTTCGAGACTTTGTCAAATCAAGTGAGGTAAAAACTGTGTGGAATGATAATATCCGGAGTTCAAAAATGCCAAAGTTGGAAAGTCACAGCAACTCACCTGCTTGGAGCTTGACTGGAAGGGAGGAAAAAGAGACTTTGAGCCCTCTGTGCTTTGAAGACTATAAAATATCAAAAGACTGGACAGCAGCTCCGACTTTTGGCAATGTGTGCAACCAACAGCCACTGGATTTATCTAGTGGTGTGAAACAAAGGTCTGATGTCAAAAATAAGAATCAGGTTCCCTGGGAATCTGTTTTAGATTTAAGCGTTCATAAGAAGCCTTGCAGCGATGCTGAAATTAGAGAATATAAGGAAAATTCCATACAGCCAACCTGCAGTGGTGTTAAAAAGAAGAAACCAACCACTTGCATGTTACAGAAGGTTCTGCTGAATGAATATAATGGAACAGATGCAGCCACGGAGAGCACGCTTGGTGTGAACAAGATGGCGAGCCCAAGCAAATCCCTGGAGCCTCACACAGAACCTGACATGGATCCCAGTTTATCTGCGTCATCTTCTGTTAACGCTCAGCCCCTTAGTTCCTCTGTTTCCCCTGTGCCACAGGCATCTGCTGTACCTTCCATGTGCCAGCTGCCTCCTTTGTTAACACCAACCAATCCTCCTTCCCCACCACCCTGCCCGCCTGTGTTAACAGTTGCTACATCACCTCCTCCCCTTCTTCCAACAATGCCGTTATCAATTCCAGATGTCTCTGCCAGTGCCACTAACACTTCTTCTTGCCCATCGCCACTTTCTAACACTACTACCCAGTCCCCACTACCAGTTCTTTCACCTACTGTTTCTCCTTCTCCATCTCCTGTTCCTTCTGTTGAACCTCTTATTTCTGCTGCTTCACCTGGTCCTCCTACACTGTCATCTTCATCTTCCTCCTCCTCTTCCTCCTCTTTCTCCTCCTCTTCATCTTCATCATCTCCATCTCCACCTCCTCTTTCTGTAGTTTCTTCTGTTGTTTCCTCTGCTGATAATCTTGAAAATACTCTCCCAATAATAAAACAGGAAGAAGCTGAAAATGAACAACAGAAAGCAAGAGAAGATCCTCATACTTCAAGTGAATCAGGACTAGTGCAGGAAACATTCAATAAAAGCTTTGTGTGCAATGTCTGTGAATCACCTTTTCTTTCTATTAAAGACCTAACAAAGCATTTATCCATTCATGCTGAAGAATGGCCCTTCAAATGTGAATTCTGCGTACAGCTTTTTAGGGATAAAACAGACTTGTCAGAACATCGCTTTCTGCTTCACGGAGTAGGAAATATCTTTGTTTGCTCGGTCTGTAAAAAGGAATTTGCTTTTTTGTGCAATTTGCAACAGCATCAGCGGGATCTCCATCCAGACAAAGAGTGCACGCATCATGAGTTTGAAAGTGGGACTTTGAGACCCCAGAATTTTACTGACCCCAGTAAGGCGAACGTGGAGCACATGCAGAACCTGCCAGAAGATTCCTTGGAACCTTCTAAAGAGGAGGAAGATGAAGATCTAAATGATTCCTCTGAAGAGCTTTATACTACTATAAAAATAATGGCTTCTGGAGTAAAATCTAAAGATCCAGATGTTCGTATGGGCCTCAATCAACACTACCCAAGCTTTAAGCCACCTCCATTTCAGTATCACCATCGTAATCCTATGGGTATTGGCGTTACTGCAACAAACTTCACTACCCACAATATTCCACAGACTTTTACCACTGCCATTCGGTGCACAAAATGTGGGAAAAGTGTTGATAACATGCCAGAGTTACACAAACACATATTGGCCTGTGCATCTGCCAGTGATAAAAAGAGATACACACCTAAAAAAAATCCAGTACCACTGAAACAGACAGTGCAGCCGAAGAATGGCATGGTTGTTATAGCTGGCCCTGGAAAGAATGCCTTCAGACGAATGGGGCAGCCTAAAAGACTTAATTTCAATGTTGAGATTAGCAAAATGTCCTCAAATAAACTAAAAATAAGTGCATTGAAAAAGAAAAACCAGCTCGTCCAGAAAGCTATCTTGCAAAAAAAGAAATCTGCCCAGCAGAAGGCAGAATTGAAAAGTAATCCATCCGAGTCAGACTCTCACATCTGCCCCTACTGTAATCGAGAGTTTACTTACATTGGAAGCTTGAATAAACATGCGTCATACAGCTGTCCCAAAAAACCCATCTCTCCCTCTGCTAAAAAGAATTCTACAAAAAAAAGCGCAAGTTCTTCTTCACCTGCGAGCAGTGAAAAAGGCAACAACCAGCGCAGGCGAACAGCAGATGCAGAAATCAAGATGCAAAGCATGCAGCCTCACTTGGGCAAGACAAGAGCACGAACCTCAGGACCCGCACAAATGCAGCTTCCCTCTGCATCGTTCCGATCAAAACAGAATGTTAAATTTGTACCTTCCATTCGATCTAAAAAGCCAAATTCATCTTCGTCATTGAGGAACTCTAGTCCTGTAAGAGTGTCCAAAATGTCCCATGTTGATGGGAAAAAGACTAAGGTGGTCGCTAAGAACAGTTCCTCTGGAATCTCAAGCAAAGCGTCCCGGAAATTGCACGTCAGAATACAAAGGAATAATAAAGCTGTTTTGCCAAGTAAGTCTGCTGTGGCAAGTAAGAAAAAGGCAGACAGGTTCACTGTAAAATCTAGAGAGAGGATTGGAGGACCTATTACACGAAGCCTACAGCAGGCGGCAAATGCAGAGGCAGCAGAAAACAAGAGAGATGAAAGCAGTGCAAAGCAAGAACTAAAAGATTTCAGGTAAGCATTTAATTTGAAGTTGAAACAACACAGGAACATGTTACTTGCTGTTTCGCTGATTTTCTTGGTCTTTTTTGAGTTTCTGATACGTAAATAAAAAAAGTTGCATTTCCTAAAACATGGTTAAGTAGCTCAGTCATGCTGAGGTATGATGTACATACTTGATGCATTTTGTCATGCTGTCATGAAATAATACATAGTTTGTATAGAGAGTGTCTTTAATTATAAACTGAATTGAAAAGTCTGGAAAAAAATGTCAGTACCTGAGTGCAAATAAACTTCATGTCGTTAAACTTAATGTTATTGGAGACAATGACCTTGTATTTGGTATCTAACATACATGGTGGCCCAAAATCATTCTGGGTTTAGTTTATGGCGGTTTGCTAAGCAAAAAACCATGACTGCGATTTTTTACTCGCTAAAATAATGTGCATTGTTGGGTTTTAATAAAAAGCATTCTCTGCGTATCATATTAAAAAAAAAACAAAACAACAAACATGACCAAATACTTCAAAAACGTATGTGCATACTAACTGAGTCAGATCACTAAATATTTAATATAAGGGAAGTAGACCTGTAAGAAGAGTTACATGAATATGTAAATTTGTTAAAGTATCATGCTTTTATGTTTCAGTATAAAAAAAAGTTTATAATTAAAGTTCTATTTCTTTTTTGAGAAGCAGCATTTTAATGTCATAAAAGGGTAATACTTCAATAAATAAATAAATTCTTCATCTACGCGCCTGAGTCCAGATTTACATCTTCATGTAGTCTCTCAAATCAGTAGGATATCTTGCAAACTGTTTATAACTTTTATTAGCATGTTCCTGCCCTGTTATTCTTTGAAATAGGTATCTGATTTATTGAGTAACTTTCACAAAGCTCATTGGTAATTAAGAGTTCTTTCGGTTTTGCTAATTGCAGTGCATGGCTATGATTAACAGCAGATTTATGGCTGAAGGTAGTATTTTTTTTATCGAAGTAATTAATAGAGGAGGAAGGGGAGGAACTGACAGCCTCCTTTAGAACAAGTGTGCCCCAGTAGAATTTGTCAAGTGTCCAAATCCAAACTGTTTGCAGCTTGTGTGTCTTACTGTGAAGACCTCCTAGGTGAAAATTTTGAGGAAATACTTTGTAAAGCTTCAATATAACTGAATTATTTAAAGTGCTCGAGGGGAATTTGACTTAAATTAGTCGATAGCCAAATTAGGATGTGTTAAAGGAAGAAAATGTTACTGGAATTCGGAGACTAATGGTGTAAAAAATGCCTTTAAGGAACAAGAAGTGTCTACCAGGCCTGTTCTCTTGGGACATACGCGTCTTCATGTTACTTAATTCTCATAAACTGCTTAATGCTTTGTGTGAAACTGTATTTTACACGATGCCGAAACAGATCAGTAGAATTTGAAGCCAGATGACACATCTTTCCATCTAAATTAATCATTTGACTTTAAGCAAAATAACCGAGTACTTGGAAATCTGTGCATATGGAAATTGTTTAATAGTATTTGGGGTAAATAACAATTTACCTAGGGGCAAGATTTCCTTGACTGTCTCAAATACTGTTAGTTTACTTTGGCAGCTTGCAGTCTTCACTAGTTTAATGAATAGTTCTGCTAGAAGAATTTTTGCTTTTTGTTTCTGAAATCACGTTCATAAATCTCGATTGTCTAGTCAGCTTTTTTTGAATCAAGTATATAGTATGAAGAATTTTTTTGCCTTCATACGCTAATGTGAGAACAGGCTAACTTCAGTTCTACTCTCTAGGCACTGTTGGGTTGTGGTTTTGGTTGTTTTGTTTTTTTTTTTTTCCCAGGGAATCTTAATTCTTAATATTTTTTCAAGGCTTGCTTTATGTAATATTTGTCTCCAAATTTGTTTTTCACCTTTCAGTTTTTCTGTGTAAACATACTCCGTTCACAAATAGTTTGTTTTGTCATTTATCTTCAGTTTTTGTTTTTTATTTTCTAGGAATCTCCTGTAAAAACAAAACAAACAAAAAAATCCCTTAATGACATGGTAGAGCTGTTGCATGCTCAACTTAGGATAAGCACTACGACAATGGATGTGAAATCCACCAAGCTTGCGAAACCAGCTGAAGCTGACTCACAATCATAAAATTGCCTGCAGGCTTCTTGCTAATACTCAGTGTCAGGCATAGATTTTCTTATTTCGTGCCTGACGCACGTGCTGGGCTACAGGATGATTCAGATAAGAGAAGGGTACTATTAAAAACAAAACCCACACGAAACCATCTAAAGAAATAGTGGGATTAACTAAACCAAATCTTTGCTCTCGTGTTTGCTTCGATCCTGGTTTTGTCCTTACCTTCATGGATGGCATAGAGACAGTTCAGTTGTGCACCTGGCAAAGCAGGTTCCTTAATTTTGTCAATAATTCAGTGTAGATTCAGGGACGACAAATGTTGCTGCACTCAAAGTATTTTTGTCATGTATTAAGTCTCTTAAAGCCTTTTGTCTAAACGAATCAGTAGAGGCCAACGTAGCACAGCAGAATTTCCTTTCCTTCCCTCCTTCTCCTTACCTTGAGTCTTTTAGATGTCCAGCGTACAATGGGGAAAAGCCTGATTTGGATGTTTTATGGATTTTCCAAATTCCTATTTATACATGCAAATGAAACTTTATATAGCAGTGAAATACCGATATCAATTTCTAAATACCATATATATAATGAATTCAGTGTATCTTTTTATCGATGACAAGGCTAGACCAGGACTACATACCTGTATATTTTGAAAGTTAAATATATAATTGCTCTAAAAGGTCGTACACCTCTATCTAATAACTTAAGACAGCAAATTGGTCTGTTGTTCATAACAGCTTTTTTGTGGAAAAACCGTTTGTCATGTGTTCATATAGCTTTCAAGGTTAACGACAGAATTGATGGAAAGTGACTAGTTTCTTTATACAGCCACCCCTTTTATTTTTTGTTCTTGACTTAAAAAGTAATCTACCTCTTAAAATTTGTAGTTTAATACTTGTTTGGTGAATTTGTGCCACTTTAACTTTCACTTTCACTATCATTCCCATTTTGTTACATTTCTGTTATGGGGACTTTATGTTGAAATATTGTATAAAGCATTTGTAGCAAGTTTAAAAAAAAATAAAATATTTAAAATTATTTAAATTGTTTTGGACACTTCAATTGTACTATATGTGATTTTACATTTTACATTAATTTCATTTTTTTTCATTTTGGGTTGTTAATCTTGGAGCATGGTCCTGTATTAAAGTTTGCTGTTAGTTATATTGTTTCTTCTATTCGAGAGTGATATAAAGACTATTCTAATGCAAACATTAAAAATTACAATTTGACATAAAAGTGGGGTTGTCATTGCTTTTGAACATTGTAGCCGTGCTGAAGATACTGTAAACGCAGGTAAGCGGAATTTTTCTCCTCCAGCGTGCCGTGCATCGTGTAAGTTGCAGATGTATTAAAGAGTCTCTGTGGTGTTGCAAGCACTTAATGACCGACTAGATGGAACTATCATGACACATTTTATATAACTGTAACCAATAAAGTAAACTTTTTAAAAACTTGTTGGAAACTCGCCTTTGTATGGAAACCAGATGTACCAGGAAAAATAAAACTATGTACATCTAGAAGGAATTAAGTATGCTTGCATCCTTTAGTTGTCTGCACCCAGTTCACTGAAACAAATTCATAACAATTGTGACACTTCTGAGTTAATCTTAGATTAATTTTTTTTTTTAATTGTGGACATAGTTAATAAATTTAAACCATTTTAGTTAAAATTACACACACCACTTCAACTTTTCCCAGTATTATGATGTCCTAATTCTGTATGCTTTAAACTTGTGAAATAGTTTACTTAAAAAAAATGCATGTAAAGAGCTTTGGCTCTAAATATTTTGGAATCCCACAGAATCACAGAATGGGAGGGGATGGACGGGACCTCCTAGCGATCATCTAGTCCAACCCCGAATGTTGAATTCCACCACCAAGATAAAGGCATTCTCCTCCTGCAGTGGAGCTGGAAGCATCTGTGTCCGTATTAGTGCGGCGGTTAGATGGAGTAATGTAACATCGTTAAGACTGCCAGTATCACAGTAGCCCATTTCTTAGCATATTCTCTAGTAGTACGTTAAAATTTTATGGAGCTGCCTATTCAAATTAATCCTTCTGTTTGAGTAAGATTCTTTGGCAAGAACTCCCTGTTTATTTTCTCATGTGGTATGTCATTCCTTGAATATGTTATCCTCCCCCTAACACAGTTTCCCCTGAATTTTAAATGATCAGGAATGATGCAGAAGTTCTAACATTGTTCATTGAGTGTTTTTGCAGGCACATCTGCATTGTGATAATTACACTGCAGTTTGATAGTTGCACCACGATTAAAGAGGTGAATTCTTAGTCTGTCTCGAAATAGCAATTATATCAATTAGGTGGTAGGACAGTCACAGTGAAACTTTTTAGTATTGATTAGGTTTCACTATATTGACCTAAGTGAAAACATTTTGTTTTGCATACCCATAGTTAGATTTGGATATTTTATAAGAATTAGGAAACATGGAAAAAAGTAAAAACTCTCCTGTAGTTCTGAAGTTACTGGGAATAGGGATGTAAACTTACCCTTAATGAGTCATTTCACATCTTTCTTCTGTTACTGATAACAGAAGTACCTGTTGGTGTTTGGTCTTACTGCAGTGTCGGTATTTTGATCACCTTGTAGGGATTTATTAGAGAGATCTAGCAGTGAACTGATCATAAACAAACCAGCTTCCTTCCCTCATTTACGGCAGAAATCTTGTTGCCGCTGTCTTTACTGTTTCTCTGCTGTGATATTAAATCCTGTTGTGTCCCAAGGATGTTGCCACCTTGAGATGGTTCACACATGTTTGTACACACCAGTTCTCAAGTGAAGTGCTGTACGATGGAGATCTGTATACCAAAATGAGAGCTCATCATAAGGGAAGAAGTTTCATTGCTAAATAGACTTCTCATCACAGATAGGAAATGTACAACTTTTATAGTTACTCTTACATCTCATCCGCATAATTGAATTTCTATGGCTTTTATAGCTGCCTCTTTATGATCTGAATGCAACAATAAAGCTGTAACGGTGCCCACAAAGTGCTGACATTTCTTGAAATGCATCCAAACAGGCAATGAGAACAATTAAACTTGTCCCGTTTGCAGAGACTGACTGGCATGCTGCTCAAGATCAAATGCAGTGTCAGTTTAATGAAACCATAATGCTGAAGCATGTATGGAGATGGGAGATCTAACACCTTTTTATTTCCACCACCCCCCCTCCCCCCCATTATCCAGTTTGCTAGAAGGAGCTAAAACCAGCTTATATCAGAGGATGTCTTAAGCGTGTTCAAGCCTCAGCATTCCGAGAGGGCCCAGGTGATGCGGGCAGGCCCCTGCGCAGTGTTCCTGCCTTGCTCTGCAATCACCTGGTCCTCTGTGTAAGCTGCCCGGAGATGATTTAGGCCAGTGTATTTCTTGGTGCTATGTTTTGTTGGCAGTTTGTATTGTAAGCCTTTTATTTAAAGTGTCCTAGTTTATTTCCTGATGATTTTCTTTGGGGAGATGTCAGAGAAAATGAGATCCTGGCAATTTGTTGTGTAAATTTTCATTTCAAGCATAGACATGAATGGCACTCCCTTCACTTACTGAGGTTTATGACTTCAGTTCCAAAATTATGGGGCCAGCTCCAGCTTTTACTGGAGTCAACTTCAGCTGAGAAGCTGAGTTGCAAGTGGTAACCTGTGACAGACAAATAGCTTGTGAATGACCTTAAAAAGAGAACTTGGAAGACCTTGCATACTGATTCTAGCTTTTATTTACTGAATGTGTGATCTGCACGAGCCACGTGGTATTCTACTTCTGTTCATGATGAAAGTGTGCTAAAGGGATAGATTCTGAACAACAAGTGCATGTGCTGTTTGGATCTGAGATTTTGTGGTAAGTGAATTATGGAAAAAGAGGTAATTTCCACATCTTCTATTTAATTAAACCGGTAAAGAATTGGAAAGAAACTCTAGGGACTAGCATGAAATTTCACAGTAGTAACTGAAGATACTTTGATGCCAATGTAGAGCAAAGCTGATTTTAGGTCACCCTTATACAGTACTTATTAATACTTGTAGAATTAATATCATATTGTGTGTGGTGTTTTTAAGCCGTAGCTGGAGTTTTGAAAAGCACTCAACACTTCGATGCACAAATCTTATGGAAGTTTAATGGGAACTCTGTAAAGCCTCACCTCCACAGCTGCAATAATCTGAATTAATTTTGAAAGTGGATTGCCTCAACTAAACTTTGTGGATGGACAGTTATCCAGTGTGTAGTGAACCGAGAGCTAAAGGCTGCTCGAAAGAGGTGCTTTAGAAGATACTTGGGAATAAAGTACAAGTTCTAATGCTCAAGAGATTTCAACAAAGATAGTATGCAGTACAAACCTGTAGTTTGTTTCCTGTTTATGTACGCTCTGTGATGCATTTTAATTTGTATTTTTTTTTGGTAGAACCCGTATAATTTAGTTCATAAGGTGGAACTGCTCTGAAAGTGAGTAGCAGCTCTTTAATGGAAGAGGGTGTATGTAGGACCTGCTGGTGTATTTTTGGGGAGTGGGAAGGTGAGGGAAATCTATTTCCGAGCAAGGTGCAAATGTAAAACACTGTAAGAAAGGCACGATATATTAAAGGTACTGTTAGTTTTACACACCAAATAAGACGATGAAAAATGATAATGTTATTTAACATGGATCTTTATTCCATACGCATGAATGACTTGGTGTCATTTCATAAACTTTCTTTGGGATCTTGACTTTGCAATTTAAGTGATGTCTTACAGGTATTTTTGGGTTGAAATTAATACTAAGCTAATACTTAAGCTGTAGCTGAAGTCAGTGCTACTTTGTGCTTCTCATTGGGGAAGGGTCCCCACGCAGGTGTCTAAAATGCAAATAGATTATCGGACCAAGCGCGGGAAGGGAAGCTGTGTGGGTAAAGCATCCCGTTAATACACGGTCACGGGCAGAACTCTGAAAGGAACAGGAGGTTTTAGGGTCCCGTTGTGTCTCTGGACCAGTCTTTTCAGCCACGATCTACTTCTAAACCTCTTCCTTAGTTAAGAGGAAGCCTTAACTGCTATTGAGTCACCTCTGGCTACTGCTTCCCATGTGTACTTCATCACTTCTCATTCCCAATTTGCTGATACTGCGTGTTTACTTCTCTTAGTAAGTCTCTAAAAATGCTTTGGGTCGAGTGTACTTTGGAAAGCGTGCATTTGAAAAAGAGCGTTGAAATACTGCGCTTCCCCCCCCCCCAGATACAAGGCAGTAAACCACTGAAACTCAAAGGGAAACTTGAGCAGGCGTCAAGTTGGAGGGAGGCTTTTTCTTAAGAGATAGGTCACTGCTTCATCTTCCTGACTTAGTCGAAGCTCGAGTGGTTTGTGGGACATAGTATAGTAATCCGCAACATGTACTTTGCCTGTATCTCTGCTTATTTTTCATAAGACCTTTTATGTTTCACAAGCCAGGCAGGGTCTCTGAGTCATGTTTTGGATGACGGTGCTCCCAGAAGCTGCCAAAGGGTTGTGAGAAACAGCTTTGATTATTCCGCGGGTGATGTTCCTTTTCTCAGAAATACGGGCTCAGCATTTGGGGGGTGTGGTGCAAGGCGGCGTTACGCTGCAGGTGTGCTGCCTTTCAGAGGAACGGCCACATCGAGTCTTGCACTACTACAGCCCCATGTCGGTCAAAAAGGAATAATAATCTCATATCTGGGCCTGTTTCGGCAGAGGCTGCCTCAATTCCTCCTGCAGCGCAGGCAGTGCTACTCAGCGGAGTTAAATGCCTACAGTAAAGTAAACGCAAGGACATTTTTTCAGGGCAGTGATTTTGTCGAGAAGGCGGAGGGTGTGCTGCCTGCGGAGGGCACACGGAGGCCTGGCAGCAGGTGGAACCGGAGGAGAGCTCGGGGTTGTCCTTGCTGCGGTGCGGTGCCTCACCGCGAGCACCGGCGCTGCTCCAGTGCTGCTCTCGGAGGGAATCGGCTGCGGAAGTGCCAGACAGACGGAGCAAACTCCCTCTCTTGAGCAGATCGTGTGTGAGTAGCAGTTAGTCATGTTCCAACTATGACTTGATGGTAGAATTTATTTAGCGTTTCACTTAGGCACTGTGCTTTCTGCTAAACGTTGCAGTGTGGAAGGAGGTGGGAAGATGAGAAATAACGAATTCTTCCATCACTGAGCGGCTTTGAGGATTTGCACACTCAAACTCTGCTGTCACTGGAGTTTGAATGGAGTTGCATTCCCCATTCCTTATGGCAAATGCTTTCACTCATCTGTCTTCTTAAATCCAAAGCACGTTTTGTTCTGTGGTTTCCCTCTGGGATGTGCAGGACCAGTTCTGCTAGCTGTCACTAATAACGTTGAACTCCATTTGGAGTAACCATTTCTGTATAAAGCTAAATAAAAACTATCTAGAGTCTTCCCTATGTGTGATAAAGTTTTCTCATTCTTTGTCATGACTGTAATCCAGTAGATAGAAACTTTTTATCAAATTATCAGATTAGATTACTTGACGGTGTAGAAGATGTATTTGAGTACTGCTATTTTTAATCCAACGTTCTTCACCTTTTGGCTCGCACAATGCTCTGTGCTTCTTTAAAAGGGCAGGAAGATAAATTGCTGGTGTGATACTGTTCATCTAAATTTATAGACCTGGGCCAAGTTCTTAAAGTGACTAATAATTTCTTTGAGTTCAATTTGAACTACCATCAAGGAGACTGATTTTCCGAAAGCTCAGTAGCCATCCTCACTGCTGAATCCCTGCGAAGCGGCTACTTTAGATCACTAGTTGCTTTTGAAAATCTAGTTATGTTTAAGTAAAACGGTATTGATAGGTGAATTTTGGGTAGTCCCCCAGGTGAGTTGTAAGCGTGGTGTGAGGTTTTTTCCAGCAGTTCTCAGTGTAGGTTCGGTCTTCCCAGTCAGAAGTGGGATTTCACTGGGAGTGGAACTAAGTCAACAGTGAAGAAACTTGAACTGTAGAGCCCGTGCGTGAAACAAAACAAATTTTCAGTTATTGTGGGGGAGCAATGCGACTTTAAAGGCATCGAGTTCTTTGAAGCACTGTGGTTAGAGCGTGCTGCTAGGTGTCTTCTTGAAAGTTGAGAACTTAAGGATCTCAGAACAGGTTTTTCCAGTTTATGTTCATGAAAGGCCCGACCATAAAATCATAATATTCATGTTATGTCCTTTAGCGTCATGCGATCGCAAGATAAAATCCTGATGTGTTCCAGCTTTTTCACTGCTTTCACAAATAAACGCACGTAAGACTCAAAGCAGCTGCAGTACAGCACATTAAGATCCTTTTTGCTCTCTTCCACTCCCTCATTTTTTTGTATGCAGAGGCAGAACTCTTCCGCAGAAAAGAGAGGGACACCCTCCTCATTAATTCTATTCACAAACCTTCTTGTCCTGCTAAATATTTCGTTTCACTCAAAAAAAAAAAAAAAAAAAAAGTATTTTGAAATAATTGTTCATGTAGTTGGTGCTTGATGTTTTTGCAAATCCTTGTTGCGTGTATTTACTCTGCCATTGAGCAGTGTGCTAGTGCAAGAGAGCACACGTGTGTGTCTTCTCGCTGAGAGCAGAATGCCCAGTAATCTCATTTATCCACCCCCGCGCCCCCCTTGCTTGCCTTCTGCCCTGTAAAATTACCTAGCCTAGCTCTGCAAAGCCGGGAATTTAGGCTTAATCATCCACACATCTTTATCTTTTATTTTTTTTTCCCAGACGGTCAATTATTTCAGCATCACCTTAGGCATTGTTTTATTTAAGAGTAGCAAACATTTTGGTAGAATATGTCCCCGACATATCTATTGTTCGGAGATATATTGGAGAGTGTGTATGTCTCTGAAACTTTGGACTATATGCATGGGGATTTTTTAGATTAGGAGTGTAGAAGTATAAGCCCTGCAAGAAAAACACACTTCAGTTGAGGTAAACTGAAGCTAAATTCTGCAGTGATTTTGCTCTGTTTGTTGAATTGCACTGGTGTGACCAGCAACTGTATCGATCGCTCCAGCCTTCATTCCCACCAATAACGTGGCTTATTTTCCTGGGACATTTCTAGGGAATTAAACTGGCAACTTGGAAGAATGTTAATTGCACAAGTGTGGTAGAAGACAAGGTAATTTGCATTAAAAAGTCCAAATGTATTTCAAGAACCTCCAAGGGAAAGGCGTGTGCCACAGTCAGCGTTTTTACTCTCCTCCTGGTTGACGTGTGCTGCTCTTTTCAAGGCTCAGTGGCCTTTGGAAGGTGTGTGGCAGTAGGGATTTGGTTTTGACAAATAAAGAGAAACTTTTGAAGTGTTTGGGAGACAATTTAACTTGGGGAACAGTAACGCAGTGGGATGGGGGAACCTTTGCCTTTGGTCCTGCCCTGCTTTACGACTGCGGATTTTCTGGGTGACCTTGGCAAATCTCTCCTTCTGAATCAGTTCTGCATCTGAAAAATGGGGATTATGGTACTGACTCACACCACAAAACGCTTTCAGATCCACGGCTGGAAGGGTGTAAGACCTGGGATTTACTGTATTTTTATTGTAGTAAGACACCAAATTCAGAGATTTGTGTCTCTCTCCAGGTGTGCTTTCACTTGAGAGAGAGAGAGGTTTAGGCCCTGTCTACATGTGAAAAAAAGTAACATCGTTTAAGTTTTGGTTTAGCTTTAATTTATGGTATAGCTGGTACATTTACCAAAACTGTTTATCCAGATGTAAAAGTCGTAGTTGATAGAGAAAACTTAACGTGGATGAGTCCTTCCTGCTGCCTAACATTTGGTTTCCGTGCCCTTTTTCTTGCAAGCACAGTATGTTCTCTGGTCTTACTCATTATTTCCCCCCCCCCCCCCCCTCCTCTTTTTCCGGCTAGGACTGTTCCTACCCCAGGGACTGGAGAGGGCTGGATGTGGCATGGGGTGTGCTGCCCGTCCACTGTCTGGTCTGGACCGCGCGCAGTGCGACGGGGCTGGGGCAGAGCCGATGAGCTCCTCAGTGCTGGGCTGCATGGGCACGGGGCATTCGAGAATTCCTTGTCTTTCGCCTGTCTCCGGTTACCCCAGCACGGGTGATGGTGAAAGCAGGTGCAAAGCGACAGTGCTCAAAATAGCAATCTCCATAACCGTTCCCGCACACGATGGGGGTATTCCAGCTCCCCGCCCCCTCCGGGGTGAGCGTGCCTTGCAGCCCCGGGGGTTACTCCCGAAAAATCCGGGCATCCCTGCGTTTCTTTACACAGGCTCTTTAAAAACAGAGTTATCAGTCCGCTTCGGTTTCATATCGGTACAGAGGAGGGCACCGATTTCCTAACGGCTTTTGCAGAGCAAACGTCGCTGCTCTGCCGCTGTCGGGGCTTTGCCGTGGGGTTTCAGCACGCGGCTAATTGAGAGCAGAATGGAAAGGCGGCAGTAAGAACTGCGGGAAGAACTCAATTCCACTTTCTATCTAGAAAAACAATCCTTTTTTTAAATCTTTTTCCTCTAATCCTCAACTTCCCAATAGTAAGCCAATAATCTATTGGCTTTAAAGCTAGATGAAATTAGGGGGTGGAAGATCCTTTTAGCATACTGGTGTTGGGGGAGGACGAGGGGTGTGCATTTGAAAACGCGGGTCAGATCTTCTCAGATGCTTTGTCTCTTTGGATTTGAGGCTTTTTTTTTTTTTTTTAAAGTTTCCCACAGGATCTAGGCATTGGCTCATGGCATGCAGTAACACACAGATGTTACTGATTATAGCAGAACTTTTACAAGTCATAATTAATTTTTTTACATTAAGCATTACTTAAATGGAAACATTCTAAATAAAAAGAAACTAAATTTTCTCTCTTCTAGTTATAGTGAAGAGCTGAAGCCAAACAAACTAAACTTATTTTGGATATTCTGCTGTTTCCCTTGGTAACAGTCCTTATATGGGACAACAAAATCTGGCTTTTGTTGACTTCCTCATTACCACTTTCTGATTCTTACACACCAGATGAATGCTTCAGTGTTAAATTCACAAAGGCTGGAGAGTATGATTTACATACAACAATAACAAAACTTTGGCAGACTATTTTAACCGCAACTTCTAATTTGGAAATAATTGAATTGCTTACTTTTCAAAGTTTCTGTGGTTTTGGTTTTGTGTTGTAATGGAAAATTTTGCACTTTATGTCGAACTTGCGGTTCCGCTGCACTACAAAATCTGTACGTAAGGACAAACAATAACTGAACTCTCCTTTAAAGGGTCCATATCGAACTTTAAAAACAACCTGGAGAAAACCCCATCTTTTAACTCTGCCTAGATGTGTTGTTATGTAATAAAATTGTATTTCAAGAGATGCTCCTTTGGAAGAACATATGTAGTTGGTTTTGGTTAGACTCTGGAAGAATGTGCATATAGCAGGTAGGTATGTAATTACCGCAGGTACGGGGGGGCGCAGGTGCGAGGGGGAGCAGGGGGACACAAGTATGCACAAGAAAGCAAAAGATGCTGAATTTAAAAACAAATAGGGGATTTTTGTAAACTTTGAGTGTAAAGACCTTTAGTTTGGATATGCATTTGAACTGAGATTGTACGCTCAGAATATGGCATAACCCTTTCTGCTTCTCGTGCTTTGACTCGTGTTCCCCGACTCCCTGCTTGAAATCACAGTCGACAGAGATGTAATACTGTCGGTTAGAATCTCTGATTTTCACTTTCACTTTGGGATTCTTGGAGTTAATCTAAAATTTGAAGTGAAATAATGTATCATCTGCCATAAGGGCACTGTAGCAGCGCTCACTGGAGCGACCTGTACGTGCCATTGTCAAGTCTGCCACGGGCAAAAGTGTACAGCAGACTTTGGCCTTGGCGAAAATGACCTGATGAGGTATTACGCTTATGTAAAGTAAAACTCCTTTTCCATAAATACATATTTTAAAACCTGATATGGACTGACCTGAGAAAAAAGACCGTGACTCTTTTCGTTGTTCTTTAGATAACTCTGGATTTGTCTGTCTGTCCCAGTTGGAGGGTCTCTAACTGGGACATTGGGTGGGAGGCTGGACACTGCTTCCAGTTGACATTGTCGGTTTCCTACTCAAATAAACTAACAGGGTAAGTTTGGAACAAGGCAAAAAAACCCTCTTGCTTTCAGAAGTGGCTCTGGGTACAGAGTGGAACGTGCAGTGTGAGTGGAGCGTAGGGTTTTTTTCTCATTGCTTACCAAAGCCCCTGTAGGGCCCTAAAGCACGTCTCTGGTTTTGTTGTTGTTTTTTTTTTTTTGTTTTTTTTCCCCAGTACCCTAATGCATGTGTATGAGTTTCTTCTGCCTCTTTGTACAGTTACAGACTCCGCGTGGCCTCTAGATGTCCCTCCTCCTCTTCGCATAACACCAGCACCAGGCAAGGCAAGAAATCCAACTGCACCGCATCCCACTTCTTCAAGGAATAGACTCTTCTGCGTGTCCGACCAAAGCAGGTACAGCAGTGCGGCCGGCGCTGCCGCGGGAGGACGCGCAGAGCTTACCTGGCTGGCGTTTCGGTGGGCAAGGAGCGCCGAGTGCGCTACAGATGTCGCAGCCTCAGCGAACCCACAGCGTCGCTGCTTTTGTAGCTGGTCACTGATAAGAAAGCAGGCGTGAAGGGGAGAGCAAGGTGCCCCGTACCAGAAATAGGGACAAGCGCTTCTCCAGTGATGTGTGCATGTATCCTCTGGATCAAAAGGATGTCTTAGGGCAGACTCAGCTCTTTAGCCTCGTGAAAGATGTAAGGAGAGTTTTCTTTCGCTTACGAGCTTTTAAGACCTGAGGCGTTGCTCCTTTGGGTCCTGTGGGGAGCTTAAAGGTGGTGGGGATTTTTGTAAGGGTGGGGTTTGTCCCTGTCTCGGAAGCGGTGCCGTCTATCTGATCGTGGAAGTGGGCAAAGTCCTTTAAGATCTTTTAGGCTGAACGGGTAAACGCTGAATAAATATTAACTCTGTCCAAAAATACCCAACCCAACCCAAACTCTCTGGGAACGTGTCGTATGCCTGGCTGCTTTGGTTGAATGCCAGAAGCTCGAAGAGCGGTATTACAATGCAGACTGCAGTGCCAGGGCAGCACACGAGAACGTTAGTTGGGGTTGCGGCGCGAGAAACTGGTGCAGTGAAGCTGTATGGGCTTGGGCAAATTACTGAGCTGAGCCCGTGTTCTCGGTGGAGCTGATTTCCTGTTGGGTGACTGGACAGGCTGGACAGATGGGCTGAGGCCAATGGTATGAGGTTCAACGAGGCCAAGTGTCGGGTCCTACACTTGGGTCACAACAGCCCCATGCAGCGCTACAGACTGGGGGAGGAGTGGCTCGAAAGCTGCCTGGCAGAAAAGGACCTGGGGGTGTTGGTGGACAGCCGGCTGAGCATGAGCCAGCAGTGTGCCCAGGCAGCCAAGAAGGCCAACACCATCCTGGCCTGCATCAGGAATAGTGTGGTGAGCCGGACTAGGGAAGTAATCATCCTCCTGTACTGGGCACTGGTGAGGCCTCACCTCAAGTACTGTGTTCAGTTTTGGGCCCCTCACTACAAGAAGGACATTGAGGTGTTGGAGCGTGTCCAGAGAAGGGCTACAAAGCTGGTGAAGGGTCTGGAGGACAAACCTTATGAGGAACGACTGAGGGATCTGGGGTTGTTTAGCCTGGAGAAGAGGAGGCTGAGGGGAGACCTTATCACCCTCTACAACTACCTGAAAGGAGGTTTTAGAGAGATGGGAGCTGACCTCTTCTCCCTGGCGACAAGTGATAGGACAAGAGGAAATGGGTTCAAGTTATGTCAGGGCAGGTTTAGATTGGATATTAGGAAGCATTTTTTCACTGAAAGGGTTATTAAACATTGGAATAAGCTGCCCAGAGAGGTGGTGGATTCACCATCCCTGGAGGTGTTTAAGAAAAGGGTAGATGAGGTGCTTAGGGACATGGTTTAGGAGTGGTGGTGTTTTTATCAGGGTAGGTTAATGGTTGGACTTGATGATCTTAAAGGTCCCTTCCAACCTCACTGATTCTATGATTCTATGATTCTATGACTTCAGACAAGACACTGTCTTCTGCCCCTTCATTTCCCCACCTGTGACATGCTGATAATCACCTCCTGTGTGCTGATGTCGTAGTTAAGGAACATTATACCTATAGGTATATAGGTAAAGGGGAGGATGAACACCAGCGAAATCGAGACACTGCAGCCAGAAATTTATTCTTTGTTAAGGGTGTTCAAATTGGGGGGCAAGTTAGTAAAATTCTGAAGTTTACCTCCCGAATAACGGGAGTGGTTGCTAGTGAAACGTTAACGTCCCTCACTGTGGCACGGACCATCCAGTTGTGGGAAACCCCCCCAAAAGTTAAATCGTGGGCATCTCTTCTGCGCGTCGCTCGCCGAATGACTTGCCGGGGCGATTACTCTGGCTACTGACTCTGATTAAACGCAACTCTCTGTGTGTTTGCAGGTACTGGGAACTTTGGACTGGAAAAGGTGAGGTGAAGTAATCCTCAAGCATTATCCTCCCCTGCTTTTTCTCAGATGAGGTGAGACCGGTTCCTCCAGAGAGAACAGGGACGGCGGTTTCTTCTGCTGGAAGCAATGGCGCTCTCCTGTCATACTGCCCTTCCTTCCAGAGGGAGAGGGCGAGAGCGCAGAGCGGGGCTCCTGCCTTCTCCAGAGGGCGATGAACTGTGGGTGCTGGTGAGAGGGTGATCTCGGGGTCCCCTGCGGCGTGGAGTCCACGCGTCAACAGCCGGTGGAACAGCACGGAGAAATGTTCAGACATTGTCAGGCAGATTAACTGTGTTCGGAGGGTTGCTGGGTCTGGATGACTCTCCTCTTTCTGGTAGAACACAGAGGGGTTTAACATACTATGCAATTAAATTGTGAAAAGACTGTTACATCATTTTAGTTTCTACTTTACATCCGAACGGGTAAAGAACTGGGCATCCCTCAGAAATCCACTGATGGGAGCGGTAGGTTTTGCTGAGGTTTCCACATCTGAAGTCCGTGGGTACCCCAGTCTCGACTGCGTACCGTTAGCTTTAACGGGCACGCTGCCATTGCTTTCAAAGTGTCTCAGAACCCACGGTTTTGGGGTTTGTTTTTTTGGAAGACCACCTGCTAAGTGATGGCCGTGAAATGCCATCAACTGGTAGCCCAGTTTCATAAAGGGACGAGCATCCATTTCTCAAAAGCTGCCATTACATTTGTTGCCCGTCTGCTAAACTTGTTATAGTCAGGATTTCTTTCTTTCGTGAGAGTATCAAACACGCGTGTTGCTGTGCAGTATCAAGCGACGCTTTCCTTTAAATACGGAGCTTTGTGTTTGCGGCCCTCACGACGAGCACGTTCCGTTTGAGTGGTCCCGTAGAGAGGGCATCCGTGAAGGTCGCTGGCAGCCAGTAAAGACGAGTTGCAGAAGCGTACAGGTCAGTTGGTAAAACGCGGTGCAAAAAGGTCTCTTACCTCTTGCTCCAAAATGGTGACAATCACACACGGGTGCATCGTCTGGCGGCGCGTGTCTCCGAGTTCCCGCAGAGCGCACCGCCGCGATGGAGGGTTCCTTCTGTCCGGGCAAGTTTTTGCAGGATCCCTGCTAACCTAGCGCCCGGGTTTGGGATATTTCAAGGAGGCCAAGGGGGTCGATGGCCCCGTTTCCCCCTTGGCTCGGTCGGTTTATTCCTCTCCTTGTCTTTGCACTCCGCGCAGATAAGCACACATCTGTGTATGCACACCTTAGTTAAGAAAAAACAAGTGCCCGGTTGATACTCCTTCCCACCGCCCCGAAGAAAAAGCCGAGAAAAGGATCCATTTTATATATATATCTGCATATATATATATGACATATATATAAATATATATATGTACGAAATTTCTGAAAACAGTTACTTTTTGTAGTTTTGATGAAAATCAAATCGTTCAAAATGAATGCAAAAGCTTTAAACAAGAAACGTGGGTTTTGTTCACCGTAAAAATGTTTTAGCTGCGCTTTGTTTGAGTTGGAAAGAAAAGGTCTTCAGGATCTTGTATTATCTACAGCTACAGCTTTTTTTGGATAAACCCCTATTGGAGGCTTTCTAAGTGCAATTGTGGTTTGGGGGCAGGCTGAGATGCTGGGAACTAGATGAGCCATAAAAAGCTACATCCCCTCCCGTGTTGGAAGCGATGCTTCCAGTTCCAGACCGGGGGGGCGCTGGGATGCAGGCTGTGTGGGGAGAGCTTGTGCCGTTGCTGGCTGCTCTGTCTCTTCGGAAGAGAGGAGAGTCTCTGGGATTTGTCCCCTCGTGAGCTTTTTGCGAGCAATAATTTCCTCTTGAAATATGTGAGGTACTGATTCCACACAAAGGCTGACGTTTTTCATAGCAGCCTTGGAAGACCGAGATTCTCATCATTCATGAGAACTAGTTGGAAGTGAGTATCCAAATCTGCTAGGCAGCTTGGTAAATCTTGGTCAAATAGCACGGAAGTTAAGTTCCCCGGCCTTACGTATAGCTGGAAGAAGCTGGCGTGCACATACAGCTCTCTAATCGCGTTGGCACACTCGAGTTTTGCACGTTATCTTTCTTTTTATCGTCTCTCCGCGTATTCTCCTTCTCACCATCCAGTATTAGTATGGTAAACCCTGTTCTTTTGAACAGGAATTATCTTCCTGTGTGTCTGGACAGCATCTAGATCATTTGAAAGATGAATATACAGTGCTAATAAAAACCAGCTCCAACGTACTCTGTCTTAAAGTACCGCTGCGATACGCCCTTGATTTTCCCAGCGCAGCTTTGTTGGGCGTTTTGGGGAAGCTCACACTTACCATACGAATTTTCACTGGGTACGTGAGGGTTGTTGCTGAGGAAGAGCTTTCTTGCCCTGCAGCCCAAATCCTGCTTTAAACAATCGCTTCTTCTGAGACCCACTCGACTTCCAGCAACAGCAAGTGAAATGAAGTACGGAGTTTCTGGCACGGATGCTGCTGAGTTTAGTGCCTTTAAGGCATACCAATGAGGTTATTAGAGGTCACTTTTGTGCAATTTATTTTTGCTGCTTGGTTTTTTTTTTTTTTTTTTAGAGTGGTGTTAACTATAATAACTGACAAACTCAAGGAGAGAAGTGTGTAAATTGTTGTGATATATGAACATTTTTTCCCAGAGAAATTCTGGTTTATCACACGAGCCTGTAAATATGTATTTACAATTTTAAAAGCACGTCTTTATGTCCCTGGTTGTAAATGCTCCGTTTTTAAAGTTTTATAACGTGTTACTCAACCAAGAGACCACAGCGTACGGCTTTATGTTGTACTGGTCTGTTTGAAGGATCCGTCGCGGTCTAAGCTGTGGCAGAAGGTTATCCACGCCACTGACAAGAAATAACCCATGGTTGCACCAGAATTTTCATCGTTTTCCCTCAGAGAACAAACGCAGGATTTTGGGGAGGGTGGGGGAGTCGATTTTTCTTGCGGAAAAAAGAATCGGTTCAAAATGGTGTCATTTACGTAGCACGATGAGGATATTTTATTCACAGTAAATTCAGGAAAGTATGCCTTTCTTTTTTTTTTTTTTTTTTTTTTTTTTTCTTCTCAAGGCAGAATTTCACAGTTTTGCAGCAAATTTTTAACCTCCCCCGTGCCTGCTGATGAAACGTGAAATTTTGCCCTTGACCGAGATCACAGGTTCTTGTGAAAATTCGAGGAGAGGGTGGGGAAAAAGCTCAGGTTTTGCATGTAGGAATTTGCGAGGCTGACACCGGTGGCTCTGCAGTGCTCTCGTCACAATGCCAACACCAAGAAGTTTATTAAAAATAAACTGTGTGGAGATGTGGTATTACCTGGTTGGTGCTTGGGTCCTGAACGTTGCTCTGGAAGACTGAAAGCTCTGTTGTCTGTCTGCCGTGTAAAGAAAAAGAACAACAATAAATTAATGTGACAAACCGCATCACGGAAGCGTTTATTATTATTTCAGCAAAGGAAGTCTTCAGAACGGAGATCCGGCGTGTTCTAGCGCTGAAATGGCTCAATGGTTTGGGTTTTTTTTTTCTTGGAGGGGTGGCAGGAGAGGAGGAGGGAGATGGAAATGTCACCTTGGTCCGTGCAGCTCCGTGCGTGCCACCGGGAGCTGCTGCGGATGGAGCTCTCCTGAGAGCCTCAGGCTCCGGGGCTGCGCGCTGGGATGGGCAGCGCGAGAGCCCTTTGGACTCTCCGTTCAAAGCCAAACCTCTCCGTGAAGCGTTGGGACGTTGTGGAAGCAACACAACGCAGCGAAGCTTTGGAGCGCCTGCGTTGCTCTCCTCCGTCGGGAGGCGAAGGCCTGAGCAGGGCGTGAAGCGAGAGGGGATTTTGCCCCCTGGAAATGGTCCCTGCTTCATTCACCTCTGTTAAAGGCTGTGCTCCATCACAGCACCTTCGGGGGGAATTTTGTACCTCGCCTAGGTTGTGCGGGGCCGTGGGACTCGGCACCGGCGTGAAGGGAACCGTCGAGGCTCGGTGGCTGCTGCCTTGGCCGCTGTCCTTAAAAACAATCACAGGTACAACAAACAAGTTGGGGAACAGCTGAAGCGTTGGTATCAATGTTGATTTCACATAGGCTAAAACCGGCTCTTTCGCCCCAGAAGATCTAAGGAGTCCTTATGCATTATAAATCTGACCTGTCAATAACAAACGGCTGTTGGCACCGCGGCGCTGCCGTGCCTGCGGCAGCCCAACAGTCAGTCAGCCTCGGCGGTGTTGCAGCCCGACGGATTGTTACTCGGTGGCCTTGTTTCAGCTCAATTCTGAGTGGTCAGATTTTGCTGAACTCTCGTCGTGTCCCTGCATGAGAATCTTCGGAAATATTCTCTAACTGAACAGCGACGTACTTCCTTTCAGCCGTCTGTGCTGTCACGTGAAGCAGCGCTCATTACTCCTTTTTAAGAGCTGTGGCTGTTTGGGAAGAAGGTTACCTTCCAAAACAGGTAAGGAGGAAAAAAATAATCTTGTAACGAAGCTACTGCGTTACTACTGTTCGCCGTAGCGCTGTGCGTCACACTGCTTGTGGCTGGCAGGAGGCAGGAGGACACAGACAACGCGACACCGCCCGTGGTGGGATCCCCTCACCAAAATCTGCGTTACGAAAACTGGTTTGGCTCTTTCAGTCTCTGCTGCCAGTGCCAACTGTGGGTAAGTCCTTCCAGGCTGCAGGAGGTACAGCGTATTGTGCGTGCTGAAGACAATAACCCCTCGGTGGACGTGGAGAACGCAAGTACGTCACACCTGAGCTCCCCGGCAGCTTGTCAGCTCCTGCGATGGCTCGGCTGGGGAAGGCCGTACATCACGCGCTGCTGAGTACCGTTGTCCCGGCTGGCGAGCCGTGGCGCCGGTCACCCGGGGCTCGCTGCCTCGCACCACCCCAAGGTCGTGGCTCAGGGATCCTCGCGGCTGCGGAGCGGCAGCCTGAGCGAGAGGAGCGGCGGATGCTCCCGGCCCGGTCCCACAAGGGCACACAGAAATAGCTGCGCCTCCTGATGCGGGAGACGTTGCTCCCGGTCCGGGGGTGAGCTGGGCTGGGAGGCTGACGGAGAAGCACGTTCTGGCCTGCTGATCGTGGGTAATCATCGTTTATTCCCCAGTGAAGAAGAGGAGGGGACAGACAGGCGCTTGGGGGTAGGAGAGAATTTCGAGCTGCGCCGCGTTTGGTTTGGGACGTGCTTTGCAGCTGCCTTGGGAGGAGAAGAGGCAGTTGTTGAAGATTAGACTGCTCTGGAAATACTCTCTTAGACATGAGATGCTAAGGAAAATAGCCGTGTTGTGCCGTTCTCCCCTCCTTCCCCCTCCTTTTACTGCTCTGCTCAGTTTTGGGTCACCTCAGCTCTATCGTGCCTTCGCAGGGTTGGGTTTCTTTCAATTAATCGGTTCTCGCCGGTGTCCGTGGCTGCGCAAAGGGCGCTATCTCCGGGCTGGTCTCCTCCTCACCCCCCGGCTGAAGCTCTGTGGAATAGAGTGTTTGGGCACCAACATTACATCAGAACGCTTCTACTACAAAACATAGTGCTCATTTTTATGCTCGTCCTGGCATCTGCCCGGTAGATTTATTCTCTGATACGTCGAATCTTCCTCTACCTGCAGTGCTTAACTGACAGACCCCCTCAACTTCATTCCTTTGTTTCTCTATTAAGTGCGGTAATTAAGGCTTACCTAGGGGGTATCGATGCAGGAACGCATCTTAATTTAACCTTGAGAAGTGAAATATCCAGGCTATTTCCTTTAGCACTCGGTCCCAGTAGATAACGTCTGTCTCTGAGTTCAGCCTCTCCTTGTGCCCGGCCCAGGAGTCCTTTCATAGCTGGTGTTTCTTTTCTACGGGGATAATGATACATTAATTAAGCCGTACTTCAGTCTTTTGATAAACTACTTGGAGAATTATCTAAGTCTTTTAGAGCAGGACTTCTTCTCTCTACGCCACTTACATCATTTTCTTCTGTGGCATTCAAGCTTTTATTTTTTGGAAAGAATAAAACCCAACCAAGCAAAAACCTCTTTCAGCCAAGAATCGATGGAGATGTAATCTGAAGGAAGGGAGAAATATGTTTAATGCGGTCTCTGATGCCAAACCTTAAGTGCATTGCTTCAAATTCCTTGTGAGTGCTACGAAATACTCAATTTTCCTTGCATGACACAGGCATCGGAATTGCATAAACATTCCAGAACTGATCTCAGTAGTGCTGGCGGAGGAATAATTGCATCCGTACTTCCCTGTGCATCCAGCCAGCGATTTCGCCACCCCTTCCTCTGGCAGTGCTGTGCTGGAAGCAAATGCGAAAATCCTTATCTCATTTTTTTTTCGGAGTCTCTGCCCTGTAACAGCGACACTGACTTCTGCCACACAAGAAATGAGTTCTCACTTGTTACCATTCATTGCTGATGACATCTCATTAAGGATAATATCTGAATTTTTCTACTTTCTTTCCTGAGTCCTCCATTCCAGAATCTTTTGCTGCTAAGGACGTTGTTGGGAATAACTCCCGTTTCCTGCAGAGGGTGGTTCTACAGATGTTAAATATCACTGTAATGAAACACTTATTCTATTGGTGTAATTAACCGAGTGTCTTCTGTCCCCTTCGTACATATTCATGTGGCACATTGTTGTCTGTGCAGTGAGATAATTAGATGTGGAAGAGAAGCAGATACCCGTTAAGCTGGGATTTACCGAGGCTCCTCGGTCCCAATGTGACCCGCTTCTGTGCTGCTCTCACCGTGGACGGGGTGCTGGGGGCGCGCAAAGCCGCTCCTTTGGCATCTCGGGGCTTTTGAACCCCCTGTCAGGTCACCAGGGTGGAGAAAAGGAGTCGCTACCCCCTCACAAAACGCTGTGGAGGGACTCGCCCGCACAGACGTTAGTCGTTCCAGCCCGAGTGCTAATAAAGGTGCGTTAGATGGACTTTTCACTTGATCTGATGGTAACTCAACCGCCGTGTTACTAAGCTGCTTGTGTTACTGCGGTGAATTTCCCGATGAACAGATGTGGTTGGCTCCATTGGTGAACTCCTCTGCTAAGCAGAAATGTTATAACCGTGTTGTCTCTGACCAGGACGCCGACATCAACCTGGGGTAGAAAAGGCCCTTCAAGAAGGGACGCCACGTGGCGGCGGTCTGGTAGATCTGAGCTGAAGGGAGTAGACCACTTAAAGTCTACTGCGGTGTTCTTTGCGTGGATTTTTCCTTTGAAAAGCAAGTGCCCAGCTGAGACTGCATCTCTCTTTTTTTTTTTTTGGTAATCGAAAGGCGCACGAGACCAAATCTGCCCCTTAGCTGGATGACACGTTATCTGTGACAAAGCTCACAAGAAGCAAAATCAGATACGGAGAGGGGATTTTCACTTCTAGAGATGGCTGTCACAAACACAGGCTTTCGGAGCCAGTGGTCATGCGAAAGCCTTAATTCTTAATTAAGTTCTGAACTCCCACGGGGAAAGTGAAGGTCCATCAGAGCAAAGCTGCCCAGTCCAAGGTGGTCACCATCACTGGACATCTTTTGTGTTCCCTTTTGGTGACCCCAGGGCTGCTATGGGAGGAGAGCTATGGCAGCGCTGTACCAACAGACGCTCTTTGCCGGGCGCGGGATTTCCCATTAACCAGGCGGCCGGAGCGACGGGTCGGGTCGGGCAGGCGCTGCGGAGCGCAACCGGAGGAACCGCCTGGCATTTTGGGAAGGGCTGGCAGCGGTAATCAAGTTACCTGGTTGGGTTATTTTGCCAACAGAAGCCTTTTCGTACACATTTGAGAATGCTGCCATTGTTTTTACGTCTCATTAAGCCTAAAGGAAGCTGAAACTTCCCGGTTCGGCACAGGGCTTGTGTTAGGAAGCAGAAGAGCAGAATAAGCTCCCACTTACTGATGGGCAGTGATGGACCCTCTCCCTCTCACCTCCCTCCGCACAGGGCTCGTTCGCTGTGTGCCAGCACAGCACCTCTTACACTGAGCTCCAGTGTCTTGACAAGGGCCACATTCTTCCGAACCCTAATGTTTTTCCTTTTCACCTAAAAATATAAGTTTTGAATCGGGTCTTCTGTCTGTTTTATTAGTAGTTATTTTCTATGTGGGGTCGGTCGTTGTAGCTGGTGGAGGTAGCAGTGACACCTGCAGAATGGGGGGGACCTTAAGGAGCTTTGTACGTGTTAACTAAACCTCAGGTCGTTGCGGTAAGCTCAGGAGCCCAGCGGGGGAAGTCTGGCATTGGGTCCTACGTGGGACTGGGCAGAGCAAGGCAGTTGCCGGCTGTGTGAGTAAAACTCAGGTGAGCTGCAGTGAAGTAAGTGGAAAACATCATAGCAAAATTTCTGTACCTCATAGAGGGTCGTTTCTTAGGAGCAAAATGTACTGAGCTTAAACCGGAGCATCCCTTGGCCTGCTGTTCAGAGGGAAGATCGGGCGCCGGAGCGCTCCCGCACTGTTGATCTGCTCCCAGCCTCTCGCTGGGCGAGAAGGTAATCGATGCTGAGCGGGTACACAACTCCCCAACCAGCCCAGACAAGAGGGCTTGTTTTCTTGCTTTCTATTTTTTTGTTTTTCGAGACATGTACTGACTTGATCTAATGGCTGCGAGCTGTGAACAACGGTGTGAAATGAAGCGTGGCCGCTCAGCACGTTGTGTAAGCACTGCGGCGCACTGCGCTGTACACACTGCCCTGTATGGAACCATCAAACCCCGCTCCTGCTGGGGAGCCGCGGGGAGCGGGAGGTGGCGGGGACTCTGCCGGCTCCCCAGCACTGTGGCTGCAAGGTGTGCTCTGCAAATCAAGTAGCAAACAGGCTTTAATGCTTTCCCACTTTATTCCCTCTCTGGGAAGCTTTTGTACACCCAGGGTACCCGTCCTACAAGTGACAGAGTCCTTAGCATCTGCAGAATACAGATTTTCTAAGGTTTACGGGTGTTTTTTTTTATTTTTTGCTTTTCAGGAACCTTCAATGTAATCTCCTAATTCATGATGGAATTGGGGAGGAGGAAAAACATATCTGTGAATTGCTCTGCAATACTAAAAGCTCTGAAATCTTGAAGAGCTGGAAAAGTTTTGTTAAGGCAATGGTGGAAAGGGACTTTCAGGTAGCCTCTTGTGTATTTTTTTTTTTTTTTTTAAATTATGCTTTATATTTCAGAGCTGGATGTAGCAACGCGGGGGATTTTGCAGAGAAGTTGCCAAGCAGCTCCCGGGGGGGAGGTTCTGCTACATGACCAGGAGTACACATTGCAAAGGCGATGCTGGAGGTAGAACTGACTCTAATCCCTTTGCTCTTCACTTACCCCTTCCCACCCAACTAAACGCCACTCTTTTTATATCAGCTTTTTTTGGCATTTGGCATAGTTTTAGGACGTGCTCTTGTAGGCATTAAACATCAGCAGACTTTGCCCAAATGACAGTTTGCTCTGGGCATGGTCAGAGAGAGAACAGGCACCAGAGTCAGGAAGAAAGAAAACAGCCACAGGAGTAAGTACCTGAACACTGAAGACCTCTGGACCAAATGGGCCAATTTTTGCTTTCCTCCATGTAATAGCCAAGAAGGTCAAGTTAAATCTCTGTCTCCTTGTAAGCACAGAAACTGTTCCTGTGTCTTTGGCAAAATAAACATGCAAAGATACCTCTGGGGTTGTGTTTGTTTATTTGGTTTGGTTTGGTTTGGTTGGATTGTGCTCTGCCATAGCTGATCTGAGCGTAAAACCATTTAAATCATTACAGGAAGGAGCAGGCTCATGGGAGGCGATAGCTTTCACAGTACGGAACCAGTTTAGCAGCTGTTAAAGTACTAAATCTCCCAATTTCTTTGGACTAGAGGGAGAGGGAGCAGACACACTGAAGTGATAGAGCTGGGATGTTGGGCAGCGCTGTTTCCCAGCTGAGCGTTCACCTTGCGCAGCGGTATTGCCGGAGGAACTGCACTGCCTGCAGCACAGTCGGGGAGACCTGACTCCAATTCCCCACTGCTAAAATTTCTCCGGGTGTCCCCCACTTTGCCCCTCTCTGCCTCAGGTGGGGCTGAGAGCATCATCCTGCCTCGCCCGGGGTGGGAGATCCCGGCAGGTGACTCCCATGCTCTACCCTGGGCAGGGAAGTAGAGATTTTAGCACGAGAAATCTTGCTAAAATCTGACAGTTTTGCATTTCCACCTGGGCCAGGGTGTGTGTTTTCCCGGCCGGGCAGTAACCTTTCTTCCCAGCACACTTCCCAAAGAAAGCACTGGTGACTCACCGAGGATAAAATTATGCAGAGCTCCTGGAGTCAGCATCCCTTGCATTGGCAGAGGGAGGTTTTTTTTGGGTTTTTTGTTTTTTTTTTTTTTTTTTTAAATGAAGCTGAATCAGCCGTGTCAGACTTTCCCGGGAGTTAACTCTTGGCCCCTCTCCTGCGCGAAGGGCTCTGTGTGGCATTGACACGGGGAGAGCGACCTCAGCGCCGCCGCCGCAGCCCCCGGGAGAGGGGGTGGGGGGGGCAAAGCCACGGGCACCCCCTGGGCAGGTTTGGGGACCAGCCCTCGCCCCCTCCCCCCCCCCCCCCTTGCCTTGAGCATCTCAGCAAGCGGGCGGGCGGGAGGGGGTTAAGACAGCGGCTCTGTGCCTCCGGAGGAGCCGCCGGGGCCGGGGGAGGGACACTGCAGTAGGGCAGCCGGGGTGTTATTTAACGGCGGCTCCAATCTCCTCCCCCTCAGCCTGTTTTGCCGGGGGAAGGGGAGAGAGGGCTGGAAGGAAGGACTAACCCCCGGGGCGGGGGGGGGTGATGCCGAGAGCCGGCAGGGCCCCCCGGAGCGGCGCGGCATCCCCCGGAGCGGCGGGTACCACCGCGGGCGGCGGCGGGGGCTCCTCCGCCATCGCCTTCTGGAAACCTCCCGGGACCTCCTAACGCCGAAGTCGGGCTCGGAACCCCGCTGGGGGGGGGGGCGCTGAGGGCTGTCTGGCGCTCCGGCGTCTTCGTGTGTCCTCGGCGGAGGGGGAAGGACGGGGGGGGGGGGGTCGGCACCGCCGCCGCGCCGCCCCCGCGGAAACCCCCGCGGCCCTCGGGGGGAGATGCGCCCGAGCGATGGAGGCGGTGGCTGCCGGGCGTAGGCACCTCCGCTCCGCGGGGGGAGGAGAAGAGACTCTCGTCTTTGCTCCAGCTGTGGCAGGTACCCCAGAAGGGGTCGGTCCGCACTGCCTAAGGCTGGTCTGTGCCTGAGGCCACCAGAGCTGCCTGGGACACACCACAAAGCTCCTGGAAGAAGCAGAGACAGATGTCAATGACAATACTGATGACGCTCAACTGAAAACATCTGTGCTGCTACTCTCCCTTGAAAAGAGAGAAAGGAGCACCCTCCGGGCTCAGGAGAAGGCTCGGGGGTGTGTCTCTCCTCCTGCCTGCTGAGGATCGGTGGGGGGACAGGAGGCTTCTCGCAGCTGCTGGGCTCTGCCCCATGACTAACACAAAGGACCCGAAGAGAGCTATGGACTCCTCTCCGGTGACCTCCAGCTCTGCGGCAGGCCCCGTTACCTTCTCGCAAGTTTTCGGGCAGCAGTGCCAGCTGATGGAAGCAGGTAAGAGGAGAACATCCGCGTGTGTGTACGACCTCAACATCCCATATCTCATCTCCTGGTCTGTAATGTCCTTCATCCCTTCCTTCCCTGTCCTGTTTCCCAAGTTCTTTCCCAAACCTGGTGTTTTCCAAAGGGAAAGTTGGAGCGACCCCTGTTGTATTGGCACCTGCCTCGACTTCTGCCCAAATGAATTAAAAGCTTTGTGTCCAAACAGGTAGAAATTTGAGGCAGAGGTTGGGATGGTTGTGTGTTTTGGGTTAATGTGGACTGGAACAAGCTGCTCGTCACCCAACAGCAGAAGTGACCATTTTGTTTAGATGCGTACACCGCATGTATAGCAATTTTTTTTTTTCCAATTTAAAATAATGATGTTCAAACTGGAGGATGATTTGCTTCTTTTGGAGGGTGACTTGCAGTACAGAGCCTCTCCAGGTGTGCGGATCTCTGCTTTGGTATTCAGTTCTACAAAGGACAAAGTGTTTGTTTTGTTTCCTTTGCTTTTTCTGTCTGTCTGTGTTACTGTAGCACACAGACGCTCTGTTCCTTTTCCCGGTTGTTTTCATGCATTTGGAACATCTCTACAGACAGGCCTGATTATCTGTCGTCTGCACCTTTTGACTATTAAAGAAGGAGTGTGTAACGTGACTACGCTAAAATGTTCTGGTTTTGCCTCTTTTCCTTCCTTGCTCCACACAGGTGCCCAGAAGCACTGCTCCATTAAATGCCCCGAGTTCCCAAGACTAATAGATTGGCATAACGAATTTTACAAGACTTGCTCTCTTTTTCCTATCCCTGCTTACAGGCAGCTCTGGGAATGGATGTATTTATTTACTTATGGCTGTGGAGAAAGCCTGGGTTTTTGCAATGGTACCGTAACAACACTTGCTTTGAGTTTCTAGGGCTTGTTTTACTCGGACCTGCTCGTACTTTCTCATTGCTGTTTGTGATGGTGCATATATCTTAGCAAATATGTTCTCCAAAGTGTCCCATCCCCTCTCTCTCTCCTCTTTTCTCTCTTTTTTTTCCCGGTCAGTTCTGTAACTAACGATGTTTGGGTTGTAGCGTTTCTATTTAAGTGGTGAGACCCAAAATATTATGTATTAGGCTTTTGCTGCAGATTTTTGTGCGACTTCTCGTAGCACTTGCACAGGGGAACGACTCGTTAGCTGACAACTATTCAATTAATCAAGGCTGAGATCATGCTGCTGCCTCCAAGGAAATGTCTGGCAATTTTTCCAAGAGGGTTTGGTGTTAATCCTTCATGTTATATGGCCTGGGATCAGTCCAAAGGCTGTGGATCCATTATGTCAGATGTTACACAGAGGTGTGTGAGAAAGCCCCGGTCCCGGGTGAGGGCTTTGTTTTCCAAATGAGTAAGACCAACCAGGTGGGAAAATTACCACAGGTGGTAATTTTAGTTCTGTTGCTTTTCCTTTCCCTTTCTTACAGGGACATGCCAGAGAGGAAACCTGTGAATATAGGGCTTTTGAATCCCACCTCAGCCACTCAACCATAAGATTGTCTTCCTTCTGGTGTATCGTTTCGGTAGGACTTTCCGGGTGTCTTCTCAGGCACGTGCAGCCTTCAGGCACAAGGCGCAGTGGGATGTAAGGATGGCTGGCGTGAACGTCACTGACGTTCAAAGCAAATGAGTAGATCGTGTGTGTGACTTAAATCTGCACGAGCTCTTACGGCAATAGCAACGTACGCTCGGCGGACCGGGGAGCGGAACTTCCGCTGATGGGTTTGTGGATACGCCTGTGTCCACAGGGCCGTGCAAAACTTGGCTGCCCGGGCTGTCACCGTACTCCGGGGTTTTCGTGTGGGCAGGAAGGATTTCCCGAAGGAAACAGGAGGCCATACAGGTTTGGGACACCAAGCTCTGGTTATTTAGTTGTGTCCCATGCCACTCCACAAAGGACAGTGGGGATAGAGCCATAAAGGCCTCTATGCCGCGTAGGGCTGTGAAAGTGCCTCTACGAACTGTAAAGCCAGATCTTGCCTCTGCGATTCCTTTGCAACAAGGATCTCAGAGGAGCGATGTGGAGTCACGTTCTGACCTGTACAGTCCAAGTTTCACGACTGAGACTTACAGACGTCCAGTACCACATCACTGTCGTTGCTGACATTTGGGCCTTTTTAATAACACTACGATGTGCTTGAGTGATGAAGGTTCTGGCCTTAATTAAATGTCAGGTTATGAGCCTGGAGAAATGCTAAACTCTAAATAAATCACAGACTCCACAGCACAACTTTCCTGCACCACCTGGAAAGATCTCCTGCTTTCTATAGCTTCTGCCTTTCTCATAAGGACTCTCTTCCTCCAAAGCACCCGCACGAGGAGCCGGCTCTGCCTGCGCAATGTGCCTCGGGTTTTGTGCAGCAGTATCTGTCCTCAGGGGAGAGAGCAGAAGGTGCGTGGCACCCTGCGGCAGATGTGTGTCCCCTCTCGCCTAATGCTGCTCCTCCCTGACTTGCTCTGAAAATCACCACATTCGGTATTTGAGAGCGAACTTTTCTCCCGCCGGCCGCCCATCTTCCCGTTTGGCGGAAGACTTGAAGTTTTTCGTGCAGCTGATTCGGCATAATTGCCTGATTATTCATGCATAGTTTTTGTAGATTTGCATAATACCCTAGGTTGTACGATGGTAATCCCAATATTAGTCTAAAGAGTCTGTCGTCTGTTGGGAGCTCTGCTCCAAACCCGTTCCGCCCTTTGCCACGAGTACTTGATCTTTATTTAACCTCTGCAGCGCTGTTTACTTGTTCGTTACATAGGATGCTCTGTTGAAAATTAGTTTTCTGTCTTCCCGTTATGCCCTACTGTGCCGTTGCCGCTTACCTCAATAATGCCTTAAATAAATCTGTTTGCTGGGATGTGCTCCTTGCAATCACCCGTGTTATTTTCATTTGCACTGAGCACCGGGAATAGCGCAGATCCGAAGATGCAGCCGGCTTAGCGCCCTGGTTTGGGCAGTCACTGACAAAGCTCCAGTTGCCCAAGGCAGTGACTTCTTGCTGTTGCAGGCATTAAATTTGCCTGACGCGCGAAAGATCCGTCTGTGTCGGCTGGGGGCACGGTCACCTTCCTAGAGTGTAATTTTGAAAGAGGGGCTGTAATTCCTCTCTAGGATTGCTCAGACAACACGGTTTTCATTTCACAGACGAGCCATGCAGGTTGGTTGGTTTTTTACCTCATCCAACCTAACTACGAGGCCGTAGATTTCCGAAAGGAGTGATTGAGGAAGAGGCTGGCTCCATAACCCAGTCCTAAATCTTCCCGACCTCAGCTAAAGCCCTGTCCGCCAGGCAATGCGGGAGGATCTTTCTTGTCTGAAGCACGGCTTTGAATCTGGCACAGATTCTGGCTATAAATTTTGCTAAAACAAGAATTAAAAGCTGTAGTGTGTTTTTTTTTTTTTTTTTTTTTTTTTTTTTTTTCCATTTGGCAATTTCTGAATTAATCGTAAATCTTTCGGGATTTTTTTTTTTTTTTGGCAGCACAAAAATTTAAAATGAGTGAAACCAAGGATTCGAAAGGTATTTCCATTCTGTCTTCCCATGAAGTATTGAATATATGGAGTGAGACCTGATCTCAAGGAGAGCCGAGCGCTCTCTTCAAGAATTAGGCTGAGTAGAGAAACCACTTTATAGGTGGGTAAAAACTTGTTTGGCATAATGCAGTTTTCTGGACTCATCGCCGTGTATTATTTTCTAACTCACTGCTCCATTAGATTAATTGTCATTTTCCATTAACCCGTTGGCTCACAGATGCTGCCGATTTGTTTGGCTCCCAGGTTTTTTTTATACCTTGCCAGTTAATTTTCCATTGGTTATGAAATAAGAAACTTGGTTCAAGATGTGGCCAGAATGAACGAGAAAGCTTGAGTAATTTGAAAATTATCCAGACTTTAAGATGTTGCACTGAAACTTTTAAATATTGTCTTTCAAGAACATATATTATACAACATGTGTATTTTGTATCCCACTCTGATGATTGTTTCACAAATGGATGCGAGTTTGGTTTGGCTACCAAGTAGCAAATTAAGGACTTTATGCAAAGTTCTTCAGAGTAGTCCTATGGAAATTAATGCAATGTGACTCAAAGCTTTTGCCTTTTCCCCTTAGATTTGTAGGCTAGCTCTTGATCCAGTTCCTCTCGAGCGATGTGAGGGAAGAGAGATGCGGCATTTCATGCTGCAGGACAAATACATTGCATGGGTAATCTCTGGAATCTCACCTGGCCGAGCATCTTATTGCAAACAAAACATTGACTATGCAACGTGTAGGATTCCTTCATACGGTGCCTGAATATGGTTTTAAAACAAACAAAGTAACAATGAAAAAAAAAAAAATATCTGCTACATACCCTCGGATTTGGGTACAGTTTTCCTTGGGAGCTGGGCTCCTTGAGGCAAAGAGTGCAAATCTCGTGTGTTGAATCGTGAACCAAACCTCCAGCTCTGATGAATCATAGATTGCATTTGTGGATCTGTTTGTATGGGGATCCTTTCACTCTCAGGTTTTGTTTTCTTTTTTTTTCTGTGAAACACAATTTGAAGAAACCTTTATCATAAGGCTTCAAAACACAGAGACGTTTCCTTTAGCACCTTCTCTGCCACAGCCACGTCCTTCTCTGAGTAGGCAGATGGGAGGGGAAAGGAGTCTACGTGACCTTGAGCTGCACTCGGACCAAACATCGGAGCCAGCCCGTGGCTTACGGCTGCGATACGAAGCAGCGCCCATCTCGCGGCAGAACGTGCCGGGCAGCACGTTTCCTACCTCAGGCTGCCCTGAGCATAAGGAGCAAAGGAGCCTCCCCAGGGAGCGCACCGTGCTCCTCTCCCAAGCCCTTTCCGAGGTGTCCCTTCCTTGCGGATGCAATGCTTTCGCCTCCCCTCGGGGGATCCGCTCCTGTCCCCCTTTGCTGCTTTGCGCCGGGAAAACGCTGGTAGCAAAAGGAGTTTTCAACAGTGTCAGCGACGAGCGGGGTTCAGAGGTGAAAGGGAAGCGCGTCGGCGGTAGGGAAGGTACTGCTGATGTGTTGATGCTCCAGCCAAGGAGTAATTTGGCCCCTGATGCTCTTTGTGTTTGTTTTTTCCTACTGGAGCAGGCAGCAAATTTTCCTTGCGCACCAACGGTCAAGGAAATGCCTCTGTTCGTTGCCTCGGACGCCGTAGGCGCGCTGACGGGCTTTTCAGTGGTGCCAAGGGGCTGAGTGGAGAGCAATGCACCGCCTGATGAGAAAGGGAGGAGAGGGTCACACTGCAGAGGCGTTTTCTAGTGCACGAGTCGGGTCTGAGGGCACTGACAGCTCAGTGAAGGAGCAGAGTCCCAGCAGAGCTGGGAGCTGGGGTTTGTTGTTGGTTCGTTTTTAAATAAAACCACAGATCAATGCTTATCTATAACTTACTGCGTTTCCACGTGGGACATTTCTCTGCTTAATAACACCTTTATAGCCACGTCTTTCATTAAGGAAACTTTTTCTAATATCATTGCTGATCTAAAGAATGCATCAGGCAACTGGGGAAGAATTTATGGGAGAATCTCATCCCCTTCTAAGGTGTCAAAGGAAATCTCTGACCTCTCAAAATGAGGCTGAGGAGATGAATGTTTCCCATCTGTGTTTCCCATATTTTGTGTCCTTTAGTCCCTCATGCGTTTTCCCATGATTTAATTGAACGCCAACCAAACAGGACCTGGTTTCAAGCCTTTCGCCTGGAGCTGAAATGGAGCACAGGTGATACAGTGTCACCTTCTTCCCAAAAGCTGAGGTTAGTGGTGCCCATCAGGCACTTAGGGAGCACTGCCCCTCTTATTTTCTGCCACATACACACAGTGAAAGACGATTTAATGGGTTCACATCAAAGCTGTGATCCTTTCTGGTCCTGGGTTTCCTGAAGTACAACGCTTGAGCGAGCTCAGGCTCCGGCTACGAGAGCGTTTGAGCAAACCTTTTGTGACAGCCCTTCTTTCCTCCCATGGACAACAAGAGAAAACAGTCAGCATAAAATTTGCTTGGATCGGTTGGTCTGAGACCCCACGGAGTCAGGGCTGCAACGTGGTCCTCGGTGCTTAGCGCATTAGGTTTCCGACGCGCATTAGTCAGTAATAAATTTTTCATGGTAACAAGTTGTTTCATTTGCTCTCCCAACAGAAGACGGGGGGTATGTGTGTATAGCAAAGAGACTTTGGTTCCAAAGATGATTGCGACAGTCTTGGTTAATCAGTGTGCTGCAGGCTCGGTTTCCTCGGTTTGGGGAAATAAGAAGCAGGAGCGGGTATGGGGTGAGCGAGGTGAGATGAATTCAGCGACGGCCAAGAGTTGGGTCCTCCTGGGCAGTAGGCTCGTGCTCAGCGCAGGCACCACACGCCGTTGGACTGCTGGGCAGAAACTTGGAATAGAGAATTATTTACTGCAGTGTTACAAAATCAGGGCCTGAATGTTATTTCACAGAAATTCAATGCCAAGGGTAGGAATGTTGCGCTTTTTTTCTTTTTTTTTTTTTCTTTTAACTAAATCTGCCTGCCCTTGAAGATTTCTGTTCCCTCGGGGTGGAGCTATCATCCGGGTTTATATCCTGGTATTACGGCAGGCTTCAGCAGCTCGAAGGTAACCGGCATAAATCTCTGTGCTCGTCGCTCCGGCGCTGGAGAGCGAGATCCCCGCCAGCTTCCCGGGCACGACGCTGTCATGCTGAATAACATTGCGTGTGTTGGTGTCATTTTTATTGAAACGAAAACCCTCTTTTTTTCCTGAGATGACAAGAAATATATCGGAAACAAACTGTGCCGAAAGCCCTTTGGGTTTTGTGTTTTAGGGGAGAACAGGCTAATCTGGTTCTCTGCGGGGCCAGCCCCGGCACCAGGAGGGAAAGTCATTTACCTCTCCCCGGAAAAGCAATAAGTAAAAATCCTCCTTCACAGATGACGTGCTCGTGCCTGAGCTGAATGGATTAAGGGCCCACAGAAATGAAATGGGAAGATCACTAATATTTTTCTTTTCCACCCAGTGGAACGAGCTGTTACTGGGGATTAAAAAAAAAAGAAGTGATGCTGATCTCTCTCTTCACTCTGTTTGGTAGCGCTGTGCTCCCCGGGAGGAAAGCAGCGATCGGTGCCTCGTGGATGGGGTTCACTTGCTGTTTATACCTTTTATTGCTTTACAATATTGTCCTTTTTATCACAAATCTTGCGACGTTGCTACTCTGCTGGGGAAGCCGCAGGTGACCTGCGGGCGCTGCAAGGGCAGGGGCACAAAAGCCGATGACAAGCTAATACTCTAGAAATGTTAATGTGGAGTGCACGAGAAATCGATGGCAACTGCATTTTGGTGGGCGAAATGGGGTGTAATGGATTGGAGGGTTTATTGTCTGTGAGTGGATTTCCCGGTTTGTTTTTATTCAGACTTGAAAAGCTCCTGGGAACCGCGGTGCGCGGCTGAGACGATGGGTCAGGGGTCTCTTACAGCAGAGCTTAACTCTTTCTGACGGCCAAATCGTAGGTCGTGTCCTCAGAGTGGTGGATTCTACCTGCTCGGAAAAGGGGAGAAAACCAGTATTTTCTGAAAATGGGAATGTAGGGTGTCTGGGGATTAAAGAAGTGGGGAAAGCTGGCCTTAGACTGCTGCTAAATCCACACTTCCAATGAGGGATCTGGTGTTACTCTCCCCAAAGTCGTACTCGGGGCTTCTGGGATCTGATTAAAGAGGGGGCGGCAGCCGGGAGCTGAGCGAGGTGCCCCGTGCCGTGGGTCTGCTTCCCACCCACCACGGCCAGGTGGCTCCGCTGTCACCTCTGCCCCACGGGAGCGTCCCTTGTGCGGGGCAAGGCCACATAGGTGAGGTTCAACCGCTTACAACCAGAGCAGCACAGAGAAGCCACGGGAGGGGGGGGGGACAGAGCCTGTGGACATACTAATAAGCATGAAATTGTGTATAGGTACTTATATCTCTCTATATAACACACAGCAGGACAGGTTTGTTCTTCAAACAGCGAGGAAAAGCTTTTCCAAAATGTTATAGAACTGCTGTGTGCCATTAAATATCTGACAAAAAAGCCCCACCCTAACAACAGAAAAGAGAGAGAAAATATTGAATATCTTTTTTCTTTGCATAAATTAAATACAAATTGTTTCCTGTCATCTCAATAGAGAGACACAATTATTACAGCATCTGTATACTAACCACTTGCCAGCTGATTTACTCCTGATTAAATTATGGGCAGTGTTCATCCGCACTCCTGACGGGCAAATTTGATTTTGTCAATTAACGTTCACGAATAGCAAAGTATAAGGATATAATTCCTTCAAATTGAAAGCGCCCATCATATATTTATGACACCAAAATAATGAACTGAAAACACGTGTATGATTAGATTTGCAGCTACAACCGTGAATTAGTTATCCTTTCTTTCTTTGGAGGTCTTTGAGGCAATTTTAATGGCCACGCGTTGTTAAAAGGAAAGTGGAATGAGGGACATTAAGCGAGGTTTTTGCCTTTGCTGTGGCTTTATCCTATTTTATGGTAGGTGGGGATTTTTGAGGATCATGTAAATGGATATTTTGCCTAAATTCCGATATGAAATAATGAAAGTACTTTATTAGAACACAGCCGTGCCATCAACATTTTAATTGGGAAATCAGCAGAACGAGGCTGAGGCGTTGCCTCTGTACTTTTTCATCCTGACTAATGCAGTGGCTGCAATGATGAAATTAAAAAACCTTTGACCCCTTCCAAAACAAAACGCTCCTACAGAGCCAAAATACAATACTCCTGAAATAGCTATACGTTATCCTGGCTTTGCATGAAATAAAATAGATGAAGTTGCATGAGACGGGGAAACTATGTTTGGATTCCATTCATTTTGGGAATGAAAGTGGAGTGTCATCAAAGCTCTGTGTGAAGAGAAAACAGGTTAGGGTAGAGAAACCGATGGCTTTTCTGCAGAAGAGAGAGAAAATAATGCTGTGTCCCAAGGGCTGCGTGTTGCAAATGAGGACTGCATTTTCAGCTGATACATCTGGGCGTTTCTGCAGTATCATCCTGTATGACTTGATCCAAAAAGCACTTTCCAGCAGCTCCCGGTAAAGCAGCTAGAGATGGTGACCCTGGAGCACGTGCCGACAGCAGGTTAATTACCCAGCTCATTCACCTCGGCACCCACTCCGCGTTAGTGCCGCTCTGCCCACGGGCCTTCGCTGCTTCTTCTGTTGAGAGTAAGTTCCAGGGACTTAAATTTATTTGCATTTCTGCTATTCCTTTTTTTTTTTTTTCCTGATCACCCAATTCCTGGAGCGATGCAATTATGCTACGTCACCTCCTGCGCCCGTTGCTTAACACTCACCAGCGGTTTTGGGTGCCACGACCCACAGCTGGATCTGGGTTCCAGGGTCCCCGCTAGCTGCAGCACAGTGTGGTATATTCCGTGCGCGCAGTACTGACTGTGATTTGCTGAGGAAGGCGGAACTGCTGCCCTCAACTAAGTGGTTTACAGAATCACACAGTCTCCTAGATTGGAAAGGACCTGTAAGACCATCTAGTCCAATCATTACCCTAACACTGACCAGCCCACCACTAACCCACGTCCCTGAGCACTATATCTACACAACCCTTAATACCTCCGGGGATGGGGACTCTACCACTGCCCTGGGTAACGTGTTCCAATGCCTGATGACCCTTTCAATAAAGAAATTCTTCCAAATATCCAATCTAAACTTCCCCTGGTGCATCTTGAAGCCCTTTCCTCTTGTTCTGTCATGTTACTTGGCAGAACAGGTCCACTCCCACCTCTCTGCACCCTCCTTTCAGATGGTTGTAGAGAGCGAGAAGGTCTCCCCTCAGCCTCCTCTTCTCTAGGCTGACCACACCCAGGTCCTTCAGCTGCTCCTCATCAGATGTGTCCTCCAGACCCCTCACCAGTTTTATTGCCCTTCTCTGGATGCACTCCAGCCCCTCAATGTCCTTCTTGTGGTGAGGGGCCCAAAACTGAACACAGTACTCGAGATGGGGCCTCACCAGGGCTGAGTACAGGGGTAAAATCACCTCCCTGGTCCTACTGGCCACACTAGTCCTCATAAAGGCCAGGAATCCATTGGCCGCCTGAGCACACTGCCGGCTCATGTTCAGCCGGCCGTCCACCAACACCCGCAGGTCCCTCTCTGCTGAGCAGCTTTCCAGCCACCCCTCCCCAAGCCTGTAGCATTGGTGGGGGTTGTTGTGGCCAAAGTGCAAGACCCGCCATGTGGCCTTAGTGAAACTCCTACAGTTTGCCTTGGCCCATCCATCTCGTCTGTCTAAATCCCTCTGCAGAGCCTCCCTACCCTCAGGCAGATCAACACTCCCACCCAGCTTGGTGTCCTCTGCAAACTGGCTGAGGGTGCGCTCCATCCCCTCATCCTGATCATTGATGAAGATATTAAACAGGACCGAGCCCTGGGGGACACCGCTCATGACCGGCCGCCAACTGGAACGAACTCCGTTCACCACCACTCTCTAGGCCCGGCCTTCCAGCCGGTTTTCTACCCAAGCCGTGAGCAGCCAGCTTCTCCAGGAGAATGCTGTGGGAAACGGTGTCAAAAATTTACTTAAAAAAGTAAATAAGTCAAACTTCAGGAAATTCAGAGTGTGTCTGTAAAAGCTTGGCGAAACAACAGGCGCCCCATGCTGCGCGCGCGCACAGAGCTCGCAGCAAAATGAAACTTCGTTCTCCCCGCAGCATCTTTCCGCGTGGCTAAAAATAGCGTCTGCCTCTCATTTGAGCTGTTCAGGTTATTTTACAGACGTGCTTGTCATTAGCTTGATTTTTGCAGACACCGAAACGAAGGTACAGCGCGCTGCAGTGGCTGCAAAATTAAACAGCTCAGCCTCAAGAGTGGCCCAAAATAGCCCTGAGGATTGCTGACTGATGGCGCGGTGGCCCCGACGCCCCCGGGAAAGGTGAAGCAGCGAGAGCGGGCAATGGAAGAGCTCGCCAAGGATCAGCGCACCCCGGGGCGATGGGATGCTCCGTTCCGGGCAGCCAGGGAGCGGGGAGGGAAAGGGGCAGCTCTTTTCCCGCTCCGAGCCTGAGCCTGGCTGGGGCTGTGGGCAGAATTCCTGTGGATTGCTCTCTGTTCACATTCCATTCTCCATCTGTTCTGTGCCTCCAGTGGACGTAATTAATTTTTTGCGTGCTGCCACTCCGGAACGTAGTTACGCGGCGTTTTCTGTAACACTTATCCAAACAGAGCCGCCTCTGGAGGGGCTGCGGGTTACGGGTATCGCTGTACCTTCCAGCGGCGGTTTGCCCGAGCAGAGGGGGGCAGGACAAACCCTACGTACCCCTCCAGCCCTTCTTAAGTCTCCCGGAGCGGTGGTTGCCGGGATTGCTCTAATAAGTGGAGGATCCCTTTGGTTTTAGCGGTGTGTGTTTCTCCTTCAGTCTTCACGGCTGCTTTGACAAACGGCAAACACCAAGCCCTCGCGCTTCCAGGACACACGGTACTTGGGTGCTTAACCGGCAGTGGACACGTGATGTCTATAGGCTTTTAATAAGGGTTTAACGCTTTCCCGAATGGACTGGAAGCTTTGCGGGGCCGCTGCAGTGTGGTGCGAAGGTACTTCAGTTCCCTTAAATGAATTGGAAATGTTAGGAGGGACCTGGCTGTGGCAGCACAGAGCTCTGGGCAGCTTAATTTACTCTTTTTATCCTCGTTTCCCAGCTGCTGCAGGCGGAGCTCTGAGTGCCCGTGTCAGCTCGGGTATTTACGCTGCCCCTGACGCGCGGATTCCCCTTCCCAGTGAATCGCAGTTTAACTGCAAAGTTTTCCTTTGGTCGCTGGTTCTAATTTGGAGATAGCAAAATCTTTCCGGGCGTTTCCTGGAGGTATTCCTTCCAGTAACTGCTAAAGAGGTGTTCCGCTTCGCTGGGTATGGCATTAGCAGGTTGCCAAGGAAGTTGTTTTATTTTCCCTGCTGTGTTAAAGATCTCCGGCGCAGCGGGCTTGAAGGGCGCTGTTTAGGCTGGGAAGAATCCAGTTATGTGTCAAACAGGTTTAATCTATACGTCGTTTTTATGATTGCAAAGGAATTGGGCTTTCTCCTCTTTCTTTCACCTGCGGGCACGTAACGATGGCAAAGGGCTTTTTAAAAAATAGCTCTGTCCACGACTTAAAAAAAATTCTCATTAAATAATCCAGTCCCTCTCTCAGACACGGCTCTCCACCAATCCCTACAGGGCCATGGCCAGTACCCACAACGTGAATAATTCTGTTTTTCTAGAAAAAGCTGGTCGTTTTAAACTAAATGTCCTTTCTGCTGTAGTGCTGACCCCCGGCGGCCGCTGAGCTGGTGGTTCCCACGGCGGGGGGGGGAACCAGCTCCGGGATCTCTGATCAAGCCCCTGTTTTGAAGTAAAAGCCGTTTTAGGCAAAAAATAAATAAATAAAATTAAAATCTGTTTCTTGGAATGTATTCTGAGAGAGAGCACAAACGTTCTCAAAGAAACATAAAGCTTGCCTTATTTTTTCTTTTTGGTTTTTTTTTTTTGATATTCAGTTTGGGGAATATATTTCCAGTGGCCTATTGCAGAACTGAGAGCGGTTTGTTTTTCATGCGCTTATCTTTCAGTTTACTGTGTGTTTGCTAATACGCTGATAACATATTGACTTGAAAACCAGTGAGCCGTCAGCGCAAATTCCTAGGGATTTGAAGGAGGCTACTGGTATGGGCAGCCCCGGCTGTGTTGGTTGCTTAAAAAAAGAACGAGGAAAAAGACTTTTGGGGTTTGGATTTATGTTTCTAAATGGTATCTATAAATAGGTGACATTTCTTAATAGAAAGCTGAGATTTTTTTGCCCCCTTCCCTCCCCCCAAGACCGAGGGCTTTAGTAAATAATGTGGTAAGGACAGCAAACACATCAAGAGTTGTAAATGTCTGCTACCTGAGTTGATAAGCCAGGATTTGGTTTCTGTAAGCAGTGAAATGCTGCTTTTTGCAGATGCAGAAGAGCTTTTATCTTGAAGGCAAACTGTAAATAAACCAGAAGGGTAATTTAACATTCACAATTGGTCACATTGGATTAACTCCTGTAAAGATTTATACACACGTTGGAACCCCAGAAAAGGCGTTTCAGAAGTGAGATTTTTTTTTTCTGTGAAGTTCTGGGTTTTGATTTAAAATTTGTTATTCCTTAGAATCAGAGGTGGCCGAAATGAGGCCATCGATTCACGAGGGTCTTTCTCCCATTGTTCATCATGTGGACCCCCCCAAGACAACACAATCTCTATCTTTGACGGCAAAGTATACACACAGGAAAGTTAAAAATACAAATGAGATTCTCAAGAATCTGATCGCATGAATCTAATTGCATCTAATGCTAATTACCCTATTGATGTTGAGCATTTTACTGTATTGCAGATACATGTAGAAGTCTGATATTTCAAATCAAACAATTAAACATACATTTACGTTTATCTGTATAATACCACAAAGGCAGGCTGGAGCTGCTGGTTTGCCGTGTAAGTGCAACAGGTTTTTTTTTTAGTTGGTTGTGTTTTTTGTTGTGTTTTTTTTTTTTTTCCTTTTTTTTTCCCTTCTTTCTATCTTTTCTAAGCCAGCCGACCCCCGTTACCTGGGAATGCCCCAGCGCTGTTCGCCTGTGCTCCAGGTTTCCCTGTGGAGAGAGGGATTTCATTATATTTAACTTTCATTGAGCTTGATAACGTTTCACTTGACGTTTACTGCGTTATTTCTTGTTGATTGAGTTAACGAATCGTGGCTTAAGGTTGATGCTTTTCATCCCCTACCCCTTCCCCCCCCTTTCCCCTTTGGGAAGTGCATTTTACATTAAGGTACAATGATTAATGAGAAAATGTGATTGTAATGGTTTCTTTTAAGAAAGGCTGAGTGGAAATTGTTAGGCTTTGATACCCGTGCTTGTGATCTCAAACTGGGATTATTGGTGTTTTGGCTTGTCTGTTACCTTTCCTTTTGTTGGGCATTTGTTACTGCTGCCAGTCTGCGGCAAAAATCTGCTTTTTTGCGTGTCTCAGCGTGGGGTGGGCGGGTTAATGACAAGAGGGGATTTCCTCAGGGCTCCGCTGTTTTCATCCGTAGGCTTTGGGCACCTTTAATGGCCGAATATCCTAATCTGGCTAATGCTGCTTTCATTTAGCTTTGCGCCAAAGTTTTTGATTGATACGGTGCGTGGGAAGAGGCCAGGAGAGGGAGGCAGAGTACGCTGCAAAGCAGAGATCCCTTCCAGTCGCGTTCAAATGTGTCCCAGTTTATGGGTATGAAAACGTTGGTACTGCACCAAAACGCCAACCCCGCACCGGGGAACCGCGCTGGGGCTTTCCTGCCCTCCCCGCCAGCCCCTGCCCATCGCTGGTCTCTTGCTGGTGGCAACGCGCTTGAGATACGAGCTGTTTGCTGGTGGTTCTCCATAATTTACAGTATGAAGTGAAGCTGTTCTGTGCTCCGGGTCACTTCCCATCCACCCGTTCAGCCCGCGGTAACACCAACCGCTCAGCTCTCAGCCAAATTCTCCTGCGCTGGTAACCCACGATTATCCCAAAGACGGGTGAGGGGCTCATCACGATGTCCCAAATGGGTCTGGCAGATCCTAGGCTGAAATCTAATTCCGTGAGACGATAGCTGTTTCTGGTTAGCTAATCTGTACAGATTTAGGTTCATTTCAGGACAATTAGGCTAATTTAATGTAATTTGATGATTACAAGCAGCAGCATTTGGTTTATCAAATAGGTCACATTTGGTATAAATCAAATGCGTCCTGAAAATTTAAGCCCAAGAACTGCTCAGCTGTACGAATCATGTGGCAGTGATCTCACCTGCAGTAAAAAAAAAAAAAAGTAATAAAGAAAAAAGGAAACGAAAATTTGAAAATTGGAGCTTTTGTGTCTATGGGGTTTTCTATTGTGAGAATTTACTTGGTTTCATGTGTCCAAGCCTCTTAAACTGAATAGAAAAATCCAAAGAGAAAAAATTAGTCTTCTCTTAGCCATTGATCTGGAATCTGCCATTTTGCTGGAAAAAAAAAAAAAAAAGGTGTTTCAATGAAATGAAAAAATATTTGGGGAAACTATAACTCTTATAAGAGTCACATGAAGGGCCTCCCATACTTCGGGGGATCAGTCCAAATTCATCAATGAGTTTTTATATAATTGTGCCCGTGTAAAAGTTTTATTTGAGGTCCCAGGCAACCTTGGAAATTCTTCTGGAGTGCCTCAATTTGATTTAGCTCAGCTTTGTATTAGAGTAAAGGATCTCAAATTGGCCCGGAGCACACGCGCTCTGCTTATTTTTGCAGGGTTTTGCCTGGTGCATATTTAGGATCGATGCTAGGTCAGTGCGACCAAGGAAATAAAAGTCTTTGTGTCGTGGGTAAGTGCAAGGAAAATGCAATTACTGCTTGGTGTTGGTTGCAGTACCCCAAGGAAGCACGGAGTTACCCGAGTCAGAAATAACTCACCCTAAAATAATTATGGGATTGAAGCTCAGGGCAAGCTGCACCTAGAATTTCTTGCCAGAAAAGAGGTTTTAGCTAAATAAAGTTCCGGTGAACAATTACTCTCATAATTCAGTGGTAATCCTGTTGGGGAATTGCTCTTAGTAACTCATATTCTTAATTAGCTCAACTAACATGAGGGATTAATAACATTCCATCAAGAGTGTCGCAATGTTTATTTGTTTATTCCCATTTTACACGGGGCATACCTGAGGAATAAAGGGGTTTTCCCCATTTTTGGTAGGTACAGAAGTACTCTTTCACTTTCCAGACGCAGCCGCCAGCTCTCAGCCTCTGAGGGTTTTTCCCACTGGTAGCTTGTCTGGAAACTTCTTCTCTCATCCCTCCTTTCCTTCGTTTGCCGGCACAGAACATGGCATCTCCTGCAGTTTCTCATCCAACGTTGCACTCTGTCCATCTGTACAGGAGATACTCGTGCTGTGGTAACGCCTTGATTGATTGATTGATTGATTTTGGGGAAAACAGAATAAGGGAAAATGTGACTCGCGTGTGTAAGGAGGCCTTGGTGTCTTCTGGGTCTGGGCCAGCGAGGAGTGCTATTGAACGCCTCCAAAGAAAGGACTCTTCCAACTAGCTGGTGTATTCCTTAAAATGGCAGCAACCTGACCCCCACCCCGAGCATCGGGCGGCTCCCGCGGCGCAGGCTGAGGCGCGGGTGTTCGTGCAGCACGCCCCGGGGCTGTCGGATGTCCTGGGTGGCAGCGCTGAGGGATCACGGTGGGATCAGGCTGGGAGCGAAGCAAGCTGATCAGCTGGCGGGTCTTTCACCTGCTGATTTTTTTTTTTTTTTTTTTTTTTTTTTTTCATTTTCTTTGTCAGCAAATGCAGCTGAGGCGGGGCTAACCTTTCTCCATAAGCAGCCGGAGAATTAGTTATGACATTTCTTGTTAGGAAATAAACTCCATCTGCCATTTTCTGCCTACATCACCAGGTTTCCTCCCGGCTTTGCAAGTCCAAACCATTAGCACTCTAATGCATCATCAAGATGATGATTTTTTGTGGCTTGATGGTCTCCTCACCCCTCTCTGGTCTTGTCACCGAGACGTGACGGCATTTTTATGGCTCTCTTGCTAAGAAGAGCTAATCGGGGCGCGGAGGAACTGTGGAAGGTGGGTGGGACAAGGAGCAGCAGCGCGCAGCCCGCGTTCCCCTCGGACACCCACCGTCCCCTCGCAAAGCCTGCAGTAGGAACCTGACCCGGTGCCAGACGTTAGCAAAAATGAGAAACGATAGGTGTTTGGAAGTCACTGTCGTTACAACCTCAAACCCGCAATCTCCTGGGCTTTCTTAGGTGCTGGAGGGGGTTGTTAGGCTGGTGAGTGGTTCCTTTCGCTTGTTGTTCTCCATGGAAGGCAGGGTGGCCACTGTAAGATACTTCCCTTCAGGGTACAGTTTTGCATATGTCGTGAAATATTCTTCAGGTACCTGCTGCGGTGCCGCTATTTCCTTGAATAAATAGAAATAAGCACACAATGAGAAAGAGGTCGCTGGGGTTGTTACATCGGTTGGACTCGATCTTAAAGATCCCTTCCAACCCAGGCGATTCTGGGGTTATAGCGGAGAGTAATGCATTTGAAGAAGAGCGCTTGCCGTATTTTCTAGGGCTGGTGTGGCTAATAAATGGATGAATAATTAAGTAAACTTACACGTAATTAACTCTGCAGTCTGTGGGCATATGACCAAATTGGACAGACCTTTTGTCAAGGTGTATATATATTAACCCTAGGAAGAAATCTCAACTCTTTATGGAAGAACAAGACTCTCTGAGCAAGTGTTAGCTGTTTTCCTTGCTGAATTTCCAGAAAACCTATGAAGTTAACTTTTGTTTGTATTTATTTTACAAATATCCTTTATTTTTTTACTGCTTATGTCTCACCCCTACAGCTCATCATGTGTGATGTGATTTATGTTTGTCTATGCTTTAGGCTTCACTGTGTTATTGCATACTGTATTATTCCACATAGAAAATTATGTAGGGAGTTGTAAAACTACTTGATGGAATTAAATATGTGAAGCTCAATGGGATTCAGGGGAAATTAAGGCCTACAAAGCTTGAGGTTCTCTCCGATATTTTTTTTTTCAGCCCGAATTATTTTTTTTCTCCGGCATTGCACCTGCATTTTTTTATTTGGCTTTTATAAGCTTATGTTTTCATTCATGTAAAAAACCCAGCCTTAAATGGATATTGCATGAATATAAGAGTTATTGCACATGTATTTTGCTCTCTGTGAGACGGAGTTATTGGGTAAGGATCTGATCCTTGAAGGTCCTGAAAGTATTTTAGCAGATCTGGTTCCCCTTTGCTGCTTGGGTTGTAAATGAGCAGCGAGCGGAGCGAGTGTCGGCGGAGCCATCTCCTCTGTTGTTATGGGAACACGAGCCGTGGGGTGCCAGGGAATTTGTTGAATGATATGTGAAATCAGAGCTCTGGAAGGAACGGCTCTTTCCTCCTTAGAGAAATTTACACTCTTGCTTTTGCAGCGATGCTGTGAGAACGAGCTGCCTGGAAATAAAGTGGGTTTTGGAGATGTAATCCATGCTGGCGAGAAATATGCTGTATGTCTGTGCGGTATCGCTGTGAAGGCAGCCGCACGCTCTGTCTGTGGATGTGCGCCTCCATCCCTTCCATTACTATTACAATAACTTCCTCGCAGCCACTCGAGACGTGGGAAATCCGCGTTCACAGCTCTCCTGAATGCCTTTTTGCAGTTCATTGAATTATCGTGTGCTTCGGGTCCTGAGGTTCAAAATAGGGTCTGGAGTGCTAAGCTACATCTATCTCACGCTGTAATTACAGAGGCTGTACAAGCGTTTAATATAAACCAACGTGCGTTTTGAGTTGCGTGTCCTCTTTGAAGCATGAATAAAGAAGACGGCACGAAGTCTTGAGGGATGTTTCAGGGCGAGACGGTGCAGACAGGCCGGCTCCAGCGCAGCTGCGCTTCCCAGCCATAAATATTCAGAGCCCGGTGAGCAAAAATCCTCACCCACGGGTGGAGAAGACACTCTCTTCCGGATCTGCATAAACCACAGCACTTCCCTCTCTACCCAACAAATTCAGCCCAGGGAATGCTTCTTGTCCTTTGCCGTGGCCGTGCCCTCGGGGCGCACTGCAAACATATACGGGGAAAATATATGTGGTCATAAAGCTTTCTGGCAGTGACCGTGCGGCTCTGGGTCCCGTAACTTTTGGAAGCTACTTCAGTATAAATTCATTTTAGGCTATTTTGGGTGGAGGGATATGCAGGCCGGATAGTCCAAGAGCTTATTTAAAATGTTTTTTCCTACTTCAGAGGAGGTAAAGCCTTCTACGTTTTGGAGCCCGTTCAAGCGTGACGTTCTGGGCTGCAGCTAGGTATTTCATTCCATCGCTTTTCACTCCATCTTTCTTCCTAAAAATGTCTAAAACACACATAACATTAGAAATGCTTGAATGCGTAACAGTAAAACTGCAGAAACTTTGGCGCTGTGTCTGATTGGAAATTCAAATGGAGTTTGCTAGTGTGAATCTAAATCCGTCTTTCCATGTACTACACGCACGAGAAAGAAGGTGGGGATGATGTTACTAGAAGTTAGCATTTATGTAATAATTTGCATACATGATTTGCAGCACGGAGGTTTCTAAACAGTATTAAACCTCATGTTTTAAAGAATAGAGCAAGGAAAATCGAAGATTTTATTTTTTTTTCTTGTGGAAAAAAATGAGTTGCATCTAGTTACCTTGGTTTGTTTTCAGAAGCGCTGAGAAATCCTAAAGTCTCTCTAATGCTTCTGGAAATTACTTGCTGTGCCTGTAGGCACTCCAGTTGCGGTGCCTGGATCTCACTGGTCCATTAAGTCCATGGAAGAGTTCACCAGCAGCGCCGCCGCAGCGCCTGGAAAAGGTGTGTGTGATTTTTGGGGCCCGCAGAGCTGCTCCGTCCCCTGTCCCCCCCCGGGTCAAAGAGAGATTACGCTGAACGAGGGTTCACGCTGTTGTGTACCTCCCTCCAAGACACGTATTTTGCCTTCCAGGGTCGTCTTTGCTTAGTTCACGAGATCATTTCACGTAACTACAAGGAAAATCTATGAAGTAACTAACCCTCTCATTTTTCCTTAAATGGAATTGTTTCCTGGTTGCTGTTTTTCACTTTTTCATCCTCCTCTTCCCTGCTCTTACCTAGCCAGGGATTAGAAGCTGCTGCTTACCTTACATTTGGTAACAACACAGCGTCTCTAGCCTGTTTGGGAAGGACCCACCAACGAAAGAGAAAATCCTATTCTACGTTGTCAGTATTTCTCGTCAGCCCGGGAGGGAAAAAGAAATTGAAACGTTGCAAGCAAGAAATGCAAATGCACCTTTTGCCAGCTGAAGAACTATAGAAAATTTTGATAATTTTGAATTTTCATCTTGGTTGTTGTTGTGCTTTTCTTTTTTTTTTTTTTTTTTTCCCTGCCTGACCGAAATGTGGACTTCTAAATTATTTTTTTCAGTTCTGTGTATCGCCGATAGAAACATCTTGGGCACGTTGACAGTAGTAGCCTTGTAACCGACATTAGTTATTAAAGGGAATAAGAAAGATCCGGAATAATTATCTGTGACTTTCCAATCCAAAATAAAAGCTCTTCAATCTAATCTTCCAGTCCTCCTGGAGAGACCTTACAAACGTAGCCGTGCCTTGGTTTTAGAAAGAAACAAATGAGAAACCAATTAATAAACATCCGTAATGTAACATTTTAAATAACTCAGTTTGTCCTTTGCTGTCAAAGACGCAAATGCCTGCTGCTCTGTTCAAAAGCTTATTGGAAGAAATCCCCTTCATGTCAAGGAAAAATTACTCTGTAGGGTAACGTAACCACAAAAGAGAAACTTTCTTCTATTAATTATCCCCTCTGGATATCTCAGTAAAAGAATCATTATATAAAAAAATAAGAGTTTTTGGATTCCTGGTTGCAAATCTTGATTGAATTTTGTTTCTTTGCAATCTTCTCTTCCCCCCTTTCTGTAAAAGCACTTTCTTTTTAAGGGCCGTTTAGTAGTAATTCTGAACAGCAGAGGAGCAGGTGTAAGAAGTCTGAACAACATCTGCGTAACTACGGATAAAAACATTATGACCATTACGGTATAATGGACAATAATATCTTGTGGTTGATGCGCTGAAGCAGCGGACATGGATCTCCCCGCCCGTGTGCCTGTGCATACGTTCCCCTTTTCCATTTGGACAGCTGGCCTGGGAATTGCCGCCTCGCGTTTCGGCTTCTGGGAGCGGAGCTGTAAATCACATATCAACCAAGTACAAAAGCACCTCCTTATCGAAGAGCACTTTTAACTGTACGCTTTGACAGAGATCTGATCTGATCTGCTTGGTTTGCCAACCGAGGCTTGTTGGTGCAACGCAGGCGGTACAGCTGCGGGTAGGCGAGATGGGACTCTTTTTCTGGTTTATCCATCACGTTAGGTAAAAGAAAAACCAAACCAAACCAAAAGACCCTCGTTTGTGGAGCTTTGAGTGTTAAGATCTTTTCTTTCTGATTTGGAAGTCAGGAGAAGGTATTTCTGGGATCAATTATTTTAGCTTGGAAACTCAGCAAGTTTTATCTGAAGGCTGGGGAGAATACAAGCAAAAATGGCCACCGTAATTCTGGTTGTATTTCCAAATTTATCTGTATTTCTACCACTGTAGTAGAAGTATCTGTACTACCACAGATGCTTCTGTCTGTTACCAAATCCTTCTACATCCGAGCTAATAGGTTAGCTGCAAAAGGAAAAATATTTCAAAAGAAGATAAAAGGAATTTTTCTAATATTAATCCTTGAAAAATAACCATATTTCTTCCTGTATTTACCAGGTAATCCTTTAGATCTGACGCTTGTGTGTAGGAGGCATTTATGGATTTTACACAATGCTTTGAGATCAGGGGAAATGAAAAGCAGTATAATTACCCTCTGGCCTTTTATCTTTCCGTGGTATCATCTCTAGAGAATGCAACGATGGGGTAGAGAAGCCTTTGCACAGCGGATAATCATAGCTATTAGTGGAAACAACGCCAACTTAAAAGCAACCGCGTTTTCCTCAGGAAAACATTGTTATCAGAGTCTGTATTACTGAAATCACGCAGCCAAGAAACAGCCACACTCGTGGAAGGACCCACGTGTAAAACTAATTGCTCGGTATTCTGGGAAATTCTTAAAACATTCAAGGGACTGGTATTACAAAATGGGGGGGACGATGACACAGAAAGAATACGAACATCTCCTTTAAGTGCAAAACACAAGTCAGCCTTAATTACAAACTTGCGATCGATGCTGCTGTATTTTGAGTGTGTTCGTAAATAATTAACGAGCGCGTGCAGCGCAAGGATGAAAACGTCCTTTTAACGCTGTATCTTGAGCGAACGCTAGTGCTGGTGCTTTTTAAAAGAGGGGAAGGAAAGGGCCAGATTTATAACGCAACTGGAATTGAAAAAGTGAAGTAGCAGTTTTATTTGGTAGTGAAATGCAGGTGAATATGTTTCACCCGCTCCGGTTTGTCGTTATCGCTGATCCAGGAGCAGCAGCTGAGTGAGCGGGATCTGTAATTGCGTGGGGAGTATTTGCCCGTCAATAAGATCTTGACTGAGTGTCACATCCACTTAACGATGTTTAAAGGGGAAAGGAAATCGCTCTGTCTTGCACCCCCGAGAAGGGGCAGAGCATCAATTTATCTCTGTTTGCCGGAAACCAATCGAAAGTACAATGCAAGTTTGTCACTTCAGGATTTTTTTTAAATGTTATTTTAAAATGGGTTTGTTAGGGGACGAAATGCTGTAGCTCTGACTTCTTGCGCCACTCACTTTATTTTCCAAAAGCCTGCGGGACGGTAATCCAGGTGTGGCTGTGTTCCGTGAGAGTTTTAGTGGAGAATTCAATGGCGATGCTTTTTGCGTTATCTCTTAGTCATAATTGCGCGGGTAAACCAGGGAGAATTCTTCTCTTTAGAAAACTTCTATGTCCTCGTATTAAGTCAAATTCAATCAAACCTACAATACCATCCAAGAACAACAGCCAGTTTCCTTTGTGCAGTTTGTTTGCAGAAATGCAGCGATGCCTGAGGTCACTTGCGGCTGTGCCCTGGAAATCGGTTAACACTCAGTGCAGTGCAAAATGCCGGTCCCGACAGTCTCAGACAAGGGTGATTTTTCCAAATATTTCAGAAAATAATCATTATTTTTTGTTTTACCTCTGCCTTGATGTACCTCGTTGTTCTGTAGGGAAAATAGGCAGGATTATATTGTCCCATCTTACAGAATATTGGTGCAAAAGTTAATGTTTTTGTATTTCTTTACCCTTGTATATAACTTCAAGCTGTATAAAGGGACGGAATGATGGGGCAGTTGCACTACACCTCCGATTTGCGATAGGTCTGAAATCCTTTTTGTTGCAGAAACGTTTTTACTATCGTATCCTCCTCCACAGTGTGAGAATCCTGAAAAATCTGCGTTTCCGTCCGGCTCTTTGGGGCTGGTGTGCCTGGAAGGCGCTGTCATGGTCTGCCTGGAGCCGGCCGAGCCAGGCTTGGGATTGCTGCGGGGGGTCCTATGTGGTGGGGTTTTGAGCCTACTGCCACCGTGAGCCTTGCTGGGCTTGGGAGGAGGTCGTGGTGTGGCCTCCTGAGGTTTGCCTTCGGAGGAGCAGCAGCTCAGTTCACTAATAAACCCAAGTCAATTTGCCTTGCTCTCCTGCTAATTAATGCAATGCTACTGTTGCTTGAGAAAGGAGTAAGTGCAGCAAGTTGTGACTTAAATACCCCTTCTTTTTTGCCTGCCCTCCGTGGGAAGACATGCTGCACGCGTTTCACTGGCTCTTGTGTCGGCAAACCGCCTGGCCAGAGAAATGGTGTGAAAAAGCTTCTCTGGGTGGTCACCGACTCCTAGTATTTTTTTTCAGGAGTAAAAAAAGAATTCAGTCTTTCTTGTCTTGCGGTCAATCCCTTTTTGCCTACTTATAGTGGATATATGAAAAGAAATCTTTCTCAACGAGATGTCCAGCTCCGCTGCACAGTGCCATCCCCTGGCCATAGGGTCGACAGTTAAAACCCAGCCTGAGAGGTTTTGGGAGACCCCCCTGTGTGATCCCACGGGCTCTTTGCATCCCTCAAGTTTTGTTGTTTCACTTGCAACAACTGCCCTTTTCTTGTCTTGACCTCAAGACAAAAGTATTACAATTTTCTTTTAGGGTTGGGAGCTGTGCAGCTGACCCACCGGTATTTGGAATAGTTGTTCGCTCGTCCACAAAGGCAGCGGAAGGACCGTTTTAAGGGTTAACAATAACATCTTACCACCTACATTTTAACTGGATCAGATTTTGGAAGGAATAAATGGTTTTAAACCTGGGAGGGCTGCCAAGGCGCTGTATTGACCGAGAGAGAAGGGGTAGCTGCGCAAGAAGATGCTTGTCCCTGGGCTGAGGTCGCATGTCACCCTCAAGCGCAATTCATTGCTGTGGCCGTTCCATGAGGCTGACGAACTTTTGTCCAGAATGCATAAAATGCAGTCCTGTTAGATTCCAGTTTAATCTGCGGCAGAAGGCAGCTACCAGTGCATGCACAAATGCCACTGTGAGGAGTGTAATAGGAACGTTGACTGTTTGCATGATGCAGTGGGAGTGGAAGAAGTTTGGGGCATAAATACGTGGGCGATGCTCTCCATGTTGCTTTGGTGCATCAGAGCATGGGACCGACGGCAGCATCACACCAAACGCCATCCCTAACCCTTGGTAGTTTGATCACTTGTCTTAGATTTCATCATTCCTAAAATGCATCCTGATAAAGTGTACATAAACAGAGCTAATACCATCAGGGTGATCTGTAATCCAGCAGAAGTGAAGCCATTAAAAAAAAAATAATGGGCTAACCCATATTTTTCTAGATTTGCTTTGGAACTGGTATATGAAAGTGCGACGACAATAGGATTTTACGTGTTCTGAGGTGAAGCGACCTGAAGATGTAGGAAGAAGTGGGCGAGCGCCGAAATCATAAATGGTACCAGGAAAAACATCATAGGAGAGGTTCTAAAGCATATGTTAACATTGTAGAATGAGTTACACATGAGATGCATCATCAAGAAATACAAATATCAGATTTGTAAAATACTCAAAGTGCTGAAGTGCTCCTTTGGTGAGAGCAATGCTGCTACATCAACACCGATACTGTAGTAATTTACCAAGCGATAAAATGAAAGTAATTTATTATAATTTTACAATATTTTTTTTTATATGGAATGAAAGGCTTGATTGCCTCCAGTTTAGTCCATTTCACTCTTAATAATATTGATTTTACCGTATATTTTTCTTACATTTTTAGAGCCGTTTTCTGAACTTGGCATAAGATTTAAATTTTAACACAGTTGACAACATAAAAGCCGAGTTTTAAGAAATCTTATTATGGTAATTACATTTCCCTGCTGGAAGCTAATGTGTATATTACATGGAAAAATACTTTCTGTAGCTGGGGAGCCCGTGTAAAGGGGCAGTCAGGAGAAAAAAGTTACGAGCGCACTTCAAGTCTTTGGTGTAAGGCGATTCCAGTATGTTTGAAGGACCTGAGGCTACTACTTGCCTTCCAGTGCTTTTCTGTATTTGCCCTCACTCCTAGCGATGAGAAATTTCTCCTAGAGATGCTTAATGCAGGCCTGACTTTTCCCAGAACAGTAGTCGCGCTATTGCAATTTCTAATCCTGCTCTATACTTTATGTATAACGTACATGTCGGACTAAGCAGAGCAAGCGCAGCATTTGAAAAACCCTGCGGACTGTGAAATTTGGATGTGGTAGCAAGAATCACCCGAATTCATGTTTTTAGAAACCATTTCCTAAGCATGTCCCTAGGGGTGGCAGAGTTCAGGAGAAATAAATTCATCAAACGACGACTTCTGCTTTATCCGCACAAAGCATTTAAAATAAGATGACCCGGGGGAAGTTCTGGGGAGGTCCCAGAATAGATACAGCCACCGGCTGAGGATGAGAGGTGGATTGGGGTCATCTCTCTAGAACGGGTGAAAATGGGTTATAAAAAGGCGGAGAGCGAGGGGGGTGGGAGGGAGAAGGGGCTTGTTCGGTAGTCCCGGGGGAGAAATGGGAACGGTTGAAGTGGCGCTGCAGACTCCAATAGGAGAAAAAAGAAAAAGAGATTAGGGTTAACGATTGTCCGTCTCCCTTCTGCCTCGCACGTGAGAGGTGAGGGCAGAATGAGATGATAACGATGCACGAATAATTACAATGACAAAACACCTGCCTGCCCGTGAGGAGGAGTGGATGAATTCCTTATTCCTAGTTTTAGAGCCCACGTAGCGACTTAAAGCATAGCTGAGTTTGGGGAATAGAAGTCAAGAAGATGAATGGTTGGACCTGACTGAATTAAGAAGCAAGAGGAAGAAAATCACGCACGTCGCGTATGAACGCAGTACCAAACGAATACGTCTTGTTTCACGGAGGATGTGAAAACCGGCGGCGCTCCGGGGAGCGGGACAGCGCGCGGCCCCTTCGCTGCCCTCGGCCGCAGAGGGGGGACGTGGTTAGAGGCTGGTCCTCTAGGGAGGGCGAAGAAACTTCTTTCCCCGTCTTTAATTGGAGAAAAGCCTAGGTTCGAGTCATGGCTGCAGTAAATATTAAATTATTTATAGAAAGTGGAGGAATGGCTGAGAAGAGCGCGCCCAGCCTGGCTGGTAGCCCGGTGGCGGAGGGACCTGCAGGGCATGGGAGAAAAAGAGGAAAAAATCTACACTTTATCTGGTTCATATCAGCAAACTAACTGAATTTCCCTATACTTAGGACTTTCTTTAGAAAGGCAAAAGGCTCCTGTTACTACTTGCATAAACTTAATGCATCAGCAGCAACCCAGGAAGGCGAGAGAGTTTCAATCGCAGCCAAAACGCGGCAAACTAGAAGTCCCTCGGGAAAGCAGTTTGGCCCCATTCCGTCCCATCTCTTGCCCTTTATATTAATGCGAAGGGAAAATCTACGGAGGGGACCGTGAGAGCTGAACTCGGGGATTGTTTTGCTTCAGCCATTTTGTATGTCGAGGACATGAGCAGGGCTAGGTAACCTAGAAAAACAACTCCTTAAAAGGAGAAAAACGTGAATGGAGTTTGCGATAGGCTAACCCGTCGTGAAAGAACACGCGCCCTAAAGTACCAAACCAACGGGAAAAGGGGACAGGATCTCGGGCAATGGGGGGAGGGTATAAATACCTGAAGTTTTGTAACGACGTGCGCTCTTTTTGAGACGCGCCCAACTCAGTGGACTTGTTCAGTTGTGTTTTGAATACATTTTGTCTTTATTCAAAGACTTTGTCCTCTTTACATTTTTTCTCAGTGAGCGAGTGTTTCTCGCAGGACTGAGTTTAGTTGCCGGCTGGCATCCCCATTTGTTGGTCACTGAGAGCCAGAGCTTTGCCCGTCTCTGTTCGCCGCCCGGTACGCAGGCGGTTGCTGCCAGCAGCAGCTCGGGGTGTCCTCCCGGCGGAAGAGCCTCAGCCTGGAGGGATGCAGCTTTGTGCCCTGCTGAGAGCTTGGGAAGAAAACATCCAAAGGTTGTGGTATGACTTCTCCTCAGGAAAAGGTAAAGGATTGAATTGCAACTAAGCGTTAAGTTTGGGTAAATTTGGATCCAGAGGTCAAATCCTTCCCGTTGGCCTCAGCCTGATGTTTTTCTCTGGAGACAAACAGAGGCTGTTCAGGGGAGACCTTAAAAAGGCAGCTTGCCAGACGCAGCCTGGGCGTTTAAAGACTCAAAGGTGTTTCCCATCACTCTGGTGTCAAAATTTCTTTTCCGTTCTTGACCATCATTACGAGTAACTTGTTTGTTTTCTGACCTTCATCCCCCAGTGCTGTTTCAGAAGCCCAAATGCGTATAATTGGTTTAAAAACTGGTTCAAAACCAGGAACACTGAAATCTCTACGTTACCAGAAGTGGAAGGTCTACTCGACCCTTGTCTATTGCTGTATTTTTAGGTTTCCTCTTTGTCCCAGTTTGGACTTGAACTAGTTTGAAAGCTCGTGTCAGGGCGAAGAACAAGCTGCACTAGGGAGGCAGCGGCTCGGGTACGTTGTGACGCCCCTGGATCTACGTTAGCATCCCCCCTTGATCTCTCACCTCCTGTTTCACTTGGGCAGACTTCTGAAGCCATCCTGTAGCTCAGTGCCCAACCTATAAAATGACATTCAAAGAACACAGGATCTGCCGAAGCCTTTAGGAAACGAAATCTACATGCGGCCTCCTTTGAAAAATAATAATAATAATAATAATGATGTGTGAGCTCGTATGTACCAGGATTCCTCATCTTTTCGCAACAGCATTAGATGTGGCTCACTGAGATCCAGAAACAATTACCGCAATGACTGACAGGTTTTTGGTGCCTATTTTCTCTCTCTTATTAATGAAGTCATTTTAAGGAGGACCTTTGAACCTTGACACGAGACATCAGCTGGCCTCGGAGCAGCCATGACCGCAGTCACCTCCATCCGCACGGGTGGGATGCTAAAATCTGCTATGGCTGAGCTGTACAGAGCCCACGTGTGGGCTAAGGTACAGGTACGAGTACTGATGCAATGCAGTGCTGAGTTGGTTTGCAATTACCCACATTAGCACCTGTGTTTGCAGATTTAGTGCAGATTTCACTGCGATGCCCTCCTAGCTCAGAGGAAGACAATAAGTCTTCATATCGGCTCTAAATTTCTTCAATCTTATCTCAATATTTTGAATCCTGTTGGTGCGGTCGTCATCAGTTTGGCGGATTAAAAACAAAACCACATCATCCTAAGTATGTTTGCCTTGTTTCTAACAAATACGTTGCTATGGGAACTTGATGTTGCTCTAGCTGTTGTGCCAGATGCGCCAGCTATCTGTCCCTAGACTGGTGTGGTTTTTTTTTCTAATAAATTAATTGCATTTAAATTAAACATATGAAGTTATTTCATGTCAATTAATTTGAATGTTAAGCTGGGTATTTGCAGAGTTTCTCTCTTCCTACTCACCCCACAACATTAATTAACTCCTCCAGATACGGTAGTCCATCACATAACGCTGCGGTCTTTCCCAGCTATCTGCACTCACAATGCTCACTGCCTGCATGGGAAGTAATCAGTGTCCAAAATAATTGCTTTTCACAAGCCTGTAGTCAGCCGCCTTGTCAGATATTTAAGCTGTAATGAAACTGTTTCAGTTTCCAGGACAAAAATATTCAGCCAAAACGTACTGTAATTGCAGGTGGAAAGCGAAGCTGGTAATGGAACTGTTTTTGTTTAGCACATCATGTTTTCATTTGTTGGTCCTCTTTGGAGGCATTTCCTCTCCAGCACCGGCCGCATCATGCTCTCCTCTTCGCGTTTCTGCTGGGGGAGGAGGAGGAGGTTTGCGTTCCTCCCAGCGTTGCTGTTTGGCATTAAGGCAATAAAAGGCGGAGAAGAATTCATGCGTAGTGCAGAGCGGGTGAAGAGCATCCTCTGGCACAGAAGCAGACAAATGATCCAGGATCGCTCCTCGTTTGCTCGTGTACGTTCAGCCAGCAGCGGGGACTCGTGAAAATACTTAAATTCAAACCGTTCGCTTAAAAAGTCCATAAAGAAGGTTATCCAAGAGTTGTTTCTACATCTAAACTTTTGGAGAGCTCAGCAGCAAATGAATCCCTTGCTCGGGTTTGCGCCGTGCAGTAGGAGGCTTTCTCCTACAACTCAGAATTCCTGGAGCAGAATATTTGCTGTTGGGTACACGAGCCTAAAGAAGGCCGAAGAGGAAAAGGCAGTGAGTGTATGTAGCAGACGTAAACATTTTAGACACAGCTTTCTGATCTGAGGTCATAAGCTGTAGAGAAACTGGCTGATAAATTAGTAGCTCGCAGGGAAATCTTATTTACAAGGAAGGCAAGAGAAACATTAATGTATCTTTATCGGCCTTATTTAGACCATATGCTTTCTACATGGTGGGAAACTGCACAGTCCCCGCAGTAAAACAGCGGTGAGTCTGTGCTGAGCTACAAACTCCTCTAATTTGCGTGCTTGCGTAGACCTCTGCAGCTGCCGTGACTTTTTGCTGCAGTGAGAAGCAGGCTGCTAACAAGCAAGGCACAGTGGAATTTGCTTTGTCTCCTCCAGGATTTCGTTGGGTAACAAAAATTACAGAGAGCAGAGCAGGAGAGAATCCCGATTTTATAGGGAGGGGGAGGCACAAAGCGGAGTTTGTAAGCTTTTGTGAGAAAGAACATAGGGAAGTGTTTCTGTTTTCTCTCTCTAAGAGATGACTTCTAGCCTCCTCCTGCCCTGATATGTCCACGCCAGAACAAGAGCTATGGGGCAACCTGGGATGTGCCACATTTACAGGTTTCTTTGTTGTTGCCTGTTGCAAGATAACCCCTATCAGAGTTAGGAAACGCCGTCCTGCACCTGCAAAGTGACATAGCTGTGCCTCGCGCGTCCCTGGGAGATGGGATGGTTGCTTTGGTGGAGGACGCCATCCGCAGCCATGTGAAGATTACACGTGAACTTGCTTTGTTCTTGTTTGATTGAAACAAATGCCTTTTCTTTCTTATCACTTGCCGTTGACTTGGGTTTTGATAGGCTTTTGGGGTCAAGTTGCCATCGAAATCACTATAACCCAAAATTTACTAGGAAATTCTACACTTGCAAAACCATTCATTAGGAAGGTTACTGACATTTTTGGATTAAGCTGCAGTTACTTTTTTTTTTTTAAACGCACGCACACGTTTTTCTACATATGTTTAGATAAATCAAGTATAGCCCAATGAAAAAGATTTAAAAACTCGATTAGTGTAGCTTTGACTTTTATTTCCTATCTGGCTTTTCCCAATCCAAGTGTGTTTCACTTTGCACGCTGTTTTGCTTGGTTCAGGCTAGCGCAATCCTTGCATTTTTCCGCCGCGTACAGCGAACCCAAGAGATCGCGCTGCTCTTAGCAGCAACAGTTTTGTTGCCAAACTTCCCTCCGCACCTTTGAAGCGTTATTTCTTTATTTACTTTTATTTTTAAAGGAATGAAAGTCCACGCGCTGCACCGTGGTGGTTTCTTGCTCTCCTGTTGAGTCTGAATTTTTCACTGGAACGTAAGCCGAAGCAAGCAATCTTTTAATTCCTTGCGAACCTTCTTGCTGGCTGATCGTAGCTGGGGAATGACAACATTCCCGTTTTGTTTCTCGCCACCCATGAAATAAATAAATTGGGAGAAACGTGTGCGGGGAATCTTGGGGGCTATATTAATGCCAAACACAAAGATGCTCCCGCTTAGATTGTACTTCTTTGATTACTCAACTGAGTTATTAGATACATGAAGAACACCCATTTAAATGTAAATCCGTTCTCCTTCTGTAATAGATAAATGTGCTTTGCCTTGAATTTGTAAGCAGAATACATCACTTTGATATACTAACTGGAACTGAATAAAGCTAGTCGGTAGACCCAGGGAAGGACGCGGACAGCTTTAAAGCGAATGGAACAGAGGAGTCCAGCAGTTAGTTAATTAACTTCAATTTCTATTTTAATGAACTTTCTCTGGTGCTTGTTTAAGCATCCAGATGCTTGCAAATGTTTTTCTCCCCAATAACTGGCTTTGGTTGGCATGTCATAAATTATAAACGGGGGGGTACCCGTCTTCCATATTTGCACTGGGGCCACATCCGTGTGCTGGCGGTCCAGCCCTGCGCCGTGCCGGGTGTGATGCCCGTGTGGTGGCAGCCTTGGGGGCAGCGGCCTTTAAAAAATCTGAAAGAGGGGGGAAAAGCAGTGATTCAGTGTCTTGGCATGTTCCTCGTGCCTCTTCTAGAGGGCAGGAGATCAGAGCTGGATGTTCCCTAAAGGTGACCCGTCTGGTGAAGCTCGTCTTCCCAGGCTCCTCCCGAAGAAGGGTCACGTGGGCTAAATCAGGTTTCTGCTCCAGATTGTTCTCTGGATGACTGTTTACTATCAAGAATAGAGAGGTTGGGAGAACCCAGTCCTACCAGGCCCACATTGTCCACGGTGCGTGAAGGTAACCCTTCCCGCAGAGGTTATCCTTCCTAAATCCTCAAATGTCCTTCGGGAACTGCCCGTACTTACTAATGCCGAGGAAGTCCCCTTTGCTGTTTGTTACAGGAAACACTGGCAGAAAATTTAATTTCAAAACGACAGCGCAGCGATTTTTCAAATCCCGCTTTGCTTCCAGAGGGGGGTTGACCAAACGCTGGGTGATGGCACCGCCTGGCGATGGCCGCCAGAAGGATATAATGAATGGTATCTCGCCTGGGGCGGTGTTTCGGCAGCGGCCGTGCTGGCTGAGCTCTCCAGCAGGAGCAGAGCTAAGCAGATTGGCAGTGCCTTGGCCAATCTCGCCCAGCGGCAAAGCTGGAATAAGCACACCCGAAGTTAGATAAGCGGCGCGGTCGGATTTCTGTCTGAGCGCAGTAAAGAGAGGAATTGTCCGGCGGGTGAAGATGTGGGCTGAGATGTGGGAGAGCCGCCTGCAGGGGACAGACTTCCACCCCTCCCACCAGCCCCAAACCAAAGGCAGATGTTTTCCTCTCGCTGGTTTTCCATAACTCGTCCTGCCAAGGACTCCCTGGGTGCTGTTGAGCAAATCTCTTGTTCTCTCTCGCATCCAAATTCCTTTTTGCAGTTCGTTCAGCTCCCGCGCTCTTGGCTTTTGTTTCTTTGCAATAGAAGCACTCTGGAAGGGGAAACATCTTCTGTATTTTACACTGCAAAACAGGGCTGTGTTCTCACAAACAACTACAAAAGCACAGTCAAGAACCACAGAAAGAAATGGCAGAGTTTCACCTTGGTGGGCTCTCAGAAGTTTTCTGCTGAGAATTGTGATGCAACCGTCCTCGTTAAGGGAGGAATTTCAGTATTCCTCCCGTATTGGATGCTATTAATCGGATGCTTAATTCTTTCAAACATCACAGTCATCTGTGGAGTGGAACAGATTTAAAATCTAATAGTAACAGCTGAATAAATGCATCTGCCAACCATAGAGCTTCTCAACTATTGCTCACCGGAACCGTGATTACCCAGTTAAGGCCGTCAGACATCTGTGCGTTAAGAGATCGGGCCTGTCCTGCTGCTTTTGGGAGTTCTGTGAGAAGTGGGAGGGTTAACGAAACAGTACTCATTTTGGGAGCATATTTTCAGTAATCGTGGTGACCAGATTCTGTAATGACGGCTGCATTAAAAACGCACTGGAAAAACCCCATATATTACAGAAGGATCTATTGCTGTTAGTTCAGGTGGTGGGAAAAGCTTCTGGTTGTGCTCTGTGTTGAGGATTCCTATATGGACGTGAATTAAAAGTTTTCTTGCAACGGGCTACTTTTGCCATCACGTTTTAAAAATACTTGTTGCTGTTGTTTGGGTTGGTTTGGTTTTTTTTTTTCTTTGGTTTTTTTTTTTTTTTTCACACTGCCCCCAGCCCCTGAGAGCGGTTGTGAGAACCGCAGGCTGGCAGCTAGAGGGGCAGAGCCCTGCTTGCAAATGAATTGTAAAGGGGGGGTGCCTGTCTTCTCTACCCCACAAATCTCCTCGCAAAACCTGAATCTTGCTAACGCGTATTCAAATCCCTTAGTGCTCTTGGTCACGTTGCTTTCGGTTATGGAAACTGCCCGGTGCTGCTTTTATTACTTATAAATGCCAAGGAAGAAATTAAATGGCTTTTCATACTGTATCCCTCCAGCCTGGGGAAGTTTCTGTTGAAGTCTCTGGAGGAGAGAGCTTTGCTTAATCCTCTTAAAATTGGTGTGAGCACTACAGGTAGTTCTGTCTTTAGGGCCCTGTTTGTCCTTGGGTCTTCTCTTGCTGCTCTGCAGATGAGGGCAGATGGTTGATTATTGTAATTATTATTTTTGCCAGTTTATTGCATTATTTTGAATTGCTGTGGTGTTGGTTATAACCAACGCTGGCATCGCAGGGTGTCCCGTGTAAGCACCAGCTCTCGTCCGACGTGCTTCTTGGCCAGAAGGGGATGGGGCAGATCTCTGATGCTTCGTGGGTTAGTGGCAAAGCAAAGGCTTACGGACACGTTTCTGCACACCAGTTCTAATGCCCAGGCCACAAAATCACCCTTTTTCAGTTGTCGTCCAACATCTGAGATGTAGCTGTGTTGGGTTTTGGTTGGCTTTTGTTGTTTTAAGCTCATTTTTGAGTTGTACTGGAGACTTGAGCTTGGCTCTGTGAATTACCTGCTCTTGAACCCGTTTCCCTACATTTCTGATTACTTGTTTGACAGAAGGGATAATTAAAAATTACGAGCCTGGAGGTCTAGTAGGGACGGTGGGATGGAGGAAGCTATGTTCTTTGCTGAGGTTGTGCTATAAACAAAGCCGCCTACACTTTGGGCAAAACTGTGTCTGGCAGAAAGAAAATAGGACAGTTAACTTGATGAGGATTTATGTCTGTTGGGTTTCTCCGTCTTTATACACTGCCTACCACGGAATCTGAGTTATTAAAGCGAGATGACTGATGTACCTATACAGACCGAGGAGTGACCCTGCACCTTTGCTAAGCTTTGAAAGCCTTAGGTTCATTTATTTAGATTTTCTTTCTCCGTCTCTAAAACTGGAATGGAAAAAAAAAGGAGTTTAGGGCTCACCTGAGAAGGTCAGTGAAGAGCAGGAGCCCTCAGCAGCGGTAGGGTTGTAGTGAACATAACATTTCTACAAGTAAGACTTAACTAAGCTAGCAGGTTGCATCTTCTGAAAATCTGCTAGAATTAGAGACTGAGTTTTGTACCTTAATCTGCCATTTTGGATGCTTATCTGACTGCTCCACACCTTGTGTTTTGGTAAGCGCTTCTCGGTATTTCATCTTAAATTAATGATGTGTAAGCTAAATATTTTCTGAATATGAACTGTTGCCATAGGAGATCCTTTGAATATACGAGGCGCAGTGTTAATGAGCTGTGCCGTTTTTTGCAACGCTGAGAGCCTGGGGAGATGAGACTGAATAGTGATGGACTTGCTTCCTGACGTTTTGTAAGCTCTCAAGTTTGCCCAAGGTTTTGGGTTTGCAAGACATGAGATAATAAACTTTCTACAGCCTCCTGTTTTAGTCTTCAGCCAGTTAAAAACCTGACTTAATTGGCTTTGTTGGAGGACGCCATGTGCCAGGTTTGCAGTATCCCAGGTCTCAGAGCAGCACTTCTTCTATTTCCTTTATTAATTATTCCTTCCTGATATCTCAGGACACAGCTGTACCCCAACTTTTTTTTTTATGCACTTTTCAACTTGCAGCATTCAAGTGGGCACAAAGTAATGGAAGAAACGAGTTAATTTATCCCTTGTTTCCAATTAGGTTTGCATACGAAGCAGCGTGTGCGTTGACTTAGTTCTGCACTGAAGAGGGATACTCTACTGGGTCAATGATCGCCGGTTAAGGAGCCCCGAGGTACCCTCTGTGGCTAATAACAGCCTCTAAGTAATAGCCTGGATCAGTTTTTGCCAGGTCAGAAGCTATTTATTGTCAGGAACTGTGGCATTACGGCACGCTTTCAGATGCGTCGCCTCTCTGTACCGTCTTCCAGACACAGCAAAGGGTGAGTTTACTCAAACTGATATTAACGTTTAATTTTTGATGGGCTAATTAAACTGACCAACGTAAAACCTCAGAGGCCAAGCGTAGTTTTGGCTTGTAGCAGTTAATTCTATTCTTCAGTAGGTCTCTGACGAAATGCTGAGAAAGTGTTGTCTTCGTGTCAGGATCACACTGTTCGCTTTGGTGTCTTCTGTATCTAAACTTCTGCTCAGTACCATAAACACCACCTTGTTTCCCCAAATTTTCCAAGGGATAGAAAGCTTATTTAAGTTTTTAAACAGATACGGTAATATGCAAACATGTAATTAAGATCCTAATCAAATACATAATATTATTTTATTGTGCAGGCTTGGAGTTTTAATAGAACTAAAAATGCAATTGAATTCAAGTCCAAGGTAACGTAATCCCCCTCTGTGGTTCTGCTGATTGGAATTTTAAATTCCGCACAAGAATATGTGAATATAAGTCTCTTTTGCGAAGCACTGTGATGCCAAAACGTGTCATCTGTAATGAGATGCTCATCAGATTTGGCCGTATAATTTGTGCCCTTAATTTATTGGGCAATGAGACTCTTAATGCGTATTTCATACGTCTCCAAAGGTTTTATTTGGCTGCCAGCCTGAAAAATACCAACATTGTAAGGATTAAACAAACAAACAAACGAAAACCTCAAATAGTCTGAAAGAGGACTAAATCACTGCAAAAGGAACGTTTGGGTGGCGTAGAGCCCTTGGACAGGGCAGAGGAGCCCGGCTCTGGAGCAATCCATGTGCAAAGGCACGGTGGGGCAGGAGGGGCGCTTAGAAACACCTTTTGCGTCTCAGCCTGGCTCTGCAAGGCTCGGCAAAACAAACGGGCGGCTTGCGGTGGGGAGGGGGACGTGCCAGCGTCAGCGACGGGGCCACTGCCTGACCCGCTACAGCCAAACCTCTCTTCTGGTGTTGTCCCAACTTCTTAACGTTTCTCTGCCCCGAGAACAGACTGTCTGAGCGAAGTGGGGTTTGGTGGCATGAGGTTGCTTTCACACCGGGTGAATTAAGGATATATATGGTTGTAATTGCGTGGATATAGAAAAATTCAGAAGACGATAAAATGCCTTGAGAAGGAGGGGGGCTGAAAAGCTCACAGAAACACAACCTGTGTAATTTATCACAGACATCCACAGGATGGGCCAGAAATGGGGTTTGGGTACAAATCTGTAAATAACAGCCCTGTAATTAACTTGTGGAACCATCATCTGTACAATTAACTCCTTTCTGCTGATGTTGGGCAGGCATTTCTTTGATCTGTACAGTGTTTGTAATTTCAAATCTAGAGTTTTTAACGGAAAATCTATGCGGCTGAGGAAGATTAAAGTTTCTTCAAGTAGGACGTGGCCAGCGCGCGCGATGTTTCTGTCTGATTTACAAGTTACAGGATCTTATCCCCTGAAAGGGGCACGTTGCCTGTCAGACGTGAGCCAACCCAAAAGTTGAAGCTGTTTTAGTGTTCAGCGGGTCTGTATGGCTTCTCATCATTAGCTAATGATCTCTGCGGATGAGAAGAACTCGGAGATCTCCTGCTGACTGTGGGCTCCCTGAGCCTGGCTGCAAAGGTGCGGGGTTTTTTTCCTACGGACTTGTAGATCTGATGCCATCGGGAAAACTCTCAAAACTGGTAAATCGGGCGAAGAAAAATGCATAATGATTTCATACGATCCATCTTCATGCATTGCACAGAGAGGCTGTTAGGTACGCAGCTCCGACTGTTTTATTTTTGCATCTTCGACTCCTGTGCCTTTCAAAAAACCCCTATTTCCATGAAAATTCATGGTGGGTGAAAAATTTCTAATCTCCCAACCAAACGGCGGGGCTGGAAAGGAGCAGACAATTAAGATGCACGATGCTTTGCTCTAAGTGACGGCCCATAAATCACAGCCTGTGGATATATTGCATTTTAATGCCCTGCCTCGTCCTCGTGCGCCGTGCGTCGCGCTGCAGCGCAGCCCCCACCATAGCTTAGAAATGAAGTCACTCTTTGAGGGAAGCGAGGGAGGTCACGCCGAAGCTATAAAAAGGTGCCAGGCCTTTGGTATGTCGTTTGCAAAAATACAAGAAGCAGAATTCTGGGCGTCCGCTTGCTCTGGCTTTTAAAGGAGGTATTTAGGAACTTCAAGTGGGTTTCTTTCTGGCTGTTCTTTAATAAATGTAATTTATGGCAGGAGACTGAGAAACGCCATTAGCAGAAATGTTTGTGAGAAAAACCAACAGAAAGCATGACTTGGGGCACAGCTCAGAGCAAACTCGCTACGTTCTGCAAGGAAAATATTAGCTCAGCGCTGTGCCTGGGCACTAAAAAAAATCCCTATAGTCAAGCAACAGGGTCCAAAAACCCCACACTTCTGAGTGGGAATGGATGTTACAGCCGCAAGCAAGGCCAGATTCACAATTTCCACAAAAAAATAGCACAAGAATGTTGCAACGTAGCAGCGCAAAATTTCCCTAAACTTTATTTTTTCTCCGCTTGCTCTTTACTTTTATCTTTAACATATGTTGCCCAAACGGCTGTTAGGACAAAACGAGTGGGGAAAGGGCTCTCTGGAGTAGAGCACGCCGGTTTCTCTGAATTTTGAGACAATTCGTAGCTGAATTTCACTGCTCCTCTCCCTGGGGGAGACTCGCCGTAGGAGCTGCTGGGCAATTTGGGTCGGGGGGACCTGCCCTCGCTTTTCTCTGCGTCTCCATCCATAGGTTGTTATTAAGGCGGTTATTTCTTTGAGAAACGCTCGTCTCTCTGTGAATTCCTGCTCTTTCGCCTTCCCCTCTGAGCGCCGGTGATTTCTCTGTGCCTGAAGAATTCTCTGGAATTTGATGTTTTGTTTTTTTTTTTTTTTTCTTTTATTTCTGAGGGGCCAAGTGCACACAAGGGGATAAATCCAATGAGAAGGGGGGGAAAAAAACCCCAACCCCGAAACCCCAACCATGTAGAAAGAAAGAAGTGACGCTGCCTGTGACTGCCAGCGCTTCTTACCTTCCAGTAAATGAATTCTTTGCGCGCGGCAGGGAGATGGAGGGGACTGCTCCCGATCTATCACTCCAAAGGCCAGAGCATCCTCAGCAGAGAGGGAACCCGACAGGCTCTGACCTCCGGAGCAGCTTCAATCTGCCGCGGGCTCAGACATAAATATCTCCACAGGCACCGAGCGCTGCACAAACAATTTCAAGGAGAAACACGTAGATTTGAGCTACTTTCCTTTGTGCTGGGGACAGCTTGTGTACTTAAACCCGGGATGATTTAGTCCTATTGACTCCAGAACGATGGTGAAGATTAGTCAGCTCATCCCAAACACCAAAGATTGCGTTTGTGATTCGAGAAAACAGCTGTGTGGACGGTTTGCGTGCACTAATTTAATATTTGCTCTGGGTATATTAATGACCTCTAAGTGTTATTTACAGGGTGATGTGCTTTTGCTAATGAATGGGGTGTGCGGGCAGATCTCAACACCTGTGCTGTGAAGAATCCTGAATTCAGCTGGAGCCAGGGACCGCTCGATAAACCCCTCCATGCCACCCTCTTCCCGAGCTCAGTTTCCAGTAGAAACGTTGCCCTTGTGGTTGGAAAAGAGAAATAGTACGGTGTGCTATCACCAAAGGTTTGCTGCTCTCCAGTCTAAACAGGTCTTCTCCACTTCTCCCAGGATGCAAAATTGTGCCCCGCCTTTCAGTTTCCACCCAGAACTGGTGCTCAGTCCCACCTGCGCTCATTTTTCTTTTTTTTTTTAACTTAGTGACCGAAGTGTAAAGCTATAATAAGGCACTTCCCCGCTTAAAGATTCTTGCGTAAGTAATTTATACGTGTGCATGCATCACGCGTTGTCACATACAGCATCCTATGTTTGGGACTTGGCAGATGAAGAGCCCATCCCTTGGCCTATCCAGATGTTAATTTAAAGCTGAGTGTCTTTTTTTTTTCCCTCCCCTCAGGTTGGCAACCTTTTATTTAAAATGAAAATGCCTCTAATTCTTTTTAATTTCTTATGCATAAAAATGCATTAATGATAAGGCAATTTTATGCTACTTGAGCATGTTTGACCTTGAAAGGTGTAGGAGTTAGTTTGTGTTTTATTTGCCTGAAATCATAATATAATATTCCACACCTTACAACACTGCTGCACATTCTGGAAAATCATAACCCACCAACTGAGAAATACTCAGTCTCTGGGTTTACACCAGTTTAACCAGGAGCAGAATTTCACCTGTTGTGTCTTCCCATCCCAATATCACTCGGGAGTGGTATAATTAATTAAACCATATGAGAATTGATGTATCTACAATGAAACCAATTTACTGAAAATACCAGAAATCGCTTATACTGAGTATAAAAGCAATCTGATTTTGGCTAAGGCCATTGCAGTGCTTTTTATGAGTTCGTGATTCCTCCTGCTTTATTTTTTCCCCTTTATTTGAGGCAACTTCAGAAGATATAGTTGGAAGCATAAGGAAGCCACGTTCTCAGATTTCCAGCCAAAAGGGTGTCCCTCTCCTTTTTCATCTGGTGTTTATTATTTTACCCCATCAAAGGACAAAAAAAAAAAAAAAAAAAAAAAAGTCAGATACTTCTGTTACAGGAAAAGCAATGTGTAGGAGGAACCAAAGGAAAACAGGCTGGAGGCTTTCTCAAGAAAGGAGAAATCTCATTGTTCACTCCTTATCACCAGAAAGCAATGGCCACATTAAATGGAGCTGGGTTAACCGAATAATTAATTCCTCTGTCTGAAACTCTGTGTCATCTCTGCATGTGGTTAGGGGAGGGCAGGGATGAAAGGGTTTGTCTCCTGAGCTGGTTCTCTGTTTTGTTTCTGAAGGTTATTGTGACAACAGCCTCCTCCAGTGTATGCTGAGGGCTGTTGTAAAGCTCTTCCACACCTCGCTTTCCATCGGTGACAGCCAGACGTGGGTTTTGGCACATCTGTGCTTCGTGTGAAGCCAAAAAATGCCCGTTGCCCATCAGGCAGATATCAGACCCGTGGGTCTGAACTAAGTTGTGTGGATGGGGTGGTGTTTTTCCTCTCTCTTTCCCTTTCAAAGCCAAGAGGGATTACCTTGGCCCGGGAACTGAGCGGGGAGGGAACGGATGCTCCTGTGCATTTGTAGTCTTCCTTTGCTGAGCACTGGCCCAAAGCAGGGTTTGCCAACAGGCAGGGAGATTTCCATGCAGGAGCAGAGCTCTTTGATATTGCACATCTATGGATGGCCAAACCCATGTGCATTAAAGGAAGAAGCAGTATGGTCTATACTGCACGTTGTATAAAAGCATTTGTCTTTTTTTTTTTTTTTTCATGAATGACCTCATTTGAATGTTCCTTCTTGTTCTTATGATAATTTAGACTATGGAAATAACTGGCCTAAGGAGCGTCTGCGCTTCTGTTTTTTATTCTTACCTTTTGTTTCCAAAGTGTTGGGCACCTTAAAGATGTACAGGACAGGGCATGCCCCCCGGGAGCTCACGTGCTAAGCCAGGAGTGTTTGGTTTTATTATCATCAGCATTATTCCTACAAATGCCCCTGTTCCAACCTGCCCACACCTTTCCTCCCCAAATAAAAAAGAGCCACACCATGGTTTTATGGTACATTCCCCAGCTTAACTGCGGCGTCCAGATTGCACTGTCTAAGCACGCGCAGGCTTTGCAAAATGGGGATCGCTAATCTTGGCTTTTCCTAGTTTTCCTCAAACCATTCTAAGATGTCGCATGAGGTCAGTGAGAGCTGTGATCTCTACAAATTGCGTTCTCAATGACTTCACGTTTGCCCTTTGTATTCATTTGCGCTAATCAGCCTCTCCCCTGTTACCGCTGGATGAGTCACTCGCTGCTTCCCCACTTCACATTTGGAGTTTGCATAGCACGGTCGATTATGACCCAGTTTGGGTAATTTGCGGGCGTAATGATTCATTTATCAGTATCCAGAACCCACTTCAACAAAACACTTCAATGTGCTTTAAAATGCTGTGCTTATGAAGAATTAAAATAAGCGTTTGCTTGAATGGTCTGGAGGTATGGAAAGTTGTGCGTTAATCGTACTTTTCCCTTACTGGTGTTACTGACGAATGTTCCCATCTTGCAGCGTTTTGCAAAAAGTAACAATCAGAGATAAAGAAATTTGATAAGCAGAATCAAATAACAGCAGCATGTCATTCCTGATTAGATTTGACACTGTGCTAACGTCTATCTTCCAGAAACTGGGTTGCACTGACGCAAGTCTTTCCTGCTGGAATCTGGTTCTAAATTATAAAACTGTCCAAACCATACAAAGAGATTTATTTCAATTCAAAGAGCATTGATTTGCTGGAGAATAACATAGGGGACCGTGGTATTTGGTGGATAACTTTAAAGCACTCTTTATTTAATTGTTTGTTTTGCAACCAAATGCAGAAGAAATATTAAGTAGAAATGCTTCAATCTGACTGCTACTGCACGTGGGGAATAGTGCTGCAGACAGTACAGTTGGGTTTTTTAATATATATACACACACACACACGCACACACATATGTATAGGGCTTTACCAGCTGAGTTGAGGCAGTGAAAAAATTCTACCTGGGTCCAAGCACAATTCTTATGTTATTAAAAAAAAATCTGCTAAACCTCATGAAGTTCAAGCAGGCCAAGCGCAGTGTCCTGTACGTGGGTCGGGGCAATCCCAAGCACCAATCCAGGCTGGGCGGGGAACGGCTGGAGAGCAGCCCTAAGGAGAAGGACCTGGGGGTGTTGGTGGGTGAGAAGCTCCCCGTGAGCCGGCAATGTGCGCTGGAAGCCCAGCGAGCCCCCGGCACCCCGGGCTGCCTCCCCCGCAGCGTGGCCAGCAGGGCCAGGGGGGGACTGTGCCCCTCTGCTGCGCTCTGCTCTGGGGAGACCCCCCCGCAGTGCTGCCTCCAGCTCGGGGGGTCCCAACATCAGAAGGACACGGAGCTGTTGGAGTGGAGCCAGAGGAGGCCCCGGAGATGCCGGGAGGGCTGGAGCCCCTCTGCTGGGAGGACAGGCTGGGAGAGTTGAGGGGGGTTCAGCCTGGAGAAGAGAAGGCTCTGGGGAGACCTTAGAGCCCCTTCCAGTGCCTAAAGGGGCTCCAGGAGAGCCGGGGAGGGCCTCTTCATTAGGGAGGGGAGCCATGGGGTGAGGGGGAATGGTTTTAAACTGGAAGAGGGGAGATTGAGATGAGATATTGTGAAGAAAGTCTTGACTGTGCGGGCGGTGAGCCCCTGGCGCAGGGTGCCCCGAGAAGCTGTGGCTGCCCCATCCCTGGAGGTGTTCAAGGCCAGGTTGGACGGGGCTGGGAGCAACCTGGGCTGGGGGGAGGTGTCCCTGCCCAGGGCAGGGGGGTGGCACTGGATGGTCTTCAAGGTCCCTTCCAACCCAAACCATTCTATGATTTTTATTTATACCAGACTGGAAATTGAATCTTAACTAAATAGGTTGTGGAAAGTTTTAATGTGTTAACAAGTTGACTCTGCGTTCCAGAAAATACTTTGTTTAATTTGCATTTGCAAGAAAATTTTCCCATTAAAATTACAGCAGAGCATGAGCGGTGTAATGGTGTATATTTTCAGGACAAGACTTTTACACCTTATTAGCGCTGCAGTAAGGGAAAAATACTTTAAAGAGCATTAAGGAAAAAAAAAAAAGTCATTAAAAGCATATTTGTCAGCTTCCAGAGATGCTAATGAACAGAAACATAATGACATACTAACAGCTTGAGATCCTCTCATTTTCCAGGGAAAACTTTAGCCTCACATACTTTTTTCATCTTGGTATGGAAATGCAGACTAATGAAGGCTCTTTTCAGGACAGGAGCTATTGAGGGTTTAAGAAGTGGCAAAAAAAGCCTTATGTGCGTAGCTGCTCCTTTATTTCATTTAATATATGAATAAAAGCCATCAGAAAGAGCAACAAGAGGAGGCTGTTGAAAAAGCTGGAAAATGGAGGTCTTACACCTGAATGTTAGTTTTTGGTGGTGGTGGGAGCAATGTGACACGTCACATGAGGAGGAAAAACTGCGAGCAAGTGCCTGATAGTCTCCTCGCTGCAAACATTTTGAAGGCTGAGGAGCAATTCTGGGGGGAGGGAGGTTGTTTTTGCTTTTCATTAGCCTAATCTCGTCCGAGTTTAATAGCGAAAACATGATAAACCTCATGTTCTTTTCATTAAAGAAACCCGTATCTATTCTCCTCTAGTTCAGCGCGTGCTATCTGTTGGCATTATTAAAGAGTTTATCATTTTGCCTCCTCGTGCAAATCACAAAGGGGTTGGAAGGATTTGATCTGCAGCTGAAGAACTGATTAGGTGAATCCAGTGGACCCGTGCACCGTAATTGGCACCTAAATATGCTTTAGACAGATGGTGCTGTAGATTGTGCAAGCAAATTACTTCTGGACCGTGGCTACTTCTCTGCTGCCTATTATTTCACAGATTTAAATCTCGCCTTTATTCTTGTCGGAGTACAGGTGGAAGTATTTTAAAGTGTGATTTAAAGCTATTTACTTCTAAAGGTATTAATACAGTACAATGAATCAAAACGACGGTATGCATGAATGTATAAGGGGTTTTTGTTTGTCTCGATATAAAAGCAGTATCTGTGTGTAACTCAGCCGGAGAACTCCGTCTGACGCGGGTTTCCCATTTGTATCAGGGGAAGAGCAAGGGTTGACTGCTGAAAATTTATGCAAATAGACAGTCTAAAATGAGCTGACCTTTTCAGGCGAGAGAACTTTCCAGTGCACTGATACAGCCTGTGAATGTACTTATCTTGCCTTTTTCTCACGTTAACTTCATAACCTCCGATGATAACTTAATGATCATCAGCAGAAGAGCCCTTTCAATGAGAAATATGAAGAATACGCCTGGTCTGAATAGACTGTGAAAATATAACATTTAAAACACCGTATACAGATAACCTGTGTGTGTTTGTGCTGTGTGTGTGCGTATGTGTATGTACTGCCAGCTCCACGCGCTCAAACACTGTGATGGTTCAAACAGCATCCGTCTCCCACCTCTCCGAGAGTCTCTTAAAATTGCCTTTGAAATGTGTTTAAAATACACACTTTGATTCTCACTGTGGCATTTTCAGTCTGTGCTCGGCTGCGTTTAAGACCTAGCTTTCCAAAACCGAAGCGGAGATGTTCAAACCTTTGCATGTTTGCAAGAGATGGGCTCTGAGAAGGTAAAGAGCTACTTAGGGGTGAAATAAAGTCACAGTTGCTGTCAGCTACAGTCAGAACAGAAATATTGCCAACGGTGGTTAAAAGGGAAGAGGAGGAGCCTCCTGGCCACCTCGTCTGCTCTCGCTGCTGTTCGTCCTGCTGTGCCACCAGTAAATCAGGAGTAACGCCACTGAAATGAGTCAACGGAGTCCCACAGATACAAAGCACTTTGCAAGGGGAAATCAAACCGCTATAATATGCGAATCACCTCTCTCTCTCTCTAGTGTTTGGTTGGGTTTTTTTTGTTTTTTTTTTTTGTTTGTTTTGTTGTGTTTTATGAGCTGCTTTTCAGTTGCCTTGTTGGCCAAAGCAATCCTCTTGCAGAACTGCAAGAGCAGTTTCTGCCGCTGAGGCTTTTGTAGAGACCCACCACGGCAGCTCACCACGACCTAATGATGAGCCAGCTGCACGTCCGACATCTCTGAGGCGTCCAAAGAGTCCTCCCCAAAATGCAAGTCATTTTTGATCTTAGCTTTTCAGTGGCTACATTTATTTTCCCCTTTATCGGACTGAACAAAACGCCCGCTTATAGCTCACGCTGTCAATAAGAGTCTGAAGATTCTCCTAGCTCGGGATTTGCTTGCGGAGGAGTTTGGAGTTAACGGACCCGTATGCGATGCCGTTGCTAAGAAACCCTGGCTTGCCTCTGTAATGTCCTTTTGCAATTTGGCGAGTGCCTCCCCAGTGGAAATGTTCCCCGTTTCAGCCTCTCGGGTTTGTCCAGAGGAGGGTGTGCTTCTCAAATTTGCTTTCAAATACTTAAAGGGAGGATGCCAGAAGGATGGGAGGAGTCTTTTTTCAGTGGTGCCCATTGATAGGACGAGGGGTAATGGGCACAAGATTGAACATAGGAAGTTCCATCTTAACATGAGGAGGAACTTCTTCACTTTGAGGGTAGTGGAGCACTGGCACAGGCTGCCCAGAGAGGTTGTGGAGTCTCCCACTCTGGAGACATTCAAAACCCACCTGGACGCTGTCCTGTGCAACCTGTTGTAGGTGACCCTGCTCTGGTGGGGGGGTTGGACTAGATGATCTCCAGAGGTCCCTTCCAACCCTGACTATTCTGTGATTCTGTGCTTCTCTCGCGGTTTGCCCGGCTCAGCCCCGCAGCATCCACGGCGAAGTGAAATGGGAAGCCGATGTCCCCTATTTTCTAACCCCCTTATCTCTTGGTTTCTGAAGTCACGAACCTCCTGCCTGCCCTTCGCACCTGCCCGCGGCCGACTGTGTATTTACTGTCTCTGGGATTTACTGTGCTGCGGCTTCTCAGGGCAGCGAGCGTGCTGCCTGTCCTGTAGCTCGGAGGTGTCGTAACCCGGCTAGAGAGAGAAGGGCAATTTAAAAGCTGAACCCATGCGTTTTACACTGGTAATACGCAGTTTTCTTGTTGCCATGGCAAACATGGAAAGAAGAGCAGAGACAGCCCTTCAGGTGAGGGAACGCTGCCTCGGCGGGGAGGCAGAAAATAGGTTTGGGGTCATTTTCTTTTTAACGGGGTGCAGAAATACATGAGCCCAGTGGTAGGGCAAGAGGGAGCGGGCACAAACGTGGCCATAGGCAGTTCCATCTCAACCTGAGGTGAGGAGGGACTTCTCTCCTGTGGGGGCGGCAGAGCACTGGCACAGCTGCCCAGAGAGGGGGGGGAGTATCCCCCTCTGGAGCCATTCCAAACCCGCCTGGAGGTGTCCTGTGCCACTGCTGGAGGTGCCCCTGCTCTGGCGGGGGGTGGCACTGGGGGAGCTCCGGAGGAACCTTCCAACCATCACCAGTCTGTGACTCTGTGAGAATGAACCCAGAGCCTCGTGCTGCGGGAGTTTCCTTTTGCCATCACCGTGTGTTGGTCGGAGATTTATCTGGGAGAGCGCAGGAAACCTGCGCTGGGTCCTTATAGACTTCCTGAGCCTTCATTTGAAGGGATGGTCTTTGTCCTAGTGCTCTGGGTTTGACACCAGGCAAGCAAGGTAGTTCTTCTGGTTCTCCCTTTCTGTCCGTGATTTCAGATGCGGAGGTGGAAGGGGAATGCTGGATGCTGGAGAGGAGGAGGGGTTTTCAAAAGACCGGTGGTCCTTTTTACGCTGGTGTTTCCCAGCTTTTCCCCAAGCTGGCGGAGCAGCCCCTCGGGTACCTGGAGCCCAGCGCTTCGCCCAACCGTTGCTGACCCAACCCCTGTCAGGTTGGCCTCCTGCGAGCCTGAAATCACCGCGAGACGCTGAGAAAGAGAGACGCAGAGGGGAGACACACTGTTCTGCGTTCCACAGGTCTTAAAATTTCTCTGGTGAGGGTAGAGGTGGCCTCTCTACAGCCGGGCAGGTTGTTTCTTATTTGTAGAAGTCTGAGTATATAATATTTTACATTACTGTTGAACTCTAGCAGGTTTGATGCTGCTCTCGCTCTGACTTTATAAGAAATAGAGCAAATAAACCTCTTGCGCTCTGCGGTCTTAGCTCACCCTCCACATCTTCTAAGAAGCCCCTAAATACGACAACAAAATTAGTTTATGGAGCTGTATTACCATTTTCCCCTCTTTCTGTCTTTTCGGTTGTAATTACCAGGGACGCTTTCTGTCAATCAGGTGTCAAAATGAAATGTTTTCCCTTCAGCCATCAAAACGCTTGTGCCGAAGAGAATGGTTGTTCCCTTAGGCAGCTGCCAGGGAAGAACACAGCGATGGGCTGGGCTATTAACAGGGCGAATTAACTTTTAATGTTAATGTTGTTGTTTAAGCACGTTTGGGAGCCTCGGGAAGATGAAAGGCTCATCCTCACTGCTAGCAGAAAGGGAAAGACAGTTGGAGCTGGAGCTGCTTGCCATCCGAAAAACAAGACTGTAGGATGCGTCGATGGGCTCCGGGGGTTTTGGAGGGTAGATGGGCTATCAGGAAAGAGCGGTCGTGATAGCATAAGGTTCAGATAACGCTGCCCAGCTGCCTATCCACTGAGGATCTCAGGTGGGTTTTGCAGGTGATCTCCAATTTAGGTAGGATATGCCTACGCTGGTTACACTCGCAGCTCAGGCAGCAAGTAAATGGGCTTCCAGGTCTCTTCTTTCGAGGCATCTCCCACCCGTCAAGGGCTGGGCGCCCAGAATCGCTGCCCTCCTTGACTTTGCACCTTCAGAAGTATTTAAGCTCCCTCCTCAAAAGCACGTTAGGTGCCACAATGCCACAGTTACTCCAAGGCTCGGGAGCCACAGAACCGTGGGCGCGTTTGAAAATGAAATGAGCCTCTGAGTCGCTCCAAGGGTTTTGAACCTTTTCTATTTACCTAATATTCTGTGTTACGGGGGAGAGGAAGGCATTTTTATTTCTCCCCCGCTCTGCTGCTGTTCTGGCTTTACCTGCTTCGTACACCGCCGGGGGATCGCGACGATCTCCTCTCTCCAAGTGCCCGGCTGCGGGCCGAGCTCCTCGCTTGGACTTGGCACGGGAACCCAACTGAGGGAAAAATCTCAGTCCTTCCGAGCGCCGCTTGCAAAACGCTTCTTCCCCGCTTTCATACTGGTGACAGTTACTCCTCTTGGCCTTTATGAAAGTTTCCTTTCGCTGCCTTGCCAAACAATCCTGCTGCAAAGGCTACAGATGAAAGTGAGGAAAGGAGGTTAATCCAATATATGTTATCCCTGTCTACAGGGATATTTGGTTTTTTCTTTTCCTGCTTTCCAATTGCTGAAATAAATGCCACCAGAGAATGTTTACAAATGCAGTGTGAGTATTATAGATATAAAATGTGAGGGCGGCCATGAAGTCAAGGTTCAAAGCTAAATGACAAAACCCAGGAAAGTCAAAACAAAGAAAGCATTGTCTTCTGCAGTTAGGGAAATTTAGAAACAAATGATATTCCCCACCGGTCATCAACAAGAAAAATGCACTTGAACTCTTCCATAAGGCTTTACCCCATGAAAAAAGTTACGAGGTGCTCCCTCCCTACTGAAAATCCCATTGATTGCAACGGAGGTAAAAACACCTTAGCAGGAGCATCTAGAAAACCTAATAAATAAAAAATAATGTTTCCAACTAAGACAAACATTTGAATACTATGTAATTAGTATTGAATGCTCTACTTGCTCTTTTTTTTTTCTAGAAATGTCATAATTTTGACAAATGATCGTGCTCAGGTAGAATGAAAACAACATTACTGAAAAGAAATGAAAAGCGCCCACGGAATTCTGTTAAAATGCCACCCTGAACACAAGAGGAGGATATACTTAAACACCACCAACACTTGCGTGTTTTCTAAACGAAACCTCACAATTGACATGCCTTTCAAAAGTAGTTTGTGGGTTTGGTTTTTTTTTTCAGTGAAAGAAGCATTTCTGTAGGAAGAAATAACCCAACAAACCCCAAAAGAGTTTGACGCATTCCCTGCCATCCCTTTTTACCTCTGACCACGTCAGGGGCTATTCCAAAATTTCTTGTTCGGTAAGATGAGAAAAAGCATAGCAACTTGCCCGTGATCTGGGCAGCTGCTCCAGAGTCATCCCTCATCCACTGGAACATACACGGGAGCTTTAAGTATATTTATTTTGGCAGTGAAGCACGAGGCTCTTGCGGACCTAAAGCGAGACTGGTGTTACTGTACTTCTTGCGAAGGAGTGTAGAGTCGTTTCCTTCACTGCAGCTTGTATTTCCCATTTACCCTAAAGACAATTAATTCCCATTTTCTGGAAAGTTAAACCCGTACATTTTTCTGACTGCTTGAGAAAAAGCCGGTGCACTGTTATAGTGAAGAAATCGAAAAATAAAAGTTTTTCTAAATCTGCTGCTTGAGTTACTTCCTCTTACTTATAGGGAAAGTTAAGTTAGAAGCTGTGGTTGCAGACATAGTTGATCACAGGATTATATTCTTTACAAAGAATATTCTCTTGCTGCGTTTTATAGGCATAGTTAACAGAAACAACAAGTTTAAATACAGGTCTGAAAAATCTGCGTTATTTTAGGAGGAGTTTATTCAGTTCTATGCCCATAAAAATAAATGACACGCTGAAGAAGTGTCTCGAATGTGATGCTTTTGCTCCAAAGATATAATCGTGTCAGGGTTATTACATGCTGAATATAGTCTCATTTTAACTTCAATTGCATGAATATATTTCTAGACAATTATTTTTATTCCCCATAAATAGGGTTGGTGATATTGGATGTAAAGGTACAAGTCAGAATTGGGCAGTAATTGACACAGTAATGTCAAAATTGCATAAATTACAAATAAGCCAAAACATCCATGGGATTATACATCCACAGATGGTATTGTCCCATGAATTGAATACTATAAATGAATAAAAAAAGGTCGGGATTTCATAGTCTGCAAAATGAGGTACTACTGCTTCTGCACATCATGGATTATGGGCTTTGGATGAGGAGGAAATGCAGTAGTAAAACAATTAGCTGGCGGGAAGTGGCAGCGCGTGGCTCCGCTGGCAGTATCAGTGCAGACATAGCATCTGGTGTGGTCCTCAGCGTCACCTTTATCTGCAGCGGGAACCAAATCCCCCTCCCGGGCTCTCTGAGACAGCTGGTTTTGTGCGAGTGCTTGATAAAACTTGACCCTCTGATCCGCTGTACTCGACAGAGGTTTATCAACCTGTAGGTTTCCAGTGTTTGAATTTTCGCTTTTATAATGCTCTGCCGATATTTTTTTTTTTTTTTTTTTTTTTTTAGGTAGAATTGCTAAGCCCGGCGTTTTGTTGGTGTCACATCTTACAGTTTTAAGCAGCAGAGCTGCTCCAGAAGGCAGCTCCCGAGGAAATTGAAATTCTTGCTTTAACAGTATCCTCCATCCCTTCTTGCAGCTACAAACGGCAAATACAGGCACGCTCAAGGAGAGATTTGCAGGCTGCCAGCTTTCATGACTTTATTGCAAGTCTCATAATTGCTGACATTTTTCTTGGGTGGCAAATCTGTTGGTTTTGTTTCCGCGTGTTTTTTTTTTGTTTGTTTTTTTTTTTTTTTTAAGTTTCTAACCTTTCTGGTTAAGAGAAGTGCAATTGTAAGGGGGATAAAGGGGGATACAAAAGTCTCAGGAGCTGATGTGAATGAACCCAGTTTGTTTAGTTTTTACATCTTGTTTTTCAAGCCAGTTTCAGGATTTTTGGTGACCCTCTCTGATTACTGCAACCCCAGCAGATTGGCAAGACAATATTCATTAGTCTCTCAACACTCACAACAACATGTAACTCTCTTCCAGATGTGTGCTGGGAACCCAGTCAAGCTCAGTTGCCTTCTAACAATTTCAGTTCATTCCAAACCCAGAAAAGCCTGCGATTTGTTAAAATCCCTGCAGGAAGCGTTTTCTTCCACCTTTGACACTTGAGGAGATGGAGCATCCTGTTTGCACCAGCGGCTGCTTGTTAAACCAGGATAATTCCTAGCCTCTTGCTGAACAGCAGGGAAAAGCCAAACGAGTCCCTCACCAGTGGTGGCACCTCACGTTTGTGTTTTATGATGTTTCCGTGGGCTACAGAACTTGGATGTACAGATGGGAAGCTGAAGCCCTAAGGGTTTAGGTGACCCGTCCAAGATCCTGGAGCCAATTATGGGCAAAGTAGGAGCCCATCCTGCTGTACCCCGTCCAAAGCCCAGCAACACCATCCCACCCCCGTATGCAAGCACAGATGGGCATCACTCCTCTGAAGTCCGTCTGTAGCAGCTGGATATGTGGCCCGTGCTGCCTTTGTGTTGGCATACGTAATTTCTGTTGTTCCCTTCCTTTTTGTCTAAATAAAGCAGCTATTGTTTATGAAATATAATAGTTGCTAAAGAGGCAACAAATAATTGATTACCCAACAGAAACAAGAGAGCAGCAGCTGTAAAGTTGCGTGCCACCGTGCCTTACCGTCGTTGGAAAGGGCTTTTTGGTTCTTGGCAAATTTATGTTGAGTTTCTCTTGCGGACATTAGATTTACTGGTTTGGCGTCATGCCTTCCCTATTTCTCAAAGTTTGACATTGTTCCTGGCCTGGCAGCTTGTAGCTCTCTGGGAGTATAATCATCTCAAATGCTTCTCTAAACAACGATCCTCCAGCTGTACGGGTTGGAGTCCGGTTTGCTGGAGGAGTCACGGGCTCTTTCGGCTCAAAACGCTACTGAAAGCAGCAGGACCCCGTCGCCGGCTGCTTTACTCTCTCCTCTGACTCAGTCTCCCCATCGTAAGCATAAACATAGCAGAAGAATTTATTTTCATTTTGGGTTTTTCTTTTAGGGTGGTAATATTATTGATTAGTCTAACTAATATAGCTGGGCAGGGGGAGTAGGCAAGTTTTTAGGCATGGGATCACTTCTCCAGCTCGGCCATATTCTTGTAGCTCTAGCGGGACTATTACCCAAAGAGAAACATATTGTTTATTTTCTAAACGACCCCTGGCAGTATTTTAGCTGGAGCAAACACTGAGCCTTTTAATTTTTAAAATCGTGGCCAAGCTCTCGTTAACTTCAGCCGGCAACTGTGAGGCATTAGCTATGACTTAGAGATGAGGAAACTGAGGCAAAGAAGAAAAGCCCTTTCCAAAGGGCTGATAAAACCCCCAGAAAGACACAGCAAAATACAACATCTCTCCTTTCCCTACTCAGCACAGGCATATCTCGGATACATAATCTCTGGAGATTTTGAGCAACAGGCGGAAGTATCCCACAGCTGCTGCTCAAATAGGACATTTGGAAGAATTTTAAAACAACTGTGTAAATTGTGTGTCTAATTTCACAAATTTGTGCGATAAGCTTATAACCCAGATGGGAGCCATTTCACTCACAGTAACGCTTCATTTTTGTGTCTGCTGTCGTTTGGACAATATTTGGACAATATTATCCCTGCTTTAGCAGGGGAGTTGGACTAGATGATCTCTAGAGGTCCCTTCCAACTCTGAAAACTCCGTGATTCCATGATTAGGAACAGGCGAGTACCGGTATGGTATCTAATACAGGAAGATTTGGGCTTCCTAAGTGTCACTGCTACACAACCGCCATCCCAGCGCAACCAAACCCTCTTTTCCAGAACCCAAAGGCTCCGTGTCTTCTACCAGTGGACAATTTCTGTTACAGCTCAGCAGTGCGGGGCTACTGCATCAACGGGGAAGCTTAGTGCCCGTTCATCAGCGTGTCCCTGCAGATGGGCATAAATTAGGGGAAGGTCAATTTTTGAAAGTCCCCAGACTTCCGTTTCTGGCCTTTGTTCCTCCAGGGGAAATATGGACATCTGTCCTTGCAGTATGGTTCTGAAATTCCCATCCCTTTTCTACTGTCTGCTAAAATATATGCTTTTTGATGGAGGGGGAATGTCACGAGGAATTGTAAAATTTGTTTCAACGTTTCTGGATTTGAGAGAGATCCATGTTTTAGGGACAGTTCAAAATTGACGTTTTAATTGAAATATTGAAAAATCCAACTTTGAAAGAAGCATTTTTTTTTTTTAAAAAAAAAAAGGTGTCAATGAAAAACTTTGATTACTAAAGAGCTGCCATGACTCTGCAGAGCTCCACTTCTCGATGGCGTTTTTCATTTCCGAAAAGGTCAGATTAGTAAGGAGGAACTAATAAGCTGAAAAAAAAAAATGACCAGCTTCATTTCTGAGCATGTTTTCCTCAGGAACGATAGGGCCATTTATTGGTCTGACGGCTTTCTTTTGCATCTGGGAACCTCTGAATGCAGTTACACGCGAAACATTTACAGCCCAAAGAGGCCAGCTCGTTAGTAATTACTGTAACGAGTTCTTCACAGTGTTTCTCTGAAAGGTGATTGAGCCCCTAATGCAGACACCAGATATTTTTTTCCTTCAGTTAATGGTGTGGTAAATTATTCCTGCGAGGGGGCTCATTGAATGCCTCCTTTGGAACAAGTTAAAGACCACGAAGGAAAGAACAAGCAGTGGGTCTCTTCTCACCGGGAAGAGGAGAAAATATTTATGGAGTGTTTCGTGTCTTACATCTCCCCAGCGTTTCCGCAGGCGGGTGTTGAGGTGGGGTCGTGTCAACAGCGACTGGCAGGAGCGAAGGCATGGGGTGATGCAGGGTGGGCGTCCCCACGGGGGACAGGAAAATGGTGAAGGAAAATGGGCTCAGCTTGCTCGGACAGCGCTGCTGCCTTGCGACCCCGACGGTCGTGGGCTTTGCGGATCAGCTCCTCCTCTTGCTGGAAGGGAGAGGCGTTAAGCCCGGGCGATACGGGGAATGATTTTCGTGAGCTTGGCTTTTGCGAAGGGAGATTTCTTCTACTGCTAAGTGAACAAATTAATTGATGTGTCCAAATGCAATTAGCAAATGCTACAGTGGGAAAGGCTTCCTAATCAGAATCATTAATCAGGCAGAAATGAACTGTTGCATGTCTTGTATGGCCTTTTTTGGACCCAGCAAAAGACCTATCAGCCAATTCCAGTAATACAAACAAGGACGGGCATTATTTATAATTTAGCTCCATAAAGATCATCTTTTTATACATTGTATGTCTCTACATGCCATAACCCCGAACTGCCTTGAATTTCCAAGCTTACACCTGCAGGGCCGGCTGTATATCGGTCCCTAAGTCAGGATTTGGAGCTTTCGCAAGAACAGTCTGAATTTCTCCCCAAACCCACGTAGTGAAGCGGTGATTGCCAGGGTGATGAGGGAGTGCTTTAGAGGTAGGAGAAAACGCGCTGCCGATCTGCGTGCAGTCAGTCTCTCCATGCCTTTAATGCCCCAAACCCGCAGGTTGCCCGGGCGTCGGAAAAGGGAGCCTTGTGCTCGGTGGTCTCTGGTGTGCCTGTTGGTCTCACCTGGCTCGTTGCTGAGAGCATCTCATAAGGGTCGTGGCCAAACAGCCGGGGAAACGAATCCTCAGATTTTCCTTGGATTTTCCTTGTGCTGTTTAGGGGCAAAGTGAGAGCACCCGCGCTGCCAGTGGGGTCATTGTTCTTGCGACTGCAGTTGCACAGAAGGTTGTTATTTGATTATTAAACCAAAAAACCACACCAACTAAGAAATGTGGTCAATCAGCTGAGCAAATCAGCAGTAACTGCTCTTCAAAAGGAGGTATCGGATGGGACTTGTAACGTGGGAGATGCCGAAATCCTCTGCTGGGTGCTTTTGTGGCCCCGTGCGATACAGAGCCCCATGGCTGACTCCGGTGTGGCAGAGCAGATAAAACGGGGACAGCTTGTAAAGGAAAGGCTTGAAATGCTTTGAACGTTTCTTTTTTTTTCTTTTTTTTTCTTTTTTTTTTTTTCCCGTTTCCCCCCTCTCTGCGAAAACAACACCCGCGGATGTTCTTCGAGAAGCTGTTGGGTAACATGGAGCGATAATGAATTGCACAATTTGCCCACCCGCGTCATCGTTGCCGTTTGCTGGATAGTCAGAAACACCCGGCAGCGGGCGAGGTTTCCCTGGCCGCCTCACGACCGCTCCGTGCTCGGCTGCGTCGGGTTTGCCAAGGACCTGTGCATGCGGTGGGGCTTCTTGGCTTCTCTCTGCGAGGGAGCAGACCTCAGAGGAGTCCCACTTAAACGCCTTCTCTAATTTTTTGCAGCAGAATCAGCCGATGAGCCTCCGTATAGCACACCCTTTGTTAAAATGATGATAGCGTCCCGCCCCTTGCGTCACTCCTGCGAGCAAGAATCAATTTTAGACTCCGCTGGCTTTTGTCAGTAGATCTCAGGATGTATTCTCTACAGTTTATTTTACTTTGTACTCATCAGGGCAGTAGCTGGAGTGTATAAAATGGGGTCTCCTGGAGCAACGTTATTGCTTCAGCCTCTTCCTCGAAGTAGCCTTTGGCACGAGTATATTTTTCCCTCATCTCTGACAGAAAGCAATTTCCTTTCTCCCCTGCACGTCCTTCAGGCTCCGGTGAGTCCCACCCCGAAGCGCCCCGCAAAAACCCACATTTGCGGACCTGTTTCTGTCTCTGGGGGTTGGCAAACGGCCCTCACCTGCACAACCCCAACACGGCACATCGTCTGGGAGAGCAGCAGTGAAAAACACCGCCTCCGAAATACATCATTTTCTCCCTTCTGGTAGGCGATGTCAAAGCACTAACGGAGCATTGTTATGGTTTCTTTGCCTCTCGAAATTGTTCCTCGCAGTGAGGGAACGGTGAAATTGGAATGGGAAAAGCTGGGAAGCCGACGGGGCTTCGATAGCTGTAACTTTTACTTAGCTGGTTGTCTCGCTTGCAGCGTTACTGATGCGTTATCGACCTGAAGCCAAGAGGAGTGATACCGCGATGCGGCGAGGGAAAATTGTCCCCTTTCTTTCTTTTTCTTTTTTTCTTTTTTTTTTTTTTTTTCAGGGGATCAAAAAGTATCTTTTAATCTGAGCTGAACATCCCTGTGTTTATACCTAAGGGCCATAATCTTTTTCAAAAATACAAAAGCCTTCTTTATTTGCAAACAAATTGCTGGATTTGGTTGAAGTGTTGCTTAGCAGAAAGGTTCGAGGCTTAACGTTGAGAGGGGCGGAGGGTTTGCCTCATTATCCTTCTTGCTTAGGTTTTTAGTGAGCACAAGGTGGGGAGTTCCTTTTGACTTTAAAGAGAAATATCAAATATCTTCTGCTTATGAGGAGGGCCCTTTGGAAGTTGCGTTGCGGACTGACGTAGGACATCCAGAAAAACCGGGGTCGGATATTGTTTGGTTTTTCAGGCTTCTTTTGTTTTCACTTTGTGTACAGGCCAGAGGTTCGGGAACGTATGTTTTACTTTCATGAGGAAGACTCAGACGATTTTATTGTCAAATAGTTTCCATTGACTGCATGGAAAAAGATTTGTTTTGCTAAGCAGAGTTTAAACATAGCGCTATGGCAGATGTTTATAAAAATGAACTCAGGACAAATACTGATCTGCTTTTTCCGCATTCTTGCTGGAAAATATTTCTTCTGATTTCTCTGGCGTCTCTCTAAGCCTGGAGGATTACAAATGAGAGAAGCATTTGCCCCCCAGAGTTAACGTGCCGCCTGTTGCTCAAACAACACTAAACCTCCCAAAGGGTAAGAGAAGAAGTATCAGAGAACACGGCAACCTGGGCTGGTGGGAAGTGTCCCTGCCCAGGGCAGGGGGTCGGAACGGAATGGGCTTTAAGGCCCCTTCCAACCCAAACCGTCCCGTGATTCTATGATATAGAGCTATTGCTTCAAATAAGGAGGTTAGAATAACTCAGGATAATATCTTTTTGTTTGTTTTGAATTACCTGAAAATCATAACACCTGGCAGAACTGCTCCGCGCACCAATTTCTGGTCACAGTTAGTGTAAATCTGGAATGAAGCCCTTAGCTCGAGGAGGAGAACTCTGGTATACGTTCGTATTACTGAAAGCAGATGTGGGCTTATGGCTCAAGCCAAAATTTTGGAGTATAAAAAAAATGGCCTGCCCTCAATTCTTCATTGGTCAGAAAGGATGGGATGAATCAATACTCCTGCGTTAGCGCTGGGAAGGTGGCTTTCAGGACTGAGGTGTCTGATAGAGACGCCAGTGCAGCCCAGGAGCAATCAGAAAATCAAACCCACTGCTGCCTGTGTGCAGCCACAGACCCGCTGCTATTCTGGATGAAAAACCTACAGCTTCCTGGGGCTTTTGAGCGTCGGTTGGTGTGAGGACACAGGGTTATAAAATGATTGCTTCACGGTGACTTGAAGAACCTTAGCTATGCATGGTTTCCATTGCGCTTATGTGCCATGCTGCTCCCCAAACCCCAGTGTCCACAGCAGAGCATCGCTCTGAGATACCTCCGGCTCCATGAGAAGGAGATGTTTGATTTGCAAGCATGATGCTGGTGTGGGCTGTGACTCGCGATAGTGTGTGGCATACGTAATCCCACCCGTCAGTAACATCATTATGTAGCCAATATAGACGTAAGCATTTGCTTTGCAGGCCATCACATTTTTGGCAAAACTGTTTTTGGAAAGTGATATGGTGCTGAGGAATCCTTGTATGCCTGGGAAGGGAGGAATGCTAAGCCCCGATTTTCTTCCTTTCAAGAAATAAAATTTCTTTAAGAAGGTAAAAGTGCTGTGTGGCTTTTAGTTCTTCACTTCCATTTTCTTTAGAGGGGGGAAAAAATATCGCATCAGCATCACACTCTTTGCTGGAATGAATCCTTCTGCCTGACTTGCAGAGATTTAGAATAGAAATGCTGACGGACCCTTATTTGTGATGGTGTGAACAAAGCCATGGTAATGGGCCCCGGAAAAGAGAAAGTGCTCCAACTTTTAGATGGCTGAGTATGGGGAATGGGATACTGAGACTTTCCAGAGGACTGTGGGCAGAAAACTAAAAACGTTGTCTCTGGCATTGGTGCAGGACACGCGCGTTGTCAAAATACAGGTAGGAGGAGACCAGAAACCAATGGGCAATGCAGAGGTGTCACCGAGCAATTTGCATGCCCCTGTTGCAGTTCTACGCGTTTGTTTGCGATATGTGGACGCCCCTCAAATCCACTTCTGCCTCCCGCTCTGCTGACTGTTCGTGTCTCCACAGGCAAAGCGGGGTTTGGTGATGGGTCTGCTGCGGGGCCGGCTCGGCCCCCGTGGCTGTGTCCTCCTGGCTAAAAGGTGAGGGAGGATGATCTTCAAGGTCCCTTCCAACCTAAATCGTTCTATGATTCTGTGATTTGTGGTGCGGGTGACCTTTGTCTGTGTGTTATCAGCAAGTTTTGCTCTGGAGAGCAGCGCTGAAATGTTTTGGCTGGGGGCGGTGTTTCTTGAGGCTTCTTCATCTCCTTCTTCTGTTCAGCTGTAATTGAAGTATTGACATACTGAACTAAACAAAACCAGACATCACGGAATTGTCGGTATCAGCTCTTGATCTTACAGTCACAGAACAGTTTGGGTTGGAAGGGACCTTAAAAATCATCTCGTTCCACCTCGCTGCCCTGGACAGGGACACCTCCCACCAGTCCAGGTTGCTCCAAGCCCCATCCAACGTGGACTTGAACGCCTCCAGAGATGGATGGAATAAGAAGATGAAGGAGCCTCAAGAATCTTGTCCAGTTTAACCTCAGAGAAATAAATAAATAAATAAATAAATAAATTGTGGGGGGAGGATGTGGGAGGAAAATGCAGCTTTTAGGCTCCCGCTGCGGTGCAGAAGGAAGGTGGCTTGAGATGCATCAAAGCCCTCCCATCTCTTTCTGGCAGTGAGCAGGACAGAGTGCCCGAATTTCACATAATATACGCGATAAACTGTGCTGTGCGGAGGGAAGAGAAACCGTCACGTGGGAGAAAGTTCCCAAGTGTGCTGATGGTGATGTATTACTTAAAACTTAATGATGAGGGGAGCCGCTGGTCCATTGCATGACCAGCTTATACCATCCACCCCAGTGAAATCCTTGTCGCTGCGCCAGTTTGCTGTACCTTGAAGGTGCCAGTGCTGCGGGACTCGGTTGCTTTGGTATGGAGGGATCAAGCCTCTGTTTTGCTCGGCGAAGCGATTTGCAAAGCCGAATTCCCTGTATTTGCGTGGCTCAGGCAGCCGAGGCGAGCGGCAGCCTCCGTGCCCTTCCAGCGAGCGCGGTGCCCGCGTGGGACCCGCTGACAACCCCAGCCCGGGCTCTTGCGCGCCTGTGCAAGCTGGAGCTGGTTCAATTCGTTGCTCCAAATTCCTTATCTTGAATGTGATTTACTGTATGCTGTAAAACGGATCCATCCATCAGGGTGAACCTCAAATACCTTTTCTATTAGCGGTGAGGTACGTGGATACCCCAAGCGTGGGGAATCTTCCCAATCCCCTCAGACTCTCCCCAAGGCTTTGTAAGACTCAGATTTTATTTATTTATTTATTTATTTATTTATTTATTTATTTTAATCAGAAATAAACGCTCTTGGTAAGGAAGATTCTGTTCTCTCACTCCTGCGTTTTAGAGGTATACATGTTATTCGTTACAGACCTTCTGTCTGGGGAAGATTTGCTCCTTAATGAGTATGGTTTCTGGCTAATCTTTCCTACTTTGAATTTTATGGTAAGATCTCCTTTGGACAGAACTAGGTCGAGTATATTTCGATTGCACCGTGTTTTTAAAATCAGTTTGTCAGGGAGTCCTAAATAACACATTGCCTTATTCATAAACAGCCTGAGCAAATCGGGATTTGCAGTATGTACCGCTGCAGCACAGTTCAGCGTGTGACAGTGACGTGTTACTCCGAGCCGCAAGCTTATCAAAGGGTTTCACTGCGTGAACCACCGGCAGAAAGAAAATACACTGAAGAATTATTTGAGCCTCGTTTATTTAATGAGCCCGCAGGAAAATTGAAAGCGCCATACTCGCCATGGTTTGAAAGCAAATCGCATCGCAGACTTTTCAGATCTGTAGAAATGCAAAGCTTTTCATTGGGCAGAAATAAGTTTTGCCATTAGTTTGTGTATTACAGCCCGTATAAATCGCAGCACCATAAAGTGCGTGAAATTGCTGGGGGACTTCTGTGAGCCATGGAGGTGGTGATTTCTGATGTGCGTGACTGGGAGCAGAATCCCACACATATCGCCTGGGGTTTCACCCGACGAAGGAGAATTTAAAAGATTAACAGTGTTTCAAATACCGATAATCATGAAGAAAGAAAATAAGCAATGTTTTAGTCGTTGATCTTGCTCTCTCCTACCCTAGCTTAATAAAAAGCCAATTTTTCCGGCTTCTGCCCTTCACGTTGTCTGAAGTTCTGGGTCCCAGCACATCGCAGGGAGTGGGTCTCTGAGCTGGGAGTCAAGAGACTGATTTGTTCTTATTTTTACTCTAGCGATGACCTGTTGCTTGACCTCGGGCAATCTGCTTTCTTCACAGCCATACAGTACTGCTGTTTAGATTTGCCAAGTCCAGCGGGACAAGGCTTCCCGCTTCCTTCTTAACAGAAAGGATCTTCGGTTTCAACTGAACTTTACGATTGCGAATATGGGAGATATTTATGAAAAGTAATGCTTGTAACCAACTACTCTGCTGTTTCAGAATGTTTCAGTGAACCTTATTCCCATCCGTATATTGCCCTAGCTGCTGCTGGGATGTAAACTTAAACCTTATATCAGTTTCCTACAGATTCATGTATATCTATAGGTTACTTATAATTATTGATCCGTATAGCAATAGCTCAGTAGTTTTGTAACCCTCATGTCCGTTGTGGCACGCATTTACTGTTGAAAATACAATTTTGGTGCTGCAAAACCTTATCGCATCGGGAAAAATGACTGCATGTGGATTGATTGGGGCAGCAGCGAGATTGCGGTGTTTGGATTCTGACTGAATCTGGTTGATACCTGGAAGTAACCAAAAAATTAACACTCTAGTGTTAATTTAGACGGCATCACCCTGTTGCTATCCATCAATATTTGACTGGATGGTAGTCACTAGCCTGTATCATGCCTTTGCTGGTCCTCTCCGCAGAGGCCAAGGGCAGTAATGGGGACCAATTTCCAGCCATGATTTTCAAGAGCAGATTGCACTCTGTAGCTCATCTCAAACTGCAAAAATGGTGTCAGCTCAGTCCGACGTGGTTTCATTCCCATTTTGCTTTCCTTCTCTGTCTCCGCAGCTGTGGAGTCGCTGCATTCCTTGAATGACCAGATTTCCCATTTTATCGTCAACAAGTCAAAAACACTGGATGAAGATGAAGAAGCCTTTTTGCCCAGCGAGAAGGAATCTCTGAAAAATGCCATGATGCTGATGAGGCACCTCCTAATGGATGCACAGGTAGGAAATCAATAAACTCCCATCTGTTAGGACATGAGGAAGGTACATTTCACAGATCTGGAGGCATTTTTATGGGCAGTTTTAGCGGTGGAAAACATTAGTCCCTGACACACGTTTAAAACCGACTTTGGCTTCTGAAATCCGCAGCTGCGGGGAGGACATCTCGGTGCGTGGAGCATGCAGCTTGTGATGGGGCTGGATCTCAGGTTTGGGAATGAAAATGGCTCTAAAGTTTCAGGAGAAAATGGAGCAATATACCCATCGATGGGAATCCAGCGTCAGCACTAGCAAAAGAAAATCATTTTGTCATGAAGCATCTGTGCTGAATGCCAGTTTTAGAAGTGCCAGACACATAACTGGGCTCTTGGTTTAGCCATGCTCTAAAATGCCAGTTAAAAGCCATGAAACGATATGCAGATGTTTCTTTGTGCCTTTGCTGCTTCGACATAAAATCTCTCACTCTGTAGTTTTACTGTCTTCGAGCGTGCTTCCTTCATCCTATAAAAAAAACCCTTTGAAATATTCAGTATATTTATTTTTTTTTATATTCCCTTTTGGTCTTTATTTGTAAAGCCCGGATGGAAAATGGCAGCTTGTATTGGCGGTCTGGTTTCGAAAACTGGGTGGTCTCCTCTCCCTTCTCCTCCCCTAAGCCCTAAAATCACAGGAATCTGGCCAAGCAGGTCGAAGACTGTCCCGAGCACTTCAAAGCTCTCCAGGGGTGGGCACCCCACAGCCCCCGCTCCGCGCTTTGGCCACTCGCACAGGGGATGTTTTGTTTTTCGGAACATCTTGTTGGGATTTCCCATATTGCAGCTCGTGCCCGTCGCGTCTTGTCAGAAGCCTAGCGAGAAAATAAAAGAGGAGGAAATTATTCCTGTAAGGATTAGCAAAATAATCTTATTCAGGGCTTTTCCTGATCGCTACCCCATGCTAAGCCCGGGTTGCCATTTTGCAATACCAACGTGGGTCGGTGCCGATGGTATTACTGCAATTACCCGGCGCTCCGTTACCCAGCCGGCCCCAGGGCCCACGTCCCTGTGACTTGCTGCCGGCCCTTTACGGGTGCCCAAATGGAGAAAGTAAACAGAGGAAGCTGCCCGTTTTCATGTTTTATTCCCACGTTCTCCCGTGCGGAGTCTGGTGGTTATCTTACCTGCTTCTCTCACTTTCAAAGCCTTTGGTCCTAATTACTTGGGCTAGCGGGGGTTTTGTTGCACGCGAGAAGTGTCCTGGGAATCCCCGGTGTTGGCAACATGTCTATTTTAACGCGTGATATTTTTGCACGGGGCGTCGATCCAGGCTTCGGAGGCTGCGGAGCGCGCAGTGAGCAAACCGTTACCGCTGCGCTCAGGATTTGGGCTCTCTGAGTACGGTGTTCACATCACTTCTGTACGTCTTCGGCCAAGTCCCCTCCGTTTACCCCAAACCGAGGGAGTGGGACGCTGCTGCAATGTCACGGAGCACGTGAAGGGTTCGATAGCGCACTTGGATTTGCTCCCATAGCCCGTGCTGCGGGTGGGAATACCTCTGGAGAATCAGGCATGAGAGCGGGCAGATGCTTACAGGCACCTGCATGTTGCAGATAAAATAAACACGGGGCAAAAAAGTGCCTATTGATAATCCCCTTCTGCAGGAATTCTTTTTTTAGCACCTGAGAATTGCTTTACTAACCTGTCGGTTGTCCTGAATGCATATTAAGCGCCGCCTGTGATTGAGTGAGTGACTGATTAAGGGGATGCTAATAACAATGGGGAAATGTCAGGTGCTCCTGCATCCTCCTGATGCGCCTGGATCCCTTCCCAGCAAGGACAGGACGGTTGTTTTGCCTGGGATGTTGGAAGGACGACAAGGTGGGAAGCGGTAGTGATGAGGAAAAGGATGGAACTAAACAGGTCACAACATCAAGTACAAAAAAAGACCCCAATAAAATAAAGCCTCTGAGGAATGAAAGAAACACGAGGCTGGCAGCAAGCTACCTAAACAGGGATGTCACCGCCAGTGTGTGCATATAAAGTACGTACTAACGCTGACTGCAGAGTGCCCTATGGCTCTAATTACACAGGAGGAAAAAATATCACCAATGCAATTATTTCCCTTTCCTTACCTGATCTCATTTCTTCCCAGCTAGTGGTTTTTATGGGGAGATGGAGCCCCGCAGCTCTAAACAAGATTGATTGCGCAAGGCTCTGTACAAAGATAAGCTGAAATCCAGTGCTTGGCCCTCTAACTCCCTTTCCTCCCTTTCCTCCTCTCTTGGCGGGGACCTGATTTGGACTGGCAAATAATTTGAGGAGAGAACATCCAGCTCGAATATTTGGGTAGAAATTAGCTGGGCCGCTAACCCACCAGAAGTGACTGATCAGAGGGGACGGTTAATGGGCATTTCTCACTTCTCTGACACTATTAATCTGCTTTTAAACGGAGCCCACGGGGATGACCGTCTCATGCCTGCTGTCCTTCTGGCGTGGAGAGAAATTGTCCAAATTTCAGTAGCTCTGCCTGGACGCCAGCAAGCCAGGAGATATGGCTGAAGCAAAAAAGATCCACCACGGAGCTAACTTTGAACTTGAGTCATTTTGGTTTTTGGCTTAAGATGAATCATGAAACCAATCAGACTTTGGAAAACGCTGTGAGCGTTTTCAGAGCGGGCGGCTCTGGGGACCGTGCGCATCTGTCTGTGAAGATGCAGGTCCCCGCTCCCAGCAACGTACCACCGAGAGGGCAAGATACCAAGGATGCTCATCAGCACGTAGGAGAGGGACCGCAGCACAGAGGCATTGGGGAGTTTGTTCAGGGTTCTACAGGCATATTTTCTTATAGCCAGAATTGGGACTCCACGCTCCTGAGTGTCAGCCCAGTCCCTTCATTAGACCATATTTATTTCTCCCTTGGCTTCGTGGAAGAACCTCTTTCCCCCACCTGTTTTGTCAATTTGCTCTACCTTTCACTGATTTTCATGCCTCAGTTTCTGCAGTACTGGTGTACGGGCAACTGTGGCAGTAGCGACTATGGCTTTATAGGAGAAATTTGCGGTGCTGGAGGTCGCTTGTTGGTAAACACAGAATAGAGAAACAGTTGTTGAATGGGGGGAAAAAAAAATCACCTCATCTCCCATATGTGACGGGGCTTTCTCCATGGAGAACAGGGCATTACCTTGCACGTTTTGCTCTCCTCCCGCCTACAGAAATGTCATTGATGCCAACTGAAGTAGCATTGGCAGGATGAGTGCGAGCGTGGTGCCAGGAGCTGCAGTGCGGGCTGGCCGAGAGGTACGTGGGCCCCGTCAGCGGCATTAAACCGCGCGTGGGGATAGGTAATAAGCTGCGCGGAGTCTCTCGGCAATAGGCTGTCAGCTCAAATTCTGCCCAGGGAAGACAGTGATTTAATGAAAGTCATTACAATCTGCAGGGATCTCTTGACCTCGGTGGTCTCCATCCATTACGCGCCCCGGATAGGATTTCCTCGTCGTGAAAATACCCCGTCGGAGGGTTGGCTCGCTGACCCGCACGCTCGCTGCCGGGCTGGCGCAGCTCTGGAAAGGGCGCCTCAGCCTCCTGCCCAGTGAGGGTTGGAGCTTTGCATCCAGATCGCTCATTGCTCAACGTTTGTTTCAGGTCTGCGGCATCTTCCTGACGTCAGTCTGGAGGTATAAAGGCATCGCGTTCCCCTAACCAGCACTTAGCGAGTCATCATCCGCATAGCGGAGCTGGAAGAGGGGGAGAAATCCGCGAGGAAATTGAAATAGTGTCATATGAACTAAAAGGTGTACTTAGGTAATGCGGGTGCATAAAAGCAGACGGAAAGAAAAGGTGCATTTATTCTATATGACATGTTCCATCCTCCACATAGTATAGGAATGAATAAACAATTTCATTTCTGCCAGACAGCCCCGTGCTAGACGCTATCGCAGGGATACGGCAGCCTATGATAGATTGTCATTGTTGTCAATCATTTCTGACAGCCCTATTATGCTTGGAAAGGATGTTTGCTCTGTGCGTGTTGTTTTATAATCCTCAGAGGTGGAATTTTATAGCCCAGCAGTGTTTTTTTTTCCTCAGACGTTTCCCTAAGCAGGATTTATTGCTTCTGAGACACACGTGACGTGAATCCATTATACCTTCAAACTTTAAATCTCCCCCCAGCTTTGCCTAAATTACTTTTTGTTTTGTTTCGTTTTGTTTTACTTGACTTTCTGCTTCTAATTGCTATTGTGAGAGACTTAACTGGCGTGGAGCAGAAGGTACATAACATCTAAGGGCTGAGTCAGACGCATCAGCTCTAATCGAGCCGTTTGCCGGAGCAATTTAATGGATTGCAAAGGTGCATCCAGCCTCAGGCGTAGGGCACTATTCTCTCTTATATGAAAGAACACATGTAATTTTTCTGGATGCCTGACCTTAAAAGCCAAGCTTTCAGGAAGTTCAGCGCATTTAGTTACTTCCATAAAGTGTTTAATTGACTTCAAGTGGGTTTTAAGTTCTCTGGCAGAAGTACCAGCGTTTCACTCGGTTCCTTTCCCAGCAGTGTTGTGATTATCGTCGGGACCCTCTTAGGTGTTGTTGTAGAAGGAATGAGTAGACATAAAGACAAGCTCCTGGCTTGGACCGCGCTTTTCCGATGCAGTCGTACCACAAATGATGACTTCAGGACAAGATTAGCTTAGTAACCTGGTGGGGCGCCTGGCTTAATTTTAACTGCGTTTCAGTCGTCGTCTCGGCGTGAGAGCATGAGGATGTCAAGATATTCCATTGCTTCTCTGCTGAGGGGTTCATTTCTTTCTCAGGTAAAGACATAAAACAAAGCTGGTGGTACTTCTAGGCTAAGTTGTTAACAAAATAGTAAGGTTGTTGCCCAAAAATCATAGGGGAAAGAACCCTTTCATTGACATTCAGAAGTTGTTTGTTTTTTTTTTTTTAATCTGGTGTTCTAGCACTTTACGTTGAATAAAACGGCTCCAGCTCTCATTAACTAGTGGGACAAACCTTTAGCAAGTGTTTACCAAGACAGGTCCATAGATATTGCTGGAAGTTGATACCAGTTTGGGTAGAGGATTTTGCCCTCTTTTGTTTGGAAAACATTTCAGTATTTCAGTTGTCACCACTATAAGCCCTTTAAGTTTGACACTGGGATCCTGTAAATAAATCATTTAAGGTGAGAGTCTTTCCATTTTTGAAAAAAAGGAAAAAACCTACTTGATGACTCACTTTTAGCCGTTCAACATCCCACCTGCTGTTTACCTTTGGTTTTTTTATATTAGCCTCCATTCCTTTTCTCCCCCAGAAAAAAAAAAAAACAACCCAACACTTAAAATTTCTTGAGCTCTTTTACATTATAATCTTTTCTTCAGTAGTCTCTGTCGTCTTTCCGAGGCAGGCTGTTACGGAGGTGGCTGTGATAATAGCTGCAGAACTGGTGGCAGAGCCGTGTTATTTCATCAACTGACCTTTAAAAATAATTCTTATTTTCTGCAGAGGTCTGTTGTACAAAACCAACTATGTTGTTGCAATATTTTGCTTGCTAGTTAAACACTTTCCACTATCTGCTTTTCAGACTTTCAGCAGACTAAGCTTCAGGAGCAAAACCCCAGGGCCTTTATTTTCACGCGAGTGGGTCATATTAGTATCAAGAGGAAGAAAAATGGCAGGAAGGGTTTGCTCTTTGTTTCAATAAATTTAGGTTATTTGAGTTCTGAAAGCATCTTCACCACGCTGACGTGTTTCGGCGGATGCAGAAATAGATATGAGGTTAATTCTCTGTTACAGAATATTATCAAAAAGCAATTGTAAATTGGCGTGCATGGATGGCAGCAGTCACATTTCGTAAGCTGGTTTGGCTTGGAAAAAAGCTTCAGTTAAAATCAGGATGTATTTAGGGGAAAGCCTGAAAAACAAACTTGCTGCTCCGCACGTTGTATTTTTTTTTTTTTTTTTTGCATTAATCTTGCCATCCCATTTCCATAAGAAGAAATCTTCTCACCCACTTCTGAGCCAGCGGCACATCTGCTAATGATCCCTCTGAGGTCTCGTCGGAAAGGGAGCACAAAAGACTCTCACTTCTGTTGTAGGAGGGGACGATGAAACACAGAACCTAGCAAGCTTCGTCGAGGACCGTGTTGTGCCTAATGACATCATTAGCATGTGTTAGACGAGCCTGGTTTGCGGCGCCTGTCCCTAAACATGTACCTGACAACCCACCGCCTCTCTTCGTGGTCGGGGAGAGGAAAAATGGCTTTGTGGACTGTCTCTGTTAGTTCAATGTATTTGGAGAATGATGTGTTGTATAATGAGGGGAGATCAAAGATTACCCTTCGAATAGGTGTGCTGCAACGTGCGTGCTGCTGTCTTCACCAGCACAGCTCTGCGCATCGTTAGTCACCCACAGATGGTGGGGCTGGGTGGGAGCTGCGGTCCTCCTGAATGTCGTACCTTGGGCTCACTGATCAGTCATCGCCTGGTTTTAACCACCCGTCATTTATTGATTCGTACAGGGTGGGGTTTAGGCTGACTTTCTCTGGCCTTCATTTTTAGTGTAAGGGAGAGACTTTCTGAAATGTGTGATGCCATTCAGGTAGTATTGAGTTAAACGACAGAGGAAATTTCCTTACTGCGTATAAATGGAGGAAGAGATGGGGCTCGCGCAACCTCCGATGTATGACTGAAGAGGCCAAAAGCCTCTATCGATCAAACTGATCTATCTCAGGTGTCTGCTGCCAGTGAAGGAAAAGCTGATCCAGATTTAAAGATAATTTTTCTCTGAGTAATTAAATTTCATTTATTTCCAGGAATTTAAATCTGGAAAAATTGCCTTGCAACAAATCCGTGCTGGCCTGCTATTTGAGCCAAAGTGGCCATGGCTGATTCAGGGTCTGCTTTAGCCTGTTCTCGCTGTAATTCCAACTCTTGACCCATCCGTCTTTCACCCCACGTCCCACACTGGGGTGGCCCCATGGCACCACCGGGGCTGTTGGTGTTTGGCTGGCACGGGAGGAGCAGGTTTGTCCAGCGTTTTCCTCTGTCTGACACCGATCCGTGTGATCGGCCCGGTGCTTGGATGCCGAGTAAGAATAGTTGTCGCTGTACATTTTTCAGTGTTATTGCTTGGCAGGGTTGTCATCTGAGGGTCACCGTGGTCATTTAGCTACAGCTGTATCCTGGCCAGCCTCCGCTCCCGTCCTCCCTTGGGACTGGAAAGAAAAAGACAACTTGAATGTGTTAAATCCTTATCCGTACAAAACATGACTGTCTGCATCCTGAAGAGAATCTAAATTCAGCTGGTTCCTCACGCGTGGATGCTTGTTGTTGCTGAGGCTCCTGCCATCCCTCCGTCGCGGTGCTGTGTCTCAATTTGCTCCTCGCCGGCGCGGTGCGGCGTGCGGCGCAGTTCTCAATGGGCTTTGCTCTGTTGCTGCAGACCTGAGCTGGGGGCAGTGGGAAAAAAGCAATTTCCAAGTCAGGGAGGAGACCGCCACTGGGCTGAGCGCTGGGGGGCGGGGAGGAGGTCAGCTTAAACGATCCGAATCTGGAAACGAAGGAGGACTTGGGAGGGGATAGAAAACTCCCTCATGGTGGGGGACAAACCTGAGCCGGGACGATGCAAAGGATGGATTCTCTCGCCTACCCTCGCTGCAGCAAAATATTTATATCACTAAGTAACGGTACTGAAAAACAACATTACAATTGCCACCCCTGAAGTCCTGTAAAACCGGAGCTGATGGTAATGCATTGGGTATGAGATGCTTCAGCACAGCGACATCGGGTTGGTTCTGCTTTCCTTCTCCCTCTTTCTTATTTTGCTCTCCTTTGGTACTGGAAAACGCTCATTATTCTGAGTTAAGTTTGATATTGCCGGGTTGAAAGCTTAGAAATGCTTTCAATATTTGCAGCCCTGCAAGAGTAAAAGATTAAAAAAGAAAAAAGAAATAAATCATCACTTGTACAAAGAGGAGAGCGTAACCTCATGTTTAAAGGGTCCAGGAATGAGATTCTCAACAGGTCTGTTGTTCGCATAATTTATTATACATTAGTACTGAGTTTTATGTTTTTATTCCAGTATGGAGGGCAGCAAGAGAGAACGGTCATGCTGCTGGAGAGGTAGAAGGTGGATACTGTATAGCAACAACTCGGCGTTGTGCTTCTGAGAGGGAGAAATATGTATATGTCTATATCTGTGTGTGTATATAAGGGAGTATAGCACTTGAGAAAACAAGATAGACACCTTTCTTCACGTCCGAGGGGAACCAAGACTGACTAAAAGAGAAACTGCATAAAGAAGCCGAGATCTCTGCAGGCAGATCTCTGCAGGTAGTAGATATTGCAAATCGAGCTCAAACCCAGATAATAACCAAAATTCCAATTTCTCTGACTCCTTCACTCCCCGAACGCCCTCACACCTCTGAGCAGGTGGTCCAGGACAAAGCGTTTCATACGCCGAGTCCTGTCGAACGCCAAAGCAAAGAAGATGACAATTTTGTCTCACTTAAAACACGATGTATATTCATGACGGGGGGATGTGTGTGTGTGTGTGTAAGAGCTCTGCAAGCTTTAATTAGAGTTCATGAGAGATAAACGAGAAGTATCATCATAAATGTAGAAGAAGCAATTAGGGGAGACCAGAGTGTATCTGCTATCGCAGCGGTTTATCAGCAATGCAGATTTTCAGTTAATAAGAAAAGAAAACCCAATTGTGCAGCCAACAAATGAAACAGAAAATCCTGGTTATCTTCGCTCCACGCTCAGGAAGCGTTTTCTGCACCAGTCGAGGACGGGAAGACTCAGGAAAACGTGTTTTATTCCCTCCAAATGCTCAGTATTTTTTCTCCTGCCTGGAGAGACTCTTGCTCCATTTCTAGTTAACAAACAAGCCAAAAAAAAACCCCTGTATAAGCCCCCGAAGCGAGCTGCATCCGTACCCTACCGCCGCAATAAGCCACTGGGAAGCCCGAGAGCTCCGTCACGAAGGAATTACCTCTCCTGAGTCAGCTGCAAACTTTCCCCCCAACCTGTAAGCTCAGGGGTCATCAAAGCTGAGCCCAGCTGGGAGGTGGGAGCCAGCCGAGCTTTACATGCCTATTTTTGTCGCGGAAAGACTAATAAATATTTAATGGCTTCGCGAGATAGAGCGAGCGTTTGCGTTCTTTCCTCGTATATCAACAGTTGCTTTAAGGGCTTGCTTGATAAAAATTAAGCTATTTTTCCGAATTCATGCCTCGGATGGTGGATAGGGAGCTAATTTTGCAAGCAAAAGCTGTCTTGTTTTTGAAAGCAAATTCTACTGGAAGAGCTGGTTTTTGAAAGGGAATGCTGGCCTGCTGTTCTTGCTGAAAAGAGGCAAAAATATTCAAAACAGCCATGCGAGTTAACCCTGGCAGCGGATCTCGTCCAGATGTTGCAATCCTTTATATTTTAACTCCTTCCAGGCCGTAGGCTAAGCTGGTTCCCAATGAAAGCACCCATGTTAAATACGCTCTGACTGGTTTCATTTGCACAGGGCTTTGGCAAACTCCGTAGATTTTCCCTGGACTGAAAATTTTCCGAGCGAGGAGATGGTTTCACTGGTTGCAAGACCCCGTCATCACTTAAGATCTGCTCTCCCTATTGGGAAAAGGTGCCTTTTATCCTTTGTGTAAATTTAAGGATGTAATTTAATTCCCATCTTCCTCGTTTATCTGTGAGTTGGGATTAATATTTGCCTACTTCACAGTGATCGTGTGAGGCTCTTCATTAATTAATGTGTAAAAGCTTTGAGATCCTTAGGATGAAAATTGCTTTAAAAGATGCTGTTAATAATAAATATCAAGTAATGCACCTTGGTACCTCTTAGCAATAATTGGTCCTATCATTTCTGCCCAACTCTTCCATGAATTAAAAGGCTTTGAGTGGGACTGGAACCACGAATGGGATTGGGACCAATTAACAAGTAATCATATGTCAGTTTTTATATCCTTGACTCTCCTGTCACGGGGCTCTCGGGAGAATCTCCATGGATTTTAATGGTGCGATGTCAGAATTCAGCCCCAGACATGTTTGTGTGATAATTGCCGGATAGCCTGCGTTCTTCTGGTAACTTGGTTGCTTAGTGATTAAGCTCAAAGCAAAACTATGCTAGTTTAATATTAACGTAAATGGAATTAGCCGCTCTTTCTGCAAGTTAAATGTTACACAAAAATTTTCATTACAAGGAAAGCACGATTTTTTTTTTTGCTTTTGCTATTTGAATTTAATTAACTGTTTTGTTGAAATGCTGGTAGTTTTCGACCTGCTCTTGGCACTTAACCTCCATGCTGGTGTGCGGAGGCTGGCTCTTATGGAAAATCCAATAATTTGCTTCTCAGTCACCCACCTCAAACTTTAGATTTCAAGCACGCAGCACTTACTCTCCTAAATGTGGAGGTTCTGAATATGTTTCCCATGTAAACAAAGAGCTCACATAAAGAAATTACCGGATCTTTCAAAGATACCAACATTATTTCTATGGAAGGGGAAATCACCGAACCCTGGAATGAGAGGCGGGATGGAGCCAGGAGAAAGGACAATGTGAATTAAGACCATGCGAATCAACGCGTAAGAAAGTCGGTGCCCAGGAAGGTGCGAATTTACAGCAAAGCGTTTCCCCTTTAGCGGCAGCCCTGGCAACCCCTCTTACTCATTGCCGAGCATGAATTGTGCCGCACGAAGCGCACTGTGAACACGACTGGTGCCACATGGGGGAGATGTTGAAGAAGAGCTGGATTGCTCCAGTCCTGCGCACCGACTTCCCGGGACAGAGCAGGCCGAGGTGTTTAGGAGCCTAATTCCTTTGAATTTTTTTCCCCAGATCATAAACGTTTAAATATCCCGTACCAAAGGGGTCTGTGGCATGCCGTCTGAGAAATCACCCCTCTTGGCACGAGAGTGCACGCAACGTCTTCCAGTTGCTGAAGGGGCTTTTGTAAGCAAGACCAGGAAGCGATCAAGCAAGGTAAAATAACGAGTGATGCAGTCCGGGCGTTGAGTCTCTTCGTGCGGGAGGCAGTGCCGTGTTTTAGCATCCCTGCATCCCTGCCTGCGCTCCTGTCTGGCAGGCGGCGGCTCGGAAGGGAGGGTTTGGAGGAGCGAAGGGCACTGGCGGGCGTGCGGAGCACTTAGCGGCGATTTCTTGCTGCTGTTACCTAATACGCAAAAAGTAACCGTAGGCCTCTACAAGTGGCTTGTGATTTACTCGGGCCCACCGGCCATCTTTCTTGTTCCTTCTTAAAATAATGCTTTTCGCGCTGCCTGTGAGTTAGTGGTTAATGCTTATTTATGCATGAGAAATCTCCGTAGAAATGGCTTTAGGGAAAGAGAATAAATGTACTATGTGAAAGCCAAAAAAGTAAGGTTTTCCTTTTGAAATACCTTTCCAATCTCCATTCTTTTCTGCAGTGGTTTAAAAAGACGTTTGCATTAGGACTCTGATATATTTTGTAATGTTCCAGCAGCTAGGCGAACAGGTAGAAGCCAGTACATTTGTAAAGAGGGTAAGTTGTGAGCACAGAGGTGGGTAGCCTGGGGGAAGTCGAGATATCCTAAGTCAAGATATCCTGATTTTCCAGCTTAAAAAAAAAAAAAGACAAGGAAAAGCCACAAATGCGCAGCTCGTCCCCCAAAGCAAGGGAGCGCTGTCCCCTTTGAAAATGTGCTTCAGCTGACTTCAGGGGGGCTTTGGCTCCTCTTTCAAGCATGACCTTCCTTTTCTGGCCACAGACTGCCAGAGGCTCGGAGAACATAGCAACTTTTTTCTCTTAGTCTTTCCACATAGAGGAATTCAAAATCGCTGCATGATGTGTGCCCCAATTAATATTCCCCAATTGTTTCAGTTTCCCTTCCAAATGATGTCAGTCTCCTTTATTTTTGGCATAAGGGTAGTAAGAGTAATGTCTGTTTTTCTCCAATACTTTATCCCACACTTTTGTGTTCTTAAGAATCTTTACTCATCTCAGGATTTATTTTTTTTTCTTTTTATCCATCTGGTTTTGTCTTACATTGCAAAAGACCTTAGATAAAATAATGAAAACTGTCTTAATCTATTAATACTCAGTTTGTACATTATTAATAATGAAGGCAGTGTAATTAAGCTGCAGAATGCACAGTGAACACAACATTAAGATGTCCTTAACTAACATCTGTGGCTGGTGCTTGTCTTATATTGGCAAAAGCCACCAAGATTTTACATGAAAACAGAATTTGTGTCTGGCATTGCTTTTACAGAATACAGTGACTTCATTTTTCACAAGCTCCTCGTCAAAAGAAAGCGTGAAATCCCTAGCCTCCGCTGCAATGAATGCTCAGCTCTATTTCGGTTGTATTTGAGGTGCAGGTCCCGGTCTCAGCATCCTTGTTGCTTTGCGGAAAATTTTTTCCTCTTGCGCCCTTGGTCGTTGAGCCGCTGGGATGCGGTGGGCGGAAACTCCTCTCTAAGAGGCGCGTCTTCTCGTCTGCCGCTTGCAGTCCCCTCTCCCATGGCAAACCCTGGTGAGCCCCGTCCTTGTGCCTCTCATACAGCTTGCCCGCAAGAAGGACAGCGAGCAGCAAGGTGCTTCTCCCCTTTTTCATCAGCAGAAGCCAGAGGTTTGATCCTCTACCTGTGCCGCCCCGAGGAGTGACCCGTATGACACATCAGATCTCTTGAACCGGGGCCATCAAAGGTGTCTCCGTTTCAACTTGCTCCCGAGAGGGTGGCGGGAGATCTTACCGTTAACGCACACTTAGTGCTGCAAGGACATCACTGCCGTGTCCGGCATGCCCCATCCCTCCCTCTTCGACAGCTTCGAGCCGCTGGCGGGGGTCCAAAAGGGACCTTCTGAAGAAGAGGGATGTTTCCCAGGGCGGGTGAGGTATCTTTGCAAGGGCTGCTATTCCAGAGCAAACCGCTTCAGAGTCGTTCTGAACTGTTTCGCGTGAGATTCTTCAAATGTAGGCCAAACCTGGGGCAAATTTTCAAAACCTGGCTTCTTTGACTTTTCTTAATGTAATTCATTTAGCACGCAAAGTTGCATTTACACAAATGGCATCTGGCCCGAAACGGGAGCTGAAGTGGTACTCGGAGATCCTTCCTGTGCGGTTAACAATATAAAGGAAGCAGTTCCCATGATTACAGACTTCTTAAAAAAAACCCTCTATGAGTAATGCACTTGAGTCTCTGTCAAAAAGTCACGCTGTAACTCTCATGAGTTCACGGAACCGAAGGCGTAATTATAATTTTTCCACGTGGCCCAACTGCCACTTCCACAGCTGTGACACCGCTGGGGCGAGGGGGACAGAGGCTCTTCCAGCTCCGGGCTCTCTGCTGCCTGCACCGGGGTCATCAGAGCCCTTCTCTGGTTAATCCTAGGAGGGAAAAGGCTAGCTGGAAAACGCTGCTGGTATCTTCTTCCCTTGATTCTCTGACTTGGCGAAGGGGTACTAGATCAGAATAAGTGTTGATCTGTAGGTATTTGCTCCCACTGAGTTTTTTTACTGGGTTCCTTCTCTACCACACTGACGTCTTGTTAGAGCTGGTGGCATGAAAGGAGCTAAATTCTTCCCGATTTCTGGGTGTAAAATTGGAAATAATGGGGAAGCTTCAAAGCTGCTCGTTGCGATCACTCAACGTCGTCCTTGCGGCCAAGCCGCGGCTCTGCTCCGCTCCCCGTCCCCCGTGGACGGTTCCTTGCCAAACCATCCCAACGCTTCATTATCTTTTGTATGGACTCGAGAGGAGGAGGACGCTGTTACTGCCCAAAACACGGGTGGAAAAACATCGCAGGTTACTGTCCAGCGCAGTAAAAACCAGTGCACTTTGGTAGCAGGTACTGTAGCTGGGGCTTCATGTGTGGGCACATCTGAAATGAAAACTGAATAAGGGCTGTTTAAAGGGTTTTTTAAATAGCATTTACAGTGAAAAGTTGCGTTGAATAACTCCGCGCTCCCCACTCATCTTGTTAACGTAACGCTCCCTGTCAAACCCCAAATTATTAGCCGACCTGAATCTTCCTGCTGCACTTACGTTACTCACATGATCAGTGATGACTCCGCACAGGCAAGAAAATAAACCAGTCCTACGGCTGTGTGAATGTATCGGCTCCACTGGGAAAATGCAGTGTTTGCAAAAGGGGGCTGGGGAATTCGTAGTGCAAGGGGTTTTATTGTGGCACGTTTGAGAGTGGAGTACACAATGGAGAGTGAATAAAGACCTTCTAAAAACACTTGGCAGCAACTCCTCTAAATCTTTCAAGGTAGGAGTTCCTTATTTTAGTTGATTTACTGGTCTGACAAAGAAGCAATCATCGTTAATCAAAATAACTCACTCCTACTCTGTGTATGAAGGCTGAAGTTAGATGAAGGTCATGGAAAAGAGATGACAAACTAGCCTGGGGTGTTTAGCGGTTGGAGTTTTTTAGCAAGCCCGATCTAGAGGGGAAACAGATTTTTGCAGATTATTTTAAAAATGGATTTTGTAAAAAAGTAAGGTTTGTATCTACAGCAGGTTCACAGATGTGATGTTCTTAAGTATGCATGAAGGGATGATTTCCTGACTGCTTTTAGCAGCAAGAGGTACTGTATTGGAAAGCATTTGGTATTCTCCTGGAGGCAGGGAGGGAAGTAAAGATGTGGATAAGATATGCAGGAGTTGAGAAGCGATACGGGTCTGTGGGTGCCAAACCACATTTTCTGAGTAAGCTTCAGGAGACTGAGCCACTGACGCTTCTGAGAAATTCCTCCCTTGTGCATAATTGCGATTTCTATCATGTGCCTAAGCCCGTTTCCATTTAGGTAAGTGTCTTTCCTTGCCTTTTGGGGGTGCAGTGCCTCGTTGCCCCGTTCCTCGCCCTAGCCCGCACGGCGTCCCACCGAGGAGGACGTTGGTAGACACCTTACTCAGCAGTTTGCTGATGGCTGAGCCCCAAACAAGGCAAAGCGGAACAGGCAGGAGCCCAAGAAACCTTCCAAATGCTTATGCTAATGGCTCTTAACAAGTTCCATGTTTTGCCTTGAAACTCGCTTCTACAGCTAAAATGTTATCTGTGCTCTGCCTAGAAGTAAGAGAGTAATATCTAAATTCAACCAAAAGCAATTAATTGCCCGAAACAGTGAGGACTGCCAGTGCCTGTAGACAAGATCAGTGAGCATTTTGCTGCCAGAATTATCAATAGCTCTCTTGCCACTGGCATGTATTGTTAAGGAACTAAGCCGAGAACTGTGTATTCCACTTGGATAACACAAAGTGTGACCTTAGCAACGACGGAGGGACACCAAGTCCCTCAGAAATTTTATTTGAAACGGAACGTTTTGCACTTGAGGTTTATTTTGTATTCCCTGTTCTTCTTGTCCCCTGGACACATCTGATGGGTTTCATATCTTTTCATTTAAAGGCTTCCGTGAGTTTTTTGACATTTCTAAAGAATACGCTGATACATTTTTTGTTTGCATAATCAGTGACACAAACACTCCTGGGGACCGCAAACGCTCACGAAAAGCGAACAGAAGATCAACTCCCAAATACTGGGGACCAGTCCAATATTAGGAAAGCTGTAAGTCACCATATAAATAGCTTACACCTATGCCAGCTCATGAATTAAATTATATTTCCAAGGGATCTCTTGCGGCAGCCTACTAAAAGAATATATTATGTGCTCGGAGGCAGCGTCTGCCTGATACAATGAAAGGGGGATAATTAAAGGCTTCTCAAATCCCAAACGTGCCAGCAGCTGCGGGTCCGTTCGGGAAGCGGCTCTGGGACCCCCATGTGTCCCTCTCGCAAGGATGGAAACCCATTACGTGACACTTGCGGAGAATAAACCTGGAGGGAGAAGAGCTTCTCTGCCCGGGATAAATATGTAGAAGTAATCCACTGGGAATCATGCAAAAAAAGTGGTAGCAGGTGGCAGCACTTCTTTTCACCCTACAGAATACATATTTAGAGGCAAAATGCAGAGGAGGAGCCAATTAGTGGGATTATTGAGCTTCAAGAGGCAGGTGCTTGCATTCCAGCTAGGAAGCTGCTGCTTCCTATTAGATGGAATGCAGGTGCTTTACATACAACAGGGGCTTTGGCCACAAAGTTTGGTTAATTACAGAAGCAGGGAATAAAAAGAGGTAAGACTCGACGGTAGCTTGTTTCTCAGTGAACAAAGGGCCCATAAGGCAGCCTTAAAACTCAAAAAAAACTGGATTTTCGGAGCTGAGCAATTATGCCTGTTCATTGTGGAAGTCATAAAGAGAAGATGATGTGTCCTACGCGGTCTTTTGAATGGTGAGGAATAGGGAGACGGCGGTAACTTGCACTTGTATGATATTGCTTCGGGATGTAAGGAATAAAATGGCATGAAAGTTTTGGCTTTGAACAGAATAATAGAACTATGGCCACACATTCCCACTTAAAATATAAGAAAATGAACAGCTGAGAACAAACCTGTGGGTTAGCACCAGAGAAGAGGCTAAAATAGAAATCCTTTCGCTCGTCTGGCTGTAGCTCTCGCTCGATCTGAGCCGTTGCGTGTCTTTTCCCGGCTGCGGAACAGATGGGCCGTATCGGCGGAGCGCTGGGAGCGAGAGACCCAGCCAGCACGGAGAGGGCACGGTGCCCGGCTCCTGCGGGAAGGCCAGATTTTGCAGGATTCACCAGCAACCTGTCCTGGATGGCAAAGGAGGGAACCTTCACGGAGCTACAAAGCGATGATTAGTTCGTCTTTGTCACAGTTTAGAGCCTTGAGGTCTTTGCCGCAGGGAAGAAGTGGAAAGGCGAGCAGGAGCTGTGCCCGGTGCTGGCAGAGTGGCGGGGAAATTTGGGGAAAATCGGGTAAAATAAGGATCCTGTGTGCTTGGCTTAGCTCTGGCTGTGCGTGTTCTGCAAAGGATGGCGAACCCAGTCAGGGCTAAACAGGACCCGAGCGTGGGTTTCCAGTTCTTTCACGATCAATAAAAAGCAAGAGAGGGAAATAACTTTGCTGAGGTGTATTTTTGGGCCGTTTGGGCCACGTTTCCGGTTAGTGAGGTGGCAGCGCCTAAGCATTTTGGAGTGTCTTTGCTGCCTGAACCGTTTGCTCTCGGCTGTGCGCTGCGTTCACCCGTCGGGTTTGCCGCACTCCGCTTTCCGGTGCGTAAAAGAAAATGCCTTGGTTCTGCGAAGGACGCTCTTCAGCAGGCAACCGGCTTCCAAGACAGCGAAGCTCTTGAGACCTGATTAATTGGTGTGAGCGTATCGATAGCATTTTTTTCTTGCCATTTTAAAACACGGTCGCTTGTAAGTGAGAAAGTGTAGTGGTCGAATACGGTCGCAATATAGAAACAGCGGTTTCCCGGCATGTCACGGGATCAAAGCTGAAGTCAGTAGTTTTGAAATGGTTGTAGTATTCATAAGGGACGTGAGATTGAATGGTTACCATATGTAGATATCGTTCTTTCTGTAGAAACATTTATTTTGGGATTATTTGCATACAAACATGCAGATGTTAGACCCGGGTCCCATTTGCTGCAGACAACTCCTGGGGAGGGCAGGTCTTGTCGCAAGCTGTACGCACGCTTGCGAGGAAGAGAGCAGGACTTCTGAAGTGAGGGCAAACCTCTGAAGCTTTGGGTGACCCTCTAAAATGGGTGGCCTCTTGGGCTCCTTATCGTCACACCACCACTCCAGTTATTAAAAGTGAAGGGAGTGCGGGCACTGAAAAAAGCTGCTTTTTTGTCCATCTCATTGACTTTCTGTGATTGCTGAACAGCGTTTGTAACCAGGAGCGAACAGCGAAGCCCCTGAGCAGAAGAATAGGTGGGTAAAAAGCTGCAGTAGAAAGAAACGTCCTGGATAATACAGCAAGAACAACACCGGAGGTTTTAAACAAAGCTTTGCTCGGTAGGTGTCGCACAAAAGAGGGCAGCCAGAAGGCAGCCCGGTTTCTGGCACAGGCTGGTTGAGAAGCACTTGGTGGTATCACGGCGTTCAGCTGCCTCGGGCAAAGGAGGTTAGCTGGGGATCCTAGGAGAGAAGCCTCAGCCTTCTGCTCCTTCTAAAAACGAGAGCTCTGAGTAATGCCTTTTTACACACACCCCACACCCCCCCAAACAAGGGAAGGGCTGGAGGCATTTGGGACCGATCCCAGGCTGAGGAACTGGCTGGAATTTTTTTGTGTGTGTGTGTGTTTCTGAGGCTTTCGTAAGAAACTGAAGTGAGAGCTGGATCTGGGATGAAACAGCCCAGAGAGCAGAGAGAGTTGTGAAAGAGCTGTAATTATCTTCTGACAAAGCAATTAAAATTTGACAAGCAACGGCAGTCTCGGGCAGCAGAATGAAGCTTATGGAAGTGGACAGGGCTCCAAATGGGAGTTTCAAAGTGAATCCAAAGTACCGGGGAGGGGTGGGGGGAGAGTGCCCGAGGCAGAAACCTGGGTGACATTCCGTGTGAGTTATACCCCATGGAACCACGCTTAACTCCTCAAATCTGCAGACAAATAAGGAATTGCCTCCTGCCTATGTCTTTCGCGGGGGACTGTCGTGATTTTCCCTTCTAGGGTCTCCAACGCTCCAAACTGGTTTAGCTAAAGACTGATCTTTTTTATTTTTATTTTGTACCCTGGTCTTGCTTGGACTTTGGGACGGGAGAAGAGCAGAAAAGCCATCATGCTTGAACACGTTCACAATCGAGGGTCGAGGGCTTTTGGGCATTTGAAGGTCTGCAGAGAAAGGCTGTACTTCCTCAGCCAGGTGTGCTGCTGGGTTATTTTAAAGAAATGGCTTCATATAAATTTCATTACTGTGTGAAGGTGGATATTTAGTCTCTTCTGCCTGAATTTTGCCGTTTCCTACTATTTTAACCAAGGCTTGTTAAAGAGAAATGGCTCTCTTTTCCTCTTGTCTCTCAGATGTGATGAGAGCGGCATACACGTATGTGCCTGGCTACTTTTTCTTTGTGGCTGAGACCCACCAATCAGATAAGCTATGAAAATAAAAAAAAAAAAAAAACAACAAAAAACCAACCGAAAACCACTTAAGGACTGTCACCAACTCTGACATGGCATTGTGTGTGAGCTCCACGTTTTCTCACATTTGAGAAAACTGGCGCAATAACTTGCAAATCTGGAGGAAACGTACGTGCAGGTTGACTGCACAAATGAATTTAATCGTTTGCACAAAATCTGGTTTGCTTCTTCACACTGTAACGACACTGATCTGATTATTTTTCTTTGCTTTAACTGACAAAATGTATCTCATTGCTGTTTGAATAATTAATGCTATAGCATTCGGCTTTGATCCAGCGCCATGCCAGGAAGCGCTGTGCTGTCCAATCTGCTGCAAAACAGCATTTTCTAGTGCATTATTTTCGTTCTAATGCTGGAATATGGAAAGCCCCTGCAGTGCATTGGCTAATGTGGCTGCTTCTGTCTCTTCATCACAGCAGTTGGCTCTTCCCTAACCTGTGAGAGCTACAAATCCCATTAGTTTAAAAGCAACATCAGCCTGAGTATCTTCCTGCTTGCAAACTCCAAACTGCGTTTGTCTATTAGATATATCTACAGACTCTGCTCGTAATTGGGGTGGTTTAAAACCCGCTGGAGCCGCAAAGCCCCATGAAGTGGGAAGTCAGAGGGAACTTGTACAAGCTTTGCGCGGTGGGTTTTGCGATGCAGCTTCCCATTTAGGTTGGAGAGCAGTCGGATCTCTGCGGGGAAAGCTCATCGCGGCCGCTGCTGTCCTGGCTCTCGGAGGCCGTATCTGCTATGGGGTAGGCTGGTTTACCTGGGAAAAACCTTGGAGGTCCGTTTACGACTTCTCCGAATGATCCACGGGCCTGCTGACCAGAAGGGAAAGCCCTTCCCTCGTTTTCCAGAGGGAAGAATATTAATAATGTCGCCGTGCCCCTCTCATTATTGCGTGGTGGTACAGCAAACAGGGGGTGTAACGGGGAATATCAAATAATATAATCGCAATAATGAAACAGTATAATCAAGAATATAATCAAACAGATGATTGTACCCTAATAGGGAGCGCGCCCCCCATTCCCGGTGCAGCCTGTGGGAAGGCTGCCCGTGATTCCGCTGAGCACACAGCCCCGGAGCCTTTCTGCCAGCGGAGTGGGGCAGGGACCCTTTGGATCCAGCATCTGCCCTTTGCTGTAAATTAATTGAGAAGGGCTTTTTATTTTTTTTTTTCCTTTTGTGATTTTCTTCCTCTTGCACGCTGCAACCCTCAACGCCCTTCTCCTCGGTACGACGCTTGACCAAACGTGCGTTATCTGGTAGGGTGGACCACCAAAGCAAGAGCTGGAAACACTTTTGCTTCTTCAGCCCTGCTTCGCTACCATCTTGCAGAGAGGTCTTGGACCAACTGCTTAACCCCTCACCGTCTGTTTTTCCATCTGTGAAGCACAGAAAGATTACCGTCCTCGGCCGTACGAGCGTTTGCCTTGGGATGAGCCGGGTGGTTATTTATACAGCCCTTCATGATTTGAAGGGCTGCTCTAATCTGTCTTTCATTGCTTTAAAGCAACAATGGCAGAAGGTAATGGCTGAAATAACTTGCCGCATCTGCCCAAGTATCAGTGAGCATCCGATTGTGCCAGACCTCTCAAAATGCGCGGAGGAGAGTGCTTCTGCGCTGACTAAAAATCTATCGTGTTTTTCAGTTCCAAAAAAATGCTCGCAGGGTGGAGGGAAGGCAGGTGGGTGAAGTTGTACTAAACAGTTCTCGGTACATTTGGAAAGTCTCCTTTCCGTCTGGCAGGTATATTGCTTTGCCTGATAAGCACTGTAGACGCGCTGATTTGACAGGATAAAATGCAGCAAGCGGCAGCATTAATCTCCCCGAGCCAAAGGAAAATGATGTCTTCCCCGCAGATCTCTCTGCCTTGGCAGATCCGAGAGGCTGCTGCCAGGAGCAGAGGTGTTCATCGCTGGGGGCTCCCCCTACAGTCCCAAAGGCTTTGGGCTGGAGATATGGTTTGGGTACGCCTTGGTATCCCAAATTCTCATGAACTACTTTAATTGCTTGTCACCGAGCACTTGCGAAAATCACCGCCTCCTTTGCAGCTCCGGTCTTTGGGGATATGGATGAAGAAGTAACAGAGTCTGAAGTTTGTGCACCTGATCTCTGTTCTTCTGCCGCAGGCAGAAGGAGCTGCATGGAGGACAGTGGTGTGACACCAATACGAGGAGAGGCAGAAATGCGAGGGGGATGAAGGCTTTTGCAAGGTGGACTGTGGCGTGAGCTCCAGCAAATCTAAGCCTGACCGTGTGGGTGATGGATTTGTTGGTACTGGGACAGTCAAAAATCAAAGGGCTGATTCGATGTGTTCCTCATCCCCACCTCCATCCCCTGTTATTCATCACACTGTGATTAGAACGAGGCGTATTGGACTGAACAGAGTTAGAGTCCAACTTCTAATCCAAATGTTAAAAAAGCCATAGGTCTTCTAATTAGGAAAATAAAGTTTAATTCTGATAATTGGTCAAAAAGACATGCTTGAATTTCAATTTTGCTTTTTCTCTTAGATGGCGAAGAGCGATGAACAGCTCGCTGTTGAATAAATGGACATACTTTGCTATACTTACGGCGGCGGGCTAACAAGACGCTTTCCCTCCTGCTGTGTGTTGGGGGTCTCTTGGTTCCTTTCCCACAGGGGAATTTATAGCGAGGGCCCTTGGGCGGGTGGGCTGTGCGTATTGGCGGTGCATCAAAGGGTTCGCTCTGCTCCCAAACTCATAGCCGGTAAGCCCGTGAAGGTTGTGACATTCAGTAAGGAGGCACGGCCTCACCAAAAATGACCAGGGACCAGCTGGGGAGTCTGCTGTTACCACCTTATGCAACCCCCAGTTAGCAGGATTTCCCTAAGATTACTGATATGAGCAGGACATATTAGCGGGTAGATAACTCCATTTGAGGTTTATTTTCGGAGCCTGATCAAGAGTGTGTTGAGAGAACTAATGGGCAATGAGGAAAGAGATTGTTTGCTGTGTTAAATGATCATCCAAACAGCGTCTCTGAAATACAGAAAGGAGAAGGAGAGGGCAGGCAATGGTGTTTTATTACTGGAAATCTGATGGGTTTTTCGTAATTCTAGGATAAAAGGAGGAAGCAATTAAGCAAGAAATCTAGAGGGACTTTTGGAGAAAAAAAATAACCCCCCCAAAAAACCCCAAACCCAATCGAGTGCATTTGTTTTAAGAGCATAAAGCAGAGCGAAGCTGGTGGCGGTACCCTCAGGCCGTGCACCTTCAGATGGGAAGAACATCGGGGAGCGTTAGTGCTGAAAGCTGATAAGGGTGGTCCAGTAACCCTCAGAGAAAGGGACATAAAAGCAAAGTGCAGTTCCGGGTAATTTTCTGAGCTAAAAATATGGATAAAACAGAGGTAAACTTCCGAACATCATTGTTAATCACCTAAGGAGCTGGACAAGCGCACCCTGTAGGTGCACGCCTGGGGCAGGGTGAGTTGAGAACGCTGATGTCTGGCAAGAAACTGGGGATTTCTACTTGAGCCTTTGATGCCAGTTATAATAGGGGATAATTTCTGAGTGGAAAATACATTAAAAACATCATTGTTTCTAAAGTCTCCCGGTGAATGTTGTTCAACTTGAGCTTCTTGGTCTTTTTCTTTCCTGTACTAAAGGGGTCGCTGTTACTACGCAGCCTCCACCGAGGGCTTTGGCTCCCATCAGGCCTGGCTAGAGGTTTCTGTTCTCAGCTTCCAGTGATTTCAGCATGTGTCTCCCATTTCCTTCTCTTCCATCATTTCATTACTCAAGTAACACCTATCTGGGTCTTCTATAGTTGTCGTTAGGTTGTGAAGATTTTCTAATTTTTTCCCACTTGGCACAGGGAAATTAAATTGGTTTTAGCACGCCAACAGTTAATTTTTAAAGGCATCCTTCAGTTGTGCAACTTAAAGAATATCTAAATCAAATGCAGTAAGTAAGAATGGGATCTCTCCTGCAAATTTATAGGTGGCAAATTAAATGTTAGGGGGTCATGTATTCATCTGTCAATGTGTAATGCAATTAGAGGAGATAATTGGGCAAACTAAGTTTTTATTGAGGGCTGAAAAAATGTATTAACTTGCCTTCATTAGCTTTGGTAGCAGCGCACTGTCATTGGGGGTGGGTGTAAGCTGCAAAACTGTGTCGGGATTTAGGATCAAGGCAAGAAATTTTCCAAAGAGGAACATACATCCAACCCGCTTTCTGAATGTCCCACGCTCAGCTCACAGGAGAAAGAGCGTCCTACGTTTGCTTTGCTTCACGTGTTGGTTGAGGTGGGTTCAATAACTGGAATGGCGGGGGCAGTTGTAAAGTTTAGAATTAGGAAACCTAAACCTGCTTCTATTTTTAATATTTTTTTTCTAAGAAAGGTTATGAAAGACATCTGGACATCTTAAAGAGGGTCACAAGTGTGTCACGGAGGAAGTGGAGAACTTCAGGTCGCTTAAAGAATCACAGTCCAAGATATTAGAAAAGTGACTTGAATATAAATCTATAAAAGTGCGACTTAACAGTGTTCGATGGCAAGGTTCATGGTTCACTCTGTTACTTACAACGTGGGAGGCAGCAGTTTATGGGCCCCTTTGCTTTCTAAACTTCTCGGAGAGAAGGGTGCGGCTGGATCCACTTCTAGTCCCAGACTTGGTCAGCGGTTTATGGGTATGGGGATTATGTGGAGGCATTTCAGTGTAGCACTTCAACATGTGATTATGGGTCTTGCGTGACTTAGGAACAGCAGTAGTTTGAGGTTCATTAACACTACTATAACAAATCACAAGATTAGATTATATGATTTTCTAGCAACACTCAATTAGTCAATAATCAACAATTTGTTATAATCAAACACAGTGATTTATTTAAAGATTCAACAAAGTTCCCTAAATCAAATTGCGTACAAGCACAGATACAGAGGTTAACCTATGATTAAGAGGTTTCCTTTTCTGCAGATTATAGTAAATTTGGGTAGCCAATGATTTATGGGGTCTTGAGATGATTGACTTTGGTCAGTACTTTGCATTGTGGCCACAATTCTTGTCAGGGGATCTTGGCAACTTTCGGTGCGGGCTTGTCATCCAGACAAGAGGGGTTTCGGGTGCGTTTCCCAGGCAGGAAGAGTTCCAGGTGTGGTTGGGGAGTTCCTGATCACCCCAACTTGCTGCACCGGCACCGGGACAAGAAGGTACCAGATTGTCTCGACTCACTGCCCTGGTAGGCAAGGTCAGAAAGTACCAGACTGTCCCAGCGCACTGCGCTTGCAATTGAAACAAGAACAATGTTGGGCCCATTGCCCTTGTAACTAAAGCAAGAACAATGTTGGCTGGTGTTGAGATTGCAATGCGGCCCCGGGGGGGGTCTGCACCACCAGAAAGCAGCGGGGAGGCATGAAGACTGGGACGTGAGTTTGGAGTGCCACCTTCTGCACGTTTAACTGTCCACCTGGTTGTTTGTATACCTTGCGCGTGTTCATGACTTCATATATTCTATCGTTTTCAATAGCTGGCGTGTTTCAGGGATTGAGTCTGAAACAGTCTATACAGGAAAAAGGCAAAACTAAAGTCTGGAACAGGTAGGTTTAGAATTATTACCACCAAATTAAAAATTGTGCTTCAGTACTCAATGATAGAGTATTAAATGACATACCAACAATTTTGTTAAACTAAATTAAGGCAGCGCGTTTGATTTAGGCTGTCCGAGCTTCCTATTCACCATGTGTATGAAGTCTTGTGGTAGTAATTGACTGGCTGTATTCAGAGGAAATTGTTTCTTTATGGCTTAAAGTGGAAAGATTCTTCTAGATAACCATATATTGCATCCAGCAGGACCCTTCTCTAGCACATTCAGCATCTGGAGAAAGGAGCAAATAGCAAAAAAATTAAGGGAGAAATTGAAGAGCAATGGCCTTGAACTGATGTAGGGCCCTGATTCAGCAAAGCACTCAAGCGCATGTTTAACTTCTAATCTCCATCAGGTTTCTTGAAGGGGTTGTGAACCCAAAGGCTTTTTCACGCTTTTCCACTCTTTTCCAGTTATACCAGCAGCTCTAACGAAAGATATTAATTCCGGCTTTGTTTCTTATGTCTGTGGACCATTACCTGGATCTGCATTGCTGCTGCCTTGCACCGTGCAACCTGCCACGGCACGGCAGGGACCTTGGGTATTGATGCTTATTGATTATGGGTGCTTATTGATTATTGCTGCTTATTGGTGCCTTCAGCACAGGCTCTTCTCCAACCCGATTTGCAGCCTCAGGGCTAAGATTGCCTGGGATTGTTTTTCATGAAGTGACATAAACACACTATTTTTATGTTCTAGCTGGAGGTAGAAAAGGGTTATTTCCCACAGCCACGGGTTTGAGTTAATCAAACAACAGTGTGTAGCATCGTAGTGGGTTTGCCACCGCAATTTAAGCAGCACGTAGGAACAGCCACCAATGAGGGGAAGGGTGAGCTATTGGTACAAGCCTGAATTCCCTTGAGAATGAGCATTTAAGGTAATTACTGCACCATTCCTTCCTGTTTCATGTATGGGAAGCTCTGGGTTAATTATCAAGTTCAGAGGGAAAAGCACACAAATAGGAAATTTGTGGGTTTTGAAGAGGTGCTTAAAGGTGGCATTTTGTCTGGCGTGAGCCATTCTGTTCAGTTAATGGACACAATGACAGTCTGCTGCTGCTTCATAAATACGGTCGGAGCCGTTTACAGAAGCTAAGCCAACACAACGAGCAGAAGAAGGGGATGTCACACCTTCCCCGCGCGGAGCTGGGGCTGCCGGGGCACAGGGGACGCCCACGCAGGCAAGGCGCCGCAGGGACGGCATCGCTGCGGGGAATTAGGATAGAAATATGGCCCCTGGTCCTACGGAAACACCCGGCTCGGGTGGCAGAGGAGGAGAACCCCGACGGGGGTTTAGCTGTGAGTTACTGGCAGCGAGTTCCGCCTGTCCCCGTTGCTCAGCCACCACGCGCTTTCCCTCTGCTGTGGCATTTTTATTCTCCTTCGTATAGGAAACCGGGCAGAGCTGATGAGGTCTTCGCTTGGGTGTCCAGTGCAGGAGGGATGACGAACCCAGCGGGTCCTGGGCAACCTTTGGCTGATGCAACGGCTCTGTCCCCCCTGTGCCGAGGCAGCTGCCGTCCTCGCCGTCCCCCTCGTCCCCCGCATGCCCGCTTACTGGCGACGGCGTGCCCGCTGCCAGATGCCCTCTGCTGCAGCTGGAGCAGAGCTCGTTCGCCCGCCAGTGCTCCCCTCTCTCTGCAGCCTTTTCCAATGTCACGTCAGCACCGGCAGCTCCGGTGATTATAACGCGAGATATAAACGCAAATATAAGCCAGAGGGCTGAAAAACAAGCGCGGCCTTTGCCCTTCCTGCAAAGGGCGTGCGTTAGAGTCCGTCCCGGGAAAGCTCACGGCTTGGACATCGCTTTTGGGGCACGAGGGCATCAGGGGGGTTAACAGAGCATTTGTACTCAATGCATGGGGACCACCGTCATGATAAATTATGTGTCGGATAATCTTGAGCACCCCTGACAATCCGTGTTTTCTACAGGCAGATATCATTAGCTGTTGCTGATTTCTCCCTGAGGGTGCAGGAATTTTTGGAAACCACCGCTTTGGTAAAGCTCTCCAAGTAGGAACTGGATGATGATGCACAGCACTGCAAAACCTAGAATTTGAATGCGCTAGGTCAATAAACACCAGCAAGTTACCATAACTCACAAATTAAAAGCCCTAATTTTCACAGTCAGGCTGCAAGATCTAATTAAGGCTGGTGGTGCAGTTCAGTGTTTGGAGAGTAACTGCCTTGTTTAATTTATCAATGGGTTTTGCTACCTTCATTTTTAAAAAAAGTGCTTCCCGTAATTTTTCATAGATAAGCGTGATAAACTGGGTGATGTGAAGGGGGACCGCGGGGTGTGAGCAGTGCAGTCTCTGCAGGACTGGGAACAGCAAGAGCTTGTTTGGGGCCGTTCAACCCCAGTGGCGTTTTTCCCTACCAAACTTCTAGGTTTGGGTCAGTCCCTATACCCAACCTGTGCCGGCTCCTACAGCCGCTCCTACACCCCTTCCTCGGTACCGGGTCCATCTGCAGGAGAAAGCTCTCGTTCCTCTGTGGTTTGCATTTGATTATTACTTCTCGCTGGCTATTTGTTGGGTAATAGAGGAAGCTGCTGGGTTTATTTTGTATCCTTCATCTCTTTAAACAATGTCAAAGACAGCTAATGCCCACAATGGATGGTTGGCTTTTATAAATATGAATATTATTAAGTATAATTGGTACATCGCTATTGTATTAGCGGCGTGCGCCTCGGGCTGGGTGCCTCTGATGTATCTGCAGGCCATCGCGTGAAGTCTGGCAGAAGGATTAAACAACCCTCAAGTCACTCGTCGTTTCCTGGGAAATGAGCAGCTAATTGCAAAGCCCGCACTGCGCGGGGCTTCCGGGTGCTCCCCTTCGGCCAGGTTATGGGGATAGTCTTGTTACACCACGGGCTTCTCCTCGTGATAGAAAAAAAAAGTGAAGAAAGGGGGGTATTTATGAAAATTCATTTTGGATGCTTAGAGCAGCTTCCACCCTGGGAAACCGAGTCTTTGCGTCTCGGCGCCTTTGGGAATCAGCACTTGGGAACCAGCACGTCCCACTAGATCAGGTTGCCCAAGGCTACGTCCAGCCTGGCCTTGAACACCTCCAGGGATGGGGCCTCAACAGCCTCTCTGGGCAACCTGTCCCAGTGCCTCACCACCCTCACAGTGAAAAACTTCTGAATGTTCAATCTGAACCTGCCCTCTTCCAGTTTAAAGCCATTCCCCCTCGTCCTATCGCTACATGCCCCAGTAAAAAGTCCCTCCCCAGCTCTCCTGTAGGCCCCCTTTAGGGACTGGAAGGCCGCAATAAGGTCTCCCAGAGCCTTCTCTTCTCGAGGCTGAACACCCCCAAATCTCCCAGCCTGTCCTCCCAGCAGAGGTGTTCCAGCCCTCGGATCATCCTCGTGGCTCTCCTCTGGACATGCTCCAGCAGGTCCATGTCCTTCTTACGTTGGGGACTCCAGAGCTGGATGCGGTATTCCAGGTGGGGTCTCACGAGAGTGGAGTAGAGGGGCAGAATCACCTCCTTTGACCTGGTGGCCACACTTCTGCTGATGCAGCCCAGGATATGGCTGGTATGGTAGATAAAAGAGATGTGGCTGCCAGAGTATGGGAGAGGATGCTTTAGTGAGACTCTTCTCCCATAAGACATATAGGACGTAAAGCCCGCACAAATGGACTCCAACACTCCTGCGTACCACTCCTGAACTATAAAAATTTCCAGAACGGTTTTTATTTCACATTATCGGCTCTTCTAATCACCTCTCCTACTAGAAAATCACCCGGGAGAAAGAAACAATGCCACTGCCACAGAAAACTCACCCGAGTTGGCCGGTTAGGTTGGAGAGCCACTCCAATTTGGGCGGTAGATATCAGCTCCTTTATGTTCATCTGTTATCTCCACAATAACCCTTTTTTTTTTTTTAGCCTTCAGGTAATCAAATACCAGCTGTTAAGTAAAAAACAAGTATTTTGAATGTGGCCCCTATGTGCATGTGAACTACTCGCTTTTAAGGGGTAGGTGATTAGCTCCTCATAGCAGGGTTAGGCTTAGGCAGCCCCTTTTTCTGGTATTTAATTCTCTGCTCAACCCGCCCTCACTGTGCTGCGTACACAACCCCCCCGGTATCTGCCGCGCTGGAGCAAACGAGAGCCCTGCAGAGGGACGAAAAACCCCATTTTTTTCCAGGAAAAAACAACGTGTCGCGTTGTTATTCATCTAAAGCTGCATGAGAGCGATAAGCAGCAGCATCTGCTGGAGGGGCTCCCCTGCCTGCCCCGGTGGGACCAGTGCGTGGCCACCTCATCCTTGGGTGCGAGGTTCCTCTCCTGCCGTCCTCAGCCAATTTTCCTCATAAACTCCATTTCAGGTGGTTTCCTGCTTTTATCCATTGGGCGGTGCGTACGCTGCGAGAGCTGGGGGGGGGGGGGGGATTCCTTGCGCGGGGTTTCTGTTTGATGGGAGACCCTCGGGCCCTCATTTTTACTGAAGGAGCTAAATATCTTGCATCGGGTTTTTGAGCACCCAGCGCTCCAGATGAAGTCAGTGGGGAGCTGCGTGCACTTCAAGTTTCAGAGCCCATTTAGCTTTGATTTGCATCTGGTATCTAGGGCAAACTCTGGCAAGTGTCTTATTTCATCCAGTCTCGCCGTCGTCTGTGATTTTATCAGAAAGTCTCATGGTATTTGGTGTGCTTTTTTCTTAACGTCCCAGCTTTGACTGTCAATTGATCACGTCGGAACTGAATCATTCAGTTAAAAATAAAAGCCCGTTTCCCCTGAAACGTTGAACAACAGTCGGGAAAATGCAAGAAGCTGCAAGAGAAAGGGAAGACAAACCGCATGAAACCAGAGCTTTCTGTTGCAGGCATCTTGTGAGGGTTCTCCTGGCCAAAAAGCAGAGGTTTTTGGGGGTTCTGCGTTTGGTAACGCTGCAGGAGAGCGGGTGACATGCGGTAGTGGAGGAGTTTCTGGATGTTTCTATGTAATTTGGAAAGGCAGGCTGCCCAGCTCTGCCTGGTTTTATCACAGGCAAACGATAAAAACATTGGGTTTATAAAAAGTTAATGATGTTTTACCAAAGGGGGAAGAAAGTGGGAGACTGATGCCCGTCACCCAGCCTGTAGCAAAGCTGGGAAGAGCTCTCCTGGTCCAGCCCTGCTGGGTGATGCTTCCTCCGCCTGCCTGCTCTGGTGATGTGTGTTTGCTCCTTAGGCAAATCTCAGCAGCAAAAGCCCTAAAATGAAGAAATACTGGACATTTGAATGAGCTTAAATATTTTCCATCCTGGCCGCCTCAGGATGGGACTCGCTGCAAAAGATGGTGAAGGTGAACAGGACGGGTTGGGTGCGGGTGAGAGATGCTCTGTTTGAGTGGGGTGTTTTCTACTGTGTAAGGGGATAACCGACCAGTGGATCTGAGCCATTTGGTGCAGGGAGGCTGCGGTCAGGCTCAGCCCGGCACTTGTGGCACATCCTGATCAGCTGCCGCCTGAGCCAAACATCATTCACAGAGTCATAGAATCACAGAATGGTTTGGGTTGGAAGGGACCTTGAAGACCATCGAGTTCCGCCCCGCTGACATAGACAGGGACACCTCCCCCCAGCCCAGGTTGCTCCAAGCCCCGTCCAACCTGGCCTTGAACACCTCCAGGGATGGGGCAGTCACAGCTTCTTGGGGCACCCTGGGCCAGGGGCTCACTGCCCACACAGTCAAGAATTTATTCCTAATATCCCATCTAAATCTACCTTTTATTCAGTCTAAAGCCATTTCCCCTCGTCCTATCGCTACATGCTCTTGTAAAAGTCCCTCCCCAGCTCTCCTGTAGCCCCTTTAGGCACTGGAAGGCTGTTATAAGGTCTCCCCAGAGCCTTCTCTTCTCCAGCCTGAACCCCCCCAACTCTCCCAGCCTGTCCTCCCATTTGCCAGCCCGAGGTGCAGAATGGAAACGTGCGCTTTGGCCGAGGTGTCCCCGTAGGCATTAATCTTGCATGAAGCTCTCGAGGCTGCTCTGTCTGCAGCTCCCCCAGCTCTGTTTGCGAGAACCAGCCGGCTGATGAATGTTTGACCAAAGCTGCCTTTCCCATTTTCATTTTTTCTTTCTCTCTCTGCACACCCAGCGCCGTTTCTCACGTCGCCGGGGGGGTGGCAGGGAGAAGGTGGCTCTTTGCCCGTGGCTCTCCGGTCCCCCGCACCGCTCTGCAGCCCGCGCCGGCTCCCCACGTGTTAACGCCGTGCATTCAGCGACGCGTGAATGGGAAAGGCAAAATTCCCTTTATTCGAGGGCAAATTCCTTAAATTAAAGGGAAAAATCCCTTCAAACACGCAGAGTCGGGGAGGTTTCCCGCATGGACGGTTGCCCTTCCGTCCACAGCCGTGACTGCTGCTTCGGGCAGAGGGTTCTAATTACAGACATGTAATTGCTGCGCCGCACTCGGCCGTTCCGACGAGGGACACTGCAGGCAGGGCTGTTCCTTGGAGAAACACCAGCTTTGGGCTTCCAGCGCCGGAATGAATAGCTGGGAATATTTCTTCTTCCTTCTCTCTCCACCCCGGCGTTCCCCAGGCTCTGCAGATCCTGACTTTCACACACCCGGGGAGGAACAGTCAGTGTTATCTCAGGCCCGTAAGCCAAGGAAAGAAATATGAGGACAAAAGAGCAGTTCTGGGGTTGGGTTTTTTTTTTTTTGTTCTTCCCCCCGCCCCCAACTTCATTAATTCTTACGTTACTAAATCATCCCGTGATTCCAGCCTGCTTTCTTTAGCCAGCCGCCGGTGCCCGGTGGAATCGCCCTTTCTCCTCCATTGTATTCGCCTGTTTTCTCGCAGATAATAGTGAACGCCGCATCTTCCATCACAACTCTTCTTGGAAAAAGCGCTCTATGTGGCAGCCACGCTGCCTGACAAGGGGACACCCGGGTGGCACGAGGGAAAAACATCATCTACGAGCCCGTAAGGGGCAGAATCGGTGCAATGAAAAGCTTTTCGTTGCTATTGCTGTCGCGGAGGTCCCCGGTGCGCAGCTGCTCCTCAGCATAACATCGCCAATACCGCCGCAGCAGAAATCAAGGGGAAATTTTCATTCTAGCTGGGCACGGCGGCTGTAGCTGCCAGAGACCAGACCCCACAAACTGGGGGGAACGAACTGGGGCGCTGCGAGGCTGCCGTTAGGGCTGGCTGAGCGCTTTGCCTTTGAATGGCTGCCTGCCTTAACGCGCGGCTCCGAAAACGCAGTTGGCTGCAACGGAGGCGTTGGTCACTCTGGCACCTCCTAACCCAGCGCAGCCGGGCACAGGGGGTGACGTGCCGTGATTTAATCACACCAGCAGCTGGAGTAGAAGCGGAGGTACGTGCCAGTGTGCGGTGGGGTGTTCTCATCTCCCATTTAATTACAAACTTCTCAACCTCGGGTTTTTTTGGTTTTTTTTTTTTCAGTGTAGCTTTCAGTGCGGACTAGATTTTATCGCCTTGTATTTAATTACTATGTAGAATCTGTTTAATTTACAAACAAAAATCTAGTAAGGGAGTACGACACAACAGAAGGGCACGTGCTTAAAAATAATCTAAGCAATTTGGGAGGCAAATGAGAGATTTTGGGCGTAACGAGAATGAGAAGTATGTGCCTAGTGCCCCGCACAGATACCAGCCGTGCAGCTCACTTGCGGATCTCGAAGCCTTTGAGAAGATAAATTGACATTTTTTGGGAGGGAGGAGGTTGGCCACAGGACTCGGTGTGAGCTCATCGCCAGCTGAGTCAGGCAGGATTGGCCCCGGAGATCACAGCTTGTCTAGAAAATGTTCACAGCCTGCTCAGCTGGCGGCGAGGGAAAGTTTGTGTTCAAAGAGATGTCAATGTTGTAGAACTGTTGGAGGATGAGACCTGGATGCCATAGCATCCTGCAGCAACGTGGGCACCTACACCTGGATTCCTCTCTGCTTCTGGATGGCGGATGAGGCACCCGCCGGGCTTCACGCGGTGCTTCGGGGCGGAAAAGTCCTTCTACGTCCAGACTGCAGATTCAAGGCCGTAGGGACTTGGAAGCTCGTTAGGTAGACACAAAAACATAACTCAGAAAATTAACCGGTTCATCGCTTGGGCTTTTCTTCAAAGCTGATTTTGAAGACCGAAGTTTCTGCTGGACTCTTTGCGCTTTTAGAATAATAGGCGAAGAAATGACTTGAGAAGAATTAGGCATTTGCCTCCTCCTTCCTCCTCTTCACCCTCGTAGACTCAGAAACTATTTCCCAAGCCCCGTCTGGGCACAAATCTAAGCGACCCTGGTAGAGGAGGGAGTGCACCGGCACAGTTTTAATTAGCGAGCTGCCAAGAGCCCGTCGCCCCTAACTCGCGCTGGAGGGGGTTGAGGCAGATGGTGGGACCCTCACCGCCCGCAGGGGCTCTGCCCCCCGTGTCCGTGTGGCGCATCGCCGCACGCGTGGATGAGCAGGGCTGGGTATCGCCCGTCCGCTTGTGCCTGGTGGTCCCTCTCTGTTGATTTAATTCAGGGTTGGAGCTCTGTGGCCGCGGCAGATGAGAGCCGCACTGCTTCACCCCAGAGCGGATTGCGGCCGGCGGGAATGTTATCTCTCATAAGGCACTCGGATCTGTTTGGTTTCGTGCCGGCTGTCTTCATCCGCAGCCGCGCTCGGCTGTGCCGCAATAGGCGTTGCATCCGCCTGCTCAGGAGGTGACGGCGGTGAGGCTACAGCCGCTGCATTTGTTTGAGGATGCGTTGATCCCCGGGCAGGTTTTATTTGGTCCTCAGTAAATGCCGGGAATGGTAAACGGCAGGTGCCAGGGCTCCGTTCCTCTCCTTTTAGAATCGTATATTCCAAAATCGGTGATTACCAGTCATTAAAAGCAACAGATTTCTTATTAACGAAGGCTCTGTGCCAGCACTCGGGGCTTTGCAGTTACATTTCCAGCGCTAATTTGGCTCAGCACCTCTCCAGAAGAAAGCCGTCTCCGTGCCCTCCTCTGACGTTTGCCGCTTGTAAGGGCTCACTGGTGGCACAGTGAGAACTCCAGAAAGTGTTTCGTTTAGAAACAGTTCTCTTCATACAGGTGCTTATTTCTTGTCCTTTATTTATTTTCATTGCTAATGGCGCTGCCACAGAAGGAGATTTATTAATTATTTTTTTCCCTGAAGCTTTTCATCGACTTTGGCTGCCGTTGGCGTACGTGGGCTCACGCTCCGCCTGCGCGTTTCTCATGGGTTTGTGTGAGGAACGGGTTCCCTCGACAATTTTCTCTATGGAAAGCGCCGGTCGGGTGGGGAAGTGCAAATAGGAAGGGTCAGAGGCAGGACAACTGGGAGATACGAAGAGGTCGCGGGAATAATTTGCTTAATAAGATGTGTCTTCCTACCTACGAGCAGTTAATGTTATGCTGCGTCCCCGAACCGTGAAAGGTTATAAATCACTTGTTTATCTACTTCATTTCTGGATGTTTTCATCCTCTGCATGACATTCAGGTCCCCGTCCCCTCCCCCTTTTTTTTTTTCTTAATCCTTCTACGTTTGTGCACTTAAAATCTTGTGGCAATTGTCCTAGTGAATAATTTTAAGAGTAAATTCAGGGTTTCAGCAGGTATTTTTCCCCGGGAGTATTGATTGTGAAGCTCGTTTTCTTTATTTTAGGTAGTATGCCGAGTAGATTGTATTTTCATTTTTCTCGTAAAATGCTGTTAAAATGTTAGGGGCATTTAAAGGGACCCAGGGAGAAGACTCTTCCCAGGGAGCATCCCATCGACCCAGGGCTGGGTAATCCCGGTGTACAAATCATACTGCCTTTGGAGGGGTCTGTGCGTTCCCACGCCACTGTGGTGTTTTTTTTTTCTGTTCCAGCGCGGACTTTTCCACAGTGTCTTATTATCAAAGTGGGCAAAGAGAAGAAATAAAAAGGAGGAGGCTGGAGGACTGTGTAAAATTCAGGGAGAGAGAAGAGCAGAGGAGGAGGAACATGTGCCCCAAGGCAACGGAACAGGCTGCGGGGAGGGGAGAGGACACAGGGATGCTTCAGCACTTCTTGCCTCTTCGAAATCTTATATCTCAAAGCCCATCTGACAAGTTCAGCAGTTTCCCTTGGGAGCGAATATGCTGGTTGAAGGAAAAAAAAAAATCAAAAAATCCCCAAATCATAAGACTGTGCAAGCCAGGTGGCAATATTGGCCACCTGGTCTCGTGGTGGGTCCGCGTCCCCTGAAATCTCGATTAGAAAAACCACGTTTTTAAAGGTCATCGTGAACTGACTGAACACTGCAGAGTCACCTCAAAGCTATTCTAATATTTTAATAGAAATATTTTAAATTTTTAAAGCTCATCTAAACAACTTTATGAACGTTCACGCCGGGAGCCCGGGTAACCCTCACGATCAGAAGGGCGTAATGGTGTGAAACGAGTGGTTTAATAAAATCAGGTGAGTTTTTCAGTGCTCAGCTATAACAAACCGGTCACGCAGAAAAAAAAACCCCAACCCTGTATTTCCTAACTCTAAGCCTAATGTGAGACATACCAAAATAACCTGTTCACCATCAAACTGAAAACAGAAAAGTAGGCAAAGTATATAATAGAATATTCCATTTTCCCCAGGTCGGGCCACTTTGTCCTTCCTTATATGATCGGAATCAAACCACCTGTATTTTCTTGGTCGCTTGGTTGTACGTAAACATTTACTAAATACATTTTATTGCCAAAACGTTTCTAAGGAAAGTTTATTTGTGCGCATTCTGTTGGTAATTCCTCTTGTAAATATTGTGTGAAGTGTCTGTTGGTTTGTTTATTATTTTTTTTTTTAAATATGAGCAGCTGTAGTGGTCTGGGAGACAGCTCTCATGAACAGATGTGTACATCAGGAAAACCCTATTATCTCGCTTTTGTTCACCAAACCTTGTTTATTTTTGGTGATTTGTGTTTCAAGCTGCAATTTTGTTATAGACCAAAGGTATAACAGTGGCCTTCAGAAGGGTGGATTGTTTTTTTGCCTTTACCTTCCCCAGTCCTGTATTTACCCACCTATAAAACGGAAACGAGTGAATTACCTACTCCAAGAGTGTTTCCCAATCTTTCCTTGTGGCCTGCGAGAAGCTTGTGTAAAATAGACTGGAAAAAAGTTGGCTGTAATTCAGTGGAAAATGAGGTGTAGCTGATGCATTTGGAGTTTCCAGACCCCTAACCAGTTCACATCAGCCTGACGTAGATGAGGAAACACAATAAGGACGGAATTTGGCATCTCTGAACTTCTCTCTTTATGTCTTTATTTGACTGCGGTCTAATTTTGGCCTTACCTAAATAATAGCAGCTTTTCTAGCGCTTCAGGAAAGGCAGCCTGGGATCTTCTCCTTTTGGTGGTGGTGGTCACTGTTGTTCTCCAGAAGATGTTTCGAGGCTCAGGGCAGAGACCCGCGACACGCAGAAGCAGCGACTGAATGCCTTTGTCCTCCCCGGGACGGTTTCCTTTCCCAGTGTACTCCCCCGACTAAAATAAATCCGGCACATGGTTCAGTGGCTCATACATCGCTGTTTTTTGATGCTGACGTTTTCCTGCGAGAAGAAAAGGAAAAGGTGTAAATCAGCTGGGCATTGTTTGGGTGATTTTTCTCTCTAAGCCGCCAGCAAACGCTGGAAATCTCTAAAAAGCGGAGTACAAGTGGTGTTAGTCATCTTAGGCTCAAACTATGTTCCTGCTGGGAAACTCAGTTTTTGAGGTGTTAAGGTCAGCGGGTGGAGATCGGGGGGGCTCGGCCTGGGAACGGCCCGTTGGCGCATTCCTAACGAGAGATTACGAAAACGAAAATCAAAGCACCTCCCTGATAATCCAGAAAAACGTCCTGCAGAGCCCTTTGCACCCCCAGTGTATGGAAATCATACTGAGCGCCAGGAACCTGCAGAAGTCAAACCCAGGGTTTTTTCACTCCTTTCCTTAGGCTGTTCTTCAAGCTAAAATATACATACCTATATACTTATGGTTATAAGAATAGAAGTGTATATAGATATATAAAATAAATGTGTGTGTCGCTTTGGGGGTGTATTTCCCCATCCCCCGCCTGAATTTCACTTTATTTCATTCCTTTCTTTCTAGCTCTGTCCTCCTTCAAGCTATTAATTTTACTCCATCTCTTTGGCACTGGCGTGTTTTCGGCACGTTCAGCCTTGTGCGTCATCTCACTACGCTGCACGTGTTAGGGATCCTTTTTAACCTTTGTTGTAATTGAGTGTTCCGGTAAGAGGTCGTTCGGGCTGCTTTTCTCCACCGCGAGGTGACGGGGAGATGGTTCTAGGGTCGTCTAAGAAGAGGGTGATATCCTCCTCGATTTGCAACGGGAACCTGTTATTATGCAGCTTGAAAACCTACTGGCAGTTTATGCACATACCTCGTGCCGCACACTCATATCTTATTTACTGTCCACCATTTCAATTAAGTCACATTTACTGCGGCTCCAAGGCATCTTTCCCCCCTTGAATCTCCGTTTCCAATTATTTCCCCCCCCCCCCCCCCCCCCCGGATGTCATTAGTTTGTATTATGCCCGGTTGCATCTCGTTTTGTTTTCTGTCTTTTTCGGTTAATAACAGCAAAACATAAGGGGTCACTTTGAGGCAGTGGAACTGATGGGCAGACATGAATATTAGGCAAGCTTGAAAAATTATTAGGGCGATGAAATCTTTCTCATGCTACATGCTAATGAAAACTCAGCACGTGGCTGGTTTCGAGATAATCCTAATTCTAGACTGATTGAAATATCATTGTGAGTGCTTCCTTCTAGACACGCGCATTCTAAACAGATACACATTTAGCTCTCCGTGAAACTGGGGTTCCTTTTTCTGCTTTTGATGAACTCTCGTCTGAAATACATTCGATGGGCGTTTGTCAGACCTTGTGAAGCCGCTGTCGCTTGACGTTTTATGCATCTTACGGAGCGATAGGCTCGCGTAGCCTGCTGAGCACGCGGGCGCTCGGTGTGTCGTACCTCCTGCCCGCAGCCAGCGAGTGCCTCCCGCACTGGTCACTGCGATGCGAGATGGGGACTCGGTAACCTGCTGGTCTGGGGGAAACCAAATACAAAAGATTTTTAAACAAATCTGGGGAAACGGCTGTACTAAAAAGCAAAATGCTTCCTTATTTTTCCTCTTGCCGGGACACGCTGGTACCGCAGGCACAGCTTTATTGGGGTGGTGGAGGGAGGTAAGAGTCGCTGCGGGAGCCGTGAGTTACCGCGTTGTACGGTTTCCAGCCATCGCTGTGTGTTGCAGGTGCCAAACGGAATCGGGGTGGTTTCGTGGCAATCAGGTGGTTAACGGGTTATCGCCGCTGTGGTCCTCGCCAAACCGTCACGAGGTGGCAGGCGGTCAGGCTGCGAGGGGAGGCAGCAAACCTTGACTCACGGGGCTGCCACGGGTTCCTCGTGTGCGGGGGGTGGGGTATGAAATTAAAAAAAAAAACAAACAAGGGAAGAGCTTTTCCCTGCACGACCCCTTTGCTGTGCTTTTGGTGACTTCTATTCACTCCGTGGCCTGAGTAAAGTCCCAATCTGGGCTCGGGCTCAAATAAACATCTGTAGCTGAATAACTGCGCTAATGCCGTGAACACACAATAAAAAGTGCAGATTGTGTGCTGGGTTGGTTTGTTGTTTTTTTTTTTTTGATTCGGCACAAGCAAAATTCTCTGCCCGGAATGAATGGCAGCTATTCATGTCAATGAGAGGAGAGAGATGGAGTCAGAACAATTTTACTGACCTTTAATAAGGCTCTCAGTCTATTTATAAATTGCCATCAATGTGTGGTTACGCGTTCCGCTACGGACAGATGGCAATAGTTTGGTACAAGCACTTTTTTTTTCTTTAATGCAGTAAAACCATTATGGACTTTGTCACTGGTTTTACTTCAGTTGGATGCCGATGCTTCGCTGCAGCTTGGTCCCTCGGTACCCCAGGGACGACTGCAGGTCTCTTCCTTGGCCTCACCAGCCCAGCACGCATGGATCTCCCCTTCTCCTCCTCCTTCTCTTCTTCCTCCTCCTCCTCCTCCTTAAGAGCTGCCGTTGTCACATCTGTTCAGAGATCCCCCTTTGCTCCTCACTAACCCTTTCATCCATAACGTTGTCCTTTGGCTTCACCTTGTCAGATATGGGTCATCTTCCCTTATCTATTGAGTTTAAGTTGCATGTGAGGGACATCGGCACCCGTAAGGGTGATGCCCGTGGATTTGGCACCTCTGAGAGCTGCACCAGTGCAGGAGGAGATGGTGGGCAGCCTCCTGCGTCGCTGTCTCTCCACCCCCGGGGAGCTGGTAGCTTGAAATAGTCTCTGTTAGTCCTAGTAGATAATTCCTACTCATTCCCCCAAGAAGATGTCCCTTGGTGCTGGCCTGACTCCCTGCCAGACCTGTCGGTACCCTTCTCCTCTCTCAGCCCTGAATCCGTGCTTGTGCACGGCCACACAGAGGGGAAATTTTTAACTGGTGGGTAGGAACCCACACGAAGGGTAAGGTGCTAGAGCGTCCTGGCCGGGCAGTACTCCCTGCCCAAAGCCTGGCAGCCCCTGCACCTCTACCAGTGTTTTTGGAAACACAGGGCATGAGAGGGACCTGGCCAGGCTGGAGAGGTGGGCCCATGCCAACCTCATGAAGTTCAACCAGGCCAAATGTCAGGTCCTGAACATGGGTCGGGGCAATCCCAAGCACCAATCCAGGCTGGGTGGGGAACGGCTGGAGAGCAGCCCTGAGGAGAAGGCCCTGGGGGTGTTGGTGGGTGAGAAGCTCCCCATGAGCCGGCAATGTGCGCTGGCAGCCCAGCGAGCCCCCGGCACCCCGGGCTGCATCCCCCGCAGCGTGGCCAGCAGGGCCAGGGGGGGACTGTGCCCCTCTGCTGCGCTCTGCTCTGAGGAGACCCCCCCGCAGTGCTGCCTCCAGCTCGGGGGGTCCCAGCACAGGATAGACATGGACCTGGTGGAGCGGGGCCAGAGGAGGCCCCGGAGATGCTGGGAGGGCTGGAGCCCCTCTGCTGGGAGGACAGGCTGGGAGAGGTGGGGGGGTTCAGCCTGGAGAAGAGACGGCTCCGGGGAGACCTTAGAGCCCCTTTCAGTGCCTAAAGGGGCTCCAGGAGAGCTGGGGGGGGACTCTTCATTAGGGAGGAGAGCCATGGGGTGAGGGGCAATGGTTTTAAACTGGAAGAGGGGAGATTGAGATGAGATATTGTGAAGAAATTCTTGACTGTGCGGGTGGTGAGCCCCTGGCGCAGGGTGCCCCGAGAAGCTGTGGCTGCCCCATCCCTGGAGGTGTTCAAGGCCGGGTTGGACGGGGCTTGGAGCAACCTGGGCTGGGGGGAGGTGTCCCTGCCCAGGGCAGGGGGTGGCACTGGATGATCTGTAAGGTCCCTTCCAACCCAAAGCATTCTGTGATTTTATGATATTGCTGCCCAAAGTTGAGTTCGAGGCGGCTCACCAGTAACAACCTAGCTTTGACCAATCCTTTTGGTACACAGCATGAGGAGATGCTTCTCTCGTGGGAAAGCTCAGAGATGCTGCTGCCCTTCCAGCAAAATCCAACGGTTGCAGTAACCCTCCATACTGCAGCGCATGCAGTTGGTTTAGGTCTGGTTGTGGTGTGCTGGTGTTTAATGGCAGGGCTGATACGTGGCTGGTGCACCACGGTCCTTCCTTTCACTGAGGGACCTCTCCTAGAAGCCTGACTGCTCTGTCTTTCTTAATAAAATAATAACTAAAAAAGAAACTTTGGAAAAAAAAGGGACCAGAATTTAAGTGTTTGTATTTCTAGGCAAAGGATTTGCTTTTATCCTTCTTTGTTTGCGGTGACCGTCACATGGGATGGAGACAGACCTATGCTCCACATTTAAGAGGAATGTGATGAAAAATAATTGAGCTCATCTCACCTCTGGGCGAGCCACTGCAGCAAGTGGGGGCGACGGAAACCTGCAGAGCCAGGCTGGCACCGAACCCTGCACAAGAAATATTTCCCGCATTAAGTAGCAGGAGAAAGGCGAGCGACTCCTTCCTTATTTATCTTCTGCAGTTGCAAAGATGCATTCATCCGTAGTCGTACCATATCGCTGCAGCGCTCCCCCGTGCAACCAGGTCCTGTCTTCACCCAGGGATGGTGGTCTCTCTTCAGGGGTCCGTGTAGGGTCTGCGGCGTTCGCTTTCACATACTCCCGCTGCCTCCAACCCCGTGACGCCCTTTTGCAAATCTCCGCCAAGTGATGTGTTTTGTTTGCCAGTCTCGTGGCCTCTGAATTTCTCCAGTTTCTGTGAAATTCTGGCAGACCAAATTACTTTTCTAATCTCATCCAGGCAGGGAGGCTGAAGATGCTTTCTGTGAGACATCTGCCTTTCAGATACTTTTTAGTGGCTTTTGATCAAAATCAGCGCTTTCTGAGAAGAACTTTGATCCTTTCTTCCCTATCTTTAAGGGACACACATGTAATAACAGAGATTAAACATTTTGTTACTAAAAAGTGAGAAAAGGCACCTTTAAAAATCATTTCCCATACTAACATAAAGGGTGTCCTGACAATCTCTCCAAGCGTCTTAATTCGAGGTGTATCAGCTTTCACTTATGTGAGTATTTTTAGTTAATTATTAATTGCAGTAGGGATTGCTTCTCAGCCTCAACATTGTTGTAAAGTGCTCGAACATGAAATCAGCAGAGTAAGACACCATCGTCGCTCGTGTGGGACTCTGCTCCCTGTGTTATCCCATCTACAAAACAGTATTTTGGGAGAGGCGGCCGCTGCCTCCCCCCGCTGACCCACCGTCAGCCTTGTCCGAGCCCCTTTCAGGGCTCTGTTTAACCCCCTTCCCCTTCCCCTTCCCCTTCTCCTTCCCCTTCCCCTTCCCCTTCCCTTTCCCCTTCCCCTTCCCCTTCCCCTTCCCCTTCCCCTTCCCCTTCCCCTTCCCCTGGGCATCTCTGTGCGCACGGGGGTGACATGAGATGTCTCCTTGTGTCTTTGCACATTGCCCAGTCTGCGTGCATACAGACGTGTAAGGAAAATTAGCGTGGTACGTCGGATTTTGCCTTCTCGGTTCACGGTCAGCATAAGGCTAAAATCTATTTTCTGAATTGCATCTAATAAAAGTGGGTTTACCGCCTTGTTTTTCTGAAATACAAGCTGTGGCTACTTGGTTATGAGTATCTCCCCATGGATTTTCCGACGGCAGAGTGGCGAGGCTGTGCTGCTCGGCGCACGCCAACCGGGCGGGCAGCCCGGCTACCAAGGAGCCTGAGCATCGCCTTTGCGTCATCCGCAAAGGCAGGAGTTCACATGGCTAACGAGGCTACCTGGGATTTCTGAGCAGCGTTAACAGTCTAAATAATCAATAAAATGAAATTTTAAAAAACCCCAAGAACATATCAAAATGTGTCGGTTCAAAATATCTCAGTAATATCCCTGTTTTGTCCATGCAAAAGTGTTGGATGGAGGTATTGTGGCAGCGCAGGATGGTAACGGTCACCATGGCTGGGGTGGGAGATGGTGCTTCAGGAGAGAGCCATTAGTGTGATTTATTGACATTGAGGAAAATCTTTAATTCTAGACTTTATATAACTAGTTGCTGGGTTTTTTTGGTAACATATTGAGCTGGTTTCTCAGAAATCATCAAGTGAAATCTCTGTCTCAGGCACTCATAATGATCAATTTTGGCCCTAAAAGCTGCAAAGCTGCTGATCACGCGCGTTCCTGTACTGCAGTTTACTGGATCCAAAGGTCCCAATCGTATACTTATTTTCTTTTTCTTTTTTTCATGCATATCCACATTCTTTACAGTGCAGAAGAGAAGGCTCATACACCTACTGAATAATCCTGTACACCAAAACCTCCTCTGATGTCAAGACAGGCCACCGCTGCCTGTTGTAACTTCAATAGACCCTTCAGTCCCGTTCAATATATTCATCAATGACCTGGATGAAGGGATGGAGTGTACCATCAGCACGTTTGCTGATGACACGAAACTGGGAGGAGTGGCTGACATGCTGGAAGGCTGTGCTGCTGTACAGCGTGACCTGGCCAGGCTGGAGAGTTGGGTGGAGAACCTTATGAAATTCCACAAAGGCAAGTGTAGGTACTGCACCAGTACAGGTCGGGGGCTGACCTGCTGGAGAGCAGCACTGTGGAAAGGGACTGGGGAGTCCTGGGGGACAGCAGGATGGCCACGAGCCAGCAATGTGTCCTGGTGGCCAAGAAGGCCAATGGCATCCTGGGGTGCATCAAGCAGAGTGTGGCCAGCAGGGCGAGGGAGGTCATCCTCCCCCTCTGCTCTGCCCCGGGGAGGCCACATCTGGAGTGCTGTGTCCATTTCCGGGCTCCCCGGGTCAAGAAGGACAGGGAACTGCTGGAGAGGGTCCAGCAAAGGGCTGCAGAGATGATGAGGGGACTGGAGCATCTCTCTGATGAGGAGAGGCTGAGGGAGTTGGGGCTTTTCAGTCTGGAGAAGAGAAGACTGAGGGGGGATCTTTTCAACGCTCATCAATCCTTAACAGGCGGGTGCCGGGGGGATGGGACCAGTCTGTGTTCAGTGGTGCCCAGTGACAGGACAAGAGGGAACGGGCACAAATGTGGCCATAGGAAGTTCCATCTCAACCTGAGGAGGGACTTCTCTCCTGTGGGGGCGGCAGAGCACTGGCACAGCTGCCCAGAGAGGGGGGGAGTCTCCCCCTCCGGAGCCATTCCAAACCCGCCTGGAGGTGTCCTGTGCCACTGCTGGAGGTGCCCCTGCTCTGGCGGGGGGTGGCACTGGGGGAGCTCCAGAGGGCCCTTCCAGCCCTCACCACTCTGGGATTCTTGGGTCTTTTCTTCGGCTGTAGTTTGACACAATATGGGGAAGTTTGCAAGGAGGAAATGTTTCTCCTTAGCTGCTGAGATAATTTTCTCTGGAATTATATTCTGGGAGGCTTCTGCTGATATTTTACATCACATGAAGCTAACCTCTTTGGCTTTGTGGCATATGTGTCTTACAAATGTGCTCTCTTCATAAAAGCTTCGGAAATGCTCTGAAGCCCGAGACTGCAAGAGCTCCAGCAAGGACCAAATTCGTGCTATGTTGTCATAACAACAAATAATGATTTGAAATGCAGATTTTTCATCTTTACTCTTTAGTTGTGATTGAAAGCTGTGGAAAATGGGGGATTTGCTGTACTGAGATTGTGCCTATTAAAATAAGAACGTGATAATGGAAGTTGGTAGGATGCCCAAGGGATAAAGAGTATGATTTATGAAGCATCTAAACCAAGAATTATATGTGTTTATGGGGTGTCCTACCCAGCTATTTCTATTCAGCCTGTAAGACTGGTGTCACCGCCAGAGAAGCTCTGGCATCTCAAGAACAAACTGCTTAACCGCAGATAAAACGTGAACTTCTGACCCTCTAATAAAACCAGTGGAATTTGCAGAGTCTTTGGTGTTCATTTAAAAACAGGTGTTTCATCCCTTTGAGCAGTTTAATTGAGTTTGCTGTGTTGTTTGCAAATAGCTTTTTTTTTTTTGCTGCTAAAAAATGATGTTTTCTTTTTCTGAGGAAGGAGTTGTGTTATTCCCCCACGTCTGTCACTTCATTAGCCGCGGTGCTGGCGTTGCCCCGCTTTTGTGCCGGTGCCGGAGAGTCGGCTCAGCTTATTGCATCTGAACCCGTGCAGAGACCCCACGCAGATGTTCTCCACGTCTCTTCCATGAATGCCCACCCAGAGCCATGCCCCTCCTGTCCTGCCATTGCAAACCTCCAGGGTGTTCGCCGGCAAACCCTCCCTGGGGAAAAAGAGCATTTCTAGAGCGGTTCAGCACATGTGTGGCTCAGTCACCATGTCCTCCAGGAGAAATCCCCATCGCCGTGGGGTGTCCCACGTGCGATCCCCACCGCTCTTCCTCACTCAGGTGTTTGGGCCATCACAGCAGAGCAAATACTGCTTCGGGGAACGCATTTTCTGTCCCTTTTTTTGACGCTGCAAGTCTCGAACAAGCACTAAGAGTTGGGGAATTGCACTGGAGCTCAACAGCCAATTTTCAGGAGCGATGTCTCGCTCTGCTCTTTCCACTTCCCGGCTCACTTTGTGAGCGCTGAGGTGAGCAAAGTGCCAAGAGAAATGCAAAGGGAGAGAGGGATAAGTGGAGCAGGGGTGTTTTGGGGAACATTTCTACAATGCCAAAGCGCCGGTTTTGAAAATGACGTCTGACGTGGAAAACCCGCGTTGGGGGACAGCATGATTTTGCACAAGGATGCTCAAAACCGCATCCCGGCTCGCTCCTCTGGCTCCGTTACCAAACCTGTAATGCCAGAGCAGGGGGTGGCTTTTACAGTGTGGAAAATAACCTGCGCCGGCACTGAAACGTTGATGTTGGGCACTCAGGAAGGAAAAAAACCAACAACCAAAGACCTGACAGTTCATAGGGTGAAGATAAATGATGGGAGAGCATTTTTCTCCTCTAGTTATCCAAGCATAATACACAGGTCCGCGTGGTTGTTTTGCTTTGCCGAGCAGCCCTTCTTCTAGAAGTGGATGAATCCCTTTTTCCTAAATTTTCCCAGGTTTTTACGGTCCTCTCCACCTTGTATACGTGGTGCGGTACAGCAGCCACGGTGGTGCCTGGGGAAGGAGGGGTGAACGTGCTGCCCAGTGCTCGGCCACTCTCTCTGGTTTAATATTTTATATACAGATAATAGAAAATCACATTCTGCACATGAACTCCGGTCTGTTTTCTCTACCCTTTGGGGCTCAATTCACACTCCCTTTGTTATTCTTCATGTTTCACGATGCCTCAAATGTCAGAAACCTCCTTGATATGTTTTTTGATTGCCTTAGTCATCCATATCTGTCCCAGCTCTTTTCTTGTACTCATATTTCTGAGAAGCCAACTCATTTCCTGAGCTTTAGACAAGGGCTTTTTCTTTTCCTTTTTTATTTCTAATCTTCATTTCCTTTTTCTGTCCCTGTCCATCCTCTTTCCACTCTCTCATTTATGCTTTTCCTGTTACATCAGCACTTTTCTCACTTTGCGTGGGTAAAAGCTAGCGATTTTGATTTTTATGAAAGAAGAATCACAAACAAAGTGAATACGCTCGGTATATCAACACAGGCGAGATTTGTTCTGAGCAGTGTAAATATTCTTGAGATCTAAGAGCCCTTGAAACGAATCTTTCACCTTTGGAAAAAATGTGCTGATCGCATTCGTTGGTGCTCTGCGGAAGCGCTGGGCCAGGCAGGAAGAGCACATCAGTAGCCTGCAGTTATCTTCAGACATATGCTGCCGGCGTCACCTATAGAAACAGCTGTTAGACCGAAAAAAAAAAAAAAGAAAGAAAAAAAATGGGAAAAAAACGGAAGCGAGTCTCAGCTCCCATTATTTCTAGTGACAGGTGCAATCTGCAAAGCTGCAGAGGTTCCTGCTTGCTTCAGATAAGTCTCTCCGCTTTGGATGTCTTTCTCTGAACCACTTTCAGTGTTGCTTTGCGGGAGAGCGGTGGGACGGTCTGGTGGCTCCGGCCGGCTCGGGCTGCGGCTCGGGCTGCGGGGCTGCCAGGGGGGTCGGGGGGCTGCCAGGGGGGTCGGGGGCCTGCAGGCAGCCCTCTGCTTCCCCTGCAGCGCTCCACACTTGATGTGCACCCTAAAAATATGACTTCTGAACTTTTGCCTCCTCCTATTTGGTCATAATTCGGGAATAAGCAACTCGGTTAATAAGAATTTGCTGTTTAGGATAATTCACTGCTATGGCTGCGGAGGCGAGGGCAACGGCTTCATTAAGGTATTTTCCATGCTAAGTTTTACTCCGCATTTTATTCTGCGCGGTGGAATTTATTCCTTCCTCCCTTCCCCTGCAGGGTCACAGTTGCAGCCTCTCTCTTGCCCATCTTTCTTCGCAAATACCAAGGCAACACATTCTTAATATTTCAGCACCGTCTATTTCTGCTGTCGGCAATCCGATCCCACCGTATTTCCACAGGCCCCTTGAGCCTCTTTCGATGATCCTTTTTTTTTTTTTTTTTTTGTATTCTACACTTGGAAAAAGAAGAAAAGAAGAAGAAGAAAAAGATATTTTTATTTGTGTTAACCCCTAATGCAATTTCTATTTTCTCGCCCCCACCCCACGCACGCGCTCTCCCATCATCCTGTGCGCCGTTCGCTTCTGCCACTGATGGGTCAGGGGCTTCTTCCCCCCCCCCCCCCCCCGATTATTTCTGCGCCTCCTTGTTCATGCACCCTGCACTATTAAACATCCATTTATTGCGAGATAACTCCCGGGCACGCAACTATTTCCCTTGCGCTGTTTTCTACCCCTCGATGGCCTCAATTGGTTTCCCCCAGTAACTTCAGTTTAAGGCTCTTGCTGTACATCGCCCATCAGGAGTAAATAGCACGGCTTGGCTAACGGCGACGGCGTCTGGTTTGCTTTACACGAGCTAACGATCGGGTCAGTGGTCCGTGGGTACGTTCCGTGGGGTGATAACTAATGTACATCGATGACAAGTGGCTATTTCAGACAGAAATGGGTATGGATGGATAAGGTTGCTCAGCCCCAGAAAAAGAAAACCTTGGCATGTTTAAGGTTATGAAGTACCCAAGATGTGCTTGTTTTGCCGGCTGCATTTACAGGCAGGTCTCCATCCAGGCATAAATTGGTATTCATAAAGCAAAAGGGCTCCTCCGATTAGTGCGTAAGAGGTGCGAACTTCTGCAGTCCTTCTCCAAAGGCGTAAACGGTGCGCGGCGTAGATGGCGCACTCTGCAATTTTACTCCATCTGTGTTAGGAAAATGGGCATATTTTTCAATGGAATAAATCAACGTGAAATCCCAACACAGACAACACAGGTTGAGACTTTTTTATTCCTGTTAGTCGATCAAAGTAAATACTAGGATTCCCATTAAGGCTTGCTTTAAACTGAAGATGTGTGTTAAAACCCTAACTGTTCTGTTGACAGGTAGGTTGCTGACGCATCTTAAATCACATTCCTCTTAATCCCGATGTGATTAGAGAGACAGGGCTTTTACCGCTGGGTAAGCGCTCCTCTGGCATTTCACCTACCAGGATCAGATCAGCCAGCGGCAGGAAAGCTGCCGGGTTGTCGTCAGACCTTTTAGCAAGAGCTGGGGGAATGTGCAAAATCACTGCAACGCTGGGATGAGTTATTTTTCTCTTCTTTTTTAATCATGTGGTTGTTTCGTGCCTACGTGGATGATAACGATAATTACAGCACGTTTAAGGCTGCCTCAGATAGGGAAATCTCTTTAGAAATAAGGGAAGCGGAGTTATTCTTCTTTTTAAGCACGGGGAAAACGAGGAGTGGGTCAGCCAGATCAGGTCATCCCGGCTCGGAGTAGGGGGCAGGACTAAGTCTGGTGAGGTCTGGCGAGGGGCTGAGCGCCTGTGAGACAGCATCCGGGCACAGCACCTCTCGTAGAACAGCAAATGTCTCCAAAGCTGGTAAAACTTTCTCAGAAAAAGAGCAGATAAACACGAGTGACTCACAGCGGTGACTCAAGGATAGAGTTTGAGAGAGTTGGGGGTGTTCAGCCTGGAGAAGAGAAGGCTCCGGGGAGACCTCAGAGCCCCTTCCAGTGCCTAAAGGGGCTCCAGGAGAGCTGGGGGGGGACGACTCTGGATCAGGGAGGGGAGCGATGGGATGAAGGGGAACGGTTTTACACTGAAAGGGGGGAGATTGAGACGAGATATTAGGAAGAAATTCTTGACTGTGCGGGTGGTGAGCCCCTGGCGCAGGGTGCCCCGAGAAGCTGTGGCTGCCCCATCCCTGGAGGTGTTCAAGGCCAGGTTGGACGGGGCTGGGAGCAACCTGGGCTGGGGGGAGGTGTCCCTGCCCAGGGCAGGGGGTGGCACTGGATGATCTTCAAGGTCTCTTCAAACCCAAACCGTTTTGTGATTCTGTGAAGGATGACCTAAACCCCCAAAGGTCTTTGTAAAGGCCAGAGAATTAGGTTTGCACCTGGGATTTTTCATAAGAGCTTGAGTACTTTCCTCCTGCTGCAGCTCAATCAGTTTTGATCCATGAGGAAGAAGCAATCTGGCTGCCTGCAGCTCCTTGAGCTGCTGTTTTCATGTAGGTTGGGTGCTGCTGGGTGGAGGGGAGCAGTTGCCTTGAAACACTGGTCTTATTTTGGTGGGGACCTTGAAATTGTGGAATAAACTCAACCTCTCCTGAAGTTTCCTGACCAACCTAACAGGCTGAAAAGTTCTTCTAGTCTAATAAAGATTCAGATTGTTTCGGTGTTTTGTCAGGGTGAATCTGCGGCTCTTGGGTATCGTCTGTTTCTACCCGGGGTACTTCAAGCATTTTGAAATATCTAGAAAGGAGAGGGGTTGTAGGGCGAGGACAAGGAGCTGTGGGTCAACTAGGTCATGCAAAGGACCTTGTGATGGAGACTGAAGTCTGGAAGGCTTCAGAGCAGCTTGGTACAAAGGATAAAACCCATGCATTGTTATTTTACTTGGATGCATAGCCTAGTAGCTGCCGGGATGTAATTCCTTTAACATTAATTCCTGGGGTAACAGGTCGGTGTCGTCTGGGAGCCGTGTGTCGGGGGACGGTAGCCTGGAGGGGCTCACGCCTCTCCTGAATGTACTGTATGGGCAGCAGGAGTTCAAGAAATAGTGCTTGAAAAACCAGCCATTTCTTGATACGTTCCAGGAATGTAGCTGAATTTTTGGTGCTTTGTCCTCAAAACAGAATTTGCACTTGATTTACTGCCCGGGTTGTGTTTGATCACAGCTTGAAGCGCAACATGGCGTGCGGCAGCCGTTCCCGGCAGCAAGGGAGCCCAAAGCTGTTTTTCTTTATCTAGCTCTGGGTTAATAGTCTCTCTTTCAGCGTTTTGCCCTTTTCTGTGTAATCAAGCAACCTCTCTAGAGCTTCCTTAAAATTTGTGGTAGAGTCCAGGTTAGGAGCTACTAAAAGCGGTGGGTTATTTTAATCTGAAACAGCAGAATTGCGCGTTTCCTCGTGCCAGCCGAGCGAGGTGTTTGAACAGGCAACCTGCCACAGAGCGAGAAAGCAGCTGGCCCAGAACCCGTTGAGTCCTTCGTTTTTTCCCTTGAAGTGGAGTGATGTGGAGAGCCATCCACTGGGATCACAGACGGGCTTCTCCGCGCCTGAAACAGCCATGGATAATCCCGGCTGGATCAAAAACCGCGGCCAGAGCCGCAGTTCTTCCAGATGCTGGGTGCTGCCGCGGCTAATCTGCTTTTGTGCGATACCTGCCCTCTTGGCTCCTTGTTGTGTGCTCCATACTAAACATGTGGCGTTGCATTGGCCGGAGACACGCGGTGTTTCCTAATCCGTTTTCCAGGAGCATCAGAAATCGCCGAGAGCCACTTCACAGGGAGTCGTGATGAGAATTTTTAATTCCTCCTGTTTGCAGCACGAGATATTTTCGGCCTGTATGGCTCTATTATGATGCTAAGTAGTCTAAAAATGGCTCTTTTTTCCTGCTTTCGTCATTTTACATCAAATAGGGAGTGTCACCTCTTTGCTAGCAGATCATGAATGGGGTATGAAAGTCCTGGTGTCATGTGCAACAGCAGAATGCTCTGCAGCTCTCTGGGCTTCAAGAAGTATCTCTGGCAGCGGTGATAGGCCTTGCCTTCATGCAATTCAAATAATTTGTTCATCTTATTCTTCCATGAATATTTCCTTCGAGCCAGGGAGAAAAAAAAAACCACCTATTTTTAGGCTCTCTTACTGTCGCAGGTGTAGCTGAGCGGCTAGTGGAAAATTCTTCGCAAAGAACATGGTCTGGGTGAAGTTGGGTGAGCTGCAGGCAGGAGGTGGGCAGCGCGTGGGACTCACACGGCTCGCCTGCACGTTTCTACCAGGCAGAGCCCGTGAGACCGCGTTTGGAGGAGACGAGTGTTTATTTGTCTGTTGGAGATGTTGGCAGCATCACAGTTACTTTTAATCAGCTACTTAAAGGCTTCACGGCTGGTGGCCCAACTCCTGCTGCACATTCAATGGAGCAATTTACTCTTCTGCTTCTCATTGCGCCTGGATCTACTGCACGACGGCACGATGCCGTCCGAGGCGTTACGGGAGAGCCGTGCTGTGTGGCTGCAGGTCCTGGGGCTGTTAGGCATGTCCCTATATCCACTTGCATTTCTGCGCCGGTGCGGGGTTGTGCAAATCTTTGGTGAATGTCAGGTTTTTGCTGGAGATGAAGCTTGCGCAGGCGGTATGGAGACAGCAAAAGATGAGTGGACTTTCTCCTTCAGTTTCCATTTGATGCCTCATGAAGACCATCAGCGCACCACAAAGATAAAAGGCAGGAATCATAGAGGGGTTTGGGTTGGAAGGGACCTTAAAGACCATCTAGTTCCTACCCCCTGCCCTGGGTAGGGCCACCTCCCACCAGCCCCGTCCAACCTGGCCTTGAACACCTCTAGGGATGGGGCAGCCACAGCTTCTTGGGGCAACCTGCGCCAGGGGCTCACCGCCCTCACAGCCAAGAACTAGATGGTCTTATCCATCCCTCTCACATGCGTGCTCAGAGCAAGGGTACGCTTGGGGTTGCCCCCTCCGGTGCACGTGGATTTCAGCAGGGAGGAGTCTGCTTGGCCTCGTAGAGCACCCACGGCCCAGCAGCCATTCGACTGCCCCTGGACACTGAGGATTCCGTTCAAAACAAGGTACCAAAGCCTCCTCTGCTGTCCGCCTTGCTGCGGGCACTCTGCTGGCTCTGCAGGGTACAGAAAACGAGAGGCTGATCTATGTGCCCCTAAACCCCTACTGCCCACAGAGCTGCTGCAGGCAAAACCACCGGCCCGGGGGATATATTTTTGGTTTAACTTGACGGGCTTTTTTATTATTATTGTTATAACAACACTTAATCATCTGGAAGTCTTTAGTTCTCCTCAACGGGGAGAACAAAAGATATGTAAAAGGGCTCCTAGTGGGAAAATATAAGTCAGTTTGACACCGAATTTCCTCTGCTCGTGGAAGATCCTGTAGCAAAACCGGTTGCCAGAGCTGAAGCGAGAAAACCGCTTCGCTGTTGTTGCTGGGGTAATTTTTCCCTGCCTTGCCATCAGAGCAACGATGCACAGCTCCGTTAAAAAGCCAGGTCTGGGCGTCAAATTTGGGGTCTCCCACCGATCTCCAACTTGGAAAATATTGGCATCAGTGACCCGCCTGACGTTATAGCTAATAATACATCATCTTGATGCTGTAAAACCCGGAGCCCACATCTATTACACGTAGTCAGGCTGCCTAAGCCATTTCCATGGAGCCCTTAAGGGTAATTTTCCTGAGGTCGGCTCAGCCAGCAGGTGAGATCTCTTTTCAGCTGGAAAGGATGGGAATGTGCTGCAGCTGCTCCCTGGGAGACGGATAAAAAAAAAAAATAAATAAATGAAGGCTTTTCTATAGAAGTAGAGGAGTCAGCATGCATTTGGGACTGTGTTGTAGTCCGGGCAACACCCACTGAAGGTCCAGCCCCAGCTCTGGTATTTAAACAGCTCATACTCCATCTTAAGGTATGTTGAAATCATCTTTACGTTTTGAGGACCAGCCCTAATTTTTTTTTTTTTTTTTTTTTTTTTTTTCATTTTGGGGTTGCTGTGTTAAGCAAAAGGACTGCAGTTTGGTTGCAGCTGAAAAGCTTCGCTTCTTTCAATAAAACAAAAAATGAAGTCCTGTTTCTCTGATCCCGGGCTGTTTGGCAGTGTGTTGTATATCAGTGTATTCACAGGAGACGCTATTACCAGAAATACAAGCAGGTTATTATTACTCGCGCTCAGCCTGGGGTTTGATGGGTCTCTCCAGCATCCACTTGTAGTCACTGTTTATTTTCATTAGTGGTTTGGAGCATATAACAGACGATACAGTTACAAAACTCGCGAATGATAGAGGGAGGAGGAGGTCGCCAGCGGTGGGGAAGGCAGGACTGCGACTCAGATTGACCTTGGCTCGATGCGTTGCTGCTCTGCACGGGACGAAATTCGCTATAAAGGGTAGCAAAGCCTTTCTCTTAGTAGGGAAAACCCAACGCTGTGAAACGGGGAATAGCGACCTTGGCGGATGTGTGTGCTGAAAGTATTTGGGGGTCCATCACGGATGACACTAAGAACATGGCTCAGCAATGCAGTGGGGCTGCCAGGAGAAAAAAAGCAAATCCCCTTTTCAGAAGGCGGGAGGAGCGGTGTATGGAAAGCCATTGCTCCGTTTGGTTCGTCACGTCAAGGCCAGGTTTGGGCGAAAATCTGGTGCCTCTCAGGGTTGTGGGACACAGGGATGTGCTACCTATGGCCACTGTAGGGTCTCCGAACGGTTTTGTCAAGGCTGCTCTGGGGGGTGCGTCCCCCAGCTTTGGGGCAGGAGGTGGGACCGAGTCGAGTCCCGAGACCTCCCTGCTTCAGCATCCGCGATGGCCTGCTCCTGGTGCCGCCGGCGCACAGCTCAGCAATAAACGCGTTTGTGCTGTTAGTATTTACAGCCGCGTGTCTAGATTAAAGCAGGTATTTATGTACTTGCAGTAAACGAAGATCTTTATCTGTGCAGCCGCTTCTGCCTGCTGTTTAAGCCAGGGAAGAAAAAAGGTTGGGCGTTTTCAAGCCTTCAAGTGTTTTATTGGGAAAATAAACCTGAATCTCTTGGAATCTCTTTCTGTCTTGAGGTAAACGAAATCCTAAATTGCTCCGGTGTTTGAGTTTTGCTGCCCCGAGAAGCAGCATCTTTAAGGGAAAGCAGCTTGAGCTTTGCTGACTTTCCCCCCCCCCCCCCCCCCCCCCCCCGCTATCAAAACTGGAACCAGCTTATATTTGTTAGTGATAGAACAAAATCAAAACTTCCTCCAAATTTCCGCAGAGATGGATATCCTGGTCAGTTCACCTATATTTTTATTAAACTGAAACTCAGGTAATCTAGTTTGGTTTTTTGGTTTTGTTTTTGTTTTTTTTTTTAAATAATAATCTTTGGTCTTGTCTTAATGCTTGCACCTTCCCGGACGTCCTGGCTGCGTTGCTCAGCTACGTGGCGTGAAGCCTTGTCCTGCTCGTGCTGAGGCCGAGCGCTGAGCAGATCTCGCCTGGTGGTTTCAGGTTGTGGTTGCAGCCCCCTGGGAGCCCTGGAGCCCCTCTGCAGGGTCTTCAGGATTTGAAGGAGAAGGATGCCGATGGAAAATTGTGAAGGTCCACGAACTGAACAACGGTGGCAAGCTTTTGTTTTAGACTCTAAATATATATTTAGATTTTTAAAAATGTATTTGACTGCATTGCTGGCGTATGGAACCAGTAATTTCACGAGGTGGGCAGCGGGCTAGGGCTTCTCTTAGATTAAGACAGCTTTTAACGCGTTTCTTAGCTTTAGCCTGTTAGAGGAGATTTCATTTCATCGTGGCAGGACTGACCCTATTATTAGCAAAGTCCATCTTTGTTAGGTTTCCACTGGAATAAAATAGTATCTGACCCCATAACAGATTCCCTTTCAATGAACTACTGGCAAAGATCCTTGTGAAGGCTCTCTTTTGAATAAATTCTTGGCAGAGCTCTGGGTAATGAGATTTCCATTGAACACGCTGTTAGCAGAGCACCTTTTAACTCAATTCAGATAGTTAGAGAGGAGCCCTGGGAGCCAGGAGTCTCCAGTTTGGTCTCTGGTGGTGTCACTGGCGAGGAGCCGCAGGTCTGTCCTCGGCGGGTCTGCAGGATGAGGGTATCCTCGCCTCCGCGCGCAAGCTCAGGCAGCGCTTGGGAATTCCCCAGAAGTCCTCAAAACGTTGTAGTGGGTGCGATGACACGACTATTGAAGACAAACATTTATTCCCATACCGTCTCAATGATGGTTCCAGGCTTACCGTTTGATATGTCAAGTGGGGTGACCCTGGGTATAAAATTTTTGGGTACCACCTCGACGTAACTCCTTTAAAGCTGCCCTCTCCTGTATTTCTGGAGATATTCAGCCTTATTCCCTCATTTGTGTCGTTTCTGAAAAGGCAGTAGCGAGCGGCCAGGCACTGCAAGCAAAACGTACCTTTTTCTCCTCCCAAATGTCATTTCCCTGTTATTCCAGTTTTCCATCTGAGCTTGGGATTATGAGTGGTCGGCTTTCATGCTACAAATCTTTATAATGGGATTAAGCGGATAAGGACGTGTAGAAAATGATTAGCGCTCTCCTGGGAGCCATTAATGGTTTGTAAAGGCCCTCACAGAAGTAGCATCTACCGAGTTACCTTGTGCGGGAAGAACCTTGCACTTCCTTTAACACTAATTTTAGAGAGACTGCGGCTCTTTGGCTAATAGATATTGATTCCTCAGAGATCTGCTGAGAATTGTCAGGCATATAGATTTAATCAGAAGTGGGATTCTGGCTGTAGTGCAGATAATACATAGAAAATCACACATTTCATTAACTTCTTTTGGGTGGGGGGATGAAGATGGGCAGGCAAGACAAAAGGTCTCTATTCTCTTTCCTTCTGAACCTACGCTGCCCGTTGCTCTGCAGGACCAAAAGCAGCATCTTCCGGCCAAGAATATTTTTTTTTTTTTTTGCCAGAAAATGCCCTCAAATTCCCTTAGGTGAGGTCCTGAGCACCTCTCCAGCCGCGCCGAGACAACCCGCAGGGGCTGCGTCGGGGCGTTCCCGCGCCAGAGCATCGCCTGATGCTGAGGTTTGCAGCAGGTTGAGGGCTCCCCAGCACACACCAACACGCGTGGGACTGCAACGGGGAGAAACTGCTCCTCCACGAAGACCTTATGCCCCATCTCAAACACCGCAGCGACAAGCTCTTTCTCCGAAGGCAGCAGCCGTCCTGGTCTGCTGTAGATAAGAGCTGCGGGATTAGCTCCCCCCGAGGGAAACCCTCTTCTTGCCTCCAAGGTTTTGGTGCGTCATGCCAGCCGCTCCGCGAGCGGCGAGACCTGCACGCAATCCTGCTTTGTGTCGCAGCCAACTGGCGTCCTCCTCGGATTTAGGATATTCACGGAGCACGTCAGAAAGCTGTGTCGTCTTGAGTTATTACCTCCGGCTGGGAATTACTGCCAGAGGGACAGGGAACCCCTCTTGCTCCCCATCCTGATGCCTTCCGCAGGCGCAGTGTTGGGTGAGCTTGGGTGTTGTGTTGAGCTGTGGTGTTGGGTGTGTTTTGAATAGAGTTACTATGTGGAGGAGCTACTGTCATCTTCTGAAGGGAAGTCTGATTATCCCAATTGCATTCGGCTGTCATCGTGGCTTACGCTTTTTAAACAAAGCAAGCTGTCTGCTTTGCGGTGAAGGATGGATGCGTAGGCAAATAAACACACACATAACTTGGTGAAGGAGGAACTGGTTTAAAAGCCTGAAAGGCTTCCGTACTGGAAACACTGAACCCAAGTGCGGGGCATCAGAAGGGTAAAGATGGCTAATGGTGAACAAATAATAAACATCATCCCTCCAGGTTGGGTCCCCGATGCTGAACGTAGCGGTTCCTTGGGGAAATTCTGGGCTGCAGGATAACGTGGCTAGCAGCCAGAGCGGCCCTTGCTTCTTCAAACGCTTCCTAATTAATTTCTGGCTATTAATCTGTCTTCCCGGGTTAAAGGCCTTCTATTAAATAACAAATTAACGCGAAGCATCTTGAGGTAGAGGCGGGAGGTTGGTTTGATTTGAAATCGGGTATCGTCCAGCCCATCTGAAGTGGAAACGGGCTGGTTTGTGGCTGAGGCATAGTGAAGGCTTTGGATCTTTTTTTTTTTTTTTTAAATTGATCCTAAAGCTGTACGGGCTGCCCTATTCTCCAATGCACTGATTAAGGGTGATTATAGAATTAGCTGAAAAAAAAGATAGAGCGAGATGTCATTGCTGTGCAGAGATATTCTTGTGTTCCTCAGCGCCAGGCTCTAATCCTCAGAATGACTCATCCCCTTTAATATTTCTCATAAAGTTACTGGCATTGCACCGTTATTTACCCAGATAAATCTGTTCACGGCAGCAGCGTTCAGCTGCTCTTCCTTCGAGTGTGGCAGAGAAAGGCATCCTTCTCCATCCATCATCCCAAACAGGAGAAGGTCTCCTCCTTTGGTGAACTTTGGGCTGAGCTTTTTAGGAATCGTCGTTTCAAAGCAGGCGAATGAATCTCATGCTCGACACTAGAGACGTGTTGGAGCTGTGGACCTTGAGGACCGGGGGAGATGACAGCAAGCGCGTCTGCCTGTCTGTCCGTGCAAAATATACGTTCATCCACTTATTATCAAAGGATCTAAAAAGCTCACTGGGGGGAAAAAGTGTGGTTGAATTCAGGTCATAACCTACCAGCCTTTGGGCACCCCTGCCCTGAATCCTAAATTCTTCCAAAGGGCCCTGGAAATGGCAGGGAATTTTAGCAAATGGGGATCTATTTAGCCTTGAGGGTCTGTGGGCTTTGGGTGACCTTGTTGAGACGTGAACTCGCTGTTCTTGGGAGCTCGCCTCTCGCACCCCAACGTGGCTGGGGGTGCTTTTGGCTCTTGTGGACCTACTGAGTCTTTGCCGCTGGGATGCTGCTAACTCCTTTCATCCGCTGGGCTCTACACACCCCATTAGATTATAAAATGACAAAATTCGGGGCCAGGTCTGTCGTCCCCTTTGGTATACCAAGTGCGGCAGGAAGGGGGTCTCGGAGGTGGTTCCTAGGCGCTACCGTAAAAATTTGATTAATATGTGAGGGTACCACAAGACTTCTCTTTTATTTGTGAGCGACTGAGGTGGTTGGGAAGGAGCGACTGATGTATCGCACAGCTTCACGACAAGCCTGCAAGCCAGGGGCGCTCTCTGCGCTGCAGCAGCCACCCCTGCAGCGCTGGCAGCTGCGGCTCGCGTCGACGTCCCCGTCCTCGCTCCCCCCTGCGTTCCTCCTGCGTGAAAAGAATCCACCTCGCCACACTTCAGGACAATCTGTCTGAGTGCAATTTTCTCTAAACACCTAATTTTCTAGCAGGCCAATTGCACCTATTTTCTCATATGCAGCTGTGACACCATAACGACTTGTAAAGCACCGCTCTGGGTGCCCTCCTCTCTCCACGAGAGCAGTCGTGGCATCTAACTGCTCCGCTCCGCTTCAGCCTTCCCTGACCCAAACTGCTCCCAACATCCTGCTGTTATCGGGCAAGAGAGCCTCGCGGCAACTTGGTGCTTAAGTCGGACGGCGGTAGTCCATTAGCAACTGCCCGAAAGCTGAGCTCTGCCTTCCAGGGTAGCTGATGCCTCTGATGGGTCGTTTTTATTAGCCGGAGATTTGACTTGAGAGTCTCACAAGCACAAAACCGGACTTTTTTTTCCTTGGGTTGAAAGCGTGGATGGAATTTAAAGCAGGTGAGGAAGGAAGCTGTAAACGATCTTGCTGTTATTCGCCTTTATTGGGCAACACCCGTGATGTAAAAGGGAGAGGAGGAACACGCATCACTGGCAGCTGAGATGAGCTGCGTGGAGAGAGAAACCCACGGAGGCCAAAGGAGATTCACGCTCAGCCGGATTCAAAAAGCACATTAAAAAAAAATCCAGAAGAGGAATAAAATTAAAAATAGTGAAATGGAGGAGAGGGATTTACACATCTGTGCTTAGAAAATGAGCATTAAGGTCAGATATTTTGGAAAAGCGGGTAGGGTGGCTGGTACGTTTAACAGTAGCTTCGTAGAGTGGTTCACGGATCCTGTCTGTGCTGCAGGAGCCTCATAGGTTCACCAAGTGGAGTTACTGAGGAAATCACAACAATCCATAACTGAAGAGATGGCTCTGAAAAAATCCTCCTTTTTCTTCCTCACCCCTCCATTTCAGCCCCTAGAAGAAGAGGGATCAAGCCTGCTGCGCTGTAGCCCTGGAGGCCAGCTCGCGCTGGGATAACCTTGCCTTTCTGGGTTGGGTGACCACTGGCAAAGCTCCTAATTTCTCTTTATTTTTTTTTTTTTCTTTTTTTTCGCATGGGTAGGAGTGAAGATATGTGGCTCGAGCCAGACGAGAGCGAGGCGTTAATCCAGTGCCAGTGTGCAAACCACTTCTGCGCGTGCTGGGTGTGCGACCCGGGAGAAAGGTGGAAAGCAGTTTTGGTTTCCTTTATCTTCTCCCCTTCCCTCGTTGACATCTTCTGCTGAAGGAGATGCAGAGACAGTTTAGGGGAGGCGGGGAGAGATGGTTTTTAATAATACGCCTATTGAAGGCTTCGGGTGTTCTGCCTAATCCTCTGTTTGCCCTTGTTCTGTATCAACTCAGTCAACACAAGCTATCATCGGTTTAATTAATGGGAAATAGGTGGTGTGAACAAGGAGCAGCAATAGCGAGTGCTGCCAGAGCTTCCCTTCTCTCGCTCTCATCAGATCACTCCCGACTGTCGCTCCGGGCTGGAGCTGTATTTTGAACTTTGGAGAAGATGTTGGGTGACGAGGTAAAATGTCGGGCTGCTCTTTGATGTTGCTTTTAGTTTCCACTGCAAAGCGGTTTGTGCTGGAGGTGGTAACCTGGGCATGGCTGGGTATCGCGGTGGCGTGGTGCGCGTGGACGTTCGTGGTCGTTCCCTTCTGCAGGACTATATTGCTATAATAAAGGCAGTGGGAGCCAAGTGAGGTACGGGAGCAGCCCCGAATTTCTCTTTATGGACACCTAATTTTGGAGCGGAGGGGAAAAGCAGGAGGTGGGGAAATTAATCCATGCAGAGGGCACTGCTCCTTATGCCATTTTGATGGGTAGATAACAGATATGAGTATCAGAAGTCCTTTCCCTGAGAAAAGGAACTTTCCAAGTCTAGTTAGTGGTGTTTGGCTTTGATAATCCTCCTTTAGCCTACATCCAGAGTGTCCACCACCTTAATATCTCCCCAGCTTTAGCACAAGGTATGGCACAGCTCATCAAAGAGCAGCCTTTACCCAGCCCGTTGCAGCGAGTGGGTTATTTCTCAGCATTATTTTAATCTAAAGTTGTTTTCTCTTGGTGTAGGTTTGTGATTCCACCTGTCCTTGTAGTAGGCAATAACGTAGGTCAAAATAAGTCGTTGCCTTCTTCCTCACGAGGAATGAACCTCCTTTCTCACCGGAAAACAACTTGTAAATCTCTCTAAGTCAAATTTTCTCCTTTTAATTGATCCTAGAGTTTCAGACTGCTTTGTAATGAAACTTTTTAGGATAAGACTTTGCTTCATAATGATCTTTTTTATTTAAAAAAAAAAAAAAAAGACAAAGAAAGAAACTCCTGTACTGTGTGACTGCCATGATTTAATTGCCTCTTAGCACTTACTGATGCTGTGGACCATGAGATTTAATCTAATGGGGCAAAACAAAGCTCAAAAATTGTCCCTAAATGCGTGTGTGTTAGAACTCGCCTCTGGAGTTGTTACTGTTCTCCCAAGTAAATAATTTGGCCCATGACATGCTTCTAGATACCTGCTGCACTTGGACGAAGCGCACGTGTGAAGGTTGCTGATTACAGTAGGCTCACGCGGTTGAAGAAGAGGTTTTGTCACGAAAATCCCACTTTTGTTCAGAAAATGCCGTCAGAGGCAGCAGACTATTAGTGCTCTGACTCCAAGTTGTTTGGGTGTAGCAGGATAATTCCCGGTTGCCAACAGAAGTTGGCAGTTTCTACTCGGTTTCGAGGTTAACTTTCAGCATCTCTTTGTTTCGTGCGGCACGATTTTCCTCTCTGAGTAATAAGAGACAATTTACTGGATGTCATATCTAAGCCTTGATGAGATCTAAGCTGAACCTTCAATAAATTAAGTATTTTTCAAGAGCACAGAGCTACGTGCTCTGGCTTTGCCGCCTGCAAGCCGTCGAATCCCAGGATGTCAATCCCCCGAAGAAATTATTTCCACTTTGCAGTAATAAGCTTACTTGCTGCTTTGCTATCCAGGAACGTTAATAAATGATAATAAAGATAATCCATCCTGGGGTGGATGTTCCCTCTTGGAGCCACCCAATAGTGACGTTTTGTTCCTTATAGCCAGGGTGGCTTCAGCGTCTGTCCGTCGGGGTTTGGTATGTTCTTTTCCCTGTGGAAGTCTTTATATTCCAGTCACTTCTTGGTCTTCCTGGCATAAACATAACAGATTAAATTATTTACGTCTGGGTGACACTTGAGTAAGATTTGCAGGATCAGGCCTTAAATATCCGCTCTCTTCCTTTCCGGCCCCTCCGCGGCAGGGCAATACATGATCTTCTGGGTGGGTTAACAGGGTGGCAAATTAAAAGAAAGGAATCAATGTACTGTATACGTGTCGAAGGATCAACCTCTTCCTCTGTGTGCTTGTACATACAGATTAGCTGTGTTACAATAAATCAATGTATTCAACTCCTGCAGAGATGCTGGAGGTATCTCGGGGCCGCAGGGATAGAGCCAGAGGTTTTACCGCTCTTTCATCAGTAAACATTGCAAATGATCGATTAGACAGTGAAACGTTCAGGACGGCTTTTGATTATCAGGTCTTCAGCTTTTAAAGCCTCTCTGCACGGAGCTGGGGCCCTCCAGAGCATCTCTTCCCTTATCAGCATCGCAGGACCGGGGGCTTTTATCCCTCTTACGAAATGCCTCGTCCCTTCAGCTCCAGCGGCGCCGCGGGTGCGACGTTACCCTCGTTCCGTCGAATCTCAGGCGCGCCGCGATTATTGGGATTCGACGACTTTTAAAATACCTCGGCAAACAGCGCCGACGTGGAATTAATCACGATTCTAATTGGACGGAAAGCGAATGCCGCTCCGCTCGCTGCGCTTTCTCCTCTCCCCGCCCACGCACGGAGCCTGCTGCAGGGCGTCTGGGGGAAATGAGACGCTCAGCCAGCGCTGCCTGGTAAAAGCCTATTTAAGTGATCAGCCGCAGACTTGGTTGGAATATTAGGCAGTAAAACAGGTTTTCTAGAAAATGAGATTGCCCCCGGCGCTGGTAAATCCATTCAAAGATTCAAGGAAGGCGGGTGGATACGGTGACATTTGGGAGGCGATAGGTATTTTTCTTTCTTAATAATTCGCATACCGAGAGACTATAAATTAAATAGTTTTCGAACACAGGACCCAGTCCTGCTCTTGTCGTTGTTTTGTACCTGTTTCAGTCTCACTTATTTCATTGGCTTTAATCCGGAGAGAGGAAGGTTAGATGGAATTTCTGAAATGACATTGAAATCCAAGCACCTGCCGTGGTTCCTGGTAGGGTTCCATGTGCATGTGAAGTGACCAGCTCCGCTCCCTCAAAAACCTGATGTTTTAACGGGGGGGAAAAGCAAATGGATGTTTCGCCAAGGCCAGGCGGTGACGAGGACGATGCTTTTGGCCTCGGACATCTCTCGGAAAGGATCTCCCATCCCGGTGGTGTGTTTGAAACCCCTCTGATAGATCTCCGTCGGGGCTGACCGGTTTGACGAAACGGTGATTTCTCTGAATGAAGCAAGACGGGAGATCTGTGCAATGTGGGGTTTAAGTAAATTAAGCGTTACAAATGCTGCCACCGCCCATCCCCCCTCGCATATGTTCCCGCTTTCCCCCGTATTAAAAAAACAAACAGTCTGCGAAGCAAAACTGTCTCGAACCTCATTGCCTCCTCTGTGGCTTTACAAACAAGGAGAAATCTCACGGGTCGCATATGCCAACAGTACGTACGTATACGTACAGCGGTCCGGGCTGTACAGAACAGACCAGAATAAAAGAGATTATGTACGCTCGTGCCTCGGCCTTGCTAGATTAGTTTTTAAATATTTCGGTTTTCCAAGAGGAAGAAACAAATAAATGAAGTGTTCTTCCCTGGGGCTGCAGCAACTGTCGGGAGGATTTTGATTACTGCTGGCTGTGCTGCTGGAGAAGGAATCTGTGATTAAATATTTGGTGCGGGGCTTGAAGAGACGAACCCCGGCAGAGGAGGCAGCGGCGGTGTCCTCGGAGCCCTCGGGCAGTGGCAGGAGACGGGTCTCCGGGAAATGCAGGACCTTTCCGTTCTTTTCACCCAATGATTTCTGCAGAATTGGGAATAAAGGAAGATTATTTCTTTTTTTTTTTTTAAATTTCTTTTTTTTTTTTAATTGTTTTTTTTTTTTTTTTTTTTCCCAAGGGTGCCGAGCCGGGACGCGTGCAGGGAGGAGCGCAATCGGCGTGTGGGTGGCAGGAGCGAAGGAGCAGGGACCGACCTCTTTGGACGCGGGGCTGGAGGTGTAAAAGGCAGCCCAGGCTGCGCCGAAGCCTTGCGCGGGGGGAGAAGAGTAATCGCAATCGGGCGTTAGCCCTGTCTTGCCCTCCGTTTCCCCCCCCAGTACATCAGGAAGAGCTTTGCTGGCTTCAATAAAGGGCAGATGTGGCATCCTTAATGCTTCAAGGGAGGATTGATGCTGGAAGAAAACCGGTAGCGCGTACGGTCAGATTTTTTTGGGGTGTGCTGAAAGTAACTCCGGCTTCACCCGAAATCTGGGGGAGCTGCAGGTGTTTGCATCCCCGGGTCTGACAGGGGAAGGAGTACAGCCTCCCCGAGCTGCCTGGCTGCCAGGAACATTAAGAGGCTGCTGTTAAGCAAACTGTTACGGTGTCGTCTGTGGGGCACGTGCCACGTTTCGGCCTGGTGCAATCGGAAAAGTGAAGGTAGAGAACCCGGGAAATGGAGATGCGTAACGGGGAGCACTGGCGGAGGCTTAACTGGCGTATTTCTCAGGCCCCTTGACGGCAGGATAATTTTGTATATCTGACTTTATTTTTAGAGTTTGGTTGATGGTTGCCAAGAGGGAAGGGGGAAGCTGGACTCTTTGGTGGGGAGGAGCCGGCAGGACCAGGTTTCCTGTTGTGCCGCGGTAGTTACATTCAGCGCGATTCTCCGTTCTGATTAAAATAATGTTCAATGCGTTTCTGCAGCCGGCAGGAGGTTGAAGCGGTTTGCGCAACGCGCAATATGCCATAAACGTTTCCGAAGGCAGGGAAAAACATTTAGCGAATCCGGAGTCGGGTCCCATCTCTCTTAATTTGACTAAACGAGGCGGTAGATAAGGCTCTGGCTTTTTGCAGGGCAGGAATTTCAATTACTCGCAGGAAGTTTTCGAATTAAGGAGGAGGAGGCTAACAATGAAACCCATTTCCTTCGGTTTTGAGCGCTGCGATGCGGTGAGGCAGGATTTCGAAGCGATGGAGGCGATAAGCAGCTCCCCAGTCCTTGCCAATGCCCGCGCGCTGCGGCCGCTCGCGGCAGCGGGAGGGCGGCCGCCGCTGCCCTGGCGCTCTGCGTGGGGCGGATGAAACGTCGGTCCCTGTCAGGGTTTCGGCGGGGGCCTGTGCAAGCAGAGAGAAGTTTTAAGAGAAAAAGTCTGCAGGAATGAAGTATCAGCCGGTGAAAGCAGGTCTTGCCTCCCGCGGACCCGCTGCCCGGCATGGCCGGAGGTACGGAGCGACGGTGGGGCAGGTCCGTGTCGGAGCCGCCAGAAGCCCAGAGGCAGGATAGTACCGGCGTTATTTTTTTTTATTATTATTTTTCCTACGGCGCATTTTCATTCCTTCAGACCTCTCGCCGTTCCTGGCGCTCTGCTCTGGGTTGTCCCAGCTTCCCTACAGCTTTCCCAACATACGGCGCCGGAAGCGGGTGCCACAGTTCAAGCCGAGGTCTCCTGTGAGAGAAGCAGGGCACTTACCTCCAACTGTGTATCTAAAAGCAGATTTATTTCCGTATTTTTTTCGTCCCACTGGACCTAAGGACCCACCTCTGCCTGCGGCATGGCCCAGCCACAGGAGGGAGGCAGCCGACAGCCTAATGCCCTCTCGGTGCTGCGAGGAGGTGCCATCTCCAGATGTGCCAGCCCCTCCAGAGCCTCCTGGCCTCGCCTGGACATCTTGGACACTTTGATTTTTCCAGGGAAAAACTAAAGGTGTGAGATGTCAGAGGCGACTGCGGCACCGACCTCCTTTCATTGGTCCAAGCTCCGCTGACGGAACGCTGCTGATCCCACAGAGGCTCTGCAGAGGCTTGAGCCAAGCCGAGATCCGACCATGGAGCTCATATTGTGAGGTTTTGGCCTGCAACTACATTAATAAAAAGACTAAAATAAGCCTCAAATATTGTTCCAAGAAGCTAAACATGAGCCGTCCTATTTAAGAAAAACATAAAAAATAATAATAATAAAAAAAAAATTAAAAATCGGTGTTTAAGTTGAAATGGAAACGGGGCTATTATATAAAAGCCACAGTGACGGGATATTTGAGGAATGTGGATGATTAGATCCAAAAGCGCAGGTTCGTCTGCGCTCGGTTCCCCTGGCCGCTCTCGGCAGCTTTTCGGAGGGATGGGATGGGGCGAAGGGAGGAAGGCGGGCGGGAGCCCGCAGCCCCCCTCCACCCTCTCTGCTGACGGCTCCGTCAAAATCGACAGGCGGTCGTTTTTAGGCGTAACACTTGTGCAGAAAGCCCAAGGACGGAAAGATCATGGCCAAATTTAATAAAGCTACTAGCGTTTTCGGAGTTTTATTTATTTTCTGTTATGTTTTTTATCACCCTCTTATTAGGCAGCAGCTCTTCTGTGGCCGCTTTCAATCTCTTTCCATCAGGCGGCTGCATCGATAATCAATTTTTTTGAAGGGCGGATCTTTTCCGGGTTGGAATTATTTGGATTTTATTAAATAAATGTGCATTTGTGTAGAATGGAAACTTTGCTCCTTATCGGGATCATCTGTCTTGGTGAAATGACTTGGAACAGCTGTTCCGTGAAGCAAAATCTGATAGAAACACTGGGACTAGATATAAACACAAACATTAGTCGCCATGGAAACAAAAGTTACTGCGAGATGGCTCCAAAAGCTGTGTTTCTATATGTTTCTTATCCTAACTAAATATTCCCATGGGATTTTGCCAGCCACTTCATTTAAAGCCGTCTATGAAATGTTCTGCTTGCGCGCATACGCATCGCTGCGGAGCGGCAGATTCGGGTACCGCACAACTCCGCTGCTAAAATCAATGGGGGTTATTGATTTATCCCGACTCCCGGAGGCTGGAAAGGGACAAAACACCATTTTAAAATACCAAAGGGCAAAGTTTGAATTTAGATACTTGCAGAAGGAGAGCGCTTTGTGCTTTTGGGCTGCCGGTTTAGCCCAGTATCCGACCGGGATGCTGTCTCCGCATCCCACCCCAGCAGGTATTGCTGCGCGCGCGGTGTGAAGGGTCGGGGCCGCTCTGCCACGTGCCGGGCTGTAATCTGGATAATCGGGGGGCTTTGCTTCTCCATCTGCCAGTCCTGCGACTTCGCCGGCTGTTTAAAAAAAAAATTACATCGACGAAGCAAGAAGGCTCATCCCCCGCCAGAAGGGCTGCAATTAAAAACCAGTTTCTCTGTTGAGGGAGGAGCTGCAGCTGTAGATAACGGAGACTGCTGAAATAAAGAAAATTGCTGGATGAGGGCTGGCATCTTACAGAGACCTCATCGTGTCGGTCAGGGTACCGAAATAACCACCGCGGGGCAAACGTGGGTCCGTTTGAAGGGAGCGCCTCGCTCCGCTGGAGGTGGTACCCGGCTCAGGATGCCGCGCAGCATCCCTACACGGCCCGAAAACCTGCCCGCGAGGGAACTGCTCTTCCTTGGATTTCTTGGGCCTTCGGTCTGCTTTTTGCAGGAGTTTTTTTTTTTTTTTTTTAAAATAAATCTACGGTCACCATAGCAACCACCGGCTCCGTGGCATGTGTGGCTTCCCGCAGCGCACGTGGGGACCGGGCGCCTTCACCCAGGGGCTCAGCACCCTACTGAGGGCTGAAGCACCGCCCGCTCTCGCCTCCCCGGGCCCTGCAAACGGGCCGCTCCTGCCGGGGGGGGGGATGCACTCAACTGGCCCGTTTTCTCCCTTTGGTTGTGGATGCGGCAGAGGTTTTGGTGCCCGCGTGGGGCTGAGATGCAAGTTCTCACTATTAGTGTGCTTTACGCACTAAATTCCTGTCCTTGCACTGCGGCTATCCTTCCCTCTTTGGCTGTCTCGGGTGAGGCAGGGAAATCGTAATTAATTGTTTTAGCATCCGCTTTGGTAGATGCCTGTGCATCCTGATCTCATTATTCAGGCCGTCAAAAGGCCACCTTCCGCCTTACCGCGCCGGTTCTGTAGTCAGCCGGCCCCCGATACCGCCGCAAAGGGCTTTTTCCGCAGCCTTCCCAAAGGTGGTTCGTAGCCCGGCAGCATCGCCGAGCAGGGCGGGTGGGTTTCATGGAATCACTGAACGGTTTGGGTTGGAAGGGACCTTGAAGATCATCCAGTCCCACCCCCTGCCCTGGGCAGGGCCACCTCCCCCCAGCCCAGGTTGCTCCCAGCCCCATCCAACCTGGCCTTGACCACCTCCAGGGATGGGGCAGCCACAGCTTCTCTGGGCACCCTGCCCCAGGGGCTCACAGCCAAGAATTTCTTCCCAATATCTAATCTAAACCGCCCCTCTTCCAGTCTAAAATCATTTCGCCTCGTCCTATTACTACATGCCCTTGTAAAAGTCTAAAATTATTATTTTTTTTTAATGGCTCCTTTCCATTGAAATCTTGCTCCTAGTTCTAGTAAAGATCTATTTTAAAGGAACAGAGAAGAAAAAGGAAAGAGCAGAAACCTTGGCGGCAGGCGCCCTTTGAAGTCGGGCTGTTCCCGTCTCTGCGGTGATTTGAGATCGTTTTGAAAATGGTGATGGGCCAACTTTTATCCGCCCGGGAAGCCCAGAGTGCCGGAGGTCTCATTGACCCAACCGGCACAGGCGGATGCTGCAGCTTAGAGCAACGTGCTGCCCAAGTTCGTTGTCACAGGTACCGGGCGGTTAGGAAAAATTAACTGTGGATAGGGAAAATTTGGGACAACATTGAGAAAACCATGCATTTAGTTTGTTGGGGTTTTTTTTGCGGTATGCAAAAATGCAATTTCTTTTTTTTTTTGTGGGAAATTTAAGCGTTGTCTTTTCTCCCCCTGTATCTTTCTTCTTAATTGTTTTATCGCTCATCCGCTTTACCTGAAAACCCCCTTTTTCACTTAACCCCTCCTCCCCACACGCTTGATGGAAATCCATCGATCGCCCACCCTAGTTAGCGGCGCTTGAGCTAACAGAGAAACCCAAGAAGAAAGATAATCCCGGGCTGTCCGAATAGCCCCTTCCTGCTGAATCCGGCGAGATTGGGGTATCTAATTCACTTGGACTCCTCCTCCCAGCAAATCCCAGCCCGGTTGCTCCCAGTAAGTCTATCCCACGCCAGACTGCGCCGTGTTGGCAGCCACCGGGCTCAGCAGAATAAATTATCCTGCCTCGTCAGCTCGTTCCCCCCCCTCCCCGACACTTTGCAGGGATTTCATTATTACTGGGGAGAAAGGGGGAGCGTTGTGCTTGTGTAACCGCGTCGGGTTTGGCCCCGGCGATTATGGCATTATACCCGCAGCAAACATTTTGAATAAATATTAAATAATCCTACAAAGTCAGACCTTGTTAGCCCTGGCAGCCGGAGGCGAGCGGCTCCGGCGGGGTGAATTGAGAGCGCGGGAGGGGGAGGTTGGTGCCATTCAGCCCTTCTGAGGAGCGATTCAGGATGTGGGAGCCGAGGGAGATGCCTCCCGCATAACTAAATGGGTCGGCTGGGCCATTAGGATGCAGGAGGCTGCGGGGAGAGGCCGGGACCCCGCGGCGGGGACACCCCCTCCATCTCCCCTCCGACTCGCAGCAGCAGCGGGGCGGGACGGGCTGAGAACCTGACTCAGTTTGCAAGAGCCGTCTCTGTGTTTGGGACCCCCAAAGGGGCTCCTTTTCGGAACAAACAAATAAAAAGTGCAAGGGTAATAATAATTAATAATAATTAAAATCTGATTATTATCAAAGATAATAATAATAATAAGAGAAGGTTCTGGGGAGACCTCAGAGCCCCTTCCAGTCCCTAAAGGGGCTCCAGGAGAACTGGGGAGGGACTCTGGATCAGGGAGGGGAGCCATGGGATGAGGGGGAACGGTTTTACACTGAAAGAGGGTGGATTTAGGTTCGATATTTGGAAGAAATTTTTCCCTGTGGGGGCGGTGAGCCCCTGGCGCAGGTTGCCCCGAGAAGCTGTGGCTGCCCCATCCCTGGAGGTGTTCAAGGCCGGGTTGGACGGGGCTTGGAGCAACCTGGGCTGGGGGGAGGTGGCCCTGTCTATGTCAGCGGGGCGGAACTCGATGGTCTTCAAGGTGCCTTCCAACCCAAACCATTCTATGACAGGTATAATTAGAAAAAACCTGCAGTCTTGTTCATTTACCTCCCTTTTCTTTTGAGTTTGTGTTCAGTCCCCAGAGGCCAGCTCAGCAAAGCACCGCGCTGCCTATTTCGGTGCATCCCTAAGGGCACGTCCCTACAGTAAGCTTTGAGATATGATCGCAGGTAATGAGAAGGGGTTGATAAACATCCGCTGGTAGATCAGGACAGACAAAAACCCCATGGGATACAGGGATTGCTTCCGAGAAGATGGTTTCATGGTCGTGGCACGGTCACACGGCTGCTGGTGCCGGGCGTGATGTGGTGGTCTTGCCAGGGGAGCGAAGGTTGTGGGGGCTGTGAGCCCCCGAGTGTTTAATCTGGGGTTTTATAAAGCACGACGGATTCAGGCTGGACAGTAGGCAGCTTCCCCAAATCCAGCATAATTGGCTCTTTAATCTGCTCTAGAGATTCCTGAGCTGGACACCGACGCTATCTCCTCCTTTAGATGAGGGTGGTACAAAAAGAAAAAAGAGACGAAAAAAAAAAGGCACATGATGTGAATTTATTTGCATCTTCCAACAATAATCCAGTCATTCTGCCCGGGAAATGCGTGTCCTGCTAAATGCCCCTTTATACAGTTTTTTTTTTTTATGACACCCGAGACTTTATTTATTTATTTACAAATTTATTTTGCAGAGGTGGAAAATGAGAAGCAGAAAATGCCTTTCCATTTTTCTTTTTTTTTTTTTTCTTTTTTTCTTTTTTTTTTTTAATTTTACGATGTTTTATTTTGTGAGCGGTGGGTTGTTGACCGAGGGTTGGCTGAGCCCCCTGGCAGGTGGGGAAACGGCAGGTCCCCGTGCCCCAGCTGTGCCGCTGCGGAGAGACGCTGGAGCAAGTCCCGAGGCCGGCAAAGGAATTGCATTTCTTCCAGAAATAAATGGCGGTTGTCGGAGCTGAGCGCTTCTATCCCTCCTTTATCGCCCAGTTTTGCCCACGAGCCAGCAATGTGCCCTGGTGGCCAAAAAGGCCAATGGCGTCCTGGGGGGCATCAAGCAGAGTGTGGCCAGCAGGTGGAGGGAGGTCATCCTCCCCCTCGGCTCTGCCCCGGGGAGGCCACATCTGGAGCGCTGTGCACAGTTCGGGGCTCCCCGGGTCAAGAAGGACAGGGAACTGCTGGAGAGGGTCCAGCAAAGGGCTGCGGAGATGATGAGGGGACTGGAGCATCTCTCTGATGAGGAGAGGCTGAGGGAGTTGGGGCTTTTCAGTCTGGAGAAGAGAAGACTGAGGGGGGATCTTCTCAATGCTCATCAATCCTTAACGGGCGGGTGCCGGGGGATGGGACCAGTCTGTGTTCAGTGGTGCCCAGTGATGGGACAAGAGGGAACGGGCACAAACATGGCCATAGCAAGTTCCATCTTGACCTGAGGAGGGACTTCTCTCCCGTGGGGGCAGCAGAGCAGTGGCACAGCTGCCCAGAGAGGGGGTAGTCTCCCCCTCTGGAGCCATTCCAAACCCGCCTGGAGGTGTCCTGTGCCACTGCTGGAGGTGCCCCTGCTCTGGCGGGGGGTGGCACTGGGGGAGCTCCAGAGGGCCCTTCCAGTCCCCACCATCTGTGATTCTGGCTCAGAATGGCACATACAGCAGCCCCTGACACTCGTCTTCGTTGAGGTCTGAGCCTGGTTGGCTCTTCAACGCCCAAAAGTTGGTTATTTACTAAACAGAACTAAAGGCAGGTAATAGTCAAGGCTCCGTCTCCGTACTCAAATGTCCCGGAGGCCCGGGCAGAAAACTGCACTCTGATGTTTTTCATCTTTTGCGTAAATTATATCTGGAAGACCAGAATTGTTAGGATTTTGGAATAGGTGCCTTATTTCAACTCCGCTTGCTAGAAACGATGCTGTTGCACAGAGTAATTACATAATAAATTTGTTAGCGGAATATAAAGCCGTAAAAGCAGTGGTAATGGTTTGCAATTTAATAGCTGAATTGTAAATGAATTTTCCTATAGAAGCTTTAATGTAGCAGGCTGCTACAATTAAGAGAACATTCTTTGGGGTGCCTGTAATTTTTTGTTGTTGTTGTGAAGTTCAGTGTCATTAATTCTCTGGTTTAAAGAAGCCGTATAGTTAACGTCTTCAGGCCGTAAGAGGACAACTTTGACTCCCTCTGCGACGGACAGAATATTGTCCTGGAGAAGGTGGTTTTAGCCAGTTTAGCACTTAAATTTTCTTACAGTAGCTACCGTGGAGTTGCACCGCTTACTGAGCTTATGACCTTCGTCTCCTTTCCCTGCTCTCATCCCTCTCGCTCCCGCCACGTGTGGCATCTCCTGCCACGGTTGCTGGAAAGCAGAGAGGACCGCGCCACGCTGCCTGGCTCAGGCGGCGGAGACACCGCGCTCGTAGTGTTGAGCTTAGCCTTTTTTTATTTATCTGGGTTTTTTTGGTAAAAGAAGATAGAAATGGAGGAACGTGGGTATGGCAGCACTGCGCGTGCCCCCCCAGCCCTGGGGGTCCCTGGTTTTGCTCCCGCTGTGAGGATGCTCCACGCAGCGATGGAGCCCCGTTATCCCCTTTTGCACAAGATCATCCCCCTCTGCGGTGCCGATTTCTTTTTCTCCCTCTTTCCGACCTTCTGGATCTCAAATATCATTCAAAAGCAGCTCCAGCTTACTCGGAAAGCATTTTGGTTGAGCGGATGCCCTGGGGACACTGACCCTTCCCATGGCATTTCCAGCAACAGGGTCCCCAGCGCCGGTCCCTCCTGGTTTGTCTCGTCAGGTTCCGCTTCTTCTTCTCACGTTTGCCTAATTACAGCTTTCCACTTCCATACCAGCGTCACCTCGGTAGCCTCCGTTTGAAGGAAACGCCGCGAAATACCATATCTGATTTGCTTGCAAGCAACACCGGGGCAATTTAAATTTTTGATAATTATCGATGGCATGTAATTACGTTGTCAATAACACCTGTTATTTCTACAGAGGAGCAGGGAACTGTTGCACCGCGGTGTGCTGCAAATGCCAATTGACACAAGCAACCCTAAGCTGAGTGCGGTGGGTGATAATTAAAAGACACAATCATATGTAAGGGCCAGAGAAGCTGATGAAGACCTGACACCGCTCCGAGGGGCGGCTCTGAATCCCCTCCTCCCGGTGGGGAAGCCAATTTTAGGGGAATGCAGAAGATAGTGCAGGTCCTAATGCAATTTTCTCTCTTGTGCATCCTTATTACTGTAACTTGAGCTTCAAGGAAGGACTTTTTACAAGCGCGTGTACTGATAGGACGAGGGGGAATGGCTTCAAACTGGAAGAGGGGACATTTAGATTAGATATCAGGAAGAAATTCTTGGCTGTGGGGGTGGTGAGCCCCTGGGGCAGGGTGCCCCGAGAAGCTGTGGCTGCCCCATCCCTGGAGGTGTTCAAGGCCGGGTTGGACGGGGCTGGGAGCAACCTGGGCTGGGGGGAGGTGGCCCTGCCCAGGGCAGGGGGGTGGAACGAGATGATCTTCAAGATCCCTTCCAAGCCAAACCATTCCATGATTCTATGAATTTCAGGGTTGGGTTTTTTTTTGTTCCTCAGCCCTTAAGAGTCGGTAATCTGCTTGTGCTCCAGCCCGTGGTTGCAGTGTGTTGAGCCCTGCCCCACTTTCAGCAGGGGCTTAACCTTGCAGATATTCCTCCATAATCATAAAAAAAAAAGAATTTAGGGAAGATTGGTCTAAAAGCGTGCTCTGTGGGGTGCAGAAGATTCGCAGGGTGCTGTGTGACCGAGCAAAAATGGGGTCCCCCATTGCAGAAAGTGCAGCCCATCTCTCCCTCCCCCCCCGCAAAAAAAACCCCGAAACACGGAGGCATCTTTGGAGCCGGGGGGTGAGCTGGGATCAACACAGCCAGCTCCCGCCACCGCCTTTCCCCAACGGGAAGGTACGAAGGAGTCTGTTGGCCGGGGAGGGGATTCCTGCTCCGGAGCCACCACTGTCCCTCCCGGAATCTGCTGGGGGAGGCAGCACCACTGTGGGCGGCAGTGGGTGCCGCTTTTCCAGAGCATTTATAGTTGCAAATGTGGAGGAGGGGAGGGGAATGGAAAACGTAGGAATGCATTGTAAACCCTGAAGGCACCGCGAGCGCTGCAATCTGAGCTCCCGAGTGAAAGCCGGAGTCCGCGGCAATGGACTTCAGGCAGGGAAAAAAAAACCCAAAGCTTGGTCGAAGATGTTTCTGATGAACTTTAAATCCCCGACTCCATTTCAAATATCCCGTACGAACACACCCCGTGCGAGGTCCTGCCGCTTCGTGGATACCCGGCGACTTTCTCAAGTTTTCCCGGAAAATCGGCAGAAGCATTTTGATCTTTCCACCCCTCCACCCCGATGCTCGTTCTCGACCTCGAGCTGGTGCCACCTGCCATCTCGCCGCTCTTACGTGGCCGAACCCGGTCGGGCTTGTCGCACGTCCCCGTTTGTGTTTACCGGGGACGGAGATCATTTCTGTGAGGCTGGGACGGTGTTTGTACAGCACCCAGCGCCCGCAGCATCTCGGCCCTTTTATCTAACGAGTGCTTCCACAATATAAATATTTAAGTACAATAAACAATTATGATCAAGTTTCTTGGGTGACTGCACACAGCAAGTGAATTTAAAATTCATTTCCCATGGCTATTCAGGCTTCAAATTCACTTTCTGCGAATGTTCATGCTAATAAAACTCCATTGCACAGAAAGAGAACACAAGAGAGATGCAAATGCGACAAGGGCAAATTTGCTTAGGAGCTCAAATGAATATTCACCAACTTTTTATTATTTTTAAGTATTCAGCCCTATTTGCTATAAAAAGATTATTTTAGCTTTACTCTCCAAGCTCGGTGAAGCGTGTATTCCTGAGGTATAATATATATTTCCTCGTACTAATGGAAAGTGTTGTTGCTAGCAAGTGAGGAGTACATTTAAAACGTACTTTGTCTTCAGGAAAAGTCTCTACAAAATCCACACGAGTCCTCCCCGTCCTGATTAACATCTGAGTTTCAACACGTCTTGCAGTTCCAGGCTGGGATTTTTCCAGTAAGCCCAAGGGACGTAAGAGCCTCCGCTCCCACTGAAATGTGCGGGGGGGGGGGGGTCAGAGGCGAATTCCCGTACTCTCCTTTATAAACCGCCTTTATAACTCGCTCTGGCTGAGCATCCTCGCAAAACTCGGCCCACCCCAGCGGGGCTTCGGTGCAGTTTCGGTGGCCGGTTGCCGAGCTCCCTGGTTTGGTTTTTTTTTGTTTGTTTGTTTGTTTGTTTGTTTGTTTTTTGGTTTTTTTTCCCCCCCTTTTTAAAGCTGCAGCTTTCAGATCCAGATTCTTACATCGTTATTTCCCTCTGATTTCCTTCGCCCATCTTTCAGCTCGCGCTGCCCTCGCTTCCGAGGATGCCGGCGATGCTTTCCCTTCGCACACGCTAAGCTCACGTTCGGAAGGACTCGGGGGTCACCCCGTCTCCTTTTTGCCTCGGGCAGAGGTAGCACTGGTTTTGACATCTTCATTTGATTTCTGTCCTAGAATTGAAAGAGATGCAAATTAGCAATAATGAATATTTTCATTAAAAGTGACTAGACATTATATCTGAGAACAAGATAATGATGCTGCTGCTTTCTGTAGCGTAGTCTGAAGTAGCCCGGGCCGCTTTATTTTCTTTCATCAGAAAAGATAACGTTTTGGGTTTTTTTTTTTTAAAAAAAAAAAGTAATTTAACATAAGTGAAATTAGGGTAATTGCTAATTATGTAACTGCAAATGAGGCAGATCTTTATCTCGAGGCGTTGGTCCATTGCAGATTGTGAACCGTTGGTTTTAATGGTGTGGCATCAGAAGGCAAGAAAATCAGCCAAAGCCCTTTCTGGTGCTTGCCCGGCCCTTTTGGGTAGCGCGGGGCGCGAGGGACGGAGCCTCCCTCCCCCTCACCGCCGGGCTGGCCTCCCATTTACCCTGGGAACACAAATGCGGACGTTACAAAAGGCACTGCGGGTATTTTTTTGCCCCTTGTGCTTTTGCCTTTGCGCCGTGTCCGAGGGAGGTCCCCACCTCCGGCCCTGTATTTCCCACGCCTCAGCTCACACCTTCGCCGTCAGGTTGGAGGTACCAGATTTTTCCGAGCTTATAGTCCACCCCCGGGCCTCTGGCACTGCCACAAACTGCATCCAACGCCCGACAAAACTTCATCCTGGGGGTTTTGATGGGGGGAAGTTTTATTTTTCTATATGCACTGGAAGGAAGAAGGTTTTATTTTTCTATACGCACCGGGTCAAGAAGGACAGGGAACTGGTGGAGAGGGTCCAGCAAAGGGCTGCGGAGATGATGAGGGGACCGGAGCATCTCTCTGATGAGGAGAGGCTGAGGGAGTTGGGGCTTTTCAGTCTGGAGAAGAGAAGACTGAGGGGGGATCTTCTCAACGCTCATCAATCCTTAACGGGCGGGTGCCGGGGGGATGGGACCAGTCTGTGTTCAGTGGTGCCCAGTGACAGGACAAGAGGGAACGGGCACAAACGTGGCCGTAGGAAGTTCCATCTCAACCTGAGGAGGGACTTCTCTCCTGTGCGGGCGGCAGAGCACTGGCACAGCTGCCCAGAGAGGGGGGAGTCTCCCCCTCTGGAGCCATTCCAAACCCGCCTGGAGGTGTCCTGTGCCACTGCTGGAGGTGCCCCTGCTCTGGCGGGGGGTGGGATGGGGGAGCTCCAGAGGGCCCTTCCAGCCCTCACCACTCCGGGATTCTGTAATACCAAACCTGCCCTGGAACCAAGTACTGAGTTACGAAGTCACTGACTTTATAGGACAAAGACATTACCCTCACGCAAGCTACAGTGGGTGGGTATTGGAAAAATTCAATGCACTGGAATAGCTCTGTAGATATGTATCTCTGTAGCAATAAAACCTACTGACAGGGAGCAAACACAAGAGCTTGGCAGTTGTCTTGCTCTGTTTAATTGCCATCGACAGGTTTTATACGTATCACCTTCTTAAAATCCCTCTGCCAACAGCCCTGCCAGCCGAGTGACTCGAGCCTTGTCCTGAAGACCTTTGGGGTGATGAACGTGCTGGTACCTACAGAACCTCCTGCGTGCACCGGAGCTTAACAACATGTTTAGATCTTTCTAAGGAATCCATCCAGCTGTGCTTTCACAAAATTATTATTTATTTAGCACTTTATGGCCTTGTTTTTTTCAGATAGTCCTACGTATCTGCCCCGGCTTTCTCCAAGACGACCCATAGCGTTCCATCTCTGATGAGAACATCAGCTTTCCCTTGGATCCCTCTCGCTCCTTCATTTGAAGGCATCTCCCTCTTTTCCGGTGCACCAGGCTTGGGGAAAACTTCCCCGCTTTCACAAAAAGCTATTCATTTCAATAATATTAATAACTTTCACCTGAGTTGGCTGTTAGGGTTAGGCGATGCTTCAATCCTTCTCTCTAATAGAGGACGGAGCTCCTCCCGGCACGCCGGCTGATGACCAGGGCTATCCATCTGGGACCAGTGGCAGCCAGGAATCGGACGGAGTGACCTGGGTCTGGCTGCGCTGCCCGCGGCTGGTCAGCCTTATCCCCGGATTTCCCTAAAAGTGTAGGAATCGATCAGAAAGTCTGGACAGCCTGGGGCTTGCCCCCAGACGCGGGCCGCCCTGTGGATGGGGATGGTTTGGCGGGAGGCGATGCTGCAGACCGGGAGGCGGGTGGGACGGGCGCTTGGCTGCACGGGGCTCCCCCGGGAGCCAATGGAGACAATGCCAGGAGTAATGGGAACAATTTTAGATGATTTTAACTGTCGTCTATCAGAAGCAAAGTCAAGTGCAAAAGTGAGTTGACATCACCTCCATTTGATCTCTGCCGCGAACTGACTTGGAGCCAGAATTTGTCAAAGGCTGCTAATCGCCCGGGTATTGATTTTATACTGCGATACTTTATCACGCCTGTGTGTTTGGTGGGGGCGCGTGTGTGTGTGTGTGTGTTGTTTATTTGTTTGCTTTAAAGTAATCTATGTCAAAAGCTAAATGGGCTTTATTCGAAGCCGCCTGTCCCCTGCCCTTCCGCCGATGGGGAAACCAACCGCCAGCAGATTTCATTAAAAACTCCCGTTTCGACGAAACCTGTGTGCCACTGCGGTACCTAAAACGTGTTCAGGGGTGGGGGGATGTGTCGCCGTTTTTTGGTTTTGTACACAGCGCTGAAGTAGAAAATCTGCTAAGCCATTTTGAGGCGAGGTAGCCCAAACAGCCGTGTCCCCCGTCCCCGTCCCCCCCCCCCCCCCCGTGCTCACAGCTTTGCATTCCCTGGTTTTTAACCCTAATCTCTGCCCTATCGGTGTTGGAGCACTACAAAACCTGTCTGTCGCGTGAGGATTAGCCCTCCTCCCGCGCCTGGCACTGTACGAGAGGACCAAGAACACTACAGTCCTTTAGGCAAGAGGCGAAGGAATTGTTCCCTATCTCACCGGCGAGGCTTGCTGGTTTTTACGGGTTGCAGGAGGTGCCCCTTTCCCCTGGGTCACAGCCCCCCTTCACGCCCAGCTGTGCCTCAGTTTCCCTTTCTGTGAAACGAGGTCCTGCGGTATTTTCCTACCTAACCAAAGAAATAAGGTACCCGGGGATTATCCGACGTAAAGGTATCGCTCAATCCTGGAAAAGCGGTATTTTTCACAAAGGAGATGGCTCCGGCCAATCTGCGTTGAGATGGACACCAATACGCTCCAAGCCCCAAAGGCGTAAAATCGGGGAATGCACACTGAAGCCTTAAAATGTGACTATAGATCAGGCAATGTATATACGGATGAATATTGCTCCCGTTTTTCGGCTGCCTTCTCACTGCTGAAACGCTACCTAGGTATGTTTTTAAAGGTAGATTTTGGTATATTAGGTATATTTTTCAAAGCTTTCGTAGTTTAGCGGGGAATGTTAGTTGTACATGTGTAACCTTAGGCAATATAGGATTCGCCTACCCTGCTGGTAGCATGCTGAAAAAAAGGGGGGGGGGGGGAAAGCGCTAGTTTTATTGCTCCACGCTCCCCAGCCACGCTCCTCTGCTGTAAAAGCGGCTGTTTTTTCAGTGGGGCAATCCCCAAATTAGGTGTCCGCCACCGACACAACAAGGGAGGACAATGACACACCGGAGCACGCTTTCTCTCAAGGGCGCTTTGCCTTGGGCAGCCTTGTAAGAAAATAAGTTAAGTTTCATTCTTGTCTAGATCGCGCCGTACGGTCCCCGAAACGCCTGCGGGAATTTTGCGGATGCTGCTGCGGGCCCTGGGTGGCAGGTGGCAGCGGGGAAGGTGCGCTGTGCGTGCTAAATCCCCTCTCCTGCACTCCCGCTGCAGAGCTCTCCATTCCTGAGTTAATCTGTGGGTTATTTCAGAGGCCTGAACCACACTCGAGATCTCATCTTTTACTTCCTTCACAAATACTATAGTAAAAAAAAAAAAAAAAAAAAAAAAAATCACATTTCTCTCTAGCATCTTTAGCATCTTTCTTTTGCAGGATGCTCCAGCGGACTCTTCCCATGGGCTCTGCCCTGCAGACTCTGGTCCTAGTTTGGTGGGGTTTTTTTTTTGCTGGGGAGGGAGGAAAGAGCTGTTTCTTCCACTGGTTTTGCCGATGGTGATTTTTTTTCTTTTTTTTTTTTCAACGGATGGGTTAAAAACGTTTATTCCTGCCTCCTGCCCAATTTAGGACAGGGCTGTAATCTGCCAGGCTAAAGCGTCTGGAGGGTCATGAAAATTCAAAGGTTTCTGAATTTCACCGTGCCCCTTGCTAATGTCGAATCTTCATAGGAATTGACTTCCCAGGACAAAGAAAGTGTCGGCTGAATGCTGATGCTGTATTAATGACAGGGTACGATGACCCACCCCGGTGCGTCACCATTGTTGCCGAAGGAAACACAGAGGCAACCCATAATCACCTTTCCTGCGTCTGGCCCACTGACACCTAATTTAAGTGCGTATTTGTCTGCTGATGGATCACAGGATTTTTTTCGTGGCACCTATTACCGTGCTAGCTGAGTGCTTCAGAATCTCCCAAGTCATTGAAGTTTTTATACGATCCTTACGACAGCGTCTGAGCAGTTGGTAAATTGGGTCTGCAAAGAAAATGTCTCTGCGGACTCCCCGTTCTTCCCCTCCCGAGAGGACAGACCGCGTCTTGTAGTAAGTCAGTAGGACCTGATCTCCCAAATCACCCCTGCCGTTTTGCGAAACCTAACCGCGTTTTCCCCCTCGGATTCGTGACAGGGAAAGGGATGGGGAAACGGCATTTCATGCAGACTTTGCCTGGCGTTCTTTCTCTGTGCTCCCTATTTCTCTCTTCCTTTATGGAAAGCTATCTGTGCGATCCAAGCGGTTTTCCAGAACTAGCACAGGCCTCACTGGCCCAGGTTGCCCCGAGAAGCTGTGGCTGCCCCATCCCTGGAGGTGTTCAAGGCCGGGTTGGACGGGGCTGGGAGCAACCTGGGCTGGGGGGAGGTGTCCCTGCCCAGGGCAGGGGGGTGGCACTGGATGACCTTCAGGGTCCCTTCCAACTCTAACCATTCTGTGATTCTCCTGGGGAGCAGCTGGCCAAGGGCAACGGCTGTGAACCAGTTCAGATCAAGTTGGACCTTGCACTTGGTCAACGCTAAAAACAGCGCCATCATCGCTATCGCTCCTACATGCCGTGAAAGGGAGCGCTTCACGCCTAGTCTGCAGCAGGGGATACATTAAAGCAGGAGGGTGGACCAGAGTTAGGATTTTGTGAGATGGAGATGAGGTCATCTTGGAAATAGCCTCAGCGTGTCAACCGCGTTGGACTTGTGTGAGTTTTAATGGCTTCATTCAACTTGCCGTTGCGTGGACTAACCCCTGCCAAGTGGGAGATGTGCAACAGTTTATCTCTACCAGGTAGAACCGTAGAATAGTTTGGGTTGGAAGGGACCATTAAAGGTCAAAAAGTCCAGATGATAGACGTGGTTCATCACTGGGGAGAAAAATCCCCCAAATTTGGACTGAATCCGAACAGCTTTAGGTTAAGCAGAGACCGTGAAAGTTCCTGGGTGATTATACATACGGTTTTATAAAACTAAACGGCAATCAACTGCCCGCAACGCTCAAGAAAGCAGAAACCAAAAAAATGTTAAAAGCTTTGGGTGCGTTGCGGCGGGAGCTCATCGCGGACACGGATACCTGCCTGCGAAAGGCTGGCTGCCGACGTCGTCCCCATAAACACTGAAATATAGGCTGAACGTACACAGATTCATTGGATTGCTGTAATTCATTAAACAAATGTTGGGTTTAATAGAGCTGCGGATAAAGGCTGGTGCCATCGATGCGCTCAGCTGTGAAATATGCTGTGGAAGTCATTTGTTTGCAAGGGGTCTAGAAATCTGCTTCCCATTAACGTCAAACGGGTTTACTGGAGAAAAATCTCCGGGATCGCATTTTTCTCTCAATTATCCCTTCTCAGTGGGATTCCTGGAGGTTTGCGCCGGGTAACTGAGATGTGCCTAAGCTTGGGGGGGTTCGGATCTGGGGGTTTGGTTTGATCCATTAAGCTTCTATCTCGCTGCGGTGATGTAATTCCCCCAGTCCGAGACACTTTATAAACATTAATGGGTTTGTTTCCGCGCTCCCCGGGGACGCGCAGCACGGGAAGGTCACCGGGAGCCTTTCACCCGCGTAGAACCGGAGACGGGGAAACGTGTCGCTGCAGCATCGCGGGGAAAAACAGTACCTTCGGCCATATTTTTAACCGGTCCATCCTTAGCTCCGTTTAACCCCGTTTTAATAACTTATTAACTAAAGCGCCAGCGTCTCGGCTACAGCGCAGCAGTAACGCAGCAGCAAGGTTTGCGTTGAGATGCTGCTGTGTACTCCCAACGGAGGTAGAAAAGAGTCGGTGCTCAGTATTTTAAGAGTGAGGAGGGGGAGGGGGAGGGGTCAAACGCGGTTATAAATACACAAATCAAAACGTGACCTTTGCAAAGGGGGGAAAAAAAAAATAAAATAAAATTGTAGACATGAGCAACTATTGTAAGTTGGATGGAAATCACTTAGCGGAGATGTGCTGCGAGGGACTGTTAAACTGGGAGCACGCTGTGGCTTTTACTGGTGGTGGCTGCTAAAGTTTGCCCGTCTCTCCTGGACCGGATTTTCCTGGTGAGCTTTCCTGAGCTGATGAATGGCCACTCAGATGTCTCTGGTGACATTTGGCAAGGGCCGACTCGCCGCTGTTCTGCGCCGCAGCGCGCCGGGGCGTAACAAAACAGAGGCACGGCTCGAAAATCCCGTCTTTGGCCATCTTTTGTTGCAATGGCAGAAGGTCAGTTTTGGAGGATGAGCTGAAAGAAGCTGGTGATGCTCGCGGCCCTTTCGGCTGGGAATTGTTACCGCTAACAGAGATACACGGCACAGATGAGAAAATATTGCAAATCTATAGACAGAAGGCAATTCTTTTTTTGGTGGAAGCGAGGCACAAGCAGATAAAAAGCGATCAGCAGAATTTACATAAGCCTTCGCCATCTCAGAGGTCATCATTCCGCAGGATGACACATTGAAATTCATTTTTATTAAATTCTGGCTGATTATTTAATTGGAAAAGAAGGGATTTAATTGAAACAAGTCAAAGGGCCATATTAGATTACGTTCAACCTTAACACAAAAGGCTTTTTGCATTTAGTTAAACCGGTTCCGTTGCATATTGTACATATTAAACAATAAAAAGCGGTAATCTGAATAGCAAATGAAAGTGTTTGGAAGGCCTGAACGGTACTCGTGTGCTACTCAGCCCTTTTTCATCCCCTAAACCTTCTCATATTCCCTTTACTGCACTCCTTAGGTTGAAACAAGAGCAAAAACGATGGGTCTCAGATCTTCCTCCATCCATGTTTGTCACCTATATATTGTTGGGAAATGGCCTGCCTGGATGTGATGCTGCTACTAGAACATGTTGCCCAAAATCGAGGGGTTTTTCCAGGTTTTCAGGGCTACCCTTGCACCGCCGGAAAAGATACGCTGAGCGTAGCTAAGGCTGAATGCAGACTTGAGACCTGTTGGCGTTGACTCAGGTTTCCCACCGTGTCCTTCGGAAATATTCCCGACCTCTCTGTGCCTCGTATGCGTGACCAGGAACTCCCACCCCTTAGGGACACCGACTTGCTGCGTAGCTGTCAAGCTCCTGGTAAAAGCTAGAAATAAAAAAGCAAAGCAATTTGAACACGTTTCTAATTTTAGCTATTTAATTAGTGTTTAATTTAGTTTTTTTGCTAATTCAAAACGAGCAGGAGAGAGGCAATGAGGCCCAATTCATTTCCTGATGCTTCATTCCATCCTGATTTTGAGGATTTCGGCAAAGGCTTGGCCATCCGAATGGGAATCAGCACAACCCAAAGTAATCCTCAGGTATCGCACTTTGAATGCGCACCCTGGCGATACCTTTCAGTCCTTCCTTCCTGGAGGCAGTTTTGCTGCCGGAGCAATGATCGGGACCTTTCTGCAGCTTGGTGGGTTACCGTAATCTCGGACCCAGGGTGACAGCGCAGGGAGATTTTGGGTTGGGAACGTGTAAGAGTGTGCACATTGAATCGTAGCATGGTTTAGATTGGAAGGGATCTTGAAGACCATCTCATTCCACGCCCCTGCCCTGGGCAGGGACACCTCCCCCCAGCCCAGGTTGCTCCAAGTCCCGTCCAACCTGGTCTTGAACACCTCCAGGGATGGGGCAGCCACAGCTTCTCTGGGCAGCCTGTGCCAGGGGCTCACCACCCCCACAGTCAAGAACTTCTTCCTTATATCTCATCTAAATCTCCTCTCTTTCAGTTTTAAACTGTTCCCGCTCAGCCCATGGCTTCCCTCCCTGATCCAGAGTCCCTCCCCAGCTCTCCTGGAGCCCCTTTAGGGACTCGAAGGGTCTTAAAGGTCTTCCTGGAGCCTTCTCTTCTCCAGGATGAACCCCCCCACCTCTCCCAGCCTGTCCTCCCAGCAGAGGGGCTCCAGCCCTCCCAGCATCTTCATGGCCTCGTCTGGACCTGCTCCAAGAGGTCCATGTCCTTCTTCAAGGGCCACACTGACCCCATGGACGCTACAGTCTTGGGGCGGAGTGGCTGGAAAGCTGCCCGGTGGAAAAGGCCCTGGAGGCGTTGGTGGACGGCCAGCTGAATATGAGCCAGCAGTGTGCCCAGGTGGCCATGAAGGTCAACGGCATCCTGGCCTGTGTCAGGAACGGTGTGGTGAGCAGGACTGGGGCAGCGATCATCCCCCTGTACTGGGCACTGGTGAGGCCCCACCTCAAGTGCTGCGTTCAGTTTTGGGCCCCTCACGACAAGAAGGACATTGAGGTGTTGGAGCGTGTCCGGAGAAGGGCTACAGAGCTGGTGAGGGGTCTGGAGGACAAATCTTATGAGGAGCGGCTTCCAGGCGGAAGCTCACAGAAATCAAATCCTGCTTTGAGAGATCGAAATCAATTTTGAATGGACCCAGCTGGTCCCCAGCAAGGATGGGAGGAGGTATGGGGAAAGGGGAGAAAATCTTGCAAGGTATCTTCAGGGGAACCTCAAAAGGACTTAAAGTAATGAGGAAGATTTTTTAAAGAGAGGTTATTCATTTACGGATGAGTCCACAGCCAAGTTTAAAAAAAACGTAGTTTTAAATAGCACAGGCACTACTGTAGAAATTCTCTTGCATCGGTAATTAAAAAAAAAAAAAAAATTCCTGTGCTGCCAGTAGAGCAGCTCAACCAGTCTATCATTAAGGTTAGATTGAGTACGGAGCATAATTTGGACTTTGCTTCAGCAGCTGAATGTGTTCTCGGAAGGCTCAAATCAGTTTTATCCTGATTTTTTTATGATAAAAATACTGTGCCTGCGCTTTAAAGCCGAGTTCCTTTCCGCTGCAGCTCACCTTTTCTTCAAGTGCAATGCCTGAGTTTTGCATATATGGTACCGCCATTGCCCATTCAGGTTATCTGGTTCCAGACATCCCTCTCTCATTTGCAAAGCACAGTTTGCGGCAAATACTCATGCAAATTAGGCATGAAACCGGGCATTTATCTTGATTAGAATTCAGTTTCTATATATACTTAAAGAATTTTATCTCGTTCGGGGCGGGTTGCGTAGATGACGGAGAAAGACTTTCTAAAATTGCATATTTTTTTTTTTTTTTTTTCTCCTCGCGGGTTGTTTGCGCGCCCTTTGGGAATTCATTAAGGAAAACCGCCCCTTCCCACCGATATTCCCAGTGCCCTGGCCCAGCGCGAGCGGTTGGCTTGCAGACGCTGCTGGAAACTCTCCGGCAAAAATAACTCTCCCTTGAAAAAAAGCACCGTACCATTTATCCGAATACTACATTTTCTTTGTTTTACGAAACCCTTTTACACATCACAAGGTCTAGATGCCACTCGACAAGGACTCGGTCCTTTCCCGTCCTGGAGAGCTGGCGCTACGCGCCATCCGGATCGGGCCCGAGGTTTTGGGAGACCCAAGCTGATCTTAGCGTGGTTTTCCAGCAGACCGACACGACAGATTTACCCCATTCCTCTTCCTAAAAGCTGCCTGGGGACGCCGTGTGCCAAACCCCTCTGCTTCTGCAGAGCCGCATCCCACCGCTCCCCGGGGACCGTCACTGCACTGGGACAGTGATGCGCTCCTGCTTTATCTCCTGTCCAGAGCCATCTTGGAGAAAAAAAGCCCTTTTTCCATCGTTTTTACTGCATTTTGGCTAAGGTCCCTCCGCTGCCAGCCGCGATGCAGCAGCAGCATCCTGAAATTTGAGGAAATGCCCCAAATTCTCAGCTTGTTCGGCCCAAAGCCTGAGTTTAGCCAAATATCGGAGGGTTTAGCAAATCATACAGACACGGGCAGGACTGTTTCTCCCTCTTTTCTTAAGGGTGGGGTGAGTTTCCCCAGCTTTTCCCGGGACCCTCACTGCCCACTCCTGTTCCCGCTGTTGGGGTGTGTGTGTGGGGGTGTGTGTGTGGTTTATTTTTTTTTCCCCAGTTCCTAAACCCATCTATGAACTTTTAAAGCCGCACATGGCTCAGGTGATAACAAGCGCTGCCGCCCGCAGCTTTCGGAAGCGGGTTCGGGGAAGGCGCAGCCGCGCAGGCCGCCGTTTCCAGAGCAGCAGCGCTGCATTTTGCAAGGCATGCATCATTTCCACGGCGGGGAGGGCAGCTCTGCAGGCTCGCCGCAGCCCTGGCAAGGGGAAACGGCCGCCGAGGCACGCATAAGGCACAGGGAAACATCAGCGCTCCCTCTAGCAGTCGCCAGCCACGATATCAAATAATTCTCAATTTTGGTTTAGTTATTTAGTTATTTATTTATTTATTTTATTCACCCTGGGTTCGTGCCACACCAACCGCCAGCGTTACGGGCTCTGGCAGCGGTGACACCGTACGGGCTGCTCTTCCCCCTCTCCAAAAAAAAAAAAAAAAAAAAAGAAAAATATTATATATATTTATATAATTTTAGGGGGATTTGATTTTTGGAGCCCATTTTACCTCCACCTGCTGCACGCAGCTTTTGGGTATGGCCACGCACCGGCATGAACCTGAGCCCAATTAGCAGAAAGGCACTTAATTAAGGGGTACTTTCAGCGCGCTGCGGGTACTGCAACACTCTCCGCACCCGCGCAGCAGCACCGAACTTCCCGGGGGTGGGGGGGGGGGGGTGGGTGATGGCGGGGCAGTGGGGGGGGGGGTGGGGGTGGCTGGTTATTAATGCAGCGCTGCCGCGGTACTTGCTTCCCCCCCCCTCCCCCTTCCCCCCCCCCCCCCCCCGCGCAGGAGGGACCCGCCTCCGCGGCAGACGCGGAGCGGCGCGTAAGAGCGCGTAACGCCGCGCAGCGCCGCGGATGCCCTCGGCCGAGCCGCGCTCGCCTCCGTCGCGGCCCTGCCCGGGCTGCCGGGGGGGGCAACAGGTAGGGGGCGACCCCAACACCCCCCACTCCCCCCCCTCCAACCTGTACCCCCCCCCCCTCCGCCTTGCACGGCCCTCCCCCCCTCTTACTTTTGCACCCCCCTTGCACGTTTCCCCCCCCCCTTTACAAGCCCCCCCCCCCTCCCCCTTGCACTGACTGCCCCCCTCGGGCAGCCCCCCCCCCCTCAGGCAGCCCCCCCTCCCCTTTGCCACCTCTCCCCCCTCCTTGAACAGCCCCCGTCTCCTTTGCCCCCCCCCCCCCCCCCCCCATAGCCCCCCTCCCCCTTGTCGTTGTGTCGTGTCCCCCTCCCCTTCCCCCCCCTCCCCGGACAACCCCCCCCTCCCCTTTGCCCTCCCACCCCCTTGGGCAGCCCCCCTCCCCTTTGCACCCTCTTTCCTCTCTTTGGACACCCCCTCCATTGTGTGTGTCCCCCCCCCCTTGCCGCCCCCTCGAACAGCCCCTTCTGCCCCCTCCACCCCCTTGGACAGACCCCTCCTCTTTGCGCCCCCCCCCCAGCCCCCCTCGCGCCGCCCCCTCCCCTCGCGCCGCCCCTCTCCCTCCCTTCCCCCCTCCCCCCCCCCTCCGGGCAGCCCCTTCCCCTCCCGTCTCAGCGCCCCCCCCCCCCCCTCCCCTCCGCCGCCGCCGCTCCCCCTCTCTCACCTCTCTCCTCCTCTTCCTCCCTCTCCCCCCCTTCCCCCCCCCATCCCCTTTTCCCCCCTAACCCCCCTCTTCCCCCCCCCCCCCTCTCCCCAGGCCAAAATCCTCCACATGATGGACGACAACAAGCAGCTGGCGCTGCGCATCGACGGGGCGCTGGCGGCGGCGGGCCAGGAGGTGACGGCGCTGCGAGCCGAGCTGGCCGCCACCGGCCGCCGCCTGGCCGAGCTGGGCAACGAGCCGGCCATGGAGCACGGCCCCCACAGCGCGCAAGGTGGGTGCCGGGGGCGGGGGGTGGTGGTGGTGGGGTTTGGGGGGGGGGTGGTGGTGGTGGAAACCTCCCTTCTGTCGTTATTTGCCATTGTTGTGTTGGTTTTTTGGGTTTTTTTTTGTGTTTTTTTTTTTTCGGGGGGGGGGGGGGGTGAGTGGGTGTGTGTTACGCCGCTCCCCCCGAGTCCCCTAAGCGGTTTTGTGATAGGGGTGTGTGTGTGTGTGTGGGGGAAGCGGCCATGTTACAGCCGCCGCCCCCCCCCACCTCGCCGTCCGCCCCCCCCCCCCCGATGGAGGGGTCGGGGGGGAGCCCGGTGCCGTGCGGGGCTGTGGGGAGCCGACCCCCAAACGGCCCATGCCTTGTGTTAAGGGGGGGGGGGGGGCTGCATACTGCCCCCTATACGATGCCTACAGCCCCTATATGATGTGTACAGCCCCCCATGTGATGCACAGAGCCCCCCCCCGCCATGCCTGCAGCCCCCCATGCGATGCGTACAGCCCCCTCCCACCGTCCTTAAACCCCCCTAAAAAGTTGTCACCGCGTCCGGGAGCCGGAGCGGGGGGCGGGGGGGGGGGGTGATTTATGTTCTCGGTTTTGGGTGAAGATGAACGGGTGGGGGGGTGGGGGTCAGAATTGTTTCCGCGGTGGTTTTGTCGGGGTCCGGCTCTCCCCTGGCCGGGATTCGGACCAACGTGGTGCTGCCATGGCTACTACTTTAGAAACCTTTCAATATAAATATATATATATATATATATATGTATTTACCAAATAATTGCGGGTTTGCATGACAATTCACCCTTAAGCAGCCTTGGTGTCAGCTCAGAAATAATGCAAGCCTCCTCCCCCCCCCCCCTTTCCCAATAACTGAACTGGATTTACACCGGCATGATAAAAATGTCACGAGCTGTTATTTACTTGTTACTTATTTACTGTGCGTATCGCCGGGAAGGGTGGTTTAAGGGTGACGTTTTGGTTAAGCTGTAGCTTTTCAAAGGTGGTGTAGCTCTTGGTGGGCATCGCTGCCGCCGGCGGACTGCTCTGGCGACCACCGGTGGTTTTGCTGTTCGCGGCATTAACGCAAATTGATTTAGAGGGATTAATTTGGGGATTTGTCCCATCCGGCTTTGTTGTGTTTCGGCGGTGGGGGGGAATTCCGCTTGTTAAACAAAAGTTCATCCATCAGCAGGTGGGTTTGCTCCGGACCCGGCAGAGCTTTCCCGTAGCCGCCGCGGGTACGCGAGGGTTGAAGTTACGTGTGTGTGGTCAGGTATTTTCCAAAGCCGTATGTATAGGTGTCCGTCGGTATAGCCTGAACCGGACCCTGCCCTATACCGCATCCAGGCTACCGAGGCGCTTTATTACAAAAACCTGCTGAAAAGGCAGAAGGAGGATGCTGTCGTCTTCCCCTGCCGGAGCTGGGGGGAGCTGGGGGGGGGAATCAGGGATGCAGCTGGTGACACGCTGCAGAGGGCATCAGCCTGGGTGTGGAAATGCAGCCTTCCAGCTGGAAAAGCGGGTAAAACCCTTTGGCTGCTCACGCACACGCCGATTTCTGCGGCTGTACTGCGTTTCGTTGCTTCTCCGGGAGAGTTTTGGAGGGCCGAGTGTGTGTTTGTTTTTTTTTTGCGGAGGGGGCAGCGCCTTTGCCCCCCCGCAGCGCGCCCTGGTAAGGGCGGGAGATGCGCGTGGTTCTCCAAGGGTCGGGCTTGCTCTTTTTGGTTTTTTCTTTTTTTCCAGAGGTTTTCCAATCTGTTGAGCAATGGAGAAGCTCCTCTTTGGGGTTCCTTTACCGTCAGCCTGCTGGAAAACAGCGGGTACCCTATAACAGCGCCAAAGAAATGGGCTCTGTTCCCCAAAGTGTGCGCCTTTCTGCTTAATAACTATAATTTACATGAACTCCAGAGGGAAAAATTGAATTCCAGGGGTTGGGGGGGTCCCTGTGCCCGGCGGCCAGGAGTGCTCCTGTCTTTGGCCGGGCGCAGGAGCGGTACTGAAGTTGCTGTGGAGGGGGTCACTTCACCACCTTCCCCCTCCTTCAGCTGGCAAATTTGGCTCTGCCTGCCGGTGTCGAGGAGAGAGGACGCTTCCCCAACGAGGTGTGACTCCGTGGCCTTGTAGCTGTAGATGTGTGGGGTTTGGTTTTTTTGGTTTTCTTTTCCTTCCCCACGAGTTTAAGAGGCTATTATTGAAAAATGTGCTGTATCCAGCCACGTGTTACAACAGAAGCCAATCAGTTAAGTGTAAAATTGCATCTGAAGCGCGTTGCGTTCATTGTGCTTATTGAGGAGAAGGGGGAAGAGCGCTTGGTCTCCCCAAAACCCGCTGATTAGATGCGCTCTCTGTTTTGGGTTTCCTCCCCGGCTTTGGTACTGTTTGTATATTGCCATAAATGCTCTTCTCCATCGTTCTGCGTTTCTACAGGCGGGCCCGAAGATACCTGTAGCGAGCCTGGTGCCTTTCCTCAAGGGTTTTGAGATGATGTTGAGAAGGACGGGGTGAAAACACGTATCTCTGCTCTGCTGCGATGTGCCTTAGCAGTCCGAGAGCTGCCAGGGCACGGACGTTAAAGGAGGGAGACCGGTGCACCTGCGAGCGCCGACGTGGGATATACGGGTGGTGCTCGGGTGGCTGATGGGTTTGCGGTGGGGATCTGCTCCGGTCCCGGTGGAGAAGGACGCGGCAGAACGGTCGGGTCCCTTCGGTTGTCGTGGGAAGGAGCGCGGTGATCTCATCGCCGCGGGCGGGTGCTGCAGGTCAGCCCCGAGTCGCGTGAAATGGAGGTGAACGTGCACCGCCGTGCCCTGCTCGGCCCGTAATTAATACTGAGTTTGTGAAATGCGTTATTCGTGTAATTACGGTGGGGCTCGAGGTAATAACGGCCCCTTTTGTGCGCGCTGGGGGTTTTCTCTGCTATAACGCGCTATTTTTGCAGCGGCGAGGTACGCTTCAGGGGCCTCTTTTACGTAATTTGAAACAAAACTGGAAGAATTCGGCAAAGAGGGAGAGCAGGAGGTGGATGGTGGGTGTGCGGAGGTGGGCAGGAATGGAACTTGTGTATTGCGACAGCCCTCAGCGCGAGTGTTAATCACTCGAACCTCTCAGTCCTGATGGTTTTTTTTTTTTTTTTTAAACGGGGAGTTTGCTGGAAAAGAAGTATTTTGGCTGCAGCCTCCCTCTAAACCTGGATGCAGACCAGGGTGGAAAACAATACTCCGTGTACCCGGCGCTCAGCACGGCGAATACAGGCGGCTCTCGGGAACATCGCTGGAGCCGTGTGTCAGCACCCTCATGTTTGAATTCCGGCTTGAATTAATACCGGTTGAATTACTCGCCAGCAAAAGGCACGGCTGTGCCCCCGCGGTCCGGCTCGGGCTGCAGGGTGGGATGCTGGCGGGGATGCGGGGGATGCGGGTCGGCAGAGCATCGCAGCAAGAGCTGCCGCAGCTTTGCGGTCGGCTGCGGCCCCCGTCCGTGCTGGGTGCGCTTCTGGGCTTTTGGCTTAGAGTCTCTGCTGAATCTACACCTCTATTTTCAGTAGTTTAAGTAAAAAAAAAAAAAAAAAAAAAAAAAAAAAGTGGGGAAACCCAAAGTTTGGGTGCAAGAGTTGCCGTGCCGAGTGGGGCGGTCGGTCCGTTTAGCCTCGTGTTTTTGCTTTAGTCTCCTCCCAGCGCTAAATGGAAAACACCTTAATTAATTAATGTCGGTAAAGTGCTTGAAGATGTAAAGTGCAATCAATAGCTGAGTGTTATTCGTAATACCTCGCTCCGCGCTTGGCTTCTCTCGCTTCCTATTTCAGAGGGGCGGTGGCACGAGGTGGTCACCAGTGCGCCCCCAGCTCACGTTGCCTGGAGCTGGGGGTGGGGATGGTGGGGTTTGCACGGATGCTGCCAAAATTCAGCCGGGAAGGGCGCAGGAGCTGCACCCCGCTCCTAGAATAAAGGATTTCTCCTCCTCGCTGTGCAGTGATACGCAGCATAAGAAAGATTTCAGTCGTGTCTTGGTAGTCGGTGATGCCAAAGGGCCGGGAGGACCTTTATGCTCATGACAGCCTAAAATAGAGTTTTCTCTTTCTCTCTTTGATCTCTGTACACTTCCATAGCTACAATGCAAAGACTTTGACTTTTGCCCGGGAGGCAATCAGTTACCTCTGCGCTGTTGCTATTTTGCGAGTAATCATCTCGGGCTGTTGAAAACGTACCATTTTCATCTTTTCAGAAATCTTCCCTGCTGTTTGTTCTTCCAGAGCTTGAGAGCCGATACCGTAAAAGAACCCGAGGAATTTGGATACTGCTGCCCAGTCGGGTATCGGGAGCGTTTGTGCACCAAGCTTACCCCAAGATCGTGGTCTTGCTGCACTAGTACTCTTTCTAACCATTTATTTACCTCCGTCTTGCATCGCTCACGGGGCGAGGGAGCCATTGGTGTCATGCTCCGAAATGATGGCGTGCACTGGGAAATGAAGGTGTGCGTAGCAACATTCACGCGGTTGTTTTAGATGCAAGGAGCTGGCTGCGGGTCCCCGTTTGAAGATGTTAATTGAAAATATCCTTTCTAGAGATTTTCATATTCAAAAGCCTTCTGTGGTGTGGTTGGCGTAATACTTAGATTATCATTCCTTCAGGGCCTCTCCAGGGGGAGTTTCAGTGGAGCTCGCGAGGATGAGTATGCACGAGTGAGCTCTGGAGTCGAAGGAGGACTTAATCCAGGGGTTCTGACTCCCCGGTTTGTGGCACGACCATGAGGATGTTTGGTGTTAGACTCACAGATGGGGAGAGGAAGGTATAAACAGGTCCCGGTCTTAAACTTGGGGAAGATTAGGGGCGCTTTTGTTGGATTTGGGCACTCTCGGGTATCACCGGTGGGGCTGGGTATCCTCCGAAGGGACAATCTTTCCTCCCGGTACTTATTCTGCGTTACTCCAGATACATTAGTGTTCTCCGGCACCGGGGACGGGTGATGCAGAAAAATCTGCGGCCTTCCTATGAGGCTCTCGGAGCTGCCCGAAGAGGCTCTGCCCAATCTTTGAGGGACACGTGCCTTTCCTCCGGCGGTCCCTACTCCTCTCCTTGCGCCAAACAGGGCCCAAGTACATCGCAAGAAACGCGGCGCTAAACTTCAGCGCTAGCGCGGCACACAGCAAAGCTTCGCTCTCCAGCTTGTTAAAATTCAAGGCTCATAATTTCTTGTCGAGGGCGGGACGTGAGAGAAGAGCCTTTGGTAGCGACGCGGCGGCTTGCGGGAGCGGCGTGCGCGGCGGCGCGCAGAGCCAGGCTGCGGTTACCGCCCAGCGCGAAACCCCGGGGAAGGGGTCGACCGGAGGCCCCGTTTTTCAGGCTGCGTCCTCACCCGTGGGATGCTGGAAGTTCAGGGGGTTCTTCCTCGTTGCTTTGCGACCTATTCCTGCTTTCTCTTGCTGTACAGTTAATTTTTGCTGGGGTCTCTATGGCTGATGCTTTCAGGTATTGAGGTGGGTTTTGTGGAAGCAACAGGTCTGGAAGACCTCAAGCTAAGCAAATGCGTGTTTTGATGTTTGGAGATGCGCTAACAGCGGGAGGTGGAATGGGTTTAGCTTTTTTCCCCAAAGGAAAAGCAGCAGCAGGTCTGGGCTGTCCCACCAGAATAGACGTTGAATAACCAACCGCGTTTGAAAGCGTTGGCCAAAGTCCTTTTCGCAGTCAGTTTGTTTGCAGGAGTTTCAGAAGAGCTCTTCCCAAGGTTTTCCTAGTGCTCCCCTGGCCAAGGGGGGGGCGCGATCGGAGGGTTTGGGGGTGTCAGGGTGGAGGTGTGGGGGTTTTGGGACGCTTCCCCTGGGGTGAGAGGCTGAGGTTGAGCGATGGTGACAGGCCGTGAACCACGGGAGGACCTAAGATAACAGAGGCTTTGTAGGCGGACAGTGCGTCACCGGGTAAGAACAACTTTGCCGAGGTATTGATTATGATTGAGCGTGACACTGGCCGGAGGCGGCGGCTCCCGGGGACATCCCGATACCTCCATGCCCCTCAGCCGGGCTCTGCCTGCGCGGCTTCGGTAATCTGATAAGTTGCTTATTTCTCTAATCTTGTTAGTCCGTTCCTTCCCCAGATCCCTGCGAGGAGCCGCCGGGGATGGGGCCAGGGCTGGCCGTGCGCGGCGCTCGTGCTCCCAGCGAGACTCAGTGTAGGTGGCTTTTAGGGCGGGTTTCTGGTTGGGTTTCTTTTTTTTTTTTTTTTTTTTGTGCTGCTGAAGTGATGTGTCTGTGTCAGAAAATTGCGAAATGGCAAAGACCTCCCGTTTTTGGGCGCGGAAGTTGAGCTGCAGCAGAGAGCCGCTTTTGTGTAGAGCGCCTGATGAGAAATGGGCTTTTGTCAGAAGGATTTCTGACACCCGCGTGGTGCGAGAGCTGCGGCGGGCAGGGCCCTGTTTGTCCTGAAAAATGGAAAAAGCTCTCGAGTTCCGCTTTTCAGATGCGTGGTTAGCCGCGGATTTTAAGTATGTGCAGCACCACAGCTAGAGTTTGCTTTCGGATCGCTCGGATGATGGGAAAGGAGCAAAGATGCTCACGGAAAGATGAAGGGGAGGGTGGTGCAGTGGTAGAGGTGTTGTGGATCTCCTGCGGGCACCCAGGAGACCCAGCGTTTGGGAGAGGATCAACCTCATTGTTGAAGAAGGAAAAGGGACTGAGCGATGCTCTGCTGCGGCGCGGTCCAGGGCTGGGCTGCGTCCTGGGCTTGGAGAACGGTCCGTGTCTCCTGCTGCTTTTGCAAACTCTTTTGGAAGCAGCATCTCTTCTGAGAGCATCCATAAACCCATTTCTCGCCCTTCTCATGCCACTTCTTCACGTCCTCCCTCGGCGGGGAGTTAAATTGCCTTTCTGCAGAAAATAGCATGCGTTGAGGGGGGGAAATGGTATTTGGTGTGAATACGTATGATGTGTGGGGTGTAAAGAGAGCGGGTGAGCACAATGCCCTGCTGATGCCTGACTTTAGGTTTTTCCGTGACTCGTTTTTGTGACAGCAGTCAAACCCGGGAAAACGGGTGGAGAAGTAGTTTTTTGTTTGTTTGTTTGTTTGTTTTTTTTTTTTTGCAGAGGAGATGAAACAGAGTTTGTGCCTCTGCTCCAGCAGATTGAGGCCATGGCTGATATTTGGGGTTTGTAACCAAGAGTCTCTCTGAGACTTAAGTCTGCATTTTAATTTGCTTTTTAATTCTTGTAGAACGTGGCATTTGCAGAAGTGGATGTGTCTTTCTGATAGTAGCAACCCATGTCGCCCCGTAGGTGAGCTTGCCAACCGAATCCCTTGGCCACCCTACGACGGGAGGGTCTTTCAAGAGCGAGCACAGGCGCCACTTACGGAATCGCAGAGTCACAGACTGGTGAGGGCTGGAAGGGCCCTCTGGAGCTCCCCCAGGGGCACCTCCAGCAGTGGCACAGGACACGTCCAGGCGGGTTTGGAATGGCTCCAGAGGGGGAGACTCCCCCCCTCTCTGGGCAGCTGTGCCACTGCTCTGCCGCCCCCACGGGAGAGAAGTCCCTCCTCAGGTTGAGATGGAACTTCCTATGGTCACGTTTGTATTTCAGCACAGGGCTGATGATGGGTGAGGGCTGGCACCGCACCCGCACACTTCTGCTCCAGCCCGTCGTTTTTAAGCAAACTGCTCGTCAGCCTCCGCTGGAAATTAACTGGGAAGGACGGCGTGAGGCTCCCGTTGGCTTTCGCTGATGGGCTGAGTGGGAAGCCCAGCGCTGGGTCTGGGCAGTATTCATGCAGCAGGGTAATTGCCCTCCGTAACAGCTTCCCTTGCTCCCTTTTAATGGCAGAATATGCTAAAATGCTTAGTTTGGGACACTCTTTAGTACCCTTTAGGGATGTGTTAAAAGGTCTCTGTAAGATTCTGCTTTTGGTACTTGGGCTGGTTGGAGCAGTGTCCGTCCTCCCATCCTGCAGCGGTATTTCTTTTTTTTTTTCCCGGATATTTCTGATTGCTGTAAGATACTGTTGCGGGTTGAAATTTGCTGTGGGCGCACAAGCATGGGAAGCGTTTGCCAGTTTTCCGGGGAGATGTACTGTATTAGAGGTGGAAAGCGAAGCGAATTGATTTGCGGAATAGATTTGAGGAACTTACCTTTGATGTCTAGATTCAGATGGTCTTAGACGCTCCCTTAAGTTGCAGGAGGGGAAGGAGAAGACCTTAGAAGAAACCTAAAAGATTGCTGTAAAGGTGTTAGCGGACTATACCGAGACTTTTTTTTAGTAGGAAAATCTCTGAATGCCGCTGCCTTTTGCAGTTTGAGTAGCAGCTGCCGTCTGATGTGAAAGCCGGGAGGGCACAGCAGGTTTTGGCACGGCTGTCGCAGCCCGTTGCGCGGGGTCTGGGCACAGCGGCGCTGCTGGAGAAGACCTTTTGGTGTGTGTGTGTGTGTGGGGGGGGGGGGGGGGGAGATCCCTTTTCGGCTGGGAGCTGTGCGCGTCTGCAGTGACCCCTCGCTGAGGGCGCGAGGAAGGGCAGAGCCCCTGCGGGGGACTTGTTGGGCATCGGATGCTCCCTTGGAGCCGAACAGGGTCAATCTGTGATTTCGTGTGACAGCAGCGCGTTCAGAAAACAGATTCCTCGTCCCGCGATGGCCCAATAGTCTCTCTCTGCGTGCGTTCGGCGTTGTTTTTTCTAGCCTTAAACGCTCCCAATTATTTGCTTTTATGTTTGTCAATTATTGCATTATCTGCTCGGGCAAAACCTGTTATTTTATCCGCCTGGAGATTCTTAACATTAGTTCCTTGAACTTTTATATCCCCCGTAATGTATCCGGAGTTGTTAAATGGCTTCGCCCAAATTTGTCATTCTTTCTTTCCTGCCAAAGTGATGGCTCAGGCGGGGGGGGACGGACACACACACACCGCGGCAGGCGGCGAGGCAGCGTTCTCCCCGCCGCATTTGCATCGGGTAATTGAATCTGCGAAGATCGTTGCTGTCATCCTCGGGAACGGAGCTCGTTTTAAAGCCGCGCGGGGTTTTGCTCAAATGAGCTTCGGTTTCCTGCATCATCTCCGTCTGGGGTGGGGGGGGGAGAGAGGTCCAAAACTGACGGTTTAGGGCGAGAAGGCTGATTAAGGGAGTTACTAAACTTCCCCAAAAAGCAGGAGGAGCTGGTGGGGCTGAAGTTGTGCAGCTCCTGTGGGGAAAAGTCGTCAAAATAAAAAGCTCGTGGTGGCGTGGGCCTGAGGAACTGTAGAAGGGCCGCCTCTTTAGCACGAAAGGCCCTGCTTAATGCCACGAAGGCATATTTTGGAGTAGCCTGTTGTAATATAAGCAGAAATGCTGCAGGATTTATTAATTAGAAGGCACCTGGGCAGAAGGTGCTGAGTGTTGGCTTCAAGGTGGATTCCTGCGAAGCCCTGGAGTCCCGATGCTTTCGTACGCGGATGCTTTTGGTCGGTTGTCGGAGCTGCTGGGAGAGGCGGTGGTGGGGACCAGCCTGGGAATGAAGGGGAGCGGAGCGGTTCTTCACCCGCCGGCCCTGGACATCTCCTGGGGATGTCCCCCACTTGGTGCCCAGCGCCGTCCGCTCCAGTTCAGGTGGTGCCGAATGAGCTGTTTTTAAAGGGAGAGAAAAGGGTCAACGGGGCATACTGGAACAGGGGTTAGGAGGTGCCACCTTGCCCTCCTGGCCCATCTTCTCGTGCCCGTGTCATTGTGTGGCGCTGGTCCAGCTCTGGGACCTTAGCATCATGCAAGCAACTTGAGGGAGCTCAAGTTTTGCTGGAGTTGTGTAAAGGTCGGCAGCGGCCATGGTCCCCGGGAGCTGCCGAGGTTGCTCCGAGCGCAGCACTGAGTTCAATTTATTGCGGCTTTCAGGCAGAGCAAAGCTTCGGTAAAGCACTTTGCGTTTTCACCGCCTTTGCAGAGAACCTTTTTATGTGCTGTTCCTCCTTGGACATGCATCATTTCCAGGGTATTTTGGTAAATGATCTAATTTAACACATCTTCTACACCCTGCTTATCGCTGTGGTTTCTGAGTGCATTCATTAAGGAGCAGTTTGATTTTTGGGGCGTAATTCCTCCGATGGGCGCATTTGCTCCGCAGCGGCAGACCGTCTTTGCTTCAGCGTTACGCGTATGGCAAGATTAATGGAAAGCACTTTACTAAATAGGTTTGAATACCTTGTAGGTTCCTTAAAGATTCTTTTTCTTTTTCATTTAAATGGAACCCTATTAACTTGGGCTGAGGTTTATTTGATGCTGTTGGGGTTTGTGGACCGCGGTGTTCCCTGCGCTGCCGGGGTTGGACCGCTGCGCCCCAGAGCGCCTGTAGCTCCTGGAAATAGCCCGCTGCTAAATCTGGGTGTACGGTTGTGATCATTTTGTATTTCTTTTACTTTGGTGGTGGTGGTGGGGGGAAGCGTGCATAAAAAAGCCACGAGAGCTTTGCCTGTTAATTAGTCCAGCAATAACGCGGTAATGACCAGCCTGCAGGATTAAAATCCCGTATGCAGATAACGTATTAACTCCGCTTGTTGGCAGCATTAATCGATCCAGATAACGTCGCAGGAGCAGAGCTGGCTGGTGTGCCGGGGACGGCCTGTCGATTCCGTGATGTCGGCACGCACACCTTTGACCTCATCACGAATTTTAGGCAAACCTGGCTTTGCTGTCTCGTTTTCCGGTGGATGTGAATATTGCACAGGGGAGAAATCGGAGTCAGTCCTTGTTGGTGAGAGACCCTTCGTGGTTGGGCTCAGGAGCAGTATTTGGCTGTAGATCTGCAGAGCTGGAGCCTATTTCAGGGCCTTTCTTAATGTGTTGATACACCTGGTCCTTGGGCACATGGGGTTTGGTGCTGCTGAGGTTCATTTCCCTTAATTTCGAAGAGTCGTTTCCAGCCCTTGGTGCCGTCCTTAGGCCAGGAGGTGGTTACCAGCTCGGTGAGAACGTGGGTGACCTGAGCCAGTTCTTTGCTGCACGCAGCCAAGGCCGTGGGGCTGGAAGGTCTGGCGAGGTCTTTTGGCAGCCGTGTGGTTGCGGGGACCTGCCCCTTGGTCAGGACGTGCGTAAGGGTCTTCGGCTGTTGGGTTGGTAGATACCCGCTGTAGGAACTTGTGTCCGGCATCATCTCGGGTTTGGGGCTTGAAGTCACCCAGATACCTTCAAAAACGCCGGTGTTGGATCCTCCAGTGTATTCCGAGCTGGGAGCAGCTGAGCTTTTGGGTTCTTTTGGAGAAGGAAAATTATCTGAGCCTTGAAGACTTGCTGTGATTTTATGCTGGTTCCTTTTAGTTGCAGCTGTACATAAAGACTCCAAATTGGGGAGATATTTTGCTTAACTGCAGTTTTTGCAAGGGAGCTCTCATTTGCCAATTCATTTTTGGTTGTTACTGCTGATGCAAGTACAAGCTTATTTTGCAGCGATGTTTTGCATCTTTCCTGGACTTGAGTCAGCGAATGAGTGTTGATATCTTTGTGACAATCTGGTGAGGAGAGGGGAAGTGGAAAAATTGGAGTGGTGCTCTGAAGATAATTTTGTTCATGTTTGTGGTTTTTTTTTTTTTTTTTATATCAGTGGTCAAAGACGCTTATCAAACCGAGTATCTTGAGTCAGAAGGGCGAGTTAGATATTGCTGGCTACAAATGGATGGCACAAATGGACATAGTGCTGGAGATAAGTGGTAGGAAATTATTAAGCGTACTCTGGTTCCCCTGGGGTGTGTTTTCAGCATATCTTGAATTTCTTTAAGTGTGTGTACACAGTTCAGAGGGTAATACCATTAATTAGACCAACAAGAAAGACTAATAAAAAAGTATAACCCTCTATAGTATACTAGGTTTATCCCTGATTAGCGGAGCTGCTCTGATCTCATCGTAAATCTGTGTATATGTCATTAGGAGAGCAGTATTAAGTTGGTAATTAACATCACCAAAAAGTTTTCATCGTTTATGCTGTTGAAAATTAGTTTTAAAAAAAAAAAAAAAGGTAAGGAAAATAAACCAGCGCAGAACTTTGGATGTAAGATAAAAGCACAAAGATTTTCCTTTATTCCAGTCTATAAGGGGGTGAGGGTGGGGAGGTGTTGGGTACCACAGATGCTCCGGCTGAGACTCGAACTAAATCAAGGAGGATGTCAACTGCCCGCCTTTAACTCATCCCCTCACCCTGTAGTTTTGGCGGGCACCCCTCCGTACCGGGCCAGAGCCCTTTTCAATATGTATGCACTGCCCAAAAGTCCATTTCTACCTCCATGCACCAGCCTGGCTCCCATCAACCTCAGGGGGAGTTACGGGAACCTGTCCAGAGCCGAACAGAGCCCATAGATCCCAGTGCAAGTGCTGCCCAAAACACCGTATTTGATCAGCGCCCTCACACTCAAGCTGGGTGAATACTGCCCTGGGAATTATACAGCCAATTCTTTCTGAATTTTAGCCCGGACTTTGCCGGGTAGAGCAGCAGGCGACGTGCGTGCCGCGGTTGGCATCTCCATTTCGCACGGGCAGGAGGGGCGTGCAGCAGAGCCGCGGCGCTCGCGGGCGAGCTGTTCTGGGTGGTATTAAAAGTATTATCATGATGAGGTGCTGCTCAGGCGCTGAACTCGGTTAACGTGACTACGGTGTCTGCCTGTGTGACCAGTGCCGTCGCTGATGAAGAATCCCGATGAGGAGCTGTTGGCGGTGTGTTTTCCTGCCGGGATGGGATCTGCGCGCAGCAGAGTTTCCTTTCTCCCTCTTTATTGAGGCAAGCACCAACTTGCTCTGTTAGTTATTTCACCTCTTATGAACGATGACTAGCAGGGAAGACGAGCTACTTGCTGATGAACTCATGAACGTATATATTTTTTTGCAAACTTTTTTATTTTTCAATGTGTTTTTATGATGGAGAACGGCAGCACAACCAGTAGATTTTTGCCGTGGATGGTATACCTGTGCTGGAATTCAATCTTTGTTCTTCAGCATTTCCTTTTAAGCTTATTTGCATGAGGCTGAACTGCTAAGCAAATGTTGCCCGTGTTTTAACCTGTTGCACAGCTACCCCGTGCCTCTCTTCGTTAGCCTGTTATGGAAACGAAGGCGGATTAACTGGAACTCCCATTGTGCGGCCGTGCTCGCAAACGGACAAAAAGCAGCGAGGTCCTTATCAGCGCCTCGTCGATAAACGAGGGCACCAAAGCCCTGGCGTGGGCCCACATCTCCTACTTATTTGGAGATTAAAAGCTCTTGAGGCTTCAGTTTGTTGTGAAAGTTAATTGCGAAGCACTTGAACCTTGGCAGGGCTCCCGTGTCGAGACTCGTCCTGCCCGGGATCAGCCCTCCGACAGGTCCGGGGCTTGTCCGGGCTGGCTGCTCCCGTGCCGTCCCAGGGGAGGGACCGGTACCTCCAGAGGGCATTTCTTCCCAGGTATTTTAGACATCCCAGGAGGAGATGAATGGTCCTCGGGAGATGCCGGTCTCTTCCCACCTAGCGTGAGCCAGCAGGTGAGATGATCCCACCCATAACGTTCATCTCCTGGCTGCATCACTGCTGAGGCACCGCTTCTGCTTAATTAAGGGTTGTGTTTGGTAAAGGCCATTGTGCTTGCGTCAAATTACGCCTGGAAGTGCCTGTAAGCAGAGTTGGTTCCTCAAGGGTGTTCCCGGCGCTACTCATTGCCCAACGCATCTCCATGAGCTGCTGGGGAAGGCATCTCTTCTGGCAAGTCTTGGTGTCCCGCAGCATCCACTGAGATCTTCTCGGGTCTTTTGGGGTCGTGACCCGCATCCAGGACCCTTGCCTTTTTGGATAGATCTTTCAGGTCCTCCACGTGAAGGTGGCTCTGGCTTCAGAGCTGCCAGTGCTGTCGGGTGAATGAACCCAAAAGGCTGTGCCTCTTCTCTCCGTGCTTTGCCTTCCCCCTTTCATTACCGTTTAAATGGGCTCACGGCAGGAGCTGTCTGCATTGCCAGGGCTCTGAGAGATGGGAAGTTCTGTTGACCAGCCAGGCTGCCCAGCACAAACCTGAAAGAAAAGCAGAAATGGAAGCTGAGCCACGGGATTGCACAGGGATGAGGTTGGTTTGGTTTGGTTTTTAAAGATCATAGAATCGCAGAATGGCGTGGGTTGGAAGGGACCTTGAAGATCACCCAGTCCCACCCCCCTGCCCTGGGCAGGGACACCTCCCCCCAGCCCAGGTTGCTCCAAGCCCCATCCAACCTGGCCTTGACCACCTCCAGGGATGGGGCAGCCACAGCTTCTCTGGGCAACCTGCCCCAGGGGCTCACCACCTTCACAGTCAAGAAATTCTTCCTGATATCTCATCTAAATCTCCCCTCTTCCAGTTTAAAGCCATTCCCCCTCGTCCTATCACTATACACTCTTGTAAAAAGTCCCTCCCCAGCTCTCCTGGAGCCCCTTTGGGCACTGGAAGGGGCTCTAAGGTCTCCCCAGAGCCTTCTCTTCTCCAGGCTGAACCCCCCCAACTCTCCCAGCCTTTGCAATAGCTCCTTCTTGCCCCAGTAGCTGTGCAAAGCCTTATGCAGGGAGTAACTGGGGGATCTGGTGAACTGGGCGGTGAGGCCGCAGATACCGCAGTGGTGGACGCGTGCGGTGGAGACTGAGGGTCTGAGGCTTGCTGTGGTGGGGGCTGGTTTAGACAGGTTGGTCTAGAGTTGGTGTTAGCTACGCACGTTGCTCGCTACGTGTGTTCCTTTCCTTTGGTGTTCGCTTTTCGTCGCAACCTGCTGAGGGCGTTACTGACGCCAGGGGTTGCGGTGCGCGCAGGGGGTGCGATGGGGCGGCACCGCTGTGCGTGAGGGATCAGGGTGGTTGTCTTGGGAGGGGGCGAAAAAAGCCCCCCTGATGGTCTGGAGTATGACAAATAGAGCATTCCCCATCTTGAGGCTCCGTCCTCCATTTAAAAGGCATAAAAATACTGCCCCGTCGGTGTTGTGTTCCGCCTGAGGTTTCGGGAAAGAAAAGTAAACGTTACCGATCTGGCGGCACAAATAAAAGGAGAACGCAAAGCGATGTATGAAACGAATTGCCGGCCGGTTTTTGTGTTTGTTTTTTTTTTTTTTTTTTTTTTTTTCTGTATTGGTCTTGTGGCGTTTCTGTCGAGCAGGCCAGAGCACAGCGTCCCCTTACACAATGCTCGCGTCGCTCACGGAGTGTGATGCGACCCGGCTGTCACAGGTGAGGACGCTGTGTTTATGTCTCAATGAATTCCATCCCTCGGTTGACGTGTCCCGGTCCTCTGGGGGAATATCACAAATCCGGTGTCACTGCCTACAGTGGCACGTTTGATTTATCAACTCTATTAATGATCCGGTCGAAGGGAGAAACAACGCATTAATTAAATTCGCAACCGGTGATTGACTTGGTGTTGCGAGCACCGGGCAGAGATGGAGCACGGAGAGACCAGAGCGAGGTGAGAGACGTCGGCAAGGGGGGCAAACCGGCACGCGAACGCTACCGCGCGTGCGGTAGCCGACAAAAATGTGAAGAATGGGGATTTGGTGAGAAGGTGATGTTTGGAATAAATGGGGGTGTTGGGCTGTGTGCAGTCTCCACCAATTGTGGTCAAAATCAGCGTTGCTGTAGGTGTTGCAGGCTTCTACTGGTGTATACTGGTGCAATGGGAAAGGGGGGTGCTGAGTATTTATGTTCAGGGGGGAAAAAAAATATTTTTTTTTTTTTTTTTTTTTTAAAACCCAACCTACAGGCTGTCAAGTGTGAGTATTTTGGCACTGCTCCGTCGACATAAATTCAAGCTGACCTAAGTGCGCTGGGATAAAACCAAACATTTACCCTCGGAAAATCCTCTGACTGAATGTGATTTTTTTTTTTTTTTTTTTTTTTTTTTTTTCACCCTTGGCTTTGGGCCGTTTCGTGTTTTGCATTTCTTTTCTGTGGGTTTTAGTAATGAAAACAAACAACTTGGCTTCACCTTGGGATGTACTTAACTTTGTTTCCAGTCGCTGTCTCTCGTTCCCATGCGTGAACGCGCTTCGTGTGTACTCTGAGCTGCAAGGATGTACTTTTTTTTAGTTTGGATTTAAAATGCTTGTTTTCTATCATGATGCAAAATCGCTGAAACCAAGTTTCTCTTGAAGGATCGACGCATACGAGTATTCCTATGTGAGATACGAAGTGCTCTACCAGTTCCGTAGGCTTCGCTGTGTGTAGCCACGTGCTCCACGGTAAAAGTGGGCTGTCGGTCCCTGCCAGTGCATAACCTCCCCCCCGCTCTGCTTTTTGGGTTGTATTCCCGACTTTCCTAATAGTCTCCAGCTGAAACTCTCCCTTGAAAGTGAGCTCAGATGGAAAATATTTTTGTGCAAAAACTTAACACCTTTTCTTTTGAGGCGGGGGGGGGGGGGGGAGCCTCTGTTTTTACAAGGTGGAGTGGGCTGGAGATGGTGAATTCATTAAAGGAACCAAAAATGCTTTATTTTAGTAAAGGCACCTGGGGATTGTGTGTCAGGGGAGAAATGCAGCAAACCCCACTGTGAGTGAGAGCGCGTTGAGCACTACTACAAGGGGAGGTGTCGCCAAAAGCCTCTTACTCTTCATCCAACATTGAACTCGGTGCAGTTCATCGGAGGAAGTTGAGGACCTGTTTGCAAGGAATGACGTTAATTATTTGGGGCTGGGCTAAATCAAATTGATTTTGGACACTTAAGTGAATTACTTCGTCCTTGTTATAACCCCAACCCACACGAACAGAGCTCTGGTTATTAAGAGGCTGTTTTAAAATGAAAAGGAATTTTGCTAGCTCACTATCTTCCTTCTTGGTCGGAAGAAGGATGTTATTTTAAAGATCAATTACCATTGTTCAGGTCCTATTGTGCCATCTCAAAGGCACCCAGTGTTTTGGATTTCTCTTATTTATTTTTGAAGTGTTTTGCAATCGATAGTTTTCTCTTTTTTTTTTTTTTTTTTTTTTTTTTTTTTTTCCTCTATAGTTTTCTTTTTGTTCTACGTTTTCTTTTCGTGCTATACCCTGGGGTACAATTAGGAGTGTGTACTGCCATTCGGCATCGGAGTAGTGCCAGGACTGCAGGAAGCATGAAAGCCCTCAGAAGGTAAATATTGCAAAGGAGGTAACAGAAGGAGTCCTGGGAAAAAAAAAAACAAGTCAACAGCACAAAGGAGATTTATCCACCCCTTGATGTTTGAAGACTGCTGAGAGGGGGATTGAGGGCTTGTAGGATCTCGCAGACCGTGGGTGGGAAAGACCAGGTCTGACCTGGGGTCGGTGAAGAAGCATCTGTTTGAGCAGTCACCCACAGAGGTGGCAGGGCTGGGGTCACCCCTTCCTGGGGGCAAAAACTCAGAAAACCCTTAATTTTGCTTGTCCTGCTTCTGCTGGGGGTCCGTTGGACGTGGGTTGTAGACCAAATTGTTCCTCGTTCTGCATCAGGACGGGAAGAAAGGATGTGGTCAAAAGCACTGGTTACAGGATCCCTGCGGAGATAACGCAGGTTGTGCTGGTTGAGCAGATAAACAACGGGCTGAGCTTTGCTGTGAAATGCAGGAGAGGGTCCAGCAAAGGGCTACGGAGATGATGAGGGGACTGGAGCATCTCTCTGATGAGGAGAGGCTGAGGGAGTTGGGGCTTTTTAGTCTGGAGAAGAGAAGACTGAGGGGGGATCTTCTCAACGCTCATCAATCCTTAACGGGCGGGTGCCGGGGGATGGGACCAGTCTGTGTTCAGTGGTGCCCAGTGATGGGACAAGAGGGAACGGGCACAAACATGACCATGGGCAGTTCCATCTCAACTTGAGGAGGGACTTCTCTCCTGTGGGGGCGGCAGAGCAGTGGCACAGCTGCCCAGAGAGGGGGGGAGTCTCCCCCTCTGGAGCCATTCCAAACCCGCCTGGAGGTGTCCTGTGCCACTGCTGGAGGTGCCCCTGCTCTGGCGGGGAGTGGGACTGGGGGAGCTCCAGAGGTCCTTTCCAACCCTGACCAGTCTGGGATTCTTACCCAAGAGCATGGGCTTGGGTAGTTGTGTGAGGGGGAAACGTCATGTCCATGGGGGTAGGCCTGGGAGAGCATGTGGATGGAGAGCTGGAGCGAGAGGCAGGTTTGATGGTGTGTCTCCCCTTCCTCTCCACCTCCTGCCGTCATATAGGGCCGGGGCTGAGTCTGGTTGATGTGCAGTGCAGAGGGACCGGGGGATGTTGAAAGAAGATGGTTAGAAGGCTTCCTGCGTTGAGCGCTTGAAGGCATCCCTCATTGCCCAGGAGGGTGTCTACAGCAGCATCTCTGTCACCCCCCCATCTCTCTTAACGAAGCAATTGCATGCACAGAAGTGTGTTTGGTCCCAGTAACTGTGGGATAAAGTCACCGGTTCAGGCAGCATCTTTGCGGATTTAATAGGAGTTGTCCTCCCGCGGGCGAGCACTGGGTTTGCACCTTGTGTGTTGCGAGGAGCTCCTGGCTGGACCAATATTTCTTGTATTCCAAGGGTTTTTTTTTGTGTCAAAAGGGTGTGTGGGCAGGACAGACGGGCTGGGGGGGTCGGGGAGGCAGCAGCGCTCTGAGCGGCGGAGGCGAGGTCTTGAAAGGAGTTTTTGGCAGTTTTAAGGTGAATTTTATTCCTTGAATTGCAGGAGGCTTCAAATATTCCTGCCATTTGATGTGTCGGAAGAGATCAGTCGCTATTTTGGAAGATAAATTTCTACAATTCAGATCACACTTGTAGGGTTTTTTTTTGTTTCCTTGCGTTTCTTGTTTTACTAATTGCAATTGTTTCACATCCTCTAATCTATTATACTTTTTAATAAGGCATATAATTCATTATTTAAGTGGCAATGTTCTGATAATTAGATGAGTTATTTTTGTCAGTGCTGATTAGTTGGTAAGTACAGATTAATATTTGAAGACGTGATGCGGTCCCTTGATATTTTTGTTTCAAAGAGGTGATGTGGCACTTGTTTCGCGGTGTTCCCAACAGCTTCAGCCCTTACAGCGGGAGGAAGGTGCCGACAAATTGTAAAGAGGGTTTGAAAGACTCCGGATCTCGTTTCTCCTGTAAAAATCACTATGTTAGAGGAACGCCAATGAGCGTGAGCTGGGGCTGCTATATGGAAACTGAAGTTCCCCGAGCAGGCAGCGGTTCTGTTGGCACCGCGGGCCATGGGGATCCGTGTCCTCAATGAGGTTTTGGGGTGTGCAAGGAGTATCTGGCGCGGTGCAGGGCACGAACCCGCCGTTTGCCGGCTATGTCCTAGAAAAGCTTTGCCCCTTCACAAATAGAAAGCCTTAGCCTTTTATTTTATTACTTTTTTTTTTTTTTCCCCTGTAGTTAATTGCAGCGCAGGACAATGTGGGCTTTGTGCGCTGGTCATGGCGCTGGGGGAGGGTTTGTCTCTTCCCCCCCCTCGCAGTGCTGACAGCAGAGCCGTTCTCTGTTTGCGATACAGAAGCTGTTTGCAGGATTAAGTCTTTTTTAGTTCATTTGCGGACTGCTTAACGAAGGGTGTGGTGGCTGAGGGGAGGGAGTGGGCACCCACAGACACTTATGACTCACGTGCGGATATCTGTGGGGTGAGACATCCCGGCATTCCCCGTCCCCTGCGAACCGGATTGAACCAAACAGTTGATACGGCGCGGTGTAATTAAGCATGTGTTCTTGGGGCTGCGGCCCGCTGCCTGCTCCGGGATGATCTGAACCACACGGCTAGGAGAGATGATGTAGTTGGAGTTGAGCCATTGCATTATTCGAGACCAGATCTCTAGGAAGAGGGACTAAACCAATTATTTTTTTTTTTTTTTTTTTTGTCACTTGGTCACCCCTACCAAGGAAACCACAGTGCTCTTCAGTGGCTCATTTTTCCTCGTAGGCTGTTTCAACTGTCCCTGGTTGAGCAGATGGCTCCAAACACAAATAAGCCTCGGGGGTGCCTGTCGCTGCCTGTGACCCCGGGGGAAAGTAGAAAACCGCATCGCAAATGAGCAGGGATGAGGAGATGCCTAACTTTTTTCTTGAGCAAATAAATGTGGCGTAGAAAAAGCCGGGGTGAGCTCTGCCTGTTTATCAATGCTGTGAGCACACCTCGGGCAAACCCCTCGAACCACCTGGTACTAGGTGGTTCGAGGGCACCTGTGTTAATTGATAGTCTCAGATGTATCCGCAAAGGTGTTGTAGGGTTTGCGTGTGTTTCCAGAGCCCCTCTGCCCGAGGACGGGGGTTGAAATCACTGGGGCGCTCTCCCTCGAGTTACTGTAGGGTGAATTTGGTACTCGATTTGTCTTTCGCCTGGAGATCCGGCTGTGAGCGATGGTGGGATGGTTGCATGGGCGTTGGACATGAGTTCGCAGATAAGCATGAAAGCAATGCAAGAAAAGGATTTTTCCAAAGTAGGGATTTTTTTCCAGAGGAACGATACTGAGGGTGTCCATACTTCCCCTGGTTTCGAGCCTGTTGGGCTGTGGGAATAAATTAGGGTCTCGGCAACCGGGAATGGGGGGACAGGAGGGTCCGCCAGGAGGGCAGAGGTGGAGCAGAGAAGACCACTGGCATCTCCATCACCCCATTGCAGTCTGGTAACGCAACGAGGGGTTTCCAGCCCCTCTTCGCTTGGGCTGCGGCGTTGGAATCGGCACGTTGTACGAGAAATGGCGTGTGCTTTATGCACGATCTCGCCGCTGCTGAAGGGGAGGGAGGTCAGAGTGTAAGTCGGTTAAGCGGCCGGATTGCCCTGGTATGTTTGCCACAGGATAATGGAAAATTCCTGCGAGGAGCCTTGCTTGATCTGGGGCCAGAGGAAACAGGATGAAGTCTATTCCACCAGCGAAACGATAGAAGAGTACGCTGTGCATCTTCCGGCGCCTGCTGCCAATGTTTTTATAGGCTGGAGATTTTTATTTTTGAAGAAGAAAAATAACTGTGCGCAGGGCCGGCCTGTGGCCGTGCCAGGCCTCTTGCCTCGTGTCCTCCCGCGCTGCCTGGGTGCCGTTCCTTTGTGTAATTTTGGAGGACCGCAGGCGCAAAGCCCGTGGTAGCTTCATTTTCTGCTTCCCGAGGTGACGGGAGGAGTTCAGGGCTGTGCGGGTCCCCCCGCGGTTAGACCCCGTGGTCGGTGTCCTGACACGGCCTACCGAGCGGGTCAGCTCTGCTGGCGCCGGTGAGAGCCTTCCCGGGGCTGCGGGTGGCCCCACGTCTCCTTGCTTTCTCCAAGTGGGTTTGGCTCCCCGTTGGTTGCTGCAGGGAAATTTAAAAATTACCATCAGAGGTGGTAATGTGGAGGTAAAGGGAATCTTAGAAAACTAGTGTCTGGTGGAAGTCTTTGAAAGGAAGTTTTAATGTCTCTTAGGACTTTGTGGCGTCTTCGTGTTACAAAACCGTTTGTGCCGTAAGGCTTTAGACCGAAGGATTCAACTTGCACTTCTTAGTCCGTTATCGTTAATAAAATGACTTTGCACTTTGATAGCCCCTTTCATTCAAGGATCTAAAAGTACTTTAAAAATACTAATGAATTAAGCTCCTTGATAGCTCTTGAGTGCAGCTCTTTGTACAGGAATTTGGTCCAAAGCCTAGTGAAGTCAGTGGAAAGATGTCCATGTCATTAGCTCAGGCAAATCCCTTAATCTCTCTGTTCCTGCTTGTCCCATCTGCAGCCAGAGCTAATGGAACAGACATCTTCCCATGCCAGGAGCCCTCATCCTTTCCCCATTGGGATTTTTTTCTTGGTTTTCTGCCTGCTTCCATTGCCGAGGAGAATATGGGAGTAGCGGTACATTCAAGGAAAGGAAGGGGGATATAAAGGTTTAGGGTTACCTGTCTTGTCTGCTGTTGAGCTCTGACTTAAGGTCAGACATTTTAAGATGAGTCTAGGTTGGAAATAACATGGAATAATCCTGTGGAAGAAAGCCTTGTTAGCCCAGCAATGAAGTAGCGTAGAGCAATAGCTCCGCACTGTTCACGTGCCGTCGTGGTCCAGCTCAAGGAGCGGTGGTTTCCTCCAGGAAATCTGCAGCAGTGGGAAGAGCTTAACTGTCTCTGGTGGTTTCCAGTCCAAGACTATCCCATGAGCTTTATTCCTTCACCCATTTTTAGTTTGCTGGAGGCTTGCTGTCAATTTAAACATTCAGGATCACGCTTTGGAGAAGACGGAGCCTTTTGCTGTGGGATGTAGCTATGGGCATGAGCCATACATATATGGGCTGGATGGAAGAGTGCATCACTGCTGGTGGAAACTCTCTTTTGATCCAGTTCATGGCTGTCAACTGAGCTAACAGGAATTATTCTTCTTGCCATATTAAAATAGATAAAAGCAGTTATGCCCCTGGCAAAGCCGTAGACAGACGGCACTGTGAACATCTTGATGCCCCTTTCCTCTTCCAGCCATATGATGGATCATGTAATGTCCTTATGTCTGATCAGCTGTGACAATCTGTATGTTATGGATTCTTGCTCTTTGTCACCCTGTTACAACCTCCCCTCTCCCCTACCTTTCATTAATTGTCTCTCAAACCTATCTCCTTGCTGCTCTGATGATTTTTTTTCCAGTGGATAAGCCTGTTAGAGGTAATCTGGTTTGCTGAATTTCCTTTCCGCTGGGCAATCTCCTTAATAGCCGCCTCGGAGGATTTCATCGTGTTTGGTATCAGGATGTGGCTTCGTATAAATACTCTGTTTCTCCATGGTTCTTCTGCTGATTAAGGTCTGTTCTTTCTCCTAAATAAATTGTCTCATAAAATACTTGTGAGAGGGGAGAGCTTCACGGAGACTTAGCGTGCGTTTGGTGCGTCTGAGCAAATTGCATCGGCCAAGATGGTCAAAAATCACTGTTGATTTTTGATATGGCATCTTGGACAGTTCAGGGGCCAAAAGAAAGGGAAGAGGAGAGATGAGGGAGAGGGAAGAGTTATAATCCTTAAAGGTGACATCCCTTGTAGTACAGGGTGTAGTGTCCTACACGATCGGGGGAGTATCCCCTTTGGGATGCCCCATGGAGAAAAGAAGGCAGCCAAAAGGCACATCCCTTCTTCTTTTATATATTTCCCCGCTATGCAGCAATCGATAGCATCATTTATTCTCTTTCACAAATTTGTCAGACTTCATGTAACCTGATAAGGACGTTTGCCACCGCTGCGCCTTTTGAAAAAAGCTCACTTTCAGCACTTTCAAAAACAAACCTCTCCCTTTTCATACGGGCTTCAAGGATGCTTTTTCTTTTCCTTGTCCAAATCGGCGCTGGATGGAGGGTCAGGAGATTGCAGTTCTGTTCCTGGCGTGGCCAGCGTGTCGCTGAATGATCTTCAGCGATTCATTTGATGTTTCTGCGCCTCGTTCTCGCAAATAAGGATGCTGGTAATAACTTTCTATTGTTAAAGCTCTGGTAATAACTTTCCATTGTTAAAGCTCTTGTATAGAAAGTGCTATATGGGAGTTAGAATAATTATTGTAATCATTTGCAAGCGGAGGCGCTGGAAATAAAAGTTTCTGCAGTGTAGGACCATAGTTCTTGTTGAAGGGAATTATTAGAATAATTTTGGCTGAAATGACCAATAAAATGTGAATAAGGCAACGGCTTCTATTGAATTTATAGTCGATGCGGAGCTAGATGATTGAAAGATATGAGACGCGTGGAAGGTGTAGGTTTCCATTTAAGTTGTCCTGGGGAAAAAAAGAAAGCTTCTGCTTACTCTGGCTGATTTTGATCTTGTCTAGCATCTATACACCATGTGGGTTCCTTGTACGCAGCAGCAATGAACCATTTTGGCCATTATTAAGGAGAAAAAAAAAAACACACCACAAAACAAGCAAAAAATCCAAAACCCAATGAACCAACCCCACACCAGTGACATTTCCCCCGTCACTGCTCCTTCTTGGGCCGTGGCTGCACAGGCTGATCTCATGCAAGAAGGCAACTTTGAGCAGTAAAGGCAGTATAACGCTGACCACGACTGTCCGTACGGTACCTAGATACGGCAGTTATAGGTGCGTTAGGATAATGGAGAAGTAGATGAGTTTGCTCTATACGTTTCTCAACTCCTGGCTCCCGCCCTGTCCCTTATTGCCTCTAATTTACAGCTTGCTAAAAATAGGTCTTGGAGAAGACTTGGAGCTGTTGAGACGGAGACAGAGTAAGGCCGTAAATCACTTGACAGCTCATTTCCTTATAGCAAATATCTTACTCTTATGACTATATGTTTAGATTAAAGCAGGAATAAAATGGAGCAAGAACTTGGTTTGGTTACTGCGTGTTTCAGTCGTATTTCTTTTTCCTTTAATAAATAATAGCATAAGTAGGTAGGAACGGGACAAATCCTGTAGGAAAGGTCTGAGCCGGACGTCAGTTTCGATCTTGCAAACACCTCGGAGTTGGGGTTTTTGGGTGCTGGAGCGGGAAGGAGAGCTGTGGTTAGCGCAGGAGCTGGGGTCAGAGTGGCAGCGTTGTGCGCGGTGATGCCCGCACGGAGTGCCATGGCACTGACGCGGCTGGGCTGGGTTATTTCACCTCCATGAGATGATGGCGATTACCCCGCGTTTCCACCTCTGCTAAGCCCTTTTAGCCTCCGTTTTCCCTGACTGTGCTCTGCAACCCTTCGCGCCCCACTCCTGCAGCCAGTGGGAGCGTTGCCAGTAATTCCAGCCGGGATGGGATCAAGACCTCGACGGTCGTTTCCTTTTCTTCGGCACGCAAGGATCTCCAGAGCTCTTGGCAAATGCCACTTACTCTAAGGCGCTCTCGTTAGACGGGTCAGAGGTGTTATTCAGCCACTGGGTTAGTTTTATTCCTTTGGGATATTTGCTTAATGCTCTGGTTGGGGATAAGAAGCCAGCAGCCACGGCTGGGGCTGTGTTTTTTGGAAAGACGTGGGCAGCTCTTTTGGTAGACATCCATGTCCACCTGTGTTCATTGCAAAAGCCACATTTCAGAGGGATCTGGTGGAGGTTACCCATATTTTGATGTATGGTGACTTTCTTCTAACATTACACCCCGTGTAGCCTAAGCTTATAAATACCCAAAGGGGGGTGCCAGGGGGATGGGAACGGTCTTTTTTCAGTGGTGCCCAGTGACAGGACAAGAGGGAACGGGCACAAACATGACCCTAGGACGTTCCATCTCAACCTGAGGAGGGACTTCTCTCCTGTGAGGGCGGCAGAGCACTGGCACAGCTGCCCAGAGAGGGGGGGAGTCTCCCCCTCTGGAGCCATTCCAAACCCGCCTGGAGGTGTCCTGTGCCACTGCTGGAGGTGCCCCTGCTCTGGCGGGGGGTGGGATGGGGGAGCTCCAGAGGGCCCTTCCAGCCCCCACCAGTCTGGGATTCTTCATTGCCGCCATGGAGGGACCGGCCAGAGGAAAGCAGATTGTGCCAGAGCTCCACGGTGCGAATAAGAACCACGGGATCAAGCCTGTAATAACAGGCTTCATCTTCTGGTGCGGCAATATGTGTTTCAGAAGAGTGAAATTAGAGCCTTGTCTCACCGGATGCAGCTTCTGATAATCAGATCCATTATCCTGACATTGCGCCTTTTTTTTTTTTTTTTTTTTAATAGCAAATATTTGGGTGGTGTTATGCACGGCTGGGTATCTGCAGCTTGGGAGAGATGAGTCCTGCTTCCAGATCTGACAATAACCCGTGATAAGATCACGTACAAGACTCTTCTTTCACCTGAGCTGCTGTTTCCCGACCTTAACGTCTTTACGAGAAAAATGCTATATGACAGCCAGGGGTTATAGCGTCGCCGTAGACTTGCGCTGTCTATCTACATTGCGCAACAACAAGAAAAAGGAGTTATCAGTGTCCCAGGAGGCAGAGAACAAATTTAGGTCCAGATCTTGCATATGCTTATACCGCTAATTAGCTTTCCTCAATGGAGCCCATTCAGCTCGTAGCACTTGTCCTTCATCTGTTCAGGACCGCGTGTGTGAATGCTTATTGAAACGCGAAGTCAATTGGCGTATTGTTGCACGTACGTTATTTCTTACATTCTTGTTTGAAGCGAGGAACAGTCTCTCCATTATAGAAACCTTTTTTTTTTTTTTTTTTTAATGTAATACAGCTATTGCTGTGAAATTACAAGCCCAGGTAAATGTATGCTTTTCCATTCCTGGGTCTGAAATCGCTGAGCTTGGCTGTTTTGGGGCAGGAAACGTTTAGCAATATTTGTCATCGCGTGGGTTGATGTGGCTCCAGACCTAGGTGTCGTGCCAGCTCCGGGACTTTGAGTAATAGACACATAATGACTGATTACCCGATTGTTGTCGGGTGGTTGTGTATCAGGACCTTTCTGTCTCGGCAATTAATCTGCTTGTTGATGAATGCTTGACCAGATCCTGCAGCCCTGCCGGCTCAGTCGGCAGCCAAAACGACAACGAGACTTTTGTGACTTTTTGAACTGGAACTTTACTGATGCTGTTTAAGGGTATAGGAGTAGGTTAAAAATGAGCAAATCCTGTATGCGGCGGGAGGGTATGAATGCGAAGTGTGATGATGTCCAGGTGGGCTCTGTGCCTTGAGCCAGGTGGGGACCTCCCCGCGTCGCCGGGTCCTCCCGGGCGCTAAGCCCGTGTCCGTGCCTGAGCTGCTTGTACATGGGTTCTACATTAGAACTGCCTTGTGATAGCTGCAACTGAGCTTAAAACCCAGGATTTACATAATGATTTTGTGTTAATGATATTAACATAATGGTACTAACAATAGCTTGTTAAAGGCAAATCTGCAGAGATTTCTTTTTTCCATCTGACCTTGAGTGCTGACGTTGAACTGGCTCGGTATCACGTTTTGTGGGTTTTTTTTTTTGTTCCCCCCCCATGTTTGAACTTGAAAGGTTCTTTAATGCTCGGCTCAGTGTTTCTGTTTTGGTTTTTGAATTCCTTGTTATTTCCCATGGCTGTAAGGCGCAGCGATACCCCGTGCCAGGTCATTTCCAGGACTTGGACCCGAATTAGATTCGGTAGCTGGAAGGCTCCGAGCCTCAGAAATGTTTGTACATGATTCAGTTCCTGGAGGACAAAGGCTCATCCTTGGCCGAGGAGCACCGTACACGCGACTCTCCTTGTGCTTCCAGGCACTGTAAGAAGAGAAATGTGGAGGCAGGCTGTTCCCAGGATAGTCCTGCCTGAAATTTCCCGCCTGCATGGCTAATTTTGAGTTTTGTCTCCTTTCCCAGCCAGATTCTCTCTCTGAATCGTTATCAGATGCTAATTAGCATTTGTTCCCACCCAGCACCGGGGATGTTTATTAAAGTTTTGAGGAAGCTTTGCCGTTCTGGCGCTGTTGCAACCCTGCGGGTGATATCCTCCGTAACCCCGTCGCACCTCGGCTCTCCCCCTTGTGCCGGTCTGCGAGTGCCCAGTGACCCCCAGTTACTGAATCTCAGCCGTGCTCGGCTCAGGCATCTTGTGTTGAGTACAAGTTTTGGGACAAACAGGGTTAGGGCAGGGTCTGCTGCAACTGGTGTGACGTCCAGCTTGCTGGAGATGCCCCAGTTGCAGGGTCCTGCAGAGCCCAGGGAGTTACTGGTGTTGACTGGAGACCCATTGCAACCCGTAGTTTGCAACTCCAGTATAAGCCGCTGCCTGCTCTGTATTACCCGAGTCAGCAGATGCCATCGCGCACTTGCTCGCTGTTGCTCCCCGCTTATTTTTATTTGCGTGCCTGGGATTCTTGCCTTCAGCTCAGCAGCAATAAATGAGCCCATTTGCATAATGAATGGTTTTAAAAACCTGCATCCCTGCAGTGTCTTGAGCCTTGCCCTTCAGAAGGGCCTGTTTTCCCGGGACAAGGTGGCATAATTCAAAAAAAGCTTAAATTCTTTTGGGATATGGAAGTTTGGGTGAGAAATACTGGGGTTGGTTGGGGTTTTTTTTGGGGTGTGGTTTTTTTTTTTTTTTTTCCCCAGCTAATTTCTCCAGGGGTTGCGTGGTGCCCTTGCATGGCTCTGCGAGTGCGGCGCCGCACAGGCTTCGAAGCCAGCAGAGAAAATACAGCGTATTTCTCCATGTTACGGCTGGGGGGGTCGGATGCAGCTGGCTGGGGGGGGGTCCAATGGGCAAGAAATGGAAGGGAAAAAGTGCTGGAAAAAGCTGCTGCACTCCAATTCCTGCGGGTCGTTTGCTGTAGAAGGAACTTCGTTGCGTTGTGCCTTGTTTTTTTTCATGCAGGGTTGGTGGGGTGGGGGTTGTCTTTGCTCCTTGGTGGAGAAGGCAGCCTGGTTTCTGTCCTTCACTCAGTAAGTTTAAAAAAAAAAAAAAAAAAAAAAACAAACCACAAAAAAAAACGTGCAAGCAGGTTTAATTTCCTCCCTGTGTTTCATTGAGACCCTCTTAAAAAAAATAAAAAAAGAATTAAAAAAAAAAGAAGACATTCAGCCCATTCCACGCGCTCTCTTCTGCTTTGCCCTGTGCCTGTTGCCGTCCTGGCAGCGGTTTTGGCTCCTTTGGGGTAAACGTTCATTTATTGCACTGTTGTCACCCTCCAGGTGACACTGTTGTCACTCTCCAGCAGCGATGGTCCCTCCAGTTCACCTCCCCCCCCCCCCCCCCCCCCCCCCCCCCCCGATAGGACGTGTGGCTCTTTGGGTAGAAAGACTCGGCAAAGGGAGTGTTAATGCTGGTGTGCTCGGAGGCACGTTAATGCGAAAGCGGCAGTTTGGGAGAGGATTTTGGCTGAAAGACGAAGAGGGTGCAGCTGGAAGGTAGCAGGGGAAAGCCAGCATGGAGAGCTGTGCATCGGCCCCCGCTCGGCGACGCGTCTGCTGCACGGGGTTTTCCTTGGCAACTTTTTCATCTGGTCTGCGGGGCCTTCAGGAGCAAAATAATCATAGAATCACAGAATGGCTGGAGTTGGAAAGGGCCTTGAAGATCATCCAGTCCCACCCCCTGCCCTGGGCAGGGCCACCTCCCCCCAGCCCAGGTTGCTCCAAGTCCCGTCCAACCTGGCCTTGACCACCTCCAGGGATGGGGCAGCCACAGCTTCTCGGGGCACCCTGCGCCAGGGGCTCACCACCCTCATGGGGAAGAACTTCTTCCCAATATCTGATCTCAATCTCCCCTCTTTCAGGTTAAAACCATTCCCCCTCATCCCATGGCTCCCCTTCCTGATCAGGAGTCCCTCCCCAGCTCTCCTGGAGCCCCTTTAGGCACTGGAAGGCCGCAATAAGGTCTCCCCAGAGCCTTCTCTTCTCTAGGCTGAACCCCTCCAACTCTCCCAGCCTGTCCTCCCAGCAGAGGGCCTCCAGCCCTTGCGGCATCTCCATGGCTGTCCTCTGGACTTCTTGGGAGGTTGTTGGCCCTCCCTCATCCTAAAAGGAAGGACATGGTTTGCCTTAGTAATCCAGGCAAGACATGGGCCCCCAATCCTGTGTCCCTGTGGGCTCTTTTGTGGTGACCCCATCAGTGACCATGGTGCCACCAAATGCCCAACACCTCCATGTCCTCCACCTAAAACTGGGACCTCCCCCAAATATAGTGGGGTACTTTCCCCTCTTCCCCATAGGGATCATGGAGCAGAAAATGGCATAAATGACCCCAAACCAAGCCCCACCTCCCCCCAAAGGGGCAGGAGCCCCTGGTCCCTGAGCAGGGGGAGTCTTCTCCCACGTTTGCGTTGCCGAGAAGCCCCGCAGCTCAGCGGGTGATGGGTTTCCTAATCGTTTCTAATACCAAAAAAAAAAAAAAAAAAGAAAGGAAGATGAATAATGAGCGGCGATAACTCTCCGGCAAACGTTAGCATCCCACTCGCTCTGATAAGGCCTCGCTCCCTTTCATGTCCCTTAAAATGCCGTCTGTGTTTCCAGGACTCTTATCGCAGAAATTCTGCGAGGCACCAGTTTCTGTTGGTTTTCCTTTAAGCTGCTTTCAGATTTCTGGGGGCGAGTTTGTCGAACGCGTAGCAAGCTTCACTTGGGGAGGAGGAGATGAGTTGAGTCGAGTCCTTAACGGCAAACGAATGTGAATCAAAATCCGGTCCAAACCCCCTGATCTCTGCCCCACACAAGAAAGCTCCACTTTAAGGAATTAAAGCGGGAAAAATTAGGTTGGATTTAATTGCTTTGGATGCCCCGTTACGGCAGAAGTGCAAAAAGACGATAAAAGATGCAATTTAAAGCTCAGCGGCGGCGTGTTGGAAATGCCGGTGCGAGCACGCCGGGAGATGGGTACTTTATCCCCAGCGCATCTCTGCTGAGTTAAGATAAATGTTGAGCTATTAAGTTCCTGAGAGAGGCTGAGAGAAGGTCACTTACTGCTCCCCCTAGTTTGGGTTGGCCCCTGCGCTCCATCACTTGCTCTCTGGTGCTGTCAGGAGGATCCCCCCCCATTTTGTCCTCCGATGTTCCTCCGAAAGCGCCGGGGTGGGCTCAGTACAGCCTAATTCAAGGTGCGCGGGTGTGTGTGTGTGTGAGCGTGTCGTGCCGTGCGGGCAGAGCTTGGGCAGCAGCCGGGGTCTGGCGCGAGCACGGCTGTCTGCGGTAAACTGCTTTTGAAGGACCGTAAAACTCACGGTCGCCTTCTGCTGAGCGACTTCGGGTAGAGTGGTGATGCTCAGTGTTGTCCGGCCGGGTGGAAAAGGAGCCAAAACAACAGCATCCCCAAAAACTTTGGGTACCGCAGTGTGGTTGCTGTCCTGCCCCCCCCCCCCCCCCTCCTCCCCCAGGGTGGAGCAGCGGGACGATGCCGTGGGGAAGGCCACCAGGCCAGCGGCTCTGCTCCCTCTCCCTCCACAAATCCTGGTTTTTCTCCGGGCTCGGGAGGCTGCGCAGCGCTCTGCCGGAGAAAAGTGAGGGGAGGACAGAGGAGGGGAAGAAGATGAATCTCCCGCATTCATTATTCCGTACACCAAGAACATCAAAAGCCCTAATGGAAAAGCCTTTTTATATTTTTCATCAAAGCAGTTGTTCAGATTTGGCAGGCCGATTCCTTATCGGTAAAATATTTATGAATGGAGCAGCTGTGGGGCACTGCGTCGGGAGGACGGCGAGGGAACGCTCCCGCCATCCTCCGTAAATGCGTTGTATCCACTTGATCCTTCCCCCCCCCCCCCCCCCCCCCCCCCCGCTCTATTTGTGTTACTTCTGTTTAGAGGAACTTGTAGATGAGTGGAGACTGAGTTCGCAAACCGCAGGTAGTAAGGTGTGTTTATTTTTTGCTTTATTTTTTTTTTTTTATTTATTATTTTGTCAGGAAGAAAGAGGGGGGCAGCAATAAACCCGACCTCAGGGTTGGGGGTGGGATGGGGACACCTGGCCGGGGGCAGCGAGGGGGTGGCACCCTGCTTTCCCCCTGCCGGCGCTTCCACGTTTAACCTGAAAACCTCTTGACTTATTCCCATAGCTAGAAATTCATCAAGGGTTTTTCTTTCTACTGAGAGAGGCGACTGCGCTGACCTAAATGAGGTTTAGCTTTTTTTCTTCTCTAGTAATTAGTCCCACCCACACATAGGGAGCACGAAATGATTTATGAAGGTGTTTTGATCCCACTTTATTAATTCCTAATCCTGATTTATTATTATTCTTTCTAATTTTTGCGTCGTCGCTTGCCGAGTAAGGTAGTCCAAAAAGCAGAGATGAAGAGCTAACACTGAATTTCTATTGAAATAACGGGCAGGAAAAAATGGGGGAAACCTGCAGCACTCCTGTTCCTCCTCCGAGGGGATGAGGAGGGAAGAGCGGCAGTTGGTATCAGCATAAACCGCTGCGCCCGATCTCGTGGGCAGCGGTGCTCTCATTTTATTTTAATAAAAATAAACGGCTTTTCCTTTCGGCTTTGTCCAGAAGACTGTAAATCCGATGGCGTTACAACGGAGTGTTTTGCACAGCGATCCTGTTACGGCCCTGGAGAAGGTGGGCAGATACCGCATCACCGGGGACGCATAGGGTCCCAAGTTGGGATGCCGATTTTGGGATGTGGGGGGACGGGGAGGAGCTGCTGTGGCTTTGGGGAGAATAATTTGGGGAATTCTTGGGCACCGCCGACGGCTGGGCCTGCCTCTGTGCAACGCGTGGGGAGGAACGCGGCTATTTAAAATTTAAAGCTGCGTTGCCATCGGGGTATTGTGTTCTTTAAATATAGATCCTTTGAAATGCGATAACTTTGGTCATTGAAGGATAGTAACGGTAATTGTATAAATATTTATGTCATGTAAATTAGCACAAATCAGTGGTGCAGAACTGGGATAATTCTTTGCAACTCTGAAAAGTTGTCTTGGAATCTCAAGTTTTGAGCAGATGTATAGGTGGATAAAAATAGGAACAGTCGTCTGAGCTTGTTTCTATTTTTAAAAAGTGCATTAATGCACTCTCTAAAACTCTCCAAACCTGTGGTTCATGAAACAGAACTGCAGGCTGCTTGCGGCTGAGCTTGGCGGGTCCCCGGCCGGCGCTCGCCAGTATTCGCAGTGGGTGCACGTATGTAAGTGGGAAGTCCGGGCGAGTCTCCCGAGGTGCCGTGAAGCCTTTGCCTTCTGCATGGCAAACGGAGAGGAAACATAATGACATTTTGCGTTTGTTTGCTCTTTTAACGTTTCTTTTATTTTCTGTGTATTTTAATATTACAGTGCCTCATAGCAGACTTTCGTTTATTAGATCCTCGTGTTGATTTAGCATCTGGTCAAACACCATGTAATCACTCCCCTCTGTCCAAATACCTCCTGATAAGAGGAGTTGCCTGTGAAGGAGCTCTCGCTGTCCTTCATGACCATCATACCCCTTTGGTTCCCTTGGTCCCGGTAAAAGATGCCCTTAGTGATGCTTTTCCAGGGACGGGGTGTCAAAGGGAGAGCACGGGTGGCCATAACGCAGGTCCCCATGGTGGAGAGGAGAGGAGAGGAGAAAGCCTCCCACTGCCCAGCCCCCCATGGCGTGTGCTTAATGGAGAAGACGAACCTCATGCAGTTCAACCAGGCCAAGTGCAAGGTTCTGCATCTGGGATGGGGGGCAATTGCGAGCACCAATCCAGGCTGGGTGGGCAATGGCTGGAGAGCAGCCCTGGGGAGAAGGACCTGGGGGTGCTGATTGATGAGAAGCTCACCATGAGCCAGCAGTGTGCGATGGCAGCCCAGAAGGCCAACCGCATCCCGGGCTGCATCAGAAGAAGCGTGGCCAGCAGGGCGAGGGGGCGATTCTGCCCCTCTGCTCCACTCTCGTAAGACCCCCCCCGGAGTACTGCATCCAGCTCTGTAGTCCCCAACAGAAGAAGGACATAGACCTGTTGGAGCGCGTCCAGAGGAGAGCCACGAGGTTGATCCGAGGGCTGGAGCCCCTCTGCTGGGAGGACAGGCTGGGAGAGTTGGAGGGGTTCAGCCTGGAGAAGAGAAGGCTCTGGGGAGACCTTATTGCGGCCTTCCAGTGCCTAAAGGGGCTCCAGGAGAGCTGGGGAGGGACTTTTTACAAGGGCATGTAGTAGTAGGATGAGGGGGGGTGGCTTTAAACTGGAAGAAGGGACATTGAGATGAAATATTGTGAAGAAGTTCTTTGCTGTGGGGGCGGTGAGCCCCTGGCGCAGGTTGCCCAGAGCGGCTGTGGCTGCCCCATCCCTGGAGGTGTTCAAGGCCGGGTTGGACGGGGCTGGGAGCAACCTGGGCTGGGGGGAGGTGTCCCTGCCCAGGGCAGGGGGGTGGCACTGGATGATCTTCAAGGTCCCTTCCAACCTAAACCCTTCTGTGATTCTATGTAAAACTTTGCCGGCTCGGCATGGCGTTGACTCTCCGGTCCTAGCACAGCTTCAGCAGCGAGCTGGAAGGAGATGGGCTATTAATCCTTCTGACGCCCCCTTGGAATACCGTCGTATTTCAGTCCTGTTAAGCCATCGGGCCATTGTTTATGGGTTTCGTGCTGAAAGGGAGATCTGTGCTGAGCCTGCAAAATGCCGCTTCACTTTTGCGACGCCCCCGTGAGTGCAGGCAGCTTGTCCTCGTCCTCGCCACCCGCCTCCGACCCCAAATCCTGCCCCGCGCAAAGCCTTGCGTGGCCGAGGATCGCCGGCTGCTCAGAAACCATCACAGCTTTGAGGGAAACACCTGGTTGTCACCCAGTTCCCCAGTACAGCCAGTGCGTTCCCCTTTGCCTCCCCGCTCCCGGCCGTTGTCTCGCTGCTCATCCTTCGCAGGGGGATTGAATGAATTTGATTTTTGGGGGTTAGCGTGTTTGTTAACCTGTGCGCGGCTTTCCTCCCCCCCTGCCCTTGCGTCTGGTTAAAAACAGGGGACACTGAGGGCTTTGGCAAACGCAGAGCGGAATATTTCACGCAGCCAAAAGTAGTCCCTGAATCGATGTATTCTTCTGAGCTCGATCCTTTGCTTTCATCGTAACGTGGCTCGTTAACCAAGGCTAATCAGAAGGCCTGTCCGCCAGACGGTGGAAGGCGGTGTGAGCGCAGCCCCCTAACGCTGCGGGCTGAAACCTGGCGCGACGGCACATCGTCTTCCGTGCACGTTTTAGGAGGCGCTTAGCAGCCACGAGCTGACCCAATGGGACCCGCCGGGGCTGTGCCATGTGCTGGAGGTAACGCTGGTGGGTCCCCGCTCTCACCGCAGCGATGGGGACGTGGCCAATGGAGCCGCTCCGCAAAACCGGACGGCTCTCGGGGGCGGCTCCAGCGCGGGAGGGAGGAATGGGGAGCGCAGGGAGGGGAGCAGGATGGATCCTTGGTGGCAGCTTCCCCAGCCTGGGCTTTATTAGTCGGATTTTATTTCTCCCAGTTGGCATTCCTAAAACCCAGCATTTTCTTGCTCCATCTCGCTCGCATGTGTTTTTCTTAGCCCGCGGGGAGGAAAAATACCCTTCTGCTCGTCTCTGCCACGTCCCAGCACCAGTTTGGACATCTGTGCTGGGGAAACCAGGGCACGGCGGTGCTGGGACCGGGGGTAGGCGGAGGGGGCTGCACGACCGGTCACATCACCAGCCACAAAAATTGGGTTTAGCTGGGGAGGCAAAAAAAAAAAAAAAAAAAAAAAAAAACAAAACAAAAAAAAAAAAACCAAAACCAAAAAACCAAACCACCCAACAATTTTTCAACTGGGAGAGTTGCAGTCCCTGCTGGCCGAGTCTGGGGGCACTGGGTGGCAGCAATATTGAAGCCATACTTTTGTCTAAGCGCCCTGCGGCGGGTTTGCTTGCGAGGGGGAGGTGTGACTGAGACGCTGCGCTCATAGAAGGGAGGAGAGGCGAATCCCACCCGTGGCGCGGTCCCACGCGGTGAATTGGTGGGTGTCTCCCCGGCCGACCCCGCAGCTGGAGCCGCTGACCGCGCTCTGCGCCGGAGAGGGTTGCGCTGTATTTTTGGGGCCGGGAGCTCTCCTCCTTCCCCTCTCCACGGGCTGTAATTCCCTGGCATCATAACCTGCCATTTTTCCAGCATGCCTGAGGAGCCGGGAAATAACGTCTAAGCCTGGAGGAACCGCACGGATGGGACCTCCCACGGCAGGAGAGATTAGGGCAAGGAATTAAAGTTGCAGTTTATTTCTCTTTCCCATCCCTCCCAGCCCGAAAAAATGGCCGCGTTCCTGGGGATGCCTTTATTTTGCAGCTTCGAGCTTGTGGTTTTTTGTTGTGGTGTGGTGTGTGTTGGTTTGTGTGTGGTTTTTTTTTGTTGTTTTTTTTTTTTTTTTTTAAAAGCCGGCGGATGCTGCCAGTTCCCATCACCTAATCAAAGCTCCTCTGTCGAAGGGCCGGCGTCAAACGAGCCGGCAGTCTCGTTATTACATCCCATTATACCCTCCGGCAGCGGTTGTGCTTTATAACCGCCTAGGAAAGCTGACAGGTAACCAATGAGATGCATATTCCAGTGACAACCTCCTGCCCCCCCCCCCGCCCCCCCCGGGGGGAGCCGGGACCCTCTCCGGTGCCGGAGCCGGGTCTCATTGTGGCCGGGTGTTTGCCGGGGAGCAGCTGGGGCCATTGTCCGCCCGGCTGCCCCGCCGCCGCCGAGCGCCGAGGCCATGGCGCAGCGAGGTTTGCTCTTTTGTTCCCTTCTAATTTCATTGTCCGTTCCGGGATGGATTGCCATTAGGTGCCCACGCGTTCGTTGGCTTGATGTAAAAAGGGAAGAAGAGTCACCCGGAGACTGCCGAGGCGGAGAGATGGAGAAGGGGGGGGGGAGGGAGGGGGGGGGGGTGAGCTGGGAGCCTGGGGATGGATGGGGGGGTGGGGTGGGGGGAGAATCTGGCGAAATTTTATCGTCGCAGCTGGTTATTGCACCTCGGCAGGGCCTGGTGGTGTATTAATTCATACCTCGTTTCGCTGATGGGATCCAGCCCGCAGCCTGATGACCACCACCCTTAAATCGCGGAACGCACTGCCGCGTCTTGGGCACCAAAAGGAAAAGGAATTGTGTTGATTTGGGAGCAGTGTCTTCCCTCCATTCCCTCCCCGGTGTGTGTTTGTTGTGTTTTATTCTTTGCCGTGATGGAGTATGGGGAGGCTGAAGTATTTGGATGTTTCATATTTTCGGGGCTCGTGCCTGGGGCACGGCGGGGGGGTCAGGCTGGAGGTGGAGGGGTGAGGGATAAAGTGGGACTGGGAGGGATTTTGGAGTTGGCTGGGGCGGAGCGAGGCGCCTGGGATAACTTGGAGAGTTAAGAGTTCATTCCTGGTTTATTACCAAGTTAGTCGTGGGCCGTTGCTCTAATTTTTTTTACTCTCATTGCAAAAATCAAAGCCATGCCAAACTTGGCTGGCTCCGCTCCGGAGGCGGGTGCTGGTAAATCCAAGGATGGTGATGCACCAGCGAGCCGCCAGCGGTGTGTCCATCCAGGCGCGCAGGCACGAGGGGAGGGGGGGGGGGGAATATTGGCTGCGGCATCTCACTTCCGCGAGGAATTGAGATGTCGTTATAGCGGCCCGAATAATCGGCTGTCAGCGAGCGCTGGGCTGGCCCAGGTGAGCCCCCTGCGTCCCTCCGTGCCCTGCGCTCGCGTGGTTTGAAGCATCCTTTGGTCCGAACCTCTTGCTGGGGGGTGGGAGTTTGGGGCTGAGGGGGGGGGGGGGGGTGCGCATTGGGGGCTGCGGCAGGACGGCGCAAAGCCAGGCTGTGTGCCCGCGGAGCCTTTGTGCCATTAAAACGAATTTTGCCCTCCCCCTGTCGTCTTCTGGCTCTGGGGGATGCGGCAGCCAGAGGGGCTCCAGGAGCACATCATCTTCAACAAGAGGTCGCCTTCAGATCCTCTGGCCCCTCAACGTGACAGCGACAGTGACAGCTGCTAAATCACCTGTTATTATGCGGAGAACAAAGCTGTCCGCCGTGAACAAAGGAAAGATAAGGGTCTGAAACTGGGGGGAAGGAAGAGCGTGGTGGTGGGAAGGAGATGGTGTCCTCCAGGCGAAGTGAAGAGTTGCCATCAAAGCTGCCAGGACTCAAGGGATGGAGAAACCTCCCGGTGTGGTAAATAAGACCTCAAGTGATGGCCGGCTCCATCCGGCGATGCTCCAGACAGCACCCAGCCACTGGCTGCGGCATCTGAAGAGCAAGGGAGAGCCGCATCCAGGCTCGGCTACAAGTTGGGTTGAATATTCCTCAATTCCTTCAAGACTGTCCTGCGTGGCCGTAAGGAAAGAAGCAGGGTGTACACCCGGATTTCTGCTCGGCGTACCCACGTTTGCTGATCCGTGATCACGTTGCCCCATGCCGGGCTGTCCGGCGGTGGAGGGGGGGGCGCTTCGCTAGCAGCCCCTTTGCAGCTCTTCATCCCGCAGCTCAGCTCGCCGCGAAACGATGCGATCGAAAGCCCAGCAGCGTGTTTCGTGCCGCCCGAGGCTTTCCCGCAAGCCGTTTGACCTCCTGCAAGCTGAATCAGCAAAGCAAGAAGATGCTTCTAACAACCTATTGATGCTAAAAAGTCAATCCCCGGCTCCCAACCTGGTGTAGCTGTTGGACGCGAACACCATGGAAGCAACCGGAGAGCGCGCTACGGCGCGGGAGCTGCTCCAAACCCGCTCTGGACGTGGCACGCAGCGGCGGGCAAAGTCGTTCTCTTGCGCTTCTGCGACCCGGCGGCGCTATCTAAATAATATTAATAATTAAGGGCTCAGGCTGGGCGCGGATATGCTTCCCGGGGGCGGCCGCCGTGCACTTAAGCATCTGCGCCCAGATGCCACCTCCTCTGCCTGATGGCCTTGGCCGTCCCCGGCAGCGGCGCGTGGGTCGGGAGGAGCGGCAGCCATCGCAGCGGGGGCCCTTCTCAATATTTAAAGACTATTGATGGGCAAGTCGGGCTGGGATGTTACCAAAAAAAAAAAAAAAAAATAATAAAAAAAATTTGTCTAGACAGAGCAGAAAGCGGAGAGGCCGCTTTCCCTCTGTGCGTGAGTCGCGGCAGGAGAAAACAAGCTGCTTTGATGGAAAAAAAAAAAAACCCAAAATACAAAAATTGACAAAAAGTTGTATTCTGCCCTGTTCTGCAGCCCAGCTGGCGATGCCGGGGGAAGCGCGTGGTGTTGTGGGAAAAACTGTCCGGTGGCTCTAAATGCCTCCCAAGGTCTGTCCAAGCCCACCCTGGGAGCAGTGGGACATCTTCCCAGTGCTTTGAGTTTCGCTGTGTTGTCAGTAATAATTAAGGGAGAAGTAGGAGGAGGACTTGCGAAATAACTCTGGGAATAGGGCTCTTCGAGGAAGAAACGCGCGGTGATGGGAAGAGAGAATCATTAATCAGAATTAAAGCAAATGGCTTTTCCTGTAAATCTAAATTTCAGGGGAAAGGCACGCTTTTAACTTCTTCTGCGCCTATTGCAGCGGGCAGCGTCCCGAACCGAAGCTCTTGCAATGGCACTGTTGTTCCTGATGGCTGTGGTTGAGGTTATCTACGTTGGGGAAGGGAGGGGGGCAGCTGCCGAAAGTCGGCTGTGAAAGCCTAAAGAGGAGGCTTTTGAAAATAGCTGTGAAACATCAGGTTAAAAGAAATCAAGCTCGTTTTCCTCCAAGGACCGTCGTGTCCTTTTAGGCTTAATTCTGCTTAACATTGTGTCTGTCCTCTCTGGGCTGCGCTGTTGCGGTTTAATCCGTTGCGGTACGGCTTTGCGGATTTAGAGAGGCGGTTGAGGTCCGGGCGCCGTCGCTCGCCGCCCTTCCCCTTTCCTCGCGGGTTTTTTGGTTGAGGGAGCGACCTCTTCAGATATTCCGCTTTGCCCATTTCTCCCTTCTCCGTGTTCAGCCAGTCCCTGTCTCTCCGTGCTGTTGGGGCACGGAGCCGAATTAATTTTACCTATCTGTCTCTCCCGTCGATATTTGTGTCGGGAAAGCACTCGCGCAATTGCTGAGGGAAGCCACCGTCTCCCTTCACTGACCTTTTGTTTCTTCTGTGGATGGAGCGTTTCTTCTTTAATATCCTCTGCAGTCTTTGTTTCTGCCGCCACTTATTCTCTTATCGCGTTTTATACACTCGCCTGTAATCTCCCCCGTTTGCATCTACATGTTTCCTCAAGTGCTTCCCCGCTCTTTAACCCTCGAGGGGCTGCTCCTGGTTCCTCTCGCGGGCGGCGGTGGCCCGTGCCGTGTACTTCTGCTGAAGGGCGCCATTAACAGTTGAGCATATCAATTGATTTTAAAACACTTTCACTGCATAATTGCACTTGTCTTGAATGAAAAAGCGTCCAAGAGCGTCTCGCAGGCTGAAGAGGGGAGATGGCACCCCCTGCCCTCTTCTCACACCACTTTCCAGTGACGTAGGGTGTTGCTTTTACCCCCTTGGAGGTGCTGGAGTGGGGTGAAATCTGCTGTTGCCTTTGGACCCGTTTCCAAATTAGAACGACTGAGTGGCTGTAGCGGGACGGTGTTGCACGGGTGATCTCTGCTGGCCCTCCCCACGGCGCTGCAAACCTGGTGGCACCACTGCCCTGAAAGCTTGGTAGGGCATGCAGAGCTGCGTCTGTGACCTTCAGGCCATGAATTTCTTAGTAAATGTTTTCTGTTTTCTTTCTCGGTCTTTCTGGTGAGATACCCCCCTGGAGTACTGCGTCCAGGTCTGGAGCCCCCAACATAGGAAAGACACGGAGCTGTTGGAGCGGGGCCAGAGGAGGCCCCGGAGATGCTGGGAGGGCTGGAGCCCCTCTGCTGGGAGGACAGGCTGGGAGAGGTGGGGGGTGTTCAGGCTGGAGAAGAGAAGGCTCCGGGGAGATCTTATTGTGGCCTTCCAGTACCTAAAGGGGGCCTACAGGAGAGCTGGGGAAGGACTTTTTACTGGGGCGTGTAGCGATAGGACGAGGGGGAATGGCTTCAAACTGGAAGAAGGGAGATTTAGAATAGATACGAGGAAGAAATTTTTTCACTGTGAGGGTGGTGAGGCACTGGAACAGGTTGCCCAGCTCCATCCCTGGAGGTGGTCAAGGCCAGGTTGGACGGGGCTTGGAGCAACCTGGGCTGGGGGGAGGTGTCCCTGCCTAGGGCAGGAGGGTGGCACTGGATGGTCTTCAAGGTCCCTTCCGACTCAAACCATTCTATGATTCTTCTCTATTGTTTTATTCCATTTATCCCAGTACTTCAGTAGCAAGTTGATAGGTTTCTTATAAACAAGACGAAAAAAGGCACAATGGATCATACTCCACATTTTTGTTAGAGAAATGTTTGGGGCCATTGTTTTGGTTTTCTTTTTCAGGAAGGAAGAGAGGTTGTTGACTCTTCATTATAATTTCAAAGCAGTAAGCAGGTTTTGTTGCTCCAGTGGCCATCCACAGGACCCAAACTCTCCTGGAGCTGCGTTGGCCCTTTTTGCCCTCTGCATGCCGCGCATTCCTCGTGTCCGGATGAGCTGGGGTCTGGGAAGTCTCATTAGTTCCTCGTGACCCCCCCTGGCTTTTTGCCATTTTCCCAATGCGTCCATCCTTAGAGGAATTCCCCTTTTCTCTCCGGTTCCTGTGCTCAGCTTTCGGTTTACGAGAGGATGCCCTGGCAGAGGGCAATGGAAATTTTTTTGATGACTTTAATGGAATTAGAGGAGGTGACCGGGAGTTTCCTGGGTTTCTGATGGGAACAGACCGCTGTCTTCTCATTCAGTATGATAATTAAACCCACTTTCAAATAATCGCCGCACGCGTTACCTTGCTTTTGGAGGCACCTCAGCATGCGTCTCCCAATGGCAAATTTACAGCCCTGCGGGAGTGCAGGGAGGGAGACTTTGCCTAAAAATGCCTGCTTTGGGGTTTTTACCAATAGTGCTTGAGATTAAGATAACGTAGAGAGATACGTTAAGAGAACATGGAGACGGCTAAGCAGATAGACACCGAAAGCAATGATGATTTGTCCTTGAAAAGCTCCGTGGGCGGTTCATGAGGAAGGGGGAGATGCATTGACTTGGACAGCTACTTGTAGAAAACAGATGTGCAAGTTAGGAAACACAAGTGATAAATCTGAACCCATATGGCAGCCCTCTCGCGAGCATTTAGAGTCACAGCCGGCCATGAATGGCTCTCAGTTTCTTTTCGGAAAGAAGGAACTCGCTGTCGCTTGTAAAACACGAAGATGGTTTTGTTTGTGTGTCCCCCCCCCCCAACCTCCGCTCTTGTTGGATGGAGCAACCTACACCCTCCAGATGTTCCCCATGCGCCGGGTAGGGAAGGAAGAGGAGGAATGTATATCACTGGGACAGGTTTATGGTTTTTCCTTGGCAAATGCCAGGGCTGAAGGCACGAACAAGTAGTGCAGGGTCTGTGCTGGCTTATGCAGCTGCAGGGGGCTGGCACTGATGTGGTTGGCTTTCGGCAGCACCCATGGTTGGGTTGGACTTTAAGCAGTTGCGAAGTCTAGTTCCTTGTTTAAAAAAAAAAAAAAAGGACTTCTTGACTTGCTGTCACAGGGCCCTCCATGGCTTCTGTGCAAGGCTGAGGGATTCCCGCTCCCTCCTTGCCGAAACCGGCAGGACCCCTGAGCGATGGACATCTTGGAGGTACCTTCAGGAGGACCCATGTCCTGCTGGTTTGGATCTCAGCTCTCTTTCCCTTTCTCCTCCCCTTTCTCCTCCCCTTTCTCGAGCTTATAAAGAGATGTAAATTCCAAGCTAACAATGGACATATTATTTTTTTCATACCCTTCTGAAAACTGCTTTTCAAGCAAGTTGGGGCTTAGTGGGCTGTGTAACCTCCTCTGTGTTGGAAAGCCTCTTCTGCAGTCCTCCGCCTCCTCTCAGCCCATGGCATCTCCCGCTCGTCAGCTCTTCTAAAGTCCTTTGTACAGGAATCTAATGGGTTTTATCGGTTATTGTCTTAAGTGCGTGGTCTATGAAATTAGAGTCCTTTCCCCACAATATCATAAGGAGATTAAAAAGAAAGCCCAGATTTATGGGAAAGAGAGAATGAATACATTTATAACCTGAAGAAAGACAGTAGAAATGTATCATGCGCAAGCGTTTTAAACTTTGTATCCCAGTTTAACCCAATGATTACCATTCAAGAACGGCTTTCTTTTTTTATTTTTCTTTTCCGGAATTTGGCTTGTAGAGACGATCGTGGTGCAGGTCCCCCGGTTTTTGTCATTACCTTGATCTTGCTGCTGGTGCCCCAGCAAGCCAGTGTCCCCGTTACAGCAGGGCTGGGCTGTTGTTTCCTTTCCATCTCTTTTTTGATGTATTGCTGTGCTCTAAATTAATTCCTTACCAATCCCATTTGCAGCCCTGTAGAGTAAATGAGTTTGGAGGAGGGACTGCTTTGTTAACACCGACAAACTTCATGGTAAGGCTGTGCGCAAATGGACATAGCTACGGAAAAGAAGTGCCATGAAGTAATTAAGGAGTCCGGTGCTCTTTGCAGCCTGGCTAAAGTCCATGTCCTCTTCCGGTGCTTGCCGGGAGTCCTAGTTTGGAAGGAAAACCTCAAAAGGAAAACCTCAAAGCACTTAGTGAGGCCACAGGTAGGAGGAGTGGTGGTTGAATGAGGTCCCGGGCAGAGTTCTGGCTTGCCATGGTTCATGGTTGACCTGCAGCAGCACCTCCCACAGTCAGACACTTGCTTGGAAGCACACGTGGGGTCATCCAGGGACTCGTTCCGCTCGTGGAGCAGCAGGTCCTCGCTCTCCATAACTGCTGGTGAGCTGCTCTCCCCCCTCCCCCCGGGCTCTCCCAGGCTTATGGTTTGGTTTGTGGCTCTCGCTGATGGGAAGGTTTTGGCATGGAGCGAGCAAGATCATGAAGGTTGGCCTCCCACCCTATATGTGGGGTTTTTTATATTTAAGTATTGGTCTGTTGCAAGTCTAAAATGCTGCCACTGCTGTGCTGGCCAGAACTGTCTTCTCGACTCCTGCTCCTCTCCCATCTCTCCGTTTAAAGTTGGCCTCTTGTACCTTATGCTGAAGACCACGAGTCATTTGGAGAGAAGCCATCCGTTCGTCCGCCGGGGGGCGGCAGCCCTCGGGGTGCCCTGCTGGGCCGTGGGGCGCTGCCACCGCGCACAGGGTCCTCTGATGCTTCGGAAAAATCCCACCCGTGGCCGTCTGGGCTGCTCTTGAGACCGGATGAGAAAGGCACGTGTGTGGCAACTCCTGTGAATGGAGGCGTGTTAAACTTGGAAGTGATGACAGCTATGCCAAATTACTTGCTAAAATGACCTCGGTAATTATAACAGGGGAGTCGAATGAGGATAACGGGCTATCTAATAGCATAGACAAAGCTGTAATGTACTGAATGGAAGATCTTTAGAAACTTGCCAGGGCTAAGGAGTTGTCTACGAAAGAGACTGGGACAACTCTTTAGTAAACATGGTGAAACCCCGTTAATTAACACCTTTTTAAAGACAACTTAGTGCTCGCTTCAGATAAAAAACGGTAACAGCTTCACGAACTTGTTAACCGTGGCCTTTTCAGATATGTTGCTGGTATCGCTGGGTTTTCTCAGGGTTTGAAGGAGGATTTTGTAACGTGAGGGACGACTCTTCTCATGTGCTTTGTTTGCGTTAAGCAGGCTTAAGTCCGACTCCGAAATATCCCAGGAACCCAGAAGATCTGGGAGCTCAAATTCCCCCGGCGTCTTTGGAAATCCCAGCTGCCGTGCCTCCCGCCGACTATAAGCTTAGACTGTTTGCAGATGGCATTAAATCAAAATAGTTGTGGTCAGCCCTTTGGGGTTTCGCTTGTCAGTGGCAGCGGTTCATTTAAGGGCAGGGCTGACTCGTGTCCTCTGCATCCCGCCCGGCGCCGCCGCTCGGAGGGCTTTCTCCTTTTGAAGGCAGCCGAGGAGGAGAGCTGGGCACGTAGAGAGATCGGTGTCGGCTCTCTCCAGCCTTTAGAAGAGCGATCGCTGGCGGCTGATGTCCTGGCCGGTGTAGATCTTTTGCCCAGGGTTGGAGCTAAGTCCTCGGCAGAGGTCTAGAGGGTTTGGTGGACTCATCCTGGAAGCCACAGTTCCAGTACCTCCAGCCTCTGCCCGCGTACAGCCTGCTTGCTTTTAAGCTTTCTTTTGCAGTGGGAATGGTAGAAAACTGCGGAAATCCCGCTGTTGGGGAGTCAGCGTTTGCTGTGGCAGTTGGCATTGCCGAGCACTGTTTGTATTGATTGGAGCAGAGGCAATTAAGAGGCTCCCACTGCTTTCGCTGGAGGTTTTTCCTGCATAAGGAGGCTTGAAGCAGAGGGGAGGACCATTACAGCGTGTAAACACTGCGCAGGCGAGCGACTCGGGTCTAGAGGCATCTCGCAGCCTCGTTGGAGCCTGAAATATTTCTTACTGGCTGGCAAAGGGGCCACCGAGAAGCGCCCGTCTCAGCAATGCGTCTCGTTGGCTTTGCAGCGCGTGTCCGGGGGAAGGTGCTCTTCTCCCTTGGGAAGGATGACAAGATGCGGAAATGGGGACGGACCCCTCCCGGCTGCGGCTCATTTTACAGGTTTTCCTACAGAATCACACAGTCTCCTAGATTGGCAGAGACCTGGAAGACCATCTAGTCCAATCGTTACCCTAACACTGCCCAGCCCACCGCTAACCCATGTCCTGTATCTGTATCTACACAACCCTTAAATCCCTCCAAGGACGGGGACTCCACCACTGCCCTGGGTAACGCGTTCCAGTGCCTGATGACCCTTTCGGTAAAGGAATTCTTCCTAATATCCAAACGAAACTTCCCCTGGCGCAGCTTGAAGCCATTTCCTCTTGTTCTGTTACCTGTTACTGGACAGAACAGGTCAACTCCCACCTCTCTGCAACCTCCTTTCAGATAGTTGTAGAAACTACAACTCAAATTTCTCAAAAGTTCATTATTCCTGGACTTGGTCTCCTTAAATCTGTCCATATTCTGCGCAAATCTTTTTTATTTTATTTTATTTTTTTTTATGGTGGAAAATTATTTCTGTTGGGGAGAAGGAGGGAGGAGGCTGGAGCTGTGAAAGGATCTTCTGCACAGGAGGGACGAGTCCCGTAGCATATAAATTGCCTGCATGGATAATCCTATGGCGTTGCTTCCTTCTCCTCCATCCCGTGTTCCGCGTTAGGTGTTGGCGTTGGCCACGGGCCGGGTCCTTGGCCGCTGGGACTTTGCTTGGTTCCCAGGGAGGAAATAGTTTCCTGGCAAGAGTTCATGCGTGTGAAATGTAAGAATTTGGGATGGGTTTGTAGGAAGTTAATTTGATCGCTTGGCCAAGAGAGTGGGGTAATCCAGTTCTCATGTGTTTTCTAAATCTGTGTAATTTTGTCACGAAAGAAGAGAGTGGCAGCGAAGGAGCTTTGGTTCTCAGTGCATTAACACATCCCTTATTGTCCCGATGTCTTTAACATCGCTCTTTGAGCATGATATTCTGCGGCAGCCCTTAGAGACCCCGAATCCTGTTTAGACAAAGTAAGCCTTGATGAAGCTGGACATTTCTAATTCAGTAACGTGGCTGGGAGGAGGCTGGTGTGAAAATGCTGGAGAAAAAAGTAGAATGCAACATACTCTTACTCACGCTGCAACATCCCCTTTTCTCTTAAGCGGGATCACTTGCTAGAATTTCAAAATCAATGTTTTACTTAGTAGTAATGTGGATAGACTGCTCCTGTGATCATAGAATCGTAGAATGGTTTAGGTTGGAAGGGACCTTGAAGATCACCCAGTCCCATCCCCTGCCCTGGGCAGGGACACCTCCCCCCAGCCCAGGTTGCTCCCAGCCCCGTCCAACCCGGCCTTGAACACCTCCAGGGATGGGGCAGCCACAGCTTCTCAGGGCAACCTGCCCCAGGAGCTCACCACCCTGACAGGGAAAAATTTCTTCCTAATATCTCATCTAAGTCTCCAGTTTGAAGCCATTCCCCCTCATCCTATCACTCCATGCCCTTGTAAAAAGTCCTTCCCCAGCTCTCCTGGAGCCCCTTTAGGCACTGGAAGGGGCTCTAAGGTCTCCCCAGAGCCTTCTCTTCTCCAGGCTGAACCCCCCCACCTCTCCCAGCCTGTCCTTATAGGAGAGGTGCTCCAGCCCTCCCAGCATCTTCATGGTCCTCCTCTGGCCCTGCTCCAACAGGTGATGCTGACAAACTCTTGGAAAGGGCCGCAAAGCTGCAGGTGTTCCCCAGCAATGCCCCAAGGCTGCAGCCCTCGGGGCTGGTGCATCCTTAGGGTCCCCTGAAATCAGTGGGAGCTGGTGGCAGTGGGGTGGGAAGTGCTGGAGGAGGGTGTTAATGAGGCAGCAGTCGTTCCTGGCTTCGGAAGAGGAAGCACAGCCCCGGTGCCGTGCTGGCCTGGGCAGGTAGGACATGGCTCTCCGCTCCTCTGGAGAAAGGAAGTTTTGAAATTAAATAGGAATTGCAAAAATGCATTTCTTTACTTGAGACAAACCAAACCACCCAAACTGGATCTCATTTTCACATTAAAATGATGCCTTTCCTCTCAGTTCTAATGCTGTTGGCATGAAAACTCGGTTGCTGCTATAATTGAGAAAAGGTGGAGGAAAACATGTTTTCTTCTGCTTTGCCTTCTTGTGCATTCGACAGCTTTGGGTACGTACTCTTTTTTTTTTTTTTTTTTTTTTTTTTTTTTTTTCCCCCACTGAGGATTTAGTTTTCTTTGACGAAGGGGACTGGGAGACGGGAGGAACACCTGGGAGTGCTTAAAACTCCTCTTAGAAACTGCGGATGGCTCTGGAGCTTATCCTAGAGCGTAGGAGCAATCCCATTTGTTCTCCGAAGCTTTGCCCTTTCTGCTTTGAGCTGTGCCAGCAGAAACTCTGCCCAAGTCCGTAGAGCCGACAGAGCAGCGCCAAAGCAAAATACCGTCTGTGCTCAGTGCTGATGGGTCCAAAGGACTGAAACCGGGGCAGTCTCTGGGCTGCGCCGAAGGAGCAGGAGGGGACCGCGGGGAAGGGCTCGGTGGCCTCAACCATGGCCAGCCCCAGCCAGAAAATACAACGTACCGGCACGCTAAGCCTCTTGTTTGCTCGAAGCTGTTTATTCTGCTGCTGAAGGATTTGATAATCTATTTGGCTGAGTGGAGGCAGCCAGAGAACATCGTGGTCTGGCATTCCCTCCTACCTGCTTTAGCGATATATATATTTTTAATCTATATATGATTAACTAAGCATACATTTTAGTAAATGCACATGTATTTACTGATGTGGAGCAAGGGGTATTTGTCTTTGATAGCGCCCCGGGACGCAAAGCCCAGGTCCGAGGCCAGGTCGGTACAAAGCAGGAATAGGAGAAGCTTTCGGGAAGGCTGCCTCCCATCCGTTATAATATTACTAAACACCATAATCCTGTGAGCCTTCGCTTCGTAAGACGATAATGAGTTATTAAAGACTAAGGCAGGGTACTTCGGGGAGGGAGAGTCTGAGGATTTGGGTCGTCTTTGTCTTTTTTTTCCCCGCTGCTGGCTCTCCCTCCTGCCATGGCTGAGCTATTCCCTTTGGTTATTCTCCATTCGTAAGATGCTGTTTCAGAAGTTAACGTTTTTAAAGGTGATAAAACCACAATTTTCTGAATATTGCGTGCCTTTTCCAGACGAGACGAGCTGGTTTACTCTGTTCCCTGAGATACCAGCTTGTCCCGCAGCCCTTAGGTCCTCTCCAGGGGAAAAAAAAAAAACAACAGGGTATTTAGCTCAGGAACGCACTACTGGAATTTGGGGCTGCGCTGAAAGCGCAGCGTGGGCGATGGGAAAGGTGTTCCCGCGGCCACGTGCGTGCTCTGCTCCGCGTTAGCATCCGGAAAAATGATGTTGTTTCACTGAAAATGTTGGAAGCATCTTGCAGCCGCCTCCAGGTCTCGGGTCGAGGGCGCACAGCACAAGGTTTCGTGGAAGTGCGCTGGTGAGGACACGGTGTCACGCAAAGCGCCGGGGCTGCTGGGCGGGAAGGAGCCGGTTCTTGCTTGCTTGGAAAATAAAGCAAGAATGGAGGGGGGGGGAAAAAAAAAAAGAAAAAAAAAATGTGGAGGAATGTGCCAGCCATTATTTGCAAACTCATTAAGTTCGGTTTTGGGAGCTCTTGGCAGCTCTGGGCTATATTCAAAGTCGGGGCAGATACTCACATAACCCCTCCACCCCGGAGCAGAGGGAAGCCTGGATGCTTTTTTTTATTATAAAATACTCCAATAGCCCATTTTTTTTTTTTTTTTTTTTTTCCCCTTCCTTTTCTCTGATCAAAAAGAAACACCTTGCTGTTGCTGGTTTTTGCTGTGTTTGGGTTTTTAAAGCCCTATGGATGGGGATGCGGCTGCATCCCTTGGCCCCACCAAGCTGCCTCCTCTGGAGCACCGCTGCGCTGCTGAGGCGCCGCGCTCCACGCGGTGCCGGGACGTGTGTTATTAACCATCAGTGGCAACTTGGAAGCTGATAAAGATCTTTTTATTATTTTACAAGCACAATAATTACCACCTGGAGCTGTTTTCCTATAGCTTAAGTGCTCTGCCCCTCCTTTGGATATACAGGATACGCACATTTGTCCTCAGTTTATTGAATACCGTCTGCGGAAACCGGGATTTCTCCCGGCACGCTGAATATCAAAGCATCACCTTTGAAGAGCTGTTCAAACGCGTTTTCTTCTCCCCCCCCCCCCCCCCGATTGGCAATGCAAAAGCCGAGGAAGAGGGGCAGAAGAAGAGATTTGAATTGATTTGCTCCGACGCTTGTTAATCCGTGTTGCGCTGAAGGACCCCTCCGCTTCGCCATCGGGCAGAAGACAGCCCGTCCTCACGCCGTGGGGCAGAGGTCTGCGGTGGGGGGACCGCGCCGTCAGCGGCGCAGAAGGGACCTGTACCCGTCTGCCTTATCGGGAGGCGCTGTCAGACGCGGGAAAACACGTGGGATTCGTCTTCCCTGCGCCGGGTTTAACGCGTTGTGTGCAGGCGCCTGGTGCCGCTGGTGCGCTCTTCCCGCGCAATTTGTGCGCGTGGGGGAAGATTTCCTATGGAATGCGATGGGCGAATGGCCAACTCCTCGATCCAAGTCTGGCTGCAAAGGGGTAAGTAGGAGCTGGCGAAAAGCAAGGAGTTCTTTTCCGTACTAAAAATAATAATAATAATAATACCCATGTGAATCTGCATATTAAAAATAGCAGTTTCCAGGTGAATCTGCACAGATGTGTCGCGGGCGCGGGAGGGCGCTGGTGCGGGGATGTGGGAACGGCAGCGCGGGGTGCGTACGGATAGGAGCGTGGGAGGGAGAAAGAGAAATAAATCCAGTGCTTCACCTGTGGTGGCACCGTGGAAAGGGCCCTCCTGAACGTCACGTCTGAAATGCACATGCTTTGGCCAACCGCTCCTCGTACCGGGAGCAAAAAAGAGAAGGGTTTTATCCAGATGTGCAGCGGCCGTCTCACCTGGCAGCACATCTGGGAAGGAGGGGTTAGTGCAGGGAGCATGGAGGTCATCTCTGGTCCTCCCGTGTTGGGTGGCCGTGAGGTCCCCTTTGTGGTCGCGTGGGCTCTGCCATCATTCTCTTGAGGCTGTCACCCTGGCACGTGTGTCGCAGCGTTTCGGACGGCCACCAAACAGCTGCCTTGGGCACGGTGGAGCTGGAGGAAAGGGGGGGACAACCCCTACCAAAGCGTTGGCTGAAGGGGACAGGAGGTTTGCAGAAGGTAGCGTGGGGATGAAGACACAATGCTCAGGCTGGGACAGGGCAGCACTTCCCCTCCATGCCATTTTTTTCTTTCTTTTATTGTTCTTTGCTGGAGTATATGTATTTTCTGGTGTTTACCCCCCTGGTCTTCCTTGGGGCACAGCAGGTGACGTGTAAAGGACTCCCTGCCGGGTTTGGCTGATAGAAATCTTGACAGCGCCAAGATGTCTCCGGTGCATGGGATGCACCTCGGCTGCTGCCGAGGCAAAGAGACGTGGTGGAAACCAAAGGGTGGGTGGAGAAGGTGGTAAGGTTCGTGGTTTGGGGTAGGTGAACTCTTTCTCCCAGCTCTTCCGGGCTTTGCTTTCCATGGCAGCGTGTGCTGTAGGTCTGCAGATGCGAAGCCACGTGCTGAGCATCACCTTCGGGTGGTGCCTCTTGTAGTCCCACCACCAGCGTCTTGCCTGATGGCGCACAGTCCTGTTGCAGGGGACCGTCACCATCCAGGTGGCACTTTAAGTGCCTATTCCAGCTGAATACCGACATAAATACAGCGTAGGTGCGTTTTTCTCTCTGGATTTCAAAAATGTGGTCTTTGACATTATAGCGCACAAATGAGCAGATCACCGTTCCTCTGTGGTAATGTATCTCTATCAATTTATTTCTCATTAAAAATTTTACGCGCTGCAGTAAAAGTCAATAGTGAGAAAACAGTGGAGCTTTATAACCTGTTAAATCAGGCCTCGGCTTATCCGTACAGCCTTGGGCTGTCATCGGGGTTTAGAGGGAAACCAAATCAATCCCGCGTTCCCCACATCCTGCGACTGCCCTGTGCTCGATACAAAAGAAGGGCGGAAAATCGTTGCGTTTCTCTGACTTAAAGAGTTTGGCGAGTGGGTAGAGGGATCGATCTCTGGATGATCTGCATTACAGACTACTCTGGTTTTATTTTATTTTATTTTTTTCCTCATTTTTCTCTGCGCGCATGAAAAGCAGAAGAGGTTTGGGTTCGAGGGAGCCTATAGTGAAAATATTCTTAATTAATAGTGGATTAGCGCTGGAGCCGTGCATTAGCTGGAAGAGCAGAAGACTGCGCCACGTTTTGCTGGGCAGCCAGGCGGGCTCTTAATTATAGTTTGTGACGGCAGGAGGGTGCAGCGGGGTTTGTCCCCCACTCCATCCCTTTCCGGCACCGGAGTCACCCGGCGTTTGCTCCGCTTGCGCTAACAGGAATTTATTCCCCCTATTTTTATTCCGATCAAACCTCATCCCTTGCCAACTCCACCTTCTCTCGTGCCCTCTGCTCTCGGGGAAGGGCTCCGCCAAATCTCGCCGTCGGGGCTGGCCGGGCGGGAGCGGGGCGCATGTCCAGCGGTGCCATGGGAAGGATGGTGACACGTTGTGCCGGTGCCACCGTCCCCACCGCGTCCCCTCCCCACCATCCACGCAGCTCTGTCGCATCTGCAGGCTCTCACCGTGGTCCCGCTTTGCTCTAAGTGCAGAGGAAGGGAGAAAAATCAATTCCCATCAGCCGAACAGTGCCCTTTGATTTATCGCCGGCAGAGGAAGAAATTCTTTATCTCCTTCTCCTGGAAGGGATCGCTTCGCTGTTTGCTATTAGGGAGCGATGCTGTAACGGCCCCCTTCCTCCCAACCCTGGTATTTTGATAACCTTTACCATCCCGAAAAACAGTTCTCTCTCCTGTTTTCGCTGCGAGAACTCCCTTTTGACTAAGCAATCGCAGGTATTTAATTACTTCTTGAACTGAGCCCCGCGAGGCGGTGCAGCCGCTACCCCCGCAGAAGCAGAGCGTGTAGCGGGACTTCGTGTTGACTTCAAACCCAAAGGGACACCGAGATGACAGTAATGCCCTGGACGGAGCCGGCTCACCGCCAGCCCCAAAGGGCCTCTGCCGACACGCAGACGCGTTGTATTTGATGGCGTTTTTTGCGATCAGTACCTTGCACGAGGTCCGCTCGTAGCGGCGAAGCCGCTTCGCGCCCGTGTGAAGCTGAGCCGCTCTTGCGCGTGGTAGCGCTGTGACAGCGGTCTGGTCGGGATGGACGGACGGCGCTGTGGGGACATCGGGACTGGGAGTGGGTATTTTTTTCCTCCCATCCTCCAGGGGATGCTCTAACCAGAGAAGAACGTGCAGGTTTGGAGGCAAAACCAGCCTCGTTTGCGAGCGGTGTCCAGGGAACGGGATTGAAGTAAGTGGGAGGAGTGCGCCTGAAGGTTTCGAGAAAGCCTCAAAAATCCCTCGCCGTATTTTTTTATGGTACCATCTAATTTTGGGCATTTATCGAACGCTCGCAAGTTACGGATATTTGCATTTAATTGGTTGCCCACGCAGTAAGGGCAGTATTGCTCTCACCGGATTGCAGTCCTGCCCGAATCCATGAAGGCTTTGCCGCTTTGCGTGGAGGGCAGGATGAGCGTGGGGACCAGCGTAAGCTGGCCGGGCTGGGTCTACCAGGACCTCAGTGACAGTGACAGTGCAGCTCCTCAGGCGGGTGAGCCGTCCCGGCACGCTCCCCGTGGAGTCAGCGTGGCTCCGGCTGTGGGGAAGAGTCTCGCTCTGGGTGAAGAGAGTGAAGTTTTGGTAGCGTGTTGCGGAGGGTGGCTGCCATCCAAAGGGTTTTCAAGGTCTCGGCTAGCACTGTGGGGGCAAACGCCTGGTTTCACGTCTCGCTTTGCCCCTCTGCCAATGATCCCCCCCCCCCTCAGTCATGAAATTATTCCCTCCCGCTGTGGTTTTCATCACTGAAAGTGGATGGTGCCCGTGGGCTGGTGGCAGCGGCTCTGCCCCTGTAGCGTCTCCAGAAACGAAAGCAAGACTTTGGGTGGTGCGGTGGGATCTGAAGGTAAACCTCAAGGGCAGATCACCAAAACTGACTTTGTTTTTTATTTCTATCTTTTCTTTTTCCCACAAAAAAAAAGTTTCCTATAGCAGCATCCGGCAGTAGAAGTCGGCGTGCGTAGCTCACTCGCACGTGCATCCTCGGCACGATCTTGGGGTTGGGTAGAATAGTCACCTCCTCGAATAATACCTGTTATTAAATAATTCTTGATAGATATGTGCTTCTCTCCTGAACGCGCTTGGGTGGTACCAGCTCAGCTGGAGGCTCAGCAGAGCCCCTGTATTTAAGGGCTATTGAGACCCTCCCCAGACCTGTGTTTGCTGGGTTGAAGGGGAGTTGGAGGTTCTGGTGTCTCCTCTGAAGAGGGTCCCTGCAGACACAGCTCCCTCCCCACCACCAGCTGCCCTCCCCTCGCCTTTCGCTGGCTCCCTCCCAGCTCCTTTGAGGCCGTTTAGTGTAAAATCAGAGCTCTGCAGTCAGCCCTCCTGATGCCACCATGAAGAGTGGAGTCAATACAGGTGTCGCAGAATCCCTGTATGGTGAGGGCTGGGAGGGCTCTCGGGAGCTCCCCCATCCCACCCCCTGCCAGAGCAGGGGCACCTCCAGCAGTGGCACAGGACACCTCCAGGCGGGTTTGGAATGGCTCCAGAGGGGGAGACTCCCCCCCTCTCTGGGCAGCTGTGCCACTGCTCTGCCGCCCCCACAGGAGAGAAGTCCCTCCTCAGGTTGAGATGGAACTGCCTACGGTCATGTTTGTGCCCGTTCCCTCTTGTCCTGTCACTGGGCACCACTGAACACAGACTGGTCCCATCCCCCCGGCACCCGCCCGTTAAGGATTGATGAGCGTTGAGAAGATCCCCCCTCAGTCTTCTCTTCTCCAGACTGAAAAGCCCCAATTCCCTCAGCCTCTCCTCACCAGAGAGATGCTCCAGTCCCCTCATCATCTCCGCAGCCCTTTGCTGGACCCTCTCCAGCAGTTCCCCATCCTTCCTGACCCGGAGAGCCCCGAACTGGACACAGCGCTCCAGATGTGGCCTCCCCGGGGCAGAGCAGAGGGGGAGGATGACCTCCCTTGCCCTGCTGGCCACACTCTGCTTGATGCCCCCCAGGATGCCATTGGCCTTCTTGGCCACCAGGGCACATTGCTGGCTTCGGGGCATCCTGCGGTCCACCAGGACTCCCAGGTCTCTTTCCTGCTCTCCAGCAGGTCAGCCCCCAACCTGTACTGGTGCAGGGGGTTATCCCTCCCCAGGTGCAGTACCCTACACTTGCCCCTTGTGGAATTTCATAAGCTCTCTGCCCAACTCTCCAGCCTGGCCAGGTCACACTGTATGGCAGCACAGCCTTCTGGCGTGTCAGCCGCTCCTCCCAGTTTTGTGTCATCAGCAAACGTGCTGATGGTACACTCCATCCCTTCACCCCGGTCATGGATGAATATATTGAGCAGGATCGGACCCAGCACTGACCCTGGGGACCAAGGCTGTGTCCAGCCCGCAAATCACGGGGAAAAATAGCTGCCTTTGGTGTGTTTGTGTGAGTGGAACAAAGCTGAGACAGCCCTTGCAGGCGTCTGGGCACAGGAGTGGTCTCCCCCACGTGCAGTTGTTGATCCGCTTGTCTGCTCTGATGGTGAGCAGAGGTCCAGCTCTTCCCCGTGGCTCATGGTGGCTTTGGTGCTGTGCTCCCTTGGCAGCTTGTTAAAGTTACTCGTATTCCTTAGACCTCAGAGTCCATTCTTGCACCTGAGTGGGGTTATCCAGCATGTTTTTGGGCTGCAAATCAAAAATAGCACCGCAGAGCAGAGAGGGTTGTCTTGGTCCTCCTAGCTCCAATTCCCAGGCGGTTGGACTAGATGATCCTCGTAGATCCCTTCCAATTGAAATAGTCTATTCTATTCTTTTTGTTTGTTGTTTCTTGTTGTTGGGTTTTTTTTTGTTTTTTTTTTTTTTAATTCTATTCTTGCCTTCTGACACCGGTCGCTTCTCCCATTGGGGTAAATCATTGCACCGTCACAGAGAGTAGATGTAAATGCGTTGATTTACACCCGTTGAAGGTCTTCCCTTTCATTTGTCTTCCAGCTGAGGACCAGAGCAGCAGTGGGAGATGGGCACGCCAGAAATCAGACCTGACGATGCTCCTCTTACCGGGGAATGATGTGAATTGTAATGACCGCAGGGCCATGTTTTAATTATGTGTAATTGCTAAAGCAGGTTAGTGGCCAAACGAGCAACTGCGGCTGCGCAACTGGCCGAGTTCATTAGCAGCAAGTGTGAGGTGATACCCCGACAATGTGATTAGAGCTAATTTTGCATTTCTGCAAAATAATCCCTTCCCTTTCGGGGTCTGAGGCCGCTTCTGGTCTCTGTCCCTCCCGGTCAGAGGCTGACGGCGGTAGCAGGAGGTGGGTGGCTGTTGCTTGGTCTGCCGAAGCTCTCCCTGCTGGAAACGCAAGGCGAATGCTTCGTGCTGAAGTTGCTCTGATCGATACCTTTCCCGCAGGGCGACCGATTTGCAGATGGTTTCGTACGGGGGCGATACCAGGGCTGCGCAGCAGCGGTACGTGTGATTTAGGAAAGAGGGAGAGAATTCAGACATGTCTCAATAGCACTTAGTGTCAAAATTAGCTTGTCTCCCCTTTTAGTTACTCCGATGGCGTTTATTTGTGCGGTTTTCTAGGACATCAAAGTTTTGCATCCTCCACAATCCATCAGTTTAATTCCCTCTTTAAAGCGGTGATCACGAGTCTTAAAATAGAAAAAAGAAAGCGGCGTGCTAGGCAGCAGGGAGCTTGTTTCCAGCCTCAGGCAAGGCAGCTGCAGGCATGGGGTTCTCCTGGAGGAGAACCACCTGGGGTGGTCATGCCCCACCAGCAGTCCTATGTCTTTCGGGCAAATCCCAGGGTTTTTTTGAGCGGCGGTTTCGCGCAGATGAACTTCAGGGCTTTGCGAATAAAGAGAATTTCTTCAGAAGCCAACCGTGGGCTGGTTTTGCGTAGCTGGTGGGTGATATCTACTCCGCTCGGGCTTGGGTGAAGCTGCTGCTTCTGAGCACCTGCCTTGAATGCCGTCCCTTGGGTCTTTGGTCGTTAGCAGGTAACGGGGAAAGTGGGAACGTCTGAAGGGAAGGGGGGAGGTGGGTCTTGAAAGACCTGTGGGGCAGAGGATGCCGCCCACAGCTCTGGAGGCGGTGGGGTGGGCAGAGCCGGTGGAGCGGTCCTTACCTCCCTGGGCCGGCCACGGTGCCGAAGTGCTCGGTTATCCATGGCCAGAGGTCAGCTCAAGGTAGGCTGGTGAGAAAATCCGGTCATTTTATGAGTGAGGCGTATGAGATTTTTAATCGACTCGTCAGTGAAGGTAAGTGGAATGCAGAGGTGGTGAACCCTGCGGGGCGGCACCGTCGGTCTGCCTTGTGGGGAGTCAACCTCAGAAATCCGAGACTGGTGTTAGTTGGGGCTGGATTCTGGTTTTAGGGTGAAGGTTAACTCAGTTGAAACTCTTGTGGTTTATTTAATCCGGATTTCTTTTGGGCGATTTCATGTGAGTTTTGGTCTAGAGGACTTCTGAAATGCCGTCTCTTGTCGTTTCGCTGGTGCTTTCTGTCCCCGTCTGCCGAATCCTGCTGTGCCAACCGTATGGAAAACTCCCCCCCACCCCCCACCCCAAAAAAAAAAAAAAAAAAGAAAAAGTAAAATTTAAGGGAGAATAAAGCTGAGAGGGTCTGTTGGACTTGTGCGAAGCTCAGTCAGGGACCAGAACGCATCCGACGTGCTGCGGAGTGAGTTTCTGCGGGATTGTACGATGCGAGGCAGTTACGGGGCTAAACGGCATTCTTTAAGATGTTTATTAATTCTGCCTCCGGTACAGACAGCCTTTCTGCAAGGGCATCCCAGTCCGGGCTGTGGCAGTTCTCTGGTGTATTGGGGTTGAACCAGGTCGTTAGCGTTGTTGCAGCATTAATTAGTCGGAAAGCAAAAGGTTAATTTGAAGTTTTGTGGGTTGCAGAAGGTACCGGGGAGAGCGAAGCCTTTAATTTGGTGCCGTCGTGTAGATGCAACAGAAAAATATGTTTTTTGCGGGAATGGTTTGGTGGAAAGGGTTGGTGTGCTGGATCCAAGGAGATGGCCGGGTCTGTGAGCGCCACTCCTTTCTGGAAGGCCAAATAAAAGCAAACCTCTGTATTTCTTGTATTGATTTTGCTAGTGTATCCTGATTTTTAAAAAAAAAGGCAAGAAGGATGGAGATTTGTCAAAATGAATTATTAAAAAAAGTCATTCTTCAAATTTCCTTCCAGTCTGAGAAAGCAAAGCATGTTCTCCTTCGCTATGATATAGCCACTTTTTTATCTCTTTTTTTTTTTTTTTTTTTTTTTTTTTTTTCTTTCTTCTTGTTCCAAGGAAGCGTTTCCAGCCAGTGGGCACGCAGTTATCGCTCCGCAATAACTCAGCGAACATCACATTTCTGCCACAAATCTTCTGAGAACAGCCCGAATCAATAGATGGTGTTTGTTTATTTGGATACAGCAAAGCGAGGGGGGGGGGGACAATCAGGCAGGTGAGGGAAAACAAGAGCTTCAGTGGAACTTGTTTATATAGTGTTGTTGGGCTTTTTTTTTTTTCTTTTTTTTTAACAAAAAAAAAAAAAAAATAACAAACCCAACAAAAACCCACAAAGTGAAGGTGCCCATCAGATTGGATTCAGGTTTCCAGCCCGGATTCAAAAGGCGCACGATGCTCCCGAGCACAAAGACTGCCTTTCACACGCGGCTCAAAGGAAAGATTTGTGCTTTTTCTCGCCGGCGCTCCCCCAGGAATATTTGAATTATTACCCCCTTCCCGCCTGCCGCCTCCCTTATGGCCCCGAGGAGGGGTCCTCCAAAGGTGCCCCCAGCGCTGAGCGCGCCGGGGAGGGGTGTGTGTGTGTGTGTGTGTGTGTGTGTGTGTGAACCTTGGGGACCCCCCAGATGTTATTTCCCCCCGGGATTGGGGACCACCTGTGCGAAATGCTGCTTAAAACGCGCCCCCGGGGGAGGAGCTGCCGGGGCTTCGTGGTTTCATCCTGTGCTTTTTGCTTTCTGTGGCTTCGGTCCTGCTGTAGAGCTCCGCCCCCCCCCCCTCCAAAACCCCCTAATCTTGCCCGTGCCGAATGGGTGCCGAAGCCCTGGTGCTGGTGGGAGCCAGCTTGGGAGGAGAAGGTGGAGACCTCGGAAAGATGTAGAGCATCAATCTGCTTTACGGTGTAATTAGAGCTGGCCAAATTAATCGCGGGAAATAAAATTTTCCTGTGAATTTAGCCTTTTTTTTTTTTTTTTTTTTGGGGGGGTGTGAATTAATCGCGACCCCATTCAGGTTTCTGTGCCGGTGCTGCCTACTGATCTGTGTATAGCCCAGGTCGATAAATCCTCGCCCGGTGAATAATTCGCCAACCGGCCGTGGCGGTGTTTATTTGCCGGGGGGGGATGACGGGACGGGACGGGGACACTCAGCCCCCCCCCCAGGGTTTATTGTGTTGCTGTTCCCCGGTCGAAGGGATGGAGTGGCAAAACGACGGGCGCCGTCATCCGCCCGCGGATGTGAATAAACCTATCGACCGAAATATTACGGCTGGGTGGCGGTGACGGAGAGCCGGTGCGTCCTCCCCTCTGGACGTCGAGTGTCTGCCGTGTCTGTGCGTACGACAAAAGGGGAGTTTGTCCCCTCCAGGTTGGGGGGACACCCCCCCCCCCCCAGTTAATGCCTCATGTCCCTCCTCCGTTCAGTAGAGACAGGGGAGAGTCTCCCGAAATCCCTTACAGTTATTAAAATTGGAGTTTGCTGCCTGTTCCTAAGTCGTAGCTAACTTTTAAAACATCTTGTGATGCTTTTGGAAGAGCTGCCCTTCAAAAGTTGATCTTTTTGCTCCCGTTGCTGCACCATCCCCCCTCCCCCCCCCCCCCCCAGGTTTTTAATACCGACTGGCTGAGGAGCGCTCAGCTGCAGAGCAGAGGAGTTGAGCGCATCTCATTTTCACTTATAGATTTATATGTGCAGAAATTACCGCCAATTAATGGTTTGACACCGTACGAACCAAACGTGCTCGGGTACGTTCTTTCCCTATGGAGAATTATATTGACTTGAGGATGGGGGAAAGAGAGCTTGGGAGGGTCTGCGCCCCCAAAATCGCACCGTGTAGCTGCCCCCTCCCCTTGTCCCGGCAGCCTCAAGAAGGGGAAAATCACCCCCCATTTGGGTTTTTTTCTGGGAGGGATGCGCAGTACCCGGGGGTGGGTGTGCAGTACCTGCGGCCGGAGCAATGGTATCCGTGTGCCCGGAGCGCCGCCGGCATGCCGAGCGGCCGGCTAACGCATCTCCCTCTTGGGTTGCCCATGGCTTTCAAGGTTTACCCCAGGCTGGGAGTGGGGTCGGGGGCCCGCGAGAAGCAGGAGGAGATAACAGGTTTTGTTGGATGCCCCTTTCAAAGCGACTTTGTAGATAGCGATCTTCTCCCGTCATCGCGATGCTCGCGGCGATAGAGCCAGAAGGGTGGAAAAATAAAAAAAAAAAAAAAAAAAAAAAAAATAAAACCCAAAGAGAAATCCAAACAGTCTTCGCCGCTCCCCGGGGTGGGAAGCGGCAGGAGGGGGCGCCTGTCCCCAAAAACAGGGATCCCCTCACCCCGTATTGCAGCCGCTCGGGGCGGCGGGCGCTTCCCAGCCGTGGGATTGGGATGCGTGGCTGGAGGTGTTTAAGGGTCTAATGAACGCTAATGGGCACCGGCTGGGATTTAGGAAGGCAGCAGTATTCAAAAGGACTTTCAGTGGGATTTAGGCACCTAACCGGCTTAGGTGCTTCTGAAAATCCGGCTAAGCTCTTAAAGAGCTGCTGAAAACGTCCCCCCGAAGTGAGGGATCCGGTCCTCCACGCGTCCCCCGGCGGGTGGCTCGCAGGGCTGCCAACGGGGGGAAACGCTCCCTAAACGAGCCGTAGGCTGACGGTAAGGAATAAAACGGAGCCGTCGGCTCCGTACCTGCCGGCCTTTTCCTGAATCGCCCCGTCCCTAGCTCAGACAGCATCCAGGAGAGCGCGTGTATTCTTAATTTTAAATGTGGTTTTTTTTTTTTTTTTTTCCCCCTCTTACAACCTTTGGCGCAGTTGTTTTTGTGTATTGTTTTGGGTTTTTTTTCCCCCATCTGTTCTCAGTGCCCTACAGCATCTCCCTTTTCCATGCCTTTTGGCTGCGGTGGAGCTCTTGGGGATAATGAAACAACCCCAAGCGAGCGGGAACTCTTGGGACAAGGCAGGAAAAGCGGCATCGCCTGAATGCCGGCGGGGGGGAGCGGTGCCAGATGTAACTGTAATTAGGGTAATGCCTTCAACTGAACTTGGAAGCTGAGTAAAGAGGGTAAAGGTTGGGCTGGAAATGAAAGGTGGGACCGGATGGCTGTGGGAATTGCCGGTGGGATTGGGGAGCTTCCCATCTACGGGTCGGCAGTTCCTGCGTGGGTACGGAGCTGCTGGGGGTTTCTCTTGGGGGGGGCCAAGGAAGGGGGGTCGGAGAGCTCGTGTTGGGTGTGTGCGTGGCCTGGGGGCGGTTTTTCCCTCGGTGGGACCCCCTGCACCCACCGGAGCTGCTCTTTCTCGTAGGAATAATCAGTGGTGCGAGTTTGGAGGAGTTTTGCGTGGGCGAATGTGCTGTCCTGGCCGCCGGAGTAGAATACAGCCGGGAAGAAGGAACACAAACTATATAAAATAGCTTAAAAAAATTAAAATTAGGTTAAAAAAAAATCTACAAAAAAAAAATCTACAAAAAAAAATCTTCAAAAAAAAAGGAGGCTTTTTAAGCGTTCTGGGACTGGGTGATGGCGCTTTGCGTGTCGGCTGCTCCTTTCCTCGCAGATCTCTTCCCCTGTGCTTGCAGGGCAGGGATACGGATATGGATACGGATACATCCCGGTGTGTTGGGCTCTCGTAGACGCAGCTCAGAGCAAAGCCTTAATCCAGTTCGTGTGCGGGTGCTGCAGTGGTTCGGCCATTCGCAGGCGGGAGCTGCGGTGCCCCCGGGCTGGGAGCATGGCTCCCGCCGTGCTGGGAAGACTGGGCTGGCCGGTGGGGGCTTGCTGGGTCAGGGGAAACAGCAAAGAAGTCAAAAGGAGGTGGAAGAAAGGTCTTTTTTAATTTTTTTCATAAACGAAGGGCATTTGATATGCAAATCACTGAGGGGAAAGAAGAAGAAGAAAAAAAAACCAAACTTGTGCAACCACAAATGCCCATTTTTGGCATTTTAAAGGGACTTTTGTCATTTGAATGATTTCCTAGGAAAAGGAACCAAGCTGAAAATGGCTCGGTTTAAACCCAGTATTGCTGCTTCCAGGATGCAGAGTTGAGCTCAGCCCAAACCTATAAAAAAGCAGAACCAGCTCAATTTTCTCCCTTCCCCCCCCTCCCCCCCCAGCCCTGACGTGTTTTATCCCGGCTCAGAAGCGGGATGGGATGCTGTCGGCAGAGGTGGTGGTTGGGGTTGGCACCCCCCTGACCCCCCTGTCCTTGCGTTAAGCTGCTCAGATGCCCTTTGCCGATGGGATTTATTGAGGTGGGGGTTCTCGAGGTGGCTTTCTGCGGGAACCAGCCTCTTCCCTGCGGCGCAACTCTGCGCTTACGTCAGGAGGCGAAGCCTCCGGGGTTTATCTGGCGGTGGATAAAATATTCCTTTCAAATGCGCTCGGCAAACAAATGAGCGAGGCAGAAGTACAGATTGTGTTTGCTCATGGTAATGCAGTTGCCAAAGAATGTATAAACCGCTATTCACCGGGAGGGAAATTCCTCGCTTTCACGTGAGATGGTTGGGCTGAAAAGCCCGGGAGCGCAGCGCGCCTGAAATGCGGCTGCTTGGTCTGAATTTTGGTGCAATTCCTCTTTTTTTTTTTTTTTTTTTTTTTTTTATTATTATTTTTTGGGGAGGGGGGTCCGAGGCAGCTCAGCCCTCGCTGACGTTGATCCGTGGTGAGATCCTCTGGACTTGGGCAGCAGAGATGAATGCCGGGGGTCTGCTGCACGGGTACAAATTAGGTCTGTGTTTGCGTCCTTCATGCCCTGACCGCTCTTGGGGAGAACTGCTGCTTTGCTGCGTCTCGAAAGATGATTTTGGAGCTTAATCTGGTTAGACGGCACGTTCCCCAGCTCCTCCTGGGGCGTGAGATGTCTGCGAAGTTGAATCATAGAATGGTTTAGGTTGGAAGGGACCTTGAAGATCATCGAGTTCCAACCCCCTTGACATAGGCAGGGACACCTCCCACCAGCCCAGGTTGCCCGAGGCCACCTCCAGCCTGGCCTTGACCACCTCCAGGGATGTCTCGTTGTGTTGAGGATCACACAGTCCCCCGTCCTCGCATGGGTTCTGCCGAGCGGGAGCGATGCCGCCGTGCCAAGGGCACCTTTTGGTCCTCGGCGTTTTCCACGGGCCGGTGCAGTCGAGGCAATATATGGCTTTATGTGCGCAGCAAGGTGGCGTGGTCATTTTTGGGGTTGTGGTGATCCCCGAGCGGTGAGGGGACGTGCCGGCGGGGGCTGAGCGTCCCGCCTGCCCTGCGCCTCCCCGAGCCTGCTGGGGACCAGTGCGCCTGTTTCCAGTTGGAAACAGGGTTTGGCTTTGAAGTTACTCTTTGCAGCTTTGGGGATAGGTGAGAGGGAGAACTGAGGGATGGGGAGATGATTGAGAATGTTCACGCGTGGAATTCTCTCTTGCAAATGTTATGTTTTTGCAGTACGCTTGCTTCCCCTCCCCCTTGTTTTGGCTGTTAATTCTAAACACGCTTTTAATTTCGAATTAACAGATTTAAATGTAAATGGCCTCAACGTATAAAAGGGTATATTAGACCGCTTAAAATTATTCTTGGGAACGCCTCCAGAAGGACGGAGAGGGCCTGGGAGGCGCAGCCTTGCCTGGTGCGCCGCGGGACCCGTGGGGGCTGGTGGGTGCTGGGGGTGGTGCTGCCCATCCTCAAACCGGCGGTGAAATCCTGCGCGATGTGGTCAATGTTACACCCGGTTTATGCCCTCTTACGAATTTCCCCGCACCCCGGCGTGGCGGAGGTGCGTATTTCCATGGTAGCGGTGGGCTGCGTTTCTTCCCAAATGGAGTAAAGCTCCGCTCGAGGAGCACAAAGTAATTGTTCTGCAGAAGATGGAGGGGGAGAACGATCAATTTGCAGCCGGTGGGTGGGGGGGTGGAGGGGGTTGAGCATCCCCTGCATCAGCCTGGCAGCCTCCCCTCTCCCTCTCCGGCTGCGTATCACTGAATATAAAAGGGCCGTTATTATTAAAACGGTGTGTATAGGAGAATTTAACCTCTCGTTTGAGTTGTCCTAATGACACTTCACCAACTGGCGTGGAAGATAATAGGCTTTGTGGCAATTACATAGCCGGGGGAATGCGAACGGTTGGGATTCAGGCTGGAAGCCGGGGTGATTCTCGGTGTTTTTGTTAAGGCACAGCTGCTTCGTCAAATATTTCGGCAGGAATTGCAGAGCCGTCCGTCTCGGCCGGCCGCGGGGTTTGCTGCTGCCTTCTTCCCACGGCGCGGGCTGGCCGGGAGGGGATGCTGCCGGGCCCCGAGGGCTCGACCGTTGGGTTATCTTTCTGCCCCCACCTTTGCTTCTTCAGAGCAGGCACTGTGATTTCTTCACCTCCCCCCAAAAAAAAAACCACCTTGGATATCTAAAAATGAGGCTTTTAATCCCCATTTGCATGCCAACGTGCCCCAGTGGTCACTGAGGCTGTTGGGATGCGGGGCCATGGCATCGTTCCACACTTAACCTTTTTTTTTTTATTTTTTTTTACAAAAAAAAAAAAAAAATAGGAGGATTGTGTTTGTGTTAAGACAACATTCTTCAAAACCGTGGTTGCCATCCCTGCTGAAAAGCTGTTTTCTCTCTGAAAGCGCTTTGTGTGTTCGTGCCTGCAAGCGCCTGGGGACGCGGCGCTTCACCGTCTGCAGCAGTTTTGTAGTTCCTCTTGTGTTCTCTCTGTATATTTCCTCAAAAATCCGGTGTAGGCGCAAAAGTAGGTGTCAGGTGAAAGAATCTCAGTGTGTGCATTTTTATTCCCTTAATTTTTTTTTTTTTTTTTTTTTTTTTTAAGCTGGTATCACGGTTTCGCCGGACAGGGGCCGGGTTGGGGTGGTTTGCTGCTGACCGTGCGGTGGCTGCTCTGCTGTGGGTGGCAGCCCCAAAGCGCGGTGCTGTGGCAGGCGGGCAGGGATGTAGGGTCAATAGGAGGTACCGAGCCCGGAGCTGGTGGGGTCATAGCCCGGGCTGTCATGCTTTTCCTCGGGGGAGTGTAGCAGGATGTCCTCTGAGCTCTCGGGGGGGCGGTGGATGTTGTCTACCTTGACTTCAGTGAGGCTTTCGACACCGTCTCCCGCATCATCCTCACAGGCAAGCTTGGGAAGCGTGGGTGAGATGAATGGACAGTGCGGGGGATTGAACAGTGGCTGACAGAGCTCAGAGGGTTGTGGTTGGTGGCGCAGAGTCCCGTTGGAGGTCAGTCACAAGTGGTGTTCCCCGGGGTCAGTGCTGGGTCCAGTCCTGCTCAATATGTTCCTCAACGACCGGGGTGAAGGGATGGAGTGTACCATCAGCACGTTTGCTGATAACACGAAACCAGGAGGAGCGGCTGACACGCCAGAAGGCTGTGCCACCGTACAGCGTGACCTGGCCAGGCTGGAGAGTTGGGTGGAGAACTTCATGAAATTCCACAAGGGCAAGTGTAGGGTACTGCACCTGGGGAGGGATAACCCCCTGCACCAGTACAGGTCGGGGGCTGACCTGCTGGAGAGCAGCTCTGTGGAAAGGGACCTGGGAGTCCTGGGGGACCGCAGAATGCCCATGAGCCAGCAATGTGCCCTGGTGGCCAAGAAGGCCAATGGCATCCTGGGGGGCCTCAAGCAGAGTGTGGCCAGCAGGGCGAGGGAGGTCATCCTCCCCCTCTGCTCTGCCCTGGTGAGGCCTCATCTGGAGTACTGTGTCCAGTTCTGGGCTCCCCAGTTCAAGTAAGACGGGGATCTGCTGGAGAGAGTCTGGCAAGGGGCTACAGAGGCGATGAGGGGACTGGAGCATCTCTCTGATGAGGAGAGGCTGAGGGAATTGGGACTTTTTAGTCTGGAGAAGAGAAGACTGAGGCGGGATCTTCTCAATGCTTATAAACTTCTCTCCTGTGGGGGCGGCAGAGCACTGGCACAGCTGCCCAGAGAGGGGGGGAGTCTCCCACTCTGGAGCCATTCCAAACCCGCCTGGAGGTGTCCTGTGCCACTGCTGGAGGTGCCCCTGCTCTGGCGGGGGGTGGCACTGGGGGAGCTCCAGAGGGCCCTTCCAGTCCCCACCAGTCTGGGATGCGGTTAGTGGGTGCCCATTTTGTTCCCGGGGGTATAAGTCAGCGAGCACATTGCCCCCAGGAGCTGAGCAGAGGAGAAGCCGGTTTAAGGGCAAGGAAAACCCCTCTCTTGGCTAGTGGAGGGGGGGCTGAGCTGGTCCCTGGGGCTGGGGGTGCAGTTTGGGATCGGGCATAGGGGATCCCCGACCCATCCCTTGGAGTGTTGCTGGGGCTGCAGACGTGGCATCAGGGTGGTCCGTGCACAGCATCGCCTCGGGCACCCGTGCGGTTGTGTACTGTGCGTCGTGGTTCAAATATGTTATTCCCACTGTTGTTCTTGAACCGTCCCTCCTCCCTCAGTCATCCGCCGTGTACCTAGCTCTGCTTATTTCTGGGAGTGGACAAGCAGAGATGCTAGGGAGAGGATACACCTCTTCTAATGGTTTTAAACTGGGAGAGGGGAGGCTGAGATTAGGTATTGGGAAGAAATTCTTGGCTGTGCGGGTGGTGAGCCCCTGGGGCAGGTTGCCCCGAGAAGCTGTGGCTGCCCCATCCCTGGAGGTGGTCAAGGCCAGGTTGGATGGGGCTTGGAGCGACCTGGGCTGGGGGGAGGTGGCCCTGCCCAGGGCAGGGGGTGGCACTGGGTGATCTTTAAGGCCCTTTCCAGCTCCAGCCATTCTGTGATTCTATGATGCCCCCATCGCATCGCCGATGGATTTCTCTGCCTTCCTTCTTCCCTCTGTATTCGTACCCTGTGCCGCCGGCACAATCAAAACTCATTGTTCTCCCCGCATGGCTCTCCTGGTCTGTTTTTCCTCCCTTTCTCTGCTGCAGTGGTGGAGCAGAGACATGAGAAGTAGCTGGAGGAGATGCTGGTAGGATGGTCCTCGAGTCACGGCAGTCCTTAAGATACGGATATCCCCTTTTCCCTCCCAAAACACAATTTCCCCGGGCATTTGGAGAGAGATTCCTGCCTGTAAATCCTGTTGTCTTCCTGTTACGGGGTACTGGAGGCTTATAAATCCCCTCGAAGGTGTTAACTGGGACTTGGTGGTATTGGTGGAGCCCAAATAACGATGGCCACTGAGGAGGGCAGAAAGGATCTGGCTCCTGAAGAGATGCAGTTTCCAGGGAGAAGCTGGTTTCGGGATAAACCCTGTTCTCCTGCCACCCCGTCTTCATCTCTTTTAAAGTAGAGGAGCTCTTTGTGTGGTTGCTGGCCCTTCTCCAACCAGGCTCGAGGGAGCCAATTGCTCCAGGTAGCTTTATTTGGGACCCTTGGGCCAAAAAGGCAAAAAAAATAAAATAAAATAAAAAATATTACAACTCTTTAATCAATTGCAGATAACTTTCCAGCAGCAGAATAGTCACGGTTGCAGTTCCCAGGGGCGACTTAACTGAAATAACTACGTTCAGCATCGCAGATAACATCCAGTCCTGTACCCTATTTATAGCCGCGAAGGCGGGGGGGGGTGGGGGGGGAGATGTTTCTCTTGGACTCCCTTCTCTCTGGAGATGCTTCTTGTGATGCCGAAAAGCTGAATTTGGCTCTCCGGAGATTTCTCAGAGGGCGGGATGCCTTTCCAGCCCTCCTGGGGAGGGGGGGACCGCAGCCTCCGTCCCGGGGAGCTGCCAGCGGGGACCGGCCGCGTCGTGGCCAGCCTGCTGTTACGTGCGATAAAGAAGAGGTTTTCTAAGATTTTAACTTTGCGGGTGGGCTGGTTGTGGTTGGGTACGGCTTATAGATGCTTTTCCCCATGTAAGAACCCGTAGTCACAGGACACCCAATTTCCAGGTGTCTGTTCCCAAAACTCCCTGCGGGCAGGTCCTCGCTGGGCTTTTCCGTTGCTGTATTTTGATTTTTTTTTTTTTTTTTTTTCTGCGGGAGGCTTAGGGCTGCCGATGCCTGGGGGGGGGGGAAATAATGCCTTGGCTGAAATTCCGCTGGAGCCCTGGTTTCCTTCCTTGGCCGGAGTCAGATCAAATAATCTCTCTCTGCCACGCTTTGGGAGATAAGGCAGGAGGCTGAGCAAACCTGCCGCTATTTCCCTCGGAATTTTTATTTGCAAATAGCGTCGAGCCGATGCCTCTCCGCCCGGATCAGCTCCTCTTATCGCAGGGATTATAACTGGCTCACTAAACGATATAATCCCCGGCAATCTTTCGGGAGGATTTTGCAAGCGGGCTGAAGAACGGAGGGAAGTCTCTGGCTGTAGGATTAATTGGTGTAAAATCAAGCTGGTATTCGACCATGCGTTAATAATAAATAAATAAAAGTACTGTGTGTGTATATATGCAAGTTGAATGTAGGTCTGCTTGTTTCCTCTTAAATCACAGAATCATACAATGGTTTGGGTTGGAAGGGACCTTGAAGACCATCTCATTCCACCCCCCTGCCCTGGGCAGGGACACCTCCCCCAGCCCAGGTTGCTCCCAGCCCCGTCCAACCCGGCCTTGACCACCTCCAGGGATGGGGCAACCACAGCTTCTCGGGGCACCCTGGGCCAGGGGCTCACCGCCCGCACAGCCAAGAATTTCTTCCCAATATCTCATCTAAATTTCCCTTCTTCCAGTTTGAAGCCATTCCCCCTCGTCCCATCCAAACGATCCCTCGGTGGCTCCTGCACACACAGCGCCCGATTTATGGACGCAGCAACTTGGAGGTATATACAAGTGTGCAAATTTGGGACTTTAGGTGTCCCAAAGCGGTTGCTCCGGGGGCAGTGCTGCAGGTCCAGGATTTTCAGAGGGAAATACTCTTGCGTTTATAGGCTGTGTCTTGCTGTGGATGCTCTGGGGCTGTTCTTCACCTGCATCCCCACTCCCTCAACCCCGGGATGAGCCTGGTCCATGCTTCCCTCCGGGATGTGCAGGTGTACCCATGCCTGGGCAGGTTCAGCAGCCCAGGGCATGATTTTATTTCCAAATCTCTTTTTTTTTTTTTTTTTTTTTTTTTTTTTAATTATTCACTTTTTAACTTTGGAGACCGAGTGCAGACCTTGCTAGGAGTTTTATTTTCACTTGCTGAGCTGCTGGTGTTGACCGCGAGCGGGCAGGCTGGGTTACGAAAGAGGTTTTGGTTTCCTTGTTGACTGTTTGCTCTCTTTTATTTTTTTTTTTTTTTTTTTTTCCTTCCAATAAAAGGAAATCGATAGCGGCGAGCAGCGCCGAATAGCTGTGCGTGGCACGGTTTGATTCTTGTCCCAGGAACCGGCTGGGATTATCGGTTGTCTTTTGCACTTTGGATTTTAATAGCATTAATTATAGCGTAGTCATGTTATTTTAAAATCCCGTCTAAAGTTGCCTTTGTCACGCAGAAGCAGACACCACTTGGGTTGTGTGTTGGGTTTTTTGGGTTTTTTTTGTTTCTTTTTTTTTTTTTTCCTCCTCCCTCGCCTGCAGAAATCGCAACCAGAATTAAGAGACAGATTTTGAAGGTTAAAACTTCCCAGATTGTTTCCCTCTCAGTTGTCATTACGGGACGGTTTTGTTTTCTTTCCGATTGCATCAAATATTTGTAATCCTGCGGGGACTGTGCTGCGCGGGTGAATCTTGCTCAAAAAAAAAAAAAATGCAACAAAGGGATTTTTTTTTTTATTATTTTTTTAAATCTGTTCTGCGGCACAGCTGGGGGGAAACTGGGGAAAAGAGCAGTTACCAAACGCGGCGCAACTTGGGGAAGGTTGGGGCAGTGCTCTGCCTCTCCGAAAGCCTCTTAATCGGGTATTTGAAGCATCGTCTGAGACTTGTATATTTAGAAATATCGAGCGGTCAGATGGAGACCCTTTCAGCCAGCCTCATTTTTAGATAATTTTTTTTTTTTTTTTCCCCCCCCTCTCGTAGCCTCGCAGGCGGCCCCAGGAGAGGGGGCTTGGCCAACGTCCCGGTGCATAAGGCACAACCCAGCTGAAATATTAAAAAACTCCATGTCTTACTAAGGGGGGGGAGGGGGGGGAAGAGCTTTGACCAATTTTGAGTCTTTCTGGGTGTGCTCTGCCTAGGGCGTCCGCTGTCCCCCCCTTATTTTTTTTAAGGCTTATTTTTTTTCCCCCTCCTCCGAATCCCCAAGTTGCTTGGGATGGTTTTGTTATTATTGGCCCGATCTTATCAGTACAACGTTGGTTGTTCTGGGGCAGTGCCCGGTGCCGGGCACAGCTCGGGGGGGGGGGGGGAGGTCCTGTGAGGGCAGTGTAGAAAAGGTGCGTGACATCGAAGCCGTTATGCGAGTAAACAGAAGGAAACATCATCTTTTTTTTTTATTTATTTATTTTGGTCTTGCTCGAGTAATGCATTGAAAACCCACAGTTGAACTATTACTTTTGATCCCATTTCGTTTTGAGTTAATACAATTGCTCCTTGGGTACCTGTCTCCTGGGATCGTTTATTACTATTTTCATTTTCTAACTAACTCCAGCTCTTCGAAAATCGTGGTTCACGTTAGAAAGTGTACGTGGAAGAGATAAGGGTTCCGTTTATTTGCTTTGCTTTCTTTTTTGCCTTTTTCTGCAGTACACAGTGTACACAGTACAGTCTTTTCTCTACCAGGGGGAGTTGTGAGCTTTTATTTGTAAGCTGAAAGCTGAGATTTGCACGAGTCCATTTGAGGAAGAGTGAAGTTTGGGAGGGGGAAATAAAAAAAAAAAAAAAAAAAAAAAAAATCTAAACCTGATAAATACTATGACTGTTGTGATGAAATGAGACAAACCGGCAGCTCCTGTTGCTGCACATCTTGTTCCAATAATCTCTTCGCTCCCTGCCGAAACCCCCCTTCCGCCTCCCTTCCCCAGTGCCCCTCGTTCTGTGCCCCAGCGCTGATGCTGGGAACATCAAGGATGTCACGCCGGAGCCGGGATCCCTCCCCGTGGCAGTGTCACCGTCCCGGTGGCAGCTCCGTGGGCTGCCCAAGTGCGGAAAGCGTCCTGGCAGCGAGAGAAAATCTGGGATGCGCCGTGTGAAGGGGGGGCGACCCTGCGTGCCCCAGGTCTGTTGCAGTGCAGCGAACCGAACCGAAGCGCCGTGGGGGAAGAGGAGCAGGGAAAGGGACATAAGAGCGCGGGTTGTGGTTGCAGAGCGGTCAGGGGGTTGGGAATGGTGCAGCGATTTCCCCCCCCCCCCCCCCCCCCCTATCTGTCCTATGGTCACGCCAATGACGCTGTTGGGGCACTGCATGTGTTGCCCAAATGCTTAGTTGTGAAAACGTCTCTCGGTGGCAGTGTCGTGGTACGGGAAGGTTCCCAGTTGGGCTGCTTGGCTGGTGAGGGCCTTTGCGATACTTTTGGGAGCTGCTGCGGCAGGTCCACTGTTGGCTTCAGCAGCGGTTGCGGAGAAATTCTCTCCTTTGTGGTTGGCGAGACACTGGAACAAATTGTCCCGAGAAGCTGTGGCTGCCCCATCCCTGGAGGTGTTCAAGGCCAGGTTGGACGGGGCTTGGAGCAACCTGGGCTGGGGGGAGGTGTCCCTGCCCAGGGCAGGGGTGGCACTGGATGGTCTTCAAGGTCCCTTCCAACCAAATCCATTCCATGAAATGGGAAAGAAGCCCAGCGGCAGGGACCTGCTAACCGTTGCAGGTCACCATTGTGTTGGTGAAGGCTTCCGGTCTTCAAGGTCCCTTCCAACCAAATCCATTCCATGAAATGGGAAAGAAACCCAGCGGCAGGGACCTGCTAACCGTTGCAGGTCACCATTGTGTTGGTGAAGGCTTCCGGTCTTCAAGGTCCCTTCCAACCAAATCCATTCCATGAAATGGGAAAGAAACCCAGCGGCAGGGACCTGCTAACCGTTGCAGGTCACCATTGTGTTGGTGAAGGCTTCTGGCTTGGGGCTGCTGCTCCCTGCGGCTCTGCCTGGGCACCAGGGATGCTGGGGGTCAGAGCCGTGCTCTCCAGCAGGCTCAGACGGAAACGAGACAGCAGCTTTCCCTTTTGGCTCATAGACCTGATGTAAAAATCAGGAAAATTCGCCAGCGAGACCAGGATTTGAATACGCTGCGTGCCGATTCGGGCTTCCAGCCTGTGCCAAGGCAGCGGGACCCGTTAAAATCAGAAGGGGCATGGAGGGTTTTGCGCATCCGCCCTATAAACTCAACTAAGCGCTGGATGCCTCCTGGGGGGCTTTGAAAGGCATTTAACGTAATTTAAAAATCAAACCGAGCCTTCAGCTGCCTTTTTTCCAGCCGTGGTGCGGTGTTTGGGCCCATCGGGAGCGGACGTAAACGCCGTGTTTTCTTGGAAGTTGGTTTTTCTCAGCCCCTCGGTGCCCACCGGGTGCTTTGTTGCCCGAGGAATTGCGATGCTCAACCTCCCCGGGCTTTCTGCCTGTCCACATAAAACATTTCGGAGCTTGCATTGCTCTTTTGCTTCAGCGGGTTGGAAATCAAAAAATATGAGGTGGTTGGTTGGTTTTGGTGGTTTTGGTTTTGGTTTTTTTTTTTCCCTCTGCTTAGCCGGGTTGCCACGCTTCCTCTCATGTCTGCCTTCTCCGGGATGCAATTTTCCACCTTAGCCAGAGCGCTCTCCCCAGCGATATCCACGTTGAGCTCATTCTGTGGGGATCCGGTCCCGGACTCCGACCTGATGCTGCCAGAGCGTGAGCTTTCGCTTCTGGTTTTGGGATGTACCTTCCGTGGCTTCTGCTGCTCCTTTTGGGTTGGGTTGGGTTTTTTTTTGAGTTGTTTTGTCTTCATTTTTTTTTTTTAGGTGTTATTTTCCCAGCTCTGGCTTTGCTTGGTGCGAGGCGCTGATAACTGCCGGCTCCGCGCGCTGCAGCGCGAGCGAAGATTAATAAAAGGCTGTCGCTTTTATTAACTTTACGACCTTAGCGCCTTACTGAATTCCGGGCAGGCAGCAAGGGCAGCCCTCCGAGCTTTTCCTGGCTTTTTCCGCGTGTGTGCACGCGGTGTTACACCGCCCGTCGCGACACTCCTATTGAGTAATTTTGCGGGTATTTCGGATAAAAAGCGTATTTTTGATAGCAGTTGCTGGTTCCCCATTATCAGCCTGTTGGCGCCAGTTTGGCCTTTTTATGGGACGGGGGGGTATTTACTTCATCGCAATTTTTGCGGTGGTGGTAAAGTTTTGGGGGTACGCGAATGGTTGAAAACCTTTGGGCAGTTGATTCTTATCCTACACCTCCCGGCAGGGAAAGACAGGCTTTGCTGCGAAGGCAGTTTTAATAAACATAGTTTGGAAGTTCACTTAGTGGCGCATAAATAAAATGTTTCTCCCTCGCCGCTTAGGTGCTTGGAAAGATCTTCAGGTTTGGGGGTTTTGCCTTTTTTTTTTAATTATTATTATTTATTTATTTAAAAGGGAAAAAAAGCTTTTGCAAGTGGGGCTCTGAGTCATTTAATAGCGATGGGCTGCGGGAGCAGAGATGCTCTGGGGGTGCTGAGGAGCATCCCGCTTACGCGTGCCGTGGGCTCAGCCTGCGGATTCACCTCCACCAAGATGAGCGAAAGGCTTTGAAATCAACATTAGCCCCTTAAACGTCAGAATTGGGGCAGCTTTCCCGCCGTCGGCCCGTAACTTGCCATCGAATTGATGGGCTGCTTCAGCAGGGAGAAAGCTGCTCGGTACTGCCCTGCACCGCGCTGTCCGTCTCCTTGCTGCAGTGCAGTTATCTTTATTATATATTGTTCTCGGTAGAGTTATTCTGCCCCAAGCCTGTAGATAAGGGCTGTTACTATATGAATTTGAGCTCTTCCTTGAAGGTTAAATTGCTGCCTTGCAAGTTGGCGAGTAAGACTGGGAGGTGCTTCTTCTCCTTCACCTCCACAAAACCCACGTGGGCTTCAGCCCGGACCTGGCAATTTTATCGAGCGTTACTTGAAGAAGGCGAGTATTGTATTCACACGCTGCCTGTTCGTCCTCTGAACCGGCGGCTCTTTCTGAGCCTGTTCTTATTAAGATGCCCACCCGGGTTTCGGCTCTCGGGTGGGATCCTGCAGCACCAGAGAAGGAGGTACGGGAGATTTTTAAGTCACGAGTTTGGGAAAGCTTCTCCTAGGCATCCCTGGGAGCTTTCCCGTAGGATGCAGGTCGCAGCTGGAGGACGCGGTGGTTTTGGCCGCCCCTCAGAAATGAAGCAGCAGTTTGTAACCCCCATGGGAGCAGCGCAGGTGTGTAAGTTTGGTGAAGAGTGCCTGCTTCTTGGTAGCACTGTCACGGTGGTGTTGGTCTGGCAGACTAGATTCAGCCCAGCGCTGGTGTTGGCATCTTCTGTGGCTGCAAAATGCATAACTAACAGCAGCAGTATGGCCAAGGAGAGTGCTGGTGATCTTCGAATCGTAGAATCACAGAATGGTTTGGGTTGGAAGGGACCTCTACAGGCCATCTAGTCCAACCCCTTGCCGTGAGCAGGGACACCTTCAACTAGACCAGGTTGCTCAGAGCCCCGTCCAACCTGACCTTGAATGTCTCCGGGGGTGGGGCATCCACCAATTCTCTGGGCAACCTGGGCCACTGTCTCACCCCCGTCATCGTAAAAAAAAATCTTGTCCTCGCATTCCTGTTCCCAAAGTTTGGGGTTGAAGGATTAGGATGGAAAAGTCCATAGGAAAGCCATACAGAAACTGTGGGTGCTGGCTGCTCTGCCCAGAGGTTAATTTTTTAGTTAGCGAGTGAAATGACAGTATATTTAGCACTGGCTTTGCTGATGAGGAGCGAGTTGGTGATTGGAAGGCCACCCTGGGGTGCGTCGGGTGGGTCACATTAGGCTGTAGATCACTGGAGGCTTCCCCTCGAGTCTTCAGGTTGGTTCCCCGTTATTATTTAGAGCTCAGCTAGAAGGGGTTGGTCACTGAAACGAACCCAGCGGGACGGCAGTGTTAGCCCCATGTGGCTCACGGCGTCTGCGTGAGCCTCCCTGGCTCCAGCGCCCTCAGTCCATCACTCCGGCTGTCCGCCGGGGATGCGGGAATCCGGCCGAGCATCTCTCCGTGGTGCGGGGCGAGGGTGCTTCTGCAGGTCCTTTTGTCGGTGGGCAGTGTTGGTTAACAAACACGGCCGCCGTGGGTTTTTAGAAGCTGTTGGCATGAACCGTTAAGTCTTCATTTTAATTATTCAGGGTGCCTCTTTTAAATTTCTTTTTTAAGTGGAGCTAATAGGCTTTGCAGAGGAGGCTTCCAACCACAGCGGTTCCTCCCCGGAGAAGCTCTGTTTGTGCATCGCCAGCTCATTTCTTTTCTTCGTTATACCTTATCTTCCTCGAGCTGATTAATTGCTTGCGATTGATTTATAAATATTCTGTTGATACACACAGCAGATGGGAGGGGAACAGGATATGTCCGGGCACATGGGGTCATTGATCCGTGTAGCCCCCCTGGGCTTTCCGAACCTGCCTTGCAAAACCGAGCGATTTCAGCCAGGCTTTATTGCCTTTTTGTTGTTGTTGTTGCAAGTCCTGCAAGCAATCAAAAATTGTGCTATAGGGTCATATTGAGCCTTTGCACATCTCCGAACCTTGTTGCTTTTTGTGGTCCCAGTTGAGTAGCCGTTGGGACGCTGGGCACGCTCAAGGGCGCACTAAGGTGGGGTTTGTGCTTTGCCAGCTTCACCAGTGACGAAGGAGGTGCCAGCGTGATGCATGTTTCCAACTCCGTCAGTGCACGAAATCCACTCCCAAATCTGTATTTGAGTGCTCTGTCTAACCCCAAAAATGTTGGTGGGTGAAGAGAAGGTTCCAAGGAGACCTGACCTTTGAGGGACACAAATCTCTGGGGCCGGATGGGATCTACCCGAGGGTACTGAGGGAGCTGGCGGAGGTGCTCACCAGGCCACTTTGCATTATTTATGAGCAGTCCTGGCTAACCGGGGAGGTCCCAGCTGACTGGAGGTTGGCAAACGTGACACCCATCCACAAGAAGGGCCAGAAAGAGGATCCAGGGAACTACAGGCCAGTCAGTCTGACCTCAGTGCCTGAGAAGGTCATGGAACAGATCATCCTCAGTGCCATTACATGGCCCGTGCAGGAGAATAGGGTGATCAGGCCCAGTCAGCACGGGTTTGTGAAAGGCAGGTCATGCCTGACAAACCTGATCTCCTTCTATGACGAGGTGACCCGCCTAGCGGATGAGGGAAAAGCTGTGGATGTTATCTACTTGGATTTTGGCAAAGGTGTTGACACCGTTTCCCACAGCATTGTCCTGGAGAAACTGGCTGCTCATGGCCTGGACAGGTGTACTCTTCACTGGGTAAAAAACTGGCTGGATGGCCGTGCCCAGAGAGTGGGGGTGAATGGAGTTCAATCCAGTTGGTGTCCAGTCGCAAGTGGTGTCCCCCAGGGATCGGTGCTGGGGCCCGTTCTCTTTTGTATCTTTATCAATGACCCGGATGAGGGGATGGAATGCACCCTCAGTAAGGTCGCAGGTGACACTAAACTAGGGGGGCGTGTTGATCTCCTTGAGGGTAGGTTGGCTCTGCAGATCTGGACGGACTGGACCGATGGGCCGAGGCCAGTGGTGTGAGGTTCAAGAAGGCCAGGTGCCAGGTCCTGCCCTTGGGTCACACCAACCCCATGCAGCGCTACAGGACTGGGGCGGAGTGGCTGGAAAGCTGCCCTGTGGAAAAGGCCCTGGAGGCGTTGGTGGACGGCCGGCCGAATATGAATCGGCAGTGTGCCCAGGTGGCCACGAAGGCCAACAGCATCCTGGCCTGTGTCAGGAATGGTGTGGTGAGCAGGACTAGGGAAATGATCATCCCCCTGTACTGGGCACTGGCGAGGCCCCACCTCGAGTGCCATGTTCAGTTTTGGGCCCCTCACCACAAGAAGGACATTGAGGTGTTGGAGCGTGTCCAGAGAAGGGCAACGGAGCTGTGAGGGGTCTGGAGCACACGTCTGATGTGGAGCAGCTGAGGGACCTGAGGGTGTTCAGCCTGGAGAAGAGGAGGCTGAGGGGAGACCTTATCACCCTCTACAGCGCCCTGAAAGGAGGGTGCAGAGGTGGGGGCTGAGCTCTTCTCCCTGGTGACAAGTGATAGGACGAGAGGAAACGGATTCAAGTTATGCTGGGGGAGGTTTAGATTGGATTTTAGGACATGTTTTTCATGCAAAGAGTTATGAAACATGGGAATAGGCTGCCCAGGGAGAGGGTGGATTGGCCATCCCTGGAGGTGTTTAAAAAAAGGGTAGAGGTGGTACTTGGGGACGTGGTGTAGAAGTGGTTTGGTCGGGTTAATGGTTGGACTTGATGATCTTAAAGGTCCCTTCCAACCTCAGCGATTCTATGATTCTTATAGTGGCCTTCCAGTATCTGAAAGCGCCTACAAGAGAGCTGGAAGAGGGAGTTTTTACAAGGGCGTGTAGTGATAGGACGAGGGGGAATGGCTTCAAACTGGAAGAGGAGAGGTTTAGATGAGATTTGAGGAAGAAATTCTTGGCTGTGCAGGTGGCGAGGCCCTGGCGCCGGTTGCCCCGAGAAGCTGTGGCTGCCCCATCCCTGGAGGTGTTCAAGGCCAGGTTGGACGGGGCTGGGAGCAACCTGGGCTGGGGGGAGGTGGCCCTGCCCAGGGCAGGGGGGTGGGACTGGGTGATCATCAAGGTCCCTTCCAACCTAAACCATTCTATGATTCCATGATAATCTATGAAGTGTTTCTTCCTCACAGCTTCAGGGCTGCTGGAGGTGCAGGTGGGGACAGGAGCGGGATGCGGGTGGCCTCTGCCCCACCTTCCCTCTCTGCAAAGCCTCGTCCTATGCCTCGTGCCCAGTGAGCGGCAGGTTTTGGGTGAAAAGAAGTGGGATTTGGGTAATTTTGCATATTGATATATGCAGCAGGTTGGGTGGGCAGCAGGTGTCATAAAAAGATGTTTTCTATACTGGGTTCCCTAATATTGCTGGAGTGGTTAATGAAGAGGGATCATTAGAAGTGCTTATTTGAAACTCTCTGGAAGCTAAAGTGCAGCTTTGGAAAAAAAAAAATATTAAAAAAAAAAAAATAATAATAAAAAAAAAAAGGCAGTAACATCTGGTTAGTAAAGATAGTGCCCAAATTCGGAGGCATGTTCAACCTTCAACCCCGTTAAAGTCGTGCATGTCATTGAGGATGCAAAGCGATTTTTTTTCGCAATGGGAGCACATTTTTACATACGGATAAATTATTAACCTTTCCTGGTAGGAAAGGTTAATAATTCCTTTCCTTCCCCCTCCCCCTCCCCCCCTTATTTCTGTGTGTGCAGCCCGTTCCCTGCCGGTGCCTCCCTGCTGGGGTGAGCTGAGCTGGGTGGCCCTGGGGACACGATGGCCCTGGGTGGCCTTGCGGTGACATTTCCTGGCTGCGCAGCGGGTGAGATAAGGCTTCGCGTGTGGCAGCGCCGCACACTTTCCAGCAAACATTTGCAAAAGTTTGAGACCCGCGTCGCGCCTCCGCCCCCGGTGCGGGTTTTGTTGCCGTTTGCTTTATTATTATTATTTTGATTTATTATTCTCCTCTTTCGCCGTGAGGCGGCTGGTGGCACCGGCGTAACCTCAATGGATAGCAGCTTAATTACGTCTTGCTAATTAGAGATTGCCGATGGAGCGGGCTGTTTTAGCAGCCCGGGCTGCCGCTTTATCGTATGTTCGCGGGAGTTGGGCCATTTCTTTGTCATCGTATATGGTAATATATTCTCTGCAGCACGACGCAGGACGAGGTTCAATGAATAATGTAAAACCCAGAATAACGCTGAATCTATATTAGATGTGCTCCCCCCCCCCGTCCTCCCTCCCCCCCCCTCCCATCCCCCAGCGTTATTTTAAAAAGGAAAATATTGATTCGGGGGGGGGGGGTTCAGCGGTTCGAAGCTGTGGGAGAGCCCACGGTCCCGTCGATGCCCGAGCTGGGTGGCCAACCGTGCCCTGTCCCCTCCGTGGCTGCAAATGACGGGCCACCAAGTGCCATCTTTCGCCTCCCCGTGCGCTCGTTAGCGCTGACGAAGCTGGGGAGGGCAGGAAGGAGTTGGTGACATTTCCCCCCCCCCCTCCAGTTACTGTCATTGAATGCTAATGAGGATGAATAATTTCTATTTATTTTCTTTTTTTTTTTTTGAACCAAATTCCTCCTATTCTGATCTGTATCATTTATTTTTGCGGGCCATTATCTTAGTCTCATTACAGCCTTTTTAGCATTTGAATCAAAATACCGTAAGGAAGCCAGAAGTTGTTAGGCATAAACCGCCTGTGATAACCACCATAATTCTCGTGATAAAATAAAGAAAACACCACAGAAATAACTGTGATGAGTTCAGGAAACTGTGTCAAATGAGATTGCAGCCGGGAGCAGGGGATGGTACGATGGTACTCGTTACTCATTACTTTTTTTTTTTTTTTTTTGGCCTTTTTACACTGCAAATAGCTTTTGCGATGCTGTTTTTAAGAAGGGAGAAGTCGCTGTGTATGGGCTGGGCAGGGACATAGGAAAAAAAAAAAAAAACCCAAAAAACTTTGGATTTGTCTCTCATTGAGGCTTGAATTAATCGCTGCGAAAACTCTCTCAGCGATGCACAAGCGATTTTCGGGCGCTTAAAATACTCCGGCAGCGCTGGAGGAGGAGGTGCCAAGCGGTGCCAAGTTCCTGAACGAAAATTACTCTCACCACCTCTGGGTTTGGAGCCAGATCTATGGTAATGAATCCTTCGCCTCACACCCTATGTTTTGCAACCTCATCGCCAGTCGATTTTTTTTTTTTTTTTTTTTAAAAAAAAAAAAAAAACCAAACTCTGTTGAAGCAGACGGAGGCTTCCCGAAGCGCCTCCGAAATTCCCAGCCGAGCGCTCTCCTCGGTGACAACGCCAATTTGTCACGAGTGAAATGTTTGACAAAAATGTGTCAATTTTTGAGAAAAGTTTGCCTTGAAATTAAAAACGGGGGGTGGGGGGGGATCAGCTCTGTTTCGAAACATCTCACTTCATTTGATTTTTATTTTTTTTTTTTCTTTTTTGGTGACAGATCAGGGATGGGGAAGGGGGTTTTCCACGGGCGCGGGGGAAATGTTTTAGCAACTTTTCCTGGAAGTAGATGGCATTTTGGTGCGGGACAACCTTGTACGAGGTTTTCCTGCTTTTTTTTTTTCCTGTTCCAGTAGATGGGTACGTGGTTTCTATGGACAGCTCTGTTCTGCAGGTCCAATGTAGCTCTGCAAGGACCAGCTCCTGTCCAGAGGTGCCGAAATGCATCGCTGACCTTCTGCAGAGATACTGCTCACGGGGCTTAGGGAATTCGGCAATCTCTGCGGGTGCCTGTGCCTTCAGGGCACTCGTATACGTTGACATCCGTATGGTCAATCCATAATCAACCGCCCACTGCCATTAAGCGTTTCGGTGGGAAGGATACCCCTTTTTGGGTGGTAATGCTGAAGTTGAAGTGCTTCTTGACCCCAGTTTGACTCTCTACTGCAAGTCCCTGGTAACCCCTGTCCTTGTTAGGTGATGGTTGGGAGATTTTGGTGTTGACCACCCCCCATTCCTGGCTTGCTCCGGAGCTGTAATCCTGGTGGGACCCCCAAGCCCAGAAAGCCGGAGATGTGGCACACGCTGCAGGTTTGTCCTCCAGTTCGGATCAGCCCCGTCTTGCCCCACCTGCAGAGACCTTCTGGGGCCAGGCTTGGGTGGGAACGCTCCCTCCTGCCCCGTGCCTGCAGGGGGGAGGGCTGATGTGGGCTGGTGGGTCCCCGCCGGGATTTGGGATGAAGGGCCTGACCCGTCTGCCCTCACACCCGGTGCCCGTCCCCTTCCCGGCAGCCGGCATCCGCGGGAAGTGACCCCATGGACAAAAGTACCCCCATGGCCTCGGCTTCCTTGGCGTGGGGCCGATGTCCCCTCCCCGGCCGCGGTGTCCTGTGCCCAGCGAGCCGCCGCGTCCCGTGCCCACCTGCGTGGACAAGGATGAACCTTTTGCTGCCTATTCGCAAAATAGCAAAGCTGCCCCGGGCAGAAATCACGGGGGTGCGTGGAAATCCCAACGGCGGACACCGGCTCCGTTATCAAACTCTTCCCTCCCAGTCTCCCAATTTGGTGTGCTGTGACCCCGGGAAAGCCGGCTCTCGGTAGGGCTGGCGCCTTCTCCATGCGTTGTCTGCAGAGGGGACGCTGTGCCAGCGGCGCTCCCCATCGTGTCACCTCCCTCCCCGTAGCAGCCACCGCTGCCACGGCTTGCTCCAAAAACCCACCCCCAATTTAACCCCAGCCGAGAGCGCGACTGCCGCCCGCCACGGCGCTCGGAGCCCGGCCGAGGCACGCGGCACCTTTTAATTATCCAAAACGCTTTTTTTCCGTGCTCCTTCCAAAGGGGTTTTTAATCAGGTCAGAAGGGGCAGGGGAAGCCCTGCGGGCGGCATCGCTGGATTAAAGAGCGCGACACGTGTGCGCTGGGGACGAGGACGGGCGACGCTGGCGCTGCGGGTATGAGTAACGCTGCTGGGTCCACCCTTCGTCAGCAGGAGCGAGGACGTGAGGACACTCCTTCCGTCAGCCGGGAAGGAGCGGTGACGGGTCGGCGGCGCTTCCGAGGACCTTCTCTGGAGGACCCGCGACGCTGAGAACCTCCCCCTCCCTTTGCCTTGGTTTTGGGGGCATCGCGGCTCCGCACCTCCCTGTGCCCTGGCGGGTGGTACCAAAGTTCTTCTCCCCAACCCAGCGGTTTTTCCTTGCTCGCCTGGGGTCGCTCCGGCTGCCGCGGCGTCCCCGCTGCACCGGGTGCTGAGTCGGCGCGGGCGGACACGCTCTGACACGATCCCGGCGGAGGGGAGTTGTGCAAGCAGGGAGAAGGCGACGCAGCGGTGGAGAGCGGAGTTTTCGTGGGCTTCGAGGAGCCGAGGACAGTGGTGGGAGGACTCGGGGCGATGGGAGCATCGTCGCAGCGGTGCTGCGGGCGGTGCCGGTGGCACGCACCGGGGCTGCCAGCAGCGTGAGCGCCGGTGCCGCCGGCCCGTTGCGTGCACCGGGGCTTGTCGCAATGAGAACCGCGGCACGTTGCAAAACGTAAACCAACTCCCTTCCCGTTCCCAAGCCGCTGGCGGGGAAGCAGCAGGGCAGGGAGCGGCGCGTGGGGCTGGTGAGGACCTGGTTTACTGGCCCAAGCTCGTTTCGGTGGGCGAGGTGACCACGGCTGCATCTCTTCCTAGCCGGCGGTTCGCTCGCTCCTCCGGTGGTTAACATGCTGTCACCCACTTCCCAAAAATGCAAAAGCCGGTGGCGCACGTGGGGTGTGCCTCAGTTTCCCCATGCCTGAGATGCTGCTGCTGTAGGGCGGGGAGTTGGGTTTGCTGAGGCTTCACGCGCCGGGCGCTGGTGGAAACCGTGGTGGTGGTGGTGATGATGATGATGATTTTCCATTTTGGACTGTGTTTTCAGAACTTGGTGGAAGTCTCACCCTCCTGGGCAGAGCGAGGGGTGCGTGCAGTGTTCCCGCTCCGGGCCAGCGGCCGCCCGGCCCTGAGCGGCATGTGGCCGGCCAGTGTTCATCCTCACTAGCCCGGGTAGAGGCCAGAGAGACTGACCCAAATTCATAAGCCCCAAGTGCCTCTGCCCGGTTCTGCGTCTCTGTGGTGGGGTGAACCAATTTAAATATCATTTAAAAAGTGGGTCCGCTCGGAAACGCGTGGCGCCGGTGGTTGGGCGAAGGCGGGTAATGGTGCAGCGTGTGCCCACCGTAGGGAGCAAAAAAAGAAACACCCAGGCGACCTGAAAAGGCTGGCTTTCGGAGAATTTGGTTTGTCTGGTGTATATTTGTGCAGCTTTTATTATAGAAAAGCGAGCGGGCCCCGACTTTCTCCCTGCCCCTTCCTCGCTGCAGGGGGAGGCCGGTCTGCGACGGTGCTCCCGCAGCCGTGGGAGTGGTGCGATTGCATCCTGCCTGGGTGAAATAAATAATAATTGCGTTAGGGGGAGAAAAAAACAAAAAAAAAATTAAAAAAAAATTGCATCTCTCGTTCTCTTGCGAGGAAGCAGCCAGCGCGAGCTGTAGCCGTATGCCGGAGCCAGGGCATGTTGCTTTGCGGCGCGTTCCCTCCCTCGTGCCTCAGTTTCCCCTCCGTGCCGCCGGCGATGCTGAGCGGTGGCCGTGGTGGTGCGGCGGAGGCGTCGCGGGCGTTACGGGCTGGGTGGGTGGTGGTGGCGGCGGGGGAGCGATGGCCGGCGAACCGGCAACCATTTCCGCTGCCGGCCGGGCTGGCGGGTTCCTGCGCAGCCCAGAGCTGCGGGGCAGCGGGGAGAGCTCTCGCCTTCTCCGGTGCTCCCCCCCCGCACCCTGCACCGTGTCCCGCGGCACCTTGGCTCGGCGGCAGGCAAAGCCACTCCTCTGCCGCCGTGACATCAGGCCGGGGGAAACTCGGGTGACCTGCCGGGGGTCAAATTCCCGGCACAGGTAGCGCCCGCCGTACTTCCGTGCCGGCAAGGGAAACCCCCCCCGCCCCCCACTCCAGCCCTGCTGGACCCCCAAGCTTGGGGGACCCCCCCCACCCTGAGGCCGCCATGAAGTCGGAGCAGGAGGAGAGCAAGCCGGCGACGTGCCGCTGCGAGCGTGGCGTTGCTCCGCGCTCGGCTCCCCGGGGACGGCGAGGGGCGGCGGGGGACGATGCTCGGAGCCGGGCGCTGTGCCCTCGCCTTGCCCACGCAGGTAAGGTTGGGGTTGGGGGGGGAAGGGGGGGGATCCCCACCGCCTCGCCACCGCCTCGCCACGCAGCCCCAGCGTTCACGTCTTCCCCGCGCTCGCTTTGTGCCCTTGTAGCTCGCTTCCTCCTGGGAGAAACAAAACAACGCCGGGCGGCTGGCGAGCGAGCCCCGCGGGAGGGTGGTTTTGGGGTCCCCGTCCCCCCAGCGGGAGCGAGGACGAAGCTCGGGGTAGGTAGGGACGAGGGGCTTCATCTCCCCCCGTGCCGGCGGGGAAGGCTTCCGAGCAGGCAGCTCCCCCCCCCCCCCCCCCTTCTGTGCCCCCGTCCGTAGTCCATTTTGTCTGGCGGAGAAGTTGGGAGCGCGCCGGGAGCTCGAGGGGAGGAATTCGGCGGATGGCTGCAGTTGGGGGGCTGCGGGGGGACCAGCCCCACCGGCCGGCTGCTCCTAAACCGTGTGTGCTTCTGAAAGCCTTCGCACCCCCCCATCCTGCCCCCCGAACCCCTCTGCCCCCCCACCCCCCCCCCCACCCCGCTGCGCACGAGAGCTTTATATCGTGTTTTATTTCTTTACATCCGCCCGCGTGGGGATGTGGCAGCTGCGGCTCGCTGGGAACAATCCTTATTTTTGGGGGGGTTGCGGTGGGGGTGTGCCAGGCCACGGGGGTGGCTTTGGGGGTGGCGGTGGGGGGTGTCTCTGTGCCCCGCGGCCGCCGGCGAGATGGGTGCACGGACTGGTCGGGGGTGTGGGTGTGCGACTGGGGGGGTCCCCTCCCGGGGCTGGTGACCGTACGGAAGTGCTGAGCCAGCGTCTAACTCGGGGAAATGCTCCAAAATGGTGTTTGCAGGGATTTACGCTCGTTGGGTGAAAACTTTTAACCCAAACTTAACCAAAAGTGTCCGTCCCCACCTCCAGGCGCGACAGCTCGCTGGCTGGCAGCGTCGCGGCAGCAGCCAGGGAGGAGACCCCAAGCTTCCTGCTTTTAAAAATGGATACACGGAGCCAAAATTCACCGCATCAGCCCGAGAGGCGCTGCGGCGCGGGGCTGAGCACCCCGGCGCCCACCTTGTGGGGGGGGGAGGGGTAAAACGGCGGTGGCCCCACAGCTCCTCCGAGGTGGCGGTGCTGCGGGCGACGCGGTGCCCGGGGATGCCGCTGGGACGGGCGGCAGCGGCACTCGGCCGAAGGGACTAATTACGGGTCCCCCGAGTCGGTCCCCACGAGGAGACGATGCTGCTTTGGGGTTGGAGCCGCTGCACCTCCGCGGCGGTGTCCGGGTGTCGAAGGGAGAGGTTGGACGTGTTGGCTTTGCGCCGGCAGGTCTGGAGCCGGGGGGGGTATTTTTGGCAAATTTGGGGTGAAGCAAACGCTTTCTTGAGCGTGACTCGCGCCGCGGGAACTGCGGGTTGAACCTTTCAGCGAGAGACTCGGGCCCCGAGCTGGGGAGCTGCTGTCATGGTCAAAGGTGATGAGATGCTCTTTAAAATACCAGCTCGACTCATCCCGAGCGCTGGCATCGTTATTTTCTTCTAATGATGTTCGCCGTCCCATGGCCATTCTGTTCGCCGTCCCATGGCCATTCTGTTCGCCGTCCCATGGCCATTCTGTTCGCCGTCCCATGGCCATTCTGTTCGCCGTCCCATGGCCATTCTGTTCGCCGTCCCATGGCCATTCTGTTCGCCGTCCCATGGCCATTCTGTTCGCCGTCCCATGGCCATTCTGTTCGCCGTCCCATGGCCATTCTGTTCGCCGTCCCATGGCCATTCTGTTCGCCGTCCCATGGCCATTCTGTTCGCCGTCCCATGGCCATTCTGTTCGCCGTCCCATGGCCATTCTGTTCGCCATCCCAGGACGGAGTTGTATGCATGTGTATATTGCTGGGTTTATATATAATTTTTTTAAATATTTTTTTAAAAATATATCTATTTTTAAATAATCTATTTTTAAATAATCTATTTTTAAATAATCTATTTTTAAATAATCTATTTTTAAATAATCTATTTTTAAATAATCTATTTTTAAATAATCTATTTTTAAATAATCTATTTTTAAATATTATAGTTAAAAATATATTTTTAAAATATATTATTTTTAAAAATATATATTCTCTGGGCAAAGCTCTGCAGGAGGGAGGAGGGATGAAGGCTCGCGCCACGCTCTCGGTGGGTGAGGAGGAGCTGTTAGGCGATGCCATTAGCACAGAGATTTTTGCGTTTTTTCCCATTTTTGCCCCCTCCCCTCTCGGCATCTCTGCGGAGAGCCTGTGAAATCACCCTTGGGGGTGAGCCCCCGCTGATGTTTAAGCTCTTGGCCCACAAACGAGGCTTTCCTCTCTTCCTCCTCATCGCCCCAATCGTCGATACGCCGCTGCTGCTGTCTTGGATGAAAAAAAAAACAAAAACAAAACAAAAAAAAAACCAAAAAGCTCAACTTGTGCCCGGCAAAGCAAAAACCCTCTGGCCGGTAAAGTTGCAAAAGCGGCACAAAATGCGGCTTTCGCCTTAGATACTAATTCCGCCGACGGAAACTTTGTCGTTTACACCGCGTTCGTTTTTAATACGTACCCTCCGAAGACAGAAAAGCGCGTACAGCGATTGTGTCAGCTATGTGGGGGGGGAAGAAAAAAAAAAAAAAAAAAAAAAAAAAGGCTTTTAAATGGATGGTTTTTAAACAGATGCCTTCTCCGAGGCCAGTAAAAGGCTTTCCGTGGCCAGTGGATCTGCTCCCGAGAGGAGTCCGAGATGGGGTTTATAGGAGCAGAAGTGGAAACTTCAGCCCCAAACACTGTCTGGAGGTGGTCACTGCAATTAAAAAAAAAAAAAAAAAAAAAAAAAAAAAAAAATTAAAAACAAAAAATTATTTGGGGTTTTTCTTACTTCTTTATTTGTGTTGTGCCTTAATGCTAATTGCTTAAAGCGGAAAGGATGCGGAATCCGACCGTGTCATGGAAGTTTAATGCTATCGCCTGAAATATAATTAACAGCCAATTATTTCAGCGTGGATGGCAGTTTTCGTCAATTAGTCCAGGAAGTGTTGAAATTGCATTAATTTCGTCGCTGCCCACGTGCGGCGGCTTTGGAAGGGGTCGGGACGAGCTGGCGTGCGACGGGGCTCCTCCGCGTTGGGGCGATGCCTCCGTCCCCCCGCGGGGGGGTGTGTGTGTGTGTGTGTCAGGAATTACGCTGCGCAGACACCCCAACCCCTAATTCCCCTCCCCCTAAAAAAAAAAAGTTAAAAAGGGGCAAAAATGTTGGGGGGAAAATGTGCTGCGGAAGCTTTTCGCAGCGGGGTTGGTGCGTTTGGGAGGCGATTCCTAATAGAAAATTGAGCTTGGCGCCGCAGGATGGCCAAAAAAAAAAAAAAAAAAAAAAAAAAAGAAAAAAAAAATTAAATTTAATTATTCTTTTCTGCGGATGATATTTTTGCGCGGCGTTGGGGATGGTCCCCGATGGAGAGGGCTGATGCTCACCTCCCGCTGTGTACGGGCTCCTTCTGTGTGTGTGTGTGTGTGTGTGTGTGTTTCTCCCCCCCCCTTCTGTTCTAAAACGAAGTTAAAAATGCCCTTTCAGGCTGAGTCGTTCTCTTAATGCAATTTATGCAAATAAACCGGGCTGTCTGTGTTAGGACATTCTCAAGCTGGAGATGCTGGTGAAGGCGGGACGGAGACTTGGAGGGGATACTGGGTGCTGGGGGGGGAGGGGGGTGGGGGGAGGACCCCTTTTTGGGGGGGGGAATAATTGGGTTGGGGTGCTTTGGGCGGAGGAGTGCTGACGGGCCGGGAAATATCAAGAGCGGGGTGGAAATCCCGTATGCAGATGAGGATAATTACAGGTGTAAGGCAGCGTATGGGACGGCTGCTTTGGTGCAGCGCGGCAGCAGGTGCTAAGAAAAAACTTGATAAAACACCAAAAAAAAAAAAAAAAAGCTGCAGAGTAAGTGGTTTCCAAAGGAAATTGAGGAGAGCGGGAGATGCCGTAGCTCCCATTGCTTCCTGGAAAATCTGGCTTCTTTCCCAGGGGGAAAAAAAAAAATAATAAGAATAAAAAAAAATAATAATAAAAATAAAAATAAAAAAAAAAAACAAAAAATAATAAAAAAAAAAAAAAACTGGCTGGGAAGAATGCGGATGGTTTGGATTGCCTCGGAGCCCGTTCCCGGGTGCGGCGGCGGCGGCGGGAGGGAGGTGGGGAGAGCACAGAGGAGGGCACTTCACGATGCATTAGAGCCGCCGGTGTGTCTTCGGCTGTTTGAGCCCCGCCAGAGGCGTGGGGCTTTGCCCCTCGAACCTTGGCTGCGTGGACGCCGCTTCGCGATTTTTAGATACATCTATAGCAAAAAAATGGATTGCGCGCGGCGGTTTTTAGATACGTCTATAGCAAAAAGCGGATTGCGCTTTGCGATTTCTAAATGGGTCTATAGCAGAAAAGGGATTGCGCTCTGTGGTTTTTCTATACGTCTATACCAAAAAGCGGACTGTGCGCTGCGGGTTTTTATATACATCTGTGCAAAAAGCGGATTGCGCTCTGTGGTTTTTAGATACGTCTATACCAAAAAAGGGATTGCGCGCTGCAATTTTTATATATATCTATAGCAAAAAACAGTTTGTGCTTTGCAGTTTTTATATACGTCTATAGCAAAAAGCGGATTGCGCTCTGTGGTTTTTAGATACATCTATAGCAAAAAGGATTGTGCGCTGCGGGTTTTTATATATATCTATAGCAAAAAGCGGATTGTGCTTTGCAGTTTTTCGATACGTCTATAGCAAAAAGCGGATTGCGCGCTGCGGTTTTTATATACATCTATGCAAAAAGCGGATTGCGCGTTGCAATTTTTAGATACGTCTATACCAAAAAGCGGATTGCGCTCTGTGGTTTTTAGATACGTCTATACCAAAAAAGGGATTGTGCGCTGCATTTTTTCTATACGTCTATAGCAAAAAGCAGATTGCGCGCTGCGATTTTTCTATACGTCTATAGCAAAAAGCGGATTGCGCGTTGCGATTTTTAGATACGTCTATACCAAAAAGCGGATTGCGCGTTGCGATTTTTAGATACGTCTATAGCAAAAAGCGGATTGCGCGCTGCGGTTTTTTTATACGTCTATAGCAAAAAATGGATATCGCGCTGCGGGTTTTTATATTTATCTATAGCAAAAAGCAGATTGTGCTTTGCGGTTTTTCTATACGTCTATAGCAAAAAGCAGATTGCGCGCTGCAACTTTTAGATACGTCTATAGCAAAAAGCGGATTGAGCTCTGTGGTTTTTCTATACATCTATAGCAAAAAGCGGATTGCGCGCTGCGATTTTTATATACGTCTATAGCAAAAAAGGGATTGTGCGCTGTGGGTTTTTATATATATCTATAGCAAAAAGCGGATTGCGCGCTGCAGTTTTTATATACGTCTATGCAAAAAGCGGATTGCGCGTCGCGATTTTTAGATATGTCTATAGCAAAAAGCGGATTGCGCGTTGCGATTTTTGGATACGTCTATACCAAAAAAGGGATTGCGCGCTGCGTTTTTTATATACGTCTATAGCAAAAAGCAGATTGCGCGCTGCGGGTTTTTATATATATATCTATAGCAAAAAGCGGATTGTGCTTTGCAGTTTTTCTATACATCTATAGCAAAAAGCGGATTGCGCTTTGCTGTCTATATATCGCAGAATAGATATACGTTGCAAAAATAAATACACATTGCAAAAAAATATATATATATTGTAAAGCCCAATCCATTTTTTTTGTGCACGTGTGTATATATATATTAAATTATATATCTGTAATCTCGGATATCTGGCTGAACCTGAGCTCAATAATTCAGGTTTCTCCGTAGGCGGTGGCGTGCGGCGGTGCCGTGCAGGCGGTGGCGTGGGGAGCGCGGCGCCGCGTGTTTTCCGTATGGCACCTATGGCTTCTTATAGACGTTGGCTTTTAATCTTCCGGTACTTTCTGCCTGTATTAGGAGTTGGCTAATAAGCTGGGGATTAAATTGCCTTGCCGCGTGCTTGGGAGGGAGAAGGCTTTTGAGGTTTTTTTTTTTTTCCCCACCGTTTTCTAACTGGGACCAGTGCGGTTTCGGGGAAGCGGCGTTGGGCGGCGCTTTGTAGGACGGAGCTTTGGGAGAAACAGCTGCGAAATGGGCTCTCGGGCTGCGCCAAAGGACTCCTGTGGGATTCTCCGCCGCAGAAATTCCCTTTCCTTGGGCTGCCCATCCGTGGGCTTCTTCCCCCTTCTCCTCTCTCCGGAGGGGTCGCCGCCGGGTGGGGATTTTTTGGGGTTCCCACCAAAATGGCGCAAATTTGCAGCGGTGCGGCGGGAGGGATCGCCCTGGTGCAAACTGCCCCCGCCTGCGTCCGCCGCCGCCGGTGAAGCATTTCCCAGGGAATAGCCCCGCTGCGTCTCCTGGGCGAAGCGGCTCGTAATGGAAAATGGAAAGAAATTAAAAGGAAAAAAAAAAAAAAAAGCCAAAAAAAAAAAAAAAAAAAAAAACAAACCAACCAAAAAAAAACCAGTTATGGGCAGGCGCGGGTGTTTTGTGGGATTGCGTAGGGCTTTCTGTGGCCGGGGAAGGCGCTGGGTGGGTTTTGCCCGGTAAATATTACACCACGTCCGAGTCCTTCGCATCCTCCCCAGCGGCGTTCCCAAAAGCTGGAGGGGGGAACCGCTGCATTTCTGCAGCATCCCCCCCCCCCCCCCCCTCCCCCAGGGGAAGATGCTCTCGGCCTCGACCGCCTCCGGGTTTCTCACTTTTCGCCCGGATTTCAAGAAAGCGCTTTGGACTGCGGCGAAATCCTCGGCCCCGGAGCTCGGCTGTTCCTCGTTAGTGACTTTATTGCTAAATAATTTACAGGAGGGGGCCTTGCCAGTTTTCATGCGGGAAGCATTTCAAGTATGCAAACCAGATTTTTATGCCTTCCTGGCGCGGCCGCCGGCCGGAGCCGCCTCTCCCCGTCCCACCGCCGGCGTCACCTCCCCTCCGCGCTTCGCCAACGGGAGGGGGGGGGTGGAAAGGAAATGCTCCGGCGCACGTGTCGGGGGGGGGGACACGGACCTTAGCGATAATATGGGGAAGAAACCCTATATTTCCTGCCCAGTCGCTGCCCCCCACGCTGGCTGATGGTCGGTGGTGGTGGGGAAAGGACCCAACCGCAGTTGCTTGGGGAGGGGGCGTTTATTTTTTATTATTATTTTTATTTTTTTCTGGGAAGTATAACGTACGTGCTGAGGGATTTTATTTTATTTTATTATATTTTATTTTTCCCCCCCTCCTCCGTGTCCAGGGGCGCGGTGCAAACCCGCAAACTCGATATAAGCCCCTTTGGATGAGTTTAAGGGGTTTTCTCCGCGTGTTCTCAACGCGAAATCAAGCGGTTCCCACGCTGGGGCCGAGGCGGTTTGGATCGCCGCGTCTGGCTCGTACGGGGTGATCGCAATGGCGCGTGCGCGGCCGAAAAGCATTTTGTAGCAAGAGGGGAGACGAGGGTGATGGATGAGATGTAGAAACAGCAGCAAAACACTTCGTTATGTTTAGCGGCCGTAGGAAACGAGGTCGTCAGAGCTTCCCCCGGTGCCCGCCGCGGAGGGGACCTGGGCTGTGCCGGGGGGACACTCCTGCGACGCGGCTGCTTCCAAGGGGTGTAGCAGTTGTTGGGTGTAAATCTGAAAAATTGGAGATTCGGGGCTGTGGGTGAAAGCGCCGCCTTCCCCTTTCCAGCCTCAGAAGGGGTTTCGTTGAATTTTGTTGAGCGCGGCCCGAACGTGTTGGATGGCCGGAGGCAGAGCTGGAGCGTGTTGTATCCGTGATGGGTGGAAGGGTTGGAACGAGATGGTCTTTAAGGTCCCTTCCAGCCCAAACCATCCCCTGGGTCTATATGGGGCACAGTGGAGCTCGGCCGCCTCTATGGACTTGGCCAGTGCGAGGGGTTTGGGTGGGGAGAGGCGGTTCTTGGTTTGTTATTATCATTTATATATTATTATTTATTATTTTTTTTTTAATTCCATAATCAGAAACTGATAACTAGTGGAGGGCTCTCCCCATCATCTCCCTCCCTCCTCCTCCTCTTCCTCCTCCTCCTTCATTCCTGGGGTGCCGCGGGGGAGCGCTGCAGGTTTCGGGCTGCGCAAAAAGGGGTTTGGAAGCCAGAGAGGAGGGGGGGGGGGGTGTCACCCCGACAGCATTTTTCCTCCCTCCCCCCACTTTGGGGGGTTGGAGCGGGGACGCGTGGCCGTGCCGAGTGCCGCCGCTCACTTCCTGGCATTGTGTCTCCTCTTCCTCCAGCGCTGCTGCGGGAGGAGGTGGCTCAGCTGCAGGAGGAGGTTCACCTGCTCCGGCAAATGAAGGAAATGTTGACGAAAGACCTGGAGGAGACGCACGGCAGCAAGTCGCCGGAGGTGCTCTCGGCTACCGAGCTGAAGGTGCAGCTGGCCCAGAAGGAGCAGGAGCTGGCCCGCGCCAAGGAGGCTCTGCAGGGTAAGCGCTGCGCGTCCTTCTTCTCCCGCGCCGAGGGCCCTAAAGTTTCAAGACGTTAATTAAGGAAAGGAAAAAGTTGTCCCTTTTATTTGGCCGATGCAACGTAGGGGGAGGTGGGGGTGGGGTTGATCGCAGGGTGACACCCCCCCCACCGCACCCCCTCCATCCTGCCCCAGCGGTGCGGAGCGGGGACGGAGCGGGGTGCAGCGACGGGGTGGGAAATCGGGGTGCGGGAGGAGTTTGCAGCGTTGCGAAGTTTTTCTTGGCAGAGCCAAGAAGAGCAGCTGGAAGCCTTTGGGAGGTGGGGCGGGGGGGGGGGCGCGTTGGATTCGAGCCCCTCGAACTCTTTTTTTTTTTTTTTTTTTTTTTTTTGGAGGGAAGCGGCGAGTTTCCGGGTGAGTGCAATTTTCCTTATCCCACGCGAAGTTATTGGGAGCGCTGCGGGAAGCAGAGGTTGGGGCTCCAGGTGATGTGCGGGGTCTCCTCCTTTCTTGGTGCGTCGATTGGGGAGTTTTCCCCGCGGTGGCGGCAGCCGGCCGGGCTCTCCCTCCCTCACCGGCGGCTGCACGGCAAACTCGCTGCGAGCCCCGGGACCGGGGTGTGCGGGGCGAAACGCAATATTTCAGCTTTTTCCTTCCCCCAAAACCAAGCTGACCAATAAGTCTAGGCAGGACGGTTCGTTAGCCGGAGCCGGGGGATGAGCCGGAGCCGGGGAAAACTCTCGTGCGTCAAACCCTGGCAGCGCCGCGGCTCTAAATATCATCTCAAATCCCCAACATACCGCCTGTAACTTCCACTTGTCAGCTCGCGTTTGCGGATTATGAAGAGAGGCTGTCAAAAGTTCTCAGGCTCAGAGGCTGAGTGGCGGGGTGGAGAGGGGGGTGGGGGGGGGGGCGGGGGGGGGCAGAGCCCCTGCCCACCACGTCTGCCCCCGTCTGGGATGCTGAGAGGCACAGGAGGGGGGGGCTGAGAATGGGGCTGAGGCTGTATTTGGGGAGGGGATTTCAGAAAAATGTTATTTTGTCGCGCTCTGATTTGCAAAAGCATCCCTATAAATCAGCAACAGCCAAAATATCTTCAAAATCTCCGCACCCCCACCCCCCCCCATCCCATGCCACCGGTGCAGCCTCCGGCAGCAGGAAACGCTCTGGGTTTATGAAACTGTAATTGGAGGAGAAATAACCTTAATTAGAGCGTATTTGCTCCGCGCGGACAGGGAGGAGGAAGCGCTGATAAATGCAAAATATGGAAGAGCAGAACTAGTTTTAAGACTATTTGCAATAAAGAAAGAAAGAAGAAAAGTCATCGAAGAAGCTGCAGTAAGGTCGTCTGTGCTTCTGTGGAGGACAGTACAGAGAAAAAAGCGAACCTGGCTTGAGGATCATCATGAGTATTTAAGGAATATAATTTTTTTTTTTTATTGGGCTTTTATTGGCCACTGTAGGAGCCGCTGGGATTGGTTTTCCAGGACTTCTCTGCAGGTGTGATGGCTGGGAAGGAGGGAATCTCAGCTTGCGCTTCTTGGAAAGGCGCGTAACGAGAAGCCTTTTAAAAATCCGCGCTCCTTCCCTCCCCTGCGATATTGGAAAGCTGCTGCGTGGTTTGGAAAAAGCTCGCCGGGCTGGATCTGGCCCCGCCAGCCGGGCTGGAGGCGCTGGGGCTTAGCATGGAGCGGATACGGAGATGGGTGATGCGGGAAACGGGATCAGCAGCTGGCGGGGAGGAGGGGGGAAATATCCTTTTTCCTATCCGTGAAAAATTGTCCGTAGAGAAACGTAGCCGAAAGGGGAGGAAAAATGGCAATAACTGTGGCTGGTGGATGGTTCTGCCAGGGGAGAGGGATGGGCCGCTGGAAGCGTGTGGGGAAATAATGGCTCTATGTCAAGGAGCTGTGGGGTGAGGCAGCGCCGGGAGCTCGGGGGAGCTGGGACGTGCTGTCGGCGAAGCTCAGGGGTTTGGTGTTGGTTGCATCATCCCGCAGCCGGAGAGCATCTCCCAGGACCCCCTGGCAGCGCGCGGCCCCGCGGTCCACGCTGGAGGACGCGCAGCATCCCCGCGCCTGCAGCAGCGCAGGGCCCGCGGTGGGTCGCCTGTAACGTCGTTAGCGGGATAAACCGTATGGAAATGTGTCGTCCTTGGTGGCGCCGAGCCCGGGATCGCGATGCAGCTGCTTCGGATAGGTATCGGCTGGCCGGGCCTTAACGAGGAGGGAAGCGGAGAGGGTTTGCCAGCGGGGTTTGGGGTATGATGTGGAGGGAGGAAGGTGGGTTCGTCGTCCCTCCTCGGCAGTGCGTTTCCGGCCCTTTCCGACAGCGTTTAGCAGAGGGTAAAGCTGGCGATAAGCCCGCGCCGCGCTAACGAGCCCTCGCTGCGGAGGGGGGGAGCGCAGGATGCTCTGCGGGAGCAACTCCAGCAGTGCCTGAATCGCTTGGCAGCGTGTGCTTGGCGCGTCTTTATTGCTCCTTCTTCTGGGCTGATGCCATCTCTTGCCCCTTTTTTTGGGGTTTGGGTTGTTTTTTGTTTTTTTTTTTTTTTTTTTTAAATCAATTAACATCCAAGTAAAATCCAGTTGTGCTACATCCTGTCGTCCCCTCCCCGTTCGCTGGGACTGCTGGGGACCGTGCTTACCGCGTTAATGCGGTTACGTTTTCCCCAGTTGGAAAGGGGCTGTGGGGTGGGTGGGATGTGGTCTGGGTTTCTGCTGCGGGAATCTCCGGCGGGAGAATTTGCCGACAGCTTTGTCGCTGCCGGGTCCTGCTGCGGGCAGGGGCTGTGCCCAAGCGCCCGGGGGACTCGAGGAGCCTCTTGGCCGGGTGACATCTGTGAGCGTGTGGGCTAACGGCAGAAAGCCCGTTTCTGGGAAGGTTTATCCGATATGCTGGAGCTCGCCTGCGGGATGATCGCGCAGAGAGCAAACCTTTCTCCTGCCATTTCGAGTGCCAAGGTGGAGACTTCGGGCTGGCTGTCCCTGTTGCTCAGGAAGGGGTGAACCCACTTCACCTCTGCTCCCCAAAAGGGTTGTAGCCTGATCTCCTCCCTCCTAAACCCACGGCGTGGAGTTGTGTGACCTTCTGGGGATGGCATTTGGGCTGGGGCAAGGCTCCTGCAGGACCTCAGCACCCTTGGCTGGCTGCAGCAAGGGGCTGGGTAGCAAAGAAATGGGTGGACGGGTGTCCCGGTGGACGGGTGTCCCGGTGGACGGGTGTCCCGGTGGACGGGTGTCCCGGTGGACAGGTGTCCCGGTGGACGTGTCGCAGAAGAGGGGTGTCACAGCCAAGGACTCAGCCAAGGAAGACCTGTCCACCAAAAGGACGTGGGGCTCTGTACAGAAAGCCCACTGGCCTCCTTTGAAGACCCACCTTAAAAGCACAGCAGAAGTCATCGACCACCTTGTCGACGGTTGGGGGTCTGGTTTGGAAGGCCCTTGGTCCCAGAGCAGGGTGTTTCCAGGTAAATTCCCCCAAGGCGAATGCCTCCTCTAATTATTTCCTGAAATTCAACGTTACACTCAAATTTCCTGCCTGCGCCGAACCCCCGCACGCCCAGGAGCGAGTGGCGGCTCTGCCCAGTGCCACGTACTGTTGATGCCTTCACTGTTGATGTCGAAGATCTTCTCTGCAGATGGTGACGGCTGCGCCGGGGGAGCGCGCGCGCCTATTTAATCACAAAGCGAGGAGCGGCGCTGCAGTTCCTGCGCAGGGCTGACCGATTTTTAGGGGTTAGTCATGGCGACAATATTGAATTTCATGGTTGGGTTGAAGAATCGGGAGAAATTAAGTGAATGTTAACGGGACAGGATGGAGTTACGCGTTCTTCTTGCGCAGGGCATCGCCGGGGCTTGAGCGCTGCCCCCCCCCCCCCGAGGAACGCCTTTCCCAGCGTTAGAAAATAAGTGTATTATTCAGTAAGGGATAAAGTCAGCTCCGATTCTATTCTTGGCATGAGAACTCAGGTTGCAGAGGGGGAGAGGAGCGCTGGCGAGCAGATGGGAGTCGTAGGGAGCTGCTCTTGGGAGGGTCAGCGGTGCCCTGGCTTCTGTTCGGGCTCTGCCGCTCCGTCCCGGGAGCAGGAAGCCAGGTAGAGCTGCTGTTTCTATGATCCAAATGTAAACCATTTTTCACCTACTATCACATTACCGAGACAGTCAAAGTAATTAACTGTTTGCCCTCCAAGCAAACCTGAGCGAGCTGGTGTGACCACCGCGACCTCATTGGCCCTTAATCTGCTATTATTATTTTCAAAGTGGCGGATGGTACTTACAGCAGCCCCGTTTTAGGGAGAAAAATGCCTACTTTTAGCATGCGGTAGCTAATTCCTGTCCAGAAGGTGTTAGATGCTGAGGCCAGACAGGGGCCGTGGGGTGGTGGCATCACTGGGAGGTTCCAGCGGTGCTGCCGCCCCGGACAAGGCTGTGCCCCTCAGGTTGGTGGATCGGAGCGATTAGATGGCAGCTCGTTGGGTAAACCCCTGCACCAGTACAGGTCGGGGGCTGACCTGCTGGAGAGCAGCTCTGTGGAAAGGGACCGGGGAGTCCTGGGGGACAACAGGACAACCATGAGCTAGCAATGTGCCCTGGTGGCCAAGAAGGCCAATGGCATCCTGGGGGGCATCAGGCAGAGTGTGGCCAGCAGGTCAAGGGAGGTCATCCTCCCCCTCTGCTCTGCCCCGGGGAGGCCACATCTGGAGCGCTGTGCACAGTTCGGGGCTCCCCGGGTCAGGAAGGACAGGGAACTGCTGGAGAGGGTCCAGCAAAGGGCTGCGGAGATGATGAGGGGACTGGAGCATCTCTCTGATGAGGAGAGGCTGAGGGAGTTGGGGCTTTTCAGTCTGGAGAAGAGAAGACTGAGGGGGGATCTTCTCAACGCTCATCAATCCTTAACGGGCGGGTGCCGGGGGGATGGGACCAGTCTGTGTTCAGTGGTGCCCAGTGACAGGACAAGAGGGAACGGGCACAAACGTGGCCGTAGGCAGTTCCATCTCAACCTGAGGAGGGACTTCTCTCCTGTGGGGGCGGCAGAGCAGTGGCACAGCTGCCCAGAGAGGGGGGGAGTCTCCCCCTCTGGAGCCATTCCAAACCCGCCTGGAGGTGTCCTGTGCCACTGCTGGAGGTGCCCCTGCTCTGGCGGGGGGTGGGATGGGGGAGCTCCAGAGGGCCCTTCCCACCCCCACCACTCTGGGATGCTGTGGTAAAGCTGGAAATGGAAGGTGCTGGGGAGGGGTTTGTCGCAGTTTTGGCTGCGAGAGGAGCCCAGCGCAGAGCGGGTCCCATTACTGCTCTGCGTCCGTCACCCTTCTCCCAAAGGAGCGATGCTCCGGAGTGCGGATCGTGTGGCAGGAGGTGGTGGAAGCTCAAGTAACGGGAGCGCAGGCTGACCTCCTGCGGGATGAACGGTGCAGGCAGGGATGTGGGGGGTGATGGTGAGAGTTGGGGGGGGGTTCCCACCTCCCGTCCCGACCCGTCCTTCCCAACGCCGGCTGCCGGGGCTGGTGCCGGGTCCGCGGGGTGGGCTGGTGGGTTTCCCCCCTCTGCTCCTGCCCTGCGCTTTGGGTGAGAGGGGGGAAAATAAATAATGCAAATAAGCTGCGCGCGAGAAATACTTTCTGCTCCCGGGAAGGGTTTAGGATTTCTTGCTTCTCTCGCTGGCTTGGGTTTATGAAGAGGTCGGAGGTTTTGGCAGAGCCCGCCGTGCAGATGGGCTGTGGGAGAGTTTGTTTGGATATTCTGGGGGTGTCGGGATACAGAAACCTGGCCCTGGATTGTCAGAATAAAGAGAAAAAAAAAAAAGCCGTTTCACCTCCTCGGATGGCCAGTGAAAACCCGCTTTATTCCTCCTTGGCTGCCCCTACCATCGCACCGTGGATTGCAACAGCTCGTTTTCCCCGACCGAGTAATTAGCCGGGTTTGTTTGCTAAGGATGTATTAAGCCGCCGCAGCGAGCGGTGCGTGGTCCAGGAATTGCTGGCAGCCCTAACTGCTCACTTCTGCATAACTTTTTATTTTTCTCCTGCCTCTTTCAATTAATTTCTTATTAATTGGGTTTGGAATGAAGTTCTCAAATGTCTGATAAATCTTCTTTAAGCTTAGGAGCTAATCGGTTTTGGAGGCGGGAGAGCGGTGGTAAGAGAGGAGGGGAAAAAGTGCGTTAATTTTAGCAAATCTCTCAAATACGAGCTGAAACAAATGGTAAATTGTCCTGTTGGGTTAACAGGAAAAAAAAATCGCTCTCGTAATACCCCAAGTCCATCATTATCCTGCAGTTGGTGTGAATATTGGTAAAGGTTCGACCTTGGGAGACGGTATGTGCGCTTCTCCTAATAGTGCTTCTGGTTTTGAGCATTTTCTGTTTTCTTTTGGCAAGCGATGAAGTGTTTTCCCTAAATCTTTAAGGACCCTGAACGCTGCCGCTAATTAAAGCAGGTTGTATGCTATAGAGGACCTGCTATTTAATTAAATTAATTAAGAGCCTTTTGTCGCCTCCAGCATCAGAGAGTGCGAATGTGTCTTGAAACTTGGAAGAGCCTCTCGGTATCCTCGAGGAAAATATATATATATATATATATATGTGTGTGTGTGTGTGTCGCAAAGGGTTGAAGGGCTTTGAAAGCGGAGGGGTTTTCAGCAGTGCGTTATCCTACGGGGATGGGGCTGAAACCAGCCTTGCCCAGGAAGGGTTAGTTTTAGAAGGCTTTTGTAGTAATTGCCCAAGCTGGGGAAAAAAAAAAAAAAAAGTAAGGAAAGTCCCGGTGTGGGAAGGGGCTGAGTTGTCCCGGCAGGAGTCGTGTTCATTGAAGTGGGCAAGGAAAAATCACAAGCGCACCCCATCACGGGACGATGTGAATAGTTGTGGCGTTTCTCAACTGGTTTGTTGTTTTTTCTGGGTTTGGGTTTACCTCCAGTGCTTAATGTCAGAGGAGTTGGTCCAAAGAGTTTCATCTCCTGGTGTTTGGCAGATAAAAATCTCTGTTGTCCCAAACATCTCCCTCTTCTTCCTCTGTTTGGTCCGACTTTTTTGCCCAAACCCTTTTTCTCTGCTAACCTGCAAGCACTCTACCTTCCTCGCTGGCTCCATCATAGAATGGTTTGGGTTGGAAGGGACCTTGAAGATCATCCAGTCCCACCCCCCTGCCCTGGGCAGGGACACCTCCCCCCAGCCCAGGTTGCTCCAAGCCCCGTCCAACCTGGCCTCGACCACCTCCAGGGATGGGGATTGATCCCAATACCAGTATAAACTATACAGGATCACCCTCAGCCCAATCTATCCCTAGAAGCCGCGCGCTCCCAGCAGGGACAGCACGTGTGGGACCCTGCGAGCGCTGCGGCTCCGGGGGGAAGGGAAGAGCTCAGGGCTGCGGCACCGGGGCGAGGAGTTCTCCGGATGGCAGCCATCCCGGGAAAGAGAGGATTTCTCGGCAAACTGTCTAATTGGTGTTGCAAGTGACGTTCGTGGTATGAAATAACCCCGTTGGTCAGCTTGGGTGCAGTGCCCGGGTCTCGCTGCTCCTCATCCCCACACCTGCCGAGCTCAGAAGCACCGAGACCTTGAAACCCACTCACCACAGTTGGCCAGAAAGTATATATTTTATAAATTCAGACGCCGGCGTCTGCTAAAAGTGCCGTTGTCCCAAATATTAGAAGACCCATCAGTCCTGTGTTGCTCAAACCAGGACAAGGAGGTGCAACGATGGGGGTGAATTGGGCGCCTGCTCCCAGCCCAGCCCCGGGGAGTCGTGATTTTGGTACTTTTCCCTTGAAAAAGCAAAGAGCTGGGGGGGGGGGGGGGGGCGAGGGGGCTGCCGTGCCGCCGGGCCTGAGCCCTCTTCTCTCCCGCAGCCATGAAAGCCGACCGCAAGCGCTTGAAGGCGGAGAAGACGGACCTGGTGAGCCAGATGCAGCAGCTGTACGCCACGCTGGAGAGCCGCGAGGAGCAGCTCCGCGACTTCATCAGGAACTACGAACAGCACAGGAAAGTGAGTGTGGGGGGGTGGGGGGGAGAGCCCAGCGCCGGCACTGGGTGGCACTGGGGGGGGGATGCTGGCAACGGCGTGAGCACCGAACCCCATTGGGAACGGGACAAAAACTCGCCCAAGCTCCTGCGAGCTGGGAGCCGTGGGAGGGCTGGACCACGAGAGGTTAAGGATGACTAAATACCGGAGGGAATGGGGCCGGTGAGCCCAAACTGGGAAATTCGATGTCGTTTTAACCAGGTGCTGGGCGGGCATCGCTTTTTGGGGGGCTGGCCGCTTCCCACAGCTCCCTGCTGCCGTCCCAGGGCTCTTGTGACCCCCAAAAGTGCCACTCGCAGCAAGTTACCCCCCCCCGCCCCGAGGGGCTGGTGGCAGGAGGGTCTTTAGTAGCACGTGGGTGTCCCCTTCCCTGTGCCGGCAGGAGAGCGAGGACGCGGTGAAAGCCCTGGCCAAGGAGAAGGACCTGCTGGAGCGGGAGAAGTGGGAGCTGCGGCGGCAAGCCAAGGAGGCGACGGACCACGCCAGCGCCCTCCGCTCCCAGCTCGACCTCAAAGACAACCGCATGAAGGAGCTGGAGGCCGAGTTGGCCATGGTGAGCCGGAGAGCGCAGCGGGCGCGAGTCGAGGGTCAGCCCCGCGCCATCGCGGTTCAATGCCTATCGCGATATTGCATTTAAGCGGCTGCCGCCGTTGTTGCGTGCACACGTTTGCCGCCGTTGTTGCGTGATTGCAATACGGGCAGGGGGAAAAAAAAAAATAAATCTGTCGCTAAAACGGAGCTGGATAATCCTCGGCGCAGGGAGCAGCGCAGTTTGGGTATGTAATTGTGAAGGGGAGGATGGGTTTGGCACAATAGAATAGAATAGAATCATAGAAATGGGTTCAAGTTATGCCGGGGGAGGTTTAGATTGGATATTAGGGAAAAAAATTTCACGGAAAGGGTTATGAAACATGGGAATAGGCTGCCCAGGGAGGGGGTGGACTGGCCATCCCTGGAGGTGTTTAAAAGAAGGGTAGAGGTGGTACTTGGGGACGTGGCGTAGAAGTGGTTTTGTCACGTTAATGGTTGGACTTGATGATCTTAAAGGTCCCTTCCAACCTCAGCGATTCCATGAATCTATGAATCAATCTGTTGCTTTTGCTGCTCTGTTAGATGTTCATATGGGTTTTTTCCCCCCATCATCACCACCACCACCACCCCGGTGTCCTTCCCCAGGCCAAGCAGTCCCTCGCCACGCTGACCAAGGACGTCCCCAAGCGCCATTCCTTGGCCATGCCGGGCGAGACGGTGCTGAACGGCAACCAGGAGTGGGTGATGCAGGCCGACCTCCCGCTGACGGCCGCCATCCGGCAGAGCCAGCAGACCCTCTACCACTCGCACCCCCAGCACTCGGCGGACCGGCAAGGTGAGACACCCCCCCCTCCCCCCAACGGATCAGGGTGTGGGGCCAAACCCATTGTGGGGAGCTGCCTTATTCCTCCGCAGAGGGGAAAAAAATTGGGCAAAACGCCCCCAAAATAGGGGTTTTTTGGATGTGCTTCCGAGGTTTTGCATGGGGTCAGATGTGTTGGTATGACGTTAACTCCCCGGTGCCCCCCCTGCCCCTCACTGCCTTCCAGCGGTCAGAGTGAGTCCGTGTCATTCCCGGCAGCCGTCCATCATCTCCGACGCCTCCGCGGCCGAGGGTGACCGGTCGTCCACCCCGAGCGACATCAACTCGCCCCGGCATCGAACGCACTCGCTCTGCAACGTAAGGCCACCACCTCACGGGGGGGCTTTCTTCCCCGCTGCGGGGGGGGGGGGGACACACACACGATGGACTCTGGGGATGCTGTGGGTCTTCCACTTCCAAAAATGATGTTGGTTTTGGGGTGGAGTGTGGGTTGAAGGTTTGTTGACCCGGAGAGCTGCTTTCCTGGGGTTTATCCCAGTCCCACAGTGACTCGGTTGCCAGAATAAGCCGCTTTTTGCTGGGGGGGGGTGGGAGGGGGTGTCCCGGGCTGCGTTGGGGCTGGTGGAATTGGATCCCTCTTCTTCTGCCGCAGGGGGACAGTCCCGGACCGGTACAGAAGAACTTGCACAACCCAATTGTACAGGTAGGACACAAAAGCCCTGTTTAAATCCCGCTCGTGAGACCCGGTCCTGTGCTGGTCAGTGATTTGGGTGGGCTCAGAGGCACTGATTTGGGGTGTGTTTTATTTTTTTTAAAAAAAAAAAAAAAAAAAAAGTAGAAGCCATCCTGAATTGTAAGTCTGGGATGACCGAGATTGCCATGATTTGCCCCAAAATCCAAGTAATGCCGTAAGTGGCTGCTGTGCTCGGGGCCCATCGCGGTCTTGATTTTGAATTTTTTTGTAAGGCACAGCCTGGATCGGCTTATTCTTCTGTATTTGACCCTAAAACGTTGGGGAATTTTTGCAAGCCGTGGACAGACCCGTGTTCTGACCTTAAATTCCTGGAGCTGAAACCCTGAAGCGGTTGAAGTAAGAAGCCAAAAATCCTAAAAATGTGGGGGGGGGACCCAAATTCTCTGCAAATTCCACCACGCGTATATCAGGAATAGTTGTTATTTTTTGGGTCCAGGACCCTTAACATTGCTTTGGCATGGACCCCGTGATCCATCACCATCCCTGCTGTGGGATGAGGTCGGGAGGGGGGTGTGAGAGGATGAAAAACTCGGTGGCCAAACCCGTGTCCTCTCCTCCCTTCTCCCCAGTCTCTAGAAGACCTGGAAGACCAAAAACGGAAAAAGAAGAAAGAGAAGATGGGCTTCGGCTCCATCTCCAGGGTGTTCGCCCGGGGGAAGCAGCGCAAGTCCCTCGACCCCGGCCTCTTCGACGGTACGGCCCCCGACTACTACATCGAGGAGGACGCGGACTGGTGACCCCCCCTCCCGCCCCGGGACCCTCTCCCCGGCTTCGCCGTCGCCGATGTACATACCCCCACCCCGCCTGTGGACGTGTTACCTGTTGTCTTGGGAGCGATGCAGCTGTGTCGTAACTTCAGTTTCCCCCCCACCCCCTCTTTTTTTTTGGTTTTTTTTTGGTGTTTTTTTTTTTTTTCCCTCCATACCGGTAACTCCTTTGTTGTCACTTCGGTTTGTTGGTTGTTTTTTTTTCGTTGGTTGGAGGGGTTTTTTTTGTTTGTTTGTTTGATTTCCTCCTTCTTTTGACGAAACTTGAAACTTGAAGGACTGCTGTGTCTCTGTAAATACCAGAAATATTGTGCACTTTGTGCTTGTGACGTCTCTTGTCCGATACCCGCTGTTTTCCGGAGCCCGGCCCGCGGGATGTCCTCGCTCGGGGACGAAGGACCTGCTCAGCTGAGGGACCTTAGAGAGAAAACACACACAAAGAAGAAAGAATAGAGAAAAAGAAAAAAAAAAAAAAAATCTCATTTGCTGTGATGTCTTCCTGGCCGAACCCCGCGGAGGCGACACGGGCTGGTTGTTCTAACGCCTGCCGGTCTGGAAATAAGTGGTTTTTTTTAACGTTCCTTTTTAGTTGTTTTTAATTTATTTGCACAAACCCAGAGGAGCTATTCTAACTAAATTATTGCAGAAGTTTTGGGATTTTTATATTTTTCCACGTCGGTTGGGATGGGGCGGGGAGGAGGAAGGGTGTGTTTGTACTGTACTGTCCTGGGAAGCTGCTGCCGGGTGGGGGTGGAACTGGAGCCATGGACATCCCCCCCCCCCCCCCCCCAGTGCTCCCTCGGCTGCGGATGCCCCAGGAGCACTTAACCCCTTGGAAAACGCGAACCTAAATACGTGCCGGGAAATCGCAGGAGGGGGAAAAGCTGGGGGGAGCTTTACCTTTCCCTTCTCCCCGTGATTTGGGGGGCGGGAGGGGGGGCTTACCCTTTGCCTCGAGTAAAATTTTGGGGGATCCGGCATGAGCTGGGAGGAGGGGAAAGGCGATGCGCGGAGATATCCCTGGATCCCGAAGCATCGCCCTTCCGGGGTTGGCCGCGTTCGGGGTGTTATCGCCGTGGTTGGGGGGGGGGGGGGGGGGGGGGGGACACACCGGGGAAATCGGTACGAGGTCCCGCCGGGGAGGTTTTACCATCGCCGGGGTGATTTTTTTTAAGCGCAGGTGGAGCTTGTGCTTCCAAATCCCCTGGAAATGCCCCAAAACCACCCCCACCACCCCCCCACACACACATACCCCCCCCCCGGCGTGGCGGCCGCTTCCCCTCTCCACTAACACGCACCGCGCTCTGCTTATGCCAAGATAAGTACTTTATGCTTTAACGCTTACGATATAATTTCAAGCTCTTAAAAATGTATTAAGATTTATTTAATGATGCTATAATAGTGTATTATTTTTCTTAATTCTGATACGCGCGCCCTGGTTTGGAAAAAAAAAAAAAAAGGGGGGGGGTTATTTTTGTCTTAAATCACCGAAAACTAAACCGCCGATGCCCTTGCGCTGTGTATTCCTGCGAACGGGATGACGCGGAGAGGCCGTGGGGGGGTGGCAGGGCAGGGATCGCCCCGTGGCGCCTTTCTCTGCAGAGAAGCGTTTTTATATGTCTTGTTGGTTTTTTGGGGGGGGGGGTTGTTTGTTGGTTTTGTTTTCTTTTTGTTGTTGTTGTTCTCCGTGTGTTTTTATAATTTAAACTATAAACCACCGGAACAGATGAGCAATCTCCTTGGTATCGAGTAGTTTCCTTTGCATTTCAGCTTTTTTGTAAATTAGGAAATAATTCTAAAAATTACTAAGAGGATGATTTATTTAAAAGAGAACTTCGATTAAATAGCATATGAATTATGGGTAACATTAGATTTAACTTTTCCCCGCGCGAGTGGGGGAGAATCCTTGAAGGCATGGATGCAAATATAAAATTATAAAAGATCTAAATAAAGCTTATTTTAAAGTACGGATGAACTCCACATGATTTAATTGCTTGCCTCGATGGAGGTCCTGGCGTGACGTCGCTGTGGTGGCACTGGGCACGTGCCACGCGGGCACGGGGCAGAGTGAACGTCCCCCCTGCCCCGGCTGCCCTGCGCATCCGGGGGGTCCCTGGGGCGATGCGGGGGTGGGATGCAGGAGAAGGCAGCATCCCTGGACCGGCTCTTTCCCGGGCCCAGCTGCCGGCTGAGCGCTCGCGCCCGGACGCGGCGCCGCTGGCAGGAGGCTGGGGTTGTCGGTGCATCCCTGGGAAATAGGGATTTAAGGTGAGTAAAGGTTTGGGAATGTGGGGGAAGAGCCAGGTGGCGTTCCCCCTGGGATGTGGAAGATGCGACGGCCAGAAAAGCAGGCGGGGCAGAGAAAAGCGGCGGGTTTGTGCGGTAATGCTCGCTAGCGCATAAATTATTGTTAATAATTTACGGATGGCTAAATCGTTACTCATTTTCAGTTGGTGTTTGTCACTTGTAGGGTTGTGCCAGCGCTGCCGGTGGGGCCTTGACGTCGTTTCGGGGTGGTGGTTGGCCGTGTTGGCAGGCTGGAGCGCAGCGGAGGACGGCGGTGCCGGCGGCGGGGCTGCGGGTGCCGCGGTGGTGGCGGTGTGCCCAGGGAGGGCATACCGGGAGTCAGGGCGTCCTGCCGGGAAAGCATCCCCCGGACCCGCTCTCCGCAGTCGGAGCTGCCTGAGGTACTCGAGCTACAATCGACCGGGGGGAAGGGGGTGGGGGGAAGAGCATTTCAGATAAGACCTGCAATGATTTTCTGTTTTGCAAAACCATAATGAGGGTGTAGATGAAGAGATGTACCTTTTCTTTTCTTTTTTTTTTTTTTTTTTTTCCTTTTTTTTTTTCTCCGACAGAAACATCCTGCTGGGTGGGTGAGCCGCTGCAGAGCAGGTAAGAGCCACCAGGGTCTGAAACGGGGAGCATTTGAGGGTGGGAAAAAAAAAATTTAAAAAAAAAAAAAAAAGAAAAACTATCTAGAAGGCAGCTGGCTCTATAGCTCCATCACCTACAGCTGTAATAGAATATTAATGGGAATTAAAACTTTGCGGTAAAGTGTGACTATCGAGAGCAGCAGAGATAAGCCAGGCAGGGTTTGCCGCGCTTGGAGCGGATCCCGGTGGATATTGGTGCCCTTCGCAGGGCGCGAGGGACGGGCAGCGGGTGCTCGCCCACCCCCGCCGCGGCGTTGCCGGCTCCCGGCGCCCCGTGGCTGCTGAGAGCGCGGCGGAGCTGCGGGTGCAACACCGGTCCTGGTTGCAGCAGGCGCTCAGGGGGGACCACAGAGGGTGTCCTGGGCCATCGCCTGTCCCTGGGGACGCGGGTGTCACCTGCGCCAGAGCTGGGGCGAGCGGAGGGGACTTGTTCCCCGCGGTCTGTGGGGGGATGTCCTGGGATGAGGGGTGGCTTCTTCATCTCCTCGCTGGCAGCAGAGGGTGGGCACGCCAGGGCTGCAGGACCCTGTCCCCCTTGCGTGTCGCGGCCGCGTCCCCGTTGCATGTGTCGCGGCTGCGTCCCCGTTGCGTGTGGTGGCCGCGTCCCCGTTGCGTGTGTCGGCCGCGTCCCCCTTGCGTGTGTCGGCCGCGTCCCCCTTGCGTGTGGCGGCCGCGTCCCCCTTGCGTGTGGCGGCCGCGTCCCCCTTGCGTGTGGCGGCCGCGTCCCCGTTGCGTGTGGCGGCCGCGTCCCCGTTGCGTGTGGCGGCCGCGTCCCCGTTGCGTGTGGCGGCCGCGTCCCCCTTGCGTGTGTCGGCCGCGTCCCCGTTGCGTGTCGTGGCGGCGTCCCCCTTGCATGTGTCGGCCGCATCCCCTCTGTGTCGCTGCTGCATCCCCGTTGCGTGTCAGCTGCATCCCCGCTGCAGCGTGCTGCGATGCTGCCATCGTGTGAGCAGTCCCCGAGCCGCAGCCCAGCGCAGGGGACGCCGCAGCCGTCCCGCTGACCCCTGTGCCCACCGAGACTCCGCGCTGCGTGGCCGCAGCCTCGCGCGGCCGCTTGGCTTTTGATGCCTGAAGTTAACAAACGCCCCCCCCGGCAGCGCTCCAGCCTGAAAATCGGACGCATCCGTGTCCTCGAGATGCAGAAAGCAGTCGGACAAATGCAACGTTTTTAGGGCCGGCTCGGGGTGTGTTTGCGTTAGGGCTGACTCGCGGTGTTTGTGCACTTCGCCCCCATAACGTTGTTGTGCAGACGGAGCCTTTCCCCGGGGAGGACTTTAGACCCAGAAAGGGAAAAATATCGCCGCTCCGTGTGGGGGCACGAGGTGTTGCGGGGGGGACGGCCGGCGTGCCGGGGGGGGCACCCGAGGACCGCGGCGCTGCTTCGGCTGGCGTTGTCTCTGGGCGACGTTCCAACCGGAGCCGGGTTTAGCCATCGCGCCACGGCCGGGCACTGATAACCGGTGGGTCAGGAGTGGGTTTGAGAGGTGGGAGCGGTCCTGGGGAGGGGTCCTGCCCCGGCACCGCTTCACCCCATCGCTTTGGGCAGGTGATCCCACCCCCCCTCTCCGGGACTTATATTTTGCATGGAAGAGCTGAACCTGCCGATGTTAAACACCTGGATAAATGGTCAGGATGGCTGGTGGGCTTTGAGACGGGGTCGGCCACAGACTGAGGGTGGTGGGGGCCGCCACTGGTGTCATCTCCCCAAACGCCGGTGTCAGGGGTCGCCGCTCAAGCTGCTGCTTTATTGCTCGGGGTCGCTGCAAATTTTGGAAATGGCCCTGTTAGTTATTTCCCCCGTTTTCAGTGTTTTTCCTTAAAGGCGTTTGCTACTCTGGCCGCTTCGTGTGTGCGAAGCCGATGTTGGAAACGCCTTTCGGAGTCCTCACCTGCGCGACGCCCGACATCGTCCCTCACCGCAGGCATCCCGCGAGGCCTTTGGGACATCCCGCTCTGCCCAGCGAGCGTTGTCCCTGCAGCTGTGTGTCCGTCCGTCCCCCCCCCCCTTCACCCCGTCCTGCCCCGACCTGGTGCAGCCGCCAGCACCGGCGGCGCTGCGGACCGGCTCGCTCCACTCCATCCCAGCGGGACACTGGGGCTGCCGTCAGGCCCCGTATCCAGGTAATAAGGTGATTTTTTTTGGAGTGGTGTCATGGTGGGTGAGTGATTTCCCAGCGTTTCCCCATTGTCGGGTCCAAACTATCGCTCACCACCTGCTCCGAATTCTGCAAAGCCACGTGAAACCTCTGCTCGACCTCCCTCCGGCCACGCGACACCCCCGTAGCTCTTCTCTTCCAGCCCCGTTATCCTCAAGCCCTGGATCCCTTATTCCCAAACTCTCTCTTGTCCTGACCAAGCCCCTCGCATCCCGATGGCGCCCCACAGGACAGAGACCCCAAGAAAAAAATCAAAGATGATGTTCCTCACCCCCCTCCTACGCGTTGCGTTGGCGGTGGGGGTTGGGGGGTTCTCCTGCCCAGCGTTGGGCAAGGCGGGACTGAGCCAGAGCATCCCAAAAGGGATGCAGGAGCCCCCCAGACTGGCAGCGAGTGACTTCTTATCCTCATTATGAACACAGCAGCTTGTTTTTTTTTTTTTACGTCGTTTTCCAGGTTGCAGAGGTGCGCCTGCGTGAAACGGCAGAGGGTGACCTGACGCGGCGGTTAGACTGGTTGTACCGGAACCGCCGCCGTCGCCGTGTCCCGGCAGCCCCCGGGGCCGCCCCCACCGCCTGGCAAAGGGCGCCGCCGGCGTGAAGGGCGGCGCAGGGGCAGAGCCGGCTCCTCACCTGCCCGGGGAGATGGCAGCAGGTCGCATCCTCCCACCGGGTGAGCGCAGGGCTGTGCCAAGCCGGAACGCGCGGAAATGCCGCTCAGGCTCCCTCTTTTCCTTTGGTTGGTTTGTTTTTTGTTTTTTGTTTTTTGTTTTTTTTGTTCTTTTTTTTCCCTATTTGCGTGGCAGGTTCCCAGTGGGCAGCCCCAGTAGGCGCTCTCTGAGTCGGGATGCGGATACCAAGGCACGGCGAGGAGATACCAGTATAGACCAGTGCGTGCGGGCTGGGAACTGGGATCGGAGGGAGCCCGTTGCGGAGCAGGCTGGGATGGGGTTTCATCCCAGGGGCTCTGCCGTGCTCCACCATCCTTGCGGGAAACGCCGGGAAAACTAGCCAGAGCTGGGAATTCGGGGCCAGGCTCCGGCTGGGAGCGGCAGCGGCACAGCCACAGAAGCCAGTTTGCCGGTGCAGATGGCGGCAGCGGCGCGGCGTCTCCCCCAGGCAGATGGTGTGCCTGGCAAATATTGTGCCTCGTGTCTACCCACGCGCCGGCAGCCGCGGCGAGCGAGGAGGAGCCGGGCGCTGCGACGGCGGTGCCGGGGAAGGGGCTGGATGCGGCCCCCCGGGGCAGGATTGCGGGCGGCACGTTGGGGCTGGCCGCCGCAGGGGCTTTCGCTCCTGGACCGGGCAATGGGGCAGCGTTAATTAGCACAGCCAGGGAAGGTTCGTTTAATCGGTACTCAGGCTGCGCCGGGACCCCCCGTTCCCCCCTTGGTTGCACAGCCCCGGGGGCGGGGGGAGAATCCAAACTCCCCCCCTCCTGACAGGCTGCGCTGCCGAGGGAAGGGGCGGCTGAGGGGTCGTGGGATGGAGGGAGCACCCCCTCCTGAGCATCCTCCCCAACCCCAGGCGTGTCACGCTTCTGGTGCTAATTAACTGTAGAGAATAACTCTCTGTATTACTCGACACGCAGTCTGGTGGCTCTGTTGACCGGGCGCGAAGGGATGGGCTTTTCCTCCTCCAGGACAAGCCATCCGGCTGCAGGTGTCCAGCAGCGGCGTGTCACCCCCAGCGGTGGTTTTGGCTTCCCGCTGGAAAAGTTTGGAGGAATCCCAGGGCGCCGCTGGGCTTCGCAGTGGTGACTTTAACGTACATGTTAAATCATGGACGGCCACGAGCCAGCGGTGTGCCCTGGTGGCCAAGAAGGCCAATGGCATCCTGGGGGGCATCAAGCAGAGTGTGGCCAGCAGGGCGAGGGAGGTCATCCTCCCCCTCTGCTCTGCCCCGGGGAGGCCACATCTGGAGCACTGTGTCCAGTTCGGGGCTCCCCGGGTCGAGGACAGGGAACTGCTGGAGAGGGTCCAGCAAAGGGCTGCGGAGATGATGAGGGGACCGGAGCATCTCTCTGATGAGGAGAGGCTGAGGGAGTTGGGGCTTTTCAGTCTGGAGAAGAGAAGACTGAGGGGGGATCTTCTCAACGCTCATCAATCCTTAACGGGCGGGTGCCGGGGGGATGGGACCAGTCTGTGTTCAGACGGGACAAGAGGGAACGGGCACAAACATGACCCTAGGACGTTCCATCTCAACCTGAGGAGGGACTTCTCTCCTGTGGGGGCAGCAGAGCACTGGCACAGCTGCCCAGAGAGGGGGGGAGTCTCCCCCTCTGGAGCCATTCCAAACCCACCTGGATGTGTCCTGTGCCACTGCTGGAGGTGCCCCTGCTCTGGCGGGGGGGTGGCACTGGGGGAGCTCCAGAGGGCCCTTCCAGCCCCCACCACTCTGGGATGCTGTTAAGCCCCTTTCCTTTGGACAGAGAAAAAAGCAGGGGAAAAACACGTCTCTGAGCAATTTCTGCGGCTAAGGCAGCGTAACGTGAGTCCCTGGCACGTCCAGCGGGAACCGGGGCATCCACTGCCCCTCTGAAAGGCCCTTTTGTTCTGTTGACGCCTCCCGGTGGGGCTCCTGTTTCCTCCCGTGGTGTTTCTGTACAAGCCAAGTCTTTATCCCGCATATTTGGCTGGATAAACGCTCCCGGAGAGGTACCATCCCAGCCCGGACCGGGCGGCGAGTGTGTGCAGGGGAGAGCCCAAACGGCTCGAGCGTGCCGACACAGCAAGCGGAAAAAGGCCCTTTCTGCCCGATATTCATCTTTGCAGAGAGAGCGGGAACCCGAGGAGCCGCTGTATGAATGTCCCCTCTCCTCTCCCCGTCTCCGGGACCCCTCTGCGGGGTGGGGGACCGGACTCGGGATGGGCTCTCCCCGCGCGGGACCGGTGATGGTCACGGTGTAAAGTGCGTTTTCCCCCTGTTTATTTCGCAGCTAACGGGCGGTGAAGGCAATTTCTACCGCCCGATGAGGCTGGGTGGAGGTGGCAGGTTTGTGCTGGGTACGGGAAGATGCTGCGGGGAGGGGAAGGAGCCGTGGGGGGATATTTGCCTGAGCGGGTGGCCGAGCCTGAAAATGCAAACCGATCTGTACAAGGGAAAAGAAAAAAAACAAACAAACTAACCCCAAACCACCTGCATATATATTTAATTAATTTTTTTTAATTTTTTTTTTTTTTTTTATAGCACGGCACTGGAAGTTGGCCTTTGATTAGAGAAGGAAGGTGAGCGGGGAAAGGGCAGCGCTGCCGTGCACCGGGGAGGAGGAGCCGGGGCAGGTGAGTCAGTGGAAAATACCGTCGGTGCCGGTGCAGGATTGTGCGGGGATGGAGAAATGCAGGGGGGAAAAAAAAAAAAAAAAAGGGGGTGGGTTCCCACCCGGCATCCCATGCAGCGGTGCCCCCGAGGCAGGGCTGCGGCACGCTGACTCACGCCAGGGGATATGACAAGTTGCGTTGGTGATGGCTTTTGCCTCTGCGAGGGCTTGCAGGGCTTAAGGGACAGGAAAAACCGCAGCGGCTGGTCCGGCGAGTGTAGCAACACTGCTTTTTCCCGCGTGGTTGGGGAAAAAAAAAAAAAAAACCACCCTGAGTGTCACCTCTGACAGAAATGGAGTCCTTGGTGGTGTTTAAGTAAGTAAGTATTAAGGCAGGGCAGGAGAAGAGCCTCAAAACGGCGCTGCTGGGGTGGCAGGCGGGGGGAGGTGACACCGGACACGGCATTAATCGCAGCGGGGTTTGCCCAAAGGCGGCTGCAGCCCCCGTGCCGCTGCGTAGGGAGCGTGCTGCCGGTTCTGCGGTCAGCGCGCGCGTATCGCACGGGGGAGACTGTTTGGTCGCGTGGCAGATCGGCGAGGAAACGTGCAGAGGTTCTCCGCCTCCGCACCCCGGAGCAGCCCCTGACCCCGTGCGTAAGCGCGGCTGTTAATTGTTCGTTAGTAACGTCTTACCAAAGCAGGAGGCGGCGGGTCGGTCTCTGCGGGTTCAGCCTGGAAACCGCGGGGCTGTGTGGCTACGGGGGCGAGGCACGTGGCTAGCGGCCCGGGTGAGGGCCGTACCGGGGACGGCGCTTCCCGGCGAGCGGGTGGTTAACGGGGAGCGCTCGTAGAGGGCGGCGGGCTGATAAAAGCCCTTTCCGGGCTCGTGTTCCCAACAAGCCCCGAGTTGCGGAGACGTCGGCTTTGCCCCGTGGAAGGGAGCGACGAGGCCGAGCGGTTTGTGGTTCCTCAAAACGGGGCTTCCGCAATCCGTGCTGGGAACCGCTGGCGCGGGGAAAGGCTCCGCTCGTCGCTACGAGGCGGTTTCACAACGCAGATGCCGGGCGAGCTGGGGTTTAAACTAGAAACTGGGGCTGCCGGTGCTTGGAGAACTGGGGGGGACGCTGCTTGGGGTGGGTGAGGGGATGTGCAGCTCCAGTCAATATATAATTTTTATATATTGAGTGGTGGATTGTAGGAATTGCAGGGAGTAACCTGTGATTTCCCGGAGGGAGCTGCGGGAAGCAGGCAGGCCGGAGTCCATCCCTTTCACACACAGGTGTGGGGAAAGGAGGAAACGTGGCTCGGTCACCCCCGTAGCACCTCCCCTTTCCTGGTCGAGCTGGTCGTTGCTGGGAGCGCCGAGCTGCTGGAGAAGGGGAAGCAAAACCAGGCCGTGCAGTTCCTCCCGGCTTGCGGAGAGCTTTTAAATAATATCAAAAGAAACTACAGCTCCGGAGAGGGGATGGAGGAGAGCGTGTGAGCAACCTGATCTAGGTGAAGATGTCCCCGCTCGTTGCAGGGGGGAGTGGACGAGAGGACCTTTAAAGGTCCCTTCCAAGCCAAGCTGTTCTACGAACGGAAGAATTTCTTAGATATTGGGAAGAAATTTTTCCCTGTGCGGGCGGTGAGCCCCTGGGGCAGGGTGCCCCGAGGAGCTGTGGCTGCCCCATCCCTGGAGGTGTTCAAGGCCAGGTTGGACGGGGCTGGGAGCAACCTGGGCTGGGGGGAGGTGTCCCTGCCCAGGGCAGGGGGTGGCACTGGATGACCTTTAAGGTCCCTTCCAACTCGAACTATTCTATGATTCTACGTGTCGGTGTGGCTCAGGATCAGCCTGGCCCGGCTAAGGCGATGTTAAGGGGCATCCAGCAGAGCCAATCCCCCTCCTGGACCTCTCGGGCCGGGTCCGCGGGGCGGTGTGGGCTCAGGAATCGCCCCCGGCCGGGGACGAGCCCGGGGGGGATGCGGGGCTGGAAGCGTGAGTGGGGGGAGAGAGGCTGCCGGCACCCCGGAGCCCCCCCCAGCTCCTGGTTTTGGCTGTCCCCCTGCTCCCCGTGCCTCCCGCCCCTCCCCTCTTCCCTCCAGTGTCCCCTTCCCCCCCGTTTCCAGGCGCCGGTTCCCGCTGCGGGCGGGGGAGCGCAGCCCCGGGCCGCCCGCCCCGTCGGGGCCGGGCCCTGCAAGCGCCGCCCCGGGAGGGCAGGACAGGGCGGGCCGGGCCGGGAGGGACCCGCCGCCGCCACCGCCGCCGGGAGGTACGTGGAGCCGGGACGGCGGGACCCCCCCCCGCCCCCCCCCCCCGCCTTGATGGGAACCGGGGGACGGACCGGGAGAAGGGGGGTCGGAGCCGGGACCGGGCTCGGTCCTCCCGGGGGAAGGGGGGGGCTCCGACCCGGTTCGGTGGAGCACTGATGCCCCGCTTTGCCCTCCCCCTCCCCCCCCACCGGGGCGGCTTGGAGGGGCTGGGACATCCCTGGTGTCGGGGAGGGGGGGGGACGGGGACCGGGGGCATCTCGGAGGGGAGCGGGGGGACCCCCCGCCGGGGCTCAGCCCCATTTCGGGAAGGGGGAGACACCCCCCAAGCAGGGTGTGCGTGGGCGAGCGGTTGGGGTGTCAAGTTTGGGGAGCGGCAGTGTCCTGGGGGGGGTCCATCCCTGCTGGCACCCCTTAGTGACACGTGGGGTTGGGGCATCGTCGGGTATCGGGGTGGCCTTTCTATGATGGGGGGCCAGAGCAGCCCTCCTTTTGGGGAAGGGTCAGTTGGGTGTCAAGAGAAGGGGGGGATGTGCGTGTGGGTGCGAGGAGCCCCCCAGCGAACCCACCCGTGTCTCCACGGCCGGTTCCCGCGGCGGTCACGTATCACGAGCCCGTGGCTCAAAAGACGTCAGTCCCCGGGAAAGGGGCAAGGGACGGTGCGTGCGGGAGTCTGTTTGGAAAGCAAACAAAGGCAAGGAGAAGGAAAGCTGTGCAGGGCAGGTCCGTGCCGGGCGGTTTTATGAACTGAATGCCGCTCAGTGGGGTTTCGGTTCTTCCTATGGCCATAATTCTGCAAAAGAAAGAGTGACTTTGAGCGCTGAACTACTCCGGTAAATCTACGACCGACTCCCGAGTGTGGCTTTTAGAAAGAAATCCCACCGAGAAAGCGAGTCGGCGGCTGCCGCGGGGGTTTTGCGTGCGTGGTCAGTCACCTTAGGTGCGCGCCGGGTCGGCACACCCTCCTGCGCCGGGTTTTTGGGATACAGCCCGTGACAGGCACAATTGATTTAGGAACTTCCTATCTCCGCCCGCTGCGATGATTAATTCCTGTATTGTCCTGATGGGCCTGGGAAGAACCGCTGTATCCTCGGTTTGGAAGGCAAGGCCGGGAAGGAAACCCCACCGCGTGGGTGTTTCTCGGGGGGCTGTGAATTTCGGTAGCCCGGGGCTGGTGGCTGGGAGGGGAGGAAGCCTGCCGGCCCCTCTCCACCTGCACCAAGCGTGGCCTCTGTCACAACCTTGCACTTGTTTTTAATGACTTTATTGCTGACGGCTTTGCCTGGGTTGGGTTCCCCCCCCGCCTCTAAGCCAGCTGGGTGTGTTGGTGGTGTATGGGGTACAGTCCCAGTGTGTGTCTTCCCCATAATGACCTAAAACCGGGCTGTCTCGGGAACGGAGGCACACCCAGCGCTGGGGCAATAGAAGTAGATTGCTGCTGCGGAGGTGGGATGTGAGGGGAGACCCCTGTGGAGGGTCCCCTGTGTCCTGCTGAAGCTCCTGCCGTCGGCAGCGTGTCCTAAACCAGTTGTCTGTAAAGATGGACCTGGGGGTGGTGATTGACGAAAAGCTCACCATGAGCCGGTAATGTACGACCGCAGCCCAGAAAGCCCCTGGCATCCCGGGCTGCATCAGAAGAAGCGTGGCCAGCAGGGCGAGGGGGGGATTGTGTCCCTCTGCTGTGCTCTGGGGAGACCCCACCTGGAGAACTGTGTCCAGCTCTGGAGTCCCCAACATAAGAAGGACACGGAGCTGTTGGAGCGGGGCCAGAGGAGGCCCCGGAGATGCTGGGAGGGCTGGAGCCCCTCTGCTGGGAGGACAGGCTGGGAGAGTTGGGGGGCGTCAGCCTGGAGAAGAGAAGGCTCCGGGGAGACCTTAGAGCCCCTTCCAGTGCCTAAAGGGGCTCCAGGAGAGCTGAGGAGAGATTTTTTACAAGGGCATGGAGTGATAGGATGAGGGGGAATGGCTTCAAACTGGAAGAAGGGAGGTTTAGATTAGATATTAGGAAGAAGTTTTTGACTGTGAGGGCGGTGAGCCCCTGGTGCAGGTTGCCCAGAGAAGCTGTGGCTGCCCCATCCCTGGAGGTGTTCAAGGCCGGGTTGGATGGGGCTTGGAGCAACCTGGGCTGGGGGGAGGTGGCCCTGCCCGGGGCAGGGGGTGGCACTGGATGATCTTCAAGGTCCCTTCCAACCCAAACCGTTCTATGATTCTATGGTGCTATTTTCTTTTTGGAGGTGGTGTGGTGGGGGCGAGCATCTCGAAGCCCAGCGTAGCTGGGTTTGTTGGGAAGCATGACGGTGTGAGCAGAAAGCAGTGGTTCTGGGAGCGTGTCACGTGCGAGACAGACTGCCCTGGGCTTTGCGTGGTGGAGCCCGGGTGAGATGAAGCCACACCAGTAGCTGTGGTCCCGGTTTCAGCTAACAGGGTCCAGGTGCTGGTGGGCTTTCAGGCTCTCGGGCTCAGACCTCGGCCGCCGCTCGGTGGGATGCAGCAGCAGCGCATCCCTCTACGACGTAGCCAAGCATCCTGCAGCCATCCGAGGGCCTGGACGTCTTGGTGCCACAGCCAGAAAGGGAAACGTTCCCAGGTGGCGATGAGGAACGTGTGGGTGTGGGGCTGGCAAACCCAGCCCTCCACCGTAATGACTCGGAAGTATGCGAGAGGCCTTTGATTTTTATCTGTAGGTAATTACACGGGTGGAAAAATCCTCGAGAAGGGAAGTGCCTGGGGAAGGAGGAACGTTTGGCCGTCGGTGCCCTGGGGGAGAGCCGAGTGTCAGCGATGCTCAGTGTAGCGCGGCGCCGCGGTGCTGGAAGGCGCTGCCCCCAGCTGCGCTCCCACGGAGGTCCCGGGTGGCCGTGGGCAGGCAGGGCGGTATGGGCAGGCAGGGCGGTATGGGCAGGCAGGGCGGTGTGCCCGCGCTCCCAGCCAGAGCTTTGGAGGAGGGATCCCAGGTACGCATCTGTCTCCCCAACGTATTTCTTGTTCCCGGTGTATTTCTTAAGCAGAAACTGGTGTTGAGGCTCTGCCGAAGCAGCTGAAAAACCCCTCCGTGAGCTGTGCAGGTAGCGTGCAGCGGCATAATTCCCCGGCAGACCTCCATCCCCGTCAAAAAGACCTACCTGTGTCTGCCTGCTGCGCGTCGCTTGGCTGCCCAGCCGGCTCCGTGCCTCCCCCGGCATCGCCCGCCGCTCCCGTTCTGCCCCGGTGGCTCCTCTCTGCCATCTGCGGCGGGTTGTGACGGTGGCGGTGATTTCTGTCTCCTGGGGGCAGGCTGGAAAGCGACGGGGAGAAGCGTCGCTGCGTCGGGGCGCAGGGAGATGAAGGATGCTGCTGGGGTTGGGGGGTGAGGATGAGGAAGGCGGCACTGGTGAGGCCGATGGCAGCGGGGAGATAAGGCTCGGGGGTGGTCCCGCGGTGGGACAGGAGCTGCTTGAAGTGCTCCAAGGCAGTGGGAATGCCGGATTTGGAAGAGGTCAGAGGGGCAGATGTGTGATGGCAACAAGTGCTGCAATGCTCCGGAGGAGAGCCTGGTGGCTGGCACGGAGACTGGGCAAGGTCACGGACCGAAAACCACGGGAAGGTGGCTGGGGGGAATGGCTTTATCTCCGGCGGGAAACAGCAGGTTAGGAAAAATGTAATAATAATAATTAAAAAAAAAAAAAAAAACAAGCACAAAGGTGCAAAGCGAAGCCAAAAGGAGAGCAGGAAGGAGACGCGGTCAAAGCGCTGGGATTTTCCCAGGCTGGCGTGCTTTCCCAGGCCAGGGCGCGCAGAGCAGGCTGGCGATGCAACTGCCTTTTCTAGCCCAAAGAGGGGCAAATGCCCCAAACGCCCCTAATTCCCCGTCTCTGGTGCAGCAGAGCCTGGCGGGGAGGCGTTTGCCTGGCTCCGGCTCCACGTGGGAGCCGGGAATGGATAAAGCCGCGGGATGCCGCTCGCACGGTGGGCCGGGATGCGGCGAGGGCTCGCCGACCTGTGGCATCGTGCCGGCACGGTCTGCGTGGCTGCGGCGGTGTTATCCCCAGGAATAAATCTCCATAAATATAAATGTCAAAGGACTCTTTGTCCGAGTCCATTACTGGGTCGCGGCGAGCGCTGCTCTGATGGCCGTAATGGAATTACGGGGAGAGGAGGAGTCTGGAAAGCAGTTTCCCGTACCTCGTTCAAGCCAACGGCTGTGTGCTGCATGGGGACGGCTAAGGCTCGGGGGAGAAGGCGACTGTGGCTTGTGCCATCTGTGCCGGTTCTTAACCCGGTGGCCACTTGATCGGTGTCCGGAGTGATGAAGGATGCGGTGGTGGTGGCACGTGCCTTCGGCTGGAGAAGCGTGCGAAACGCGTTGTGCAAAACGGGGGCGTTCGGCAAACCCCGTCGCTGTCGTTCTGCAGGCGTCAGCGCGGCTGCGGTGGCCGACCGGGCGGATTGCAGCATCCTGAGCTGGGCAGCCCTCGATTTCCCGTGACGCCCTTGTTTTTGCAGGAAGCGGCGGCGCCGGAGCCCCGGGCTCCCCTCCGGGGTGGGCTGGCGCCGGACCGGGAGAAGGGGGAGAGCGCCTTGTGCAGAGCATCCAAAAAACGCCGCCGCTCGCTCGGTGCTGCCTGCAAGAGTGCAGTTGAGGAGGAGACGGTAAAAAAAAAAAAAAAAAAAAAAAAAAGGAAAAAAAAGAGGGCGAAATGGCTTAAAATGTCTGCAGGGAATGCCAAGAGCGATGAATGTGGGCGCGTTCCTGTGCGCTCTTGGCAGGAAGGCGTAAAGCAGAACGTGGGAAAGCCCTGAGTCTGCGCGGGGCTGTCCCTCGAGGTCGCTCGGTTCCCCGGGGAGATGCTCTGAAATGAGCTGGGTGTTTGTGCAAATGAAGAGGAATCGGCCAAACGGGGCAGCGGTGCCGCTTTTCCCAGCTCAGCTGGGTGTCTCTGGGTATTTCTCTCGCCGCTTTCCCCGCCGGGACCGGGGGGATTCCCCGCGTCCCCTAGGCTGCCTCTGGCCAGAAACATCGCTGCTGTTGGGACAGGCGTACCGTGGGCAGGGAAAAAGGCTTTAAAATTAAAAAAAAATTAAAAAAATAAAAAAAAAAAAGGGACAAAATATTGCCCGAGTCCTGATATTGTTGGTTTTCTGCCTCCCCGTGGATTTTCGTGTGGCCGGTGGGTTGAGCGTAAGGAGGGCTCCGCGCAAAGGTTCCTGCCCCTTGCAAGGAATGAGCTTGTGAGGCTGTGCCGTGGTCACCAATTAGCCGGGAAAGCGGTTAATGAGAAGGTTGTCTGGGTGTAGGTATGAAGATGAAGGTAAGCGCCGTGCGTGCTGGCGCTGCTGCGGAGGAGTTAATGTGGGGCTGGCTGTGCCCCACAGCGGGGGCAGAGGGGTGAAGCCCAGCCTGGCTCCACGGTGTGTCCCCCCCTAATCCCCCCCCGGCTCTCAGCATCTCACCAGGGCTGGGTGGTGACCCCCCGCTCCCGCCGGGGGACATCCAGCCCCACCTCCAGGAGGTGCAAAGCTCTCTGGAGGTGCCTGCGTGGGAGCAAATGATCTCCTGCGGGTTGGGGATTGGCGCGGAGAGGAGCCGGAGGACCTCGCAGCTGTAATTTGGGAAGGGGTAGGCGCTGCGCCGCCGCCAGCCCCGGCAGCAGCTTGGGAAGAGGGAGAACCAGGGCTCCGCTCATCATATATATGCCAACCCGCAGCGGGCTCAAGGCTCTTTGGATGTCTGGAGAATAGATTATTTCTTTTCTCCACCCCCATCCCCCCAAAAAAAAGTTCTGGGTGATTAATCTCATGTTTGACGCTTGGTGCTGGGGTTGCACACCGGCTCTCGCGGGCGGGCTGCGGCGCGGCGGCGTGCGGTGAGCCATGCGGCGTGTTCCGACTCCTGCAGGGCAGCGAGGAAGCCCTGGAGCCGAGCGCGAGCGCGCTGGTCCCGTGTCCGCTGACTGCCCTCGGGCTCTGACCCCTTCCCCCCAACTGCGGACTCATCTCTTCGTGATCCCGTGACGAAGGTGTCGCTGCCGGAGCGGGAACCGGGGAAGGTGATGTCATGGGAGGGGAAAATCCAAAGGTTGCGGAGGGTGAAGAGGAGCGTGGGTGTCGCTCTGGGCAGCGATGGGTGTCGTGCTTCCTCGTGAGTCACCGCCACGGGACCGCCGGCGCTTCACCGGGAGCACCGGGATGTGGAGCACCATGCGGGGGTGGGGGGGGCTGCGTCGCCACGGTGGGGACCGCTCTTGCGGAGGGCTGGTGTCCGCAGCGGAGAATGCTGATCCTGCTGCCGCCCCACCCGGATGCCCGCACCAAAAAACCCTCGGGGCGCATCTAGGCGTGTTGGCGTTGCTGGAGGAAGGGCTTATCCCGAGCCCCTCCCGTGCCGAATTAACGGTGGGGAATGTTCCAAGAGAAGTCTCAAAGCGTCCCTTGGCTTCCTGCGGGAAGCCCGGCCGAGCGCGGAGGGTGGTGTAGGTGTCCCTGGCTTCGCGGCCGCGCCGGTGGAGTTTAATGGTTCGGCGATCCTGGCGTAAATCATTGCCAGCGCAGCGCAGGGCCGCGGGCGTGCGTGGGACGGGGGTGGAGGGGGGGTCCGGCTGCAGGGAAGACCTCGTGCCGTGGGTGGAAGGGAGGAGATGTGGGGATCGAGGGGGGGCGGAGCGCTCGGCACCGCTCACCGCGGGATGGAGCGGTGAGGGTGCCAACGGGAGCCGTGGCGCTGGCGAGCTGGGGGGGCAAGAAGAGAGCAGGGCAGCGTGACGCGGTGTGAGGACGGTGAGTAAGGGTCGGGTGCTTGGGGCTTTGCGCAGGAGGAGAGCGGTCGCGGTGAACAATTCGGGGAGGAATCATGGAGGAAAAATCCCTCCAGGATCATAAAACCAGTGCGACGGCGGAGCAGGGGATGTCAGCGTTGCCGGATCAGGGAGGACGGCGCTGTGCGTGTGTGCTCCGTCCGCTCTGCACGGCCGCGGTAGATGCTGCCTTGGAGATGCGGTGCCGGCCAGAGTGAGAATTTCGGGGCGAGTCGGTGGTTGTTTCTGGCCTTCCCCAACCTTGTGAGTTGCGGCCCCCTTTCGCCGTGCCGATGGGTGTCCGTCTGGGCGGTGCCACCGCTCCAGGGATGCTGCACCCTGGACAGAGATAGCGGCAGTGCCTTCTCTGGCCGCTGACGTCAGGGCACCGGGGCGATGGGTAACGCGGCGATCGGAGCGTGCTCTGGAAAGCCCAAAGAAAAGGGCTAATTCAATGGAGAGACAGACTTGTATGTCAAGTCTCCTGCTTTAATCAGATTTGCCGGGGCTGCGGGGCAGCGCAGCGAGGGATCTGCGTAAAATTTTCGGGCACCGCGATGATGGAGAAGCTTTAAACCCTGACCGCTTCCAGGGGCGAGGTGCCCAAGGGAAGGCAGAGAGATGGGGAACGGGCAGGGAGGTGGAGGCCCGGCGGGTAAATGTCACCCACCAGCCCTACGTGTTCCCTGCGCCCACCACAGGTGCAGCGTAATTTCCCCTCCCCAAACCCATCGGAGCAGTTCGCAAAGGAAACCCTGGCAGGGCGACGTGCCTTTGTGAAACGCCTTGCCAAATAGCACGGGGATGGGAGTTCGGGATAAACAGGTAAGGAAAAAACCCGACGGCTACCCATCTGGCTGCATTTGGAAGACCCAAAATGATGACAGGCTGAGAGAGTTGGGGGTGTTCGGTCTGGAGAAGAGAAGGCTCTGGGGAGACCTCAGAGCCCCTTCCAGTCCCTAAAGGGGCTCCAGGAGAGCTGGGGAGGGACTTTTTACAAGGGTATGGAGTGATAGGATGAGGGGGAATGGCTTCAAACTGGAAGAGATTTAGATTAGATATTGGGAAGAAATTTTTCCCGGTGCGGGCGGTGAGCCCCTGGGGCAGGGTGCCCCGAGAAGCTGTGGCTGCCCCATCCCTGGAGGTGTTCAAGGCCGGGTTGGACGGGGCTGGGAGCAACCTGGGCTGGGGGGAGGTGTCCCTGCCCAGGGCAGGGGGGTGGCACTGGATGATCTTCGAGGTCCCTTCCAACCCTAACCGTTCCATGATAAGGGGGGATGCTGATAAATCAGAGCCTCAGTGATCCTCACCACAGGCTTTGGGCATCACCGGCACGGCCGGGAACGGGAACCACCGCAGCGGAGGGTGAACGAAGGATGAGGACGTATGGTGCAATTGGCCTCGTGTGTGATTCAACGAGCCTGCAAAGGGCAGTGAGTGTGCCGTGAGTTGGCACCATGGTGCTCCCCGGGGCAGAGGGGGCTGTTTGGGGTGTAGACAGTGCTCGGTATAGCCCTGCCCCCCCTCCCCAGCACGCTCAGCGCCCCGCAGGCAGGAGTAGGCAGGGCAGGCAGAGAGCAAAGACTTTGTGTAGGAGGGCAGAGGCCGTCGCGGGGACCGGCAGTGCCAAAGGGCTCAGGTAGGACGTGCCGCCGTGTCGCGATTGCTCTGGGGCTGTCGGTGCGTCCCTTTGGGATGTAGCGTTTGCCGCATCCTCAGCAGCCGCTTGCTGGGACGGAATTAAAGCCGGCGGCAGGTTAGCGGGGTTGGGGATGCTATTCCCGAGGGGCCGACGGTGCAGTGCAGCGGGGCCGGGCACGGCACTGAGCCGTGCCGTGGGGAACAGCGGGCTTGCCCCTGCCTGCCTGCCTGCCTGCCGGCAGCTCCCACCGGGCAGGGCTCGGCACCTCGCGTTTGCCCAATAACCCCGGACGGACCGCGGCAGCGCAGACTGTGCCCTGCCCGGGTCCGCGCCAACACCGACGAGCCCCGTGCAGGGCCGGGGCTGTGTCATCCCTGGATGAACCCTCCCCATCCCGAAGCGGTGCCGGGGCACAGGCGGCGAGCGGGGCTGCGATGGGGATGTCGCTGGACGGATTTCTCCTCCCCTCTCCGGGTTTGTGCGCGTGCCTTTTCCTGCGAGAGGCTGGAGCTGGTCGGTGTTCTGGGAACGCTGGTTTATTCTGGCCCTTGACCCCGCGAACGAGGCTCACGCTCAAGCTAAACAAGCAGATGTGAAGCTGCGGACCATCGGGGCGGACGGCCGCGCTGGAGGGTGAGGGTGTTTATGGAGAAAGCACGCAGCAGCGTATCTGAGGGTCGGCTTCTGGCCGCAAACAAGCGTCGCGAAGCTGGGGAGGAAAGGAGAAAAAAACCCTGGCACGCTTGCGCAGCTGCAGGCTGGTTTTGGCACGCGCGTTGGACTGGGAGGCTGCTGGGGTGGAGATACGGGGCAGCTTTGCCACGGGCACCCGTGTCCTTGGCAAGCGCAGGTCGGGGCGGTGAGCGGGCAGGAGATGCGCCTCCCGCAGGAGTGCGTTTGGAAAGGGAGCACATCTGGTCCTGGTGACTCGGGAAATGCAGATGTTGGGTCGAGGGCGGTAGAAGCGGAGTTCCCAGCCGTGGGTCCGGCTGGTGGGGACCGGCGGCGCTCGGGCAGCCCCGAGGGGGCTGCGGTCACTGGGATGCAGCCAGGGGACTCGCCGCCAGCCCGTGCGGCTCCGGGGTGGGCGAGCGCGGGGCACAAGCGCGGCAAGGGCTCGCTGGCCCGGCAGCGGTTGGGGGAAGCTGCAGGGGTGGCGTGGGCTGGGAGGGACGGCAGTTTTGCTTTCTCTTCTCCGGGCAGGGAGGCGTTGCAGGGCAGGCAGCCAGCGCCGCGAGTGGCCCCGCTCCATGGGGAACGGGGGGAAAAGAGAAGTTGTGCAGCCAGGGATGAGTTTGTGAGCGGGTTTCAGGTTAGTTTGCACTGGCAGCGGCTGTTTGTCGGAGGCAGCGCAGCTCCCTAAAGCGGGGAGCGTTTCTATAAGCACTGAATTTAAGTGTGTTTTTTATTTTTGGTGGCATTTCTTTTGGTGCAGCGAAAGGGTCGCACTCTTAAGGACGGGTAAGCGATGTCCTCAGCACGTGTTAGTGATTCGGATCTTTCCTAGGGTTATTGTAGACGAGAAAGTAGCCAAGGGCTGCGATGAGAGCGGCCGGCAAGCATCCTGCTGCCGACCGCCACGCGATGTCCCGAGGTGCTCTCCGCTCCGAAGGTGCGCTGGAATTAGATTTCCAACATCTGTGGATTCAAATGATGTTACCGTGGCCACCGGAAGAGGACCTGCGTAGCCTTTGCGTCCCGCCCTGCGCTAACCATCGCTTTCCATCTTTTCCCAGAGCTCGCCGCCCGCCTGGGGAGGGGACCGCACGCATGCTAGCAGGAGCGCAGCCCCCCCGCGCCGACCCGTGCTGTAAGGTGGGGGCAGCCCGGCCGGGGGGCCGGCGGCGGCAGCGATGGCCCAGTCTCGGGCCAACGGCTCGCACTACGCCCTGACGGCCATAGGGCTGGGGATGCTCGTCCTCGGCATCATCATGGCCGTCTGGAACCTCGTCCCCGGCTTTGGCCCCGCTGACAAACCCGCCACCCACGCCGGCAACAGCAGCAAGCCCGACCGCGGCACCGGAGGCATTTTGAAGAGCAAGACCTTCTCGGTGGCGTACGTGTTGGTGGGGGCGGGCGTGCTGCTGCTGCTGCTCTCCATCTGCCTGAATATCCGGGACAAGAAGAGGCAAAGCGAAGAGATCACTCGCGTGCAGCACCAGGTGTCTGTAGAGCCCTCGCACCAGGAGGACAGGTGAGCCTTTTTTGGGGGGGGAAAAGAGAGCGGGATCGAGTGCAGGAAGGAATCATGGAATGGTTTGGGTTGGAAGGGACCTTGAAGATCATCCAGTGTCACCCCCCTGCCCTGGGCAGGGACACCTCCCCCCAGCCCAGGTTGCTCCCAGCCCCGTCCAACCCGGCCTTGAACACCTCCAGGGATGGGGCAGCCACAGCTTCTCGGGGCACCCTGCGCCAGGGGCTCACCACCCTCACAGTCAAGAATTTCTTCCTCATATCTCATCTCAATCTCCCCTCTTCCAGTTTAAATCCCTTCCCCTCATCCCATCGCTCCCCTCCCTGACCCAGAGTCCCTCCCCAGCTCTCCTGGAGCCCCTTTAGGCACCGGAAGGGGCTCTGAGGTCTCCCCGGAGCCTTCTCTTCTCCAGACTGAACCCCCCACCTCTCCCGGCCTCTCAACGAAAGGAAGAGCTGTTATTCCTCCTCAAGGAGATGAGGAGCAAGGAGAGGACGGCTGATAGCAGCACGTGCTAGAGGAAAGGCAAGCACGTCTCGTGGTTTAGGGTTCAGATATCCTTTGGAGCTCGGGACGGAATGACTTCAGCTGTATTTGCGGTGCTGTAGGGGAAAAGAAACCTTGTTCGTGTCTAAGCTGGGGTCCCGATGGAACCGTGGCCAAGGCGGCCTTGCTGAGACGTGCCGCTCCTGGCTCGGCCGGTACACGGGCAGCGCGCGGAGCGGGGACGCTGGCGGTGGCGGTTAATGGTTAACGCGGGAGACGGGGCTTGCCGCCGCAAGGCAAGGCGAGGGGCTTCGGAGGGAGAGGAGCAGGAGGCGCGGGGCGTGCTGGCTGGCCGGGCGCAGCCGGAGGTAGGCAGCGCTTGGAAATGGAGTTTCGAGCCGGTGAAAGTCTGCAGGGCTCTGCCGTTTGCTCGGGGAACTCCAACCAGCGGAGCAAAGGCTGCTGCTGCATGGTCTGAGCAAACACAGGGAGCAGGAGAAGCCCTCGGCCGTCCTGGTCCCCGGTGCGGGCTGTGCCTGTGCACGGAGAGGCAGGGGGACATCGGGACAGCGTGGGGTGGGAGGTGGCAGGAGGAGATGCTGGCTCTGCTGGCTGCTGCGGGGGAGAGCGGCCGTGGGAGACTGCAGAGAAGTTACCTCGTGTGGGCACATCCACCCGGAAAACTGCTTTTCCCTATTAGATTCTAAAGGCAAATTCATAATGCGGAAGAAATGCCAAGTATAGGTGTGGGGGTACCTCTGGTGCAGATGGGCACGTATGGCACAGCTGAGTCTCCAGGTGTTGAAACTCCAGGTAGATACCCAACCCGAAAGGCATCCGAAGGGTGAAAATGGGGACTGGCGATGTCCTTTCTGAACGTACGGTGACTGGTTTGCGGAGAAGGGCGAAGGCAGTGTTCTGCTCAGGGGAGAGATTACTGCTGGGCAACCAGTAAAGAGGTTTTGTGGGTGAAGAGAGTGGTGACCAAAGACAGATGTACATCGCAAGGAAATAAAACCGTGTCTGTATATCAGTGGAGCTGTGATCCCCCTGTACTGGGCACTGGCGAGGCCCCACCTCGAGTGCCACGTTCAGTTTTGGGCCCCTCACGACAAGAAGGACATTGAGGTGTTGGAGCGTGTCCGGAGAAGGGCAACGGAGCTGTGAGGGGTCTGGAGCACTACTCTGATGTGGAGTGGCTGAGGGACTTGGGGGTGTTCAGCCTGGAGAAGAGGAGGATGAGGGGAGACCTTATCACCCTCTACAGCGCCCTGAAAGGAGGGTGCAGAGGTGGGGGCTGAGCTCTTCTCCCTGGTGACAAGTGATAGGACGAGAAAAAACAGGTGCAAGTTATGGCAGGAGAGGTTTAGATTGGATTTTAGGAAACGGTTTTCACGGAAAGGGTTATGAAACATGGGAATAGGCTGCCCAGGGAGGGGGTGGATTGGCCATCCCTGGAGGTGTTTAAAAAAAGGGTAGAGGTGGTAGTTGGGGACGTGGCGTAGAAGTGGTTTGGTCGGGTTAATGGTTGGACTTGATGATCTTAAAGGTGCCTTCCAACCTCAACGATTTTGTGATTCTATGATCTGGTCTCCTAAACTGAAAGGAACTGGTATATAATGTAGGCAGGGCAGGTAAGTTGAGAAGGGTTTTTTTTGGAGGAGTTGTTTTATTCTCTCCTGTCCATCCCCTACCTGCAGTGAAGCCGCAATGATGCGCTCCCGATAACCTCAGTTGTTTTCCTCTCTAGTCAAGAAGAGGACGAAGATGCAGCTTCCCAGTACTACGTCCCCAGCTACGAGGAGGTGATGAACACGGGCTACTCGGAGCCCAGAGACTCTGACAGGAGCAACAGGCTCAGCGTCTCCCTGCCCTCCTACGAGTCGTTGACGGGGCTGGAGGACAGCACCCAGCCGCCGGGCGCTGCCGGCGTGGAGCCCGACACGGAGCGGCAGCCCGGCCGGCACAGCTCCCGCCTCAGCAAGCGCCTGAAGCCGCTGAAGGTCCGGAGGATCAAGTCGGAGAAGCTGCACCTGAAGGACATCAGGTTGAACCTCGCGGAGGGGAACAGCACCGCTCCTATCACGATAGAGCCGCTGACCCCGCCACCCAAGTACGAGGAGATCCAGGAGAAGGTGCCAGAGAGCCAGCAGATGACTTAAGAAAGAGGGAATCGGTGATGCTGCTGGGGTTTTATTTGTTAATTTTTTTTTTTTTAAAAAAAAAAAAAGGAACCACACTAAGAGGGGCTCGGTCTGCGGGTGCGGAGGCGGTCAGGGCTCCCTGGAAGCTGCGATGTGGAAGACACGGTGGGTGCGTCGCGCTGTGGCGCGGGGACGCGGGACAGGCTTTCCCCGGGACGGGGTTTGACAAAAGACGGCGGGGAAAGAAATGCGAGCGCCGGTAGGTCTGCCGCCCCGAAGGAAATGAAGGCTGGAAGTATCGAAAGCGTAATTTGTGGTGGTTTGAATAAGGACCACCCAATGTATCTTCTCACCCCCTTGCGCCAGCGGGACTTTCCCAAGCCACCAAACGGATCCCGAACAGGATTTTCCAAGTGGAAAAGGGCACCAACCATTGTTTTAAGTGCCTTTTCTTTCTAAGGGAGACGGCGTTGCCAGAGTAGCACGGCGGCGTTCCCCCGCTCCCATCCGGGGCTGGGCTGGTGGCCCGGGGCCAGCCCCGGCTCCTGCCAAGGTCGATGCTCGCTGGTGGGCAGGAGGCTGGAACGGGCCCCCCCGAGGATGGATTTCTTGCTCCGCTTGCTTTCCCTGTTGGGTTTTGTGCTCTGACGCGAAGGGGACAGTCCGTTGGAGGCAAGTGGGTCCATGGCGGGGGTCGGGAGGTGAGCGCAGCCCTGCCAGGAGGCGCGCGGGGTGAAACGACTGCTGAGCATGCAGCGCGAGCAGACCCGGTCTAAATAAATGTTTTGTACATTGCGTTTATGTGTGTGTGTGTGTGTGCGCACTCGTGCGCGGTTGGCCCTTCCCAAGGTGTGGAAGCCGGAACGGTATGAAATCAGTCGGCTGTTTTAGGGCGATTTCGGCTCCATGGGCATCACAGCCACGCACCACCTCCCGGGCTAACAGCGAAGCAATGGGCGATGAAGTCATCGGCATATTCGGCCATGGGCTCCCTTGAATGGTCGGAATGTTGATGGTGTGGGTAGAGAGCAGCAACTCCCATGAAGTGATAACAGATGTCGGCGCGGCCAATCTGCCCTCTGCCTCTGGGCTGCCGGTACGGATGTGGCTGTGTGGGTACGGCGCCGATACTGGTGTGGTTATGGACTGGTCAGCGGAGGCTGATGTGGCAGTATGGGTGATATAAGGCGTGAGAAGGGCACAGGTGACCTACATGAGGACAAAGGAGAGATGCTGGTACTAATCCATATAACAGTTTATCTTGTTAGATATTATTTCATATCTCAGCTCTTAATATCTGTTGTTGTTATCACAGGAGTTTCACGTTGCTGTGCCCCGAGGCATCATCTCAGATGGGCAAAACGTCATCAAAGAAGGGACTCCCTTATTGAAGAGAAGGAAAAAAAAATATATATGTAGCCCAGAGTTGAGGGATTTGGGGCGGGGGGTGTCCCATGTGGTTCTTGTTGGTGGTGAGGGGTTGGAAAGGTGGCGCAGCTCCCGGGAAGTTGTGCCCCTAAGAGCCTGGCCGCAGGGGGAGCCAGGCATGAAGTCCTCTCTTCCTGGTGAAGAAACACAACTGTAGCAGTTGTCTCGGGAAATCTGGGGAAATATTGGGTTAATGAAGTGAAGCCTCTTGTCTGAGCGGTCGGGAGTGGAAGTTTGATGGAGCGTCTGTAACAGGAAGTCCCGTTTAAAGAGCCAAACTGGTAAGACCAGAATCTCCCTCGCTGTCTCATGTAGGAAAAGAGCTGAAAAAGGTGTCGTAAAGTGCAGTGACTGCAGCGAAACGGGCTGTGCCTCGTGTCGTAATGATGCGAAAGATGCCTGAATGGCTAACGAGCACCTCCGGCTACTCGCATACTTGTCCTTTGAGGGTACGTGGGAAGCAGAGGGAGACGTGGGATGAAGCGCGAGTCCTTCCAAAGCTGTGACCGTCGCTGTCCTAGGAGGGCCGGGCCCCGTGTGAATCTGAGGTGGCCCTATATTGTAAGAGAAGAGATAATCCTGAAGGCGAGGATGATGGAGATGCGTTTCCCAGTTTAGACACGCTGGTAGGCGAGGCGCTTAAGGCTGGCCGTATATTTCGGCGTCTCTGGAAGGCAGCTCATGGTCAACGGCAACTCTCAAGACGTGCAGACCTGGTAGGAACATGACCAAGGAAGCCTGGCGGTCGTTACCGTTAAAAAGCATCGCCGGATCGGGGCTGGAAAACCTCAGCTGCTGTGTTCCAGTGCCAAAGTTCCAGTTCCTTTCCTTGCAAGGAAAGGCAGGGACAAAAACGCCGGCGGGAGGGCCAGCACCGGGCTATGTGCTCTCGGGCTTCCGGAGCGGTGCTCCTTCACGAAATCAGCGGCTTCCACCCCAAAAATGAAGCGGGGATAAAACCTTGCGGGACTTGCTAGCTGTTCTCCTGCAGGGGGTTGTTTTATTTTTGCAGGTACCGGCAGTGCCGAATGGCCACCTTTGTCCCGGGGTTGGCGTTCGGGTCCTGCCAAGCAGCGGAGCAGCCCCGGGAATAGCAGGACACCTTTGTTTGCAGGATATTGGTAGGTGGGCAAGTTATTTTGAGGGCGGAAGCGCTGTGGTTTGGCGGATGTGCATCCAAACTGGTGTGCTGTTGACTTGCCAGCCCGGTGGGGCAACAGCCGCCCTCGTGGCACGCTGTCCGCTCCTGCTGTCTGTGTGCCTCGCAGTCTGGCCGAAGGGTGAACCCGACGTCTCGCAGCCGGGCGACGCGGGAATTTCGGACCCGCGGGAGCAGAACTGTCCCCCAAAAAGCCATCTCGGGGTTCGCTGTTAGCGAAAATGCCAAGTTGAGGCTCGTTTCCAGCTGGCCTGGGCTGCTTGTCAAAAGGATAGTAGTCGGGTAGTGTATGGGACAACACTGGGGTTGTGGGGAACGCTGTGGTTTGGGGCAATATAGGGCTGCCGCGCTTCCCTCCTTCCCAAACCCCCATGGGACGGGTGCTGGAGCTGCGCCCTGTTCACCAATCCCCCCACCTCCAACAGGGCGACGGCACCACAATCGCGTCAGAGAGACGCGCTAACCGAATTCGGAGAGCGGTGCGGGAAAGGCATGGGAACGAGCAGGGTGCAACGGTGTGTTATTTTCCTTTTTTCTGCGGAGAAAAAGGGTGTGGGGCAGCCTGGGCTGAAGGCACGGTGAGGGAGAAGCGTCCTGACGTGTGACAGCGTCCCCATCACCAGGCGGCAACGTTTATCCGCTTGCCCGAGGTTGCACGACCTGTTGGTGCAAAATAAGAAAAACGGGGGCAAAAATGTTTTCCGGCAGCTTGCGTGGCCCCCCCCATCCCTCCCCGGTGAGTTTTTGGCGAGGTGGGGACGTGTTCCTGCGCGTGTCACCCGCTGGCGAGGAGAGCTGTGTTGTGCTGCCGGGCCAGTTGCTTGGGAAAAGGAGAAGAAATAAAGAAACCAAAACAAAGGGAGAAACGCACGCAGGAGGGCAGCGGCGCCGGCGTGCACGGACGGGGTTTCCAGGGCTACTGCGAGGCCGTGGCCGCGCTGCCGGCCATGGCAGAGCCGCCTTTGGGGTGATTTTGTACATTTTCTAGCGCACAAGTTGGTCAAAGACGTTGCGGGCTCGGCTGGGTGTGCGGGTGGGGGGTTGCTCTAAACGAGGGGTGGTGGGGTTTTTTGGGGGTTTTTTTTTTGGTTTTTAATCCAGCTTTGCAGGTGAAGGGGGCGGACGATGCGAGCTTTTCTAAAGAGTTCGGAGGGGTGTTTTGAGCTGAAGCCGCACACCACGACGACCATAGGCAGGCACGAAGGGGCTGACATCGTCCTGCAGGTAGGGGCGAGGGCGCCGACCCCCGTAAATCGGGTGGTGGTGTGGGGGCGGGGAGGAGGATTGCACTGGGGTCCTCTGGGCAGAGCGTAGGGGGTCCCAGGGTGTGCAGCGAGCGGGGAGGGAGGGGAGGGGCGGGCACGGCAAATAAATATCCAAACCTCGCCTGCTTTCTGGCAGGTTGCCCTTCTTGCCTTTTGATAGCCCGTGTCAGTCCGCAGGTGTAGCGGATCATCACGCGGCCCTTGAATTCGCCGCCTGGGACAACAGCTTCGTCCTTCAGGACTTCAACTCCCCCCACGGCACCTTCGTCAACGGCTGCCAGGTCCAAAACGCGGCCGTGAAAGTGAGTCCGGGGGATATCCTGCGCTTCGGCGCAGGGGGAGCGTCTTTCCGGCTGGCGGTGGATGGGGCTGCGCAGGTAAGGAGGGGCGCTGCTGCCCAGGGAAGGGTGGATGGGGCTCCCCAGGGAAGGGTTGGGTGCCTCTGCCCAAGATAGGGTGGATGGGGCTCCCCAGTAAAGGATGGGGTGCTGCTGCCCAGGGAAGGGTGGATGGGGCTCCCCAGTGAAGGATGGGGTGTTGCTGCCCAGGGAAGGATGGATGGGGCTCCCCAGTAAAGGATGGGGTGCTGCTGCCCAGGGAAGGATGGATGGGGCTCCCCAGTAAAGGATGGGGTGCTGCTGCCCAGGGAAGGATGGATGGGGCTCCCCAGTAAAGGATGGGGTGCTGCTGCCCAGGGAAGGATGGATGGGGCTCCCCAGTAAAGGATGGGGTGCTGCTGCCCAGGGAAGGGTGGATGGGGCTCCCCAGGGAAGGGTTGTGTGCTTCTGCCCAAGATAGGGTGGATGGGGCTCCCCAGTAAAGGATGGGGTGCTGCTGCCCAGGGAAGGGTGGATGGGGCTCCCCAGTGAAGGATGGGGTGTTGCTGCCCAGGGAAGGGTGGATGGGGCTCCCCAGTAAAGGATGGGGTGCTGCTGCCCAGGGAAGGGTGGATGGGGCTCCCCAGTAAAGGATGGGGTGCTGCTGCCCAGGGAAGGGTGGATGGGGCTCCCCAGTAAAGGATGTGGTGCTGCTGCCCAGGGAAGGGTGGATGGGGCTCCCCAGTAAAGGATGGGGTGCTGCTGCCCAGGGAAGGGTGGATGGGGCTCCCCAGTAAAGGATGGGGTGCTGCTGCCCAGGGAAGGGTGGATGGGGCTCCCCAGGGAAGGGTTGTGTGCTTCTGCCCAAGATAGGGTGGATGGGGCTCCCCAGTGAAGGATGGGGTGTTGCTGCCCAGGGAAGGGTTGTGTGCTGCTGGCCAAGAAAGGGTGGATGGGGCTCCCCAGCTAAGATGGGGTGCTGCTGCCCAGGGAAAGGTGGGTACTGCTGCCCAGGGAAGGGTGGATGGGGCTCCCCAGTAAAGGATGGGGTGCTGCTGCCCAGGGAAGGGTGGATGGGGCTCCCCAGTAAAGGATGTGGTGCTGCTGCCCAGGGAAGGGTGGATGGGGCTCCCCAGTAAAGGATGGGGTGCTGCTGCCCAGGGAAGGGTGGATGGGGCTCCCCAGTAAAGGATGTGGTGCTGCTGCCCAGGGAAGGGTGGATGGGGCTCCCCAGGGAAGGGTTGTGTGCTTCTGCCCAAGATAGGGTGGATGGGGCTCCCCAGTGAAGGATGGGGTGTTGCTGCCCAGGGAAGGGTTGTGTGCTGCTGCCCAAGAAAGGGTGGATGGGGCTCCCCAGCTAAGATGGGGTGCTGCTGCCCAGGGAAAGGTGGGTACTGCTGCCCAGGGAAGGGTGGATGGGACTCTGCAGTAAAGGATGGGGTGCTGCTGCCCAGGGAAGGGTGGGGAGCAGGAGCAGGCTCCCCGGCTGGTCTGGAGATCCTGGGGAAGTCAGAGGGGGTGGGAAATGAAAAGCTTGAGCTCCCTCTGGTGAAGAAACTGAGGCAATTCAGCGGCAAAAGGAAAAACACGGGACGCGTTTCTCAACAGCGAGTTGGACAGGAGCAAAGGTTGGTCTGGAAAACGTCCTGTTCCTCTAGTAGCGTTTTATGCGTCCTCAAAAGCTACTTCGGAGCTTTTGGAGGAGCATTTTGGATCAACCCTGGAGCAAACTGGAAGGTGATGCCCTGACCGGCACTTTGCTTGGCAGCGGCATCCGTTGCTGGAGAGTCCGTGGTGCTGGGCATGGCACGGCCAGGGCAGCCCAGTTGGCTTTGGAGTGCCAGAGAAGTCTGAAGCAGCTGTAAAGTGGGAAAGAACGTGGTCAAACATAGCGACAGTCTCCTGTGTTTGTTGAAAAAAAAAGTTGTGTAGGGATGTTTTTGGAGGTCATTGAGCTCGTGAGTTATTACACAGTTAAGGATTGATAAGATCTGGTATTATGTTGATTATTTTGGCTCCGGAGGAGTCCTAGAAAATAGAAGCCTAGACAGAAATCTGGGAACATGTGTGTCGCGTGCCTGGTAGCGGGAATCGCAGAGCCTGGTCTCCTAGCAGTGCCCACATACAAATAAAACCATGTTGTAGTGTCGCGGTTTGGGCAGTTCATGCGCCCTGATTCCGGGTTTGGAGGTCTCGGCAAGAACGCTGGCGTAGCAAGCTGACCTGGTGAATCCCTAGTTGTCCAGAAAGCCTTGGCCGAGGGAAATTTGGAAAAAATGGCCAGCTGCACGATGAAGCTGGTTAGGTAAAGTTGGTTTTGGAACTGTCAGCATTGTAATTTCCCAAAGTATGTGTGTAGGATGTAAGGAGAAAGCAGTTTTGCACCGTGATTTAGAGGAAGCCCTGTAGGTGCCTCTTCGTTGCTCGGGGCTCCGTGATCCTTGTTGGGCGGAATAGCTTTGGAGCCCGACGCTGCTGAACACAGTAAATCACCGCAGCACGGCACCCTGTGAAGCGGCAATGGTGTCTCATCCAGGGAGGTCTCTCTCCTTTGCGGTAGTATTAGAGGAACGTGCTGTGAAGAGGAGCATCACCCAGCTGGGAGTGCCATCCCTGCAGTGCTCCAGAGCGCAGGACGAGTGTCCAGAAAAGGATAACTGGATGCTGTGGTGGAATCCAGCCGTGAGCAAGCGCTCAGGGTAGGAACAGAAGCAAAAGGGACGAAGCTCAGATGTGCTCTGGGAGAAGGCAAAAGGTGCTGGAGTAGTGGGGAACATGTCCTGGGGTCTTGGGCTCTCTTTCAGTGAGATGCCAGGAGACCAGCCGGGTGGCGGAGGTCTACATCCAGGCCAGGGCCAAGACTGGCAGATGGTTAGGTCAGCCCTTGTAATTGAGGGCTACGCGTAAGCCAACGTACGAGACCGTAATGGTGGCTGGTCTGTACCGTACCCGAAAGCTCTGCTCCTAAGGAGGACAGCAGATAGTGTCTAATGACATGTCTGACAGGCCCAGCGCGAGGCTGTCAAATGCGATGGGAAGGCGGGAGCGCAAGGAGAGGCTTTGGTTCAGTGTGTTGAACAGGGGAAATGATGGGGTGGGAGCACGTGTGTGTGAGCCAGGGGAGGCTGTTTGATTTGGAGAACGAAATGCAGAATGAGGGTGGTCAAATCTAGAGAGAGAGGGAAGAGCTCGAATAGCAGCAAACCCCCAAAATTTGTTTCAATTTCAGCAAAGCATTTGGGCTCTCTGGTTTAAACCTTACACTTGCGAATGGAAAGGGGAAAGGACCGAAATGCTGCTTCACCTCAGATCGGTGCCTGGGTTTTCTATGACATAACTCACACGCATCATGGGCTAAAAACCTTCTTAAAACGTTGCTGATAATGTGGTCTTTTACCACCGCAGATGTCCTGTCCCCCGGTGAAACGTCTCACAGCATGGACCGGGCAGCTCCAGGTGGTCACGGAGCCCGAACCCTCGACTCGTGCGTCTCCTCCCCACCTCCCCTCGCTGCAGTGGCAGCATCCCTCTGGCTCGCCGGGCGGTGGGGCTCCCGGCATGGCTGCCCACGTGCCCCATCCGCCGCTGCGGAAGCCACCCCGGAGCGCCTGGACTAGGAGCGTGGCCACCGCCGTCTCGCCGGACGCTTTCAGTAGGAGCTCAGTGGTGAGGCCAGGTACTCCCCGATGGTAGACGTGGCGGTTGGTAGCCTGGTCTCCTCTCTGCGCATCGTAGCGTTGGGTGGAGTTGAGCAGAGCAGAGGCAGTGGTGCTACGTGTGGAGAGGTGATGAGTGTCTGCAGCAACTGGGTGCGAGTCTGTGTCCAGCGGAGCCGATTGGGGACCGTGTGTGGTCCTTGGTGGCATTTGGGTCAGTGAAGAAATGGGCTGTGACATACAAAGGGGAACGCCGTTGCCCTCGGAGCTGAGAGTGACATTTCCACTTCCTTTTTCCTGGTGTGTGATCGGGAAGGAAGATGACTAACTGTATCTGCACCGGTGACTCATGCAGCTATTCCCGTCTCATGTTTGAAGTGATATTTTTTTCCTCCTTTGAAGTGCAGTCACTGGCTGCCTTGAGCGCAGGAACTTCAAACTAGGTCCATAGCTGATAAGCCTCTGAAAATAGAGTACGCAGTAGCGGTGGAGCAGAGGCAAGGCTTTGGGGGAATAGTACAGCTGGAGAACGAGACTGTAGCCACGAACATAGCTTGTTCTGCCCTGATACACCAGCTGTTTTTTTTCCTGGTTTGGGGTTGGGTTGTTTGAGCAGTCATAATTCATACAAAGTCAACAGTGAAGAGCCAAAGTACAGCTGGTGCTCCAGAGCGGTGGCGGTGCCATGCAGCACGTGAAGACGTGTGGCAGAACCTGTAAATTATGGTGAAGGTAAAGGGAGGGAAGCGTGTGTGCACGCTCCAGGTCAGCACATACTCATCTGAATTTGGGGAAACAGGGCCCAAAGGATCCAGCTGGGCTAATGGCGGTGAGCAGAGCTCTCCCCACACGGGAAGCCACCAAAGCAGAGCTGCTGCTGTGGGGCTGGGCGATGCGGAGAACTCGGAGGAGCCTTTGTCTGCTGTGTCTGTGCTGCCCTTGAGGCTTCTTTGGTTCCCAGAGGTGTATTATTCCTCTCTGTTGCGCAAAGTCTTTGCGCTGGTGTCTTTTTAGCGCCAAATAGTTTGATTCTCTTCTGGTCATGATCTGACCTCGTGGTCTGCAGAGTAGTTGCTGCCCTAGAGTGGGTTAGAGACAAGTGAGAGGGATGTGGCAAGAGGTGTTATTGCCAACTGCAACCAGTTCATATGCTGACATCTGCTGCTGTGGTATTTGCTTCCTTCCAGTCTCGACCAGCGTCTCAGGGGATGGTGCAAGAAGTGCGGGGGGAGGGTCTTCGCTGGAGACTCACAACACGGATCTCCTCCCACAGGAGAAGGTGATGCTGGGCAAGGCAAGGGATGCCATCCCTGTCCCGCTCCAGGGTACTGTGTCTGACCACGTGTCCCAGCAGGGTGCAAGGACCAACAGGGACTGCTCCCAGAATGGGGACTAGAGAATGGGTGGACAGAGGACGTGGGCGCGGTGGCACATGGGAAGCCAGGGCAAGCAGGTCCATGTGGTCATAGAATCACAGAATGGTTTGGGTTGGAAGGGATCTTACAGATCATCTTGCTCCAACCCACATGCCCTGGGCAGAGACACCTCCCCCCAGCTCAGGTTGCTCCAAGCCCCGTCCAACCTGGCCTTCAACACCTCCAGGGATGGGGCAGCCACAGCTTCTCGGGGCAGCCACAGCTTCTCGGGGCAACCTGCGCCAGGGGCTCACCGCCCGAACAGTCAAGAATTTCTTCCTAGTACCTTACCTAAATCTCCCCTCTTTCAGTTTCAAACCATTCCCCCTCATCCCATGGCTCCCCTCTCTGATCCAGAGTCCCTCCCCAGCCCTCCTGGAGCCCCTTTAGGCACTGGAAGGGGCTCTAAGGTCTCCCCGGAGCCTTCTCTTCTCCAGGCCGAACCCCCCCACCTCTCCCAGCCTCTCCTCCCAGCAGAGGGGCTCCAGCCCTCCCAGCATCTCCGGGGCCTCCTCTGGCCCCGCTCCAACAGCTCCGTGTCCTTCTGCTGTTGGGACCCCCTGAGCTGGAGGCAGCACTGCGGGGGGGTCTCCCCAGAGCACAGCGCAGCAGAGGGGCACAATCCCCCCCTCGCCCTGCTGGCCACGCTTCTTCTGATGCAGGCCGGGGTGCCAGGGGCTCACTGGGCTTCCAGCGCACATTGATGGCTCACGGTGAACTTCTCCTCCGCCAACAGCTCCAGGTCCTTCTCCTTAGGGCTAGTCTCCAGCCATTCGCCTCTCAGCCTGGATTGGTGCTTGGGATTGCCCCGACCCACGTGCAGGACCTTACACTTGGCCTGGTTGAACTTCATGAGGTTGGCAAGGGCCCACCTCTCCAGCCTGACCAGGTCCCTCTGGATGGCATCTCTTCCCTCTGGCGTGTTCACTGCGCCACACAGCTTGGTGTCGTTGGTCCATGGCCATGAGTCTGTGCCCCCTGGAGCAGGTAACCTGGCATCTCCGTAGCTGGAGAGTGACAGATGGCACCCATAATCTGCCCGCAGGGTGAGAAGCTTCTGCGACTGGAGAAGGAAATGGGTCACGTTGTTGGTTTGGAAACGGAATCGAAGCAGAAAGATGCAGTGATAAAAGATCTGCAGGATGAGATTGCAGCGATGGCCAAGACCCTGGCTCAGGCGGCAGCAAGGAACGAGGTAGAGCTGACCCAGAAGCTGCTCACCTTCGACCGGGAGCTGGGAGCCAAGACGGAGGAGATCCGAGCCTTGAGGGAACAGGTAACATGAATGCTTCTGTAGGCACTGAGCAGGGAAAATACCTCTCTGATACAGATGCCTGTTGAGTTTAACACCCAGTTTTTATGAGGAGTAGAGCTGGGAACTAAGGGAACCCAAGGGCATGGGTTTTTTTCCAGTTGTTGTATTTTGCACACATGTTTGCTTCCTGGGCAAGTTTCCCTTAAAGAAGCTGGGACTTAAATGTCCCACGTGTGTGGTAGGGTCTGTAATGCAGCGGTGGGGAGGGAGAGAGAAGCTTCACCAGCCTCTAGAGGGGAGAAAGGCACGCGTGACTGCCGGACCCCTGGGCTGCCCCTCGCCCCTCTTGCCGCGGGAGCGGGCTGCGTGGTTGGGTTTGCATGGGGAACACCCGTCCCGAAGGCAGCGCAGCCCCTTGGTGGCTGGAGAGAGGGCTGATAGTTGTCGTGTCCAGGGATACGTGAATGGCACACACCCGTGTGTGATGAAACCTCGGGAAATATCCTGGGGAGACGGTGACGGAATTCTCAGGAGTGTCTCCAGCATGACGAAAGGGTCGATCCGAGGTGTTGGTCCAATGCGAGGCATGCGGATCGGCAGCTGAGCATCTTTGCCAGCCCATCCCGGCCCCATCCTGCCCTCCCGTCTAATCCTGGGGGAGAAGGAGGTGGTGAAAGGCTTTGTGCCCGTCCTGCCTGTCTCTTGTGATGAGGAGCTTTTGATGAGCAGGTTCCTGGTGGAGAATAGGCGATATAATGTCGGGGTGCTGTCAGCATCGCTGCTGTCACGGCGCTGAGAGGAGACGATGCAAGGTGGCTGTCTTCCCAGCGGCTTTCCTTTCTCTGACAAAAGCCTCTTCCACCTGTGGGTTCGCTCTTCTATACCCTCCAGTAATTGCTCCCTGAAACTGGGCGTTAGAGCAGTGGGAAGCGGAGTTGTGCTGTCGGTGCGGCGCTTGATGTGCCGGAGTGGATAGCACAGGGTATTCCCCACCCCCATTTCCAGCAGGGACAGTAAAAACTGTCTTTGCGGCAGAAATGGGAACAGGAGTTATTAATGGCTTCATGTTTGTGAGTAATAACTGTGCGTGTTCCCGGAGAGGGCAATAGATCTGCCCTCTACCGCCTTAGCAGTGTCACCCAGCCCCAGCCACGGGTTCCCGGCGTGGGAGGCTTCTCCGTGCCCTTTTTAGTAGGATTTGAGAGTGAATGGGCAAAATGAATCAAAGATCACAGTACGCAACGCAGCGACTGCGGAGAGTTAGTCAAAGATGCTAAGGAGTAACCCCGTCGTAGCGTGACCTGGAGGCGCGAGATTTCCCTCTCCGAAGGGGGCTGTAAATAAGGTGAGAATTGATCCGGCGAGGCGTACGCGGGTGAATCTGTGTGTTGCAGATCAGCAGCCTGCAGAAAGGCTCGAGCCAGGTTTTCAGCCATTCCCTCTACGAAAGAGACCTGGAGATCGGAAGGCTGCGGAAAGAGAGCGAGAAGTTGAAGAGGGAACACGCGTTGGCCGCAGGTGGTGTATCTCTGGAGCGCCGCGCAGGGGCACGAAGCAGTTTGGGGCCACCTCGTGATAAGGAGTGAGCGCTGGGAAACCTGTCCAGGTTGTAGCGGCTCATCGAAATCCTCCTACCACTGTTTCTGCATCCCAAAGCTCTGCGGGAGTTGCAGGAGGTGTCTGACCTGACGAGTGCCCCTGGAGTGAGGGACAACGTGGGGACGGAAGGCAGGGAGTGACGGGATGGAGAATTTTGGGAGGTGGGAAAGGCTCAAATGCTGCCGGCAGAGCTCGGTCCACCACGGGCCACCAGCCTTTTCCCATGGCCTTTATCCCCGTGGTTCCAGGCATGAGGAATGTCATGTGTACACAAAATATTGGCTGTCATAACGTGTGCAGGGCAGCCAAACGGTTCAGCTGCATTGCGTTGGCCGAGATAAAGGAGCAGTATTGGTGCTTGGCGGGGAGGGAGGCGTCAGGGCCGGGGATCCGACATGGTAAGGCAGCAAAAACCGATCCGTAAGAGCCGCTCGTCTTCTGGGGAGCACGGGCTGCGAGGCCCCGAGGAACTCGTTAGCGATGCCGTCAGGGAGCGATGTCCAGCCAAAGGCTGAATCAGCCTGCTGAGCCCGACGGCTGTCAGAGAGGGAGGATGGCCGCTCAGCGGCTGGAGGGTTCTCGCAGGGGTGAGACCTGGTGGCCTCTCACCGGAGGTGTTTTTGGCAGGTCTGGTGGCGAGCCTGCGAAGGGAGGTTGTCGGCAAGGAGCAGCAAATGCAGCAACTCCGGCAAGACGTGGAAAAAGCGAAGAAGGAAAGCCGAGAAAAGGACAACCAGCTAGCAGTGGTGTCTGCCAAGGTTAACGTCCCTAACGAGGGGCTCAGTAATTTGCAGCCTCACGTATGGAGTAACGTGGGAAAGTGGGATGAGAAGGGCCACGCTTCTGCCTTTTAAGGAGTTGTCGGTGTGGCTGTTTGTTGGGGCCATTGTAACCAGAGGGTCCTGGTTGGGAGGCGCGGAGCCGTTCTGCGGGGATGCAGCGGGGACGGGGCTGCGGGGGTGTCTAGGTGCCGTGCCGTGCCCTGCCCGTGGAGCGGTGTCGCCTTCCCTGGCTGAATCCCCCTCCGTGTTCCGCATGCCCTGGATGGCTGCGGGCACAGTAGCTGTTTGTACGCACGAAACACTCGTGCCAAGATTTGAGGAGCCATGGAAACCCCGTCTTAGAATCATGGATTAGTTTAGGTTGGAAGGGACCTCTAAAAGCCATCTATTCCGAACCCCCAACACAAGCAGGAACATCTTCAACCAGATCAGGTTGCTCAGAGCCCCGTCCAACTTGACCTTGAACGTCTCCAGGGACGGGGCATCCACCACCTCTCTGGGCGACCTGTGCCAGTGCTGCCTCACCTCTCTCATCGCAATAAATGCCTTATATTTAGTCGAAATCTCCCCTCGTTGGGTTTAAAGCCATTACCCCTTGTCCTGTTGCAACAAGCCCCGCTGACAAGGTTGTCCCCATCTTCCTTATATGACTCTCTAAGTCTTCACGTGGCTCCCTGCAGCCCAGCCGGGTTTTTCCCGTAAGGAGAGCGGTTTGGGCAGCACACGCCGTTTCTCTGTGCTGGTAACTCCCCCCTCCACTGGCAGAGCTGCAGCAGCTGCATAATAAGCATAGAACAGGCACTGAGTTTTGGCCGGCTGATAAGTCGGCAGTCCTCCAGGAGATTTCAAGGATTCGCTGTGAATTTAAATTAGTGGAAAAGATGCGTGGGGCCTGTGGGGTGCAGGCAGAGGTCACCGCACTGGGCAGCCTGTACCGGGCCCGAGCATCCTCCCCGAGCAGCTCTCTGGAGAGAGGGATGGTGCGGATCAGCCCTTGAACCGGTGGAAAAGGGGAGATGTATGAGCGCTGGAGCCGCTGCGTGCGGGAGGGGGACTAGGTGTCCCGGGTGGGTGCCTGGTGGCACTTGGTGGCCCACGGCGCTGGTGTCGAGGCGGAGGACACGTCCCAGAGCATCCCTCTGTGGTTTTCTCCGCTCCGTGGATGCAGGCAGACCCGGGGGGAGGCAGGAGCTGGTGCACGCGGGAGAGGTACCGGGATGCTCGGGGCAGGCAGGAGGGGGTCGGGCTCTGAAACCCCGGGACTTTGAAATGCAGAACGGAAAGGCGCAGTCTGATGCAGTGATGAGTAACCTGGAAGCGTTACCATCCTGGTCAGGTTACCCTGGAGGGTTTTAAAAGGCATTTGTTTCCTTTGGTCCTTTCCCCCCATCCCTGTTATGCTTTTCTGAGGCCAGAGGAATCTCTCTTTGTTGGGTGCTCCCTCCAGATGTTTGTCCATCTATCAGCCCAGCAGTGCTTTAGTAAGGGCATGTCCAGGTGCAGAAACCCTCGTGCTCTCAGTGATGCGATGGCCCCGTCGTGGCGCTCCGCCACCCGTTAGGGATCTGAGCACGTAGCTGGGTTAGCGCTGAGGTACGCGGTGACATTTGCTGCAGAAATGATGGTATCTGCCCACCCTGATGAATTTTTTTTTCCTTGGTTGCCATTCATTCTAGTGCTCTAGAATTAAAGAGGAAACGAAGCACGAACTTGAAGAACGAGAAGCACTTGCGTGCCGAAATGTGAGTTTCAAGTCACGTGGGGTGAGGGAGCACAGGGGAGAGCAGCGACTGCAGGAATGCAGCGCGGAGAGAATAATTAACTGGACACATTAAGGGAATCGGTTTGAATCCGGGTCCTGGAATAGAAGGCGCCTGACGTACATAGGGAACTGGAGAAATGTAGTCCTGTAAAAATTCTAACAGTACAGTGCAATGCAGGAGAATGCTGTCAGACAAAAGAATGAAAATTTACTTCGAAGCCAATGTAACCCCAGTAAATATAGGTTAGAATAAAACGCTGAGGCTAATGATAGGGGATAGACTGGGAAAACGTATTGCTTATCGGTGAGAGTGCTCCAGAGAGGGAACGCGCAGCTCCTGCAGTGAGACCCCGCGCTGTGCCGGGACTCTTGCAGCGCATCCTGGAGCTGGAGCGCGACCTGGAGGGGCTGCGGGGGGAAGCCCAGAAGTATTGCGCCGAGCAGGAGAGCATCCGAAACCAGCTGGCCGAGAAAGCCAAGGTAAGCGGCCAGCTGTGGGACGCGCGGCGGGGACAGGCACGGTGGGGTACGGTGGGTGGCGGAGGCGTGGGGTGAGGGGTGGTAAGAGACATGCAGGCAGAGGGTCCAGATGTGCTGAGCTCTGCCGCAGAGCCTGGGGTGGAGAAGAAGGGACTGTCCGATGCAAGCGGCATGGTAGAGAGTCAAGGACGGATGGTGGTCCAGGGACCAAACCCGGGCAAAGAGCGGCATAAAGGGTCCGATGGTGCCAACCCCACTCTGCAAAACGATAGCCTGCTGCTATTTCAAAGCCGTCTTAGGGGTGGTTGGATGTGAATAGCGTGTGGTTGGGATAAAAGTGCTGATGGCATGATTTTCGGGTATGGCTTTGACATGCAAATGCTCTGGTCGTTGCAGGCGGAGGAGGAGCTGAAAGCAGCCTGTGCCAGGCAAGCGCTGCAGCTGCAGGAGATGGGGCGCAGGGAGCGCCTGCGGAGAGCCGAGGTGGGGCGGGCCAAGGAGCAGGTAGGGAGGTGGGAGCATCCACGGGGCGGGCAGAGTTGGAAGGGACCGTGAAGATCAGCCAGTTCCATCCTGCAGTCGGGGCCGGAGGCACCGAACCCTGGCACGGGGCTTAACTTGTCGTCGGGTGCAGTGTATCAGGATTTGTGTAGGCATCATAGAAGATGCAGTGACTTTAATAGGGTACAGAAATGCACTAAACGCTCTGTAGTCGCCGTGGTGCTGTCCGGGCTCCATGCAAACCCTCCTCCGTGCCCAGGTAATGCCGCTGCAGGCGGCTTTGGCAGAACAACAGCCCTTTGCAGAACGACACGTTGGTAGATCAGCAGGATGAAGGCGTGTTTTGCACAAGAAGGTCGCGCCTCCCTCCCCCCCTCCCCCCCTGCATCGCGGAGTTTTGTTAGCGTGAAGTTGTCGGGAACCCCAGTGAGAGGCAGAAAAAGCTGTGAGCTGTTAGATGACATGTCTCGAAAAGAGCCCCATTTGTGTTGTGCAGAGCGGTGGCAAAGGGCGACCGCAAACTTTTAAGGGCAGATGGAGGCTCTTTGGGTGTGCCACGTAGGTCAGCACAGGCAGAGCCGCGTGTGGCAGCCCTGGGAGGAGGCAGCATCAGGTGTGATACAGAAGCGTAAGGCACTAACCTCGTTGGGAACCTCTTCTCCTGTGGAGAGGCTGGGGGCGGCATCCCCGGCGCTCCCCAGCCTGCTCGGGCTGTTTGCAGGAGGGAATAGGAGTAATCCGTGGGAAATCTCCGCTGGAGCATGGGATGGAGCACCTGTCTGGCCCGGGCGGTCGGTGCTTGGCCATGGGTACCAGCCCTCCGCCATCGTAATCCTCCTGCAGCGGTAGAAGGGCAGCAGATGGTCAGGAGTGACATCGTCCTGGGGAGCCGACGGCCTCCCCTGCGCATGGTGCTGGTGACGGCACCGTCCACCTCGTAGGCAACGCAAGGGATGGGATTCACTGCTGGGGTGCGAGCCGTCAGGGTCCACGGAGGGGTGTCGGGGAACCCTGGTGAAGTGTCACGGTGAAGAAGGTGCGTGAGGTGAAGCGATGTGCTGAGGGGAGGGCAGGACCGTGCATGGGGCCTCAACGCCGGAGATGGTGGGTACCGGGACACCCTTTGTGTCAATGTGAGCAGGGTTGGGTAGAGCAGACAATGTCGATATAAATTCTCAGTGACTTTTGTTGTCCCGCATCGCTCTGTGTTGTAGCTGGAGTCCTTCAAAACCCGAGTGCTGCAAGTCTGTTCTCCAGCGGCAGCGGGAGTTGCGGGGACGGTTGTGACGGAGCAGCAGGTGAGTTGGGCTACCAGCGCATGGAGATGCTCGGTGCCTCCAAAGCCCAAATTGGCTCGAGTCGGCCACTGCAGAATGGCTGTGGCACCTGTTGCATGCACAGTAGTGCCGGTAGCAGCCAAGCTTCTCCAGATGGTAAGCCGTACAGCAGCTACCCCAGGTTGACGACACTGCTGCATAATATGAAGGAGACACGATCCTTTTTGTCCCTCAAAGCTTGGATGGAGCCAGTGGGCCACAACAGGGAGAAGCCCAGGAGTCTGACGTGGCTTGCAGCTTGCAGCGACGCTCAGTCATTGCTCGCTGAGACAATCCGTCGTTCCTCAGCAGGAAAATGGTGTTAATAGAGTGCCTTATTCTCCTCTTCCTTCGCATGCCTTTGCCAGGTGATAGAGAAGGTCCGGCAGATCTTGGGAGAAAGCCAACAAAGTCATGAGAGAGAGAAGCGGCTACAGGAGGAATTAAGCTCTCGGCTCTCGAAGGAGAAGAAGGTGTCCAAAAATGTCGAGCTGTTCAAGAAATCCCTGCATGCGCTCCAGGTCAGTCCTTAAAATACTGATGACCAACTGGCAGCCAGGAGATGAGCGGCGCAAGGCATTTTTTTGGCCTGAGGACAGGTCAAAAGATACAGTTGGGCACCCGCAGTAGCAGCGCGCAGTTCTCCAGATGTGCCGAGAGGCGAGCGTAGCCCCCAGAAGTGTGGGTTGGAAAGAAACGGGAGGTGTCGCAGAAGCAGATCCTCCCCTGGGCCTGCCAGGAGCCCTTCCCCCCAAAGACACAAACCCAAGAAGTGTCGTAGCGAAGCGTTCACGGGGTCGTAACTGGGAGGAGATGGCAGCTGGGGCTAACTGGTGCAGAGGATGAACCGTTGCTCGAGGGGTGGGCATGGCCGCAGCCTACTGTAGCCTACTGCACCGCTCTGAGGTGCTGGGGGAGCAGATACATCTCTGGGCTTTCTCAGAGATGCCACGTTACGTGCCAGGTCCCAGAGGCCTGCGAAGTGTGGAGGGTAGCTCGTTCACTGGTTGTGTCATCTCCAGGCTTGCCTGAGGAGCTCCTGCAGCAGCGAGAGCCTGCGAGAGGAGCTGGGGCGGCTGGAGGCGGCGTCCCTGGACCCCTCAGTCTCGGCCGTCACGGCGGCGGTGGTGGAAATGGCACGTGTTCCCCTGTCCTGGCTGGAGGGTGTGGAGCGGCTCCTGGCCAGCGCGGGGATGGACCCGCACACCTCCGGCAAAGGTCCGTGTCCCGCTGGGTGTCCGGGGGAACTCGCCTGCTCCAGGTGGGATGTCCTAGCTGGCCAGCCGCAGAGGAGAAAGCGCAGTGTGAGCCACCCCGTGGGGATGCTGCAAATATCGGGCAGTTTGGGCAACTAAGGAAGCTGTGGGCAGAAAACACGAGGAGGGGAGGGGGTGACAGGAGGGAGCAAGGTGGGCATGTCACAGCACCAGCCTTCCCCAGGCCAACCGCAGCCGGCAAGGTGCGAGGGGTCCTTACTGCGGGACCGGTGTCTGGGAGTGTTTCCAAGCGCGATGAAGGTCGAGGTGCTGATGGGACGCGAGCAGTACTCTGTATCGCGGCGGGGGTCCCTCCCGGCACCCCCGGTGCAGCGAGCCGTGATGGCAGGCAGGGAGCTGGTGACTTTGCTGGTTGTCTTTATCCCATCACGCTCAGGGATCGAGGCTGTCTCCCGGCGTCGGTGGGCTCGGGCAGTGTGTGTGCTCTTAATCCGTGCCCCCGCGACACCGGCCACTCCGTGTAGTCAGTGCCACACGTAGGACTCTGCGGGTTTCGTCTGTGGGATGCGATGTCTGTGTGTGCTGGACCTGATCTACTGACATAGCGGTGATTCAGTCAAAGTGGGTTGTGCCTCGGCGGCACATAGGGAATGTTTCTTGTCCACGCTTGTGGCCGTGGTGCTGTCTGTGATCTGAGCCCCGTGCTTTGAGGTAGCAAAGCCCTTTGTCTTTGCGTTTCCTCCGCAACCCCTGCCGTGGAGCGGCAGAGGAGTTGTGGCGTGGAGGTCGCCGGAAACACGGTTTGATGAAGGGTGCGTGGAGAGCGAAGCGCAGGTGTGTGTGTCAGAGCATCGCGTGTTGTGGAGTGTCGCTGCAGAGGAGTAGTCGCTGTCACAGCAGCGTAGGAGGGGGAGCGTCGCTCTCCCGGCAGCGTTGAGCATTGCACAGGGGTGCAGGATGCGCCGGGTGCTGCGGCGTCGGCAAGGGCGCAGGAGGAGCTGCCGGGCTGCCGCGGTTAGCGGAGTGGTATTTATAGCACCAGGAACATCGTGCAGCAGCGAGCCGTCCTCGGCTCTTGGCGAAGTGTCGGGCTTAGAGAAGACAGGGTGACACAGCGAAAAGGGTGACAGTGTGCGACAAGGCAAGCAGGTCTCCTGGTGGGAACGGGCAGCTGGGCTGTGTGCGCAGGCAGGCGATGCCTCAGCAAGAGCAGCCATCTCCCAGGGGTGGGAACGTGCCGTGGTTCCAGCGAGCACGGAGAGGAAGCCCTTAGGAGCCTTTCCGAGGGGATCTCGGAGCCTGAATCTGGGAGCCAGAGGCTAGTGAGGGTCTCCAGGCTAGGGAGGGTCAGCGGGAGTGAGGCAGGACCGTTGCCCGTGGGTCTCTCCTTCCCCGATGACCAACACCATCCCATCCACTGCCCCAGCCTGGGAGGACAACCCACATCGAGAGTGTTTTCTGGGTATGCCAACTCGCGTGGGGGGATGACAGCGTGGGAAGATGGCGTCGGTCCCTTCTCCTCCCTGCTGCCTGTGGAGGAACGTGGACCCCCACCATCGGGCGAAGGGGGTGAGGGCCGGGGATGAAGGTCAGCAGTGGCCAAAGCGAGCTTGGCAAGGAGGCATGTGGCGTCGCCAGGCCTCAGAGGGTGCTGCAGGTGGTCTACGTGGGCTGTGCGAGCAGCACGTACAGCGGGACGCCGTTGGTTTTTGCAGGGCTGTTGGCTGCTCTCGGGACATTGGTGGAAGGCAGTCGGGAAACCGCGCAGAGGAATGAGATGTTACAGGTGTGGAACTGGGGCTGTATGTAAACCGAGGTCACTGGGGACCTTTCTACCGGTGAACGCGGCGGCAGTCCTAGGTGGAGCCGGGGTGGGACCCGGACTGGGAATGAACTGCAGCAGAGGGGTCCGCAGTCATCGCAGGGCAACGGGGAAGATGGAACGCGCTCTCAGCGTGTCGGTGGCCGTATCCCGAACGCGGTGAGGGTGGAGGGGGTATCTTTGGGGTGAAGTGTTTGTACCCAGGGTGATTATGTCTTGCCTTGTTGCTAACACAGTTCCTTTTACTCCTGGGTGTCTGCTGTCTCCCCGTAGGCCCAATTAGAGAGGGTCCGGGAGGCGCAGGTGGCTCTGCTGCAGGAGCACGGGAAGGAGCTGGAAGAGAAACACGAGCGAGACCTACAGATAAAAATCCAGCAAGTGATGTTGGAAAAGGACAAGGAGAGCAAAGAGGTATGGCAGCACGGTTGTTTTTATAGGGAGAGGAGTGTTAGGCAGGAAAAATGGGGCCCTGTAATAGCGATGTCCAGTGAGAGGCAGAAGTCTGTAGCCCCGAAATGGCGAGGAGCGTGGTCACAGCAACCTGGATATCAGCTGTCCCTCTGGTATTGACGAGGGTGAATGGGACTCCCCAAATTAACCATGGTGGAACCGGGAAGCACCTGGGTAACGCTGGGATGCAGTGCTGCGGGTCGATGCCGGGGAGAAAGCTGTAAGCATGGAGCATCGTCGGGACAGGTGAGCGCAGGAAGACATTGCAGTGGTGGTAGTGAAGTTGAACGCAGGCGCAGGTAGAATTCCTCCTGAGCCTTTTTCTCCTTCCTTTCCCCATGCTGAACCCCCTTCAGGTGTGTTTTGGGTGGGAAAGTATCTCCCCTGTGGAGCAGGGGGGGTGGCTGCCTGGTGGGATCTCGCGGGGTCACCCTCTGTCCTGGGGAAGGCCAGGTCATCGAGCCGATGGTGCTCGAGTAGGACATACTGGAAGTCAAGGTGTGAACTGGTGTTCTGCGGTGCCTCTATAGCCATTCATGTTGTGTGGTGGTGTCATGGTGACAGTCGTGGTGGCCACAGGAGACGGTTCCTAGCGTGCCTCTGTGTCTGTCGCTTTGGGAATGGTTGTTTCCCGGTCCCGGGTCGTCGAAGGAGCCGGGTGAGGAGCAGCGAAGCAGCTCCTCCTTGCTCTCTCCGCTGTACCTTTCCCCAGGTTTTCTTCTCCCATCTCTCATGGAGTCGCCTCATGTCCTGCCATGCTTTTCTCCCGTAACGTGCCGCTGCTGTGGAGCAGTGACCCTCCTGGTGGCTTTCCTCATTGGAGCTGATGTCTCTTGCCAAACGAGCGTGTTTTTTCCTGTTCTGAAACCGTGGGCTGTTAATTGTGTTAATTGTGGTCAACATGGATTTACCAAGGGTAAATCGTGCTTGACCAATCTGATAGCTTTCTATGATGTTATAACTGGTTGGCTGGATGAGGGGAAAGTCGTGGATGTCATTTACCTTGACTTTAGCAAGGCTTTTGACACTGTCTCCCATGACATCCTCATTAGGAAGCTGAGGAAGTATGGGCTAGATGAGGTGACAGTGAGGTGGATTGAGAGTTGGCTGCGGGACAGGACTCAGAGGGTTGTGATCAGCGGCACAGAGTCTAGTTGGAGGCCTGTAACCAGTGGTGTCCCCCAGGGGTCAATACTTGGTCCTATTTTGTTTAATATATTCATTAATGACCTGGATGAGGGGACAGAGTGTATCCTCAGCAAGTTTGCTGATGATACCAAACTGGGTGGGGTGGCTGACACCCCAGAGGGCTGTGCTGCCATCCAGCGTGACCTGGACAGGCTGGAGAGCTGGGCAGAGAAGAACCTAATGAGGTTCAACAAAACCAAGTGCAAGGTCCTGCACCTGGGGAGGAAGAATGCTAGGCACCAGTATAGGTTAGGGGCGGACCTGCTGGGAGATAGCTTGGAGGAGAAGGATCTGGGGGTTGTGGTAGACAGTAAATTATCCATGGCCCAGCAATGTGCCCTTGTCGCCAAAAAGGCCAATGGAATCCTGGGCTGCATAGGGAAGAGTGTGGCCAGTAGGTCGAGGGAGGTCATTCTCCCCCTCTACTCGGCACTGGTGAGGCCACAACTGGAATACTGTGTCCAGTTTTGGGCTCCCCAGTTCAAGAGGGACAGGGAACTGCTGGAGCGAGTCCAGCGAAGGGCAACTAAGATGATTAAGGGCTTGGAGCACCTCCCTTATGAGGAAAGGCTGAGAGAGCTGGGACTCTTTAGCCTGGAGAAGAGAAGGCTGAGGGGAGACCTTATTATGGCATACAAGTATCTAAAGGGTGGGCTGAAGGAGGATGGAGCCAGGCTCTTTTCAATGGTTCCAAGTAACAGGACGAGGGGCAATGGGCACAAGTTAGAACACAGGAAGTTCCGTTCAAATACACGGAAACACTTCTTTACGGTGAGGGTGGCAGAGCACCGGCACAGGCTGCCCAGGGAGGTCGTGGAGTCCCCTTCCCTGGAGATTTTCAAGACCCGCCTGGATGCAGTCCTGAGTAATGTGCTCTGGGCAATCCTGCTTTAGCAGGGGAGTTGGACTAGATGATCTCTAGAGGTCCCTTCCAACTCTGATAATTCTGTGATTCTGTAATTCTCAGGTTCTGGAGAGCGCTGTTGCCCGCGAGAAGGACAAGTGCAAGCAGTCAGTGGAGGAAGAACAGAAGAAGATCCGAGACCTGGAGAACCACCTGAGAAGCTTGACTGAGGTCAGTGGCACGCGCTGGAGGTAAAGCAGCGCTGCTTACACCTGGGATAGATAAAGAAATAGAGCTGAAAGTGCCCTGCGTAGCACGGTGGCCCATTTGGTCATGGGCTGTCCATGGTCCGTGGCGGGTGGTTTTTCCCTCAAACACACAGAGATGCTTATCTGCAGAGAGAAAAGGTGGATTTTTGCAAGCTGGGCAACTGCCCAATTACTGCCAACGTCCTTATGTAGGTGATGGAAAGGCAGTCTAAGGAGCAGGAGGATTCCGAGGGCAAACTGAGAGAAGCCGTGCACAACCTGGAGGAAGCCGCAACGCGAGAGGTAGCTCCAACGACCCTTGCGTGCACGCGGGGGACGTGGCGTAGACGCGGTTTCTGTGAAGAAGGCTTTTCCGGTCCCTGCGGAGGAGGGGGCAGAGCACTGCAGCCTCCCTCCCTCCCCGAAATCCATCCCTTCCCTCCCTCCTCCTGGCTGCCAGCCGGGAGAGGTGATGCGGAGGACGGTCCCGGAGGAAAACACGGGCGGAAGCTTCCAACCGAGGTCACACATCTTGTTTCCTAGATGACGTTACGGCAGCGGGTACTCACGCAAGACGAGCAGCTCAAAGCCATTCGGGAGGAGAATGAGTTGCAGAGGCAGAAACTGCAGGAAGAAGTAGTGGAATATAAAGAGCAAAGCAAGCAGCATTCTCTGACCATTGTGGCTTTGGAGGAGAGGCTGCTGGAGGCTGAGCAGCGGCAGAAGACACTGGAGGAGGAAAAGGCAGCGCTAGCGGAAAAAATGGAAGGTAGGTAAGGGTTGCAGGGGGTGAGTCTGTACTGGGAACCTCCTCAGTTAACGTGAAAGTTGTATAGAGGTGGAGGAGACCGCGTGCTCCTATGGGAAGCAATGTGTAAGATGTAGGTTTGAGGTTGGCCTGAATGCAGGATGGGGCCCGAGAGTCCCTGGAGAAGCTGATTCGTAGGGAGTTGCGGTATATTGTTTGGTGGCTTTGGGAACTGCCCGTAGGGTGCTGCGGTCATAGGCAAGGCTTTCCCATGGCAGAACGGCTCTTTGCTCTCTAAAGCGATGGGTCGGGAGCACTTCGGGCTGCACCCGAGCCGAAGTGATCCCGAGCGTGGAAGGAGGCAAGGGACCGTCTAAGCACTGGTGGAACTGTTGTTCCAAAGTGGGGTCGTGTCCCCGGAGTGCAAGACAGCAATGTACACAGAACTGGCGCCCAGGAGATGCGGGTTTCCAAAAAAGGGGGTGCTGAGTCTTCAAAGCTGTCGTGAAGGAAAGGATGGATGTAGCAGAAGCAAGAATGCAATGCGTACGCAAGGTACAGGAGCAAGTTTGTCTTTGTGATTGTGTCCTGTAGGATTTCAGGGCGAAGCTCGCAGGTCCACGTCGGGAGCCTCGCCGGAGGTGTGTCCTGGTGCAGCGTCGCACGGCTGTCTGAGGTAAGGAGCACGTGCTGATGGTGGTCTGGTTCAGAGGGGCTTGGAGAAGAGCAGCGCTTGCTCGGAGAGCTTTAGGAACTGCAACGGGCTGACTGCATCTGGTCCCGAGATCTTTTTTGGTCTGTGATGGTGAAGAGAGTCCTTTTGCGAGGCTGAGAAGGGCTTAGGTGCATAGAGGGTCAAAGTGATGCCGAACAGAGTGGGAGCGATCTGCTGACCCATCCGGAGGGCTCCAGGCGAGAGGGAGCGAGGCAGCCAGTCCCAGTGGCGCAGCCACTAGATGCAGGACTAGATGATCTCCGGAGGTCCCTTCTAACCCCGACCATTCTGTGATTCTGCATGAACCTAGGGCAGCAAAAGGCAGCTGAACAAGTGACGTGTATGTGTAAATCATGAGATGGAGCTCAGGAAGGCGTGTGCAGGCTCCGTGAAACGAGTCTTCCTAATGAGCCGCGCGAGCTGCAATGATCTTTCCTAGGAAATTTAGGGAGGAGCTGGCAGCGGCGCAGGGCGCGCTCCTGTCCAAGGAGGCCGTCATCGCCGGACTAACCAAAGAGCTGTTGGAGACCAGAGCCAGGATGTCAGACATGAGAGGTGGGTGAAGCGTACGGCGTGGTTTCCTTATTCCCATCCCTCCTCAGAGCAGTATCAAGGGTGGTGGGTACTAGTGGTCGCACGCAGATGACGTGAAGTAGGTGTCCCCATCCTAAAGAAAGTGGTGTTGCCCTGCTCGGGGCAAAGCAGGCGGTCCATTGACTTCGCGTGGGGGAGTTCCTCCCGGTCCTTGGCCAAGCGATAGCAGTGATGGTGAGTGAGGGTAACCAGATGGAGATTGGGTGGATGAAACGGAGGTCATCTTTCTCAAAGTCCTACTGGTGGGCTCCTTGGAGCCAAAGGTATCCTAGGGACGTAGACTGGGAGAGCCGTGCCTGGGATTCCTCAGCGGGGAAGGTTGTGCTTTCGGGGGGGGGGGGGGGGCTTTCTGGGGGCATCCAGCAGAGCAGGCAGAAATGAGGCTGAGACGGAAAACGAAGGGATGTGCGTGAGTCACTCTGGTTGCGCGTACCAGTGCAACATGAGCGTGGGGACAGAGCCTACGAGGAAGGGAAGAAGGTAAAAGTGTGCAAGTCAGGAAAATCTGGTGACCCGGTTCTTATCCGAATTGAAGGAAAATGGCTGTCACAAGTGGTGAGTGTGGCGTATGCCCATACGGAGAGTGGCATTGCACTGTGCTTTAGTGAAGCGAGCTCTGTTGGCACGGCCTGGGATCCGAGGGCTGCTATGGAGGGCAGGGCAAGGGTCTGTGGGGACTAAGTCCGTCTGGGCCAGCAGCCCCCGCAAGGGTGTGGTGGGAGAAGGGGACGCACCCGTAAGAGCAGCGGATCCCCCCGGGCTGGGTGAGGAGGCAGCCAGGAACCCAGGAAGGTGTTGTGTGCCCAGGGGAGCTGAGCGAGGAGCAGAAGGTGGAACTGGAGCGGCAGCTGAGCCGGGTGAAACGCCAAGAGGGGGAACTGAACCTGCTCAGAGAGAAGCTCTCCCAGATGTCCGACCTGGTGGAGAAGAAGGATCGAGCCCTGGAAGCAGCAGCGGAGGAGTTAAGGTACAGAGCACCGCGACCTGATGCTTTGCCCAAGCTGCTGTGTAGCTTGCCAGCAGCTGGTGGCGTTGAGGTGTCCCCCCAAGGGCAAAAGGGATGGCTGAGAGGAGCAGAACTGAGCTCAGCGATGTTGTTTGGATGGAAGTGCCACACGTACTGAAGCGCGGGGGGGTTTAGTGGAGCTCATGCCAGGGGACGTGTAACTAAGTCACTTGTAACTAAGTGAATGTTCCCACCCACGCCGTGGTAGTCATCGATGGGTGCTCAGGGCGCCGCTCTCCGCAAGCTGTTTGGGCGACCTTCATCCCACACGGTGTCCCGCAACGGGCTGGTCTCTTGGCTCAGGCAAGCCCAAGCCCACTGCCGAGCGCTGACGGATGCCACCCGAGAGACCACGAAGGATGCCGATCCCGAGAAGGATGCTCCTGGGACGCCAGTGCAGGCTGGTGAAGTCTCCAAGGGGGTAAGTCCGCAGAGAGGCCGGCAAGGTCTGACTTTGGGGAGAGTATCGATGACGCACACGTGTTTCTCGGCATCGTGGCAAGTCCCCGCAATGGCCAACCGAGCCTTGCGGCTGCTCCGAGCTGGCCGAAGGCGGGAGTGCCGACGGTGCTGCCGCGCAGCCATTGCTGCTGGAGGACGAGGTGATGTTTGTAGGGCACGTTGGAAGCGTGTGTGCTAATGGCTGCGATGATTGCCAATTAGAGGGGATAGCGCTGTACGGGAAGACCGGTGAGCATTGCCTCCTTTTCCCAACCGTGCAGGCTCTATTGGCGACACAGAAGCAGTTTCAGGGGCGAACGTGGGGGAGTAGGGGTAGCTTGTTGCTCGGGACAGGAATAAAGTTGCTTTTTTCTCCTCTGCTGAGTCCCCCGTTGAGTTCCCTGGCGCTAGAAGAGGGAAGAACTCAAAGGTGGTGGCGGTGGCGGCAGCAGATGGAGGGACCGTAGGAATGGTACACCCTGTACCGCAGCCGTGGCAGACAGCGTGCCAGCGCGAGAGGCTGGATGTGTGGGGGCCAGGCGGTGACTCACAGCCAGATGACGAGCGGGAGGTATCGCCCGTCCTGTTCGGCACGTTGCCACGGGGAGGGGATGCGTCGAGCCCAGCCAAAGCCGCGGCTGGGGAGCAAACCGCCCCTCGCCGAGCAGTGCCGCGGGGCCGTGGCGGCCGGACCCGGGCAGGCAGGTCGCAGGCAACAGTAGCCGTGTGCAGGGCGCGATGATGTGCGTGCTGCGTCCCAGATTTTTGGATGTTTGTCATAATGCGGCAAGCTGGATGAGGCCGGAATAGGGAAACGCATGTGTCTGTGAGCACGGGTGTACTTCAAAAGAGAATAATGCATGAGATCATGTATAGATGCAGGCCACCCAGTGCATCGGTGTTTGCGCGTAGAAAATGGCCTCAAGTTGTGCCTGGGGAGGTTTAGGATGGAGAACAGGAAAATCGTCTGCACCGAAAGGGTTGTCAAGCACTGGAACAGGCTGCCGGGGGAAGTGGTGGAATCTCCATCCACGTGGGTAGTTAAAAGACAGGTGGACGTGAGGCTGAGGGAGGTGGTTTAGTGGTGGCCTTGGCAATGCTGGGTTTGTGGTGGAACTCGATGATCGTAAAGGTCCTTTCCGACCCAGACATATCTGTGATTGTACGAAAGCAGTAAATTCTCGGCGGTGGCACAACGTGCAAGAGGAAAATGTGGACGTGGCCGTTTGAAGCCACGCACCGTCCCTCTCCCAGCTCCCCGGAGCATCTGCAGGGCTTCTGTTCTCACTGGAGTATGAAAGGGGTCTCTGATGCTGCTCTTCCACTCCCCCAAATCCATGGAGAGCGTGTAGGGTGAGGTGCTTGTGTGCTTGCGCTCTTGGCATAGACCAAGGCTGTGGTGAAGCCAGGTGCAAGCTGAGCTCGAGTGGAGGCAGATTCAGAGTAGGTGAGAACCGACCGGGCTGCTTCTTCCAGGAGCCGGCGTTGGACTTGGCCGACCTCGGCGCGAAATGCCGGGGCCTCAGGCACAAGGAGACGATCCGGCGCCAAAAAGAAGGCTTGGCCGAGCTGCGGGAGAGAATAAAGGTGCTGGAGAAGAGGCAGTCCTCAGGTAAGCGTGGCTGCCGCTAGAGAGGGAAGATGCGTCCACGTGCCGTCGGCAGAGCCCAGGGCCTGCGCCGGCGGAGCATGGGATGCCGGGCAAGGTGCAGTGGGCTGTGGTGGGGCTCGGGCTCTGCTCTCGCGCAGTCGTCTCTCCCGTGCACAGACGGTGATGAGTGCAGGTGATAGGGAATCATCTCGGAAGAAGCCGCAGCGCCGCCGGAGGCTGTAGAAAGGCACTTGGTGTCATGTGCTGGCACCAAGTGCGAGTAAGTGTCTATGTGGGAGGAGTTTGGCACAGCCTCCGTGCACGGTGGCTCCGGCACTCTCCTCAGTGCAAGAGAGAGCAGCTGGCACCTAAAGGACCCGAGCCGTGGGTGCCGTGGTCTTGCGGAGCCTGGCGGGTGCTGTACGCTGTGAGAATCTTCTGCTCGCCCAAACTCGCTCTCTTTTGGTTCTTTCCCATCGTGCACATCCCCGTATGGAGGGCAGTATGGGAAAGCAGTGCCGTCTCTGGGAGAGGCTGCAAGTAGAGTAGCAGTTTGGGGAGCAATCCTTGAGTCGCCATCTGAAAACTAGCGTTGCCATCCTACGTACGTGTAGTGAAAGCAATGGCCAGGCACTGGGCTAGCGGTGTCTTCAGGGAAGGCTGGTGTAGGTGTAACTCCGTAGCCTGTGCGTCTCTCCGTGCACGGTCTCCGTAAGGGGAAACCTGGTGAGCATCAAAGCGTTTGTGGTATGAAGCCGCAGGATGTCATACGGAGAGTGGAATGGCTCGGTGGGTGTTTGTTTGCCTCCAGCTGTCACGAAGAGGGCTTCGGAGCCGCTGGTGGTCCTGGCGAAAGACTTACCGGAGGAAATAGTCCAGAAAACAGGTCTTGAGAAGGAACGTGCCCCCGTGCTGGGAAGAAAACCAAAGGCTGGCGAGGTAAGAAGGCAGTTAGGGGTTCACGGTGCTCGTGGCTTCGTGGGAAAAGCATTCCCTGGAACGGGAAGAATTAGGCACTGAGCTATGTCAAAGAAGCAGCCAGGGGGAGAGGGGGAGATGTGTAATCACGCGGTGTGTGAGGTGCAGCCCAGAGGAAGGCAGCGCACGCAGAGGGGGGTCGCAGCTCTGGTCGGGAGCAGCACGTTGCGCAGCACGGGGGGCGCAGGGATGCAGCGGGGTGGGAGGCTTTGGACGGCAGTAGCGCCAGGGTGGGCTCAACCCAAAGCCGGGCGATCTGTGGGCTCCGTTGGTCTTTCCCCTGTCTTGGGCAGGTTCCCGGCCACGTTCCTGACGGGGGCTCGTACGGGGCAGCGTGCTCGGAGATGGATGACGTGACAGACCTCGGTGAGCAGATGGTACGTCAGCGATAGACCTGTTAAAACGGCACCTGGCGCTCGTGGAGGGTAGCTCATTGTCAAACATGTGCGGAAGTAAGGGATGGGCATCAGGGCTTTGGAGGAACGTGGTCAAGGAAGAACTACGTATGGCAGGACCCAGGGCATGCCGGGCGTCTGCCGGGGCGTCCTGGGACACCAGGAGATGCAGAGGTGCATCCTTATCCCCTTTCCGCCCAAGGGCCGTGGGGATGTTCCCTTGGGCAGTCAGGGATGAGCCCCAAGGAGAGGTAGGGTTGGACAGAGACCGTCACCGAGTGCCACGCCGGCTAAACAGTGCCAGAGAGGCTGCGGAGGGATGGAGGGGGCTGCCGGAGGAGGTTTGCGTTGGTAGCGCAGAGGGCGGGTTGTGGAAGCGGGTCTCTTCCCTTGGGAAAGGGCAGGAAAATGGGCAGCAGGGGAAAAGGGCCATCCCGGAAAAGGGGAAATCCGGCCCCAAGGAGTCGCGCGGCTGGGAGCGGGACGCCAGCTGTGAAAGGGGCTGGGGTGCGCGGGTGAACCCCGTCCGGCCGTATTCGTAGGAGCGCTGAGAGAAGCTCGCCCGGGGAAAGCACACGTGGAAATGAAACAAAGGGGAAGGCGCGCAGCAGTTTCCGTGTGACATTTTCATCTCCTCAGGAGAGCAGCATGAAAGCAGATGGCTGAGCGGTGTGCTGTAATGTGGCAGAGGAATTGGCAGGCCTAGTAAATAATGCATTCCCGGGTCTGCCTACAGTATCTTGACGTGATTGGTGCTCTGGGAAGCCTGATGAAGGTGAAGGAGCTGTCAGGAGTGCAGTCTCTGAAGCACCTTCCGCAGGAGGAGCGGGAACAAGCGGTAGTGCAGAGACGGAAGGACCTGGAGCTGCTGTACGAGAAGATCAGAAGCCTCAAGAGTCGCCTGGAGAGGAAAGAAGAAGTGGTGAAAGAGTACGAGGCCAGCGTGGAGCAGCTCAGGTACCGCAAGGCAAGGTGGCTGTCCGGGGCCACGGGTCCGAGTGAGACCGAGTCCCGGGATGCGAAGCGATGGGGAGCTCGGGGCGAGGAGCGGGGCCGCCCCTTGCCAGGTTGTGCATCTGTCGGGGACCGGTCAGGTTGTGGCCGTGGTGTACACGTGAAATCTTAGGAGAAACGGAGACCTTTGCAGGGCCCTACACGGGTAAGCAGTGGCAGAGGCGGGGAGACCTTGGCAGAGTCCCCTGTCCGGGGTGGCCGGACCCTGGCACGGCGGTGACATTGGCGTGGAAAGGACAGCGCCAGCAGGACCGTGGGAAGGGCTGGCCCAAGACCGAAGGGTGTGCTCCCGCTCCACGAGCTGTGGCGCCAGGTTGGGCGGTGGCGAGCGGGGAGGAACCCGTGGTGGTGCAAGCCCTGCCACCGCTCGCCGCACGAATGCGGAAGTTTAGTTGCCCAAAAGCACCGGAAAAAGCGGTGTTGAAAGATATTTCAGAGCTGGTGTCGACATGCCATCCTATTCACAGCAGGCAAGAGGTTTAACGGCAATCCCCAAGCCAGCAGGGCGGACACGGTTCCCCCAAAGGCCCTCGCCGGGCCCATCTGCTGAGCGCCCGGGGAGATGGGGTGGGGGCACCCTCGGAGAGGCGGCATCTTGGTCCCAGAAAGGAAGAGGTGTTGTCACGGCGTAAGGAATCGGAGCAGGGAAGACACTTGCTGAAACACGTGCGGGTCCTCGCGAGGCGTTAGTGCCTCTGATGTCCTGCAGTGTCACCCCGCGGCGTGGGGGCTGCGAGGAGGGACGCAAGCGCCACGTGGTTCTGCTCGGGAGCCGTCTCTCCCGGGCAGAGCCCAGCGGGAGGTCGATGTGTTGACAGACCCCCCCACACACACTCCCCCCCCTCCTGTTTCGGGCAGGCTGAAGGAAGCATCCCTGCGAAGGTGCCAGGAGGAGATGTCCAAACTAGAAGATGAAGCCTACAGGCAGGCAGAAGAGAAGGCTCTGCTGAAAGAGGCTCTGGAGAGGACGCAGCTCCAGCTGAGCCAGGAGAAGAGGCTGCTGCGAGCGGCCAAAGCGCACAAGGTGAGAAGGCGGAAGCCCACGAGGACACCTGGAGCACCAGGAGCCAAACGTGCCCGTGCCCCAGTGTTCCAAGGCAGGTCCCAGTGGTCCGCAGGCGCCTCCGAGTGGAGTGAGGCGCCGCAGGACGTGTCTGCCCCGAGGGTGGGGGGAAGGCACAGGGGATGCACGGCACAGCCGGAGCGCTCGGCTGTTGGGAAGATGCCCGAGGCAGGTCCTGCAAGCGGAAGGAAGGTGACTCCTCGTGCGTCCCAGGGCCTTGCAGAGCACAAGGCGGAGGAGGGACCTCCAGGCTGTGCCCGTTCCCCAGAAGACAGGGTTGGGAAGGCGCGGACGCCCTCCAGGCACTTGGTGGCACACAGCGGAGGCGAGGCGAGGGGGGCCGAGCGAGCGAGAAGGCTGTCGCCGCTGCTGCAGCAAACCTCTCTCCTCGCCGGTGCAGACGTGCGGTTTTGCTCCGAGGTGGTCGCTCAGGTGGGGTTTGGGAAGTGAAGGGCCGGGGTGGTGGTGAGCGATCTCGGGGCGCAGCAGCGGGGTGTAAGTTGGAAGGGCGATGGTGGCTCTGGGGCTGCATCTCCTACGTGGGGCACCTCCGTGGCATCTCCGCCACAGCCAGAGAGGCGAAGCAGCCCAGCACGGAGTGTCGGCAGAAGCTGCGAGCACCGTGCAGGGCACTTCCCCAGCTTTGGTGATGGGTTAGGGCCACGTGGTGGGTTTGGTGCAGTGTTCTGGCTGCCGAGATGCGCTGTGTCCTGCGGCGGGGCAGATGCCAGGCGAAGAGCTGGGAGCTTCAAGTGCCACCCAACTGCAGTCTGTCTGTCCTGAGAGGCTGGGCGTCCCGCGGCCCCGCTGCACAGCCAGGCTCAGCTCAGGGCGATGCGTGCATTGGCAGCTCCATTGATGGGTTTGGGCTACGTAGGGCGAGGGAGAAGGGGAAGTCGTGCTTGTCCCGCAGGCGGTGTGAAGGCCTTGCCGAGCGCTCGCGGGCAAACGTGGTGTTCGATGTCTCTCTGTCCTGCAGCCTGGAGCCAAGAAGCCTTTCTGCGCGGGAAAGCTGAAGGCCAAAGAGCCCGCAGCAGAAGCCCTCGAGATGGGAAGCACGTAGGGGTGGTTGCACATGAGCTTCGGCTTGGCGAAGGTCTGCGGTAGGATCGGGTCGTCGCACTGTGGACTCTCATGTTGGACGTGGTACGAGGTGTGGGTGCGTTGTGAGGAGACCCCGGTGGCATCCCGAAGTTCCCGGGCACACTGATGTCACTGCATGGTGTGTAGGACCTTATTTTTTCCGCAGTACACGTCCCATGTGGTGTGGTGGGGTGTGCCTGCAATAGAAAAGGTGATGTGGATACAGCCCAGTGTATACGCGTGTGTGTGTGTATATATATATATATACGTATCCAGAGATGTGTGAATACAGCCCAGTGTATACAGTACACGTGTGAAGTCAACGGAGTGGGGTCTGTCCCGTCCCAGCTGAAGTGGCCTTGAGCACGCGAAGCCAGGCTGGGTTGCGTTGTCCCTTGCACTCGTGATTCCCGTGTCCTCCGGTCCCCGTGGCCTCACGGGTGAGCGGGAGCACAAGGCACGAAGCCGTATGGAAACATAACACCCCAGGAAGGCGGGAGCGCGGCGCTGACCGGAGCGGAGGCGAGGTGCCCGGTGGTGACGGGAAGAGAAGAAGAAGAGCCGCGTCGGCCGCGCTGGTTTGTGACGGCAGCAGCGCGAGAACGAGCCCAGGGAGACCAGAGCCGAGTCCGGGTTGGTTGCGATGGAGCAACGGCACATTGTTGCTGTTGAACGCACTCCTGCTGCCACTGCATGCGTTCGCAAGGGTGAGAGCAGACCTTGGTGTGGGGGGAGCAGCGGCAATTTGGGGGGGGTGTGGGGTGTGTGTCTCTGTGGGGAACGGGCAGCACCAGCGCACATCGCCCTTGCAGCCGCTCTGCCGTTGCATCGCTGGGAGCAGTACAGGCCGAGGCCTCTGCAGATCCTTTCAGCTGAGGATAATTTGGATGAGAGGAAAGCCTCGGGGGGTTTTGGTGGTTTTTTTTTTGTGTTTGTTTTGTGTGGTGTTTTTTTTTTGTTGTTTTTTATTTTTTTTTTTTTTTTTTATCAGGATAAAAAGCTCTGAAAGCCGCAAGCTGCGGCTTGCTGACGCAGGAGCCACATCGTGGTGTCCGGCAGTGCCTCCCCAGGGCGGCGTAATGGTCGATGCCAAATTTTTGGTAGGGTCAGTGGGGGCAGGTGGCTGTGCCACCGATGCCGGCGGGGCTGTGGCGACGGACCTGGCCTGTGCATTCCCCCCCTAGATGTGCAGTGAGCTTGGCCCGGGCTCATTTTGGGGCAAGGCATGACCTTTGTAGGCCTGCGTTAAGCGGAAGGCTGTGCCGCCAGCCTGTCCGGCCGAGCTGGGAGCATCACCTGCGGGTTTATCCCACGATTTAGGGCTGGGCGAGGTGATGTTTGGCCTCTCCATCCCACCGTTGCCCCAAATGCTCGGTCATTAAGGGATGGAGCGCAGGTGTCTGTAGGGGCACCTGGGGCCGCTCAAGCCCCTTTCCCTCCCTCGATCCTAAGGGTTGGCACCTGCATCCTGGGAGATGCCACTGGTGGATGGGAGCGGGGCGGCGAGTGGTACCCGCCGGTGGAGACGGTGATGGGCTGATGGAGGGGTGGGAGAAGGGGGGTGTGGGGGTGGCCGGAGCCCCCCCCCCGCTGGCCGGGCGGAGCGGGGGGCCGGCGGCTCGGCTCTCCCCGGGGCCGGGGGGCTCAGCCCGGCCCCCGGGGCCGCCCCCACCACCGACGGGGCGGAGCGGGAGCGGGGCGGAGCGGCCATCCGGGCACCATGGCGGCGGCGGCGGAGGAGCTGGCGGGGCGGCGGGGACGGGCACCGGAGCCGGGGCCGGGGCCGGGCAGCCCGTTGGGACGGGTGGGGGGCGGCGAGGGGTCGCCCGGAGGCGGTCGCCGCGTCTTCAGCCCCGCCGGGGAGTTCCGCGAGTTCTCCCGGCGGCAGCTCCGCGACATGGAGCGGCTCTTCCGACAGTGAGTGCCGGGGGGGCGGGGGGACACCCCGGGTGGCATCAGCGGGTCCCGGCGGGGGGGACACCCCGGGTGGCATCAGCGGGTCCCGGCGGGGGGGACCCCCGGCGTCGCGGCTCCGGGCAGGAGAGGTGCCCCCGCCCCGTGCTGGCGGGTGGGACCCCCCGGACCCCCGAGCTGCCGGCGGGAGGGATTCAACCCCCCCCCCCCGGCATTTCTTGCAGGGGAGTCCCCCCCCATTTCTTGCAGGAGGGTCCCCCAGGACCCCCGAGCTGCTGTCGGGAGGGACCCCCCCATTGCTTGCAGGAGGGACCCCCAGGCTGCTGTCAGGAGGGACCCGCAGGAGCCCCGAGCTGCTGGAAGGAGGGACCCCCAGGACCCCCTAGCTGCGGGCAAGAGGGACCCCCTTATATCTCGCAGGAGGGACCCTCAGGACTCCCGAGCTGCTGTCAGGGGGGACCCCCCCATTTCTTGCAGAAGAGACCCCCAGGACCCCTGAGCTGCTTGCAGGAGTGACCCCCAGCTCCTTGCTGGAGGCTGCCCCCCCCCCCCCCCCCAGCTCTTTGCAGGAGGGATGCCAGGGAGACCTTCCCCCCCCAGTTCCTTGCAAGAGAGACCCCTGGAGACCCCCAAATCCTTGCAGAAGGGCCCCCCTGCACCCCACCTCCCGGGAGGAGGCACCCTGGCACCTAGCGCTGGGGCCGGAGGGTACTGAGAGGGAGCCTGGGGGACCCTTCGCTGCAGTGCCGAGGGGCCCCCCAGCAGCTCGGGCAGCGGCAGCCGGGCCAGCGTGTCCCCAGCATCCCTGGCGTGTCCCCAGCATCCCTGGCCATGCTGCGTGCCACCACGCACACCATGGAGCGTGACTCCGCCGGTTCGGCCCCCGGGGAGAGGGGAAGGGGGGGGGAAGCTGGCAGCCAGCATCGAGCCGTGGAAATTTCCAGGGGGAGACAGAAAATGGGGGTGGCTCCGACCACGGTCACGCCAGGATGCGCGTGAGTAGCCCGGGGGCGAGCGGGACGGCCCGCAGCATCCCCGCAGCAGCGTGTTGGGCGCTGCGTGTAGGCAGCGTGGCGGGAGCGGGGCTCGGGGGAGCGGGGAGCCAGCGAAGCCATGGCTTGGGGGGGCCGCTGCCCCTTGTCCTGGCCGGCCCCGAGGAGGGGGGATGCAAGCATGGGGTCTTGCTCGTGTAGGGCCAAGTGCTGGAGAAAGCCAAGGGGATGGAGACAGTGAGGCCTGAAGGCTCGGGGGACTGTTTGGGGTGCCGGGGCACCGGGAGGGCAGCGCAAGGACCCCACACACACACCTTGTTCCCCACTTCTTCCCACAGGCATGTCTCGCCCGTGACGGGGACGTGGCAGCCAGACGCGCAGCTTGCTGCTAGCGCTCTGGTGGACTGCAGCAGAAGGCAGCCGGCGGTGGCGGGAGGGGGGGGGGACAGCCGTGCTTTGGGGTCCCCGGGGGAAGAACCGCAGCCGGAGCGTCCGCTCCTGGCGCCGGCGGTGATGGGCGGCCGTGGGTGCTGCGGCCGCGGTGCAGATGGCGGTGCGGGGAAAGGGGGGGGCGGGAAGCGGTGCGCGGTGGGAGTCTGGTCGGCGCTGCGGAGAGGAGGGAGCCGGGTGGGCGAAGCAGACGTGTTTGCTCTGACACCTGCAGCGTCTCGCTGCAGTGAAAGGAGCAGCGGCAGGGCTGGCGTGGTGGCGGGGGCGGCCCCCCCGGAGGGGTTTGGGAGCTGGGTTTGGGGGGTCTCCCAAGGCAAGGGTTCTGTGGAGCCGAGCTCCGCGGCGTAGCCCTGGCCACCGCTGCTGTCCTCCTGACGCGATGATGCGGCCGTAGAGGGTGAAGCGAGGCGCAGAAGGGTTTTTTGCTCTGTGGAAGGGAGATGTTGCCCTTTGGGAGCATCCCTGGGCGATGCAGAGGGATGCCCGCATCCCGGAAAAGTGGAGAGGAGGGGAGCGAGAGCGAGGAAGCGCTCTGCGGTTGTGGGATGGCTTGCGCGGCACGAGGCTAGCAACCGTGCCCCTCGCGGAGGAACTCTGGGGGCAATGCTCCGAGAGGGGTCTGGGAGGCAGAAAGCGCGCGGGGTCCGCTCCCCCAGCCCGGCTCGCGGGGTGACGGCGGAGGGGAGCAGCGGGGCCGGTGCGGGGCCAGCCCGGTCTCGGGGCCCCCGGCAGCGTGGGAGAGCAGGAAGGTGCCGCTCGCGCCATGGACGGAGCCGACCGCAGCCGAGAAGGTACAAATGAGTCACAGACCGGCGGCGTGGCGAGCGTGGCGCTCTGCGGGGCTGCGGCAGTGCCTACAGGCGCAGGAAAGGCAAGACACCAAAAAAATACCCGCCCCTGCTCGGTCACGACGGGAGCAGCCGGGTAGCCGCTCGGCTACTTCTGCATTGCGCCGGGACGTGCCGCAGGTCCTTCCTCTTGCGGTCGTGGCCGGGAAGAGCGGTGGGGCAAGGTGACAGCGGCGAGCCTCGCCGGGACACGGTGGAGCCCTGCGAAGCGTGGATGCGTGCTGGCACCCCGGCGAGAGCCCGCCGTGGCGTGCCGAAGGGCGGCAGAAGGCAGCGTGCCACCGGCACGGCCCACGGTGCCAGCAGGCAGGGCGAGCTGCCGGCTGCGCGCAGGCAGGGCAGATGGTGGGAGGCAGGGTGGGATCGCAGGCGGTGGGTCCGAGGAGGGGTGTCCCCGCGGGGGTCCGTAAGCCGGCTCGGTCAAGAGATGTGTCCACATCTCTTGGCCAAGGCCAGGCGTGGGGACACCGAGGGGCTGTGGGCAGCGGGATCGGTCACCAGGAGGTGTTATGGAGAAGAGGAGGAGGTGGCTGCTGCGGGCAGGCTCGCGGTCCCCACGGTGGCTGCCGGGAGCACCGGCACGGTGGCAACTCCCTGGGGGCCGGGCAAGCCGCCAACTGTGCCGAGGGGAAGGTGGGTCCTGGCCGAGGGGCGACAGGGAGACCGGCACCCGCTGGGCTTAGCGCGGTGCCCCGTCATGCCTCGTAGCAGCCAAGGGGAGCGCGGGCTCGGGCTGCCGGCGTCGGGAGGCAGCGGCAGGTTTGGCAGCGCCCCGGGGTGGGTTTTCGTGCCAAAAGCCGCACAGGAGCAGTAGCGGTCCCGGATGATGCTCTGGGGGGCTGTTAGTGGTTCACCGGCAGCTTGCCGTGGTCTGGCAAGCCGCCCGAGATCGTTGCTGCCCGGATCGGGGTTCTTCCCTCCTGGCTCCCGTGCCCGCCGCCTCGCTCCCCAGCCAGCACGGGCACGGGGTGTAGGGCGTACGCAGAGGGGGCCGGTTTGGGGTCGGGGGGGGAGGCTCTGTGCTCTCCCTGCCTGGTGGCGATGTGTCAGGACCGTGTCTCCATCCCGCAGGTATGACGCAGGAAAGGATGGCTTCATAGACCTGATGGAGCTGAAGCTGATGATGGAGAAGCTGGGGGCACCGCAGACGCACCTGGGCCTGAAGAACATGATCAAGGAAGTGGACGAAGACCTGGACAGCAAGCTCAGCTTTCGGGAGGTGAGGGGCTGTCGGGGGGGAGGGTGTGGGGTGGGCCTCAGTGCTGGTAGAGGAGGACAGCGGCAGCACGGTCGCCCCTGAGACCGGTGCCAGGCTGGGCTGGTGGTGTGAAGGTGGGGCGGGAGCGCTGGTGGCTTTGTGGTCTCGGTGGAGCTGACGCCATGGTCCGCCCTCGCAGTTCCTGCTGATTTTCCGCAAGGCGGCGGCGGGGGAGCTGCAGGAGGACAGCGGGCTGCACGCCCTGGCCCGGCTCTCCGAGATCGACGTCTCCACCGAGGGGGTGAAAGGTGCCAAGAGCTTCTTTGAGGCCAAGGTGAGGCGGGTGCTGGGGCACGACAGGTCCCAAAGGCGGACGAGGGGGCTTTGGGTCTGGCGCGCTGGGGCGGGCAGGAGACGATGGGATGGGCAGCGGGGCATGGTGGGGGCGTCGGGGCGCCCGGCCAGACGTGCCACCCTCCGCAGGTGCAAGCCATCCATGACGCCAGCCGCTTTGAGGAGGAGATCAAGGCGGAGCAGGAGGAGAAGAAGAAGCAGGCGGAGGAGCTGAAGCAGAGGAAGGCGGCGTTCAAGGAGCTGCAGTCCACCTTCAAGCAGTAACGGGGCACCGGCCCGGGGCCCCGGGCAGGACTGGTCTGCGATGTCTGGGCTGGGAACGTTGCGTGTGCCCTGTGCCGTCCGTGCCGGCGGCGATGCCCGAGCCGAGCGCCGCCCGCGTCTCCCCGAGTGGCGAGCTGCAGGCGTGCCCCCGGCGCGGGCTCGGCGCGGCGGCAGAGCCCGGTCGCCCCCGGCTGCCCTCCCTTTGCTGTGGTGTCTGTAGGTGTTGTTGGTGCCCCCCTGAGTCCCCAGCGTGTTCCCCCCCGTGCTGAGCTGCTCCTGCCCCGAGGGGCAGCGCCGTGAGCAGCAGCACCCTGTCCCCTGCCTGCAGCGGCGTTGCCGCCGCCGAATCCCCCGGGGCAGCCGTGCCCGGGACGCCCGTTCCCGGGCTGCCCGGTGCTGTGCGTGCGCGGTGAGTTTGGCATCGGCGGGACGGGCGGGTGTTGCGGTGGCGCGGTGCCCATCGGCACGGCTGCGTGTGGGCGGTGATCACGGTCCCTCCACCTCCTCCCCCGATGCCTGTGCCGAAAGCCGGGCGTGCTGCGGCGGGGGGAGCGTGGCGAGACCCCCCACCGCGGTGCGGGTGGTGGGCGGAGGGGCCACGCGTGTCTCTGTGTGAGTGGGGCGGTGGGCTCGGGGCTGGGGGGCAGCCCCCACTTGCCCGTGTCTCTCTGTATTTCGGTAAAAGGCGTGCAGGAAGGCCGCTGCTGGCTTGCGAAGCTGTAATGTAATTATTTCGTGTTGTCTTGAGCCCGGGAGGGCGCGTGTTGTAGCCACGAGCCGTGTCCATCGGTGGAGCGAGGCTCCCGTGTCGTCAAGAGGTGCGTCTGTCCCGCAGTGTCCCCCGCGTGGCGGTACGGGGGGTGTGTATGTGTTATGTTTTTTTATTTTCATCCCAAATAAATATTATATTTCGTAAGTGCGCTGGGTGCCTGTGCAGGGGGCCGCGGCGCGGCGGTGGGGCGGCCGTGGCTGCGGCGGGGGCTCGGGTGGGGGGAAGGACCCTGACGGGGAGTGGGGAGCCGGTCACCGCCGCTGGAGCGGGACCCCCGGGTGAGGCGGGACGGTGCCGGCGCAGCGGCGTGGGAGGCAGCGGGGGGCTGATGCAGGTGTGTGGTCGGGAGCCGGTGGAAGGTCTCCAGCATCCCTGCTGGCATCGGCCCGGGGGGCTGTGGCCGGCGTTGGCCGCATGGACCCTGAGATAAGGGGACCTTGGCCCTGTGGTGGCCTGGGGGTGGCGGGTGGCCACGTCTTGGGGCAGCTGGTGCTGGAGTTTGGGGTGCAGCTGGGCTGTGCGGCACCCCACGGGGAGCAGGGTGGCCGGGGGGCTGCCCGCCAGGCGTCCCCCGAGAGGAGGCCTGCCGTGTCCCCAGGTTGGGTCCAGGCGCCCCGTGGCGTGCCGCAACGCGGTGCGGCCGCGGGATGGGCAGATGTGGCTGTTCCCAGGCGGGAAGGGACACCGCGATAAGATGGGGGCGATGGGGTTGGGGAGCCCCCGGTCCCCCCCCCCCCCTCCCGGCGTGGGACAGGCACCACATGTCGGTGGCAGGAGGGGCGACGCCAAGGTCCCCGGCGGCGGGCGCTATAAGAAGGGCACGCAGCCCCACCGCAGCACCTCGGGACTGCGCAACCATGCTGGGGGCTGTGTGTCTCGCCGTGCTGCTGGGCTACGGTGGGTGCGGGCGGCGGGGAGGGGACGGGGTGGCGGGGACGGGACCCCGACGCCCGCCGTGGCCCCGGGCACGGGGGCGCCGGTGGCCACTGAGGTGCCTTTGCTGGGTGTCGCGCAGCCTACGGATGTGGTCAGCCGGCGGTGCCGCCGCTGCTGGGCACCCGGGTGGTGGGCGGCGAAGATGCCCGTGCCCACAGCTGGCCGTGGCAGGTAAGTGGGGGGCGGGCACGGGGAAGGGAGACGGGGATGGGAGGAGGACATCCCCGCTGTGACACCGAGCTCTTGCCGTGGCAGATCTCGCTGCAGTACAGCCGCTACGGGGCTTGGCACCACACGTGCGGCGGGACCCTCATTGCCCCCAACTGGGTGCTGACAGCCGCCCACTGCATCAGGTGGGTGCCGGGGGCGGGGGAGGTGGGGGCGTCCGCACGGCGGGGAGAAGAGGTTTGTGGAGACGGACCGAGTGACATCCCCTCTCTTCCCGCCGGCAGCTCTAGCATGACGTACCGCGTGGTGCTGGGCAAGCAGGTCCTGTCGGAGGAGGACGAGCCGGGCTCGTTGGCCGTGGGCGTGGACAAGATCATCGTGCACGAGAACTGGAACTCCTTCTTCATCATGTAGGGGACGGGCCGCGTCGGGGGCGGGCGGGCGGGGAGGCATCAGGGCTTGGGGGTCCCTCTTCCATCGCCACGGCCGGGGGTGCCCCGTCCCCGCAGCTCCTCTCTGCCCGCAGCAACGACATCGCCCTGATCAAGCTGGCGCAGGAGGTGCAGGAGAGCGAGACCATCCAGGCTGCCTGCCTGCCGCCCGCCGGCCTGACGCTGCCCAACGACTACCCCTGCTACATCACCGGCTGGGGACGCCTGTGGAGTAAGCCGGGGGTCCCCGGGGAGGGCGGTCCGGGGGGTGGGGGGCGGCGCGGGGTGCGAGACGTGGCTGTCGTTTGCAGCGAGCGGGCCCCTGGCCGACGTGCTGCAGCAGGCTCTGCTGCCCGTGGTGGACTACGAGATCTGCTCCCAGCGCGACTGGTGGGGCAGCACCGTGCGCACCACCATGGTGTGCGCCGGCGGGGACGGCGTCGTCTCCGGCTGCAACGTGAGTGCGGGCGGCCCCGGCCGACGGCAGGGACGGGGAACGGGGGCCAGGAGGGAGGTGGGGAGCCCCGGAGCGGGTTTGGAGTGTGCGTCCGTTCATCCGGGCAGGGGGATTCGGGCGGCCCCCTGAACTGCCAGCGCGACGGGCTCTGGGAGGTGGACGGCATTGTCAGCTTCGGCTCCGGGCTGGGCTGCAACACGGCCAAGAAGCCGACGGTCTTCACGCGGGTGTCTGCCTACATCGACTGGATCAACGAGGTGGGTGCCCCTGGCTCTGTCCCCCTCCCCGAGAGGGGTTGTCCGCGCTTGTCCCTGTCCCTGCCGGGCGGAGGGTCTCACCGCGACCCCCCGCCCCGTGTCTTGTCGTTGGCAGAAAATGAGCGCCAACTGAGGCGGCGGTGCGCGGTGTGGCGAGTCTGGAGCGGGATAAAGGCCAAAGTGCTGAGCTGGCTTCGTGTGTCCCGCTGGTTATTTGGGGGGAGGGAGGGGTGGGCATGCGGCGGAGCCCAGGGGCTGCGTGTGGCGATGGCGGGGTGCGGCCCGTGGCCTCGCAGCGGGGCCGGCCGGGGTCCCCGGGGAAGGGGGGGCAGGCAGCCATCTCGCAAGCTGCCCCTGGTCGTGGGGAGAGGGCGGAGGGAGCCGTGGTCGGAGCGCCGAGGGGCTGGAGGCTGGGCGGGTGTGCTGGGGGGAGAGGGGCCGGGGTCTGGCCGGGTGGTCCTGGTGGTGCTCTAAGGAGGCCAAGCGGTCCTTGGGGGGCTCTGGAGGTCTTGGTAGGTCCTAGGATGCCTGAGGGGAGTGAGCTGCCTGAGGGGACCTCTAATGGGGGGGTCTAGAGGGAAGTAGGAAGGGTCGGGGGGCCGATAGGTCCAGGTTGGAGCTGGGGACAGGGACATGTGATATGGCCTAGAAGTCGAGTGCCTTACTGTGGCTCTCCTTCCCCGGTGGCTGGAGAAAGAGGGTTGGGCGCTGGTGGGCCGGCGGGGGGCCGCGTGTTCCCGGGAGGAACCGGGGCCGCCGGGGGGGAGAAGGTGGGGTTTGCCGGGGCAAGAGGCGGCCACGTCGATGGGAGCGGGTGAGGAGAGGCTGCCCAGGAGGAGCGGGTGCGTGGTGCACCGGGACGCCCCGCACAGAGCCGGGTTGCCATGCCGGAGCCTCGGGGAGGCGGTGGTGATGGCGCACCGTCGTCTTGTGGAGGCTGTCGGAGCAGGACGACGAGCAGAGATGGACAGCGAGACCTCGAGCGCGGCGGGGGACGTGATGGACAGTGGCCGGTTTAGGAGTGCTGCTCTCACCGGGGCGGCAAGTGACAGCGGGCCTGTGCGGGGCCCAGCGCCAGGGCTGTGCGGGCACCCCTGGGCAGCCCAGCCAGAGGTGTACTGGGCAAAGAGGAGCAGGGGGTGGGAGTCTTTTGGAGGGGGGGAGGTCTGGGTGCGATGGCCAGGTGACTGTGCGCACCACCCACCCTGTGGGGTAATAAAGGCGGATCTCTCTGACGTGTGGCGAAGGATGCTCGGTGTGCGGTGCCGGGGGGTGGGGGGGTCCCAGCGCTGTGGTCGAAGCAGGGTCGGGGCGCTGGCGTGGGGCCACCGGTGGCGGTGCGGTGGGATCCACCTGGGATGGGAAGGTGCAGGCGGTGTTGGTGAACTCGAGCAGGGTGGGGAGTCCCCCATCCTTGGTGGGGTGGTCCAGCACATAACACTGGGAGGAAGGGGCTGGCGTGGGACCCAACGGTGTGGGTGGCTCCGGCTGGTGTCACAGCCTGTCGTATAGCGATGTGCCGTCGTGTCACATGTGCAAACCCCCCTGTACGCCGTGTCCCCTCCTCATTGGCAGAGTGGTGGGTGCGAGAGCATCGGCAAGCCGTGGCGCTGGGGGTTGGTCCCCAGCGGGCCGTGTCCACCGTCGCCGACAGGGAGCAGGACCGTGGCCGGCACTGCCAGCCACTGTACGTGTGTGACCGTAATAAAAGAGGCGCTCCCTCCGAGGACGTGGTGGCGAGCTGTGGTTCCCGCATAAGACGCGGCCGGTGCCGGCACAGCACGTTGGTGGCTGTGGGGTCTGGAACACGGCACCTGCCCTATGGCTGTCAGCAGCGAGACCCCGCAGCGGTGGGTGGCTGTAAGCAGCCGGCTTCATGAGGCCACAAGGTTGGCGAGTCTCCCGAGCGGGTCACCGCGGGCTGTCCCAGGTGACACGGGCCGCTGTGGGGCGCGCAAATCCCTACGGTGGCTGTACGTGCATCCAGCAAACGTGAGGGGTGAGAGGTGGGTGGTGGCAGAGCTGTCCCACGGCGGGGCCGGAGGATGTGTCCGGGGGACACTTGGTGCTGCTGCGTTGCTGCTGTCACTGTCCAGGCACTTGTAGCGTGATGGAAATGCCTGTAAACATGGAGATGCCTGTGCCAGCTCGGGGCGACACTGGGGCTGGGGGTGCCGTGGGGCACGGGGGGGCGGGGAGGGCTGGGGGTCAGTGGCAGCCCCGAGCGGTAATGGGCACGGGGGTATCGGGCGGGAGCACCGGGGCTGGTGGTGGTGCTGAACGAGGCTGCCCGGCACGGCCGGCGAGGCGGTTTGGGTGTCGTGACCCATCCCCTGCGGGAGGAACTGGTCGGACACCGGGAGCGGGCATGGTGGTGCGGGGGGCTGGCGTCAGGGTGGCCAGCATAGGCTGGGTGGGGTCAGAGGCGTGCGGAATAAGTACTGAAAGGATCAAAAATTCCGCGTAGTTCGCACAGTAAGGAAAGGTATAAAATCCAATAGTTTCTCGGGTAGAAAACAGCCGCAGGTGGGATGCGAAGAATCCACTATACGTGCGATTCCCGGTGCGATATTGTTTGCAAAGCAACACGGCGGGTGGAGATTCCTCGGGCAAGTCTCTGTGATAGTACCATCTCGGTCCCATTGCTGTATGATGGAACTGTGAAGCTGCATACTGACTACCCGGGGCAAACAGGTTGTCAAATTTCGACTAAATACTGTGCTTTGGGCAAACTGTGGTCATTATAATGTCATTATAATACCTGAACGCACCTCCATCCCAAAGGCTACCCGCCTCCAAGGTGCGACCGCTCTTCCTTGAGTCTGCGCCCTGAATTTTTCATTAGCTAAACCGTAATGAGAGGCGAGAGAATTGTACAGCGATCATAGTAGAGGTATTTATGACTGGAGTCAGTCATACTCCACCTTGAAGGAAAGAAATAGTATGAAAAGTGTCCAGGAAAGGGGGAATATCAGGGAAGACGCCATCGTGAAGAAGTGGAGGGGGACGCCACAAAAGACTGCCTTCAACTTCTGCGATAGGTTGACGGGCTGAGCCTCTCTTCCCCTCCCCATGAGGACGCGTGTGGGTAAGAGTGGAACACTTGGCCATAGCGAGTGCTTCCCCAGGAAACACAGAAATCTCTCTGGAGTTTTTTTAGAACGCAGCGCATTTGTATCCAAGCTATATTACTAACACCGTCATTATTCTCTCGTGTTTTGCAGACAGCCTCTGTCAGCGGTGATGCCAAAGAACTTGTGTATCTGTTGTTTAAATAATCTGCACTGTGTAGGCAGCTCGTCCTTTGGGTTGCTGGTGGAACGCGACCAAAGAGCGGCCGTGCTAGGTTACGAGCACGATGGGGCTGAAGGTGCAGTCTGCTATTGGTGTCCCCGGAATCGTAAGAGCTTAGTGCAGTAGACGCACCCGGGCTGATAGTGGTGAATTGGGCATCACTCAGAAAGTAAACCCAGCCGCCCCTAGCCTCCCACCTCGGTGAGGAGTGCTGGAACTCAAGGGGGTTTATTTTCTGCCAAACTGCCTCGCCCCGTAATGCGACAGAGGTGTTGGGGGAAGTTCTGTCCAGCGGCACCCCGAGGCGAGGCCGGGCCAAGACGGTCGGCTGCCAGGGCCTGCTGTGGGCAGGACGCGCTTCGCTCAGCGTACGCCGAGAGCGTCGTCACGCAGTCAGTCCGGAGAGGCAGCCCAGCCGGAACCCTGACCACGGTCTCCAAAATGGCACACGATGGAATGGGTGTCTCAGAAACGTGAAGCGACGAGATGAAGGTGTTTGTAGAGAAGGAAGGTGTCTAATCAGGTAAGGTGTAGAGGTGGTGGTTCCCTTCCAGAGCAGTACGGAATCTAGGCTGGATGCAGACGCGCTTTCCAGGACTGGAGGCGGAGAGCCCGACCGTCACGGGAACACGGATGGTGTATGAGGCCACGACCTTTTGCCCAGTGATGATATTTGCAGGTGGAGAAAGCGGAGGTGGCTGTCGATACTGGACCCGGTTAGCGGTCGGCTCCAGGTCGCGACGCAAAAGCAGTGCAACGTGTAGAGCACGAGCGCCGCACTGCTCCGGTGTGCCATCGATCCGGAGGAGCGTGACCTTCCCAGAGAGCCTCTATGGGGCTGAGGTCGGGCCAAGGTGTCCCGTGCGACGGCGATATCCAGACCTGAAAAAGGAACGTCCAGTGTGTGTTGGTGAGTAGTTGATTATCATTGCAGCTGTGGACTGTAGAGGTGTCTTTGTCCAGCAGTCAGTGTGTAGGTGTTAACCAGTCAGACCGAACTTGAGGGGACTGTTGGTCAAGGGTGCGAAATTGGAATGTCAGTCTTTGTCACGCATCACTCTCAACGGTGCAGGCGCTGGCTGAGTCGAGAGGTGTGTCAAGTGGCAGTACTTTGAGGGTAAAGTGCTTTCTAGGTAGGGGCCAAACCCATGGGCCCTGCAGGGAGTCCCTGGAGATGTATCCGCCAAGAAGCCAAAGCAGGTGGAGAGCCTGTCGGTGGAGCCTTAGAAGCTTGGACAGGGAAAATGGCTGAAAGCAAGGTCTGCGGAGGCAAAGAAGGAAAAATTAAGCAGGAAGGACTCTCTACTGGGGCATGTAGCGATAGGACGAGGGGGAATGGCTTTAAGCTGGAAGAGGGCAGGTGCAGATTAAACAATAGGAAGAATTGGTTCAGTGTGAGGGTGGCGAGGCACCGGAACAGGTTGCCCAGAGAGGTTGCTGAGGCCTCATCCCTGAGGGTGTCCAAGGGCAAGTTGGACGTGGCGTTGGTCATCCTGGGCTGGTGGGAGGAGTCCCTGCCTATGGCAGGGGGGTTGGAGCTCGATGGTCCTCAAGGTCCTTTCCAACCTAAACCATTCCATGAATGTGGGATAATATTGTTATAGCCTTAAAAGAACCCCGTGTGAGTAATGTCTGATGTAAAAGTGGTGGAAATGTTGCAGGGTGCTGGAGTCGGTGTTGTTAATGGTGACCGAAGTTAGACTGTGTCCTACAGCGTCCCAGTAAGGGGTGGCAGACTCACTGCAGGCAGGCGATGGGGTGGGAAGCAGGGCGTTCGCAGTCCGGGTTTGGGAGCCCGACAAGAGAGGGTGGTAGGGAAAAATGAAAGGTGCGTTGCAAACAGTTCCCGGGGAGAGCAGTTGGAGCGACACCCAAGGCCAATGTGGCGTTAGTCAGTTTGGCCTAGTAAGGGGCGTCGGGGCAGAGGGCTTTTAGTGGGTCCTACCGAGGTGTCGCTGGGTAAATGCAGGGTTGGGGGGGTGAGATTAAACTACCGCCCGGGGCTGACAGGTATGTAGGGTTCTGTCCTGTGACCTCATAGGTTGTGTAACGTCTGTAAGTGCGTACAGAAATGTTTTGATGTGCTGAAGGAACCGGTGGGGGTAAAGATGTGTAAATGTTGGTGAACATAACGCTGTTACACAGTATAAAGTGTGAACTGGAGTCTGTGAGGGTCAGGTTGGTGAAGAGTAGGATCAGGAGGGGTGTCAGCTGTGTATTTGGAGAGCAATTTGGTATGAAGGTTGCCAACCTAGAGCAGGGAACGCGGCCCGTAGTGTCGCGAAGATGTCAGTCGGAAGTTTGGAGAACTCCTCAAACTTCCACCGTGAAAGTGCAGATGCGGCGGCAGCTATCTGCGAAGTGTCGAGGTTCAGGAAGCGGCTGGCCGCCGGAGCGGGTCACCCGGAGAGTCTGGGGACAAGCGTGCAAGGTGTGGAGGAGAGACGGGGATAGCATTGGGTGAATGGAGCTGGAGGTAAGGCCAGCAGTGGAAGTTGTTGTCGTAGGTGTGTGTTGTTTTGGGGTTTGCCCTCGAAGGCAGTGTGACGTGCTTAGAGTCCGGGTCAAAAAGGAGACGAAGCTGCCAGGGACGCGGCACTTCAGGAAGGCGAGAACGGCAGACCGGGTAGTGTTGTATCACTAAAGTGGAGAGGAAGGTCAAAGGAGGGCATGATGTTGATGGAAAGGAGAAGTGTTGTGGAGGACCTCCAGCAGACGCCGTGAACTCCAGGAGCAAAATGTGCTTCCAAAGGTGAAATGTGATGGGTGGGTGCCAGGCTGTCGTTTGCTGTTACCCTGTGAATTTCTGTGCGCGGGATCGTACGAAAGGCATAAGCAATGGTCAGGGGCGGTCTGGAGAAGTGTCCTGACCTGGGCAGACGGTAGCCCGCTCTGGGCCACTAAGGGCCCTATTCTAAGGGAGCAGGAAAGGCACAGGGGTCGTAGGTGTGCAGGTAGTTGACACAAGAGGTTAGCATGGCTAGTGATAAGGCGGAGTGAGGAGGACGTGGGGGAGGCTGGTTGGTGAAGGGCTTTTAACCAAGTTTCTGCCCTTGCGGTGCGTTGCGTGGAGCAAAAGTGGAGGTGTGTGTTTCGGAGCAGTGTACGGCAGGAAGCGAGGGGGGGGAGGTACGTGCAGCCCATATGGGTAACGGTTTCTAGGGGTGTACTGTCATGGAAAAAAAGCCACCCTGAAACTCTCGCTTGGGAAAGGAAATCAACTGTTGAGGCAGGACAGGCGGCCAACCTGGGTGTAAGGGACTTCAGCGGTAGAGCGCGGTGCAGGTGTGCGTAGAGGTTGACGGGCTGTTAAGCACCCAAAGGTGTTGCTTTTATGCGACACTGCGATACAGTAGCTGGCCATAGGAAGGGGCTGGTAGGGGGAAAACCGGCTGTACGTGTACGTATCGTATACGTTGACAGAGTAACCAGTCTGAAGTCGTAGTGATGAGTGGAGTGAAGTGCATGGTTGGAACGCAGGTGTTATTTTTTGTGAAACCGTGTGAATCTCTCGGTTGTGACACTGCTCCTGATCAGTAGCGTGAGGCGAAACCAGGCACAAAGGGCGCTCCGTGGCGGTAGAACCGGTGTGCTGAAAGTGGTGCAGGTGTGAAAATGGTACTCGTTCGCGTACTGTGGCTGTCTGTCGGACCTGATACAGCCACTGGTAAACAGAGGTGTAAGCAGGGAGACGTTTAGATTTGTATCCCTGGATGGTGACGTAGTCATCTGAAGTGCCACTACCTGTAGTAGTCAAGGTGGGACTGAAACTGTACCGGTGTTGCAGGTGAAAGAAAAAAAGAGCGCCAAATCCAAGCTAGAATACTGTAGTAGTGTAAGGTGCAGGTATGTTCCGAAGGGGTTTGACACTGGATGTGACGGTAGACCTAATGGAAATCTGCGCTAAAGGAATTGGGGACGGCATAGAAGGGAGTGCTGTAGTTGTAAAGTCAGTCCCACTGTCAAAGTAGTTTCCAATCTGTAAAGGCTCAAGAAGTAAAGCTCACAATTGGGCCAGGATTTAAAGAGCAATTTAGCCCTAATACGGTCAAAGCAACCCACTGCTGGAACTAAGTTGTACGTGTACAGGTTGTCGGTATTGTACAGCTGATGTAGCATAAAGAGAAGAACCAGGTAGGAGACTGTACAGTATTCCAGGCATGTGAGACATACGGAAAGGTTTTGTGTCGGTAGTATTTTGAGAAGGTCTTTACAGTAAGTATCGTGCAGCTGTGCAGTACCTACAGCCTGTAGAGTGTGTGAACGGCGGTTTGCCACTGGGTAACGTATGGGAAAATGTAGGGGGAAATGTGTTAAGCTACTGCACCGGCGACTTGGAACTGTTGAGAGGCGGTTTCTCAGGTGCCAGCGCACGTACAGTGTGTACCTGAGGGTAAGCGCTGTAACCCAGTTCCTAAGACACCAGTTGAAAAATTGAAGTAGTTACTAATAGTGAAGGTCAACGTTAGTCCAGCACACACTGGTGTGGATGTAGTAGTTGGGGTGGAAGCGGTGACCGGTATTCACGTCAGCCGGGAAGTCATATACAAGGAGTGACGACTTCCTACTGGGCCAAGGAATTTTTATAGCGGAAAGGGTAAAGCGAACGGCCCAATCTTCCCACGGCAACCTAGCTGTGGAAACGTGCAGGTCCTACACATTTCAGTATGGTACGAGAAAAGTCTGTGATGTATAGTGAGTAAACATGTTGTAGTTGTGATACTGTAATAAGGGGTTTGTGAAACGGAGCGAAACTGCTGCTGGTGTTGAAGAATCCGCACGCAAGCATTTGGCAACGGTAAAGGTTTTGTGTAAAGGGTCGCTGTCAGGTGTGGAAGTTGTACTCTAGTGACCTGTGTGGACAGAGTGAAGCGGGTGATGGTGTGCGGCAGTAAAGGTTGAAACGGTGACTGTTAGGAATAGGCGTCACGGCTCCCCGTAGGGAAGCATCACACGTCATAGTATCTGTTTTGCGTATGGCAGGAGGAAGTGCCACCGTACCGACCTGCTCTGAGGAAGGACTACTCGTAAAGAAAGCATGTCATACCTGGCCCGGCGTAGCTTTTCAGCATGGACCCGTTAAACAATGTTTGCAGACGGTGGGTTGGTAGAGGTTTTCTTAACAGTTGTGATTTGGTGAATAACATGTCAGAGTTGGGCCATCACCTCAGGGAGAGGCAAATGGCTCTCAGAAGATATCCGGTGTGTAGATGCTCCTGGGCAGCATTAAGCCGTTGATGCTTCTGACTGGCAAGCTCTTAGTGTCGCTGTAAAGCATCGCAGTTCTTTGTTCTTTAGTAGTTCCAATAACGCCTTAATTTTCAGCTGCCTCTTATGGTTCCGTTCCAGTTAGTCTTCTGAAGGTGGAGCTCGGTGGTACGTGTTCTGGCCACCTCAGCCTCTTACCCTCTTTAAACAGTATCGGTCAAAGTACACCTATAGGGGAAACGCAAGATGTTCCGTGAAGTGATGCTTACTCCATGCCTCTTCTAGATGTCTGAGCTTGATGAAGTCCCTAATGTGGGTGGAGGACTCATTTACTACCTACTCTGGTGTCGTACAGTAGCTAGTATGTCGATGGAGCTTGACCGGGTGAGGGGCCAGCCACGGGCAGGACGTTCAAGGGAGAAATGGGCAGCGCGAGCATAGCCCTCGGGGTATTGCCGGTGAGCACCTGCCTGCTGTTAAGCAACTGTATGGAATGGCAGTTATTTTTCTGCCGGGCTGTGGTTATTCTCTAAGGATATGATAAAAGTGTAGCAAGGTCTAAGTGATCTAAATCACCCCAAAGCATTAACTGTAGACCATGTAACACATTGTAATGGATAGTCAGTGGTACCTTACAAGTTGGTGTCAGGTTTTCCCGGTAGCGTCTAGCCACCGACGCTGTAACTGACTGTAGACTTACAGTAGGAAAGGCGCTGTACCTGTGAGGGTGGTGCAACTTGCAGCTGTATGTGAATGTGTATATGTCCCGTTAGTGTAGTACTGGATAGGAAAGTATGGTACTGGAAGGGTGTTGACCTCGGCAGCCAACGTGTGAAGCATCGTTAAGGATAAGAGGTTAAGATGTAATAAGCAGAGCAAAGGTAAATACGGCTGGTGAGTGCACGGGTAGAGTGAAACCGACCTTTACTAAGGAATCGGTAACCTAGACTGCTTACTGTCACCACTGTACACCCTAAGGAGCCGTTCCTGGTCAAAGTGTAAAGGTCCTGAAGGCGAACCGTTTTGAAGGCCTGAGATTTTCCCTTGTACACTGCACACTGGAATCTACCTGTGGAAGCATCAGTAAAGTGTAGCCTTAGACCTTTTATAGTAAAAGTGTAAAATATGAAACTCCAGAAAAGGAAAACGTTTCTCCTTTTAAATGCCTCTAGAATGGAAAGAGTAAGACTGGACACAGTATTTTTTGACTCTTTCTATTACACAATACCTCTTAGCCCTGAAATTTCCTAAAGGGAAGCATTGTTTCAATGTATCGGTTGTTACCTGACACTCAGGGACTTTACACTCAAACTGAGTTTTCATTTGTCCACCTAAGAGACCTTTAGGTGTACTGTGATCCTACAATTCTGTTAGACTTAAAAACTGTGCTACTGTCACACCTCAGTTTTTCGGTTTATACAACCAGGAGTGTACGACTCTGGTGTACACCTGAACCTAAGGTTGAAGCACTGTAAAGGTCACAGGTAACCTCAAAGGGTACTGTATGCTTTCAGAAGAACTTTTCACCATTGAAAAGGTGAAATGTGTACACTGCACCGTGACAAAACTTGTAACTGTGTCCTCTGCTCAGTTGAAGTTCTGTGTTGAAGCAGTGTGCAGTGAGCACTACCGTGTTTACATCCTTACATGTACAGTGTAAGCATGTACTTCTAAACTGCGAGCAATAAAGGGTAAAGTTAAAGGGCCTAAATGGAATAGGTGACAGTTATAGTTTGGAAACCTTTACCTATGTCTGAAGTTGCCTTTAACCGCTGCACAGTGGACAGTGCCCGCTGTACACCTAGAACTCATCAAGGACCTCTACGGTGTGTAATAGTTTCAAATGGTCACAGTTTAAGTAGTTGTTGCAGTGTAATCTTAACACTGTCAAGTCTGTAGTCACTCTCAAATGTACCAAGTCCTAAAACTGTACACCTCTAGGTGTTTTTGATGTACGGTGTTAAGTGCCAAGTCCCTGAAGGCGAAAGTGTGGGACTGTATCCCCGGCAAAGGTTCAAACTATAAATTAGGTAAGGTTGGACCTTCAACAGCTGTAGTGTAGAAACGACGCACTATGGTTTTAACGTGTAAGCTACAGTGTTGAAGCCTGCAGTGACGACTATGTTTAAGGTTGGGAAACCTTTAGCTGCATCTTTAAGTGTAAGTGTAACACTGTACCTGGCTTTGAACCTGTGCTGTAACCGCTGTACATCTAGGTCTCAGGTGCTTTATAAGGACCTAATCCAGAAATGTAGGGCCACAAAGTCCTCTGGCTTCCAAGGACTGCAAAAGTTGACACCGGTAAAGGTCTAAAACGTTGGTAACCCTTTATAGTCTAAAGAGGTGGTTAGTTTGTACGCAGGTTTTCCAGACTTTATGTAGAATGTGAGGTTGACATTAGAGAGTGGGAAAAGTCTACAGACCTGACTCACTGTAAAGTGTACAGTGTCACTGAAGACTTAAGCCAAGGGCACCCCAACCACCTAACAACGAAGTTAATGTCCTTGCACTTTTAAGTGAGGTTTACACTGTAGGAGTACAGGTTAGAGTGCATTGCCCTGGATGTGGAAATGTAACGTAAAGGTTAGTAACTTGGAAGCTTAGTTTTTCAAAGTACCCTGAAGTGTCCTTTAAGTAGAAAGTGTAGAGTCCCCTTCTAGGGCAAGGTTTGTAGAGGTGAAACCTAACTTTGCACTTAGACTTGCACTGTAAGGTCAAACTTTGATCTTGTAAAATGTGAGTCAATTTTGCAGTGTAATCCATGTTAAGGACTGTAAGTGGGTGGCCCAAAATTTAGAAAGTGGCCCAAATGTAGAGTGATCATGTACAGTACCCTAACGTCCTTTACAGTGTGTAGAGTTCTGAAACTGGAGTAATAAGGACACCTGTGGAGTGTGTGACCAGAATGAAGTGGCTAAATAAGTTTCGAGTGTAGTCTTGGTTCAAGGACTGTAAAAGAGCGATACCTGTATGAAGCGTTACATTGTGCTGTTGTAGGGATTGGAAAGGGTTTTAGGTTAAAACTGTATCCGAGACTAAGGTTGCATAAGCCACTTTAAATAGATCTGATGCTGGTTTGAACAACTGCACAAGGGACCGGTTGAGGTCAAGGGAAGCTCTCAGTTTATCCGGGTTCTTCTAAACTGTGCAGTTTGGAAAGGAGTCAATGACTAGTGTAGCATTTCCCACTGGAATAAACTGTGCCGTTAGGTAAGGGGCTGGAAAATGCTAAGGGCATTTAGTGTAGGTTGTAAATGTTTGCTATGGGTAAAGCTGAACCCAGCACCTAATACGCATAAGGGAAAAATGTGAAAGCGCTAAATTTCTTCTGGTGAGACCCTCATGTGACGTTAGAAGTGTGAAGGTAAGATCTTGTCAAGGGTGCTGAGCTCTAAAAAGGTTTTACAGTACTGCAGGGCAGGAGGCGGGGTAGGGACGGCTTTAGAAAGGGTTAGATCTAACAGCTGGTTGAAAGAATGACTGTAAGGCTGTGGCGCCTTTAAAGTGGCAGAGGTGACCTGGTTTTGAAGCTGTACTAACCGCCAGTTGTCACGCAGGCGTGCCTCAGGGTTCAAGAGTAAATTATAGTGGCAAACTCAACGTCAGCGTAACGGTCCAACCGGATCTCCGAAAACATTTGTTACGAAGGGTGGGTTTTTCAAGCACAAGGTATGCCAAGCGCTGAAGTTTTAACCGGAAGGGTATCGTCTCGCTCAAAGCTTGACACTCTCTATGAAACCCTGTGCGTATTACCTCTGCAGCTGTGAAAGGGGCCTAAAAAGGTGTGAAAGCTCATGCACTGTACACATTTTGCTCCTCGCTTCTAAAGGTTTTAATGCAAACCTCTAGTTGGATAGGGTTTGGAGGTGGTCACAAGCGTTTGGACACGTCTATTGTAGGAACCTACCTTTGTTAGGAGGCGTGCAAGCATTTTGAGGGGACAGCTGGTTAATACAGTTTGTGGTGTAGTAGTATGGTACAAAGTTGTACATGCACAGCGGTAGAAGCGAACAACCTGTTTTGGATCCGCTAGCTAAAAGCCGAACAGGTTAAATCTTTAAACTGTTTCAAACTGTACTCTGAATGACTTTTACCTGAAAGGGTTGAGGATTTTGCCGGTAATGAGGGCTGTACCTAATGTGGAAATATGGTGAAGGTGTTATTGTTTTATAATGTTTTGCCTAATGGCAATGTTTTAGTAAAATTGCGTAAAGTGCCTGTGCGTAAAGGGATGTGCTGACGCTCCGTTGGTAAAGCTAAACAGGTAAGGGCGCTGCACTGCAAACCACTAGTGAAGTTGTAATGTATTAGGTGTAAAAACTAAGGAATAAGTAAAGGGTTCCCAACCGGCCTCCTCTATTGAAGCCACTAGGCTATGGTTTTAACAGTCTCTAGCAGGGAAAATGTAAAAGCTCCTTTGCGAAGTAGTGGAAAGTTATGGAATATGAACCCCAAAGTACACAGTGTTTTACAAAGCTGAATGCCTACGGGTAGGCAGCCACGTTACAGTCGGTGGTGCTGTCGAGCGAGGCGCCTAGGTGCTCAGCAAATGTGAACCCAGCCTTCCTTGCCCTAACTCTTAGTAAAGAGTAGAACATGCAACGTGTTGCAGTTGTTATGAAGTACTAAAACAAAGTAGTCCGTAATCATTAGTGGTCGTCATTCTAAGGAAGCTCTTTATATCTACGGGAGTTGCTCTTGGTTAGACTTAGCGTTTCAGACCACCAGAAAGGTTTGTAATGTGTTTAAGTTGTAAATCTACTTTTTCCAAGTGTAGATCGTTTTTAATTTGGTGTTTTCCAAAGCTTGCCTGGCAAGGCACGTGTCCAGGGCTTTAGGTGCGTTCCTTGTATCCTTATTGTACTAAGGTTTGTACGGTTTTGGGAAGCGGTTCTATGCTGTGTGGATCGAGAAACCTGTATTACAGAGTAAAAATGGTTTATGTGTGTAAGCAATGAGTTGAAATCTTTCCCAGCTAGTACGCGGAATCGGTTTTCAAAGCATACCCGTAACCTCGCACACCTCTAGGTGTATGGCTTTAAAATCTTTGGGTGGAGAGCATTGAATGGAAGGATCTAAATGTGGTTGTATTAATATTAAACTGGAAAAGAATAAAAAGGGATAATGTCTTTCCCTGTTAACTGTAAACGGTGATCCCTCGGGGTGATGTATGTAATGTGTTACACTCCAAAGTGGAAAGTGATAGATAGTGGAGCGAGACGGAAAGAGCATTTTTAAACGCCGGAAATCTTAAAGAGGCGTTTATTAGGCTTTTGGCTGAAACTTTTGGCCACAATAAGTGTAACATTGTTAGGGTGAAGTAGGTGCGGTCAACCTTCCGGTGGCACGCTGGGAATGGTAACGAACCGCGTGGTACAGCGGCTGTTTGAAAAGGGGAAAGCAGTGTAACGGGAAAGTGTGTAGAAGGGGACGATTGTAAAGTCGTCACTGGAAAACAGTGGGTATATTGGGACAGTGAAATGAAGCGCAATAAAGCGTGGCACTGTGTGGGTACGAGGTGACTAATCATTTGGAGTGTACTGTGTAGTAATGGTGGACAAGGCTCCCAAACTGTGTAGTGACAGTTGTATACTGGTGGTACTGCACAGTCGGGGTCCAGTGTATGTCCTGCGTGAAAGCGGATCGCCAAGGGGAATGCCCATGAGGCGGCGATGCCAACGCACACCCGCCGCTACGCCCCGGAGGTGTTTTGCATGACAATCTCACTGATGTGATGTTTAGCCGAAGTTATTGGGCAGGTAACAACCTGTCAGAGTGGTATTGCAGTAACTGAAGTGTAACTCAAACGCATTAGGTAGCAGAGTAATGGAGTGCAAACCTGTGGAGCGCAGTGCTGTGTAAATCTCACTGTCAGGTTGCTAAAGTTCTCTCTACACGAATGGCGCCGAGGGGATTAACAGGGCAGGGTGAAGGTTGGAAGGGCAAGCCCTACTGGAAAATGTTTAAACTGCACGGCCTGGAAGCTAAACTTTCCATCTGTGCAATTTATCCAGGTTTCAGCTTAGGAAGTAGGTGCATTTCTGATCGTCAGAGCACTTTCTAACCTGAAGTACACCGAACACCTAGGCTGACACTGAGATTGTATACTTAAAGGGTGTTGTAAAAGTGTGCCCGCAGTACTGTGAGGTGTGTATACACTCTGTGCACATTCCTGTAACCGCTGATCACTGTGTCAAGGTGAAGTGGTGACTGAAGTGCGAGGTTGGCTGAAGCGAGGCTGTCCTCAGGACCGTAGGGCCCCGAAACGGGGACGTGAAGGACTGCAAAGGGCGTATGGAGTAAAGGTTTGAAGCCAAATTTTGTCAGTGCCCGTTGACAGTTAAATTTAGGTTCCTTACACAGTGGAAAGTTGTGTAATGATACAGTGCCCTTGGTACCCTGAGAAAGTGTCCGGTAGCAACGATAAGAGTCCTATAGTGTTTACGATCTGTAAAGTTTACTGGAATTTTCAGGTTAAAGCACTGTTGTGCTGTACTTACAGTTAGTTACACCCTGAAGTCGACACTATTCACTGTACAGTGGTCAAACTGTGCTTTGAAGTTACACTGTTTGCAACCGTGTCTAATGGGCACGGTTTTCTCCTGTCAAAACTCTAAAGGTAATCTTGCACCATAATCTGCAGAGCTCTGTAATTGTGGAAACCACTGAAGGTGTCTTCCAAACTATGCTAAAGTGGAGAAAGCTAAAGTGCAGACTGTTTCCTTTTCCTGCTCTTAATAACAGCTCTTTAAACTTTTTACTTAGTAATTTCTGTCAAGTCGTTTACCGTCTGCACAGACGATCATGTATACAGTACAGTCATCCACTTTTAACTTGGAGGCCTGACACTCCTTTAAATATAACAGTGGCGTTTTGGACGTTATACTCTAAAACTTTACACATCTACACATCAATGTCTAAACAGTTTTTATCTATTTGTAACACCACAGATGTGTAAATGTGCAGGAGCTGCCATAGCTGGGAAGGTGACAACTGTAGGCATGAAGGTTTCAAGAGGCTTTTAGCAAACACCTTGCACTTATGTTTTCAGGGAAGCCTGGGTTGCCAGTCTGTAAAGCAGGCTAACAGGTAAAGCACACAGTGTTTCTGAGTAGGTAAATGCGTAGGCAGCGATTCAGGGTATGGTCATGCACAAGTGTACAGTCCTCTACTTTTGCAGTGTGTTTTGAGTGTAATGGTGTGCGCAGTGAATCCCGTGTAAAGCTGTAAAAGGTGTTAGGAGTTGGGTGAAAGGTGTGTAGGTGTAAAGCCATGGGGCGTGTGAAGGAGAAACCCTAGGCATTTAGAAGGCGAATGTAGGTAAGAGTAACACTACACTCTGAGGGTGAGAGGACAGTGAGGTGTACAATGTAAGATGACCTCAGCAATTGAACCAAACAAGCTGCAGAAACGGATTCTGCATTGAAACGGGTCAGGTAAAGGTACTGTAATGTATAGGGAAGCTGTAAGGGGTGCTGTGTGTCGTGTGATGGCAGGTAAAGCTGTCAAGGCGCCCCTTAGCCTTGCCTCGTAAGTGTTACCGGCCAAACAGTTGAACGTAACGGTTCAAGTTCATTACTTCGGACAGCTGTAGACTGTAGAAGTGGTAAGTGTGAAACCAGTAGGGCGTAACCTTTAGACTGACAATGACTACAGTCCTTCAGCCTACCTCTTACACGTGCCTGCATTGTTACAGGAGTTTCCAGATTATTGCGTAAAGCGGCTGAACCTCACTTGGTCGCATGTACCCACACCCTCTATGTCAGTGAAATGAAGCGTGAGGGAGGAAGGAACGGCAGTGTAGACGCAGGGCGAAATCGCTCAATGCTGCCACTGACAACATTGGATTTCTGCAGTGTGAGGGTGAAAGATGGTGGTGAGAGTGTCGGACAGGAGGGTAAGCCGCAGTGTGGCGTACACAAGATACGTGTCAGATCATTTCCTATTAGTTGATCATGAGTGTTGTGGGAATAATCGGACTTACCCACCTTACCTATGTGATCTGATTGGAATGTCGTAATCTGAAGACTGAACCGTAATGTTGATTGGCACCCCGAAGAATATGTAAAGACTAGCCTAGGTTTCTACGGAGTCGGTTACACTGTAAATGTCCTTGTTGTAATAGTTAGGTTTCCAACTTGGCCTCCCCCCTGAAACAGTCGACGTACTCACATGGAATGACTGAGCTAACTGCAGCTGTGAGCTATGGTTGATTGTAGTGGATAAAGTAACGTAATTATCTAAATCAAGGTGGATGTAAAAGATGTAGACCTACAGATAGTAATGGAGAGTAACATGCACGTATCTGAAATTTCAAGGTGTAATGATACTCCCCCCCTAGCTCCTAAGTGATCAAGAGGAGTTTTCACTAACAGTTCCCTTTTCCTTCCTAGAGGTGGATGTTACTGATATAATTCCTTTAGCATTTCGAAATTTGCACTGTAGAGTAGTTGTGTGTGAACCGCATCTCGGATTCTATCCATGAAGATGGTGCTGCAGACCTTGCTGTGCAAAGTGGATCAGGGAGGTAACGTTTAGGTAAACAATCTGCATTGTCCAATAAGGTAACTGTACTCTTTGTCAACGTAACTTGCGAAAGATCGGAATCCTTACGGTGTGAGCTCATAGCAGTAGATGTTAATTTTTAGGGGAAAGCTACATTATACGTACACGCTAATTATTAAAGTGCCCTTCACTTCAAAGTGCAGTTTTCATTTACTCACTGTTCAGTCACTCAGTTAGATGTAACAACTTGTACATATAATTAGATCTCGAGGTGTGCTGTACACTGGAATAACACCTTTCAAACGGTATATGACAGATTACAGTAGGGTAATCCGAATGCTGGATGTTTACAGGCTAGGTGAAGGTGTAAGGAAGACGCCACCAACTGTGACATTCATTCTGTTACAGCTATAGTCATTTGGGCGATGTTAACGAGTACAAGCTAGTGTTGGAAAGGGTAAAACTTATAGGCATGCACCCGTACCCTACTAACAGCTGTAACTCTCCTACTGTCCTCTGGTTGTCTGGTGTGACTGGTTAGGAGTATTTGGGGTGCAGTGTACCTGCATATTGGGAACTTTACTGCTAAAATGTGTGTAAAGAACACCCCAAAAGGATATCCTCTGTACAAGGGAAAGTACACTTTGCGCAGCAGGAGAAAGTGCAATGACGGTAAAGGATTTTAAGGTTTTAGTATGCCAGTTCTAAATCTGTAGAAATAGCAGCTAACTATCACCTTTTTTTAAAAGCATGCATGTAGGGATGTATCTAACCGTAATGGAGAGTCTGTAATGGACAGTTGATAACTGTAGTAGGCATTTGCAAAGATCTACAGGCTGTGCCTTTTGAAACTAGGAGGTTACCACCAACACATATTCTTTGGGTGATTATGCGCACTCAAGACATTGAAAAGATTAAACAGACTCTGCTTTACAATGTCTGCAATGTGTTATCCTAGGCTGCAGTCATTAGTGGAGGTGAAGTTTGTCACAGCCACTGAAAAGTTCCTGGCTGTACCGTTCTCTAAGTTAGGTTTATCCATTCTATACTACATTAAGTGTTAACATTCTACAAATGTAGTAATTACATGCTACAGAAGAGGAAGTAAGGTGTGTACCACTTAGTTTTGCCAATAGGTTACTGGAACATCCACCTTTAGCCCTCACCATAAGGCGACACTTTGGTTAGTTTAACATCCACCTTTTCAGCTAACAAAAACCCCTTTGACTGCTCTGTACGCAGCCTGAAAATTGCTAGTGTGGTTGCTTGGGGAAAAGCTGGTAAAATGTGAGCATCACCGCAGAAAGTATGGTCTAACTGTAATGTCTAGACAAGAAGCACTGAGGTAGCTCAGAGGTCAATAGGGGTTAGAGGAGCAGTTTTTAGGTCCATAGTTAAACCTAGCATCCAACTGCAGGTCAAAGGAATCTGGTAGATTGCAAATGTCCCACCGCCTAATCTCCATTTGTGCTTCTTTACGTCCCATAGAATCCTAATGTAATTTCCCGGTGGCTGCCTACTCTGTAGGTTGCGCTTTGAACGTGTTTACTACAGTAGAACCTATGGTTCAGTTAGGCTAGATAATGGTAATGGTCACCTTTGGTTTAGAGGTGTTACTCCAGAGCCCAATCCAATTGTTTGCTACTGTTTGTACCCTAAAGACTGTCCCAAAGGACTAACCGTTATAGCACTCTCTTGGTATAGGTCATCTTTCCGGAAAAGTGTGGTCCGCTATGAAACGGTTGAAGGGTAACGAATTGGATGTACAGTTTTGTCTGGTGTAAGACTTACGTAATGTACAGGCAAGGAGGACGAATAGGCTCAGGTGGTAAATTGTGACACTAACCGACACTGTCCGGGTTAGAGTGTAAGGTTTATAACTGTGTCTCATACAAGGGGTTCTCTAAAGTGCCTAGCGCAAGAGAGAAGCTGAGCATCAAATCCGTAGCTCAGATTTTGTGTAGTACCAAAATACAGGAGGCTTGCGCATCTCTGGCGCTTGATAGTTTCCTTTACACATGTGTTCCATCTCTGCAATCTTAGTCATTTCACAGATGAGGATGTGAACTGTGCACTTACAACACAATTGCCTCCTAACTAACTGGTAGGTGCCCTAGGCTTCACTGTGCACCCTGATCCGGGTTCGCAGTCAATGTCACCGTGTCTCATTAGGCTATGTGGAATGGTGATTGTTATAGCTACTTCTCCAAGGTGCAATGGAGCAGAAAGACAGGTTGATACAGTCTCAGTCTTGCATGTCAGTGTCAGAGTAGGGTTTAGCAAGCCAATGTTTTTAAGCGGTTACTACACTCCAAGCTGGGTAACCCTTGGAACCTAAACCTGTTTAGAGTGACAATGTACATAGAGGACAGTGTAGTCAACTGCCGCAGATCTCAGGGTTTACTTGTATCATTGGTTACTAACAGCTACAACTGGCTGGTTGACCTGTCCGTCTGGCACTGTACAGTGTACGGTACAAAGCAAAATGGTGTCTAGGAGTAACCGACACACTGTAAGCATCCAGGTCTCTCAGTAGGCCTTGTTTGAACCAAGGTACATTGATTGTCAAGTGTAAACCGCAACTGCTAGAGTTAACAAAGTTTGTTAGCAAGTTGGAGATTTGCAAGCGAAGCCTAAAGAGTTCAGGTTACAGGATTTCTAACCTGTAATCCTCACTGTAGATTTTTGGTTAGAACAGAGTGTATCTTTCAGTAATGAAAGGTTACTGCTGGTGACTGGAAGGAAATTGCAGTTGGAGATTACCAAGGGGAATTTTACGCAAGCTGTAGGACTAGCTTTACAGTGTACTGGACTGGTGAGGCTTCCATGAAGGCTGTTAATAAACTCTGTAGCTACCGGTTTTCCAGAATGATGGAATGTCTAAAACCTCTGTAATAGGTGAAGCCAACCCTACTGTAAGGCTCAACGTTATCAAGTATTGCCTACTCTGTCCTGTAGGGCAAATATTACATTGAGGAGTGACAATTTTAGGGAGTAAATTGTACTGGTAAAGTCGAAGGAGCATTGGTGGTTGCCTTTGGTTAAAACGCAACGACAAACGAGTTCAAGTGTAATAAAAGTGTTGGTTTTATTGGCGCTGAGGGTGACCCCAAAGGAAGTTTTTCCTGGTCAGAAACCCTCCCTGAGTGAGGTAGAACACAGGCAAAATGTGCGGGTAAATTTTGTATACAGTATGACTGCATTGATCTGTGTCTATAGGTTATTGCAGTCAAGCTATAAGCTGTTTCAGAAGTCGGTGCTATGTCATGCACGTTCCTAACTCGGTAATCTTTGCCCTAAGTCTTTCTGTGTGGAGCGCACAGTCAGTGTCAGGGGTGACTGTAGGTACAGCTCACTGTGGAAAACAAAGTACCGCTAGACAGTAACTACAGGTAGTCGTTACCTACGGTTCTCAATATGTGAGGTTAGGCTGCACTACGCCACAGTTTCGTTAGTGTGTAAATGTAACACTATGGTTACCAAAGCAAAAATGTATGGGAAAAGAAGATCACTCCTTGGCCAGGTTGTATAGCGGTTATGTTACTAAGAGCAACTACCGGTTTAAAACTGCTACCTTGGTAGATACAGGTACCTTATTTTGTCATCTCTCTGTACTGTAAGCCTACACACAACTGTATGCCTAACAGCATACGTCACTGTCAGTTTGGCGACAGGCTATATGTGTGGTGCAGTGTAAAAACAGACACAACACATTGGAAAAGATACAGAGTGAGAGGCAGAGGTTTATAGGTCCACCTCTGGAGCTCACCCTCAAGAGTATGTTGGAATGTGAGTCTGGATTACTTGGAGAGTGTGGTAGTGGGCAACTTTGCTGTATCGCCTCACATTTGCTTTCCAGAACTGGCAAACCTGTCAGGGAGTTACTCCGGGGCTGTTTAGACGTTAAGCTACAAGGTGAACTGCAAGTGTCAACCTTTAAACCTCTACAGTGTCACAGAACACTTATTTGGTTTAATAAGCAGTGGAAACTAGTGAGTAGTGCCGCCTAGGCAAACTGTCCAGAGGGTACAGCTACTCTTTTGCACAAATCCAGGTACCAGCAATTAGGGCAAGCAAGTACTCTCATTTGGTAAGGGAAAGCTGAAATGGGAAAACTGTACAAGGTGTCCGCACTGGAAACCCACACTGAAACCGCATAGTGTTTGCTGTAATCCACAAACTATATACATTTGGACGTATGCTTCTGGTAGGATGGGTGTTGAATCCCGCTCGGGACTGCTTTTTGAATACGTGCACATTCAGTGTTTATTCCTACCAGTAATGTCCTTTAAAGACCCCTAATACGGTGGCTTATACAGTTAACATTTCAAGTCTAGAAATCTAAATGAGTTGCAAAGTTTCCCCTCTGGAAGGCAACGTGTACACTCTACTCATTGTTACGGTCCACTAAAATAAAATAAGCAGCCTAGGCAGGAAAAGGTAGGTTCTCTGATGAGACTTACAGTACACTTATTGGTTCCCTAGATTCCGAGGATTCTAAAGTTACACTGGGAAGCTGAGGTGCTTTGTTTGTCCAGTAGTGTCGCTTAAGTCTGTTGTTCCAGTGGACCTGACGGGCTTTAGTGTCCATGGCCTAAAGGAGACTCCTTCCTCTGGGAAGGCAAGGCCTTTAGTCATGAAGGTGGAGTGGCAACGTTTCTTGCTGTGGTTGAATGCAAACAAGCAGAAAGGTGTTTGTTTTTTTGCCCTGTGGAGATAGTGTGTTGTGGTTTGGCCATCTCTACCTGCTACGATTGGTGATTAATCACTTTAAATATATCAGCAGGTCAGATGGCACTACCTCCTCTGCACTCACAGAGGAGGGCAATGAAGCTGGTGAAGGGCCTTGCAAGCAATTCATATGAGGAGAGGTTGAAGGAGCTGAGACTGTGTAGGTTGAGGAGGCGGCGGCTGAGAGGAGACCTCATCACTCTGCAGTTGTTCTGTCATTCATTGCAACTAATGGAGAGAGGTTGGTGCTGGTGTCTTCTCACAGGTAGAAAGGACAGAGGGAATGACCTCAAGCTCCAGGAGGGTAGATATAGACTGAACAGTTAGAAAGAATGTTTCGCAGAAGGAGTGGTCGGGCATTGGAACGGACTGCCCAGGGAGGTGGTTGAGTCACCATCCCTGGAGGTGTTTAAGAGAGGTCTAGATGTGGTGTTGGGGGATATGGCGTAGGGGAGAACTTTGGAAGAGACCCTTGGGATTTTTGTGTAGGTTGTCGAGTAGTAACCTTGAGTCCTACCATCCATCCTAGTTTTAAGAATCACAAAATCATAGATTGGTCTAATTTTCAGTTAGCCCTTACGGTTACAACTGCTAAAACTTGCAACTGCTCATTGCCGTCACGTTCACCGTAGGATTGGAAACGTTAACTGGACTGTTGGCTTTACATGTTCAGGTACAACTGTGCAATACATGAACCTGTACTGTCACTCTGCAACCAGTTTTATGAGGTTACCAGAAAGCCTCGAAAGGTTAGAAACTGCAGAAATTGCATGAACCTCACTAATTATTAAGCCTATGAGTAGTGTTTAAACCAATGACTGTCGGGGTAAGCCTGAAATGGAAAGTTGGGCTGCACTGTACTGTAACTCGACGTAAAAACCTGAGGGTGGTACTTAACCGTAGCGTCAGACAACAACTGAGGACCGGGCCTTTAGAAAGTGATCAGTAGTTTCGTGGTGACTTGCACTTTGCCAGCCTCTTTGCAGCCTGCAGGTAATAGAAAGTGTAACACCTGAAACAGGCAGTAGGTTGAGTGTACGCCTGTAAACTACCTAAGTCTTTAGAAATGCAAGTGCGTACAGCCGAGGTGCAGCATAAGTCTTGTTACACTTAATAGAGAAACATTGCTTTTTTTAGGGTTACACCACACAGGGCTGGCTTTCATACGGTCCGAAGGTTCGAGTGCTTTACCTTACTCGTTAAACTCTTACCAGGGAAACATTGCAGCTTTCTCATTCTTTAGGGTTGTCATGGCCACGGTTTCCCTACCACTATCACGAGGACAAGTACCAAGTTTTCCCAAGGCAAGCTAGCTACAACCCCGAGGACTACGTAGCGTTTCATCTTGTTTATCTGTAATATGTGACACAGGCAAAAGACTAGTGTTGACTGTGCTTATTTTTTAGCGTAAGCCAAGTACTGTGCAAGAGAGGAGAAAGACTGGCATAATAATGGAGACCACTAAAGATTTGAGACTTAAAAAGATTACAGTAGGACATTTAATATTGGTAGTCTACCCTAGGGCAGGTTGTGGTGAATCTGTAGCGAGTGCAGGATATTGTAATGTGTCTGTACCGTGTAAATTCGTGGTTGAACGTTTCGGTGACGTGCCAGTTTACACCTGTAGCCAGGAATTATATACAACCAGTTTAGCCCATCATTACACTGGTCAGCTAGGTATACCCTATTTTAGGACAGTACAGTTAAAGTGACCAATGCATGGTGTGTTACAGGTGAAATTACACTGGGATGCAATGTGTTATAGAAATGATGCAGTGGACCGTTCCACAGACAAATACTGTATGCCTATCAAGACTCGTTGTAGTTGAAGGGAGTGCAGATATGCATAGATCCCTTACCTCTACCCGCCCTCTTTTGGCACTAGGTGTGAAAGGGTAGGGCGCTGTTCCCCAATCCTACATAAGGGAAAGTACCAATCACACCCAAAATGTAGCATTCTTAGCTGTATTCATTTGGCTCACACTGTTGCCCTATTTTTTTTCTTTCTGGCCTTTGGGCAGCCAAGCAACATGGATTGCTCTTGTATCATGGAATGAAAGTAGTCATCCCTAAGTTTTTCCATGTTGGTACACACAGGTATGAGAATGTTGTTCTAGAACAGTAAAGGCCGGTCAGGTATTGTAGAGGAAACCTTGTCATTGCATACTATGGAGGCATATGGTTTGCGCCCAGAGGTATCTCCAGGGTGTTGTGAGGCCTAGATGTGAAGTTACCCTTAAAGGGTCAGTTTTCCAATGTTCTTTATTCCGTTATAGATAGCGATACAGATTTCTGCCGACACCTTTTTTGTATGCATGAACCTGTGCTTTCCATGATGTGTAACAGTAAGCGAAAAGCAATGTACACCCTAGATAGACAGCTGAAAATCTTCCTTTATGTACATCCAAAGGCAGTTCTATGTTTAACTGGGTGTAATTGTTTTATATCTACATCCTTTCTATTTTAAAAAGTACCTTTAGGTACTGGTCATGTACAGTATATGTACTTTATGTGCACTTTTAGGTTCTAACCCGGTTGCTCAATTAGTAAGTATATGAATATAGCAAAAGGTTATATAAATGCACAGTTACAAGTTAAGGTCCTGTAAGTAAGTGGAATGAACTCTTTATCTAACATAGTAATGTACAGGAAATGGGCAGAAATGTGCATGCGCATGCACATTTCTGCCCATTTCCTGTACATTACTATGTTCTGTCTACCGCATTAGACACATATTTTACTGCTAAGTTGGTAAATGTACTTTATAAAAGTGTTAATTACTTATGTGAGTTGTAATATATACAGATGTACTGTTTACGTAATGTAATGTGAATGTATAAAACGCAGACTTTACATAACCTGAGTACCTAGTCATTCACATGTATACATTATTTGCAGTCGTACAATGAAATAACTTGTAATGGATGTATTTACCTCTGTAACTGCTTTTTCAAATAGGTGCAATAGTTACTTAACTAGTTCTTTTTATCACCTTTGCACTTATTGGTACCTATGCAGTTGCCTTTAGGCTTTGCAAACCTAAATTCCTCAATATTTACCTGGTAATATAGTAGTTTGGAGAGGTAAAAGGTTTATTAAATAGTTTGAAATGTACATGTACAACTTACAACCTTTAGATACACCTTTATCCAGTTTAGACTGCATGTACTTATACCATAAATGTTTTATAAGGTAACTCAGTAACACAAAATAGGTAGTATGCACTAAAGCTACAACTATCAGCAATCTACTTTGCTATATACTTTATAACAGTTTTATAATAGTACATGTAACAAAAAAGTTTACCTTTATCAGTGTCATACTGTTATGTTAGCTGAAGTTAAGTTACCTGTATAATGTAGTGGCTTGTATATTGCATTTATACAAATTTTAACTTGTTTTTTGAACTGTCAATTCTGTGTATCTAAATTTAAGGGTTACATGCCTATTGCAGTACATACCTGAACATTGTAGGTTAACTTCATTGGAAGATACAAAAAATGACCTGATATGTACTTCTTTAGGTAAATTTAAGAACTCTATATGGACCTCATACAGTATGTTAGACATGTTGTGAAATGTAACCTACACTTTTTTACATAAAGCACATTGTATAACTTAAGGGGTCCACATAAGGTTAAGATGTGTATATACATTATAAGGTAAGTAGTTTTAGGTAAATGAGGTCAAGCTACCTAGAGAACAAAATTTGTAAATAAGTACAGTTATTACTTTTTATGTAAAAGAACAATTTTGAACATTATTAAGTTTACCTTAGGTCCCTTTTTTCACTAAGTATGTATATTAGTTTAAGGTTAACTAAAAGTTTAAGTTAAGTTACATACCTTTGCAGATATCTTCATACATTTTTAACATTTATTATGTATGTACGAGGTCCATATACATGTTAGTATTTTGTATGTACTGTTTAGTTCCCTTACAAAAGAGCATTTTTACAGGAAAATGTTCATTTAATTATATAGAGTTTGTTCAGTGTGCACAGTTGGGTACACAATGTCTTATAACTGTTATATCTTTGTAAATAGTGGTTATATGTTTACTATGTAAAGTAACTTTATAAGTACAGAAAACTTCATGTCTACAGTTATGGAACAACAAGGTATTTATAACAGTGAAATGTTCTTATAAAGTGTAGGCCTTAACCTCAGATATTCACCTACCTTATATGGACCGTTATTGAAGTACAAATTTTGTATTTCTACCTTTCCATGTTATTCTCAGTAACTACCTAAGATTAAACTTTGTGTAAAGGAATGAGGTTTATGTACGTACAGGGCTTAATATCAGAACTTAAGAACAGTTATAGAACTTTGCTAATTCTTTACAAGTAAGAACTTTACATGTACCTGGTACATTTCTTTAACAAGGTACCTTGTTATACTTTTGAAAAGTTAACTTTTGCAGTATAATTAGTACATATATTTATGCTGTAAGTTCTATATTGCAATAAAAGTACGTAGAACTTTGAGCATACAACTGTATAAAAGCAATGCTATAGAAGCTTGTGTGATAAAGCATATAAATGTTACAGAATTTATCTACCTATACTTCTCAGATAAAGTTTCACTTTAACTACCTAATGGTTAAATATAATCTGAAACACATACATTTAATTTTATAAAGTTTGTACTTATACAAGTTTCACTTGAACTTTAAATGATCCTGAAGTAATTTATTTGTGAAGTGCATATTAGTATACACTTATACTTTTTTATGTAGAAAGTACCAGATATGTGAAAAATAATTTGTGTATGTTTATACAACCTATAATGCCATTGTAAAACGTAAGTTATTAATTTCTCCTGCATAGACATATGTAGGTCTAGTTTTTATTTACTTATAGAATAGAATTACTTACATCCCAGGTTCAGTATGTATAATTCTATACAGCAATGCTAAATGTATTTAAAGTGATATATATCAAACTTAGAACTTCATTTCAGGTAAATGTGTACATAGAAAGTTCTAAGGTTATTAGGTTGGAGCCTAACTTTACTAAATACCTGTTTTATAAAAGTTTACAGTTATGATCACATGTAATTAGAACTAACTGTGTATACTTTTACTTCCATGCCTGTACAGTTAGAAGTTTTTATTTTTAAGTAAAGTTAAGTTTAGGGGCAAAGGAACTTTTGGGGCAAAGGAACTTAGGTATTTGTTTTAACCTAGGTATTTGTTTTAACTTTAAATTCTTATAACTATGGAACTTAAGTTCCATGTATTGAAGGTACCTTATATATAAACTTTGATGTCGTACATATCAAATAAAGTAACTGACATACCTATATAAGTACTTGTGTACATTTGTTATACCTTACAAGCTACCTTAGTAAATTCTAAATACTTTAAATGCATTTATGTCTAAGTTCCTTTGCCCCTAAAGTTCCTTTCCCCCTAAAGTATTTAAAAGTTTAGAACCTTAAGTTCCATCAAATAATAGCACTATGTAAGTTTACAATAAAGTTCCAATAGGTAGTAGGAACTTGTTAAAAGTAGACAAAAAGAATTTCATGAAAGTGCTATTAAGCTGTTATTACGTATGTATATGTACTTTTACATCAAATAATAGTGAGACTGTATGTCATATAAGTACTTCATAATGACATTAGTGCAGATTTAGAGTCAAAAGTTATTAGATATAAGATAAGTTAAAAAGGTACTCAGTATATACTGAAACCTTTCTATTTTAAAAAGATGGTATATACTTACAGTAAGATAAAAGGTACTTAACTCATATAATGTAATATGGAACTCATACTGTTGAGTTAAGTACATGAGTTATGTACTTAACAGTACAACTCATGTACTTAACTTAACAGTATATGTGAATAATTGTTTGTTTTTTCTAGAATAATAAGTAAGTAAGAGTACAAGTACAAGATTTAAGATTTTGTATTTATAATAGTATTCTATTTAGTGTGCACATATATGCAAAGCTATAGTATACTGAACAAAACAATTATCAAATAACCAGTTTAGGGACAGATAGCTTTTAGTTCCTAAAATAAATGGACTTAAACAAATAGAGCTTTGCACTTATAAAGACCTAATGAAATGAGGTTAAGTTAACCAGTTTAGGGAAAGTTAAGTTAACTTAACTCAACAGTATAGTATATAAGTAAAACGTAAAGGTTTACTACCTGCAGGGTGTTATAATATAAGTTAGAAATACTTATCCAAACTCTTCAGGTAACTCTTATGGTGTAAGATAAGTGCAAAGCTCTAAAATAAGTCAACACAGAAATACCTATCTTACATAATTTTTACAGTGTGCACATATTATAAAACATGGTTTTAGGTATTTAAGTATTTCTAAAGGACCATAACACACTTACAATACATTGATGGTATCTATAAATGCCTGTACTGTAATAAGGTTTCTGGAGTCTGTAAAAGTCCCTTAAAAACCTTTATAATGGATCAATCCCTGACAGAATTTTCTGCAATGCAAAAATTGACCTGGCAAACATATTAATACTACCTCAGCTTCTCAAAACTTGCACAAATACAGCACTGCCAAAGTCAGACATTTGTACTGTTCAATTGCAATTCCCTACACTACATAATGTAACAGAATGTCTGGGCCACTCAACTTTTCATTTAGGGGTGTTCCAAAGTGTTGTCTTGCCTATCTACAATATAAATGAGTATTGAAATGGAGACCCCTCACGGACATTATTATATAATATTTTCATCTGTCATACACCTCTACCCCCACAGTACATTCACAGTTCCTAGGACTGACGTTACTGCTGGATCAGACACATGTTGCCGGGTGCTTCTCGACATACAGTACCAAGCGTGCAACTGTATGGACCGTGTAACCCTTATGAGACAAAGCACTGCTTTTCCGGGTGGAACCTTTGGCTAACCTTTGCCTGTAAAGGTCCCCAGCTTTCGGATTACTGTGTACTCCACAGGTGACCTTGACAGTGCTCCTACCCTCACTATGACCTCCATAACTGTCACGCCAAACCGACATGCGGAAGCATACCATTTTTACTCCAAACCACTATCGTGAGCCTTACAGTAAGGGTCTGTCTGTCTTGAAGACTCAGACTGTATGGGTGCAAACCTACGCTTCGGTGTAGAGTACTGTTGCAAGTTGTGGTCACAGTTAGGCGACGCTCCACTTTCCGGTAGTCACTGGCCACACTCCCAGCCCAGTTGTGAGGGTGGCAGTGAGTCAGGGCAAAAGCTCTGTTTGGTGGCAACTGCTTCCAGACAGTTACAACCCCACCGGGAAGTTCAGCTTCTGAGCAAGCTGCACGGCAGCTCACTTATAAAGGAGTACCAACCTCAATCTCCAAGGCTTTTAGGTCTCCGTACCGTACGTCACACCATCTCACGAAAGTGCTGATGTCAGGACTGCACAGTCAATGTACGGTTCCACTGAGGGCTCACCCTGTAATCCCTACATTCCACAGACACTTTACATGCTCAGCAGAGTTTGGAGCTGCCACTTTTACGACACACCTTTGCTGGAGGGTTGTGGTGACCGAATGTTTGTGGGCAAAAATGTACATTGTATGTCTGAGTTTGGCTCCCTTACAGTGAAATGTTTGACAAAAGTAAACAATCTGCAAACACATGGTCAATAACACCCCACACCCCATGAGCATAGCCTACTAATGACATAGCTACACTGTAGGCACACAACAGGTCCGCGGGCAGGGATAGTACCTACCAGTACAAGTGAAGGAGTCGCTCGGCACCTAAAACCTTCCCCTCAATGAGCCTGTACCCAAGGTTCCTAGGGTATACCACTAGTCTGTACTGTACGTATGCATTTCTAGAGACAAACCTCTGTAAACCTTAGGCTTTGCCAGTAACAGCATGTTTGCAACAACTGTGGCCTAGGCCTGGCAGGACGGTCATGCTTCGTGAACCCTTTACATTACCCCTGTACGCTTCAGGTATCTTTTCCCTTCTCTCCACTAAGGATCGTCCAACACTATAACCACAGACAAGCTATGAAATGCCACCTCACAAGAGTAAGCATCTGATTGCTAACAAGACAGCACAGACACCTTCTACCTTATTACGTAGCAGTAGGTTACCCACCTGTTTGTCCAGACTTACAACCTATATGCAAGCACAGGTTAGGCTGGCACAGTTTCTGGCAGCAACATCATAATGCGTGAAACAGGTAGCCTTTATTAACACCCAAAGACGCCTCTAGGCACTAAAAGTGGTGTGGTACTAGAAAGGACAGGTACTATTAACCCCTGTCCACTTGAACACCCAAGGCTCTATCTGCCTTGAAACAAATGTGGTACGCAGGGGGTACATCGCAAACTGGGGCCTAAAAGTAAAATATCTGCTGTCATCGCGTACACACGTGTCAGACAGGTGTACAAGGTATACCAGCTTGACCGGGCCCTTTCAGGAAACGGTGCTTCTCAAAAGAGGCTTCTCAAGTGGTGTAGAGGAACACTAACAGTAGCAGGCATACACTCCAAAGAGAGTTAAAAACCTTTCCCCTTTTTTACGCTCCAAATCTGTCAAGGTTCCCTTAACCTTTAAGTCTTGCAGTGAAAAAAAACAGAGCCTCCTTTTTAGTTTACTGCTGCATTAAGTTGGACGCTGGCCAAAATCTGCAAAGAGTAGACTGTTTCTAGTGACAAACTTGGAATAACTATACATGTACAGTAACGCAGTAACCTTTTAAATACTCAGCTACTGTGTACACAGTAAGGGTCTCTGTGCAGAACCCGTATAAGTCACATTTCCAAGGCTTGCAATGTTTACAGTGAAACCTTGCCAAATAACCCTGAGGGTAATGCTTGGGAGGAATGAGAAGTAGAGAGGTAAGAGGCTGGTAAAGCCCTTTTCCCTGCTATGAACCTAAAGGGTAGTCAACCTTTACTGTGTTGGAGAAAAGTCAAATGCAGCTGATAGACAGCCAGTGTGCAAAGTGGCTAGGCCTACCATCTACCGAAACCATCTAACTGCTAGAACCGCACCTCATGTTATTATCATTGCACAGGTCTTCTCCAACTGTGATGCCAACTTCCAGTTGGTTCCCCTACAGGGCAGATGTTGCAAACCTAAATGTGCAGCCTTTGTACTGAGAGGTGGAAGGTGGTAGCCCAGCAGTCGGACGCACCTAAGTAGGTCTTCTACAGAAACATGTGAACAGCCCATGTGGCATTTTGCTGCTCAATTTTGAATCTCTGTAGCTTCGCCCTACCCAGTAAGAAATGGTAGCCCACAAGCCTTTACAGCTGTCGGCACCTTTACAGACCCTACAAGCACAAGGGGTTTTCCTGCACAGCTGTCTTTCTGTGGAAAATGTGCAGAAATGAAAGCCCGACTGAGTCAGTTTAGTCAGCCACTTCTGCATTGCATATGCAGTTAGGCTCAGTTGTTGGACTACTCCGCCCCATGTTCCCTGCGGCAAGTGCCACCGTGGGCAGTTCCAGGTAACGGCTGGATGGGTCACCTTTGATGCTGCACTTACAACATCTGCTCTCTACCCAACAGTGCCTGTAGCAGATACTGTCCTACAGGTTAACCACTAGACTAGAGAGAGGTCTCCAAGGCCTGAAAATGCAGACAGGGCTGGACATAAGAATACTGACTATGAGGAGCAGCCTTCGATCAGTGTCAACCTCTCGGTACGCTGTTGGGTTAGGGTACGTTGGCTGTTTAGACCTCATTACAACAGCTTAAAACCACATTGGGGCCACACTTTGCACACAGTGCAGTTATACTGTCCATGTCTGTGAGACTGTAAGGCTTTAGGTCCAGAGTGAGGTCTGAAAAGTTAATCTTTGCTAGCACCAGTTTGCAGGCTAGGCAGGTTCCTGGCGGAAACAAGTTTCAACTGCTCTGCACAGGTCAGATAAAAATAATTAAGGTACAGTGCTTGCAAATATAGTGCGGTCCGATGGTCCCAGTTTCTAGTTAGCTAAATCCTTAATGCTGCTGTCTCCCCACATATTTGCCAATACTGCATTAGGGGTGTATGATCAGGCATACCGTGTAACACCTGTGCGGACCCCAATATCTATGTAATCTGAATTACAGTGTAAATTATCCTCAGGATTCTGTTTTTTCCATACGGGTATGCTGTAATCCTGTCATGCTAACCTGTCAGTAAGTTGTGGTCAGACAAAACCCCATTACAGAGTACTGTGTATCCTTAACCCAACTCTCACTGCAGTGCCTTACCCCTGGATCCCTGAGAAATTAGCGACAAGTTGCAGTGCTTTACAATTGAACTTCTACAGCCCAGTCGGTTGTCACTGGAGCTTGTCAACCTCCAGTCCGAGGCAGAGGTTGGGGCATCACAGCTTCACTACCATAACACCTTAGAGCTAGAGAAAGACCATGCGTTTTTCCCCTTACCTGACACAGACCCTGACTGACAAGTGAAGCTACACTGTTGGCACCCAGGAGAGTGTTGCTTTACATTATCCTCTGAACTACTTGCAGCTAATATGGTCCAAAGGCACCACTGTGTGTTAGTACATACTTATACTCCACTTTGGACAGTAAGTGCTTACAAGGCATCCTCTTGCAACACATTCTTGGTACCAGGTGGCACGTCATGTTCACCTGCCTAACGCAGATTTTTCAGGTAAACTTTGTACCCTTCGCGCACTCAGTGACCTGTAGACATCTGTGGACTACCCAGAATGGAATGGTTGGAAAGGTGCATATTTCAAGCGCTGCACACCCTCAGCAACAGTGCAATGTGATGGAGTTTTACATTTTGTGCATGTTACTGGGAACAAATTTGCAGTAGACTCCCTACAATCCATGGGACCTTCACCCTCTGTGCATAAACATTTGACCCTAACCAAGACAACTACCTAGACTTTACGCTGCCATTGCAGAGGGAACCCTCAGGGCACCACCTAACACCACAGCAGGGCCACCCGTTCCAGCGCTCCGTTTGCAGTGAGGACGCCACAACTAGACCGACGAGCAGGCTGCGGTGCACATGGAGACTCCATGAGAGCCTTTCTCTACACCTACCTGGATAGACCTCGGTGCACTGCATGGAAGTTTACAGTCGGGGTCTATTGTTACACTAGGACGGGAAGCGCCTAAAGGTGTGACCTGCATCTTTGCACTCCAAGACAAGGTGTCCATTTCCATCCAGAAAGCATAGCACTCTAGGGTTGGGGCTAGACAGTCCCTGACCCGGCACGGCAAAGACTTACCCTTTTAACTTGCACTGCTGACTCCACAACAGGGTGTGACAGGCTCCTTACCCGATGGCCAAAGCACGGTATAAAATGGAGAGGCCCGAAAGGCCTCGGCCTAAGTACCAACACCTGCAAAGCCTCAGCTGCGGGGTCCCACAGGTGGAACGGCCGTCACGCCTCCAATTAGCCCCGTGTTTAAAGGCTCCAAGCCCCTGCTGGCGACACTTTGCCCGGAGACGCAAAGGACTTCACGCTGAGGGATGGAGCGGGTTGGTCATTGCACGCTCGGGCACGGTGTCGAAGGGCTACGTATGCTGTAAGTACCATCCTTTCCTCGTACTTGTAACCTGTAATTAAGTACTATTAGTAGTAAATCAGCATAGGCAAGAAGCTTTCCTCACCTTAGCTCCAGTCCCTATACTTTCAGAACTTACAATCCCCCTTGCCAGGTGAGAAACTCTCAGTACACTCGCCTTTACAAGGTAAGCACTGTTAGGTTGCCCCCGAGATCATGCCACCGTGCACCTCAGGCCTACTGCCTGCAGGGTGAACCTGCATCCTCAGTAACACTTAATTTCAGAGAGTATAACCTTGGGCAACCCTGAGCCCTGCCTCGCCTTCCCTCACAGGCTACGGAGCTTTGGAGGGACCGAACACTTTGAAACTCAGAGCACACAAAAGCCGTGCGATGTAGAGCTGGACCACACACAAACCTTAAACCTGTGGTCCTTTTCAGGTGACAAGTGTACTGGTGAGAGACAAGTCTTGTATCACCTGTCGGTCCCTAACTGTTTATGGTAGGGTTGCCACCCTTAGGTGGTCATTGGTGGTAGCCTACGTTAGTCCACAGCTTGCCAGCATGGGTCCTGGGCACAAACTAGATCCTGCGCTTTCCCTTCACAGAAGAGGCACACCACAGATACCCATCTTCTGTTGATGAGCACCACAAAGCACAGAAACTTCTCTAGTAACTTACATAGGTCTTAGGTAAGTGTAATCCCGGCCTGTGCAAGTTTGTTAACCTCCTGTGCAGCTAAGGCTTTCTCAAAGAACTGTCCTTGCTTTGGGGACAGATGCAAGACAGTGTAAAGGTAACTTTGAGAATTAGTCTGTGCTTTGTGCTCTAAAGCTGTTTAGAGTATGTCTCTAACGTAATGGCAGCAAGCATTCACATTATTCTTCCTACCCCTACTCTGAGACTCTAAGAACTTCACAGACATGTGGTCACTTGTAAGGAGAAGTGTAACCGCACTGTATTGCACCACTAACATCTTAGGTACTGCTTGAATTCTGTGTAGTCACTTGTAAACACTGTAGGGGAATGGTGCTGCACAGTACACATTACGGAAGACGGACTTCCAACAAAGGCAGGCTTACAAGGTAGGTTTCCAATTAAAGGCTCACTAAACATCTTTCAGCAGTAGTACTGTAAAACCTCCGGGCAAACAACACACTTCTGTTTTTACTTGTCACCCATAGAGCTAGTTTTTTTCCTTTTTTGGGTTCTGGCAGTAGGGAACTACGCAGAAAGGTATACTGTTTTTACCACACATCTGCAGACCTTGACTGAGGAGCACAGTTTTCCTCCTTGCCTAGAATTTGCACAATGTGAACAACTGTGTGTAGTTTAATTTCTCAGCTTCACCTCTGACCTGACTGTCAGCTGATCTAGGGATGGCCCACTGGAAATGAAGAGAAAGGACTGTACTCTGCAAAATATCAGACATGTTTTCCTGTCAGAGAGTATTTAGCATTTGACAGAGGTTAGAGAGTCTGTTAGCTGTTCGGTGCGGTCCAGTCATTATTTGTCGCTGACCAGGGTAAGTGCCCTGTATCAACATCTCCCACCTACAACCTTCAGAGTGTGCAATCTGCGTTAACCTGCCCTGGCCAGAGGCCATGTGAGAGTGGAGGCCTACAGTGTCATCTATTCTGCAGCTGATAGCCTTTAGTCTATGCACAAGACAGTTTCCCACAGGACTGATTTTAGTCCGTAGATGGTGATGGTTCTTACAAGCAGTCACAGCACGGTAACCGGAGGGCTTACCCTGCGCAGTAATGTACAACCTGATACCCACTGGAGGGGTTTGTACCTGACCGATAGCAGTTTACAGGCGTAAGGTACAAACTACCTGTGCTTTAAAAAGGGAAGCGTACACGGGATCTTGTCATGGTAGGATGCCTTAAGGGCTCCCAATGGCACTTGGGTAACACTGTATCGAACACCTACAATCCTAGTGGTTTGTCCCTGAGCTCTGAGGTTGTCGCTGCAACGAGTGTACCTTCAGCCGGCACCTTGACCGCACTGTGCATGTTACGTTGCAGGTCTGAGCCCATACGTGCAGAAACATGCACAAACCTATACAGCAATCTTTGGAGTCAGTTCCTATTGTGTGCAGCTGCTACTTCGGTGAGGCTACTTTACACATTGCACTGTGCCACAGGCTACTTGTAAGGGGCTTGTTTGCAGACGGTGAACAACTGCTCGACTATAAAGCACAAAGTGTCCAGCCTGACTGCTACCGCAATGACCTGCAGTCCACTATAGTAGCACACCTCTCCATGACCCAAGCTTACAGTACAGACTGTTGATGTGTCTGGTCAGAAGCTTTGCAAACACAGACTTGCTTTGTAAAGGGTCGGTTTCCTAGAGTAGCCATCTGCACCGCACATTTCAGCAACCCATAGACCAGGGGAACGCCTAAGGGGACGTTCCCAAAAGTCTCGTACCAGACTTACTAAGCAACTAGGTTTGTCATCCTTATCTGCAGTTGTGCAAGGTTCAGAAAGTGTCACGCTTACCATTGTAAATCCTTGACTGGTAACTGGCTATGTACGCTTACACCAGCTTGGCCCGGCATTACTCTCACGGCACCTGTGATCGAAGAACCCTGGAAAAGCTCTGACCTCTAGGTAGACCTGCACTCAACCGTGCAGGCATAAAACACCTTGGCTGTTGAGCTGCTTACAGGTGAAGCAACTCTGCCAGGGGTCACTTGTACTGTCAGCTGTACCAAATACTGCTCCTTAGTACCACTCTTACCAGGTGCAACACCTACTGCAAAACCGGTAGCGCCTTCACACTAACACCGTTCAGTTTCATACCGAGGGTACCGGTCCAAACCCACAACTGCTTGCTACCTTTAGGTTGTGCTTGCAACCATACAGTAGTTTGAGAGAGGCTTCTAGCCTTTAAATGTTTTTGCCAGAGGAGGACCTTGTAGGCACTTTGCAGACCTAGCCCTTGTACCCATTTCCCCTGAGGCACAGTGCTCGCCTCCAGGCATGACGTTTCCTATGGAACACTGTGGAGGGAAACCACTTCAGGACCGAGCTGCAGAGTCCAGTGAAAAGGCCTTTTCAACCACTTTCCACAGTTGGCAGCTCACAGCTTACATTATGGGTCTACAGCTGTTAAAGGCTGGGGGAATGTCCACACTGGCCATTACTGGCAGATGATACACACGGCACCGCTGAAGGGGGGTCTGCCCATTGGTAGACCAGAAGAGATGACTGCACTGAAGCTTTGCACAGTCGTGTACATGTCAGAGTCTCACAGCCACAAAAAAACCTTTGAAGGGAGCAGCCGTAGGTAGCACATTTACCCTTTTAACATCCTTTCCATTTAAACCTAGGTACAACGTTAGGGTGGAAATGGGAATACCGACAACATTACAGGCAGGAACGTGACCTTGGCAACCTTTAGCATAACATACCTAGTCAGTGAAAGCTCCAACCGTAATCTGAAAAGTAGCCTCACACCGATTTCACTCAGAAACCACCACCTGCTCAAACAGGGCGCTTTCCCTACAGCACACGAGTGTCACACTGTAACATATTGACACGGAAAGCCCTCACTCCGTGGTAGTCTTTTTCTTGTACAAACACACTGAAAAGTCTTTAAGGGAGTAAACCCAATGCACTTTTTTTTGAGGTAGGGTTACTAGAAGGTGCAGTGGTGACAATTATGACAGTAGTGGTGTAAGTCTCACCATGCCCTTCGGGCTAAAGATGTTTGTGAATGGAAGGCATCGCAGCAGCACATTTGCTAAATGATGAACGATAAAACCTTTGAGACCTTGTTTCTAACCTCAATCCCTAGGCTTCTGCGAATTACTGCCAGGGGAATGTTTTCCAGCTATTAGAGGTTTGTTTGACAGCAGAAAGCCACACGCTTTAATTTACCTTCCCGCTCCTTTGCCATTGGTGTGTGTTATCTGCATATGGTGAAAGTAGAAGCACCTAACTTGCTTACTGTTAGTGTGTCATTGTCAAGGCCTAAACCTTAACGTTAAACCTTCTTTGCACAGGTCGTGCCTCCTTCTGCTTTCCCACGCACAAATCCGACGGAAACTTCCTCTTGTACACAGTCAGTTACATAGGGTAAAAATAAAATCCGGAAGCTGCCAACTTCAGCTGAAATCACTAGGCAGAGAGCTGTGCTGCACTGGAGAAATTTTGCCAACAATACACTGACAGGTGAGCCACTTAAACAGCACACTATGCAACCTGTAGGTCGATGTCACATGTATGCAGAGCATGTGCTGGGAAAGGTTTCCAACGCCTTGCCTTACCTTTAGGTCTCACAGTGTACCTGCAATACATAAGGTTCTAGACCTAGGTGGTGTTTAAAATCTCCCATGCCTCACGGGACACATTTTCCTAGTCAGTAAAGGCCAATGGCAACCCTAGGTGCAGTACTCTAAAAACTGCGCACTATTGTTTCCTGTGCCCTTAATAACAGTAATTAAGTTTAGTTAGGTTTTTACCAGACCTAGGGATGGAAGGCCTTTGTACTCTCAGGGCCAACTAAACACATCAAACCATTCACCACGTTAGAGAGGTACCCTGTAGCCTGAACATCTTACCCCTCACATTGTAAAGTACAGCCTTCAGTAGGGGTGGTCAACCATTAAGCTCTCGGCTGGAAAGCCAATGTATCCCTGCTGCTCACTCTCTCTTGGACCACACGTTCCATTTCTGAAGGCATAACCTTTGTCATTTTAGTGCCCATCAAGACTTAGGTCCTAACCATCAAACACGGTGCACAGACACTTAAAGCGCATGACTGCAGTTAAAAAGACTAGCGACAATGCTGGCTGCATTGCCATGCAATCTGCAAACTATGTAGTACCGCACTGTGGATCTGCGAGATCGCAGAGAGTGACCCGTTTAGGGCACAGTTACTTTCCAGGACGTTTCACGACTGCATCTCAATCCGAACGACCCGTGGCACCCTTACAAACCCCTACTCCGATGCACTGTCCAAGGGTCAGGCTGTTGTGCGACGCAGCACGTGCTCACTGCTTTGTAATCACTGTAAACTATACCTGTATACAAAGCAGAACATCTGTAACTTTATCAATTTTGGGGTTTGACAGCACAGCGCTTTCAGGTCCGTCTGTACCGGAGGTGACAGACTGCAAACCGTAAACTTAAAGGTTTGCATTGCAATCCATATAATAATGGAATTTTTAATGCAGTCAGGGTAAAGTCCACATCACTGACATATTGCAGAGAAAACTGTCACCACTACAAATATGCGTACTCATATACCACCGAGATGATATGACAGGGGTCAACCTCTTACCCTGACACATTGTCCAGTGGTCACCGTTTACATGCCATTAGGCTAACGCCAAGACTAACACATCACACCTTGAAGTAATGTCTGCAAACAAATAAGTGTTGCCAAGCTTAACATCTGTGTTTTGACCTTTCAATTCCATGTGGGTCAAAGGGCCTTTCCAATGTTACACTTCCAGTCTACAGTGGACTTTCTAGAGCACTGTGAAAGGTATAGACCTACAGTTTAGTCCTATGGTGAGGTCGTGAACTGCACATGGACACTTTACACAGGCTGCGAAACGTAAAGGACACAGACTTTCCCTCAAACTCTGAGCATTCTGCCTAACACTGTACCTAAGGACATTAAGGTGTCAGTGTACCTCGCCACTTTGCCACCATTTCAAAGCTGTTACTGTACTTTACAAACTGTAAAAGTACCATCTTTCAGACTGTCCTCAGTGCCAAGTAATTAGTGGAACCATTTTTTTGGCTGTGCTTGCAGTGCGAGTGGTCAGGAATCGTGGTAGACTTAGACTGTGTTACAGATGTGTAACAATAGGTTTCCATTGCTCAGATGTTCAGTCCTTCAAGTGTACATCTGACGGTCAGTATACTCTTTAAACTGAAATGTGTTTAGGCATGTAAATCTTTTTCCACTGCAAAGTACCTAAGGACTTTTTGTAAGCATACTGGATGGTTACCTGGCTTTTACAAGGCGTTACACTGGGCATGTAATCTGCAATGGCTTCAGGGCATGTAAAGGACCACCTAGGTCATTGTGGTATCTACTGTAAGGCGTGAATGTTTGGTACTGGTACCAGAGTCCCTTCCTGTAAATTTGTGCACTTACGGGTATTCGTGTGCCTAACTTTACAAGCAGTACATCTTAAAGCACTGAACCCATGCTGAACTGTGCAACCTGTTCGACTTTCCAAGTGTGCAACCTACAGTAACAATCACTAGAGGTACTTATGCACCATCCTTTACAGTGGACTATTAGCCTTTAATGTAAACATATGACCAACATTTGACCCTTTCTTTGGATTTAAATCCTACAGGTACACGTTTGCAAACTAGCATTATTTCCTATGTCTATCTGCATTTAGGAACTCTGGCCTTTGTGGTACTGTATGCCTAAGGAGCCTAACTGCCGTGCAAGTTATGAGGTAAGTGCACAAGTTCATGCACACAAGTCATCACTGTAAATTAAGGACTTTTACCTGCAACCCCTCATACAACTTCTGGAAAGAACTGCTCACAAGCTCTTGAGAAAAGATTGCAGAAATCAACATATTTAGGGTAGTGGTGCCTGAAATCTACAGTGTCCTTGTCATGCTACATTTTGGAGGTTCTGCAATGAAATAGTACAGCCTGCCCTTTTAGCAGATAAACCGTACACTTCACCTGTAAAGCTTGTAGCTAAAGTAAATGGTAGTAGTAGTGCTAACGTTTGAGTGTACAGTGCCTAGAAGTGGTCAATAAAAATTTTTGCTCACTAGGAAACTTCCTACAGCATACACGACTGTTCAGCCTTTACATGTATTTAAAAGATTTGTACCGGCCTTGGCAGTATAGAACTAAACCAATTTTACTGGACAGACGTGGCAGGAAACTATCAGAGATTTGCTGTCACCCCAAGACTTTAGGAGTGCTCAACAAAGTGTAGATTGTGCAGTCTAAATGTAAGGGTCCAATATGTAAGCAGTAAGTGAAGCCTTTAGGCTTGGTTGTCAGACCATTGCCCACTCAAAGTACTGGTGTACAGGTTGACAGTATAGACTGCAGTTTATAGGCCTTCACCTGTAAGGGTGTAGCTATATCACTTGTTCACATGTTACACCACAAGTATACCATTTCAGTGGGAATGGACTGGCCCGATTCCTGTGTCATGTAGGTTACAGACTGAAGGACAGGGCACTTTACAGTTTCTAGCCTGAACCTTTGGCTGTAAACTTCAGTCCGTAACAGTGCACCACTACCACTGCACAGCAGTTACCCTCATCAGGGTTTAAAGGCTACTTAACGTGCAGAACTTGAAGCCAAGAGTACGCTCAGATACTCTACCGACTTGCTGAGTCTAAATGTAGTGCTATTTGGGCAGACATTTTTGTCAGTAAGCTTCCTTTACAAATTGGATACCTGAGTCCTGCATACAGTTTCTCCACTGTAGAGTACAGAACCATATAGTGAGTAATCTAAGTCCAGGTGTACACTTGGCCTAGCATCTCCTTGGAAAGGGTCAACCTCGGAGGTCAAGTGACCTGTGAAATTGTCAAGTTACTGCATTCAGGTACACCCTCTGCTCCCTGCCTAGGTCAGGTTCATCAACTTCTCAGGGTACTGGTTTCTGTAGACTGCACTACAAGTACAAGTTTACACTACAACGCAGAGGTCCCTACAGCTTTAGGCACGTTTTACAAGGCAGTGGTCAAAGGAATCAAACCCTAGCAGCACAACTACCAAGCACAGTACCCACTTTGTGTCTATCCTTTCCATAAAACATTCTCCACTAGGCTGTTAATGTCCAGGGCTACAAAACCATTTACGTTACTGTACGTTTACCTCGGTTTAAAGTGCAGATGGATGTGTGATGCTGTTTGAACTCGTAGTGCCTAAAGTCCCCTGAACTTGCTTACTATCAATAATGGTAACAGTAAATTGTCCTCAAGAAGGGAGGTTTTACCTTAGATGTGCACAGTGGCAACATTCACATTCTGAGAGGTCTTTACGTCAGACCTCTAAAAATTAACACCTACTGAGGACCGTTACTTCCCAGTATCATTAAAGTGAAAAATACACTTTAGGTTCACATTGGATGGTACCGAGAGTAAACAAGTTCTAGGTTTAAGGGACACCTAAAGTCAAACGTCCACTGTAAACATCCATTGCTAATCTGAAGGTAATCTGTAATTGGTATTTCTTACACATCAGGAAGGATAAAACGTGTTTCCCTACCAGATTTTTACAAATGGAAAAAGTGTGAATCTGTGAGGGTGACATATTCTACAGTGTAAATGCCTTCATTGTACCGTACACTTATAAAAGGAGGTGTACCCAGAAAGCAAATGTAATACTAGCCCGCTTTAGAGACATACATCACTTTGGTCATCCTAACCTTTAGAAATGCCATGGAACCAATGCAAAGGTGCCATTGATGCCCATTACAGATTACAGTTCCAGCTCAACACTGTTTCCAAAGTAGCCATACATTTTGAGACTTACTGTGCAATCAGCGCATAGTTCAGCTCTACAAACTGTACACTTCTTAGTCCTGCTTTACCTCACCGCATAACAGGCTACTGTCTTCACCGCCAAAAAAAGATACTGAGAGCCAACACTGCACAGGCTACAGTTAGGACCGCTACACTACGGGTTGTACAGTTTCAGCCAAAGTTTTGCCCTGACAACCTGACCTTCACAGGTAACCTGCCAAGTATAACGGTTTTACCATGCCGTTAGCACAGCTAGGGTATAAACAACATGCATCTTACATAGTTTCTCAGTACTGTAAAACCGCTACTCTTTACACAACTGAACCAAATAAGCTGTACTGCACTGTCAGGTTTAAATCAACACTTTTACCATAGAGGCCAGGTTTTAACTGCACACCTTACAGTAGGTGGAGCGCTGTTGAATACTTCTGAGCCCTTTACAAAGCCGGTGCTATAAACGGTGAACCGCTTAACACCAAAACCTTTACACATTGAGGAACCACTTTCCCAAGGGAAGCCTTACGGTCAAACAGTATAATTGATCAGTAACCTTTATGGTTGAAATAACACTGTGGACAATGGTGATGACAGGACAGTTTTCAAACTCTAGCTACAATTTGTTGGCGCAGTTACAGGCTGTACTGTCTAGTGGAAACTGATTCCTGCCAAAACAACCAACGGTACCCTACACCTTTAATAGCTGCATAATCAGTGCAAAGACTAGTGCCATCAGAAATAGAACTGTTTAACCTGCACCGAACTTCATTAGAGGTAAACCTCCTCGTGTGAACTGACAGCTGCTGCCTAACTACAAAGTTGCACTGAAGAATAACTTCACCTTAACAGAGTTGTACCCTTCAGGACTTCTGACCATAACTCTTTTTCCCAAGATAAACCTAACACCCTATCAATAGACCTATCTGTGCAATGCAAGGGTTTACCAAAGGTTAATGAGTCTTAGGCCCGAGAGGTCTTACCACTAACAGATTAAGATTACACATATCTTGGTAATTCTTTGACCTAGAACCTACAAATATTACTAGTTTGTGCAGCAAGAATTAACATAACTGCACAACACACTTATGAAAACAATGGTGTATGCAGCTGAACAGTAAGTTAGACTTTGGCTCCTAAACACCCTGTATCTTTAAACCTTTCTAAAACAGGCCAGAAAAGTTTTGGGAGTGAAGGGCTAAGGCTTTACCCCTAGCTGGAACTATTACAGTTTTTCAGTCTTTACAAGGTGTCATCTACAAGTTAAATGGCTCAAAGCAGCCTTATGTAACACTTGCGGTACAGGTTTTACTGCTTACAGTTACCTAGTCACATTATTCAGTCACGTTCACTAACTGCTAGCCAAAGCCTGGTTTCACCTAGAAGTGATATCAAAAGAGCAGCTACTGTTGTGACTAAATCTGTTCATTCAGAAAAAAACCGAAATCCAGATAATGCAGCTGTTAACAACTCTCAAATCTGTGAACACAGCAAATGTCACAGTTTACCCATAGCATACCTTTACAGATTAGGCACAAAGCATGAGGTATGTTGCACCGTACAGTGCCATAGTCTATTTTGAGGTATCACAGACGTAACATATATAAAGCTGCCTTAAAAAGTGAGGTTAGATTAGGCAATATGTGAAGGATTGGGCAACTCAAAGAGCTACACACATACAGACTACAAGCTACAGTACAACCTTCCCACATACATTTTACATTTCGCAACAGACAAATTACTAGTGAAACCTAAAATCTAGCTTTCCACAATCTGGTTAGTGCTTCAAACTCTGTCTTTGTAGGTATAATTTAAACCATGTACGTTGCACATTTACAAAGGTAGTCTTTGTGTCAGTCAGTTTTTCTCGCCATAATAATGAGTACAACCACATCATGTTCTTTTACTACCTGGGAAATTGCTTTAACCAGTGTGTAACGGGTGAACTGAACGGTAATTATATTAAACCTACCTCAGCATCAGTGTTCACCACTTTTAGGGCAAAAATCTTACACTCGTAGCAGGTGTGTATATTAAATTACCATGACAGCCTGAAAACTGTGGTGTAGGAAAACCTAGACTACATTTTCCCTCATCTAATGACAGCTGAGTTGAACTTGCTCTGAACTACAGATTTGTAGACCAATTACAACGCTTGACTCGGTAAATCTCTTTAACTATGTGTGTTCAAACATGTACAGGTTGTACAAAGTCTTCAAAGTTTGCAACGTAAAGCAGGTAATGGGCACCTTCAACCGTACTAGAAAAGTTCACTGTATGAGCTTTCCAGCTCTACCTAAGTAATGCAGATTAAACCTAAAAGTGTACACATATCTGAAGAGCAAACAGTCTCCATCCTCCAGTTCCAATCTGAAATTACAATCTCATAACTGTTAAATCTGCAGTGTGAAATGTGAGTTAAAGTCTTTGGCGGTACAGTTTGAGATTGTCACATATTTCCAACTATCTTTTAGGATTAAAAATGTACATGAGAAGCTTTGAGGAAGCTATGCACTGCGAGCATTAGAAGGAAGATGGAACTAACAGGACAGAGCTACAGGGCACACCTAAAAGGCCACACAGGTCTGATGTCTTTCACCTGTGAAGTGGTGTGTAGTGCCTGTTAAGACTAAGAGATCAAAGACAAGTTACCGGTCACTGTGCACAGTTTCACAAGTGACGGAGGTCTGAACAGAGGCCTATGAAGATTTTAAGGTTACGTGTGCAATATTTCACTGGGTACTTGGAAAAGGTTTTAATGGTCACTGTGTCAATTTCCATTCCTTACGTCCCCCCGCCTTCCCCGCTGAACCTGTGCACAGTGACCGTTAAAACATTTTTGCCCTCTCAGTTCCCACCTCCTTCACCGGTGAAACTGCACACAGTGACCATTAACACCTTTGACCGCTAAATTCTGACCGTCTTTAAAAATGAGTCTGAGTACAGTACACTGAGGTTGATTAAGAGGTCACAATACTGTGTCGTTTATAGGTGACACTGGATAAACAAAGTTTTGCTGAAACTTGAACTATCAGTTTATAGTATATAAATACAAACTAAGAGAGTGTAATGTTAAACCATATCGGTAGGGTTTTTAAAGTGTAAAGTACAAGGTTGTTTATGTGTGAAGTGTAAACTGCCAAGTGTAAGCTCTACAGTCAAAATCAATGTTAGTAGCTATTACAGCTTTTAGCTTGCATTTTTACCTTTCCAGTTTTAACCTTTAGTAACTGTAAAGTTTTATAGCTTAATTAGTTTCACATATCTACATTTACTAGTAGCTTTGCCTTTTTAAACCCTCCTACCTTTGTAAGATATACTATGACTTTTAGTTAAAATCTCAAAAAAAAGTTATAAAAGCTATTGTTAAACCTTTACAGGTTTAGAAAGGTAGGTAAGCTTTCAAAAACTTTTTAAATTAAACTTTACTGTTACCTAAAAACTGTAAAGCCACTAGTTAGCTAATAGAAATGTAACCTTAAGTTTTAGGTTAAAGGTGCCTAATATTAAAAAGTTTAACCTTTTTAGAGGTGTTATTTTTACTAGTACACTGTACATTGTAAATTTCTTTAGCCTTTTGATGGTTAACCATAATGGTGCTTTAAAAACCTGCAAAGGGGAACCTTTTTAGGCAGTAAATATCAAAAACAGTACTGTGACTGGATACAGCTAATAGTAAAACTTTTTAAAAAATGCACACCGTACTAACTTTACTAGAAAACTTATAGCGGTTTAGGCTGTTACAGTGAATGTAGACTTTAAACACCTTTAGGGTTACCTTGGGAGTGCTAACCTTTAAAGTTACTAACTTCAAAATGTTAAGGACTGTTAAAGGTACAGATGGAGCTACAGTGCAGTTTCAGGGAGCTATGTTAGGTTTCCATTTAGTAAAAGTCCTTTACATAGTACCAATAAACAGTACAAGTACAGAAGAAGCTACAGAACAGTTACAACACTTAACAAGTTCAGTTTCAAGGACCTGTACAAGTAAAAAGGTTTTTTTTTTTAATACATAGTAACATCATACTTAAACCTTTATAGTGACAATAGGTTTAAACTGTTACACTTTTAAAGTTACTGGTGCAAAGACTTTACATGACCCGTGTTAAAGCCTTTAAAGTGACTGTAACATTACCATGTAAACTTTTTACACTGTAAAGTGTTTGTAAAGAGGTTAGGAGTGTAAAGTGTAAGTGTAATTATGTTTAAAAAGCTTAAGTTAGGGCGTGTAGCTTGCACTAGGATTTTGTAATCCTTTTCACACCATAAGAACTGTACATGTTACTGTTTCAACTTGAAGGTCCCTGAACTGTTATAAGGTTAAATGCCACCAAGTTTGAGGCCCTTAAAGTCACTACAAAGTTTAAGATACAGGGTAAACTTTAGAGTGTTTAAGTTTTGCAGTGTAAGCCTTTTCACACCCTAAGGGTTAAGTATAACATTCACTTAGCAGTGCTGTACATTTCAGAGTTACCAGCAAAGTGTAAACTTTGAAGTGTTAAGTGTAAAATATAAACTTTTTGTTTATTAACCTTTACACTTGGCTTTACCAAAAACTGTTAGTTTTTAACCTTCAATGTCTTTTTAGTAGCCAATTTCACTTTTATGCAACCCTTTAAGTACATGTACACTTTACAAAGGTAACTTCTTAGGTTCATAGTTTATGGGGTTTTCCAAAAGTGTAACAACTGAAGAACTTGTTATAGTTTACAGGTTTGTGGTAAAATCTAAGATCTGGTATCATTTCAAATTCTTATGCTTTTGCGTTTTGGGCTCTCAAGTACTTCTTAAAATGCACAAGATTTTAGACATGTTTTTCCGAAACCTAAGTGTATTACACTTAAAGTCTCACAATTCACCTTTAACATTTGGTTCTTCAATAAGATATTTAAATATCTTAAGAAAATCTTTACCTTAACAGCTTAAAGCATTACCTACGCACTTAAAACATTACACTCACAAACTTTTCAGGCACACTACTGTACTGTACAGGGTATTAGGATTGGACATTATAAAGCTCTCCATTTCCCTTACCTTGCACTTTCAGGTCTTCATACTTGAACCAGCCCTCCTCTGCGCCCACCACCGGCCGCTCCCCCACTTACCTGCTGTCCAAGACATTCTGGGCCCCGCTGGGTGCCGTCTCCCCCCTTTCTGCAGTCCCCATTGCGACTCGCCAGCACCAAGCCGGGCTCCGCCGAGGGCGCCCCGCTCCTCACCTCCCACCGCCGGAGGGGGACGGTCCGTCCCACACTGGGCTCTGCGGGGCACCACCCCGCTGTGCTGCACACCCCCCCCGTCCCCCACTCCTCTGCCTGCAACGAGAGCGCAGCGACATCACCAGTATGTCCCAGCCCCACCTCCCAGCCCGACCTGTGACGCCACAAAGCATCGTGACACGTCCTCATCCCCACCCCAGCTGCGTCATCACCTCCTGTGACCCCCTCCAGCCCCCGCTCCCCTCGACGGCCCCCGTGTCCCCAACCACGCCTGAGTCGCGGCCCCACCGCCACCAACATCCCCCCTGGCACGACGGCGGGCGGCGCCTGACGCCCATCATCATCCCTCACCGTCGCCATCCTCTCCTGCCCGGGGGGGGGAAGGGGGAGGGTGTCGCCCCCGGCCCCATAAAGCCCCGGAGCAGTGTCCCTCCCCAGGGAGGACCGGACCCGCCGCCCCGCTCCGCGCCGCCCCGGTAAAGGGATGCGCCGCCGCACCGGGGGACCTGTCGGCAGGGGGGCAGCGAGCTGGCAGGGTCCCGGGGCAATTTTGGGCCTCCAGACAGCAGAGGGACACCCCCCCCCGGGGGGACTCCCCCCCAGCCCGTCCCGGGGCGCGGGGACACCGCCGCCCCTCGGGACCCACACACGCCACCCCAGGGGTGACCGTCGGCCACGCAACCCTCAGGCAAACCCGGGGGGCCCAAAACTGCCTCGAGCTGCGCTCGCCTGCTCCTGCTGCCACCATACCCCTCGCTCCGCAACAACCCCCCTGCGCCAAGGTCCCTGCCCCCCCCGGCTCCCAGGGGCTCCACCACCCTTTCCTCTCACCAGCCCCGAGGACAAACCTCCACCGACACACATCCGTCTGCCAAGCCCCCACCCTGCCTGCCCTGCCTCTGGACCCCATCGCCCACCGCACAGCGTGGCGGCCAGCCCCAGCACACAGCATGTCACTTACTGCCAGCGCACTCGGGCACTCCTGCCCTGCCCACACACACACCACAGACCTATGCCTTCCACCAGACCGGTGACTCTGCTGCTAACTGACCGTCGCATTACGGGATGAAGTCGTTTGGCAGAAAATAAACCCCCTTGCGTTCCAGCACTCCTCACCGAGGTGGGAGGCTAGGGGCGGCTGGGTTTACTTTCTGAGGGATGCCCAATTCACCACTACCACATATTGACACACCCGGCCTGGTAAACTCTTATGATTCCCGATACACCGACAGCCGACTGCACCTTCGTCACGGTCGTGCTCATGAACTCACACGGCCACTCTTTGGTTACATTCTATGACAAACCCAAACAACTCGCTGCCTACACAGTGCACGTTATTTAAGCAACAGAAACTGTGTGCAAAGCATCTACAAATACTACAGATGTTAGAACTTAGCGCACTTGTAACCGAGCTATATTCCCAAATCAACTCCAGAGAAATTTCTGTGCTTCCCAGGGAAGCACTCGCTACACCCAAGTGTTCCACTCTTACCCACACGCGTCCTCATGGGGGAGGGAGGAAGAGAGGCTCAGCCCGTCGACCGATCCCAGAAGTCTAAGGCAGTCTTCCGTGGCATCCCCCTCCACTTGTTCACGATGGCGTCTTCCCTGATATTCCCCCTTTCTTGACCTATTTTTATGACTACAGTCACTCAAACTCCACCTTGAAGGTAAAAAATACTACCAATACCTTCAGTATGAATGCGGTACCTTTAAGTGAGAGGTGAGAAAATGTTATAGTTTCTGAAACATTCAGGGCACTGGCTCCAGGAGGAGTGGTCACACCTTGGAGGCACGTAGCCTTTAGGATGGAGGCGTGTTTCCGTGTTACAGTGACATCATAATGAGCAAAGTTGGCACAAAGGACAGCATTTCATGAAAAATTACAGATTGCTGGCTCGTGGTAACAAGTAGACAGCTTATCAGTTCCATAAGACCTTCGAGACCTCCATTAGGCCCTCAAGTCCCCATTTTATCACAGAGCTTGGCCACAGTGTGTCTACGCTCCGCCCCATCCTCTGCACTGTTTTTCTGCTTTGAACTAGGGCGCATCAGTTCCACCGTGCCAGCTCGTTCCCATGTTTGCTGAATGATCACAGAGTTTGGCCTAGAACTCTCCACCCCACTCCACTCCCAGTGTTGCTTTGCAAGGAATATCGCACAGGGATTCGCACATGTAGCGGATCCCAGCTGCGGCTGTATTCTACCCCTAGACACCTTTTGATTCTATACCTTTCCTTACTGCAAGACCAATGCTGTATTTTTGATCATTTCAGTATTTTTCCCATGCCAAACCTGACAAGGTCCATGACCCACCGCAGAGCACGCCACTGCAGACCTACCTTACCAAACTGGACCAAACACACCACGCTGCCGTACATCCTTCACCTGCACCCAGCACCCGCCACCACAGAGATGCGTCACCTGCCACCCTGCCTACTGCAGTCTACCTGGGGAACCGACTCGCTCGGAAGGTCTACAGCCCATCTTCACTACACTTTCAAAGCCGCTCTCCTCACCCACCCCTCTCCTAGGCTGCCATGCCCACCACAGGGCACTGCTGTGCCAACACGCCGACCACCCCAGAGCACCATCTCCACCTCTAAAGATGCCACGAGAGCCCGACAGCCAACTGCCACCGCCACAGTCCTCTCAGCTGCACCCCTGCCTTCCTACCACCACCGGGACACTCCTGCCACCAACGCTCTACGGCCCATAACCCCCATCGCCAGCAACCCTCTGACCAGGGGACAGCATCTCCTCCAGCCCCCAGCGCCAAACAAGAGCCCTCGGGAGACGAGCCGTGGCCCCTAACTCTCCAGACAGCCCCGGGCGATGCTGCTGAGGACACCACAGGGTCAGGGATGGCAGCCCGCGCAGAGCTGCTGCTGCTCGGGCCCGCAGTCCGCCTTGGCTACCACCTTCGCTCCGTGGCTCCAGCAGGAAATTCAAACAGTCCCAGACAAGGCAGGCGGCAGCTCTGCGTGCGTTTTTACAGACCCAGAGCTGAGGACCCCCCAACCGCGACCTGAAACCACCTCATGTGAAGCCCCCCCTCACACCAGGCCGGGGCCCGCATCGGCCCCTCACTCCCGCCACCCCCACCCTAAGGGCACCTCCCGACAGGCAGAGCTCTCAGGCTCCACAATACCGGTCTCCCCGGGGCACACTGCCACACCGTACAGGACCCGGGCCCACAGTGAGCCTACCCCTCAGGACAAGACAACTACGCCATCGCCGAGTCCCAAGGCCCTGGCTCCCACCACCCACAACTACCCACAGGCGCTGAAGAGTCCCAGCCGTGCTGCGCGGCACCCCAAAAATGCAACAGAGTCTGTGGCCAGAGCACAGCAACACACACCCCAAGCACCACCGAGATCCCGGGCCACCCTGCCCGTGACAAACGAGCCCAGGCCGCCGACAGCACCAACCTGCCAGCCTGCAGGAGCCGTGTCCCTGCAAGTGGCCACTGCTGCATCCAGGCAGGACACCCTCAGCAACAGGACAGGGCAGACATCCCCTTCGATAAACCAGATGCCCAGGGACCACCAAAACAGGCATCACAGGCCTGCAGAGGACTTCCCCCCACCCCTTCCACCCCACCAACACACTATTACCTCACCACTATAAGCCAGAGTCCCACAGCTCCCCTGGGCCTCAACTGGTGCCAAAGACAACAGACACAGGGGAAAGGGGGTGAAAGAGGAAGGGGGGGAAAAAAGGGAAGGCGGGGGGAAAAAGGGAAGGGGGGGGGGGAAGGGAAGGGGGGGAAAAAAAGGGAAGGGGGGGGAAAAAAGGGAAGGGAGAAAAACTGCAGAGTCCCAAAGCAAAAACAGGCATCGAGGAGACAGGATCAGCACCAACGTGGGCATCCCCAGGAGGGACACAGCCACCCCAACCCACAGCACCCACACACCCGCATGCCCCGTGCACAAGGTACAGTGATGGGACAGGGACCACTACAGCACACCACACGCCAGGGGACACGGGGACCACCGTGGCACTGCGCTCTCTCAGCACCCCCAGCACGGACAAGGCCATCACAGCACCATCCCCGTTATGGCCACGACCCCCCACCCTCCACCCCAACCCCGCGGTCGCGGTGCACAGCCCGAGGACGGCTCCGGCACAGGGACAGCACCTCCACCCCCGGGGAGCTCGTGGCCACCACGGCTCCCTCCGGCACAACTGACCGCACCTCACCGGCCACGCGCCCCCGGCCCCGCAGGGACACGGGGCCCCCAACGCCACCCTGGGACGCCCACCGACCCCGGGAAAGCCAAAAACAAAGGCAACAAACCAAAAACAATGTCTGCAGCTCCAAACCATAAACACAACAAGCTAAAATAAAAAGAAAAGGCAAAGAAAAGCCCCCAAACAACTCACACGCTCTCCCATCAGCCACACACCCCACAGCCATGCACACCCCAGGCTTTCCCGGGCTCAGCGGGTGCCACCAGCATCCAAACCAACGCCGGGACCAGGGCATGAGCCGGGGTCCCGCTCCCCACGGGCACCAGGACGGGCACCCGAGGTGGGCCCCCGCCAGGAGGGACCCGCAGCCACCCCATCACGAGCCCCCCGGCAATGGGGGTACCGCTCCCGCCCCAGCCCCGACCCCGGGCTGCTCCCACCATCCCGCTGTGCCTCTGCCCAGCACCGCCAGCCCCCCCCCGGGGAGAGAGAGCACAGTGCCACCCCGGGGACAGGGCTCACACACACGCCACACACCGCTCTCACCTGCCATGGAGGGGCTGCAGTACCGAGGCATGCCTTCTCCACCGGCCCAGCACCGCCTCCGGCTCCAGCCCAGGATGCAGGCGGCCGCTGCTGCAATGGCAAGGGTCCCCCAAAACCAGGGGCACACAAGGATGGTGAGGACGTGGTTGAGAACGGGGACAGGGATGGGGAGAATGGGTACAGGGATGGGGAGAACGGGGACAGGGATGGGGAAAAGGACAGGACACAACAGCCCACGGCCCCACGGGCACCTCTGGCCCCTTCCCCATCCCACCTGCCCCAAACCCTCACCTGCACATGCACAGACGCCGCTCTCGGGCACCTGCCCCCACGCTGCCCTCCGCCATCGGGTACAGGGGACGGCGATGCCTCCGCAGCGGGTCCAGAGGCCATGGAAAAAGGGAAAGAAAATAAGACAGAGAGTCAATTCTGGCCAGAACCCATCTCCAAAACCCACCCTTGAGCATCCCCATCCCCACTGCGGACACCTTGGTCACCCCAGTGCCACCGCCACCATAGCAGGTACAATTGCAGGGAAACAAACTCATGGGGGAGACAAAGCCCAAGGATAAATGTGCAAAGTTCCAAAGGAAAAACAGGACCCAGGGAGACAGGATCAGGCCCAACATGGGCATCCCCAAAAGGGACACGGGCACCCCAAGCCCGCAGGGAGGAAAGGAGAGAGTGTAAGAAAAAGGTAGTGGGGAGAAAGGGAAGGGGAAGACGTGGGGAGAAAGGGAAGACAGGAGGGAGCAAAGCCAGGGGAGAGCTGGGGAAACGGGCCCAACACCATCGACCTGTGGGGAGAAGGGGAAGGAAGGGGCAAGGAAGGGGGTTATAAACAAGAAAGGGGCAAAGGACGAGAGAGGGGAAGGAGGGATATAGTGGATAAAAAAGAGACAAGGGAGAAAATTGACGGCAAGGGGGGTGGGGGAAACACGGGAGGGCACAGGGAAAGGGGAAGGCAGGAGGAAGACAAAACGAGGAACCACAGGAGGAAGGCCGGGAGGAAGACGCCAGCAGGGCAGTACAGCAAAGCCCCAGGACAGGGGGAAACCACTAAGGGAACACTGAGCTCTCGTTCCCCACTGGAATGGGGACAAACCCCAGAGATAAAAGGGCAGGGACCGCCCTGGGGCGACTGCCGTGCCCGGGAATGCCAAAAATCAAAGACAACAAACTAAAACCAACGGCTGCAGCTCCAAACCATAAACACAATAACTTAAAATAACAAAGAAAAGGCAAAGAAAAGCCCCCAAATACTCACACGCTCTCTCCACATCCACGTAACCCACAGCCACTCTCCCCACAGCCACGCACCCCACGCACACCCCCAGGCTTTCCCGGGCTCAGCGCGTGCCACCGGCATCCAAACCGATGCAAGGACGAGGGCATGAGCCGGGGTCCCGCTCCCCACGGGGACTAGGATGGGCACCCGAGGTGGGCCCCCACCAGGAGAGACCCACGGCCGCCCCGTCACAAGCCCCCCGGCAATGGGGGTACCGCTCCCGCCCCAGCCCCGACCCCGGGCTGCTCCCGCCATCCCACTGTGCCTCTGCCAGCACCGCCAAACCCTGCCAGGGGACAGAGAGCGCAGTGCCACCCTGGGGACAGGGCTCACACACACGCCACACACCGCTCTCACCTGCCATGGAGGGGCTGCAGCACCAACGCATTCCTTCTCCACCAGCCCAGCACCGCCTCTGGCTCCAGCCCAGGACGCAGGCGGCTGCCGCTGCAATGGCAAGGGTCCCCCAAAACCAGGGGCACACAGGGAAAAAAAAAAAAGAAGCCCCCAAAAAAACTCACACCCTCTCTCCACAGCCACGCACCCCACAGCCACGCACCCCACAGCCACGCACCCCACGCACACCCCCGGGCTTTCCCGGGCTCGGCGGGTGCCACCGGCATCCAAACCGATGCCAGGACCAGGGCGGGAGCTGGGGTAGCACTCCCCACAGGGACCAGGACAGGCACCCGAGGTGGCTGCTGTGCCCTGCAGGCGGCACAGAGCACACGGGTGGACGGGGACCCTCCCCAGGGAACGAGAGCTCAGGGACACCCCAGCACACAGGGAAACCCCCCCGACACTCACCGCACACCACGCAGCACCCCAATTGCCAAGGCACCGGCAATCACCACCCCGCAGCTGCAGCCACGGCCACGGCGCCGCTCCACATCCAGGGCTCTCCTCGGGCACAGCGGCACTGCACCATGGGGAGGAGCGGGGTGAGCAGCGCTCCCACAGCGTCACCCCAACACGACACCCAGTGGCCCCGTGGACACCTCCGGCCCCTTCCCCATCCCACCCGCCCCGGCCCCCTCACCTCTGCCCACGCACACACCCCGCTCTCAGGCACCTGCCCCCGCGCTGCCCTCCGCCGTCAGGCACAGGGGACGGCGACACGTCCACAGCAGGTCCAGAGGCCATGGAGAGAGAAAATAAGACAGAGAGTTACTTTTTGCCACAGCCCATGGCCAAAACCCACCCCTGAACATCTCCATCCCCACTGCGAACAACTTGATCACCCCAGTGCCACCGCCACCATGGGGGTAAAAATTACAGGGAAACAAATTCATCAGGAAGACAAATACCAGGCATAAAAGTGCGGGGTCCCCAAGAGAAAATAGGATGGGGGAAAGGGAAAGACTGGCAAAGAGGGGATAAAAAAGGGGAAAGTTGGGAGAACCGGGGATCCAGGGGGAAACACAGGAGGGCACAGGGAAAGGGGAAAGCAGGAGGAGGACAAAACGAGGAACCACAGGAGGAAGGCCGGGAGGAAGACACCAGCAGGGCAGTACAGCAAAGCCCCAGGACAGGGGAAAACACTAAGGGGACACTGAGCTCTTGTTCCCCACTGCAACGGGGACAAACCCCAGGGATAAAAGGGCAGGGACCGCCCTGGGGCGCCCGCCATCCCCGGGAAAGCCAAAAGCAATCACGACAAACCAAAACCAACGGCTGCAGCTCCACACCATAAACACAATAAACTAAAAGAAGAAAGAAAAGGCAAAGAAAAGCCCTCAAAAACACTCACGCTCTCTCCACAGCCACGCACCCCACAGCCACGCACCCCACAGCCACGCACCCCACGCACACCCCCGGGCTTTCCCGGGCTCGGCGGGTGCCACCGGCATCCAAACCGATGCCAGGACCAGGGCGGGAGCTGGGGTCGCACTCCCCACGGGGACCAGGACAGGCACCCGAGGTGGCTGCTGTGCCCTGCAGGCGGCACAGAGCACACGGGGGGACGGGGACCCTCCACGGGGAACGAGAGCTCAGGGACACCCCAGCACACAGGGAAACCCCCCGACACTCACTGCACACCACGCAGCACCCCAATGCTGAAGGCACCGGCAATCACCACCCCGCAGCTGCAGCCACGGCCACGGCGCCGCTCCACGTCCAGGGCTCTCCTCGGGCACAGCGGCACTGCACCATGGGGAGGAATGGGGTGAGCAGCAATCACACGGCATCACCCCAACACGACACCCAGTGGCCCCATGGGCACCTCCGGCCCCTTCCCCATCCCACCCGCCCCGGCCCGCTCACCTCTGCCCACGCACACACCCCGCTCTGGGGCACCTGCCCCCACGCTGCCCTCCGCCGTCGGGCACAGGGGACGGCGACGCCTCCGCCGGGGGTCCAGAGGCCATGGAAAAAGGGAGAGAAAATAAGACAGAGAGGCGATTCTGGCCACAGACCATGGAAACAACCCACCCCAGAGCATCCCCATCCCCACTGCGGACACCTTGGTCACCGCAGTGCCACCACCACCACCACAGGGGGAACAATTGCAGGGAAAAAAACTCATGGGGGAGACAAAGCCCAAGGATAAAAGTGCAGAGTCCCAAAGAAAAAACAGGACCCAGGGAGATGGGATCAGACGAAACACGAGTATCCCCAAGAGGGACACGGGCGCCCCTACCCCGCAGCACCCACACAACTGCATGTCCTGTGCACAAGGGACAGTGATGGGACAGGGACGACCACAGCACACCACATCTCGGGGACACGGGGACCACGGTGGCACTGAACTCTCTCAGCAACCCCAGAACAGCCACGGCCATCACAGCCCCAGCCCGGCTCTGGCTGCGACCCCCCACCCTCCATCCCAACCCCGGGGTCGCGGTGCACAGCCCGAGGACGGCTCCGGAACAGGGACAGCACCCCCACCCCCGGGGAGCTCGGGGCCACCACGGCTCCCTCCGGCACAACTGACCACACCTCACCGGCCACTCGCCCCCGGCCACGCAGGGACATGGGGCCCCCGACGCCACCCTGGGGCATCCGCCAACCCCGGGAAAGCCGAAAACAAAGGCAACAAACCAAAACCAACAGCTGCAGCTCCAAACCATAAACACAATAAACTAAAAGAAGAAAGAAAAGGCAAAGAAAAGACCCCCAAAAAACTCGCACGCTCTCTCTACAGCCACGCACCACACAGCCACGCACACCCCCAGGCTTTCCCGGGATCGGCGGCTTCCACTGGCATCCAAACCGATGCCGGGATGAGGGCATGAGCCGGGGTCCCGCTCCCCACGGGGACCAGGATGGGCACCTGAGATGGGCCCCCACCAGGAGAGACCCACGGCCGCCCCGTCACAAGCCCCCCGGCAATGGGGGTACCGCTCCCGCCCCAGCCCCAACCCCGGGCTGCTCCCACCATCCCGCTGTGCCTCTGCCAGCACCGCCAAACCCTGCCAGGGGACAGAGAGCGCAGTGCCACCCTGGGGACGGGGACAGGGCTCACACACACGCCACACACCTCTCTCACCTGCCATGGAGGGGCTGCAGCACCGACGCATTCCTTCTCCACCGGCCCAGCACCGCCTCCGGCTCCAGCCCAGGACGCAGGCTGCTGCCGCTGCAATGGCGACGGGTCCCCCAAAACCGGGGGCACACAGGGACCGTGAGGACGAGGACACAACAGCCCACAGCCCCACGGGCACCTCCGTCCCCTCCCCCATCCCACGCGCCCCAGCCCCCTCACCTCTGCCCACGCACACACCCCGCTCTCGGGCACCTGCCCCCGCGCTGCCCTCCGCCGTCGGGCACAGGGGACGGCGACGCCTCCGCAGGGGGTCCAGAGGCCATGGAAAAAGGGAGAGAAAATAAGACAGAGTCAATTCTGGCCATGCCCATCCCCAAAGCCCACCCCTGAGCATCCCCGTCCCCACTGCGGACACCTTGGTCACCCCAGTGCCACCGCCACCATAGCAGGTAAAATTGCAGGCAAACAAACTCATGGGGGAGACAAAGCCCAAGGATAAATGTGCAAAGTTCCAAAGGAAAAACAGGACCCAGGGAGACAGGATCAGGCCCAACATGGGCATCCCCAAAAGGGACACGGGCGCCCCAAGCCCGCAGGGAGGAAAGGAGAAAGTGGAAGAAAAAGGTAGTGGGGAGAAAGGGAAGGGGAAGACTTGGAGAGAAAGGGAAGACAGGAGGGAGCAAAGCCAGGGGAGAGCTGGGGAAAAGGGCCCAACACCATCGACCTGTGGGGAGAAGGGGAAGGAAGGGGCAAGGAAAGGGCAAGGAAGGGGGTTATAAACAAGAGAGGGGCAAAGGACGAGAGAGGGGAAAGAGGGATATAGGGGATAAAAAAGAGACAAAGGGGAAAATTGACGGCAAGGGGGGTGGGGGAAACACGGGAGGGCACAGGGAAAGGGGAAACAGGAGGAAGACAAAACGAGGAACCACAGGAGGAAGGCCGGGAGGAAGACACCAGCAGGGCAGTACAGCAAAGCCCCAGGACAGGGGGAAAACACTAAGGGGACACTGAGCTCTCGTTCCCCACTGGAATGGGGACAAACCCCAGGGATAAAAGGGCAGGGACCAACCTGGGGCACCCGCCGACCCCGGGAAAGCCAAAAGCAAAGACAACAAACTAAAACCAATGGCTGCAGCTCCAAAACAAAAACACAATAAACTAAAATAACAAAGAAAAGGCAAAGAAAAGCCCTCAAAAACTCACACGTTCTGTCCACAGCCACTCTCCCCACAGCCACGCACCCCACGCACACCCCCAGGCTTTCCCGGGCTCGGCGCGTGTCACCGGCATCCAAACCGATGCCAGGACCAGGGCGGGAGCTGGGGTCGCACTCCCCACGGGGACCAGGACAGGCACCCGAGGTGGCTGCTGTGCCCTGCAGGCGGCACAGAGTACACTGGGGGACCGGGGACCCTCCCCAGGGAACGAGAGCTCAGGGACACCCCAGCACACAGGGAAACCCCCCGACACTCACCGCACACCACGCAGCACCCCAATGCTGAAGGCACTGGCAATCACCACCCCACAGCTGCAGCCACGGCCACGGCGCCGCTCCACATCCAGGGCTCTCCTCGGGCGCAGCAGCACTGCACCATGGGGAGGAATGGGGTGAGCAGCGCTCCCACAGTGTCACCCCAACATGACACCCAGTGGCCCCGTGGGGACCTCCGGCCCCTTCCCCATCCCACCTGCCCCGGCCCCCTCACCTCTGCCCATGCACACACCCCGCTCTCGGGCACCTGCCCCCGCGCTGCCCTCCGCCGTCGCGCACAGGGGACAGCGACGCCTCCGCAGGGGGTCCAGAGGCCATGGAAAAAAGGAAGAAAAAACATGACAGAGTGTCAATTCTGGCCACAGACCATTGCCACAACCAACCCCAGAGCATCACCATCCCCACTGCGGACAACTTGGTCGCCCCAGTGCCACCGCCACCACAGGGGAGACAATTGGGGGGAAAAATTGCAGGGAAAAAAATCATGAGGCAGACAAACACCAGGGATAAAAGTGCAGAGTCCCAAAGGAAACGTGGGAATTGCAGAGATGGCATCAGAACCAACAGGGCCATCCCCAGGAGGGACACCGGCGCCCCAACCCCACAGCACCCACACAACCGCCAGCCCTGTGCACAAGGGACGGTGATGGGACAGGGACCACCGCAGCACACCACACTCCGGGGGACACGGGGACCACCGTGGCACTGCGCTCTCTCAGCACCACCAGAACAGCCACAGCCATCACAGCCCCAGCCCGGCTCCAGCCGCGACCCCCCACCCTCCATCCCAAACCCAGGGTCGCGGTGCACAGCCCGAGGACGGCTCCGGAACAGGGTCGGCACCCCCACCCCTGGGGAGCTTGGGGCCATCACGGCTCCCTCCGGCACAACTGACCGCACCTCACCGGCCACTCACCCCTGGCCCCGCAAGGACACGGGGCCCCCGACGCCACCCTGGGGCGCCCACCGACCCCGGGAAAGCCAAAAACAAAGGCAACAAAAAAAAACCAACGGCTGCAGCTCTAAACCATAAACACAATAAACTAAAATAACTAAGAAAAGGAAAAGAAAACCCCCAAAAACTCACACGCTCTCTCCGCAGCCACTCTCCCCAAAGCCACGCAACCCACGCACACCCCCAGGCTTTCCCGGGCTCGGCGGGTGCCACCGGCATCCAAACCGACACCCAGACCAGGGCATGAGCTGGGGTCCCGCTCCCCACGGGGACCAGGACGGGCACCCGAGGTGGGCCCCCGCCGGGAGGGACCCGTGGCCACCCCATCACGAGCCCCCCGGCAATGGGGGTCCGCTCCTAGCCCAGCCCTGACCCCGGGCTGCTCTGGCCATCCCACTGTGCCTCTACCAGCACCGCCAGCCCCCCGCCCGGGGACAGAGAGCGCAGTGCCACCCTGGGGACAGGGACAGGGCTCACACAAAGGCACACACCAGTCTCACCTGCCATGGAGGGGCTGCAGCACCAACGCATTCCTTCTCCGCTGGCGCAGCACCGCCTCCGGCTCCAGCCCAGGACGCAGGCAGCCGCCGCTGCAATGGCAAGGGTCCCCCAAAACCGGGGGGCACAGAGGGATGGTGAGGACGTGGATGAAGACGAGGAGGACAGGCACGGGGATGTGGAGGATGAAATGGACAGGGATGGAGAGGATGAGAAGGATACGATGGGGATAGGGATGGGGATGGGGATGGGGATGGGGACGGGGAAGGGGATGGGGAAGGGGATGGGGACGGGGATGGGGACGGGGTCGTGGACAGAAATAGGGGGGACAGGGACAAGAACAGGACACAACAGCCCATGGCCCCGTGGGCACCTCCGGCCCCTTCCCCATCCCACCTGCCCCAGCCCCCTCACCTCTGCCCACGCACACACCCCGCTCTCGGGCACCTGCCCCCGCGCTGCCCTCCGCCGTCGGGCACAGGGGACGGCGACGCCTCCGCAGGGGGTCCAGAGGCCATGGAAAAAGGGAGAGAAAATAAGTCAGAGAGTCAATTCTGGCCACAGCCCATCTCTAAAGCCCACCCTTGAGCATCCCCATCCCCACTGCAGACACGTTGGTCACCCCAGTGCCACAACCACCATGGGGGGTAAAATTGCAGGGAAACAAATTCATGGGGAAGACAAATGCCAGGGATAAAAGTGCAGGATCCCCAAGGGAAATGGGACGGGGCAAAGGAAAAGACGGGGGGAAAGGGGATAAAAAAGAGGAAAGTTGGGGGCAAGGGGATCCGGTGGGAAACACGGGAGGGCACAGGGAAAGGGGAAGGCAGGAGGAAGACAAAACGAGGAACCACAGGAGGAAGGCCGGGAGGAAGACACCAGCAGGGCAGTACAGCAAAGCCCCAGGACAGGGGGAAACCACTAAGGGGACACTGAGCTCTCGTTCCCCACTGGAATGGGGACAAACCCCAGAGATAAAAGGGCAGGGACCGTCCTGGGGCGCCTGCCGTGCCCGGGAATGCCAAAAATCAAAGACAACAAACTAAAACCAACGGCTGCAGCTCCAAACCATAAAAACAATAACTTAAAATAACAAAGAAAAGGCAAAGAAAAGCCCCCAAATACTCACACGCTCTCTCCACATCCATGCACCCCACAGCCACTCTCCCCACAGACACGCACCCCACGCACACCCCCAGGCTTTCCTGGGCTCGGCGGGTGCCACCGGCATCCAAACCGACACGGGTACCATGGCGAGAGCCAGGGTCCCGCTCCACAGAGCCCAGGACGGGCACCCAAGGTGGCTGCTGTGCCCTGCAGGTGGCACAGAGCACAAGGGGGGACCGTGGACCCTCCACGGGTAACGGGAGCTCAGGGACACCCCAGCACACAGGGAAACCCCCCGACACTCACCGCACACCACGCAGCACCCCAATGCTGAAGGCACCGGCAATCACCACCCCGCAGCTGCAGCCACGGCCACGGCGCCGCTCCACATCCAGGGCTCTCCTCGGGCACAGCGGCACTGCACCATGGGGAGGAATGGGGTGAGCAGCGCTCCCACGGCATCACCCCAACACGACACCCAGTGGCCCCGTGGGGACCTCCGGCCCCTTCCCCATCCCACCCGCCCCGGCCCCCTCACCTCTGCCCACACACACACCCCGCTCTCGGGCACCTGCCCCCGTGCTGCCCTCCGCCGTCGGGCACAGGGGACGGCGACGCCTCCGCAGGGGGTCCAGAGGCCATGGAAAAAAGGAAGAAAAAACATGACAGAGTGTCAATTCTGGCCACAGAAAATTGCCACAACCAACCCCAGAGCATCACCATCCCCACTGCGGACTCCTTGGTCGCCCCAGTGCCACCGCCACAACAGGGGGAACAATTGGGGGGAAAAATTGCAGGGAAAAAAATCATGAGGCAGACAAACCCTGGGGATAAAAGTGCAGAGTCCCAAAGGAAACATGGGAATTGCAGAGATGGCATCAGAACCAACATGGCCATCCCCAGGAGGGACACCGGCGCCCCAACCCCGCAGCACCCACACAACCGCCTGCCCTGTGCACAGCGGACGGTGATGGGACAGGGACCACCGCAGCACATCACACTCCGGGGGATACGGGGACCATGGTGGCACAGCGCTCTCTCAGCACCACCAGAACAGCCACCGCCAGCACAGCCCCAGCCCGGCTCCAGCTGCGACCCCCCACCCTCCATCCCAACCCCGGGGTCGCGGTGCACAGCCCGAGGACGGCACCGGCACAGGGACGGCACTCCCACGCCCAGGGGGTTCAGGGCCACCACGGCTCCCTCCGGCACAACTGACCGCACCTCACCGGCCACTCGCCCCCGGCCCCGCAGGGACACGGGGCCCCCGATGCCGCCCTGGGGCGCCCGCCGACCCCGGGAAAGCCAAAAACAAAGGCAACAAACCAAAACCAACGGCTGCAGCTCCAAACCATAAACATAACAAGCTAAAATAAAAAGAAAAGGCAAAGAAAAGACCCCAAAACCTCACACACTCTCCCCACAGCCACGCACCCCACAACCACACACCCCACACACACCCCCAGGCTTTCACGGGCTCAGCGGGTGCCACCGGCATCCAAACCGACGCCAGGACCAGGACGGGAGCCAGGGTCCCGCTCCCCACGGGGACCAGGACGGGCAGCCGAGGTGGGCCCCCGCCAGGAGGGACCCGCGGCCACCCCGTAACGAACTCCCCTGGCAATGGGGGTGCTGCTCCCGCCCCAGCCCCGACCCCGGGCTGCTCCCACCATCCCGCTGTGCCTCTGACCGTCACCGCCAAACCCTGCCAGGGGACAGAGAGCACAGTGTCACCCCAAGGACAGGGCTGTCTCTCACGCCACACACCGCTCTCACCTGCCATGGAGGGGCTGCAGCACCGACGCATTCCTTCTCCACTGGCCCAGCACCGCCTCCGGCTCCAGCCCAGGACGCAGGCGGCCGCCACTGCAATGGCGATGGGCCCCCCAAAACCGGGGGCACACAGGGACCGTGAGGATGAGGAAACAACAGCCCACTTCCCCGGGGGCACCGCCGGCCTCTCCCCCATCCCACCTGCCCCAGCCCCCTCACCTCTGCCCACGCACACACCCCGCTCTCGGGCACCTGCCCCCGCGCTGCCCTCCGCCGTCGGGCACAGGGGACGGCGACACGTCCGCAGGGGGTCCAGAGGCCACAGAAAGAGGGAGAGAAAACAAGACAGACTGTCAATACCGGCCACAGCCCGTCACCAAAATCCACCCCTGAGCATCCCCGTCCCCACTGCGGACACCTTGGTCACCCCAGTGCCACCGCCACCATGGGGGGAAAAATTACAGGGAAACACATTCATGGGGAAGACAAATACCAGGGATAAAAGGAGGGCACAGGGAAAGGGGAAGGCAGGAGGAAGACAAAACGAGGAACCACAGGAGGAAGGCTGGGAGGAAGACACCAGCAGTGCAGTACAGCAAAGCCCCAGGACAGAGGGAAAACACTAAGGGGACACTGAGCTCTCGTTCCCCACTGGAATGGGGACAAACCCCAGGGATAAAAGGGCAGGGACCAACCTGGGGCACCCACCGACCCCAGGAAAGCCGAAAATCAAAGACAACAAACTAAAACCAACGGCTGCAGCTCCAAACCATAAAAACAATAACTTAAAATAACAAAGAAAAGGCAAAGAAAAGCCCCCAAATACTCACACGCTCTCTCCACATCCACGCACCCCACAGCCACTCTCCCCACAGCCACGCACCCCACGCACACCCCCAGGCTTTCCCGGGCTCGGCGCGTGCCACCGGCATCCAAACGGATGCAAGGACCAGGGCGAGAGCCGGGGTCCGTATCCCCACGGGGCCCAGAACAGGCACCCAAGGTGGCTGCTGTGCCCTGCAGGTGGCACAGAGCACATGGGGGTACGGGGACCCTCCACGGGGAACGAGAGCTCAGGGACACCCCAGCACACAGGGAAACCCCCCGACACTCACCGCACACCACGCAGCACCCCAATGCTGAAGGCACAGGCAATCACCACCCCACAGCTGCAGCCACGGCCACGGCGCCGCTCCACATCCAGGGCTCTCCTCGGGCACAGCGGCACTGCACCATGGGGAGGAGCAGAGTGAGCAGCGCTCCCACGGCGTCACCCCAACATGACACCCAGTGGCCCCGTGGGGACCTCCGGCCCCTTCCCCATCCCACCTGCCCCGGCCCCCTCACCTCTGCCCACGCACACACCCCGCTCTCGGGCACCTGCCCCCGCGCTGCCCTCCGCCGTCGGGCACAGTGGACGGCGACGCCTCCGCAGGGGGTCCAGAGGCCATGGAAAAAGGGAGAGAAAACAAGACAGAGTGTCAATTCTGGCCACAGACCATGGCCACAACCCACCCCTGAGCATCACCATCCCCACTGCAGACTCCTGCGTCACCCCAGTGCCACCGCCACCACAGTGGGGACAATTGGGGGGAAAAACATCATGAGGCAGGCAAACCCTAGGGATAAAAGTGCAGAGTCCCAAAGGAAACATGGGAATTGCAGAGATGGCATCAGAACCAACAGGGCCATCCCCAGGAGGGACACCGGCGCCCCAACCCTGCAGCACCCACACAACCGCCTGCCCTGTGCACAGCGGACGGTGATGGGACAGGGACCACCGCAGCACACCACACTCCGGGGGACACGGGGACCATGGTGGCACTGCGCTCTCTCAGCACCACCAGAACAGCCACCGCCAGCACAGCCCCAGCCCGGCTCCAGCCGCGACCCCCCACCCTCCATCCCAACCCCGGGGTCGCGGTGCACAGCCCGAGGACGTCTCCGGCACAGGGACGGCACCCCCACCCCCAGGGAGCTCGGGGCCACCACGGCTCCCTCCGGCACAACTGACCACACCTCACCGGCCACTCACCCCCGGCCCCGCAGGGACACGGGGCCCCCAACGCCGCCCTGGGGCGCCCGCCGACCCCAGGAAAGCCAAAAACAAAGGCAACAAAACAAAACCAACGGCTGCAGCTCTAAACCATAAACACAATAAACTAAAATAACTAAGAAAAGGAAAAGAAAACCCCCAAAAACTCACACACTCTCCCAACAGCCACTCTCCCCACAGCCACACACCCCACGCACACCCCCAGGCTTTCCCGGGCTCGGCGGGTGCCACCGGCATCCAAACCGACACCCAGACCAGGGCATGAGCCGGGGTCCCGCTCCCCACGGGGACCAGGACGGGCACCCGAGGTGGGCCGCGGCCAGGAGTGACCGGTGGCCGCCCCATCACGAGCCCCCCGGCAATGGGGGTGCCGCTCCCGCACCAGCCCCGACCCCGGGCTGCTCCCACCATCCCGCTGTGCCTCTGCCCGGCACAGTCAGCCCCCTGCCCGGGGACAGAGAGCGCAGTGCCACCCCAGGGACGGGGACAGGGCTCAGACACATGCCACACATCGCTCTCACCTGCCATGGAGGGGCTGCAGCACCGACGCATTCCTTCTCTGCCGGCCCAGCACCGCCTCGGCTCCAGCCCAGGACGCAGGCGGCCGCCGCTGCAATGGCAAGGGTCCCCCAAAACCGGGGGCACACAGGGACTGTGAGGACGTGGATGAGAACGGGGACAGGGATGGGGAGGACAGAGGGGATGGGGAAAAGGACAGGACACAACAGCCCATGGCCCCGCAGGCACCTCCGGCCCCTTCCCCATCCCACCCGCCCCGGCCCCCTCACCTCTGCCCACGCACACACCCCGCTCTCGGGCACCTGCCCCCGCGCTGCCCTCCGCCGTCGGGCACAGGGGACAGTGACGCCTCCACCGCGGGTCCAGAGGCCATGGAAAAAGGGAGAGAAAATAAGACAGAGAGTCAATTCTGGCCATGCCCATCCCCAAAACCCACCCCTGAGCATCCCCGTCCCCACGGCAGACATCTTGGTCACGCCAGTGCCACCGCCACCATGGGGGGAAAAATTGCAGGGAAAAAAAATCATGAGGGAGACAAAGCCCAAGGATAAAAGTGCAGAGTCCGAAAGAAAAAACGGGACCCAGGGAGATGGGATCAGACGAAACATGAGTATCCCCAGGAGGGACACGGGCGCCCCTACCCCGCAGCACCCACACACACGGGTGCCCAATGCACAAGGGACAGTGATGGGACAGGGACCACCGCAGCACACCACACCCCGGGGACACGGGGACCACCGTGGCACTGCGCTCTCTCAGCACCCCCAGAACAGCCACGGCCATCACAGCCCCAGCCCGGCTCCAGCCATGACCGCCCACCCTCCACCCCAACCCCGGGGTCGCGGTGCACAGCCCGAGGACGGCTCCGGAACAGGGACAGCACCCCCACCCCCGGGGAGCTCGGGGCCACCACGGCTCCCTCCGGCACAACTGACCGCACCTCACCGGCCACTCGCCACCGGCCCCGCAGGGACACGGGGCCCCCAACGCCGCCCTGGGGCATCCGCCGACCCCGGGAAAGCCAAAAACAAAGGCAACAAACCAAAACCAACGGCTGCAGCTCCAAACCATAAACACAATAAATTAAAATAACAAAGAAAAGGCAAAGAAAAGACCCCAAAGAACTCACACGCTCTCTCCGCAGCCACTCTCCCCACAGCCACGCACCCCACGCACACTCCCAGGCTTTCCCGGGCTCAGCGGGTGCCACCGGCATCCAAACCGACGCCGGGACCAGGGCATGAGCCGGGATCCCGCTCCCCACGGGGACCAGGATGGGCCACCGAGGTGGGCCCCCGCCAGGAGGGACCCGCAGCCACCCCATCACGAGCCCCCCGGCAATGGGGGTGCCGCTCCTGCCCCTGCTCCCACCCCGGGCTGCTCCCGCCATCCCGCAGTGCCTCTGCCCGGCACCGCCAGCCCCCCGCCCGGGGACAGAGAGCGCAGTGCCACCCCGAGAACAGGGCTCACACACACGCCACACACCGCTCTCACCTGCCATGGAGGGGCTGCAGCACCAACGCATTCCTTCTCCGCCGGCCCAGCACCGCCTCGGCTCCAGCCCAGGATGCAGGCGGCCGCCACTGCAATGGCAAGGGTCCCCCAAAACCGGAGGCACAGAGGGACCGTGAGGACGAGGACACAACAGCCCACGGCCCCACGGGCACCTCCGGCCCCTTCCCCATCCCACCCGCCCCAGCCCCCTCACCTCTGCCCACGCACACACCCCACTCTCGGGCACCTGCCCCCGCGCTGCCCTCCGCCGTCGGGCACAGGGGACGGCGACGCCTCCGCAGCAGGTCCAGAGGCCATGGAAAAAGGGAGAAAAAACACAACAGAGTGTCAATTCTGGCCACGGACCATGGCCACAACCCACCCCTGAGCATCACCATCCCCACTGCGGACTCCTTGGTCAACCCACTGCCACCGCCACCAAAGGGGGAACAACTGGGGGGAAAAATTGCAGGAAAAAAAATCATGAGGCAGACAAACCCTAGGGATAAAAGTGCAGAGTCCCAAAGGAAACACGGGAATTGCAGAGATGGCATCAGAACCAACATGGCCATCCCCAGGAGGGACACCGGCGCCCCAACCCCGCAGCACCCACACAACCGCCTGACCCGTGCACAGCGGACGGTGATGGGACAGGGACCACCGCAGCACACCACACTCCGGGGGACACGGGGACCATGGTGGCACTGCGCTCTCTCAGCACCACCAGAACAGCCATGGCCAGCACAGCCCCAGCCCGGCTCCAGCCGCGACCCCCCACCCTCCATCCCAACCCCGGGGTCGCGGTGCACAGCCCGAGGACTGCTCCGGCACAGGGACGGCACCACCACCCCCAGGGGGTTCAGGGCCACCACGGCTCCCTCCGGCACAACTGACCGCACCTCACCGGCCACTCGCCCCCGGCCCCGCAGGGACGCGGGGCCCCCGATGCCGCCCTGGGGCGCCCGCCGACCCTGGGAAAGCCAAAAACAAAGGCAACAAACCAAAACCAATGGCTGCAGCTCCAAACCATAAACATAACAAGCTAAAATAAAAAGAAAAGGCAAAGAAAAGCCCCCAAAACCTCACACGCTCTCCCCACAGCCACGCACCCCACAATCACACACCCCACGCACACCCCCAGGCTTTCCAAGGCTCAGCGGGTGCCACTGGCATCCAAACCAACGCCCGGACCAGGACGGGAGCCAGGGTCCCGCTCCCCACGGGGACCAGGACGGGCACCCGAGGTGGGCCCCCGCCAGGAGGGACCCGCGGCCGCCCCGTAACGAACTCCCCTGGCAATGGGGGTGCTGCTCCCGCCCCAGCCCCGACCCCGGGCTACTCCCACCATCCCGCTGTGCCTCTGCCCGTCACCACCATACCCTGCCAGGGGACAGAGAGCACAGTGTCACCCCAAGGACAGGGCTGACTCTCACGCCACACACCGCTCTCACCTGCCATGGAGGGGCTGCAGCACCGACGCATTCCATCTCCGCTGGCACAGCACCACCTCCGGCTCCAGCCCAGGACGCAGGCGGCTGCCGCTGCAATGGCAAGGGCCCCCCAAAACCGGGGGCACACAGGGACCGTGAGGACGAGGACACAACAGCCCACTTCCCCGTGGGCACCTCCGGCCCCTTCCCCATCCCACCTGCCCCGGCCCCCTCACCTCTGCCCACGCACACACCCCGCTCTCGGGCACCTGCCCCCGCGCTGCCCTCCGCCGTCGGGCACAGGGGACGGCAACGCCTCCACCGGGGGTCCAGAGACCATGGAAAAAGGGTGAGAAAATAAGACAGAGAGTCAATTCTGGCCATGCCCATCACCAAAACCCACCCCTGAGCATCCCCGTCCCCACTGCAGACACCTTGGTCACCCCAGTGCCACAACCACCATGGGGGGGACAATTGCAGAGAAACAAATCCATGGGGAAGACAAATGCCAGGGATAAAAGTGCAGGATCCCCAAGGGAAAATGGGACGGGGGAAAGGAAAAGACGGGGGGAAAGGGGATAAAAAGGAGGAAAGTTGGGGGCAAGGGTATGTGGTGGGAAACACGGGAGGGCACAGGGAAAGGGGAAGGCAGGAGGAAGACAAAACGAGGAACCACAGGAGGAAGGCCGGGAGGAAGACGCCAGCAGGGCAGTACAGCAAAGCCCCAGGACAGGGGGAAAACACTAAGGGGACACTGAGCTCTCGTTCCCCACTGGAATGGGGACAAACCCCAGGGATAAAAGGGCAGGGACCAACCTGGGGCACGCGCCGCCCCCAGGAAAGCCAAAAATCAAAGACAACAAACTAAAACCAACGGCTGCAGCTCCAAACTATAAAAACAATAAACTAAAATAACAAAGAAAAGGCAAAGAAAAGCCCCCTAAAACCTCACACGCTCTCTCCACATCCACGCACCACACAGCCACTCTCCCCACAGCCACGCACCCCACGCACACCCCCAGGCTTTCCCGGGCTCAGCGCGTGCCACCGGCATCCAAACCGATGCAAGGACGAGGGCATGAGCCGGGGTCCCGCTCCCCACGGGGACCAGGACGGGCACCCGAGGTGGGCCCCCACCAGGAGAGACCCTCGGCCGCCCCGTCACGAGCCCCCCGGCAATGGGGGTACCGCTCCCGCCCCAGCCCCGACCCCGGGCTGCTCCCGCCATCCCGCTGTGCCTCTGCCAGCACCGCCATACCCTGCCAGGGGACAGAGAGCGCAGTGCCACCCTGGGGACGGGGACAGGGCTCACACACACGCCACACACCGCTCTCACCTGCCATGGAGGGGCTGCAGCACCAAAGCATTCCTTCTCCGCCGGCCCAGCACCGCCTCCGGCTCCAGCCCAGGACGCAGGCGGCTGCCGCTGCAATGGCGACGGGTCCCCCAAAACAGGGGGCACACAGGGACCGTAAGAACGAGGACACAACAGCCCACAGCCCCACGGGCACCTCCGTCCCCTTCCCCATCCCACGCGCCCCGGCCCCCTCACCTCTGCCCACGCACACACCCCGCTCTCGGGCACCTGCCCCCACGCTGCCCTCCGCCGTCGGGCACAGGGGACGGCGACGCCTCCGCAGTGGGTCCAGAGGCCATGGAAAAAGGGAGAGAAAATAAGACAGAGAGTCAATTCTGGCCATGCCCATCACCAAAGCCCACCCCTGAGCATCCCCATCCCCACTGCGGACACCTTGGTCACCCCAGTGCCACCGCCACCATAGCAGGTACAATTGCAGGCAAACAAACTCATGGGGGAGACAAAGCCCAAGGATAAATGTGCAAAGTTCCAAAGGAAAAACAGGACCCAGGGAGACAGGATCAGGCCCAACATGGGCATCCCCTAAAGGGACACGGGCGCCCCAAGCCCGCAGGGAGGAAAGGAGAGAGTGTAAGAAAAAGGTAGTGGGGAGAAAGGGAAGGGGAAGACGTGGGGAGAAAGGGAAGACAGGAGGGAGCAAAGCCAGGGGAGAGCTGGGGAAACGGGCCCAACACCATCGACCTGTGGGGACAAGGGGAAGGAAGGGGCAAGGAAGGGGCAAGGAAGGGGGTTATAAACAAGAGAGGGGCAAAGGACGAGAGAGGGGAAAGAGGGATATAGGGGATAAAAAACAGAAAAGGGGGAAAATTGACGGCAAGGGGGGTGGGGGAAACAGGGGAGGGCACAGGGAAAGGGGAAGGCAGGAGGAAGACAAAATGAGGAACCACAGGAGGAAGGCCGGGAGGAAGACGCCAGCAGGGCAGTACAGCAAAGACCCAGGACAGGGGGAAAACACTAAGGGGACACTGAGCTCTCGTTCCCCACTGGAATGGGGACAAAGCCCAGAGATAAAAGGGCAGGGACCAACCTGGGGCACCCGCCGCCCCCAGGAAAGCCAAAAATCAAAGACAACAAACTAAAACCAACGGCTGCAGCTCCAAACCATAAAAACAATAAAATAAAATAACAAAGAAAAGGCAAAGAAAAGCCCCCCAAAACCTCACACGCTCTCTCCACATCCACGCACCACACAGCCACTCTCCCCACAGACACGCACCCCACGCACACCCCCAGGCTTTCCCGGGCTCGGCGCGTGCCACCGGCATCCAAACCGATGCAAGGACCAGGGCGAGAGCCGGGGTCCGGATCCCCACGGGGCCCAGGACGGGCACCCAAGGTGGCTGCTGTGCCCTGCAGGTGGCACAGAGCACACGGGGGGACGGGGACCCTCCACGGGGAACGAGAGCTCAGGGACACCCCAGCACACAGGGAAACCCCCCGACACTCACCGCACACCGCGCAGCACCCCAATGCTGAAGGCTCCGGCAATCACCACCCCGCAGCTGCAGCCACGGCCACGGCGCTGCTCCACATCCAGGGCTCTCCTCGGGCACAGCGGCACTGCACCATGGGAAGGAGCAGAGTGAGCAGCGCTCCCACGGCATCACCCCAACATGACACCCAGTGGCCCCGTGGGGACCTCCGGCCCCTTCCCCATCCCACCCGCCCCGGCCCCCTCACCTCTGCCCACGCACACACACCCCTCTCGGGCACCTGCCCCCCCGCTGCCCTCCGCCGTCGGGCACAGGGAACGGCGACACGTCCACAGCAGGTCCAGAGGCCATGGAGAGAGAAAATAAGACAGAGAGTTACTTTTTGCCACAGCCCATGGCCAAAACCCACCCCTGAACATCTCCATCCCCACTGCGAACAACTTGATCACCCCAGTGCCACCGCCACCATGGGGGTAAAAATTACAGGGAAACAAATTCATCAGGAAGACAAATACCAGGCATAAAAGTGCGGGGTCCCCAAGAGAAAATAGGATGGGGGAAAGGGAAACACTGGCAAAGAGGGGATAAAAAAGAGGAAAGTTGGGAGAACCGGGGATCCAGGGGGAAACAGAGGAGGGCACAGGGAAAGGTGAAGGCAGGAGGAAGACAAAACGAGGAACCACAGGAGGAAGACCGGGAGGAAGACGCCAGCAGGGCAGTACAGCAAAGCCCCAGGACAGGGGGAAAACACTAAGGGGACACTGAGCTCTCGTTCCCCACTGCAATGGGGACAAACCCCAGAGATAAAAGGGCAGGGACCAACCTGGGGCACCCGCCGCCCCCAGGAAAGCCAAAAATCAAAGACAACAAACTAAAACCAACGGCTGCAGCACCAAACCATAAAAACAATAACTTAAAATAACAAAGAAAAGGCAAAGAAAAGCCCCCAAATACTCACACGCTCTCTCCACATCCACACACCCCACAGCCACTCTCCCCACAGCCACGCACCCCACGCACACCCCCAGGCTTTCCTGGGCTCGGCGCGTGCAACCGGCATCCAAATGGATGCAAGGACCAGGGCGAAAGCCGGAGTCCGGATCCCCATGGGGCACAGAACAGGCACCCAAGGTGGCTGCTGTGCCCTGCAGGTGGCACAGAGCACACGGGGGGACGGGGACCCTCCACGGGGAACGAGAGCTCAGGGACACCCCAGCACACAGGGAAACCCCCCGACACTCACCGCACACCACGCAGCACCCCATTGCTGAAGGCACCGGCAATCACCACCCCACAGCTGCAGCCACGGCCACGGCGCCGCTCCACATCCAGGGGTCTCCTCGGGCACAGCGGCACTGCACCATGGGGAGGAATGGGGTGAGCAACGCTCCCACGGCATCAGCCCAACACGACACCCAGTGGCCTCGTGGGGACCTCCGGCCCCTTCCCCATCCCACCCGCCCCGGCCCCCTCACCTCTGCCCACGCACACACCCCGCTCTCGGGCACCTGCCCCCGCGCTGCCCTCCGCCGTCGGGCACAGGGGACGGCGACGCATCCGCAGCAGGTCCAGAGGCCATGGAAAAAGGGAGAAAAAACACAACAGAGTGTCAATTCTGGCCACAGACCATGGCCACAACCCACCCCTGAGCATCACCATCCCCACTGCGGACTCCTTGGTCACCCCACTGCCACCGCCACCACAGGGGGAACAATTGGGGGGAAAAATTGCAGGGAAAAAAATCATGAGGCAGACAAACCCTAGGGATAAAAGTGCAGAGTCCCAAAGGAAACATGGGAATTGCAGAGATGGCATCAGAACCAACATGGCCATCCCCAGGAGGGACACCGGCGCCCCAACCCCGCAGCACCCACACAACCGCCTGCCCTGTGCACAAGGGACGGTGATGGGACAGGGACCACCACAGCACACCACACCCCGGGGACACGGGGACCACGGTGGCACTGCACTCTCTCACCCCCGCCAGCACTGCCACGGCCATCACAGCCCCAGCCCGGCTCCAGCCGCGACCTCCAATCCCCACCCCAACCCCGGGGTCGCGGTGCACAGCCCGAGGACGGCTCCGGCACAGGGACGGCACCCCCACCCCCGGGGAGCTCGGGGCCACCACGGCTCCCTGCGGCACAACTGACCGCACCTCACCGGCCACTCGCCCCCAGCCCCGCAGGGACACGGGGCCCCCGACGCCACCCTGGGGAGCCCGCCGACCCCGGGAAAGCCAAAAACAAAGGCAACAAAACAAAACCAACGGCTGCAGCTCTAAACCATAAACACAATAAACTAAAATAACTAAGAAAAGGAAAAGAAAACCCCCAAAAACTCACACACTCTCCCCACAGCCACACACCCCATGCACACCCCAAGGCTTTCCCGGGCTCGGCGGGTGCCACCGGCATCCAAACCGACGCCGGGACCAGGGCATGAGCCGGGGTCCCGCTCCCCACGGGGACCAGGACGGGCACCCGAGATGGGCCCCCGCCGGGAGGGACCTGCGGCCGCCCCATCACGAGCCCCCCGGCAATGGGGGTACCGCTCCCGCCCCAGCCCCGACCCCGGGCTGCTCCCGCCATCCCGCTGTGCCTCTGCCGGCACCGCCAGCCCCCCGCCCGGGGACAGAGAGCGCAGTGCCACCCGGGGGACGGGGACAGGGCTCACACACACGGCACACACCGCTCTCACCTGCCATGGAGGGGCTGCAGCACCGACGCATTCCTTCTCCGCTGGCCCAGCACTGCCTCTGGCTCCAGCCCAGGATGCAGGCGGCCGCCGCTGCAATGGCAAGGACCCCCCAAAACTGGGGGCACACAGGAACGGTGAGGACAAGGATGAGAACGGGGACAGGGATGGGGAGGACAGGGGGGATGGGGACAAGGACAGGACACAACAGCCCACGGCCCCACGGGCACCTCCGGCCCCTTCCCCATCCCACCCGCCCCGGCCCCCTCACCTCTGCCCACGCACACACCCCGCTCTCGGGCACCTGCCCCCGCGCTGCCCTCCGCCGTCGGGCACAGGGGACGGTGACGCCTCCACCGCGGGTCCAGAGGCCATGGAAAAAGGGAGAGAAAATAAGACAGAGAGTCAATTCTGGCCACAGCCCATTGCCACAACCCACCCCTGAGCATCCCCGTCCCCACTGCCGACACCTTGGTCACCACAGTGCCACCACCACCATGGGGGGGAAAACTGCAGAGGAAAAAACTCATGGGGGAGACAAAGCCCAAGGATAAAAGTGCAGAGGCCCAAAGGCAAAACAGGACCAGGGGAGACGGGATCGGCCCCAACATGGCCATCACCAGGAGGAACACATGCACCCCAACCCCGCAGCACCCGCACAACCGCATGCCCTGTGCACAAGGTGCAGTGATGGGACAGGGACCACTACAGCACCCCACACCATGGCGACACGGGGACCACGGTGCCACTGCGCTCTCTTACCTCCCCCAGCACAGCCACGGCCATCACAGCCCCAGCCCGGCTCCGGCTGCGACCCCCCACCCTCCACCACAACCCCGGGGTCACAGTGAACAGCCCGAGGACGGCTCCAGCACAGGGACGGCACCCCCACCCCCAGGGAGCTCGGGGCCACCACGGCTCCCTCCGGCACAACTGACCGCACCTCACCGGCCACTCGCCACCGGCCCCGCAGGGACACGGGGCCCCCAACGCCGCCCTGGGGCATCCGCCGACCCCGGGAAAGCCAAAAACAAAGGCAACAAACCAAAACCAACGGCTGCAGCTCCAAACCATAAACACAATAAATTAAAATAACAAAGAAAAGGCAAAGAAAAGACCCCAAAGAACTCACACGCTCTCTCCGCAGCCACTCTCCCCACAGCCACGCACCCCATGCACACCCCCAGGCTTTCCCAGGCTCGGCGGGTGCCACTGGCATCTAAACCGACGCCGGGACCAGGGCATGAGCCGGGGTCCCGCTCCCCACGGGCACCAGGACGGGCACCCGAGGTGGGTCCCCGCCAGGAGGGACCCGCAGCCACCCCATCACGAGCCCGGGCTGCTCCAACCATCCCGCAGTGCCTCTGCCCGGCACCGCCAGCCCCCCGCCCGGGGACAGAGAGCGCAGTGCCACCCCGAGAACAGGGCTCACGCACACGGCACACACCGCTCTCACCTGCCATGGAGGGGCTGCAGCACCAACGCATTCCTTCTCCGCCGGCCCAGCACCGCCTCGGCTCCAGCCCAGGATGCAGGCGGCCGCCACTGCAATGGCAAGGGTACCCCAAAACCGGGGGCACACAGGGACCGTGAGGACGAGGACACAACAGCCCATGGCCCCGTGGGGACCTCCGGCCCCTTCCCCATCCCACCCGCCCCGGCCCCCTCACCTCTGCCCACGCACACACCCCGCTCTCGGGCACCTGCCCCCGCGCTGCCCTCCGCCGTCGGGCACAGGGGACGTGGACGCCTCCGCAGCAGGTCCAGAGGCCATGGAAAAAGGGAGAGAAAATAAGACAGAGAGTCAATTCTACCCACAGCCCATCTCCAAAACCCACCCCGAGGATCCCCATCCCCACTGCAGACACCTTGGTCACCCCAGTGCCACCGCCACCATAGCAGGTAAAATTGCAGGCAAACAAACTCATGGGGGAGACAAAGCCCAAGGATGAAAGGGCGCAGTCCCAAAGGAAAAACAGGACCCAGGGAGACAGGATCAGGCCCAACATGGGCATCCCCAAAAGGGACACGGGCACCCCAAGCCCGCAGGGAGGAAAGGAGAGAGTGTAAGAAAAAGGTAGTGGGGAGAAAGGGAAGGGGAAGACGTGGGGAGAAAGGGAAGACAGGAGGGAGCAAAGCCAGGGGAGAGCTGGGGAAAAGGGCCCAACACCATCGACCTGTGGGGAGAAGGGGAAGGAAGGGGGAAGGAGAGGGGAAAGGAGGGGGGGGCAGGAGGGGGGTTATAAACAAGAGAGGGGCAAAGGACGAGAGAGGGGAAAGAGGGATATAGAGGATAAAAAAGAGACAAGGGGGAAAATTGACAGCAAGGGGGGTGGGGAAAATACGGGAGAGCACAGGGAAAGGGGAAAGCAGGAGGAAGACAAAACAAGGAACCACAGGAGGAAGGCCGGGAGGAAGACACCAGCAGGGCAGTACAGCAAAGCCCCAGGACAGGGGGAAAACACTAAGGGGACACTGAGCTCTCGTTCCCCACTGGAATGGGGACAAAACCCAGGGATAAAAGGGCAGGGACCAACCTGGGGCGCCTGCCGTGCCCGGGAATGCCAAAAATCAAAGACAACAAACTAAAACCAATGGCTGCAGCTCCAAACCATAAAAACAATAACTTAAAATAACAAAGAAAAGGCAAAGAAAAGCCCCCAAAACCTCACACGCTCTCTCCACATCCACGCACCCCACAGCCACTCTCCCCACGCACACCCCCAGGCTTTCCCGGGCTCGGCGCGTGCCACCGGCATCCAAACGGATGCAAGGACCAGGGCGAAAGCCGGGGATCTGGATCCCCATGGGGCCCAGGACAGGCACCCAAGGTGGCTGCTGTGCCCTGCAGGTGGCACAGAGCACACGGGGGGACGGGGACCCTCCACGGGGAACGAGAGCTCAGGGACACCCCAGCACACAGGGAAACCCCCCCGACACTCACCGCACACCACGCAGCACCCCAATGCTGAAGGCACCGGCAATCACCACCCCGCAGCTGCAGCCACGGCCACGGCGCCGCTCCACGTCCAGGGCTCTCCTCGGGCACAGCGGCACTGCACCATGGGGAGGAGCGGGATGAGAAGCGCTCCCACGGCATCACCCCAACATGACACCCAGTGGCCCCATGGGCACCTCCGGCCCCTTCCCCATCCCACCCGCCCCGGCCCCCTCACCTCTGCCCACGCACACACCCCGCTCTCGGGCACCTGCCCCCGCGCTGCCCTCCACCGTCGGGCACAGGGGACGGCAGCGCCTCCGCAGGGGGTCCAGAGGCCATGGAAAAAGGAAGAAAAAACATGACAGAGTGTCAATTCTGGCCACAGCCCATTGCCACAACCAACCCCAGAGCATCACCATCCCCACTGCGGACTCCTTGGTCGCCCCAGTGCCACCGCCACCACAGGGGGGACAATTGGGGGGAAAAATTGCAGGGAAAAAAAACTCATGAGGCAGGCAAACACCAGGGATAAAAGTGCAGAGTCCCAAAGGAAACATGGGAATTGCAGAGATGGCATCAGAACCAACATGGCCATCCCCAGGAGGGACACCGGCGCCCCAACCCCGCAGCACCTACACAACCGCCTGCCCCGTGCACAAGGGACGGTGATGGGACAGGGACCACCACAGCACACCACACCCCGGGGACACGGGTACCACGGTGGCACTGCACTCTCTCATCCCCGCCAGCACTGCCACGGCCATCACAGCCCCAGCCCGGCTCCAGCCGCGACCTCCGATCCCCACCCCAACCCCGGGGTCGCGGTGCACAGCCCAAGGACGTCTCCGGCACAGGGACGGCACCCCCACGCCCAGGGGGCTCGGGGCCACCACGGCTCCCTCCGGCACAACTGACCGCACCTCACCGGCCACTCGCCCCCGGCCCCGCAGGGACGCGGGGCCCCCAACGCCACCCTGGGGCGCCCGCCGACCCCGGGAAAGCCAAAAACAAAGGCAACAAAACAAAACCAACGGCTGCAGCTCTAAACCATAAACACAATAAACTAAAAGAAGAAAGAAAAGGAAAAGAAAACCCCCAAAAACTCACACACTCTCCCAACAGCCACTCTCCCCACAGCCACACACCCCACGCACACCCCCAGGCTTTCCCGGGCTCGGCGGGTGCCACCGGCATCCAAACCGACACCCAGACCAGGGCATGAGCCGGGGTCCCGCTCCCCACGGGGACCAGGACGGGCACCCGAGGTGGGCCGCGGCCAGGAGTGACCGGTGGCCGCCCCATCACGAGCCCCCCGGCAATGGGGGTGCCGCTCCCGCACCAGCCCCGACCCCGGGCTGCTCCCACCATCCCGCTGTGCCTCTGCCCGGCACAGTCAGCCCCCTGCCCGGGGACAGAGAGCGCAGTGCCACCCCAGGGACGGGGACAGGGCTCAGACACATGCCACACATCGCTCTCACCTGCCATGGAGGGGCTGCAGCACCGACGCATTCCTTCTCTGCCGGCCCAGCACCGCCTCGGCTCCAGCCCAGGACGCAGGCGGCCGCCGCTGCAATGGCAAGGGTCCCCCAAAACCGGGGGCACACAGGGACTGTGAGGACGTGGATGAGAACGGGGACAGGGATGGGGAGGACAGAGGGGATGGGGAAAAGGACAGGACACAACAGCCCATGGCCCCGCAGGCACCTCCGGCCCCTTCCCCATCCCACCCGCCCCGGCCCCCTCACCTCTGCCCACGCACACACCCCGCTCTCGGGCACCTGCCCCCGCGCTGCCCTCCGCCGTCGGGCACAGGGGACAGTGACGCCTCCACCGCGGGTCCAGAGGCCATGGAAAAAGGGAGAGAAAATAAGACAGAGAGTCAATTCTGGCCATGCCCATCCCCAAAACCCACCCCTGAGCATCCCCGTCCCCACGGCAGACATCTTGGTCACGCCAGTGCCACCGCCACCATGGGGGGAAAAATTGCAGGGAAAAAAAATCATGAGGGAGACAAAGCCCAAGGATAAAAGTGCAGAGTCCGAAAGAAAAAACGGGACCCAGGGAGATGGGATCAGACGAAACATGAGTATCCCCAGGAGGGACACGGGCGCCCCTACCCCGCAGCACCCACACACACGGGTGCCCAATGCACAAGGGACAGTGATGGGACAGGGACCACCGCAGCACACCACACCCCGGGGACACGGGGACCACCGTGGCACTGCGCTCTCTCAGCACCCCCAGAACAGCCACGGCCATCACAGCCCCAGCCCGGCTCCAGCCATGACCGCCCACCCTCCACCCCAACCCCGGGGTCGCGGTGCACAGCCCGAGGACGGCTCCGGAACAGGGACAGCACCCCCACCCCCGGGGAGCTCGGGGCCACCACGGCTCCCTCCGGCACAACTGACCGCACCTCACCGGCCACTCGCCACCGGCCCCGCAGGGACACGGGGCCCCCAACGCCGCCCTGGGGCATCCGCCGACCCCGGGAAAGCCAAAAACAAAGGCAACAAACCAAAACCAACGGCTGCAGCTCCAAACCATAAACACAATAAATTAAAATAACAAAGAAAAGGCAAAGAAAAGACCCCAAAGAACTCACACGCTCTCTCCGCAGCCACTCTCCCCACAGCCACGCACCCCACGCACACCCCCAGGCTTTCCCAGGCTCGGCGGGTGCCACCGGCATCTAAACCGACGCCGGGACCAGGGCATGAGCCGGGGTCCCGCTCCCCACGGGCACCAGGACGGGCACCCGAGGTGGGCCCCCGCCAGGAGGGACCCGCAGCCACCCCATCACGAGCTCCCCTGCAATGGGGGTGCCGCTCCCGCCCCTGCTCCCACCCCGGGCTGCTCCCGCCATCCCGCAGTGCCTCTGCCCGGCACCGCCAGCCCCCCGCCAGGGGACAGAGAGCGCAGTGCCACCCCGAGAACAGGGCTCACACATACGCCACACACCGCTCTCACCTGCCATGGAGGGGCTGCAGCACCAACGCATTCCTTCTCCGCCGGCCCAGCACCGCCTCGGCTCCAGCCCAGGATGCAGGCGGCCGCCACTGCAATGGCAAGGGTCCCCCAAAACCGGGGGCACACAGGGACCGTGAGGACGAGGACACAACAGCCCATGGCCCCGTGGGGACCTCCGGCCCCTTCCCCATCCCACCCGCCCCGGCCCCCTCACCTCTGCCCACGCACACACCCCGCTCTCGGGCACCTGTCCCCGCGCTGCCCTCCGCCGTCGGGCACAGGGGACGTGGACGCCTCCGCAGCAGGTCCAGAGACCATGGAAAAAGGGAGAGAAAATAAGACAGAGAGTCAATTCTACCCACAGCCCATCTCTAAAGCCCACCCTTGAGCATCCCCGTCCCCACTGCGGACACCTTGGTCACCCCAGTGCCACCGCCACCATAGCAGGTAAAATTGCAGGGAAACAAACTCATGGGGGAGACAAAGCCCAAGGATAAATGTGCAAAGTTCCAAAGGAAAAACAGGACCCAGGGAGACAGGATCAGGCCCAACATGGGCATCCCCAAAAGGGACACGGGCACCCCAAGCCCGCAGGGAGGAAAGGAGAGAGTGTAAGAAAAAGGTAGTGGGGAGAAAGGGAAGGGGAAGACGTGGGGAGAAAGGGAAGACAGGAGGGAGCAAAGCCAGGGGAGAGCTGGGGAAAAGGGCCCAACACCATCGACCTGTGGGGAGAAGGGGAAGGAAGGGGGAAGGAGAGGGGAAAGGAGGGGGGGGCAGGAGGGGGGTTATAAACAAGAGAGGGGCAAAGGACGAGAGAGGGGAAAGAGGGATATAGAGGATAAAAAAGAGACAAGGGGGAAAATTGACAGCAAGGGGGGTGGGGAAAATACGGGAGAGCACAGGGAAAGGGGAAAGCAGGAGGAAGACAAAACAAGGAACCACAGGAGGAAGGCCGGGAGGAAGACGCCAGCAGGGCAGTACAGCAAAGCCCCAGGACAGGGGGAAAACACTAAGGGGACACTGAGCTCTCGTTCCCCACTGGAATGGGGACAAACCCCAGAGATAAAAGGGCAGGGACCGCCCTGGGGCGCCTGCCGTGCCCGGGAATGCCAAAAATCAAAGACAACAAACTAAAACCAACGGCTGCAGCTCCAAACCATAAAAACAATAACTTAAAATAACAAAGAAAAGGCAAAGAAAAGCCCCCAAATACTCACACGCTCTCTCCACATCCATGCACCCCACAGCCACTCTCCCCACAGCCACGCAACCCACGCACACCCCCAGGCTTTCCCGGGCTCGGCGCGTACCACCGGCATCCAAACGGATGCAAGGACCAGGGCGAGAGCCGGGGTCCGGATCCCCACGGGGCCCAGGACAGGCACCCAAGGTGGCTGCTGTGCCCTGCAGGTGGCACAGAGCACACGGGGGGACGGGGACCCTCCACAGGGAACGAGAGCTCAGGGACACCCCAGCACACAGGGAAACCCCCCCCGACACTCACCGCACACCACGCAGCACCCCAAATGCTGAAGGCACCGGCAATCACCACCCCACAGCTGCAGCCATCGCCACGGCGCCGCTCCACATCCAGGGCTCTCCTCGGGCACAGCGGCACTGCATCATGGGGAGGAGCAGGGTGAGCAGCGCTCCCACGGCGTCACCCCAACATGACACCCAGTGGCCCCATGGGGACCTCCGACCCCTTCCCCATCCCACCCGCCCCGGCCCCCTCACCGCTGCCCACGCACACACCCCGCTCTCGGGCACCTGCCCCCGCGCTGCTCTCCGCCGTCGGGCACAGGGGACGGCGACGCCTCCGCAGCAGGTCCAGAGGCCATGGAAAAAGGGAGAGAAAACAAGACAGTGTCAATTCTGGCCACAGACCATGGCCACAACCCACCCAAGAGCATCCCCATCCCCACTGCGGACTCCTTGGTCACCCCAGTGCCACCACCACCACAGGGGGGACAACTGGGGGGAAAAATTGCAGGGAAAAAAAACTCATGAGGCAGGCATACACCAGGGATAAAAGTGCAGAGTACAAAAGGAAACATGGAAATTGCAGAGATGGCATCAGAACCAACATGGCCATCCCCAGGAGGGACACCGCCGCCCCAACCCCGCAGCACCCACACAACCGCCTGCCCCGTGCACAGCGGACGGTGATGGGACAGGGACCACCGCAGCACACCACACCCCGGGGACACGGGGACCACGGTGGCACTGCACTCTCTCACCCCCGCCAGCACTGCCACGGCCATCACAGCCCCAGCCCGGCTCCAGCTGCGACCCCCAACCCCCACCCCAACCCCGGGGTCGCGGTGCACAGCCCGAGGACAGCTCTGGCACAGGGACGGCACCCCCACCCCCAGGGGGCTCGGGGCAACCACGGCTCCCTCCGGCACAACTGACCGCACCTCACCGGCCACTCGCCCGCGGCCCCGCAGGGACGCGGGGCCCCTGATGCCGCCCTGGGGCGCCCGCTGACCCCGGGAAAGCGAAAAATAAAGGCAACAAACCAAAACCAACAGCTGCAGCTCCAAACCATAAACACAACAAGCTAAAATAAGCAAGAAAAGGCAAAGAACACACCCAAAAACTCACACACTCTCCCCACAGCCACACACCCCAAAGCCACGCACCCCACGCACACCCCCAGGCTTTCCCGGGCTCGGCGGGTGCCACCGGCATCCAAACCGACGCCGGGACCAGGGCATGAGCCGGGGTCCCGCTCCCCACGGGCACCAGGACGGGCACCCGAGATGGGCCGCGGCCAGGAGGGACCGGCGGCCGCCCCGTCACGAGCCCCCCGGCAATGGGGGTGCTGCTCCTGCCCCAGCCCCGACCCCGGGCTGCTCCCGCCATCCCGCTGTGCCTCTGCCCGGCACCGCCAGCCCCCTGCCCGGGGACAGAGAGCGCAGTGCCACCCCGAGAACAGGGCTCACACTCACGGCACACACCGCTCTCACCTGCCATGGAGGGGCTGCAGCACCAACACATTCCTTCTCTGCCGGCCCAGCACCGCCTCCGGCTCCAGCCCAGGATGCAGGCGGCCGCCGCTGCAATGGCAAGGGTCCCCCAAAACCGGGGGCACACAGGAATGGTGAGGACGTGGATGAGAACGGGGACAGGGATGGGGAGGACAGGGGGGATGGGGACAAGGACAGGACACAACAGCCCACGGCCCCGCAGGCACCTCCGGCCCCTTCCCCATCCCACCTGCCCCGGCGCCCTCACCTCTGCCCACGCACACACCCCGCTCCCGGGCACCTGCCCCCGCGCTGCCCTCCGCCGTCGGGCACAGGGGACGGTGACGCCTCCACCGCGGGTCCAGAGGCCATGGAAAAAGGGAGAGAAAATAAGACAGAGAGACAATTCTGGCCATGCCCATCACCAAAGCCCACTCCTGAGCATCCCCGTCCCCACTGCGGACACCATGGTCACCCCAATGCCATCACCACTACACCGGGGACAATTGGGGGGAAAAATTGCAGGGAAACAAACTCATGAGGGAGACAAACCCCAGGGATAAAAGTGCAGATTCCCAAAGGAAACATGGGAACTGCGGAGATGGCATCAGAACCAACATCGGCATCCCCAGGAGGGACACGGGCACCTCAACCGCACAGCACCCACACACCCGGGTGCCCCATGCACAAGGGACAGTGATGGGACAGGGACCACCACAGCACCCCACACTCCGGGGGACACGGGGACCACCGTAGCACTGCGCTCTCTCACCTCCCCCAGCACAGCCACAGCCGTCACAGCCCCAGCCCGGCTCCGGCCATGGCCCTCCACCCTATCCCCGGGGTCGCGGTGCACAGCCCGAGGACGGCTCCGGCAGAGACACGGCACCCCCACCCCCGGGGAGCTCGGGGCCACCACGGCTCCCTGCGGCACAACTGACCGCACCTCACCGGCCACTCGCCCCCAGCCCCGCAGGGACACGGGGCCCCCGATGCCGCCCTGGGGCGTCCGCCGACCCCGGGAAAGCCAAGAACAAAGGCAACAGAAAAAAACCAATGGCTGCAGCTCTAAACCATAAACACAACAAGATAAAATAAGAAAGAAAATGCAAATAAAAGCCCCCCAAAACTCACACGCTCTCTCCACAGCCACTCTCCCCAAAGCCACGCACCCCACGCACACCCCCAGGCTTTCCCGGGCTCGGCGGGTGCCACCGGCATCCAAACCGACGCCGGGACCAGGGCATGAGCCGGGGTCCCGCTCCCCACGGGGACCAGGACGGGCACCCGAGGTGGGCACCCGCCGGGTGGGACCGGCGGCCGCCCCGTCACGAGCCCCCGGGAAATGGGGGTGCCGCTCCCGCCCCAGCCCCGACCCCGGGCTGCTCCCGCCACCCCGCAGTGCCTCTGCCCAGCACCGCCAGCCCCCCCCCCGGGGACAGAGAGCGCAGTGCCACCCCGGGGACAGGGCTCACACACACGGCACACACCGCTCTCACCTGCCATGGAGGGGCTGCAGCACCAACGCATTCCTTCTCCGCTGGCCCAGCACCGCCTCCGGCTCCAGCCCAAGATGCAGGAGGCCGTCGCTGCAATGGCATGGGTCCCCCAAAACCGGGGGCACACAGGGACAGTGAGGACGGGGATGAAGACGAGGAGGACGAGCACGGGGATGTGGAGGATGAAATGGACAGGGATGGAGAGGATGAGGAGAATACGATGGGGATGGGGATGGGGATGGGGATGGGGATGACACGGACAAGGACTGGACACAACAGCCCATGGCCCCGTGGGGACCTCCATACCCTTCGCCATCCCACCTGCATCGGCCCCCTCACCTCTGCCCACGCACACACCCCGCTCTCGGGCACCTGCCCCCGCGCTGCTCTCCACCGTCGGGCACAGGGGACAGCGACGCCTCCGCAGAGGGTCCAGAGGCCATGGAAAAAGGGAGAGAAAATAAGACAGAGAGTCAATTCTGGCCAGAACCCATCTCAAAAACCCACCCCGAGGATCCCCATCCCCACTGCGGACACCTTGGTCACCCCAGTGCCACCGCCACCATAGCAGGTAAAATTGCAGGGAAACAAACTCATGGGGGAGACAAAGCCCAAGGATAAATGTGCAAAGTTCCAAAGGAAAAACAGGACCCAGGGAGACAGGATCAGGCCCAAGATGGGCATCCCCAAAAGGGACACGGGCGCCCCAAGCCCGCAGGGAGGAAAGGAGAGAGTGGAAGAAAAAGGTAGTGGGGAGAAAGGGAAGGGGAAGACTTGGAGAGAAAGGGAAGACAGGAGGGAGCAAAGCCAGGGGAGAGCTGGGGAAAAGGGCCCAACACCATCGACCTGTGGGGAGAAGGGAAGGAAGGGGCAAGGAAGGGGCAAGGAAGGGGGTTATAAACAAGAGAGGGGCAAAGGACGAGAGAGGGGAAAGAGGGATATAGGGGATAAAAAAGAGACAAGGGGGAAACTTGACGGCAAGGGGGGTGGGGGAAACACGGGAGGGCACAGGGAAAGGGGAAGGCAGGAGGAAGACAAAACGAGGAACCACAGGAGGAAGGCCGGGAGGAAGACACCAGCAGGGCAGTACAGCAAAGACCCAGGACAGGGGGAAAACACTAAGGAGACACTGAGCTCTCATTCCCCACTGCAATGGGGACAAACCCCAGGGATAAAAGGGCCGGAACCGCCCTGGGGCACCCGCCGACCCCGGGAAAGCCAAAAGCAAAGACAACAAACCAAAACCAACGGCTGCAGCTCCAAACCATAAACATAATAAACTAAAATAACAAAGAAAAGGCAAAGAAAAGCCCCCAAAACCTCACACGCTCTCTCCACAGCCACGCACCCCACAGCCACTCTCCCCAAAGCCACGCACCCCACGCACACCCCCAGGCTTTCCCGGGCTCAGCGCGTACCACCAGCATCCAAACCGACGTGGGGACCAGGGCATGAGCCGGGGTCCCGCTCCCCACAGGGACCAGGACAGGCACCCGAGGTGGCTGCTGTGCCCTGCAGGTGGCACAGAGCACACGGGGGGACCGGGGACCCTTCACGGGGAACGAGAGCTCAGGGACACCCCAGCACACAGGGAAACCCCCCGACACTCACCGCACACCACGCAGCACCCCAATGCTGAAGGCTCCGGCAATCACCACCCCGCAGCTGCAGCCACGGCCACGGCACTGCTCCACATCCAGGGCTCTCCTCGGGCACAGCGGCACTGCACCATGGGAAGGAGCAGAGTGAGCAGCGCTCCCACGGCATCACCCCAACATGACACCCAGTGGCCCCGTGGGCACCTCCGGCCCCTTCCCCATCCCACCCGCCCCGGCCCCCTCACCTCTGCCCACGCACACACCCCGCTCTCGGGCACCTGCCCCCGCGCTGCCCTCCGCCGTCGGGCACAGGGGGTGGCGACGCCTCCACCGCAGGTCCAGAGGCCATGGAAAAAGGGAGAGAAAATAAGACAGAGAGTCAATTCTGGCCACAGCCCATTGCCACAACCCACCCCTGAGCATCCCCGTCCCCACTGCGGACACCTTGGTCACCACAGTGCCACCGCCACCATGGGGGGGAAAAACTGCAGAGGAAAAAACTCATGGGGGAGACAAAGCCCAAGGATAAAAGTGCAGAGGCCCAAAGGCAAAACAGGACCAGGGGAGACGGGATCGGCCCCAACATGGCCATCACCAGGAGGAACACATGCACCCCAACCCCGCAGCACCCACACAACCGCATGCCCTGTGCACAAGGGGCAGTGATGGGACAGGGACCACTACAGCACCCCACACCACTGCGACACAGGGACCACGGTGGCACTGCGCTCTCTCAGCACCACCAGAACAGCCACGGCCATCACAGCCCCAGCCCGGCTCCGGCTGCGACCCCCCACCCTCCACCCCAACCCCGGGCTCGCAGTGAACAGCCCGAGGACGGCTCCAGCACAGGGACGGCACCCCCACCCCCAGGGGGCTCAGGGCCACCACGGCTCCCTCCGGCACAACTGACCGCACCTCACCGGCCTCTCGCCCCCAGCCCCGCAGGGACACGGGGCCCCCGACGCCGCCCTGGGGTGCCCGCTGACCCCGGGAAAGCCAAAAACAAAGGCAACAAACCAAAAACAATGGCTGCAGCTCCAAACCATAAACACAACAAGCTAAAATAAAAAGAAAAGGCAAAGAAAAGCCCCCAAAAACTCTCACACTCACCCCACAGTCACTCTCCCCACAGCCACGCACCCCACGCACACCCCCAGGCTTTCCCAGGCTCGGCGGGGGCCACCGGCATCCAAACCGACGCCGGGACCAGGGCATGAGCCGGGGTCCCGCTCCCCACGGGCACCAGGACGGGCACCCGAGATGGGCCGCGGCCAGGAGGGACCGGTGGCCGCCCCGTCACGAGCCCCCCGGCAATGGGGGTGCCGCTCCCGCCCCAGCCCTGACCCCGGGCTGCTCCCTCCATCCCGCAGTGCCTCTGCCCGTCACCGCCATACCCTGCCAGGGGACAGAGAACGCAGTGCCACCCCAGGGACATGGACGGAAGCCACGACAAACACTGCTCTCACCTGCATCCGTGCCTGCAGGACCTCAACATCGCTCCTCCGCTGGCCGAGCGCCACCACTGGGAACGGGGAGGGCACGGAGACAGACGGTACCGAGCATCTGTCCTCCTTCCGTGTTCGTCTCTTCCTCCCGGCTCCATTGCCACCGTGCCATCGTAACAGCCAGTCTCCTTAGACCTTGCTGTTTTCCTTTGGAGATTATTTTAAAAATTCACCTGTTGTCTTCCTGGCTGTCTCCTCCTTCCATCCAGCATCTCGTAGTGGGGCACATCTCCCAGAGGATGCTGCAATGGAGCGGCACCTGAAAACGGAGCTCCACTTACCTCAGCAGCACAGGTGATGGGCAGCGGTGACTCCCAGCCAAGCTGTCCAGCTTCACTGGGACGGTCGCGCTGCTCCGTCTCCAGCGCTGTCAGCGACTGGGGCAATCTCAGGGCCTGAAAAAGGACCAGAACCTATCCAGACCCTCACAGCTCCTGCCCTTTCAGCCCCCAGCCCCACCCTAATTGGGTCAACCTCAGTCCCTTCCCAATTCATCCCACCTGGAAACATGTGGTTCCCACTCGGCTCCTGGCTGACAGCTCTCCCTCCACCCCCTGGTCCTGAGCTCCCTTCTTTCATGGATGGAGGACCACGTGTCCCAGACCCCTACACCGGCTGTGGAAGGTCCCGCTCATCCCCTGTTCCCATTTTCCAGGGTAAAGCACAAACTGCCTCAAGGCTGCGTGACAAAGCATAACTGAAGGGCTCTGTTGCTCAAGGAACAGAGGGGCTTTTCTGCCCAGATGCTTTTCTTTCCACTACTGTTTCGGGCGCGCGTGGGGTTCAGCCAGGCGTGCACCCCTGCAGGACAGTGGAACAGTGTAGGGACTCAGCTGTAGGGACAAGAAGCAACTGTAGGGGAGAGTTAACACCCTCTGGGGCAATGCGTTCCCTCTCTCACCTGAAATGCTCCCTAGAAAAAAAAAAAAAAGGAGCATGGAAATACCAAGCGACTGCAAAGCATGCTGGAGATCGCCAGGTTCCCAAGCATCACACCCAGCAGCGCAGAGGCGAAGGGGCATGGCGCGATTGGACTTTGCAGTGCGGAAACCCTTCCGTGGTTTCCTGAGAGCGCAGAACGCCCTGTGCCATGAAGACGGGCAGGACCAGGCAGCCGCACGGACAGCTCTCCACCCCGTCCCGGCTCTGCGCAGCAAGCGCGGCCGCGTGATGACGCTTCACTTCCCCACCTACCCTAGGGCAGCTCCTCCATCTCCCAGGACGCCTTCCCCCAAAAATCCCACATACATCCAGGGTTTCTGACCTGAAACCATCACCCACAGTAGCTCATCAGAGTGAGCGCTTTAACTCAGCTCTGATATCCGACAGAATCCTCCTGTTTCCTGCAGTAACTCCTCATTAGCCTCCGATAAACTCCTTGACCATGAATTGACTCCCCAACAACCTTCTCCGCGTTCTGGCACTGCCACATTAGAAATGCTACCAGTAACAGCAGGAGGCTAACAATTCACATGAGCAAGGTTTTTCTGGCTCTTCCCGTTTCAGAGAAGCCTTCAGGAAATGCCGAAACGGTGGAACAGACAAGAGAATACAAGGCAAAAGATTTTTTTATTTTCCTTTTTCACTGTGTTTTATTGAAAATGAAAAATATCGATCACAAAAATCATTCCACTGAAATGCCAAACCTTGATTCCATCAATCGGTTATCCAGGCAGAAAGGACACAAACATCGTGATCATCAAAACAAAATACTTGGGAGGCCGAGGGCGGCCACGGCACAGTGAGCTAGAGGAGCTCTCCATGAGCATAGAGACTCCAGGCCAGCACATGCCCTGGCAAAGGGGCTTCCTTCAGCCATCCCTGCTCCATCCCTAACATTTCCCATCAGCACGGCGCCACTCTCCATCTTATCTCGATTTCACAGCCAGGAAAGCATTCACAGATTACATTTCTCAAGACAAACATCTCAAGAGACAGAGACAAAGGCCACCGGGAGCACTGACACCAAGTCATGGCGGGTGCAGACTTCATCTGGCCATGGGGAATTCACTGTCCCACTTAGCGGGGACCTCAGAGCCCATATGTCATTTGCACATGAAGAAGAATTTTTTACGGAGAAAGTTGAAACAACCCGGGATCTGCTTGTACTTCCCCTTGTCAGCGACGGCGTTTGCCACCTGGGAACAGAAGAAGAACAGTTGAGGAGTTTTTCTGACTCAGGGCACAACCTCTCACAGGAAGCATAGTGACAAGGATGGGGAACAGGACCGTGGGACAGGAGAGCGAGCAGGTCTCCTAAAATGAAATGTTTTCAACAGCAAAAACACAGGGGACTCACGGGAAAATAGCCTTTCAGGAAAACCTGGCCATACCAGCCTCCAGCGGATGCTTCTTGGCATGAGCCCCAAACTCCCTCTTTTCCTTCGGGTGTTTACTTAAAAGCCAACTCCCTTTCCACCCGTTTTCTTCCAGACCTGCCTGTCATTCCCCAAGGTCCCTCTCCTTGCACGGAATCCCAAGTGGCAGAGAGAGGGTCTCACACTACTCCCTTGAAATCAACAGCTGCCGTGCCACCATGTGCCGAGGAAGCACTGTGATATCAGGAAAACAACAACAAAGCAGGTCCTCTCTGCCCCGCCACCTCCACATAAGACTTTTCTCCTACCCATGGAGAACAGTAACAGTGTCAAGAAGCATCTACACTTGGCCCCAGCTCAGGCATTCTTCTCCAGTCGACAGGGCATGCAAAGGAAAATGTTTATTAGCCACACTAGTTCCACGTTCCCTGCACGTTGCGCCCCTCGCTCACCAAGACACGTGAACACAAACACCTGGCATCGTCTTCCCGAGGGCAAGACGCTCCTCCAGACTTACCACAGTGTGACAGGAGCACCAGAGAGCAAGCGAGCACCCATGGAGATCTCCAGGAACAAGAAACCCACTGGGTCTTGCCTGAGGACGTGATCTGCCTGGACGGGCGGCTGCACGCTTACAACAGTGCCCCACATCCCGTGAGCTCGGACTTACGAGGATGGGACAAGCTACGCCATTCCACAGGTTGAAGAGGTGGGCCTGTGCCAACCTCATGAAGTTCAACAAGGCCAAGTGCGAGGTCCTGCATCTGGGTCGGGGCAATCCCAAACACAAATCCAGGCTGGGAGGAGAATGGATGGAGAGCAGCCCTGAGGAGAGGGACCTGGGGGTGCTGATTGATGAGAAGCTCAACATGAGCTGGCAGTGCACCCAGAAAGCCAACCGTATCCTGGGCTGCATCAGAAGTGTGGCCAGCAGGGTGAGGGAGGCGATTCTGCCCCTCCACTCTGCTCTAGTGAGACCCCACCTGGAGTACTGCATCCAGCTCTGGAGCCCCCAACACAGGAAAGACATGGACCTTTTGGAGCAAGTCCAGAGGAGGGCCACAAAGATGACCAAAGGGCATCCTATGGTCACACCAACGATGCTGTTGGGACACTGCACATGTTGCCCAAATGCTTAGCCATAAAAATGTCTCTCAGTGGCAGTGTCCTGGTATGGGAAGGTTCCCAGTTGGGCTGTTTGGCAGGTGAGGGCCTTTATGATGCTTTTGAGAGCTGCTGCAGCAGGTCCACTGTTGGCTTCAGCAGCGGTTGGGGAGAAATTTTTCACTGTGAGGGCGGTGAGCCCCTGGCGCAGGCTGCCCAGAGAAGCTGTGGCTGCCCCATCCCTGGGGGTGTTCAAGCCAGGTTGGACGGGGCTTGGAGCAACCTGGGCTGGTGGGAGTTGTCTCTGCCCAGGGCAGGGGAGGTGGAACTCGGTGATCTTCAAGGTCCCTTCTGACCCAAACCATTCTATGATTTTTTAGAAATTTCCTTGAAAAGATTAAAGCCTGAATTTTCAGGATTACTTCTCAGTAGAGAAACCTCGAGGTGATTTTGGGCAGATTGAGGGCAGAGACTTCATTCATAATTAGACCTCTTCACAGGACCTCCAATTAGCCAATCCCTAAACTGAACACTCAATGGCATTATTCCTTTTTGACCTGTAGACCTCCATGCCCTGACTGACTGCAGCTCTATTTCCTTCATCATGATGACAAATGCAGAAACACAAGACATTTACCCGCAGTAACATGTTCAGCAGGTCTTCTGAATGAGCATATTGCTCCAGCACGCTGTCCAGCATTTCCACGTACCACGAGCCTCTTGAGGTGTCCCTCCAGGAGACAAAACCTTCAGAGAAAGAATGAGAACATTACTGCTAAAGCCACTCTCCTGTTCTTCTCTCACCGAGTTACTGTCGCTCCCTAGGTGCTGTCTCCAGCGGAGCCCATTGCCCCTAACTGCCCCTGACTTCGGCCATGAAGCCCCCACCTTTTTTGCTACTTCCCCTGCACCAACCAAAGGATTTGTGCAGGCTGTCTCACCTGGAAACGTTGGGTAGGCAACCAAGATGTCACTGGGCGTGGGCAAACTGGCTACAGCATCCGGCTCGTCCGTGCTACCCACCAGAGTCCGAAAAGGAGTCGCGTCCGATTCCAAAGAACCTCCAGGTGCTTTGTCGCCAGGGGAATTGCAATCCACTTCAAAGCCTCGATCTTTTTTTTCTGCAAAAAGTGGCAACAAGACAATCCCCGACGTTCATCTTACCCAAGCACTCAGCGATCGTACACCTTCCATTAAGAAAAGATGGGGGGGAATAAAAAAGAGGCTAAAGGCCCCTCCAACAAAACAAAGCATTTTGACCCTTCGGCCACGCTGGTTGAGTCGGAGCCATCAGGCAATTCACATGAAAGCCTGTGCTTCCCCACCAACCTCGCAGCTGAAGCCCCAGAGCGGCCAGTCAGCACGCGCTGCCTAGCTGTGTGCCGCAATTACTCCCCTCCTTCTGTCCCATGTCCCTACCGTGCAGAAAACCCGTACCAGCACACGCAAATCGGTACCGCCCTCCTATGAGAGACTCACGCCCAAGTCCTTAGACTGAGCCCATGCCAGCAGTAAGAATGGGTGGCCAAGAGTGAGAGAAGACAGCCAGAGAAACAGGCGACGAACAAAAAAGGAACAAGACTAAAGCCTAACCACATCTCTGAAGCCTGCTTACGCCCAATGGCTGACTCGCTTCAGGAGCTAAAACAAAGATTCACCTCCACCACAGGCCTGGATGAAGAAGAGTTTGGGTTTTCCTCCCAAACTCGGGCAATTGGACCCATTGAAATAGTTCACAATCTCTTCTATTGGAACGTGTTTTCCATCCGTTCCGTAAATGCCTCCAGGTAACTGAATATGGTTCGTCTGCAAGAGGAAAATCCAAGAGCTAGTAACGCGGAAGGTGAGGCTGGTTCTGAGGGAGCCCGTTTCTGATAGGGTGCTTTGTAGCCTAAAGTTACCAGAACAAATCTCATTTCACTGTGTTTGTACAAATGCGTGCAGCACGACAGGGTGAGGGGACACCCAGAAGTCACTGGAAACACACTAAACCCCAGAAAACTGACAAATCCTGTTATCCAACTCCTCTCCCACCTCCTCCAGCGCTGGGGTGCTTCATCCTCTGGGACAATAGGCGCACAACATACAACATTTTCCTAACAACTGCTCTCCTCTCCTTATCCTTTGAGGCCTCTGATTTGCGATAAATGGGCTTTACTGCTAATAGCATCTCCCCCAGCAGAGACAGAGAAACAGGAAGGAGTAAACGACCACAGTACGAGGGTTAGCGCTACCTCTCCTCGCTCTCCACCCATCATTCGGTTCCAAATTATACACCCCAACTTCCAAAACAGAGAACACTTGTCCACAGGCAACACTGGATCAGGCTACACTGGAGAAGCTGCTGTTTTCTTTAACCCAGATATGAGAGCGTAACTCTTTGCAACTCACCATGACAGTGGTCAGATCAGATCACAGACTGCTTCCCTCCCACCCTGCGTGAGACTGCAGCGTGGGGAATTAACCCCTTCCCACCCAGGCAGCCTGTATAACAAGCAAAGGGAGAGGCGCGACGAACCCACCTGACACCCATGGGAAAGGATGACCACAATGCAGCAGTCCAAGGCGCTGTGGTCCTGCCGCGCCAGCTTCTTCAGCTCTGAAACCATGTCCTACACAGAAAACATCACAGTAAGAGTTTTTCAAATCATACTTCAGCCGCAGATTACTGCCAGGCCCTGCTCTTATCAGTCTATCACGGCTGCACTGCTCAGAAAGATCCAGTCAATCTCCCTGCCGTGGGGTAACACGCACCCCATGTACAGGCAGCAAAACCCATCAGCAGAGAGTATTTCTGCAGTTCTGCCCTTATTTAACATTGGTTGCTTTAATTACACACATTTCTCTCCTCGCTGCATTTTTTACAACACAGCAACGTAAAACAAAACACATTTCCACGCCGTTTAACCACTGAAATGTGCTGCTTCTGATTAGGGGCCGGTGGGCGAGCAGAGAACTTTCTGTTACTTTCAGGAACCGCTCTGGATGATTGAGCTCCCTGTGCCGCTTTGAGGACTGTACAGACAGGCAAATTGCACCCCTGGCTGCACGCAATGCAGCGGCTGTCAGAGCTGGCACAGAAATACAGCCTCACTAATTGCCCTACAAATCATAACCAGGAATCAAACTTCAGACAGAAGGGTGAAAATGTGCAAGGTCCTTTCTCCTTCTGCAGCTGCAGCATGACAATAAAATAAGAGGACTTTGATTCTTTCTTTGTGCAGCACAGGCTGGGGCTTTTGGTGCGCTGCCAACATAGGGTTACGTCCCATAATGTGCTCCTGTCACTTCCGGGGACTCCCCTCTCGTCCCTCGCACGAGCTGGATGCAACCGGCCTCACCTGAGCTTTGAGATTCTGCCGAGTCAGGACATTGAAGCGCAAGGCCTCGAAGCGCTTCTTCAGCTTCTCACAGTCCATGTTGGAGCCCTCTCGAGTTGACAGATTTGAGTCGCTACTGAAGTTGACATTGTTGACAATCAGGCAGTGTCCGCACGGGTCCGCTTTCAGCTCATAAACCTGGCAGGCACATGTTGCAATTAAACGCTTTCTTATTCAGACCGCTCACCGGCTAATCCAGCGGGACACAACGCCGACAAGTCCTTAAAGCAGCTCATTTCACAGCTTTTTTGTTTCTCCAGGACTAAGGATGCAGAACAGCACCCATTCTCCACACACACGTTATTATCAGCAGCCGGGGAACACAAAACAACCTGCCAAATCAGGGACTGCCTTGGCAGAAAACCAGCCACTTCTTTACCTGCAGTGTCTCCGATGGTAAGCTGAAGTGTCTGTGAGGTTTTTAAGGCACCTTTATCAAACCTCACCATGAGAGTCCACAGAAGGACCCAAGAGAACGGGTAGATAAATCTCCTGGAGACTCAGCTTTACCATCGCCGCCAGCACCGCAGGAATTTTATGAGGGCTACCCAAACACCTGCACTAATACGGCCATGAGCCTCGCGTGTACACAGCCAAACTATTCACTCCCAGACTGCAGGCTGTCGGAAGGCAACTCCAGACATATTAACAATACTCACTTCCCTGCGCGTTTCCCAACGTGCCAAAGCATGCTGCACAAGCTCATTATTGTTTTCCTGGCTTCTCTTTCTCAACAGTACAATTACAAAGTCTAAACATCACTTCGCAGACAACACACAACTCGGTGCCTTCGGAAATTACCAGCTGCCTTGCTGGGAACCGTTTAAGCCCAAGCTTTAACTCTGCATTGTTTTTTGTGTTCCAGCTGCAGTAATCTTAAGGAGGAGCTGGCTAATGATTGACCCGCACCAGGCCGATCAGCCCCTTTACAGCGGTGTCAGCCTCAAAGCGATCGCTCAGATAACACAAAGGGAGAACCAGCTGTCCTGGAGCTATTTTCTGCTAGCCTCCCACAAGGCACAGAGCTTTTCCTTAACAGGAAGCACTTCAGGCCTAATCAAATACTAACCAGATCGCAGTTCCTCTTGTCAACAGACGAACCTACAACATACAACAGAGACACGGTATTCAGCTCTTTGCACTCCGCAATGAGATATTATACTCCTTCCTCCTAGAATTAATACCAATCCTGCCCTGTCCCCTGTGCCGCATCCATGACACCAACAAATTCCCCCTTCCCACCCCACCAGACACTGGGACCGAGCACTTGGCAGGCCACCTCAATGGAAGAGCCTGGGCCATGGCTTACCTGTTCGAGGTCTTTCGCTCTCAGCTTGGACTGGGATGGACAAATGTTCAGGGAAGTTTACATCTGTAAAGACATAGGACAGATGGGTCTCACCCTCTCCCCCTTTCGATTCCATGCTACAAGTAACCATCCTGGGTTCCCAAAAGGACCTGATCCAGGAACTGCCTGTCACACGGACCCTGCTACAAGGGCATAACACAACATCGTGTCTGTTTTCCCCTTTTTAGAGTTCAACAGACTAAAGTTTCTCTTTACAACTACACAAGCTGGATCTGCATGCAGATTCAGCAGAGCGCGAGATGGTGAGGACATGGCAAAATCCGTTTTCACCGAGGTATTGCAGAGGTTGTGTGCAAAAATACAGAGCGGGAAGCTCCTAACACCACGAGCACATAGCCTGAGCTTAAAAGCTTCTGCTACCGGAAAGCACGACTTTCTCCCAACAGCTCTGCACAGTCACCTCTGCAAGCCATGCTCCAGGATAACAAAAATCAGGACTTCAGAGACTATTACCCACAGCAAGAGGGATCCCAGCTGCCACTCCCCATGCTGCTGTTTGCCCAGAAAACAACTGCACCCTCAATACTTACTTTTATGATGCTTTTTTCCATGTAAGTCCAGCTCAACAGGCTTCAGGTCTACCATCTGTGACGGCACCGGCAGGCATTCACACTCCTCGATCAACATGTCCGCGAGGTCACCCTGCCCAGTGTCTCGAAGGATCGAGAGGAATACAGGAAAAGCCTGTTTCCCTCGAGTCTCCAGGTCGATGACCAGCTGCCGGGCTTGCTCTCCTCGGCTGCCGGCGCTCTGCAGAGAAGGAAAGCCCCAGAAAAGGCGCGTTCACCCTGGACCAAGGCACACCACCAAGCCAGCCCTTCCGACTAGGACCCAGAGAGTGGAAACATGGGGATCCACCCTGAGCACATCTGCACAGGGCGAACAAGACCAAGACCCAGCAGACATGGTCACAGAGACCCCCAACAGCCACCCAAACCCCAACCCCAGGCCCCTCCAACCACAAAGCCCTACTGCCACGACAAGACAGGCAGCTGCAGCCCACCATGGGGCCTGGGGGGAGAGGGAGAAGGGAGCACCCCCAGCCTGTCCCCACAGGACAAACAGGCACCTCCCAGCCTGTCACCCACGTGCGGGACAAAGACACCCCCAGGCCTGTCCCCAGTAACAGAAAGGTGAAACAGCAGCCCCTTAAGCCTGTCACCAGGTTGGGGTGCCGACCCAAGGAGAAACCCCTATGCCTGGTACCAGCTGGGGCAGGGGATGAGAATGGACAAGATAGGGCGGTCTTATACCTCTTACCTGCAGGGCCTGGGGTGGGAAGGGACAAGGGCCACCTCCCAGGCCTGTCACTGGGGCAAGGGGACACTGTGGCCACCCCCCAGGCCTGTCAGTGGGGTGAGGGGACACTGTGGCCACCCCTCAGGCCTGAGAGGAGACAGGGGTCACCCTCCAGGCCTGTGACCGGGCTGAGGGGACACAGGGACCTCGCCTGAGGCTGAGGCGGGACACAGGGCCCTCCCTTGCGCCCGTCACTGGGACTGAGGGGACACAGAGGCCTTCCCTCTGTCTGTCATCGGGGCTGAGGGGACATGGGGCCCTCTCTTGGGCTGTCACCAGGGTGAGGGAACACAGGTCACCCCCTAGACCTGTCACTGGGACTGAGAGGACATGGGGCTCTCCCTTGGGCCTGTCACTGGGATGAGGGGATACAGGAGCCAACCCCCAGTCCTGTCACAGGGAGTGAAGGGACACGGGGCCCGTCCTTGGGCCCAATCCCAGGCTGAGGAGGACACAGGGGGCTGCCCCTGGGGCTGAGTGAGACACAGAGGCCTCCACTGGGCTTGTCATCAGAGTGAAGGGACACGGGGAGCCACCCCCCAGGGCTGTCACTGAGACAGAGAGGACACGGGACCCTCCCTCGGGCCCACCCCGGGGGGCTGAGGGAGACACGGGGCCCTCCCCTGGGCCCGCCCCCGACCCACCTGCAGCTCCTCCACCATGGGCCGGGTGAAGAGCCCGCGGTCCTCCAGCGGGTCCCAGAGCGGCGCCACCCGCAGGGCCGCCACCAGCCGGGCCCGCCCGCGCCTCAGGGCCCGCCGCTGCGCCTCCTCCATGGCGCCGCCGCTCTGGCCGCTCGTCTCGGTGACCGGAAGCGGCGCCGTCTCTATGGTGACGGCGGGGCGGGTGCGCCGGAAGTGGCGGCGCAGGGTGGGTGAGGGCGGCCTGTCCGCGGCCCTCGCCCGGTCGCCGGTCCCCCTCAGCGCCGGTGTCCAGCCCGCGGGGTCTCCGCCGGCCCTCTACCCGCCGGAGCCATGGAGCTGGGGCGGGCGGGCCTGGCCTGGGCCGCCGCTCTGCTGCTGGCGGCCCTGGGAGCGCAGGCCGCGGCGGGGGATTTCGACCCGTACCGCGTCCTGGGGGTCGGCCGGAGCTCCAGCCAGGCCGACATCAAGAAGGCCTACAAGCGGCTCGCCCGGGAATGGTACGTGCTTCCCCTCCGCCCCGGGTTCTGATCCCCCCGCTTCCCTGGCACCGGGGCGGGCCGGACACGGGACACACATACACACACATACACGGTGTGGTTTGGCGTCCTCTCGGTTGACAGAGCCAGGCCGCTGCGCTCAGGGGAGCGGGTAACGCTGCCGGGTGGAGGCGTTATCCACCTTACCTGGCTGTCCGTGCCAGACAAAACTCAGCTGGTAGTCAGAGTCGAGCGCCGGGTCTTCCTTGTGGCCCAGGAGGCATCCTGAAACCAAGCAGACACTTTCACACCAGCAATCCCCACTGTAAAACCCTCCCTGAGTCTGGCTACAGGGGAAAAACATTCTCCCTGACTCAACTGGGAACCTTTAATATGCCAGGGTCTAAGTCTCAGTTTGATACATCCATGTCCAAGGGCTATTCAACCCCTCTGCCACGGAAGCAAAACATGTTGGATCCACAAAGGCCGTGCCCCCTGCTTCAGTGGCATGCACTGAAGAGCAGGCTCGAGGCATGGCCTCAGAAAATAGCCTCACCTGAAGCTTTTAGAGCTGGTGCAGCTTTGCCTGAGACATCCCTGAGAGCTGTGGCAGGAGGTATTTTACAGGAAGAGTTCAGTACATATGTGGGGCGGGAGCTGAGGGATGCATCGCTGTAGCAGGTAGGGAGGATACATGCTCCCTCGACCTGGGCTTGGGCCATTTGCGACAGATTGGATGGAGCAACAGGTCTGCAGGTGCACAGCATGCGTCCTGGCACTGCGTTTTGGGATGGGGTTTGGGTAGGGAGAGCATGTGCTAGGTATAAAATCCAATCTTGGCCTCAGGGGACGCTGCTACACACCCTGTCTGCGTCCTGCTCACCTCTGAAGGGACGCCAACAGTTCACTGTGCCCACCTGGGGAACTGCTGACCCCCTTTTCCTCCGGTTCTGCCTCGTAGGCACCCTGACAAAAACAAGGACCCAGGAGCAGAAGACAAATTCATCCAGATTAGCAAAGCCTATGAGGTAACACGCTCTCCTTGCTCAACTCGTGTTGTAATTAAGATCAAAGTTAAGTGACCTTATTTTTCCGTACGGGGCTTTGTGCTTTTTCTGCGTATGGCTACACAGGAAAGGTGCTCAACCCTGCGGAGGCGGACACTACTGAACAGAAAAGCTTAGTCTTTTTTCTCAAGAGGGCCACTGGATGCCATCAGCATGGCCTCTGTTGCAAGTATTTTGCTACGGGTCCACCGTGTTCTTGCTAAAAAGCCTCAAACGAGGGAGGAGCGGGTATTCACTGAGCCCCACGTAGCTGGGTGGCCATGCGTCTTGTCCATGTCACATGTACATCTAAGTATTTTGGGGATGATGTAAGCAATGTTCATCACCACAGGGCTTTAGTCCCTTCAAATTATTCTTTGCATAACTAGTTATTTGCACAACGCTCCTGCACGGCTCTCAAAATCAGCTGCCCCAGTTTGCAGTGGCTGACCCGACACTTCCACAGCAAGTGAGCTAAGCCTGCAGAAATAAATCAAATTGTCATCTCCCAGCTGAAAAATTCAGTTTCTCTGTGGGGCTTCTGGGTGCTCAGTAAAACTTTTGGTGCTTTCCAAGGCACTGAGAAAACCCTCAGTGTTCAAGTAGACACCAGCAAAAGCCTCTCCAGAAAAGAGCATTAATGCTCAGGCGATTTGAAGTTCAGGCTCAAGGAGCAATTGGTGTCAGAAACGGGTACAGCAGGTGGGATTTATAGGCTCCCTTCCTTTGGGCTTTGCCTTTTTTTTTTTTTTTTTACCTTTATTTACCACAGTGAGCCTGGAGGCGATGTGATAGTTCCCTTTTCCAGAACATTTATCCCTCTGACATGCAGCAAAAGATGCATGTTCCCTCCAAACCTGTCCTTATGCAGCTGCAGTTATTTACTAAGGGATTATTGTCAGGGCAGTTCCTGCTCATGGTTTCAGGCAACCGTTCTTCTATCATCTACTTCCCAGATTCTCTCCAATGAGGAAAAGAGAGCAAACTTTGATCGTTATGGAGATGCCGGGGAAAGCCAGGGCTACTCTCAGCACCAGCATCGCCAGTTCCACCACTTCCATGAAGGCTTCTATTTTGATGAGTCCTTCTTCCATTTCCCCTTTAATTCGGAGAGGCGCGACACCTCCGACGAGAAGTATTTGCTCCATTATTCCCACTACATCAATGAAATCGTGCCAGATAGTTTCAAGAAACCTTACCTCATTAAAATAACCTCAGACTGGTGTTTCAGCTGCATCCACATCGAGCCCGTGTGGAAGGAAGTTGCTCAGGAATTGGAGGCACTGGGTAAGGATGAGGCCCTTTAGGCTGGGTGTGCATCCCTCACCCGGTGAGGGATTGCCTTCTGCTTTGGAGGACTGAGTTTATTCTTTAAATTTCCTCAGGGATTTATCCTAACACTTTTCCGTGTGTTACTAACATCACAGTTGATAAGGCTAGATGTTAGACATGGGGAAAAAAACTAGTCCCATAGATCACAAGAGTGAGATGCCTTTTCTCCTGACCATACAGCTAGTGACTTAGTCTGATGCCAATGATGATAAATGCTGGCGTGGCCGAGGGCTGATCACACCACCACGAGTTTAGGCCGACAGCATAAATGCTGCATTGCTCTTCATCCTGCACTTGGATGGCTTTGCTAAGCAAAGATCCCTGCAGCGCGTGTCCTCAACTTTAGACCCACTACCATACAGTGCAGGTTTGAGAGCTATTGAACACACTTGGATGCAAAGGAGGTATTTTTTACTTGCCTCTCCACCTCTGGCTTCCTTGTTTTCCCTGCAGACGTTGTCTGCACGTGTTTCCAGAAAAACACAAACTCAACAGACAGCAGGAGACAAAGGCAATATAGTTCCCGCTTAATAAGGTTTTTCTCCTTGAGGTTTTAATGTGGCACACAAAATACCAGCAGACAGAAGAAGAGAGGACAGCACGTTCTCCCTCTCCCCCCCTCAATAAAGTTATGAGGTTTAAATACAATCTTCAAGGGTTGCAAGAGGAGGAAAGCACAGAGTTAGGAGGAACAGTCCCACAAATGACTCCAGAGCAGGGTGCTGGGCAAGGGAACAGGTCTTCAACCCCGGTTTGCTCCTAGGCGTTTTGGGTTGCTGGTGATCTTTCAGGCAAACCCGCTCTCCTTTTTCAGGAGTGGGAATTGGAGTGGTTCACGCTGGGTACGAAAGGCGCCTCGCCCATCACCTAGGTGCACACAGCACACCGTCCCTACTAGGGCTCATTAACGGGAAAGTAACCTTCTTCCACAACGCTGTCATTCGAGAAAACCTGCGGCAATTTGTGGAGAACCTTCTGCCGGGGAATCTCGTAGAAAAGGTACGCTCTAGTAAGAGTGTCACGTGCTGCTTCTCATGTCTGTCTGGATATTCATCTCTCCTTAGCTGTTTCAGTGGCTAAGCTGTTTAATTCAGCCCCCGAGCTGATCTGCGTCATGAACGCGAGAAGATCCAACTGAGGCTGGTGAAGCATGGCGTTTTGAGAGCTGTAATTACAGTTACAAACCCTGGAGCTGTCAGAAGCGATTGCACGATGTGGCTCCGTAATGCTTCCCCTTGCAAAAGCGTTAATCACGCTACCACGTGGTTACACCAGCAACTTCGTGTGCCGGCTGCTCTCCCACCTATAACACCCCACAGCTGCCAGAGCCATAGGAAAGCTACACCCCCAGGTTAACAATCACTGAGTGTGCCCTACCTGCTTGTTGGATTTCACTTCCCTTCTCCATTCTCGGGGTTTCATCCAGCAAAGTAAGGACCACTCACTAACTTGGAGGCATTGTCTGCTAAAACTCACTTGCTCAGAGACCCCTGGTTTGTTTCATCCAGTTTTGATTCAGACCTTTGAAATTGGAGCCAGCAGTGTGAGCCATTTCAAAGTTAAACGTAAAACATCCTACTAGATAAAAAAAATTCCTGCATTTGGGCCTGACTCGGTTATTTTTGGCAGAATCCTAAAGCACCCACCTCCCCTTTCGGTGCAGTGTGTCCAGGCCAGCCCCCTGTAGTGCTCTCAGCTGCCTGTCCTCTGCCTGGAGCCTTGGTTTCTTTTTCCCCTGGGATCTTCAGTGAGGGCCACCCTTCCCAATGGACTCTTGTCCTGCTGTCCTCCGGGTATTTGAGTTCTCACCTCAAAAGCAGGGTCTGCTGTCCCTTTCCACAGCTAAAGCAGCCATTTCACCTCCCGCAGCCAGGCATTCCTCAAAAACAGAACTGGCAGTCTGCTCCTCTCCCTGTGAGCCCCTAAACCACCTGTGATCTCCCTTTTATCTCCTTCCTCTAGGTCAAAGAGGTCCAGCAGCTGAAACAGAGCGGGTTTGATGGAGCTCACAGGTGCCTGTTAACTAGATGTGAAGCCATCATCTCTAATGAACAGTTAGGAGAACGAAAGTGGCATCAGCATTGACTTGAAAAACATTGGCAGAGGATGTGCTAGCTAAGAGGGTTGGTGGGGGTCGACACTGACAGTTTTAATTAATCTCCTGTATCAAAAAAGCACTGATCAGGCATACCTGTAGGAAAGACAAACCCCCAGAGTCTGCTTTCTCTAACACCTGGACAGCTCTTTCAGGCTCAGTTCTGATTCAGACACCTGATCCTACAGCATCGCGTGAGTCTAACAGCTCAGAGGTTAAACTAATGTGCTGATTCTATTTAAAGATTACAGATAAAAACTACATCCGCTTTCTCTCCAACTGGAAGAAAGAAAACAAGCCCCACGTCCTTCTATTTGATCATATGCCAGTTGTGCCATTATTATACAAGGTAATGTGATTTCTATCGCTGCGTTATTGACTTGCTAGTGAATCCAGCTGTTCCAAAATAAAATGCAAAGTTGCTGTGGGCAGAGGCAGACCGATGCCTCTAAATACTATTGACCAATTCTAAGAGAACAAGTTGATTTGTGTCCATTGAAAACAGCACAGCCAGGTGACCGACTCTTATTAGGAGATCTTTTCTCTGTCTCGCCACGAATGTATCCTTAGCAGATGTGAGGGTGTGGGTGGGTTTCGGAGGTAGCGGCAACAGAGGCACGTGCTAACCTTTGTGGGTAATGAGAGATTTTTACGGCACATCTCATTTGGGTTACTGGAAAGCCCGTTTCCTAAGAAACCCCTGCTACCGTGCGAAATGTCAGGTTGTAAAAGAAAGCTGCAGCTCCGTTGAGGCGCCCTGTACAATGACTAAGTGAATGCTAACTGCCGTTCAGCGAGGGAGAGGAAGGGCTTTCACCTTGTGCAGCGTGTGCCCAATGACATTTAAACAGCGGGAGGTGTTCTCAAAGCAAAGTCACCACAGCCGCTCGGGGGAGAAAACATTGTTAGCTAACATAAACAACGCGCTGGTGCTTTCTTCCCCTCCAGCTGACTGCCTTTGCATACCGAGATTATTTGTCCTTTGGTTACGTGTATGTTGGACTCCGCGGCACTGAAGAGTTGTCCAGTCAATACAACATCAACGTCTACACGCCCACCATGATGATCTTCAAGGAGCACATCGACAGGCCCGCTGATGTTGTGCAGGTATTGCTCAGTTCTCTCCAAGAGCTTTTGTGAAATGGACACCGACTGACAGGTTTCTGACCGAGCTTGTGATGAGGGGTCGGTTGGCGGTGGATTTCAGAGTCAAGAGCGTTCATTCTCAGCGGGAACTTGGGCTTCAGCAGAGGCAGAGCGTCACCGTTGGGAAGGAGGGCATTCAGTTGGCTTCAGCTACAGTGTCTGACCTTTTGAGGAGGGTGGCTGCAGGTAGCTTCTCAGTCTCAGGGCCTCAAAATGTCTCGGGTGATTTCAGCAAGGACCGTGATGGCTGGCAACCAGGCTTCAGATGAGAACACCACAATGGCTTCACTGTCCTCATCCTGCTCAGTACTGACCTCTGCTTTCTTTTTTCTCACCAGGCACGAGATATGAAGAAGCAGCTCATTGATGACTTCCTTTCCCAGAATAAGTTCCTCATGGTGGCCAGACTCACCAGCCAGAGGCTCTTCCAGGAGCTGTGTCCAGTGAAGAAGTCTCACCGTCAGCGAAAGTAAGGCCCCGCGGGTGACATGTCCCCCCTGTTTTGTTCCGCGAGGCTCCAGGGCTGCTCCTAAAGCCACCTTTTGTTCCATTCTGAGGGAGAAGGGAAATGACTGCATTGGATCACCCTGGGTATCCGCATTGTTTGATAGGCTTCTGGCTCATCGGGATCGTTCTGGCTAGCGGAAAGGGGATGGTTGTTTCCTCGCATCCAGAATGGCTCCTAATCCTCCCTCTTGTTGTGTTGCCTAGGCACTGTGTGGTCTTACTTACCGGAGAAGGCGATAAGTTTGCCGAGGCTTATGAAGCATTTTTGACTTTTGCTGTGGCCAACACAAAAGACACACTCAAGTTTGTGCACATTTATAATGATCGGCAGCCGGAGTTTGCAGACGCCTTGCTGATGGATGAAGAGAAGTATCGGGGAAAATCAGCTGTGAGGATTCCCTTTTATTTTTCCCCTTCTTCTTCTCTTTCCCTTCTGTCATTCTAACTTGCATCACTTTATGTAGCATGCTATACCTTGATCTGACACCTAATTCTGGGCAGTGATTTGAAGCATCACATCTGTCCAGAACAAACTACCTTCCTTTCTGACATCTGCGATATTGTTGGCTCGTCCAGGTTGTCATTTTGGAGAGACGCAATAATGCGGGGAAGATTGCCTACAGAACCCTGGAGGAAGCCTGGCAAGGCAGCAGAGAGGACAACTTCATCCTGTTGGATCTTCTGGACCAGCTGAGGACAGACCCTGGCCTTCTCTCCTCAGAGACCATCCTGGCAGACTTGAATGACGAACTCGCTCCGGTAAATGCACGGCCTTTCCAGCTGCCTAGTAGCCAGGTTACATTTTTGGACGATCCCGCTATGATCACTCACAGGCATTATTTATATTTTAAAATACCAAGACAAGACTCTTAAAAGTTTTCTCTCTTATGGAAGGAAGAGCTCGTGGCATGCTCCAAAGCCGATTCAGTCCGGGCTTCTGTTTAAAGGGTGGGAGTTCTATTTGGGCTCTGGATAGCAGGTTTTTTCATTTGCTTTTTTTTTTTCTTTTTCAACAGATGTTCCTTATCCGATGGCTCTACTCCACGATGGACTATATCTCTGACTGCTGGGACAGTTTGTTTCACAGTAACTGGTACGGATTGGGTGTTAATGAGTCACAATGGGGAGCAGGATCGCCATTATCATGTTCAGATGTGTAGTAGAATCAGGTTCTTATTAACAGAATTGAGAACATATCAAAATACAGAGGTGCCGGTATTGTCTTAAGATTTAGGTGAAGAGCAGTGACGCCACAGTGATGTTTGCTTCTGACTCGAGTACCGGGTACTTGGGCCTTGAGGCTGAGCATGGACATTACACTCCTGAGAACATGCATCCCTTGTTGTTTTTCACCACTTCCCTGTCACCTGATTTTAAACGGGAGCCATTTATATCCTCCTCCTTTTGGGTGGGAGCAGGGCAGTGCCCAAAATCTTGGTTGTTTTTAAAGACCCCAGGAAACGAGCCGAGTTTCTGGGGAAACTGCATGGCATTACTCGAGGTAGAGGGGAACTGAAATTCAAGCGGAAACTGCGCAACTCACAGACCTGATTGCTGTTTGCAAATCTTCCCCTCAGGCGAGAAATGATGCCGCTGCTGTCCTTGCTCTTCTCTGCGCTCTTCATTCTCTTTGGCACCGTTATTGTTCAGGCTTTCAGGTGAGTGCACGCCAAAATGTCCTAGGGGATCTTACAGTCCAGCCAAGAGCACCTCAACCCAATGTGGTGCCTCAAACACACACCAGATACTCTTCCTTTGCAGTGATTCCAGTGATACAAGGGACTCTCCTCCCTCTGAGAAAGAAGAATCGGCCGCAAAGACCGAGAAGAACGACACGAGCTTCAGCAAAGAGAGTAACAGGTTCCCTCTCTAATTTCTCCAGAAATGTTTTTCTGCCATAGCATTGCTCAGGCAGCATCTGCACAGAGAGTGAGCGCGTGGAGAGCGTCAGGCAGACAGCAGAGAAGTGCCAGAGTTGTGCGGACGTAGCGCAGTCTTTGCGCAGGGGCGGTGCGGGCACAGCGAGGCGGGCTGGAGTGGTGGTTAGCCAGGACCTGGGCCAGCAAGGACAAGGGTGCATGAACTTAGTTATTAAGCAATTTCCACAGAGTTTTGCCCAGACAGCATTCTTGGGGAAAGGTGTAGCGGTGTGAGTGATTTGTTGAGGAAGAGCCGAGTCTGGCCGCTGCAGCAGTTAAGCTGGCTTTAGCTCCAAGGCACAGGGACGGCTCAGCATAAGGAGGCAGGGAACAAGGTCACGATTTCTCCGTCCTTAGTTGCTCTTGGTCCTTTGTGTCACTGTTTCATTACAGCAGGATTCCCAAAAAGGGCTTCGTTGAGGTGACTGAGCTAACGGACATCAACTATAACAGCAACCTGGTACGCCTGAGGCCAGGTCACATGAATGTTGTCTTGATCCTGTCCAACTCCACCAAAACCGCCCTCCTCCAGAAGTTTGCCCTGGAAGTCTACACGTTCACGGGGTAGGCTGGGGCCCTCTCCCAGGTTTCTGTTAGTTTTTTAATGACGTGTGTAATGCTGCTCCGATGACAAGTTAGGAGCGGCCTTGGCTCGCTTGCCAGGAGGGAAGGCTTCTGGCGAGCACAGCAGCCTCCATGTTCGTTAGCGGCAACGAGCCGCAGAAAACTGAGCAGCCTTTCCAGGCCGTGCTCGGTGAAGGTGGCCAGACAGGTCTGGCACTGCTGCTGCTTTGGCTGTACCCACATTTAAACAAATTGAGAGCACAACAGTGCCACAGGTGAGGTAACTGTGACCTGCGCTGAACTAGGTTCACAAAGGAGCTGCAGTGACACAGCTCTGCGCCTGACCTTGTTCCAAATGCTGACCTGTCCGGTAGGAATCCGGCCTGACTCGGGAGACATGCTAATCCTGCTTCTCCTCTGCTCTTCCCCCAGGAGCAGCTGTCTTCATTTCTCCTTCCTCAGCCTCGACAAGCACCGAGAATGGCTGGAGTACCTGTTAGAGTTCGCCCAGGATGCGGCCCCCATCCCAAACCAGTACGACAAGCATTTCCTCGAGCGCGACTACACAGGCTATGTCCTGGCTCTGAATGGCCACAAGAAATACTTCTGCCTCTTTAAGCCTCACAGATCAGGGGATGAGGGAGGAACCCTGGGCTCATGCGAGGATTACGATTCCTCGCTACACACGGAAGCCAGAGGGAAATCTTCCTGCAGCCCGGGATCTAGATCCATTAAAAACAAATTACACAAATTGTCCTTTTGGATGGAACGCCTCCTAGAGGGTTCCTTACAGAGGTTTTATATCCCCTCGTGGCCCGCGCTAGACTGAGGGATTTTAAAGAGATTCTAATGGACAAACTTTTTATGAAGATGACAAGAGACAGCTCTTTCCAGGAATAAGCAAACAAGCGTGACGAATGGACCTTAAGTTTTAGATGAACTCTCCTAGGGCTGGCGACTAGAGCCCAGGAGCGCAGCCAAGCGCAACAAAATTCCCTCCACCGACTCCTTTGTGCGTTTGGATGCCGTACTACCGAAGAGCCAAGAAGTCCGTTTTTCCCTTCTTGTCCTGCCACATCTGCTTCCCGAGTCACCCCCATTCCATCTCTCGTTTTACCTCGGTTGAAGAAAAGCCCGTGACTTCTCTGCGCGGTGACTCGGTCCGGACCGAATGCGGCCGGCGACGCAGGTCGGGTCGTGGTTCTCTCTCCCCTTACCCCTGTGCTTTAGCCCATGGTGCATGGTTTAACACTGGCAAGACCCTGCAGACCCTCCCAGGCCCTGCCCTTCCGAAAGGCCTCCTCCCACCGGGCAGTCATACTTTATCAGCTTTCCCTGGGGTAAGTGATCTAGACTACGGTTGGGAGCATCTCCCTCGTAGCAAACCTGTAGCTGGGACTCACCTGTGGTGCGGGCTCATAGGCGATCTGCATGTTTCATGCTCCTCGTGTCATAGTTCCACGCGCAGCTTCACCGGCTGAACCATAACCGGGGAGGGAAGGGGTTTTGCACGGCCATAAATACTGTAAAGGTGTTGAGCCATTTAAATGTCACATTGATTTTTTCAGATGCCTTTCTGCTTCTGTCGATTTTAGACAATGTATCCTAGAGCCATAACTTTAACTGTGTCCTCAGATTGTAGGCGTGAGCTGCTATGAGCCAGTAGATGTGTCAAGGAAACTCTACCTAGCTGCTAGGGAGTCAGTCTGGGCTCCTTTCAAACACCCTTACATCTGTAGTACAAACCAACCTTTCTTTGTATCAAGGAACCTAATTCTTCGATGATTGTATTCCTGAAATGTTGCCCCAGAAGTGCTGTGTCATGAGACCATCGCTTACATGTGAAACTCCTTTTGGTTTAGGCGTGCGTTTAAGACCCTTGGTTTCAGCCTCTCACCTGTTTCCTTCTTGCCACAAACCTTTGTTTCTCAACATGCAGGCTGCCGTCTCGGTTTTTTTGTTTGTTTGCGTTGGGGTTTTTTTTTGTCTTTTTGAACTCATAGGTCTGTGTGAAGCTGGAAGAGTCGTAAAGCACAGGGGTTGGTTTACGCTTTGCTCTAGCAGGGCTCCAACAGCCACTTTCAACACCACGGGGGAGAACGGGTGGTCCTTTGTGAGGCGGAGGGAAGGCGAGCAGCAGACTTGTGGCTGCTTTCTGCTCCTCAAGCGATAAAGCAAAGCAGCAGCGTATCTCTTTGCAGCTGGGACTGAAATCCTGTGGGGCTTGTGCTTCCTTTTCACTGCTCCAGGGCAGACACCGTCGCCCGGGCTGGTACCTGCTGCGCCTGCTCCAGCCGCTCTGCACAGGACCCTAGCGCTCGTGGTCCCCAAGTCGCTGTTAGGCTTCGGCGCTGCCAAAGCATGGGGGGCTGAGTGGGGCGGCCTTTGCCGTAGGGCTCGGAACGTGACGGTAGAGCTCTCATTCAAGCATGTAGTGTTAGTTAAAAGCTCACTCAGCCCTTGCCGCCTTAGTTACCATCCTAGCGGAGTAGCCAGTTAGTAGGAATAACAATGCCAATCTCCGAGCTAGCTGACGTTCCCATACCAAATCCAGGAATGCTCAAGTCATTTTCCTGCCTACATGACCTAGTTGCTCGCAAACCCTTGGCTTGCTGCATTCCTCCCTGCCCTGGGAGCAGGTTGGCATGCTTCGACCACCACAGGTATTTCCAACACCCTGTAATAATGTACTTCCAAATAAAGGCTACGATGCTACCAACTATGTGAGGTTACTTAATTTTAGCTCAGCAGCTCTGAGCTTGTGCTGCTGCACAAATGAGGCACTGAAGTAGAGGGAAGGAAGGAAGGCGAGGTCTTCTCCCTGCCAAAGAGCTCCGTGGTGCCCATGTACTGCTGAAATGGAGCAGGAGGGAGAATGAAATGCTGGCCTGATGCCGCTAGACTTCCTTTTCATTTGGCTGGAGCAATGGCCGTAGCACTCCTGTGCTTTTCCCGCAGCTTGCCATGCAGGATGCGCTAGAAAAAGGTTGTAGCCCAGTGGAAGGCTCTGCATAACTTTTTACATGTTTGCAAAAGTAAAAGGAAAAAAAAAAAAACACTCTCTGGGTCTCTGCTGTCGCTAGTCAGAAACCAGGAGAAAGCCCTCGATACATTAAAAAAAAAAAAGTGCCTAGTTGTGCTACAGCAAGGGAATTCAGCCCTGCCCCTAGCAAGAAGAGAAGGCCTTCTGGCCTTCAAAATACAGTCCATGTGCTGCACACTGGCTGGAATCCTTTTTTTTTCCCTTTTCTTTTTAGCATGGGTAACCTCCCTTTTTAGACTGTTTTGTTTAAGGAGCGCTTGCAGAAGTCCACCCTTGCCAGCTGCAGCTTTTAACCAGGTCAGACTAACACAGCTTGTGTCACTGTTTTATGGAAAAAACTTCTTTTGTGGGCTGAAGCAAACACCAAACTGTTCTAAACCCCTCATTTAGTTAGCTGTGGTGTCTGTGGTGGAGCAGTGGGTGCATGCTTTCTTCTAGAAGAGCGTGGTCGGAGGCTGCTTACGCCCAAGATCTGTCTGCCCTCTCCCAGCAGTCATAAGCCGTCACCCCCTGATAATTTTCTCACCTACCGCCCCCAGCGGCGCTCGACCCATATCATAATGTACCATCAGCGAAATGCACTTTGCAATTCCGTGATGCAGATGGTGGTTCGTAATCCAAAGATTGAGGAAATTCAGTCCTAGCGCACTATCCTAGTGAAGTCCCAAGCACTCGCACACCGCTCAGAAGCTGAAGCAAAGGGTTACAGGTCCCCAGTCTAAAGATTTTGTACCAACCGCCTCCCTGTACCGAGCGTGGCGGGCAGTGACCGTCCACGGCCACCTGCCTCCGCTCTGCCGATCACCAAACGCCTGCCAGGAACTAGTAGACTAACGCAGCCTGAGAAGTAGGACTGAAAACTAGGTACATATTTTGCACTTTTGATACTGGGGGGGGGGGGAAATTAACTTATTTGGCAACCTTGTCTTTTTTATTTTGGGGTTTTGTTTTGTTTTGTTTTTTTTTTTTTGTATTTGTGAACAGGCATTGATGTCATTTTGTTTTATGACGATTACAGATTCGCAACCAAAATAAACTATTTTAATGTGTGATGAGGTGGCTCTGTGTTTCCATGTACAAACTGCCCACACCTCCGGCATCAGCTCGGAAATTCCAGGAGCAATCCAGCTGCTCCTGCCATAGGAGCTGCTTGGTTATCCCCAGCGGGAAATTCAGTCAAATATTCCCCTCCTCTCAGAAAAAGCTCAGGCCACCTTCGGCTGCCCTCCCTTCCTCCCTTCATTGTCCTGCTGCTGCGCCTTAATGGGAGAAACCTTTTACCAGTGACAGTTTTCACATGAGCCCTGAGGAGCCAGGTGAGTAATTCCAGCTCTGAAAGCGGAGGTGAAATGCCATTAGCCTCATCTTTTCCTTTCCCGGGCAAACTCAAAAGCTACAGACACCAGTAAATGGGCTGTTCAAACCCATTTGCTACCTACAGTTTATCAGCTTGAAATTACCTTTTCTAGTGGTTAATGGCATTTATTCCTTACTGCAAAGCCCACGTTCCCTGCAACCGGTCAAGGGGAGGAGGACGCGGAAAGCCTCGGCTGAGGTCAGAGGGGCGTTGCCCCTGGGGCAGGCAGGAGCTGCCCTCACATCGTCTTCACTCTGGGGAGAACGCACAGCATCTCGAACAGCAGGTTTGCTGCCAGGAGGGCCGTGTTACCTAAGAAAAGACAAAAAGGGGGGGAAAAAAACCAAGCTGTGAATGCCCAACAGCTTTTACCCACGACGGTCAGCCGCCTCTGTCATGCACAGCTCTTGCTCTCAACCTTCTTTAGACTCACCAGAGACATCATACATCGGTGCAACTTCTACAAGGTCACATCCCACTATGTTCAGCCCTTTGCAGCCACGAATAATCTCCAAAGCCTCGGAAGAAAACAGATTTGCAATCAAGACGCGTATCAGACCTAGCAGACTGGTTGGGACTCTGCCTTCCCCATGTGCAGCTAAGGAAACCCAGCCTATGCACACCAAATCGCATCAGTTCAACATTTCCTTTCCTTGTTACCATGATAAAACACTCTCTGACCTCCCTAACCCTTCCCTTCACTGCGCTGCGCTGTCAGCACGGCCTCCTTTAATGGGAGCAAAAACATCCCCTTCCCACTGCCAAACGAAGCTGCGTTCCCCCCTTACCTGTGCAGGCGTGAGCCCAGCTATCTCCGGCGTCCCGGTGCCCGGGGCGTACGCGGGGTCTAGTCCATCGATATCGAAACTGATGTACACCGGTTTGTCCCCCATCTGCTTCCGCACCTCTGCCATCAGCGGCACCAGGGACTTGCTCCAGCACTCTTCAGCCGGGACCACCCGGAAACCCTGCAGGCGCAGAGACACAGGGAAAGGCAGGCAAAGCGGAGCATCCCCTGCCCCGCCGGGGATTTCTGCCAGGATAAATCCTCATCCCAGGGCCAAGCTACGGAGCTGCACCTCAAAACACCCTCCGCTCCCCCCCGCTTTTTTATTCTCCGCTCAGCTAACAGCTCGGTGCACCAAGAGCGTTTGTCCTGCCGGCCAAGCCGCCTGGCATGGCACAAGATGCCAAAAAGACATTTATTTTCCTGCTGAAGCTAAGGGAATATTCATGACAGGGGAATATTAATAGCAGGGGAAAAAAAAGCAGCGCTCAGCGCACACCTGCAGCTAAGTTTACCTGCTCCTGGCAGTACTTGTAAGGATTGGGGTCATAGGAGGAGCCTCGGATGCCGATCTGGACCACGCGGCTGCAGTCCAGCAGCCCTTCCTCCACGCAGCGCCGGAACGGGGTCCCATGGTAGATCTTCTCCCCCAGGGCTCTGTCTCCAGTGTCGGTGTGAGCATCCACATGCACCAGCCCCAGGGGACCGTGCCTAGTCAAGAGAGGGTGGCCACATCAGTCCCCATCCCGTGCGTGATGGCTCTGCCTACACCGTGGACAGCAAACCAGGAGCCTTCCCAAGGCTCCTTCCCAGGTCCTTACTCTACATCTCCAGGTTAGAAACTTACTTTTCTGCCACTGCCTGCAGGATGGGGTATGTTATGGTGTGATCTCCACCTGCAAACAGGACAGAGAAGAGGGTGTAACATGCCACAAGAGGTGCTCAGCACTCATTACATTTGTTCCCAGGGGATTTTTCCCCCACTTGCATCTATCCCTCCGCTTGTTTACACACCCCAGGGCTTCGCTCCCGAAAGAAAACCTGAGGCTCCCGGGTGCAAGTTGCTTCCTCACCCCTCTTCCCTCCTCAGGAGCACCAGAGATGTGTGACTGCTGGCAGGGGCAGCCCGTGGAGCGGGACCCTTGACCAGAGCTATTAATAGGTGTTTGATTCACTTCTGAGGATGCTGTAACTGATAATTTGCCCCATATTACTATATACACTCGCTTCATTTAGTGATGCCAAGCTGCGACAGCTGGAAACTTGAATGTCTGCCCAAATCATGCCTCGTGCAAAGCAGCACACTGCCGGGTGCTCGTTCAAGCTTGAAGCTTTCCAGAGGGGCACAAACCGCTCTCGCTTTGGGTCCTCCTCAACAGGACACCAACAGCGCACTGCCGACTGGATTTGCCGTCGAGCTTCAGGCTGTGCCCTGAAACAGTCTCTTGGCTGACCCATTCTCCCCAGTTTTGACACAAGAGGCATCATCGATGGCACTAATAAGAGTGTAGATTTACCTGTGATTTACCCATTTAGCCCCTGATGTAGCACACCACCTCATGCAGGGGACACATTCATCGCTCACCTTCTACCATGTTCAGACCAAACGAGGGGAAGAGGAGAGGGAGTTTGGATGAGCAGGGACACGATGGCATGGCAGGAAGACGCGGGGACCTTACCCAAGGTGAGCGGCACACAGCCAGAGGCCACTATCTTCTGGTAGGACTCTCGGATGAGGCGGCAGCTGTCGGGCAGGTTGTAGAGGTTCACGTTCACATCCCCAATGTCAGCCACCTGCAGGGAGTCAAAAGGTGCCGCCCTGGTGCTGCTGTTGTACTTCCTCACCATCACCGACTCTGCCCGGATCTGCCGTGGGCCGAACCTGGGGAGAGAGCACAGCTGGGGAAAGCTGCTGGGCAGAGTTCCCTATGTCAGCAACGTGCATCCAGTGCTCCTCTCGCAGAAGAGCTGTGCTGGCCGGCCAGAGCGAAGCAGCGTCTCCTGTGGCACCACGACTACCCCTTACCTGGCTCCCGGTCGGTTGGACGTGCCCGTGTCTAGAGGGACGCCGACAAAAGCTGCGTCCAGTCCCTCTGCTGACGCCTGAACGGGCAGTTTCATCATGGAGCAGATCCCCACGGGCCGAGCCACGAACTGGGCACTGGGGGGCACGTTGAACTGTGAGCCCCAGCGGCTAAGTGCCCCGTGCCCCATGGCCAGGCACCGGAGGAGCCCCGTGGATGCACCCGGTGAGGAGCCGGAGGCGGCCGGGAGAGCCAGGGACCGTGGGCCGTGGCGTGGGGCTGCCGCTGCAGCAAACACAGACAGCTTCCGAGCACGGAGCCCGACTTCCCGGGGCAGCAGCTGGCTGCAGCCAGCCCAGAGTCGGCACCTCATCCTGCCGCACGGCCTCCGACCCTCTGTCCCACACGAAGCGGAGCGAGAGGTGCCGCGGAGCCTGTCCCGTCTCGGCTGGAGCACTGCAGCCGGGCAGAGAGCCAGCTGCCTCCGCCATGCCTCCCTCCGCCCTCCCCGGGGTTCAAAGTGCAGCCAGACACCTCGCTGCTCCAGGAAGGGCACAGATTCGGCTTGCGCCTCGCATTCCCCCTCCCGGCCGCCCCCTTTCCCCACGGCATGGTCTGCTTCCCGGCAAACACCAGGGACAAACGCGGCAGCAAAGGTCTTCAGCCTAGGGATTAGCACGATGGGGCAAGAGGGACGCGCTGGGAAACGTTCCAGTTTTGCTCCCCTTCGGGCATTCATGGCAAATAAGGCAGCATTTGTTGCGTTAACAGCATGTACTTTTCAATTGCACTTTACAAAAGCACCCGGAATGCTGAAGAATCATAAAAAATGTCTCATTAACGAAAGGCAGGCAGTGAATGAAAACAACAACAAAAAAAAAGTCTAACCTCAGCAGAACCGTAGACAGACAAAATGCAAGCACACGAGAAGCAATAATAGGGATTTAAGAACCAGAGACAGTGCTGCAGGACAAGCGTTTTAGGCCATTTTTGAGGCCAGAGAGATGAAATGAGGTGATTTCCAGGGGAAGCAAGTTTGCAATGTCTGGAGTTAACCAGCACAGCACAAACCCTGATTGACCTAATAACGACACGCTTGAAATCAGATGGCTCCGGCTCCTAATTCTGCTCCCTACTCATGTAGCGATTGGACCTGGGAGGAAAAATCAAAGGGAAAAAAACACAGCAGAAAGCCCACTCCGCGCTTGGTTTGGATGTGGAATATGTGTATATTCCACACCCGGTACTGCACGGACGAGGAAAGACTCAACAAGCGGAGCTGCGCTGTGCTGAGCTAACCAGCTCTTGCTGGCTCAGAGAAACAGCAGAACAACAGAAAGAGACGTCAGAGCTGAGATCTACCAAAAAAGTGACAGTATTGACTCTTCAAAAAGCTCCAGAGATAGTGTTCAGGGAACTGACCTCACTGCTAGTTACGGGGGCACAGAGCTCACGGAAGAGCACACGCACAAACTCAAGGCAGCCATCCCAGCTAAAAATGCGCTGCAGGAACTCAGTACCTAAGAAAAAAGCAGCAGTAGCAGCTTCAGTTAGGGTCAGACCAAGATTAAAAAGTTCTTTTTCTGCAACTTTTACCCCAAAGAGCACATTTTCTATGATTTCCCAGACTCTTTGCTGAGCCTTTTTCCCAGCCCCAGCAGTGCGCCGTGTTCACAGGCAAAATGAGCAGGGCCGTGCCCTGGCAGGGAGTTTTGCACTGTCGCTGAACCAGACGCCGTATCAGCGCGCGAGACCCTGATGGCACGTTACTGCGTGATGGTGAGGGATATCAGCCATTTGACACACGGTGTCATCGACCTGGAAACTGCAAGAGCAGCCAGTGATTTACCGTTCAGGAGAGTACGAAACAGGCACATTCAGGAGGCAAGGTCCGTTCCTCTTCGGGAAACTCCACTTGGCGGTATAAAATAACATGTTCTGGAGATGGGACTGGAAAGAGCTGAATGGTCTTTTAAGACACCACTGAATCAGGGCAACATTGCCCCGTAGGCTCCACACCCTAACGCCCGGATCCCATGAATGGAGAAGAACTAGATTTAGAGCACCCACTCAGCAGCAGAGCTTAATCTTCAATTTATTGTGCAACAACTTTCTCGCCAAGTTCCTCTAAACACAATTACAGACATGAAATCGAATGACGTTTTCATAAACACCACTGTTGTTGTTCAAACACCGATGTCTCCCACGCTCTCCGACCAAAGGATATTACTTCGTTGTTAAACAGAAAAAACAGGTAGGTAAACCAGAAGATCATCACACTAAACTCTTTAAGCAGGCACTGCCCCTCAGCCCCATTTCGGTCGCAGTATTATCCCTAACTGGACAGTTTGACCCGGCCTTGGACCCTGCGGCAGCACTCACTGCACAAATACAACAGTTGAGAAACAAATATAAGCGGGTTTGGGGTTCATTGTACTTGCGCTATTTTGCGTACAACTAGCGAGGTATTTAATAGTGCATTATCGTAAGAAGCAACCAGCTCCTGACGCTCGTGTTAGCAGTCAGCACCTCACTAGGAGGCTTTTAGGCTGTCATTTTATAACAACATACGTCTGCAGCTGCAGAGGAATATCATCCTAAGACCACTGCCGGTTTCCCTATGAAAAGAAAGATTGCACGTCCCTTTGCCAGCTCAGCTTTCTCGGTGTATTGTTTAAATCCGTGATGCTTCCGTGTAAAGAGCAGCCAGACAGTGCCTCCTCCCACACACATCCCCTTCTGAAAGGGAACTTGCTTCATCCAACACATGACTTCAAAGTCAACTATGAACTCTCGAATGTGAGCAAAACCAACCACGTACCTCAGGACACCTGCAAGGTCCGCAAACCCTCATCAAGAGAGTAACGAAGCAAGGGCATTTCCTCTAGCAGGGAGAGAAAAGCAGCATGTACTAACACTTGCTAGAGAGAAACTCAACAATCTCTTAAACACAGCCCTGCAGTTTTGTTCCCTAAAGCACTACAGGATTCCAGGCAGACAGAAAGGACAGATTCCTATGTGCCTTTAGAAAGTGCTGTTTATCTATCACACGGTCGTGTTCCAGATGGTACTCTTCACCCGGACCGGTTTCTCCAGGCCAGCAACAGGAATAGTGCTGCCCAGAGGTCTTCATACTCAAGGTTTGCCAAAAAGCACATCTTCATTTTGGTTTCGACCCGGCTTTTATCCACCAATCTGTCTGTGAGCAAAGTGGCCGCAGACTGGCAGAGAAGCCAGGCGATCATCTGGTCGGGTTTCAGGGTCTTGGACGCTAGAACGCTTTCACCCCAGAGGCTTAGGTGAAGCACGTTAGCAGCAACTCTAGCAGACAATCTCTGCAAAAGGAAGGAGAGGGAAGATTAGCCGATCCTGCTGCAACCCTGTCACATCACTAGCATGTAGCGTCTACACTGCCAAAAGTCCCCCGGGCCCCCCCTAAGGCACCACAAAGTCTCTGTGAATAAAAAAGCTCTTTGTCACTATTTATTATCAGGCAACTGCAGGTAACCCTCCCAATTTAAGGTCCAGTCCCTGCCACAAACATCCAATGAATTCCCTGAAACTATTCAGCACCTGAACTGTACTTCAGCAAAGACCTTTTGTTTGTCTTTGATCATTATCTGGCCTGCAACAATACCTGCATTATGGTCCTGGGCCCTCCAGAGTGAAATGACTGTCAAACAATACTCCCACAGGCTGGTTAGACCACTTCTTCAAGGCAAGAGTTTCTTACCTTGTTGGGATCCCTCTGAAGTAACATCTTTATCACTTGTTTCACCTCAAGGGGCACGTGATGGGGCAGGCTCGGCAGCTGGTCTTCACGGTAACTTCTGCTTTCCAGAGTGGAGTCCCCGTGGCCATAGAAAGGATTGGCCAGGCCAAGGATTTCATAGGCGATTGCTCCGACAGCCCAAGCATCGGCTTTACTGTAGTTGATCACCGTGCCTGGCCCAGGTGACGCCGTGATCACCTGTCACAGAGATGGCGATGTTCAAATAAACGGCTCGAGTATAGGCTCTGTGCTAAAACTCATTTTCAAGGGTCGAGTCGGCATTTCCGCTGAAATGAACTGAGACTGAAACCAAAGCTCGATTTCATCTAAATCTCTGGTGTAAATATTCCCTATTGGCGTGCTCTAGACACTGCTCAGCCCACCAGGACACAGGGAGGAGTTTGGTCATTGTGCCTAGGCTTTAGTCATTGCCCCTGACCAGCATTCACAGAGTCCCGAGGGTTATTCCGCTCTGGGATTTTAGGTAGACAGGAGACACGCGGATGAACAACCAACACCGTGCCGGCACTTCAGCAAGGCAAGGCAAGGCGCTCCAGGTCAAGCAGACAGTTAAGGGTGTTTTCGCTTTTATTGCGGTTGTCATCAGAGAAATAAAAAGGAATTGTAAATTGTTTCACAACCACCTTGAACTTCATCCAAAACCTACTGTCGCAACACAAGGACTGCTGCATAAACCTTTTTAATAGCTACATAGAAAGTGGCCCGAGAAAAGACTGAAGAGCAAACTTTTCGTGGTAAAGGTCAAATCTGCCTCGTTGTTACTGATGACATTTCACCTTTTAGACCTCAAGGTGGCTGTTCGATAACCGCTCAGCACAGATCTGAAGAGGATTTTTTTTTTTTTTACGCAGAGATGTTTAGCAAGCATAACTCAAGTTAGGACATGGACGTCCTGCGCCGCTTTACGGGACACAGCTCTCCATGAGAGAGAGCAGGGTGAAGTTAGTTACGCAGTAAACAGCCACAGGTCCTGTCTTGCATGACCGAGTTATGTCAACAAGCAGGAATGGGTAGAAAATGATTGATCTGATCGCAGAAGCTTTCGGCAGGTACCACTGCGAGCACACGCCAGCTGAGACCACATAAGCAAGTGTGTACGCAGGGGAAGGCTCAGGGACAAATCATAGCAAAGTGATGTGCATGCACGCCCTCTACTGCTTCTAGACCTAATCCCACCCTTTTTCAAGTTCCTTTGCAGCCTGCTCCACAGCTGGGGCTGAAACTTGTCAGTCCTGACAGCAGGACAAGCAGACAACCAGCAACACAAACCATTACTGCAGGGGGATTTACCTCGGGTGCCATAAGACAGCCATTGCCGCCCCGATCCACGTAAGAGCTGGTGAAAGGCAGTCTCAAGCCGATGTTTTCATCTGCCAAACAGCAACCGAAGTCTGTGATGACCAGCCAGGGGCAACCAGCTGCGAACGACACGGGGCTAGCAGAGTTAGTGTTGAGTTGTACCTGGCTGCATTACACACCACGTCACACGCACACAAGAGACAGTCTTCAGGAACAATCTCAAAACCCCCAGGAATCAGCACAACCACACACTGTTTTCCCGCTTCTCCTCTGTATTAGTAGGTGAAATACTGGTTTTGTTAAAACAAAACTTGTTATTCCGTTTCCTCTTTAAAAGATATTACTGTTCCCCATCGAACTTATGTCTCACAAAATGTCATGGATGCCATAAAATGAAGACACTTAAGGTTAGAAACTCATCCATGATGGAGGAATATATTCATTTTTCCCTTTGTTTTGATCTAAGCAAAAGCTATAGATACATAGATAAACACTTAACTATAGCAAAAGGCTGGAGAACCTTTGCATTTGTTACCAATCATTACTTCTCCGGGCTCCGATACGGTAAAATCAATGCTTTACATCATTCCTAACCACATTCAGCATTGCTCCAGAGCAGCTTTTCTTTCCAGAAAAGAAGGATGGCATTAGTATTGCTGAAAACCTTCCACAGCTCCCGCACCAAGACCTTTAATTACATGGATCTGGCTGCCTGCTATTGCTTCCTGCCCATTCAAATCTCAATCAGGCTAAAGAAGAGCTCAGGTAATTAAAATCTCAGTTAGAGAGGCCGACAGGAGAACAAGACGACACAAACACTGCTTTTGGCTTTAACGCTGTCGGTTCCCTTGCCTTCCAATCGATGTTTCATCATCCCAGGGTGCAGCACTATTAACCTGACCCACCGAGAGGTGGGATTTTAAGAACCACGCTGTGCTATTTGGCTAGTGAGAGACGACAGCAGCAAGAGCCTGAAGCAAAGGCACCTCCAGCATCATCGATGTGGTGTTACTATATGCCCATCTGCTCCAGCCAACGTTCGCTGTGTTTGTGCAACGCAAAACCTCAGCAATACTCTGCATCTCTCCATCTGATTACAGCGCAACGCTCCTTTCAAGTCTGTTTTAATGATCCAAACCTGAGGCACAGACAGGATAAATGACTTCCCCAGTGCTGCGGTGACAGCAAGCGGTAAGTGAAAAACTAAACTCGAGATTCTTCAAAGAATTCTTCTTCTCGTTTTTCCCCCAAATGCACGCCTGGATAGGACCTCCCTGAACACCTACACGACTGCATCACTTCTGTGCCTGACTTAATTGCCATTTCTACTCAGCGATCTACATACCAGAATCAAATTCAACCAGGATGTTGTCAGACTTCAGGTCTCTGTGTGCTATCCCGTGTCGAACAAGATGGTCCACGCCTTCCAAGAGCTGTAAAATCATCATCGTGGAGAGACCAACATCCGGACTGCTCTCCCTCAGATACTGCCGCAGGGTGCATGGATAACTAGTCAGAACAAGAAAAACCTCTGAATTAGAAACCTGGAAGCTTATCGCTTGCGGTTCAACCTCAGTGCTGGCTGGCTGGGGATACAGCAGGCTTGTATGTGCCAAATTCTTCCTGACCTCCGCGATGCCTTCCCACCTCCCAGCCTCAAGCTGACATCTCTCCCCTGTCTGCCACTCTCAAATCCTCTATTTTGCAACAACACCCACCACCGAATTTTCAGCACTCTCGCCCGAGTTCAACAACTACAAATAAAATAAGCCTCTTAAACAGCATGGCAGTCATTCTTACAGGGTTCATTCTTACAGGTTTTTATGTACTGGTGTTATATTTTGCATGAAAGAGGAGGCAGATTAATAATGCAGATTGTATGTGCAAAATAAGGAGATGTGCTAATCAGGAGACAGAACATATTCTTGAATACAGAGAGGACCGAGCACTTCTCCAGATGCAGGCAGAACAAAGGACTGGGAAACAGAAGGTGCTTTTATGTCAGTGCCACTGAAGTACTCATTCAAAACCAAAATGCAACTGAGAAAGCCAGAAATGCTGAGTGCTAATAAATCTCATTACCTATTCTACTCCGTCTCTAGCAGCGTGTTCAGACTAGGGGTGAAGTTCGGACTTAGAAGGGCAGACAAATGGGGACAAGCTCCACATTTCTTACTTTAATTTGGGGTAATTATTAAAAAGAACGGCTTGTCTTCATCATCGAACAAGAGTTAAAATCTCAAGGACTTGGAACAGGTCCTCGGAGGCGTTTCCAAGAGCATACTCTGATTTTTGGCAGCAACCCAGGCTAAGTTTTTGCAAGGACCCGTGCAGCAGCAGAACACACAGCCCCACCGGGCAGTGTCACGAAAAGCTCGAGTCAATAACAAGCTTCTCTCTACCTACTTCTTCATCACCAAGAAGAGCGTGCGGCTGTGACCAATCCCTCTGGGATTCAGGCTTAACGGAAGAACATCAGGATAGTCTGCGAAGGCTCCGGGCAGCAAAGGGACTGAGGATGTGAACGCTCGGATCACCTGGATTATATTTGGATGAGGCTGCAACTTCTTCCTCCCAAGGACAGGTTTTCTGCGCAAAAGTGTAGATACCACAGGTTACATTGGTCTCCTGGTCAGTTCTGATTTATCACAGACACATCTCTGCTATTTCTGACATAACTTTTCATTAATATGGCCCATCCTCCCCACCCAAGGATTCCAAAACAGTTGGAATAAACATGTTTATTCTGCAGTGAAAACCTTATTAGGGAGAGCATTAAGGTTTCCCAGTACAGATTACAGGACTGCACGTTAAGCAAATACTCAAACGTTCACATCCTGGAAACCAAACAGAGACAGCAACCTCCCTGCCCTCCCGGCTAATTTCCTAACTGGCGCCTCAGCCCAGCATTTCCCACGTTGATGCAGAGCACCCACAGCCTGAGCGGATCCACCGCAGCAGCAGGCAGGTCCCGGCACTTTCTCTGGAGTTCAAAATCTACCCTGGTGCTTCCCACAGCAAGCGAACCATCGTCAAGGCAGTGCTGTACACCAGCAGAGGGTACACAGCCCAAGACTACACCTGTGGCTGTTAGGACTCTGTTGTAACTGGATTTCCCTATATACAATGGTTGAATAGGAAATACTGGTGCTTTACCAGCACAGCAAAAGAAGCTTTGCTGGAAAACCTTACACTTAACATGCAGCCTTTAATTTTATTCAAACCCTACTAGCCCTTCCCTGCTGCTAACAAAGGCAGAGCTAGTCACAGGCTGCTTCTCGGTTCAAAAAGAACTACAACTTCAGCTTTAGAGGAAAAAAAAAAACCAAACACAATTACTTTGCGAGACATAAAATAAAAGTCAGCTTCACACTAGGCATATCAATTTAGACCCTCTATTTTATGGCAGAGGCAGGAAGCACTCACTACAATGAAAGGCGGGTTACCTATCTGTAGCTGCAAAGCAGATCTCTCCCCTCTCCTCTCCTGAATGTCAAATACCCCTTTGGCTGCTCTGTTGCATTCTCAGCGAGCGACGTACCACACAGCATTCATTATTCATTGGTATTGGCAGCTGAGATGTATTTGAAATTTAAATCAGACAATCTGGACTGCGGACTCCATTGTTTCAAATCGGACAAAAAGATGCGTTTTTTAACAAAAAGATAGCTAACTCCGGATAATTTAAAAGTTTCCGTCCGATTTTCCACCTTCGTGCTGTTTGCTCACTTCTCACTTGGGTGCAAGAGTGGCAACCAAGTCATCTTCCACTTTCTTTCTCGACAGTTTCCCTGCACTAGGACAGTTTCCACCTTCCTGCCCAGCACCCATTTTACAACCAAACCAGTTCTAGAATAGTACAGTCAAATTGTATTACAGTCAAATTGTTTTACGTTTAATACAGTCAAATTGTTACTGATTGCAGGTGTATATTTCTGTAATTAAAAAGAACCACGATGTTTCATCAGAAGTAGATTCTCCCAGCCTTTAACTCCGCAGATATCAAAGAGTTTTACACATGGGGAAACTAAGACACGCGGCACAGAAGTGCCCAGCCACAGGCACCCATCAGACCGCTGGCAGGACCCCAGTTGGTCCCCAATTACTGTCATGCCCTTCTGATGCCCTTCTGGACTACGCCATCAAAGCCGGCACAGTTTAGGTGTAGGTATTCACCGCACGCCAACAAGCCGTGCCATGATCTGCTCCTCAGAGTAAACAAGACTGTGTTAAATCACTATTTGAACAGCGGTATTGCTATGCAGTTTCCTAACCATGCTGGAGAAAAGCACACCGCAGAAGAAATTCCCAAGGCAGCCAGCAGCCCGTCCCTGCGTGATGTTTGAGGTGTGCGGCACTTCTGAAGGCACCGTCTTTTAGACAAAACATACACACACGCCTCCTGAGCCATTAAGAATCCCAAGATTTTGGTTTTACCTACTTTCAGGAATTATTACAGAAACCTCTGGCCATCTTCTTAACAGTACAGATGTGCTGCAAAATTAATTGATGGGTAAAATTAGCGTGTCACCATTTGAGAACCGCCGCCGTTTCCATCGTGACTGTACCTGCGGCCAGAGATGGCTCCATATTCCCCTGCTAAGGCAACCCCCGTGGCTGGAACAAGCTCTCGGCCCATAGCATCGAGGATGGCTTCACTTGACGAACCAGCCTGCAACAGCAATGACACGCCACATTGGTTTAAGCTCCGAGATCATCCAGCCTCAATACAGACTGAAAGCAGATAATCCCGACGCTGGCTCTGTATCTGGGGTTAGATCGACCGAGACTAAATCGAAGGGACTCCCTTCCCTGCTTTGAAAATCAGGGAAGGCAATTAACTACTTAAAGAATTTACCAAGGGATGTGGCAAGGCCTTTACTTGCAGAAAGAAATTCATTTGTCTCTTCAAATGCATCCTCAACTGCTAGCACTCTGAGCTATACGTTAACGTTCACCTTCAACTTCCAAACCTGACTGGAAAAGCCCACTGCTAAATGCCAGGGTATTTCTGGAGCCCAAGGGATTTCAGATGTTGGCATTTTGGAAGAGTCTCTTCAAATACCCACTTGTCACATCAAGTGCCACAAAAACTCTTCCATGTGACAAGCAACGTGGATTTTTTTAAGTGTGAAATTCACAGTGTGATCCACATTGAGGGTGTGGATCATCAGACACACACATGGGCTGGGAAACACCAGCGCAGATCTCTCCCGTTCACTTCACGGCAAGAGGACCCAGCAGGCAGGTTACTGCCCTGCCCCTGTGACCACTGACTCACACCTCAGCCGTGCTTTGCAGAAGAAAAACTATTTCTATCCTGACGCCAACAAGGACACTGATTCCTAAAGCAGTGGCAGCAGTGGATTTCCATTTCTTACACCTTGCCATTACAGCCAGCTTCAGAACAACTTCTCTTCCAGAAACATCACCGCCATAACCAACAACTCCACCACCAGCAGCTCTCGGTGCCAATTCCAGAGGAATGATGAACGCTAATTACCTTGCTCTGGGACTGCTCACTAACAATCAACGTCTCCAATGTCACATATCAACAGCTTTGTTTTGATACGCTCATCGTGCGCTACTTAATTAGTGCTTTCAACACTTAAGCGTTAAATATTTCAGCTGGACTTTCCAAGTGAGAGACAAGGAGATTAAGAACCGATGCCTTACCGAAATGTTCCACATCATTTTGATAGCTAATGGAAAAGTCTCTTTCGGTTGGTGTTTCACTACGGGCTCCTCTTCAGCTGCCTGTGAGGCTGAGCCATGATCCTGCTGCACAGCCGGCCCCTGCCCTGCGAGATGGCTGCCCTCCGCACGCCCCCGACGATCGCAAGAAAAAGGAATAGCTGCTTCATACACAGCGGCGCTGCAGCCCTTCCCGATGGGTTGGCCAATGAGATATTCTTCCAGCTTGAAGCCCTGCCAGCGGAAGGAGCTCAGGGGATCTTTCTGCGGCTTGTTCTTTCCGACAAACACTGTCTGAAAGGAATAAGAAAAGACAACGATAAAAAAAACCACTCAGTTATTCAAGACTTCCCAGTGAAGAACTCCCTTACTGTTTAAGTGGTATTACGTGTCCCGTTGGGTTGGTCAGGTTGAAAGGCACAATCAGGCTCTAACTATTAGGCTCAAATCACTGTAACCACAGGAAAAATAATCTGCAGACCATATATTCTTGTCTGAAACAAATTACCCCCCTAAAACAGTCTTTACCAAAGGTGCTCTTTCCGAGGGTGCTGTAGAAGAAAAGGAATGAGGAGGGGGAGTCATTTGCTATTATAGAACATAATTATGTTTTCGTAAAAACAAGTTAAATTAAATACTTCTAAAAAGAGATGCTTTATTACACTTTTCTTCCCCTCCATAAATAAACCAGGCAAATAGCATTTAAAAGAAAATCCAATTAAGAGCAACAACAGATGGGAAAACAATGCCCTGAGCTTTCGCGGCAGCCGAGTGTGAGGGTTGGTTAGTTAGAGGAAGAGTGAATCAGTGACAGGAGAAAGCTGGGGGATGAAATCAAAAGAGACAAGAGAAAACAAAACACAGGCGGGCTGTTCCAGAGTTTAACCACAGTGTTTACGATCCTGCAGGTCTGGTGGCATGCCAGCTGTCACCTGAACCCATATAACCAAGCGCACTTGTCTGTGAGCTACAACCCCAATGCGCCGGTGGCTGCCCTAGGGATGTGCCTGGTGGCAAAGGGACACAGATTCAGGTACGGTGGAAGGGGGAAGACAACAAATTTAACAACCCAGCGAGGGCAGGGGACGGAAAGCATCCTGAGAAACTTCAGGGAAAGGCAGAACCTCTGCGGGAATGTGTTTGTCTGCCGGTTAGTGGGGCAGGTGACAGCTGGCTCTGAACACCAAAGGTCTATTTTTACTCATGAAATATGTTCAGCACCGTCCGCCCCCGGTGGCCTGCCAGCATGGCCTGCCCAAGCCTGGCGGGGTTCCCGTCTCTCTCGGGGAGAAGGGACAGACCCAGGGGCTTCCCGCCAGCCTCCTGGGACACGAGACCCCCATCACCAGGGCTCTGGCCCCCTCCCTTTGTGGGGGGACAGGGAGCAAGGGACTCCCCACAGCAAGGACCCCCTTGCTACCTGCTTTAAGGTGGTGAGAGGCTGACGACCCAGAGGCTTCCCCAGTACCCTATTTTTGGGGAGAAAGAGGTGTCTGTAGTTCTGCCCACAGCAGTCCCCACATCAGGGATGAGACTGAGGGCTACTCATAGAAATGCCCCCCACCTTCCTTGGAGGGGGGAGATAGGGAGGTGTACCTGAGGGGCTCCCCACCACAAGGACCTCCTGTCCCCATCATGGAGGGTGTCTGAGGGTCTCCTCATACCAAGGACACCCCCCCCCATCCCCTCCACAGAGAGTGTCTGGGGTGCTCCTCACAGCAAGGGCCACCCTGTCCCCTTTATGTAGGGTGTCTGAGGAGCTCTCCACATTGAGGACTGCCCCATCCCCCTCACAGAGGGTGTGTGAGGGGCTCCCCACATCAAGGTCCCCCCCCATCCCCATCATGGAGGGTGTCTGAGGGGTTCCCCACTTCAAGGACTCTCTTGTCTCCTTCATGGAGGGTGTCTGAGGGGCTCCCCACAGCAAGGACCCTCCTGTCCCCTTCATGGAGGGTGTCCGAGGGGCTCACCACAGCAAGGGCCGCCCCTTCCCGGCTCACAGAGTGTGTCCGAGGGCCCCCCCCCGGAGGCAGCCCGGGGCCCGGGGGTCCCGCAGCAACCCCCCGCCCGAGGGGACGCCGCACCTGGATGTGGCGGCACGCCGCCTCGGCCCGTCGCTGCTCCTCCAGGCGCGGCTCCACCAGCCCCAGCGCCACCGCCAGAGCCAGGCAGGCCCCGCCGCGACCCCGCCGAGCCACGGCCGCCAGCCCGCCGGCCGGCCCGCGCAGGAACAGGCGGCGGGCGGCCGGTAGCCAGGCCAGCCACGGCCGCCAGGGCTGGGGCGGCGGGGCGGGCCGGGGCTCGGGCCGGGGGTGGCAGCGAGGGGCGCAGGGCAGGCGGCAGCGCGGCAGCAGGCGCAGGGCCCGGGCCAGCAACAACCGCACCGCCATGGCCGCCGCCGCTTCCTCCTCTTCCGCCTCAGCGCCACAGGGGGCGGGGCCGCGGCGGGGCGTCACCCGCGCGCCGCGGGGCGCCACGCCCCCCACGCACCGCCGCCGGCGGGGAGAGCGGCGGGGGGGGGGGGGACGCGGAAGCGTGGCGGGGCACGGCGGGACACGGCCCGGGGCACGGAGCGGGGCACAGCCCGGGACACGGCGGCACAGGGAGCCGGGCACGGCGGGGCACGGCCCGGTGCAACGCGGGGCACAGCCCGGGACACGGTGGGACACGGAGCCGCGCATCAGCAGGGCACTGCCCTGGGCACGGCTTGTGCATGGCTAAGGCGCAGCTCGGTGCACGGCTGGGCACAGCCCGGTATACAGCAGGGCACGGAGCGGGGCACCGGCAGGAGCCTGCCCTGGGCATGGCCAGGGAACTGCCCGGTGCATGGCAAGGCACGGAGCAGAGTGCTGCCCAGGTACGGCCCGGTGCCATGCAGGGCACAGCCCGGGACACGGAGTGGGGCACGGACTAGTGCGCAGCAGGACATGGAGCATGGGCAGGGCACAGCCCGGGATGGCAGGGCACAGAGCCGGGTACCAGCAGGGCACTGCCCTGGGCATGGCTTGTGGACAGCCAGGGCACAGCCCGGGACATGGCAGGGCACCAGCAGGGCACTGCCCTGCACATGGCTTGTGGACAGCAGGGCACGGAGCAGGGCATGGAGCAGGGCACAGCCCGGGACACAGCAGGGCATGGAGCAGGGCACGGTGGGGCGTGGAGCAGGGCACAGACTAGTGCACAGCAGGGTATGGAGCATGGCCAGGGCACAGCCAGATGCACAGCAGGGCACAGCCCAGCGCACGGCATGGCATGGAGCAGGGCACTGCCCTGGGCATGGCATGTACATGGCCAAGGTACAGCCCGGTGCTATGCAGGGCACAGAGCAGGACACAGCTGGGTGTGCCTTGTGCACAGCAGGGCACGGAGCGGGGCATGGAGTAGTGCACAGCAGGTCATGGAGCATGGCCAGGGCACAGCCAGATGCACAGCAGGGCACAGCCCAGCACACGGCATGGCATGGAGCAGGGCACTGCCCTGGGCATGGCTTGTGGACAGCCAGGGCACAGCCTGGGACATGGCAGGGCACAGAGCAGGGCACCAGCAGTGCACTGCCCTGCGTATGGCTTGTGGACAGCCAGGAAACAGCAGGGCACAGCCCAGGACAGAGCAGGACATGGAGCAGGGCACAGCCCAGGACACAGCAGGGCATGGAGCAGGGCACGGACTAGTGTGCAGCAGGGCATAGAGCATGGCCAGGGCACAGCCCAGCGCACGGCACGGCATGGAGCAGGGCACTGCCCTGGGCATGGCATGTACATGGCCAAGGTACAGCCCGGTGCTATGCAGGGCACAGAGCAGGACACAGCTGGGTGTGCCTTGTGCACAGCAGGGCACGGAGCATGGCACTGCCCTGGGCATTGCTTGGGCATAGCCAGGACACGGCACAGGGCACGGCCCAGAGCAGAGCCCTGCCCTGGGCATGGCTCGTTGTCCTCGTTTCAGGTGGAATAAAGTTCATTTTCTTACTAGGAGCCACTGTGGTTTGGATTTAGTATGAGAAGAATGTCGATAACACATACTGTTCTAGTTGTTGCTAAGTAATGTTTATATTATGGTCAAGGATTTTTCAGGTTCGTCATGCTCAGTATATAAATGGGGGTTGGCTGGGCGGGGGCAGGAATCTGCAATCACTGCTCGAGATGGGCAACTGATCATCGGGTGGTGAGAGCAACTTCATAGAATCATAGAATGGTTTAGGTTGGAAGGGACCTCGAAAATCATCAAGTTCCAACCCCCCTACCCTGGGTAGGGACACCTCCCACCAGCCCAGGTTGCCCAAGGCCACATCCAGCCTGGCCTTGAACACCTCCAGGAATGGAGCCTCACCAACCTCTCTGGGCAACCTGTTCCAGTGTCTCACCACACTCAAAGTGAAAAATTTCTTCCTAATGTTTAATCTAAACCTGCCCTCTTCCAGTTTAAAGCCGTTGCCCCTCGTCCTATCGCTATATGCCCCAGTAAAAAGTCCTTCCCCAGCTCTCCTGTAGCCCCTTTAGGTACTGGAAGGCTGCAATAAGATCTCCCTGGAGCCTTCTCTTCTCCAGGCTGAACAGCCCCAACTCTTTCAGCCTCTCCTCATAGGAGAGGTGCTTCAGCCCTCGGATCATCCTCGTGGCTCTCCTCTGGACACACTCCAGTAAGTCCATGAGTTCAGGTAGGTGATATCAGTTGATCTTCCCTTGTCCACTGCCACTGTAACCCCTTTGTAGAAAGCCAAATTTGTCAGGCATGACTTGCCCTTGGTGAAGCCATGCTGGCTGTCACCAATCACCTCCTTGTTTTCTACGTGCCTCAGCAGAGTTTCCAGGAGGATCTGCTCCATGATCTTGCCAGGCACAGAGGTGAGACTGACTGGCCTGTGGTTCCCTGGGTCTTCCTTATTTCCCTTTTTGAAAATAGGGGTTATGTTTCCCCTTTGCCAGTCAGCAGGAACCTCGCCAGACTGCCACGACTTCTCAAATATGATGGCTAGTGGCTTAGTGACTTCATCTGCCAGTTCCCTCAGGACCCGTGGATGTATCTCATCAGGTCCCATGGACTTGTGCACCTTCAGGTTCCTCAGGTGGTCTCGCACTTGATCTTCACGTGTGTGATCTTGATCTTCACTTGACTTGTGTTGTACCACTTTATTTTCTATATTCTTTTACCATTATTAGATTATTATTACTGTTCTTTTCCTCTTCCGTTACAGTTCTATTAAACTGTCTTTATCTCAATCCACGAGGGTGTTTTTTCCCCTCCTTTTGTCCCTCTTTGCCCTACCCTACTGTGGAGGTAGGGAGTGAACCAGCGGCTGCGTGGTCCTTGTTGCTGGCTGGGGTTAAACCCCGACACCTGCGCACAGCCCAGTGCAACGCGGGGCACAGAGGCGGACGTGGCTGGGGACGGCCGGGGAGGGCAGGAGGGCGCTGGCGATGTGGGCAGCACTGCCCTGGCCATGCTTTGGGTCCTGCCGTGTCCTGGTCGTGTCCTGCCCGCACAGCCAGCATCCCTCCTGCCCTGCCTGGCAGCGGGGCAGCCCCGGGGCTCTGCTTCCCCGTTCCCTGTGATTCATTATTTGCTACAACTGCAGGAGATAAACCAGGACTGCTTTTATTTCACTTGGGCGTAGGCAGTAATGCCCAACCCAGCACTGGTTTGGAAACAGAACACATTCATTTTTTCATTGTGCATAATTAAATTAATAGTACAATCAGCAAACGGCATTACTCTGGAGACACAAAACTCCCCAGAAGCACCCCAAAACTCCTCTCCCTCTTTGTCCCCACAAATGGAATAGAAAGAAGAAAAACAAGCTGGAGAGAAATGAGCAAAGGACACGCTCGGCGTGATAACAGTCCAGATCCAGCAAATCGCTAATCTGAATTGGCTGGGGTTGATGGAGCCTTTCCTTCTTGCTTTCGCTTCTGATTTAGAGCCGAAGAACTCAGCATTTTCCCAAGCAATGATTTTGCATTATTCGGGAGTCATTTCTGTACCAACAAGCCCGAGCTTGAGCCGTGCATCAAACCCTTTTTCTGCCTGTGATCTCCCCCCTCGCCTACAGTGATATCTGGACACTTTTTTTTTTTTTTTCTAATAACAGGGAATTTCTACAATTTGATTTCACCATTTCCCTGGGGTGAGGTGGGGCCGGCATCTGCGAATCAGCACTGATCAGAAAACGAGTGAGAGGAAGAGGTAACTTAACACTATAAACGCATTTCCCATTGCATTGTCCCCAAAAAGCTGCTTACATGCTGGGGAAATTGGGGAAAACCATCCTCCCCGGCTGCTGAAGGGCAAAGGCCAATGGTGGCTGCACTGCTCACATCTTCTTCAGGTCCTCAGGGCCAAAGGAGAGCGGCAGCAGCTCCTCCAGCCTCTTGACAATATAGGTGCCATCGGCTTTGGTCAGGTAGACATCCCAGTCCGTGCCGAACTGAAGGAGAAGAGGGAGGAGAAGTGCCTTGATGCAAAACCTGTGCTTCTTCCTCAAATTATTCAAATAATCATTTTTTTGGCTGGGTTTGTGATGAGCATCCCCCTCTATTGCGTGTATTTTGGGGCAGCTTTTCAGCATCATCTGCCCTGGGGGGTATTTTGGGCTCAGATCCTCTGGTTTTGCCTTCCCCCCCAAGGTGAGTCCTGGTGCTGCCGAACCTGATGAATCCGGCCTTCGAGCCAAGCCCCGCGACCCATTAAATATTAACCACCCAAAAACAGGCTGCGGGTGCCGGGGTGCCCACAGGGAGGAGGGAGGTGAGAGCAGGACGGGCTCTGCAGGGAGCTCGGTTTTTGCAGGAAAACCCCCATTTTCAGGCTTGGCAGAGCCGGGGCGAGCGCTTCAGGGCCAAACTCTATGCCCAGCAGCTCCTGGGAGGAATAAAACCCCCTGGGGAGGATAAGTTAATGAATTACCACCGGGCACCCGCTCCTGTGCAACAGGGAGGAATGCCCATTTCCCAGTGGATAGTCCGATTTGAGGACACCAGAGCCAGCCCTGGGGCTGGGGACGGGGGCTGCAAACCCCCCCTTTGCACCTCTGGGTGATTTGGGGGAGATGCCTGGGGTCAGGGGATGATGCCTGGGGTCAGGGGATGATGCCTGGGGTTGGGGACAATGCCTGGGGTCAGGGGACGATGCCTGGGGTTGGGGACGATGCCTGGGGTCAGGAGACACGGGGCCCCCACGCGAACCATCACCTCTCTCATCACTTGTCTGCAGGCACCACAGGGTGTGATGAAGTGGTCCCCCATGTCACTGCCAAAGGAGAAGGGCACAGAGCTGAGTTGGGGGGGGGGGGGAACATCTGTAGAAGACCTTCATGCACCAATACATACAGAGCCACAGCTTATTTCCCCCCCTCAATTCCTCAAAAAGCCCATGCAAAAACCTGCCTCCCCCCCAAAACATTGGGGCTGCTGCAGCAGAAGCTGCCCCTTGGGTGCACCAAGGCTTTTCCCTCTGGCCCCCCGCCCGTCCCTCACCGTGCCGGCTCTCGGCGTGCCCTTACCTGGCGATGGCCATGGCCTTGAAGCTGGTGTGCCCCTCGGAGATGGCTTTCTGGATGGCAGTACGCTCGGCACACACCCCCAGGCTGTAGCAGGCGTTCTCCACGTTGCACCCTGCGGGGAAGCCGCCGGTACCCGCTCAGCCACTTTGAACCCCACCGCCTTCCCTCTGGGCGATTTTTTTTGCGGGGAGGGAATTTGCAAAAAAAGCCATATTCTGTGTGCACCGCCCAATCCCAGGCTCTCGCCAATGCATTCCCCGCTTCCCCTATTTATTTCCCGTATTTTCCCATCCGCTGTGATCTTTGGCTCGCTGCAGCCGGGGCGGGGGGGGCCAGCACCCCGTGCCGACCCCGCTGCACCCCCATGCATGGCCACAGGGTTGCGTGGAGGACCCCAAAACCCAAAGTGGGGGGTGTCGTATGGCCCCGACTTACCAGAGAAGATCTCCCCGCCAGCCGTAAGCAGCGCGGCACCCACCGGGAAGCGGCTGTAGGGGCAATAGGCGCAGTTTTTGGCCTCCCGGCTGCGGCGCAACAGGAGCTGCAAGCGCTCACCCTGGGGCTGGCCCGGGGGGGCAGCGTGGGCCGGGTGCTGCCCGCCACCCTCCATGCCTGCACCCGCCTGCCCTGCCCGCTGACGCTGCGGTTAAATATTTCCTCGCCTGGAAAATAGGCTGGCCGGCCCCGCCAGGATAACGCCCCGGCGTGAAGCCGAGCCCCGGGAAGCATCCCTGGGGACAGCCCTGACTCCCAAAGCATTGGGCTCAGGGGTTCCCGCGTCCCCTCCCCGCCTGCTATCTTCATTTCTTCTGATTTCTCTTTTTTTATTTTTTTTTTTTTTTACCTCTTCCTTTCTCTGTCCCGACAGACTATTTTTCTGCCGCCGCCTCGGTGGTGTTTTTTCCTCCTCAGCTGAAAACTGGTCGTGCAGCTCCACCGGAAAATGTCATTAAATCACTGCTGGGGGAAGTGTGTGTGGGGGGGGGAAGAGCAGCTCCTGGATCAATGAGATCAAAAGAAATAAATTAACTTGATTGAAAACAGAAAAAAAAATAATATATATATATCACATTTTCCAAGGTCTTTTACCTACAGGCTGCCAGGCAGCAGGGAAAGCTGGCTGAAGACAGAGGCAATAAAAGCCCATTTTGGGATGCCCTCATGCCGCTCCAGCCCAAATTCATTTCGGCTGGTGCTTCCGTGGCAATCAGCCCATGTGGGGTAAAGGGCCCTTGGGATGCCAGGCTGATGAGCAAATTGCTCTTTAATTAAAGATATCTAATTTTTTTCCCCTCGCTGGAGAAGCTTAATGCCCCATTTTCCAGCTACAAGGATGGGCGTCACAGCCCCTGTTCATTTATCACTGGGATTTTTGTCCAGTTTGCTGGATTTTGGGAGTATTTTGACCTTACCCACCGGTTTTGCCAGTAAATCTTGGCACTGGGTTGCTGCCGACAAGCCATGACAGGCTGGGACACGCCACCCAAATTGGCAGCAGCTCTGATGTGGTATAAACTCTGGGAGCTGAGAATGGAGCACTGGGCAGTGAGAGGACCACAAGCATGCCAAAACCACAGCCGGGAAGCTGAGATTAGTATTATCCCAGGGGATAACCAAGCAACCCACCTTCCTCGCACTGTGCAGGTGCTTGTTCACCCTGGAACCTAATGATGACAGTTAGCTACTTGTAAGGGCAGTCAGTCAAGGCAATAAGCAGCTAAAGGAGGGATCAGCAGCGCTGAATCAGCTCAGAGCCCTTTTTTTGGCTTTTGAAGTGCAAACCCCAGTTGTTTCCCCATCTAAAATGAGCCGCAGATGCTGCTGTGCCCCCCACCCCGTTACGCAGTGCCATCCCCCCTAAAAACCTGGGAAAGAAAAAGAAAACCAGCCCCGGGGCAGCCGGTGGGAGCAGACCAGAGCAGGGGAGACCCCTCTCCTAAATAATGTGGGGATGTATAAATAAATGAGCTTTTGGGGAGAGTTTAAACCTGCCCTGTTGATATGAACCCCACACAATTAAATAATGAGTCCTCACCTCTGTTGATGAGGGTGACAACAAAAATAACGAGAGATAGAGGCTGGCGTGGATAGAAACCTTCCTCGTTTGCACTAATTCCCTAATTGCCACCTCCCTGAAACCATCCTGGCACTGGGAACAAACCAGCGAACCACACAAACTCCTGCATTTTTTATTATTTTGGCTGCAAAAAACCTACAAGGCTGTCAAGGCCGCGGCAGCGAGAGGAGCAGGGCCAGCACCGCTTGCTTGTGAAGCAGCTATTTTAAGGTTGCAGTTGCTTCGCTCAAACCATAGAAAAGCTGGGAAGCTGCTGGGAAATGGCTTCCCGCTCCCTGCAACACCCCACTCGGGTTTTCCTCCCCAAATTAACTAAAAACGGGGACACACACTGTTATTTTACCCCTTTCTACTCCCCAGTTTTTAATCCCAAGGCAGCCAGAGCAGTCTTTGTGGGTCCCTGAGCCCAAGGGTCTCCCTGCTGCACCCACAAAAAGCCCCAGGTGGTAAAAAAAAAAAGTAGAAATTAGGGTTTGAGCTGAAGGAGCAGAATCCTGAACAGCCTCAGACTCCACTGCGGGGCTGAAATCTCACAGGCACTCTGCAGCGCTCCCCAAAAATCCCCCCCAGACTGTGCTGCTCAGAAATGGCATTTCATTTTCCCCAGAGAGAAGCCATCCCAGGGCCTCGGCCAGTGTTAAAAGCAACAGGTTAAATGCCAAAAGCTCAGCCCAAGAGGGAGCACCTGGCTGGCTTGAAAATAATAGGGAAAAATGGGATTTCTGGAGCAAAAAATGCCAGCAAACCTGCAGGATCTGCAAACCCCAGCGCACCCCCTCATGCAATGCTCTGATTTGGGGAAAAAACCCTTCTTTCCTCCTGCTGGGGGTCAGGAGCCGATATCCGACCCTCCCAAAAATCATCCCCCTGGATCCTGCCCTAATTTCCCCCTTCGTGGGTGGGCTTTGGTGCTGGGGGTCTGGCTGCTGCACGGGAGAAGGGGGGATGTCTTTATTACACCAGCATCGTTATTTCCCTGCCTGAGCGTGAACCGAGGGCGACGCGGCGTCGCGGGGAGGTGGAGCAGCCCACGGAGAGCTGCGTCCCCGCAGCCGCCGTCGCTCCCGCAGCAGGCGCAGGCGGCAGCCAGAGCACGGCGGCATCCTCGGCCAAACGGCTCCGCATCCTCCGTGGGCAGCCGGCATCGGATACGGGCAGCTGCATCCCACCGCACCGGGGTAGGGGCATCCCCCCTGGGTGGGGAGGGGGGTGCGGGGGCACCCCCCAGCCAGCTTTGGGGGTCCGGGGCAGTGGGGGGGGACCCCACTGCTCGCAAAGGGGGTCGGCAGGGCTGGGATTAGCGGAGGCGTGTGTAGGGGGGGGCCCCTCAGCAGAGCAGAGATGCTGCCCTGGCGCCGGAGCAAGTTCGTGCTGGTGGAAAACGAACGTAAGTGCAAAGGCAAGAGCCTGGGACCGGGGCTGAGCTACGCCGCGTTGCTGGCCGGATTCCTGCGTTCCTGCCCGGACCTCCTGCCCGACTGCCCACTCGAGCGGCTGGGCAGCGTCTTCCGCGGCAAACGCCAGAAAGTGGAGCTGAACAAGGAGGACCCGACGTACACGGTGCGGTACCTGGGCAACGCCGTCACCCTGCATGCCAAAGGCGAGGGCTGCACAGAGGAAGCAGTGGGCAAGATCTGGGCTAAGAGTGACGCGGGGGCCGGCGGGGCCAAGATGAAGCTGACGTTGGGACCCCAAGGCATCCGTATGACCCCCTGCGAGAAGGGAGCCCGCCGGCCGGGCCACGCGTACCTCCTCCACCGTATCACCTACTGCGCCGCTGACCGCCGGCACCCCAAGGTCTTCGCCTGGGTTTACCGGCACCAGGTGAAGAACAAGGCGGTGGTGCTGCGCTGCCACGCCGTCCTGGTCTCCAAAGCCGACAAGGCGCGCGCCATGGCCCTGCTCCTCTACCAGACCTCCGCCTCCGCCTTCAACGAGTTCAAACGCCTCAAGAGGCAGAACGATTTCCGTCACGTCCAGCAGCAGCTCCTGGGCGACGCCATTGTCCCCTTGGTGCCCCTCCGCAGGCTGCTCAACACCAAGTGTCCCTACCGCCCACCAACCGAGAGGGCCCGCTGCGCCCCCCGCCTCAGCTCCATCCTGGAGGAGGAGGAGGAGGAGGCCTTCGGCACCGGGCCTCCCCGGGGGGATGGCGGTCCCACCGCCGTGCTGCGGCTGGCCAGGGAGATGCGGGGGTGCAGCCTGCGTGGCCCCCGGCCCCCGGCGTGCTGAGCCGCAGCGACGGGTCACTCCATTTCGGGGACAAGGTGCTCTCCCTGCACCCCAAGCTGAAGTCGGACCCTCCTCGGGGATGAATCTGGAGACGGCGGCTTCGTTTGCAACGAAGACCCCTGGGGGGGTGGGATTGCACCGCAGGGAACCCCCCAGCTCCCGCACACGAACCTGCTCTTGTGCCTCCTGCGCAGCGGCCATAATAAAGTCGATGTGTGTTTTCTGTGGTGTAACGGCGCCTGTGTCTCGCCTGGACCGAGCCCTGGACAACAGGAGAGGAAGAGTTAAGCTCAGCACCAAGGCAGTTTGGGGGGGGGTTTATACTGAATTGGGGGGGGCGGGGTATACCAAATTTACCCCTTGCAAGGAAAGCTAAGCGGAGTGGGGGGCTGCAGGGTCCCTGGCTCTTTCTGCACCCTCCCTGCGGCACCAAGGGCTGGTGAGAGCGGCTCTGCGTAGCCATGGCAACTCGCTTTTTTAAATATAGAGCTGGGGGGGGTCGGCACAAGGCCCGCACCGGGGAGGCTGCGATGGGGTTTGGCCCCTTGGACCCCCAGCAGAGAGCAGAGTCTGCCTGCAGTCCCCACTGCCCATCCCAAAAGCAGTTCCGAGGCCCTGAACATCAATAATTTACCAAAAATTACTATTTTTTTCCTCTCTCCTTTTGCTGCTTTCCCAGAATAAGCAATGGCAAAGGGAAGGGGAGGGGGGGGGGAGGAAAGCAGGGTCTTGTGCGTGTCCCCCACCCCCAGCCTGGCCGCAGCCCTGCACAGGGTGCAGAAGGACCCTACAAAATGGGGCTGGGGGTTGCATCCCCACAGGCCCCACGCTGCACCGCATCCTCACGGGGGGGGGAGGGGGAGAGGGGGGGGCAATGGGGGTGCTGCTGCCCCACACCTCAGTGAGGGGTGTAAATACCCCCTGCCCCCAAGGCACTATAGATCTGGCGTTTGGGCAGATCTACACCTCCCCACACCTGGGGGGGGGAAGGCTTTGGCCTGACACCCCCCAGTCTTGGGGGGGGGGGGGGGAACTGGAAACAGGGTCGGGGGTGGGGGTGGGCATTGGAGCTGCCTCCCTTGCCCCCACCCGGGGGGGTACTGGGATTTGGCCCTGCTACCACAATCCTGGGGGAGGGGAGGGCTGAGATTTGGGCTTATCCCTCCCAAAGCCTTTGTAGGGCCGGGGTTTAGTGTGTCACCCCAACACACCTCGGGGGGGGAGGGGGGGGGGGGATCTGGCCTACCCCCTTACTCCCCCCCCAGGCCTCGGGGCCAGGATTTACCCCTCTAATGCTCTGTGGGGCCGAGATCCGGCCCTCACCCTCACCCCCCAGGCCCTGTGGGGTGGGACCCGGCCTCCCCCGGCCCCCCAACAAGGCTTCGGGGGGAGGGGGGGAACTCAGCACCCTTCATGCCGGCTTGGGCCCTCCTCCGCGCCCCCTGTCCCGGCGCGGCGGCTTGGCGGACCGCGTCTATGGTAGCGGTGGCGCTGGCCAGAGCGTCGCGCGCTACGTCACCACCCGGCGCCGGCGCGCTGTTGCCGCGGTAACGGCGGCGATGGAGGGCGGCGGGCGGCCCTCGGCCGCGCAGGCCGCACTGCTGGCCGCCAGCACCGCCCTCACCGCCCTGCTCTACTCCGTGTACCGGCAGAAGGCCCGCGTCGCCCGCGGTCTCGAGGTGGGTGCCAGGGGATCCCCCGCGGCGGGGATGGGGACGCGCCGGGGCCCGGGCCCGCACCGCGGCCTGGTGCTGTCGGCTGAGCCGCGGCCTCTTGTTTCCTCCCCGCAGGGCGCCAGGAGGGTCCGGCTGGACGGGGATCTGCGGGCGGTGCTGCTGGAAGCGCCGGGGCGCTGCGTCCCCTACGCGGTCATCGAAGGTATGGGAAGGGCGCAGAATGGGGCTGACCTCACGTCCTCATCCCAACCGCTCCCTCTCCGGGGGATGTCTCGTCTCCAGCCCCGCGGTTCTGCTCCCGGCAGCTCATCTGCCACCTGTCAGGTGGCCACTGGGTATCCTGACAGCTCAAAACACGACCTGCCGGCTCTTCAGCCACCCCCGTATTAGAATCACAGAATGGTTTGGGTTGGAAGGGACCTTAAAGATCATCTAGTCCAACCCCCCTGCCCTGGGCAGGGACACCTCCCACCAGCCCAGGTTGCTCCGAGCCCCGCCCAACCTGGCCTTGAACACCTCCAGGGATGGGGCAGCCACAGCTTCTTGGGGCACCCTGCACCAGGGGCTCACCGCCCGCAGTGTCAAGAATTTCTTCCTGATGTCCCATCTAAATCTCCCCTCTTCCAGTTTGAAGCCATTCCCCCTAATCCTATGGCTCCCCTTCCTTATCAAGGGTCCCTCCCCAGCTCTCCTGGAGCCCCTTTAGGCACTGGAAGGGGCTCTAAGGTCTCCCCAGAGCCTTCTCTTCTCCAGGCTGAACACCCTCAGCTCTCTCAGCCTGTCCTCCCAGCAGAGGGGCTCCAGCCCTCGCAGCATCTCCGTGGCCTCCTCTGGCCCTGCTCCAACACGTCTTGTTCAGAGACTGCCCATACTTGCTGCACACAATAAGAAATGGAGCAGATGATTCACGAGCACATCACATGTGCTTTGGATTTGTCTTCCAGGCGTGGTGCGGTCCGTTAAGGAGACCCTGAGCAGCCAGTTTGTGGAGAACTGCAAGGGCGTCATTCAGCGGCTGACACTGCAGGAGCACAAGATGGTGTGGAACCGAACAACCCACCTCTGGTACGTGCTTGATGCCCACAGACGCCCAGCTTTCAGACTGGCTGAGGTGCCCTCAGAGGGCCTGACACACTGAGGTGATTTCAGGTGTGGCCGGAGTGACCAAGGTGCCCTAGACCTGGACCCCACAGTGCACTGTGGCCCCATTACAGCTGCCAAAATGGGGCATGTTTGGCTGTTTTCAGGGCTGTATCCTTTCAGAGTTCACATGGGGTCTCTAGATGATGACCTCGCAGAGTAACTCAACACGGGCAGAGCATTTACCAGCAGCCCCACATTGTTGTTATGGAGGTGGCCACAGGGTGGTATTTCCTGAGCAAAACGACACCTTCAAGACAGAAATTCAGTTGGGTTTGGGTGATACCTGCAGCCAGGGGACCTGAGGATGGTCTCGAGAGCAGCCCGCCCCACAAGAGCTGCTGAAACAAGAGCACAGCGACGCTCCTTGAGCCTCAGTTAGTTGGATAATCCTTATCAAACTTGTGTGTGTGACAGGCAGCGCTTGTCCTCACAGGGTGGTTTGTGGCAGCCGAGAATGCCACGGGAAGATGAGGGGGAATTAGGTGGGCTGAAGTGCTTTCCCGGTGACGGTGGAAGCCCACACTGCTTCTGCGGGGACTGTGGAAGTGTTGAGGTGAGGACGGAGGGCCTCGTGCACACCTGGACAGCGCCATGAGGGGAAAGGCACCACTGTCCAGTGAGTCCTATCCAAATAAACTTCGCACAGGGCAGGTAACGGCTGGCATTGTCCAAAACCAGAAGGTCAGCCCAGGCAGTGTTTCCTTGATGGCCTCGGGGGAAGTGCTAATGCTCACCTTTGCTTTATCCCCATCTCTTTCCCCAGGAACGACTATGAGAAGATCATCCACCAGAGAACCAACACCACCCCCTTTGACCTCGTCCCTCAGGAGGATGGCGCTGGTGTCACCGTCAGGGTGATGAAGCCACTGGACGCCGCCGAGCTCAGCCTGGAGACGGTGTATGAGAAATTTCACCCCTCTGTCCAGTCCTTCACCGACGTCATTGGCCACTACATCAGTGGCGAGCGCCCGAAGGGCATTCAGGAGACGGAGCAGATGCTGAAGTTGGGCACGGCACTGACAGGGGTGGGAGAGCTGGTCCTGGATAACACCACGATCAAGCTGCAGCCCCCGAAGCAGGGCATGCCCTACTACCTGAGCGCTGTGGATTTTGACTCCCTGCTGCAGAAACAAGAATCGAATGTCCGGTTCTGGAAAATCCTAACCGTCATTTTCGGTTTCGCCACCTGCGCTGTCCTCTTCTTCATCCTACGGAAGCAATACCGGCATCACCAAGAGAGACGGCACCTCAAGCAAATGCAGGATGAATTCCGGCAGGCCCAGGAGCGCCTGATGCGCGAAATGAACGCGGAGGGTGGAGAGACGCTCAAAAATGCTTGCGTCATCTGTTTAAGCAACACCAAATCCTGTGTCTTCCTGGAGTGCGGGCACGTTTGCTCTTGCACCGAGTGCTACCAGGCTCTCCCCGAGCCCAAAAGGTGCCCGATCTGCCGACAGGCCATCTCCAGGGTGGTGCCCTTATACAACAGTTAAATTTCTGTGGCTGGGGGGAGCTTTTGGCATTAAAGCTGCCTCTCGCAAAGGGGTTTCTCACCTTGCTACTTGGGTGATTGATTTGGGGTTGATTTTGGGGAAGGGGAGGGAGCTGGAGTGAGCGGGGTGGAGAGCCGGGTCTTATAAGACAACGGTCAGGCTGATCAGGCCTCACATCGCGCTCCAGAGGTTTTTGGGGTGGGAGATGAGGATTCTTCGGAAAGGGCACGGCGCTCAGCTGGGAGATGCAGTTTCAAGCTTTTCTGTTAAGAGTCGGAATCTCGATGTTTGCGTCATGGTTTACTGAAATAACCAGCTTATAAAAATGTTGTGGGGGGAAAAAAAAGGTGTATTATGGCTTCTCAGAGGCTGCAGAATTCGGGCGATGCTGCCGCCTGGCTCCAGGGACCAGGTGGGCTTTCAGAGAGCTTGTGTCAGGATTTGTATGAACACAAGTAATTTTGTGATCATCCACGAAATCAGTTTGTGACTGTATCGCGCCGGGATGTGAGAATGGGGAGGTGAAAACGCCGCGGCTGATTTCTGCGCTTGGCTTGAGCTGGGATAGAAAATGGGATGTAAAGTAATAAAACCGGATGAAAAGTGTCTTTGTCTGGGATCATTATGCGACCCTGAGGGGGGTGACGGGATCTGCTGCCCCTCTGCGCATCCTGGGGTGGACACGCTGTGCTGACTGACACCAGAGGAATGTAAAGTGCTGTCTGGAGCAGTGATGGAGGTTGGGGTAAGGGGGTGGGATCGTGTCCCTCTGCACCAAATCCAACACCGGTCATGACAGACACTGCTCTCCCCTGTCTGTAACACAGGCGGCACCAAAACCCCAAACTTTCACACCGAAAAGGAAAATTCCCCTCCCCAACTCCCCCATTTTGCTGTAAATCACGTTACGGTAACTGCACCCGAGAGGGTTAAAGAACCCAAAGTGATGCTTCAATTAACATTTGCTTCGGAGGGAGAGAAACACAGGGTTGGGGCAGGGGGAGCCACAGGTTTGGGAACCTGAAGGAGGAACAGCTGAAATTCCTGGGGCTGAAGTGGTCCTGGGGATTTGGGGGAAGAGCCCGTGCTGCGTCTGATGCCTGCGGGCAGGCAGAGCCGCTCGCGTCCCGCCCTGAGGGCTCTGCTTTTCCCTCGACTGCCAGGAAAAAGGGTGAATTTAACAAGGAAAAGGGATTGTTTCTTCGTTAAACGTTAACCGGCCTGGCTGGGCGGTGTCCGAAGGCCGCTGCGGTTGTGCGGCACAAACCCGCTGGCCCGAGGAGCACCGGGAAGGGTCGCATCCAGCCCGCCCCGCCGGCTGTAGATGGCGGTGGCTGCCTGCCGCAGCGAGGCTGCCTGCCTGCGCGCTGCCTGCCGGCGGGGAAAGCCGAAATCCCAACGGGAAATGCCAGAATCCCAACGCGGAAAAAAGCCAGAATCCAGCTCGCTGGCAGAGGCGTCCCTCCTCTCCCCGCGGTTATCGCCCTGCCGTGCCCCTCGTGCCCTTCTGCTGCTGCTGACGGAAAATAAAATCTCCTTTTATCAGCGGCTCAAAGTGCATCGTGGAAAAAAAAAAAACACAAACAACACAACAAGAAAGCCCCAAGATTTTCCCCGAGGGATCGGCTCTGCCAAACCACGCTGCCATCTTCCCAACAGCGTGGATTTAAGGTCCAGAGCAGCTGAGACCCCAACTCCTTTTCTTAAAAGCATTTTTTTTTCTGTAAAAGTCTTTATTTAGAGGCTTTTTTTTTTTCGGTCGTTACTGCCCATCACTCCCTGTGCCACATCAAGACTTTGCCTTTCCCTCCCTCAACTGCAATTTCCTGGGGGACCAACCACCCCAAAAAGCCTCATCCCCTTGATGGGGACAGTGGGGAGGTCACCCCCCCTCGGGCAGACCAGTGCAGGATGCGACCTCGAGCCGCGGCGTTTTCCCTGGGGAACGGAGCCGTCATGCGAAGCCTAAAAATACACTTTTGGGGGGGCTGCGCTTTTCCCCGTTACCTTTCGCCTCCTGTTGTCAAGCTTTCCCCCGTGATATCTCAGGCGTAGACGCAACCTTATGTAAGGAGCTGACAGCTCGGGGGTGTGCGGGGGTGCAGGACAGGGGCTCGCGCGGCTCCCGCAGCTGAGGATTTCGGCAAACGAGGTATTCGGAGATGAGAGCAGCCCTGAGGCAGTGTGCTCCAGCCCCTGTCCCTTCCATGCCACCGTCCTGCTCAGCCCCAAAACGAGCCGGGCTCCCTCTTCCAGAGAGATCTGCGGGTGGAGACATCGTAACGTGGCACAAATGGGGGTTTTGCTGCTGTCCCCACTGTCCCCCCAACGCTGCTTTGCCGGGGATGCGCCAAGGATGCCTCAACCCTACCACATAGCTGCGGTCTTCCCCAAAAAGGTGGCTCCAGCCTTCCCATGACTCCTTGGCCGCGTTGGCTCGCTTTGCTGGGCAATAATCCTGATGGCCTGTGCTGCTGTGGCAACACTGTGGGGAAAACCCCATGGAAAGCTCGCAGCAACCCAAAAGCCCTCCCGCAGTCCCCACCCCCCCAGGAAAGGCTTGTGCAGGGACACGTCCTGGGGACCAAGAGCGCTCAGACCGACCCCCCACATCACAGCCCCCCCCCCAGGAAGAGGCCCCCCGACGGCTCATTTCTGCTGGGCTCTGCAGGGGAGACATGGGGCTGAGCCCACGCTCCATGGGGACAGGCGCTGGGCTCCCCAGGGATGCTGTGGGGCAGCATGGGCTCGCTGGGGATTGCTGTAGGGTGGCTCCAGGCTCCACAGGGGTAATGTAGGGCAGCATGGGCTCCCCAGGGGATGCTGTGGGGCAGCTCTGGGCTCCCCAGAAGCAGTTGTGCAGGAGCTCTGGGCTCCCCAGGGATGCTCTGGGGCAGCTCTGAACTCCCCAGGGATGCTGTGGAGCAGCTCTGAGCTCCCCGGAGATGCTGGGGGGCAGCTCCAGGCTCCCCAGGGATGCTGTGGAGCTCCCCAGGGATGCTGTGGGGCAGCTCTGAGCTCCCCAGAGATGCTGGGGGGCAGCTCCAAGCTCCCCAGGGATGCTGTGGGGCAGCTCTGGGCTCCCCAGAAGCAGCTGTGCAGGAGCTCTGGGCTCCCCAGGGATGCTCTGGGGCAGCTCCGAGCTCCTCAGGGATGCTGTGGAGCTCCCCAAGGATGCTGTGGGGCAGCTCTGTGCTCCCCGGCGATGCTGCGGGGCTCCCCAAGGGTGCTGTGGGGCAGCTCCGAGCTCCCCAGGGATGCTGTGGGGCTCCCCAAGGATGCTCTGGGGCAGCTCGGGGCTCCCCAGGGACGCTGCGGGCCGGGCCGGTGGGGCAGCCCCGGGGATCCCCGGGGGTGCGTGGGGCAGCCCGCCGGGGGCGGTGCCGTTACCGGGGGCTGTACCGCTGTCGCTCCCCGCCCCGTCCCGCCCGGTCCCGCCTCCCGCTCCTCTATCGCCGCCGCCGCCGGAGCCGCCGCCGCAGCCGCCGAGCCGCCAGCAGCGCCGGGCCGGGCCGGGATGTGACGGGGCGGCCGCCCCGCGCCCCGCTCCGCCGCTGCCCCGGGCCCGCGGGCCCCGCGCCCCGGGAGGCTGTCGGGGGGCGGCGGCGGCGGCGGGCCCCCCCCCGCCGCCCCCATGTCGGAGGGGCCGCCCTACGGCGAGGGGCAGCTGGCGGGGGACGCGGCCGTGGGGCAGCTGCCCTTCCCCGTTCGCCTGCGCGGCCCCGACGGTCTCCTCGCCGGCGGACAGGGCAAGCGGCCCCCCAAGCTGGGGCAGATCGGCCGCAGCAAGAGAGGTGGGTGACGGCGGGGACGGGCGGCCACGGGTACCGGGACCTTCCCGGGGTGCAGGGGACCGGGAAGCGGGGGGTAACCCCGGGGACGGGGCGCGGTGCACCGGGCTCCCTGCGGGATGGCGGGTACCGTGTCCCAGGGAGCTTCCCCGGGGACGCAGGACACCGGGGATTGTCCCCAGGGACAGGGCACGGTGCACCGGGTACCCCGCGGGATGTCCGGGCATCGTGCCCCAGGGACCTTCCCCGGGGATGCAGGACACCGGGGATTGTCCCCAGGGACAGGGCACGGTGCACCGGGTACCCCACGGGATGTCGGGCATCGTGCCCCAGGGACCTTCCTGAGGATGCAGGACATCGGGGATTGTCCCCAGGGACAGGGCACGGTGCACAGAGCTCCCTGCGGGACGCCAGGCATCGTGCCCCAGGGACCTTCTCCGGGTGTTGGGTAGTGGGGACCTCCCTTGGGGACAGGGCATCGTGCCCTGGGCACTTTGCCGGAATGTAGGACAGAGAGGACCTTCCCCGGGGTGCGCTGGGGACCGTCCCCGGTGCGTAGAGGTGAAGGGACCTTCCTTAGGGACAAAGGACCGTGCCAGGGCGGAGGTACCTTCCCCAGGGACAGGGCAGCAGCCGCCCTGCCGGGGCACGGGGTACCGCGTACCCTCCCCGAGGACAGGGCACGGTGCACCGGGTACCCCACGGGCTGTCGGTACCCGTTTCCCCTCCGGCGCATCGTGTCAGCTCCGCCGCCGGCTGCAGCAGGGCTGTGGGACACCCCCCACCCAAACCCACCCCCGGGTGCCCACCACCCTGGGGTGACCTTGGGCACGGGGAGCACGGCGGCACCATATTCATCACTGTTATGTGTTGTTTTTTTCTGCTTTCCAGTGGTTATTGAAGATGATAGAATTGATGATGTGCTGCAAAATCTCTCGGAAAAGGCCCCTCCCGGTGTTTAAAGCCTCCCCGGGGACGCTCGGCTGAAGCTTTGGGGGGGTTTCAGAGGGGGGCTCTGGGTTTACCGTGGCACAGGTTATCGGCAAAAAATAAAAGCCCCACACCACCGCCGCGAGCGCGCCGAGCGAGCACTTGGAAAGCCGTCCTCGCCAGCCTGCGATCCCCACCGCCCGGCAGCGCGTCCTGCCCTCCAGGAGACGCGCGGAGGGGAGGGCGGCCAGCGAGACAAAGCCCAGCGACAAATACAAAAAAAGAAAAAAAAAAAAGATAATAATAAATAAATAATTAAAAAAAATTAATAATCAGAAAAATAATCACCCGCTCCCCAAAACCCCCCACCCCAACTGGCCGACGCGAGGGATGAACGGAGGTGTCACGCCGCGGCTCTGAATTACTCGGGATTTCTTGTCTTGGTCCGATGACCATTGCGCCACGCGAGAACGGGGGGGGGCAGGGGGGGGGGAGGAAAGGGGGCAGCAAAAGATTGTGGGGGGTGGGTAGGGGGGAGCAGCCCCGGGGTCTCCCCCCAGCCAGGGTCGTTCCCAGCGGGCACCTTGTTTACATTATTTAATCTTGCAAAAATGAATCCGTGCACTTGGATGTACCCCGCTCCCCCCTTCCTTAAGAGGTTTGTTTTTTTTTTTTTTATGTTGATGTCTTTGGATGTTGGAAAATGATATAAAATTATATATATATATATATATTTCCTTTTAGTCACGTTTTAAAGGTTCTCGAGGGGGAAAAAAACAAAACAAAACTTTTATAAAGGAAGGGCCTAGAGGAAGAATCGCTGGTTTATTTTTTAAAGCTTGTACTTCTTGGTTGCTGTGAGCAAAGGGACAGATTTTATATGTATTTGGGGGAGGTGGGGGGGGGGGGGGGGAGACGCTCGGCTTTTTTAACTACCATGCAGTCTGTAGTGTGGGTGATCTTGGTTTTTTGGTTGTTTTTTGGTTTTTTTTTTTCTTATATTGTGGCAGTTTCCTCTCTTTAATAGACTGTATTAAAATATATATATATATAAAAAAAATAATCTAATGTAATCACAAGAGTGCCAAACACTTGGAGATGCCGGAGGGCAGCGATTCCCTCCCCGAGTCAAGCAGCACTCGGGGGCTTTCTGCTCTTTCTAGGGCTCGGTCGATCTCTCGTGGGTTTTTTTCTTTGACTTCTCTTTTCTAATCTTTCTTTTTAACTATTTTGCATGATGTGCATAAAAAGAAAAAAGGGGGGGGGGAGGGGAAAAAAAAAAAAGCGCCTCTTGCGTGAGGGCTCGGTTTCTCGTTTCTGTTTGCGACTCTGCCTGCCAGACCTCGAGGCAGGTTTTCTGTCCTCCTTTTCTTAAATATTGTGTATGTTGCACTTTTATCCACTCCACAGGGCTATTTCTGCAATGTCCGAATAAAAAGGAAAATGAAACAAAATGGAAAAAAAAAAAAAAATAATAATCATATTTAAATAAATGCGGATCTGCCGTGCTTTTCCCCCGCGTGCTGCCGGAGCCCAGCGCCGTGAGCATCCCTCCCCGTCCACCTAAACAATCCCAAAAATAATCAAGGAAAACCTCACTGCTCTCCGGCATGGACCCCCCACAACCAGGGTTATGCTGCGCCCTGAATAATTAATTATAATTAATATTTATTCATGGGATTTTTTTTTTTTTGATGGGGAAAAAGCCTCCAGGGCACAAATTTCATGGAAAAATTCTACGCGAGGTCCCGAAAGTGGCTGCCGGGGGTGGGAACCCAAAAAAGCATCCGTCCCTTTCGCCGCTGGGAAAGCCTGCGGAAAATGGGGATTTTCATCCTGGCGTCGCCTCCCTCCTCGCCAAACCCCAAATCCTGAGCAATTCCCTGCCACCGCTGTGGTTAATCATTGCCCGGGAGCGGGGCGGCGGTAATAAGAGCCGTTATCGCTCCCGCCTGCGCGAGCAAACCTTTGTGCCGGGGGAAGAAAAATCATCGCGCCGGGGGAAACGGGGCCCCAGGACGGGGTTTTATTGCAAAGAAAATAATATATTGCGAGAAAAGCAGCACGCTGCCCAGCAGGGCTGGAGCTGCTGTGTACGTGATGGCCAGGGTGGGGAAGGGGGGGGGAGATTGAGTAATTTGGGGTGGGACGGGGCACTGGTGCTGTCCAAACATCCCCATTTTTGGGGTGCCAAGAGTCGGCGCAGCGCTCCCCTCCCCAGCACCTTTGCTATTTATTTCCCCGTTTTTAACCCACGCAGCCTCTCACGGGTGCAGGATGGGATGGGGAGATGTGCTAAATGCTCCCTTAAAAAAAATATATAAAAATCCCTAATTATTTTAATTTTTCCCCAGTGGGGTGAGCTCTGAGGTCACAGCCACACGGGTTGAGCTCCGCGGACACCAGCAACCCTTTGGTCCTGGAATTATTTTATTCTGGGTGATCCGGTGCAGCCGCAAAGCATGAGATGAGCCCACCAGAGGGGCTTTTTTTCTCCCCAAACCTTATGGGTTTTGCTCCAACCGGCATCTGGGTGCGAGCCCAGGGCTTTGGGGAGAGCAGAACATCCCGCATCCACGGAGGAGATGGCGCTGGGCAGCTCGTAACACACATAACCACAGGCTGGATGCGGCCGTTGGCACCTGGGTGATGGGATTTACCAAAAAGCCCCTGTTTTGCATGAAAAACCTGATCTATGGCTCCGCCAGACCCGATTACCCACTTTCTCCCATGCATCAAAAAAACATCCTCTGAGCACCCAAACCCCCTCCCCCGAAACCCAGAATGGCCAGACGGGGTGCTCTGGGGACCACAAACGGCGCTGGGAGTCCGTATCCCCCCTCCAAAACCCCCTCGAGAGCCGGGGATGAAGCGGAGAAAGCCTGAAGCCCGAGGGGGGGAAGGGAGGGCTGAAAGAAGAGGAGATTCTGCTAAATTATAAACCGCTCTTTTATATGCATCTTTCATGCACGGCGCATAAATAATGGAGCAGGAGAGTCCGGGCGCGCCGGCGAGCTCGCTTACGGGGAGGATGCGGGATGGAGGGGCGAGAAGAGAAGGAAGGAGGATGGGTGGACGGACGGACGGTGGGGAAAGATGTCGAGTCGGGAATCCCCCGGCCGCGCATCGCCGGGAGATGATATTCTGAAGGAGGATTTAAGGATTAAGCTGGCCACGGGGCAGGAGTTTATTGCATACATTATTTAACAGATGGCCCAACGCAGGCGGCCGGCTGCCTACGGTCTCCCCGGTGACCTTGGCCGGGAGATGCCGGGGCCGGGCAGGGAGCCTGGTGCCATCACCGGGCTCTGGTTACCGGGGGGGGGGGGTGTGTGTGTGGAAATCGGAGGAAAAAACACCCCCTTCCCCCGGGGAGCTGGAACCCAGCAGCTCCAGTGCCAAATCCCCATGGAAACTGAAAAAAAAAGAAAAAAAAAGAAAAAAAAAAAAACCACCACACACCCAGCCCTGGCCCATATGGGCTGCTTGTTTTAGTGGGGGGGGGGGGGGGGGGAAGAGGGAAAAATAAATAAATAAATAAAAGAGCCATTTGCAGGTTTATTTACTGAAGGAAACTTGGCACCTTTGGAAGAAGCTGGGTGGCGGGGGGACGAGCGAGGTGCAAAGGTCCTGACGGCGCCCAGAGCGCTCGCAAAAATCCCACTCCCGCACACCAACATGCTCTTTAATCCCATTTCCCCGGGAATTTCGGCACTGGGGGTGGGGGGGTGTGTGTGGAGGTGCTAAACCACTTGCTCCCCCAGTACAACCAGCTCCGGCCCCTTATATGCCCAAGAACCTGATGGGGGGGGGGGGTATTTTTATCCATCTCTAAAGCCGCTCATTTTCTGCAAGCTTTAAATCCCCGCAGCAATTGCAGCGTCAGCCCTTTGCGTCGCGTAAGTGCGCACACACACACACACACACCCCGGGGGGATGACACCAGTCCTGGGGGGGCTCAGCGCGACGGATGCTCATTTTAGGGCTGCAATCAGTGCCCCCGCCACTCATTTCCCACCTCCCCGGAGCAGTTTGCCATAACCCACGGAAAACCACCCCCAAAAATCGAGGGCAGTGGGTCGCAGTCAGGGCAAAGCAGAGCACAGGGAGCAGGCAAACACCCCCCCCCAAAAAAAAAGTTTCCCCTGAAAGGACGCCCATGTAGCAACCAGCCAAAATAAATATTCTTTTTATTCTTTTTTTTTTTTTCTCTCCCCCCCCCCCCAACGCCAAAAGTAGGGCACCTTAAACTAGGCCAGCACTCCCCTGCAAAGGGATTTATTTATCACTGGGGGGAGCGAGGAGGGACGGCGTGGGACGGGGGGCTGCAGGGCAGCATGTGCCGGGCAGGGATGCTCCATCTTGCCCCCAAAAGCTGCGGGTTTGGGGAAAAAAAAAAAAAAAAAAAAAAAAAAAAAAAAAGGTGTCAATTATTCCTCTTTTCTTATTGGGGAATAAATAAATAAAATCACAGTTACTTAGAAGGGGGCAGTTTTAGTGACCTTCGGGGGGGGAAGATATGAAACCGGTCGTTTTAATGGTATCAAACCCCTTTTGATCCATTCTCTCGAGACCGCCACCGTTTTCAACCGCGTATGGTTAACGTTTTATATTGCGGCGTTACCGACATCAAATAGCCTTTAGCAAAATGGATAAAAACTTTAAGGAAATTTTTGCCCTGCAGGAAAACTCCATTTCCCCCCCCAGACACACACACACTATTTAACGGAGGAATGAAAAAAACCCAGTGGCTGCCCGCTCCCACGCTCGAGATCCCTCTGCCCATCGCTGCCGGGCGATGGAGCCGCGGGCGACTGGGGTGGCCGAGGGGCATGTAGGGTGCACCACCCTCCAGCTCCTCCTCCCCCATCAAACGTGGCCTTGGGGCTTTTTTTTTTTTGCTTAATTTCCCTATGCCTTTGGGTTTCGCCCTGGGAAAAGCGCTTCTCGTGGTATGGATCCAAACTGCTGCTCGTTTGAGGGATTTTTGTGGGGGATGTGGGTCCCCCATCCCCGGGCTCTTTGTCCCACAGCCACTAGAGGCCACTGAGGCTCTGTGGTCCCACCCAATTTATTTGCATGGGACATTCGGGCACATTAGCACCCAAAATGCTAAAACCAGGGGGGAGAGGGGGGACATATAATGCAGAGGCAGCAAAACTGAGGGAAAACCAGCCAGAAAAGGGCTCGTTTCCAAGTTCCATCAGTATCTCCAGGGGTATCCCCACCCCATGACTCCATGGCTGACCAGGAAAGCACTTTTCCCACCTCAAATCTGGTCAAGCCACTCAGCTGCCTGGGCCCACACTGAGCATTAAGCGGGATTTTTGGGTGTCCCCCCCAAGCTAAACATCTCCCAAGGACAGGAAAACGCTGCTCCGTGTGCAGCTTCCCTCCTGGACCGGTGCACAGAGGAGCCAGGCTTGCTGGGAATTTTTTGGAGGAGGTCAAGCCACCGCTGCCAGGATGTGGCATTTCCCACCTTGGGAGCATCCTGCAAAAAAAATAAAAATAAAAAAAAAAAAAAAAAAAGAAATACCCCGAATCCCTCCTGCTGCCTGCCTTGGGGAGCCTGAAAGTGGAGCTGCCCGCCTCCCCAGACTCCTTATTTTCTTTTAGCCTGGAGTTGAAATTTCTAGGATATTATAAACAGCTGTTCCCTCTAACGAGGACTAAGTGAAACATCAGACATCTTAATTTATACGTTGCTCAAGGTGTCAAACTGTTGCATTACAATAACAAGTGGGAGACACCTCACCAAAAAAAAAAAAAAAAAAAAAAAAGAGAGAAAAGTTTCACTCGGAGCTAAACGCAGAAGCAGATGCTCAAATAAAAACCGAACCTGAGCAAAGCACCAGGCTCTGCAACCCTGTTTGCCCAGTTAAATATTCAAGGTTTGGGGGGGGGGGGGGGGCGATGCCTGCACAGCCTCACATCTGTGCAACGCAGGAGCATTTTCACACCCTCAGCGGGCCGGCGAGGACGGCTGCTGCTTTCTCGGGGCTGCCCCAGTTCCCAGCCTTATTAGCCCGGGCGGAAGAATTCCTGCCGGAGGCTTTCTGCGACGGTTTCTCCCCTGGGTTTCAGCGGGACGCGCCTGCAAAGGCGATCGCCCAGCCTCCCGCCAGTGATGCGGTGCAGGGGATACGAAGGGAACCGGAGGAATTAGGGCTCCCCTCCACGCTATGGCATTGCCATTATTAATATATATTATTTTCGCGTGTGTGACACCCGTACGAGCCCGTTGCTTTGCAGACCTCAGTCTTTCCAGTGGCTTTTAGGCATCCTTCCACCCCGCTTGTCCTTCCCCGTGGAGTCGCTGGTGATGAGCGAGCATGGAAAAAGGGGAGCAAAGCAGCTGCCAGCAGCATCTCCCAGGGATCGCGGAGCTTTGCGCGCACGGCTTGCAGCATCAGCCCCTTCCCGGGGGGGGACGGACGGATGGGGGGGGGGGACACAAAAGAAAATAAAGAAAAATAACCGAACCACTATAAAAAAAAATAAATAAAACAAACCCCAAGCAGGCCATGTGATTTAACACCCCAAAATACCCGGCGGTGAGTCACGGCGCTGGGTGCGGAGATGGGGCTGATCCAGCTCTGAGTCAGCCCGGCGGGCACAGGCAGCTGGCGCAGGCTCTGTTTGTGCCCCCCCCCCCCCCCCCCCCCAGCTCCCTATTTCCCATTTTTGCTCCAAACCCGCACATATACAAACAAATACACTGTGACTCAGAGGCACGCGGCGGAGGGGCTCAGCCAGCAGCACCCCCTCCTAACCCCCACCCCACCACCCCCCCCAGCATCCCCAAATTCCCAACAGTGCCACAACGACGGGGCCGGACACACCAGTGTCTTGCAAGAGCCAGGCCTGGGAAGCATTAAAGGAGAGTTTTAAAATGTGTATTTTTGGGGGGACACATATAGACAGGAGGTTCTCACTCATGCCACTGCAAGGAAGCACTTAGGATTTTCCAACTAGCTCTAATTAATTAGCATTCCCTCAGCTTAGCGTCGTTGTAGACCTGAAGCACCAACTAATTCCCCTCGGACATGGCCGGAGGAAGCGGATACAGAGCCAAGTCCCTGCCCGGGGCCGGCTGAGATGATGGGGCGAAGCCCCATACCCAGGACACGCGTGTTGCGAGGGGTGGTGGCTGCTGGCGGAGCTGGGATGAGGCTCAGCTCCCCGGCTGGGTGAAATCCAGTCCCAGCCCTTCCCAAACCACAGCATCCTATAACATCCCCAGCCGGGTGGAAAACAGCAGGAGACGGGGCTTATTTTGGAGGAGGTACCTTTGGAAAGCTGCACTGGGGTTATTTTCACCTGATCTGGACAAATACACAGGGGAGGAAAACCTTAGAGCAAACAAGCAGCGTGCAAGATCTCGCGTGGTGCAAAGCCGAGCTGTGCGCCGGGTTTAACCACCCACGGGGTTTATCCTCCCAAGATTCTCCCGGCCGGCTTAATCCCCAACCTCGTTTCCCAGGTTAACGCACCGTCCCCGCGGCACAGGTTAAGGAAAGGCAGAAGGTGAGTCGCCCCACGCCAGGAGCGGGATGAGATCCCGGCAGCATCCCCAGCATCCTCAACTGGTTTCCATAGCGATGGGTTCAGCCCCAGATTGGCCACGGGTGCTGGGGAAGCCAGGGTGAGGAGGGGGCTCAAGAGGACACCTAGCACAGCAAAACAGCAGGGTTTCATAAAAAAATAAAATGTAATAAAAATAACAACTTCGCACTGGGAACGAGCGCGAGGGGAGGCTGAGGCTGCAGCCCAGTGACATCTCCCAGTCCAGCCCCATCAGGGGGCTTGGGGAGGTGCCCCCCCCCCCCATCCCATCCCATCGCCGCTGCACGCGAACGCCGCTCAGCGCACATCCCAATCAGCCCATTTCAGGTGTACCAGCCCTCCCAATTCAATTCCCCCAGCCTGGCCAGGAAGTCCGGAGCTCTGCTATCGCCTTTCCCGACTCTACCCAGACACAAACAGCCACAAGATGCCAAAGCGTTCATCCGACAACCCCGAACACCAAGGGAAAAAAAACACACCCAGGGAAGGTGTGGGCAGGAGGGAGAGCCCAGGCAGGCGCATGGATGCTGCCGGGCGTACGGATGCCTACGGGCCCCCGCGGCCGCCCACTCCCGCGGCCGTGCCCGCCGGCTGCCGCACTGTTACACAAGGCTCCCGGCGCTTGCATAAGCCCCAGCGGCGTGCGCAGCCCCGAGAAGAGAGGAAAAGCGAGCAGGGACCACGGCCCCGAAGCTGCGCTGCAGGATGGGACCCGTGGCCTGAGTCCGCCTCCCGCAGGGGAGTCCCGTGGGTCCTGCAGGGAGGACATCACACAGCCAGAGCCGTCCCTAAAAGCGGTGGCGTGACCCCCCAACAGTGTGAGCGACTCCATCCCTTCACCATCTTTGCTGGGGAGACCCAAAAAAGGAGGAATTCAACCCACCACAGCTCAAGCCCAGGAGAAAGGCTGCTAAAAACACTCACTTGCCTCCACTTCCAGCCCTGGGACTGGGGGCGTCCCCAGGGGAAGACCACTTTTTAAAGACTTTTAACCAAGCGCGCACAACGGGGAGGCACTTTGTAGGACCGGGGGCAGCATCGCCCACTCCCACAGAGCCTCTGCAGAGCAACACGCGTGTGGGCAAGCATCAGCCTTCGGCTCCCAGCCCTCACCCCGGGGAGAATAAGCACTGCCGTTAAACCAGGATCCCAGCAGCAACCCAGGGATGCATTTGGCCAAAACCCCCGGTGGTTCTGCACAGGGAGGCTCACCCTCTTTATGCACCAAAAACATGTTGTTTCTACCCATCGGGGTGCTTCGGCATTGGCTCATTTCACCAGCTTGCATCAAGCACGTGGCAAGAGAGGGTTGCGAGGACCTACCACCCCAACCAGACCACCTCCGCCGAGGGATTTATACCCCACAGCCCAGGCGATCACATTTTCCAGGGGCTGTTCCCCACTGCATTGGAGCCGATGCCCATTTTTACCCCGATACCTTCCCACCCCATAGAGCCACGTAACCTCGCCGCGCCACCTGCATCCCTCGCTTTCCTGCCTTGGGCACAGAAAGGGTTAACACCACCACCACCACCAAAGCCCCTAATTTAATGAGGGGAAGCTCCCAGATCTCGAGGTTAGCTTTTTGAATACCTGCAAGGTAACGTCTGTGTGTTCAGGAGATTTAATGAGTTTAGCAACTAAAGGGACCTCCTGAGAGGCTGCACACGGAGGAGAAAAGCGCTCGCAGGACTCGTGCTCATGTGCGTATCCCAACCCAGGGCACGCTTTCCCTGGCAAAGGTGACTGTGCGGGCGGCATGAAAAAACAATAAACCAGAAAAGGCCATCAACACAGGGGCCGACCAATTCTCCCGATTTAAACGCAACCCCTAAAATCAACGCTGCGAAGCCATAGGCATCCCCAGAGCTGAAATAAACACTTACCAGTGAGCCCTGGGCAGCCACGCCAGCTCCCTGCAGTACAAGGGAACAAATTTTCATCCTCCTTCCTCACGTGGAGCTGGGGAATGGCACTCTGGGGACAGGAGCCACCCCAAAAGCAGAGCCCTGGGACAGGGACAGCCAGAGCTCACTGGTAGGATCAAGCTTCCCAGAGCCCAAAGCACACACTCATCCCTCCCCAAACCTCAGCCTCAGGCCTTATATTGCCTTCAGGATAAATAAATTACAAAAACTCAGCGCAGCTGTCCTGGGTGTGAGGACAGACGGGGGGGAAAAAAAACAACCCAACCCAAAAGAGCCCAAATCTCAGGTGCTTAAAGAGCTTCCAGCCCCCAGGACAGGCTGAGCCCCACTAACCAACATTATTAAGGCGATGCAGAACAAAGCGCACATGTAGGGCCACCAAAACCCCATCAAACCCTCCGTTTTCCCTCAAAGAGGAGCGGGGCCGGGGCGAAGCAGAGCCGCGGGAGGCGGCTGGTGAAGGCGGCGTGCGAAAACGCGGGGCTGCCGGCAGCTATTTCTGCGCCGTGTCAGCACCCACTGACAGCAGCCGCACTTGGCTTCTGCCGTGCATCATCGGCATGAGCGCCCCAGAGAGCACAGCAAAGCTATAGGCGCATTTTTATATACAAAATTTAACTTATATATCTATTTCTATGTCATCGCTGCGGTGTATTCAGCAGGGTTGTAAGGCGTGCTGATTTTGGGTGCAAAGCTTGGGAGTTTGGGGTCAAAGGGAGCTGCTGGTGGGCACTGGGCTCCAGCAGCAGCATCCACCCCATGGGGTCTGCGTTCTGGGGCTGCCAGGACTCATTTCCCCTTATCCGATGGGCAGAAGCCTCTGGAAATCCCTTCTCCTTCGTTGCACGTAAGGTCACTCTCTTCTTTCCTTAATTTCTGGGACTTGGAGCCAGAGCCAGGCAAACGCAACCGGTTGTGTAACGTTTTGCTCAAAAAGCTTCTTAAACAGCCACATATTTCTATTGGATTTCCCTTGCCCTTCGCTGCTGATTACTCGAGTATTTATATATAAATAGAAGCTGTCTTCCCCATAATCTGCTTGTTTCTCCTAATTAACTCGGGGCTGCTCTCGTCAGGCTGCTCAGCCTCTGGATTTTGGGGGGTGCCGGGATCTGGCAGCGCTCAGTGAACCCAAATGTGCCAACTTTCAGCTGGAATTGCTTTTTAGCTGTTTTTGAGGGAGCAAAGCCCTCCCGGCGCCGAGAAAAAAAAAAACAACAAAACAACAAAACACAAACCCAACATTTCCAAACTTTTACGTGCTCAATATCAGCCCTGGCATCCTCCCTATCCACCCAAAGAGAGCTCAAACACGATTTCTTCACCACACTTTCCTCCGTCCTCACAAAGCTTTCCCCTAATTTATGGAACGTCTCGATTTGCTAATTATTTTAATCATTATTACTCATCTTTCCTCTTCTTCCCCCCTCCCCACCCCTCAATACTTCGTCCTGGGCCTGTCAATCACTTTAATAGCTGTTTACAACCTATCATCAAGTCTTGCATAACATCCACATGACTTCGCTCAGATGCCTCCGACACCCAAAAGCTGCCCCTGAGCTCTATTTCGGGAGCGATGAAGCCCACGGCACCAACCGGCCGCATCCCTCGCCGACACCCATCCCCCCTGGGATGGGGAAAATCAAAGGAAAAAAAAAAAAACCATCCCAAGAGCAAAACAATTTTGTAATTAACACAAGACAACCCCACCGCTGCTCCTTGGCTCAGGTTTTGGGGGTGAGGGCTTGTTTGGGTGGCTGCTGACCGCCCTCCCCCCCCCCCCCAGCATCGCAGGTAGATGTTGTTCTGCTGCATCTATTTGGAGAGATGAGGAGGAAGAAGCATCCGGAGCAGCCCCGGACCACTTTACGGATGCTCTCGGGGGGCTGCGGCTGCAGCATGGCCTCTGCTCCCCGCTCTCCTCGGTGGCAATGGGGATGACACACGCACACAAAGCACGGCAAACGCTGTTAAAAAGCTCGTTTTCCAGCAAAGTTCTCCACCCCGCGGCATCACCCGTCGGCGGCGGGTTGGCGGGCGGACGGGGGCAGAGGCGCAATCTGTGCTTGAATGGCTGCCGGCACGTTGCCAGCCCTTTTCGGCAGGCGATGGCTGGGTTGCGGGGCGGCGGAGAGGGGGGGGACAACACACACAACAGCTCTTTTTTAAGCTCTCCCGTCCTCCTCCTCCTCTCCCGCAGGTTTCATAACCCCTTCAAAGCGAGGAAAGGCTCCTTCGCTTGCTGGCTAACAAGCCCCTGCGGAGGAGGAGCCGTGGCCCTGGCAGGAGGAGAGGTTTTGGCAGCAAAATCTCCCCACTGTGGCACGTGTCGGGGCAGGGGGGGACGCGGAGGGGTCTCTGCGGGGTCCCACCATCCGCTGTAAACCCCCTGGGGCCCACACCGGCAGCCCCAGGGGTGCAGTTTTGCACCAGGGCTACCCTGATTTGGCCAGTTCTCTCCCCAAAATGCCTCTCAGGACCGATAGCAGCACGCTGCCACCCAGGACTGGGAAACCTCTCCCTCCCTGAGCGGCCGCTGTGTGCAAATATTTATTTACGCGGCGTAAAGGGGCTTATTTATTAAGCTATGGCTGACAACTGTATCCAAACTAATTTCTCTTAATAAGGCATTTGCGGTCACCCTGGCAACAGCATGGGAGCACCCTTCCTTAAGACGACAACTTAACTGGGTGAAAATCCCCTTGGATGCAAAGGGGGATGCTGAGGGGGACCCTCCAGAAGTGCTGCAGCCAGAGAGACCCATCCCCACTCCTGGGGAGACCCACTCCATCCCTGGAGAAGATGGCAGTTCCCAGTCTCTCGAAGCAGCCAGCCCTGCTCTCATTAGTGGCCCAATTAGCCAACTGAAGGGCAGTTAATAAACCAAGAGTTGCTGCAGTGCAGCAGGCAGGCATGGCCGGGCGCTTTTTTAGCACATGGCAGGTCCCTCGGCTCAGTCCGGGGCGAGATGATGGAGAAAGCAGCATTTTCCACCCGCACGGCTTTGCCAAGGGTGCGGCAAAGACGGGCAGCGCTGGGGCAGGGTGGAGAGTTTGGGATGGGAAATAAGATGAGAAAGCAATCACCAACTCCTGCCCCAGTGCCCTGCGCCGGCGGGTGCAGACAGGGGGGTGGCAGAGGTGGGGGGACAAGACAGAAACAGCCGTCCCTCCTGCTCTGGTCCAGAGGAGGCAAATTGGGCCATAACTGTCTGGTTTTTTAAATATATGTATATATACACAGGTCACAAAAAGCAGGATGGCATTGGAGTGGGTCCTTGCTTACCACGTGGAAAATAAGGGACAGCATAGCTCCTACCTTCTGCTTTGGGTTGGAAAACGTGATGGCTGTTTTATTAACGCCTGTAATAATAACGCTAATTAAGGAAGGTGTAGGATGAAGGCAGAAGGATTTCGGCATCCTTCCACTGGCCCGGGTGACAGGGTAAACGCTGAAAGCCCTGACACTAGAGATAGAGATGGTAGCAGGATTCCTCTGCTCCTCTTCTCTGCCTCACAGAAGAATTAAAACCAACTGGCCCCGTTTTTTAAAACCCCGTATCCATCAGCTTACAAAGTGCTGCGCAATTTGGGGTTTGCAAAATCACAACTCCCCAGAACCTGATGGAAACTCCTTCCCCTCTGAAATCCAGCTCTTAACTCATGCACAAAAGTAGGATGGGACTTTGTCGGACAGCCACACAATTCTCCAGCCAGCTGGGGTGCCCTGGGGGGAAGAGGGCAGGCACAGCCATGGGGAAACCCACCCCAAAACAAAGGACTCACGCCAGGCAGTCAAGCAGGCTGTGATTTACTGGGACAACAACACTTCTGCAACAGAGAACACAACTGCACCAAGGCACCCGGACGGCAAACCCGCAATGCCGCCGAGCATCACCACACTGGGGACCCCGGAGAGGTGACACCGAGAGCAGAGAGCGGAGGGATGCTCCTGGTTCCTGGCACTGGTTTCCCTCCTGTCTCCCCCCCCCAGACACACAGACACAAACCAGAAACCTGCTGAAACACGGCAAGGCTGCTACACACCGAGGGAGGGAGCGAAAGGCAACAGGTTTCGGACAGGCTCCACGGGCGCTGCAGCCACGCCAGAGGTGACAGCGTGTGATTCTCTCCGTAGGCACTTGGATCCACGGAGCTGCCGCCAGTCAGATCCTGCAGGAAAGCTCATCCTGGGGACAGCCAGGCAGGGCTCAACACCACCGGGGTCAGCGGTGAGCTCGAAGCCTCGGCAGAGTGGAGTGGGAGGTGAGGGCACCCAGCTCCTTGCGCAGGGCGTGCGCTGGGTGGTGATGGTGGGCGTTCCCACGCCTGCCAGGGTCCCAGGCGGCAGGTTTAAGGAGACTCACCCCCTTCATGTCCCAGCATGGACCATCCTGGAGCATCCTCTGATGCTGAGCTGGAGAAGGCAGCTGGATAGAGGCGTGCACAACACAGGTCGGGGCTGGAGAAGCAAGAGCAGCAGTGAGAGCAGCATCAGGCTCCAAACGGGGCTCACCCACTTCATCCCCTTTTCCTTCTCTGAAAGCCAAGGGGACGTAGGAAGGGCTCAACCCTGAATCCAGAACAAGGGACCCGTTGACTCAAGGAGCCCTCAAAGTGGGAAGGATGCTCATTTTGCCGATGGGTCAAGGTTAACAGAACACTGGGCAGCTCCTGGGAGTCAGCCTGGGTCTTTTGGGAGAACCAAGGGATCAGGAACCAGCTCACCAGTAACCCCAGGAGGGCTGAGATGCTCATGCCCTGGGAATAAACCCTGCTCTGGTAAAGTCAGGGGGACCAGAAGGGGTCATGGTGGGCAGGGAGCTGAAAAAAAAGCAGAAAACGAGAGGTAGGATTTTCTTGCGAGCTAAAATAGTCCCAATCTCCACTAGCTCTGCTCAGAAAAAAAAAAAAAAAAAGATTTTGGTGCAAAGCATATTCCTGTTCATGAGGCTTTGTGAGGGAATGCAGGGGAAGCTCTCCCCCCTGGGGTGGTTTCAAAGAAAAGATGCTTTGTCTCAGAAGGAAACACCCTTTCTCATGTTCCCGCATTTCCCCAGTTTCCCAGCTCTCTGCAGCTAGACGGTTTGCAGCTCTTACACTCACACTTTCCTTCTTACCCGTCCTTCCTTGGCGGAGAAGCCAAGACCCCTATGCTTGTGAATCAACTGTGTCCTTTGATTTGTCCTCAGACAAAACCAGTCCAACCAGAACTGGGGCCTTCCTCCAGCAGAAAATTAAAGATTAAAAAAATAATAAAAAAAAACAAAACCTGGAAGCTGTATTTCCCCCTGGGAACACCACTGACTTCTAGGAACAAGTGAGCTTGTGGCTGAAAAATGTCCACTCCCAGCTTCTCCTCCCCTTCTTCCCATCAGTTTCTGCAAGCCACAGTCCTCACGGTGCCTCCGGTGCCCTTGGTCTGCGATGAATTACGTCGGATAACGAAGCTCCTGGCAATCGCTTGGGTATCGCTGGGCTGTACTGGAGATGGTGGGGCTGGTGAAGGACTTTGCTGTGCCAGGGTGAAAGTCGCCCCATCGCAGAGAACAACTCAGCCGGGCTCCCACAGAGCCGTGGTACCAACAACGGGTGGAGGGATGCCGTTTGTGTCCGGCAGCATCTTGGCTTGAAGCAGCATGGGTGCAAGAAGCAGGGATGGGGAGAGCGAGGGGCTTTGCATCACCCCGGGGTTTGGGAGGGCTCTTCTCTTTTCCCTTCAAGAGGGTCGAGGCAAGGGCAGGTCTGGCCACGGCTCTTGGGATGGGTGCTGCAGAGGTCCCAGTGCAAGCCCACCGGCTCGGGGGCGGGAGGGACGGATTTAGAGGGTCAGGCATCCTTGAGAGAGCAAGTCTCCAAGCCGCTGGGTTCAAAGGCAGATCCCTGACATTCAGAGCCAATAGATCAGTGCTCGGGAGGCTCGTGCGGAGAAAGAAGGATGCAGTGTTTTGGCAGGGAATAAAACTCCATTATTTTAATGCAGGGGATCTCTATTTGGCATCAAGTGCGAGCGGCTGGTTTCGTTAGCCCAGCCCTTCCTTCAGTCCCGGGTGCCCCTGCTCTGCCTGCAAAGCTTCAAAGGCTGCAAGGGGACTCGCAGACCCCCTCTGGGATCGCAGAGGGGCTGAGGGAGCCCAGCACCATGTGGATGCGGTGGGGTTTGGTCCCAGCCTCTGACCAGCCCGGCTTGCCGGTGCATCACTGGGCTGGAGGCAAGGCAGCATCCTCCCAGCCATGACAGTGGGGTCACTCTTCAGACAGTCAGTTCCAGCCCGGATTTCCTTTGGTCCATGAGATGAGCACGTCATTAGATGTCCACCTTCACCAAAAGACATCTGAGATGGCAGACGCGTGGCTGGGGGACTGCAGCAGGGGGGTGACAGCGATTCGGGGTTGCGAACAGGCAGCTGAGCAAGGACGGGGCAAGCTGAGCAGGCACTGGGGAGACCTGCTCTGGGAACAGGGCTGGGAACCAGAAGAAACCAGGATCAGAGACAACTGCTGTTGCTGGAGGTGCTGCTCCAGTTAAAAATAAATAGCATCCTACTGCGGGCAGCTGGTAGGTACCCTCCCGGGGCAAAACACCAACTGCTGAGCACAGGATTTTGCCCAGGCTGTTTCCGTTTGCAGGGTTTGCTCTAATAAACACGCTGTCCCTGCAGCAGAGGAATTGAGCTCGTTGGAGGAGTTTCCTTAAGGACGTGTCCCTGCTCCTGCACCCTTGGTAAGCTGCCCGAGCCTCTCTCCTTGTCCTCTTTACACACTGCTTGGGTTGTAGCACAGCAGGTTGAACTCCAGGTTTTCATCCCAGTGCCGGAGCAGGACAAAGAGCTGCTGGGCTGCGGCTTTCACCGTGGCCAGGCTGTATCCCTCCGGGAAGTTCTGTTCGCTCAGCCACAGGCTGGCTTTGGCGGCCACCAGCTCCCACTCGATGAAGTAGGAAGCTGAACTGTGCTCCAGCCAGGCCAGGGCCACCGCCGTGGCCCACAGCATCCCCTCAGGCTCCGTCTGCTGCTGCAACTCAATGTCAAAGAGCAATGCCTGGACCTCCGAGCTGTCCGTCTCAGAGCCCCGGCCACTGTCAGCTTGCCACTCGGCCAAGGCTGGTGTGCTCTCTGGGGAGGAGAAGCGGCGGATGGTGATAGCCGGCGGGGAGAGTTCCTTCTCGGCTTTCAGGGCTTTGGAGATGCTTTCCACCGCGCTGCCTGAGAAGTGGCGAAGGCGGCCGGTGTCCTCCGCGTGGCTGCCGGGTCCCTCCGACCCCACACACAGGGCAATGTCTCTGTTGGTGGGACTCTTCCCATGTGTGCCATTGGGAACCAGGAGCTGCTGGCCAGAGCCAAGGCTTTTGCGCTCCCCGGAGGGACTGGCCTTCTTGGTGCTGTAGGAGCTGGAGGGACTGAGGGCCAGGCGGTGGCAGGCGAAAGGAGATGTCCACTTCAGCTTCTCCATGGGGATGTTGACGGCATCGCAGAAGGCCGAGTTCATGAGAAAGGCACCGCAGGCCAGCTGCAGAGAAGCCTGCAAGGAGCAGTAGGCATATAGAGAAGCTCTGAGATACCAACCGCTTCTGGGATGTTCATGAAAAAGGCATGCATGGGTGGAGCAGCTCTCCATCTCTGAGCGGACCATCGGACATGGCCATCAGAAACGGCAAGACGCAGGATCCGGGAGGATCCTCCTGCCCTCTGCTCCCCTGCAGTGACCATGCAACCCCAGTGAGACCTGGCAACGAGCTGCTCACCAGGGGAAGGTAGTCTATGTTCTCATTGTCACCCTCGGAGCTGGCTTCGCTCGCTCTGCTCGGAGATTTAATCATGAACCCTTTGGCAGCTCGAGTCAGCAGCCTGGTTTTATTGAAGGTCAGCCTGCAGGAGGAGGAGAAGGCAGCCAGTATCTCCATGCCCCCCCTGATGCCCACCCTCCAAGAACCATCCCTGGTCCCCACACACTGGCATCACGTTCAGTCCCGGCTTCAGCCGCTAACCCCGGGGTGTCCCTCCTCTCCCCCTTGCTTGTATTTGCATCAGACCCAGAGAGGTGCAAGACATCTGCTAAGGTCAGAGGAAGGTTGAGCTGGCCCATACCTTGCAGCAAAGAGGCTCTCAATGGATTTTTGGGCTTGTGCAGAGGACGCAGACAGGCTCTGTAATGGCCCTGGGAAGAAACACAAAGCTGAGGGTAAAACGAGGTGCTACAGGAGAACAAAAGGGAGCACAGTATACGCGCTGGGACATGGGGTGGCTTGTTCTGCTGTTGAATCTTTGGCAAAATCCTTCCTCTCCCCTTGCCTCATTTTTCCTCCATGGATAATGAAATTCCTGTACCTCTCAAAAATGAACCTGGGGGACATCTATACCAAAGGCCCCATCAGGCTCTGTTCTTCACACCCCAGAAGGAGTCAGGTCTTGTGCTCACAGACCTAATTTTAGGTCCTAAAATTTTACAAAAAACCCCAAAACTCAGCAGAAGTACTTGGTGAAGAGCCCAGATCGCGGACCCAATGCGCCTGCAGCCTGGCAAGTACCGTCAGCTCTTTCCCCTACCTTCGGGGAGACCACAGCGCTCCCAGCCAGAGGAGGAAGGGGTGCTGCAGGGTGACAGGCTGCTCTCCTCTGCATCTGCAATGGAGGAATCACATCAGCAACGCCACCCGGCCCAAACTGCCACGACACCGGGCTGCGGCACGGCCGCTCTGCTTCTCCACGTCATTATCAGGTTAATGAGCCTGATCAGGGGTGATTTTAATTCAGCTGCAGATCTGACAAAGCCAGACAAGGTCCAATCCAACTCATCTTCATTAGCGGAGGATTTGGTGACAAGCAAGTGTCTCACATCCCCTTGCCTCTAATTACACCCGGTTTCATCCCTCATGTTATCTGCGCTACGGCTGCCAATTAACTTCCAAGCATTGTCAGCAGCCACTGCCTGCGATTTGGGAGTTTCAGGGGAAATTGCAGCTTCTTCCCCATTTAAGGAGATGGACTCCAGCCAGACACGTGTCTGGTGAGCACCATATTCAAAGAGGAAGGCAGAAGGAAAAAAGATCAGAGAAGATACCTCTTCATAGACTAAACCACTGAGACCTTTAACACCAAGAAGGAGACAAAAGCCCAGGGAATCTCACTTATGCTGTAAAATCCATCGTCTCCGTTCTGACCACAGGCTGACTGGGGACGTCCAGGGGAAAAGCCACGATGCCTTCTGTTTCCCGAGCTCAGGCTCCTCTGGCTGCCTTGCTTGGACGCTGCCCCTTGGCACGAGAGAAGGGAATTGCCAGCATTAGAGAGGGACTGGCACACACATGATGGCAACAAAACCCACAGAATGATGAGCTGGGTCATCTCTGGGCACACAGACCTAAGAGCAGACCTTTTGCCTGGTCGTGGGGAAGAGGTTCTTGCCACCAAGAGCAGCAGGCATGCCGTTAGGCTCAGCCACGGCCTTGGGTACATAGGGCTGGTGCTGAACGGAGCTGTGGCTTCACATGGTTTGCTCTGAACGAGGTTTCTCAGGTGACACCCTCCCTCCCAGGACAACATTTCACCCCTCTGCCAGCCCCATGTTACCTGTGTGGGTGTACTCGACGATGGTGGGCAGGTAGGCATTGGTGCTCAGGTCCACCGGCATGAATGCCGTGTACTTGCTGATGATGTTGCAAGCCTTGCTGGTGTGGACAGCGTTGACCTGGTACCGCCGCCCAGACCCTGCCAACATGAGAGACACCGGGGTTAGAGTGCATGCCCCGTGGACTCCATCCACCCTTTGGACCCAGCTCCCAGACCCAGCTCCATCCTTGAACGCCATGCCCAGCGGGGACTGTACCCCTCTAAACTCTGCCTACTACTCCTTCTGCTCTTGTTTTACACACACAGATGCATTTTGTGGAGCAGAAGTTTGATAAGACCCAGGGACATGTGCAGCCCAGAGCAGTGATGCACGGCTGCTGATGGACCCTCTGAGTTTGATGCCACCTCCCAGACCAGGTGACTAATTCCTTAAAGATAATCACTGTCACCCAATGTGTGAAGCAGAGGAGTACGAAGGAGCACGAGCTTGAGCATGCTAACGTGCCGCAAGGCTGCAGAAGCAGGAGAAAAGTGCAAGGCAGCAGGAAGGGGCTGTCGCTGGGGAACTACATGAAACATTGCCTGATGTTTCACCACTGTATACCCTTGTATTAACTTGAGGGGCTGCTGAAGCTGCTGGGAAGCCCACCCCGAGGCAGGGCAGGGTCTGCCTGCAGCCGGCTTGAGCAGAGCTGCACGTTACCGTGCTCGATTTCACATTCCTTCTCGGCAAGCTGCTCAAAGTCCCGGATGACCGACTTGGCTGCCAGGTGGTGGAAGGTCTCGCTCCACAGGTCTGCGTCGCCGTCCGTCTGGCTCTCCCGCTCTTGGAAGAGAGGGCGGATATCAAAGGTGACTTCCCACTGCACGGGCTCATTGCTCCTCAGCCCCTTCACCACTGCCTTGCAGAAGGTCTTGGGGGAGTGTGGGGAGCCACCAGCAGTGCTGAAGTCGAAGTCCTGCGGCTCCCAGTCAGAGGAGGTCTCTGTTTCAAACGTGAAGGAAGGATGCTGGGCAGACTCTGCAGACAGGGGAGAGGTGAATAATTAATCACATCTGTGGGAGCTGAATTCCCCACTGCCACCAAGAAACCATAATTAATACTTCCTTTTCATGCGGTGGCGCAAGAACGCGATGCAAAAGCCACCGAAACCCCATCACGGACAGGTGAGGATGGCCGTGCTTCCCTCTCTCCCCAGTTACCCAGATCCCCGGGGCTCCGGCTATCCGACGAAGACCGCAGGCTCGCGCTGGCATCAAGTGGTCCCAAGCCCCTTCCCGGAGGGACCTGTTGCAGCCCGTCCAGCACTGGCGGGGAGTCAGCGTCGTGGCAGAAGGACATGCAGCTCCGGTGGAGCAGGGACGGCCGCCGGGCGCCCACGCCACGGATCTTCGTGGCAGAGACAAGCGAGCTGGCTGCGAAGGACTGAGAGCAGAGCACACGTTAGGGCTGGAGCTGGCTGCAGCCCATGGCACGGACCTGCTCTGTCCCTTCTGATCCCATCTGCTCCCTGCCCGATCCCAGCGTGAGACGCAATTGTGCAAACACGTAGGTCCCCCTCTGCTCAGCCCCCACCGGGATCTGTGCCCAGACAGAGCCCTCCATCAGACCTGCAGGGTGTCCCCGAGGGACCCCAGCCCCAGGGGCTCCTTCCCCAGACAGGCAGAAGGTGAAATATGAGTTTCATCCCTCCAGACATTTTAATGACTTCACTTGGGAACCAAAGGAAAGAAGACAGACAGAAAGATCAAGGACCCGTTGCTTAGTAACGAAAGCAGAGAGGCGCAGGGGATGGGGAAAAGGGAATTTTTATCTTTTTTCTTTTTTTTTTACAAGACGGTTCCTCTCACTTTCAGGAGATATGACTTCCCCCTCCAGCATCTCTGGTGCCACATTCTACGCGGATGTCCCCCTCCATGGCTAGCAGAGACACCCAGCTCTGGCTGTTTCTATCCCTGTCTCCAGGGCTGTGGGAAGATAGAGAGACTGTCCCTAAAACGGACAGTCTGTCTATCTTCCTAGCACAGCACCAGCAAGGGACAGAGGTGGTAAAAAGTGGTGGACTGCAGTGATGGACGGAAAGATGCTTTCTCTGGGTGGCAGGCAAGAATGTGGCCTCCATCACCACTAAATTTTTGGTGCTCTATGAAACCACCAGCAAAAATGGGATGCAGGCAGCTCCATGAGCTGACTACTGACTAGGATTGAGATATATAAAAGCAAGCCTGTCACAGAAGCCCTTGCCAGACCCTTTCTATTCAAAACCTGCTCCTTCTCCTGCCCGAGGTCTCCTCCCAGCCAGAGGAAGCTGGCTGGGAACGGAGCCGGGGGTTTAAGCTGCCCATCGCAACCATTGACCTTTCCTTCCCAGCACGGCGTGCACAGAGACAAGCTGAGGGCTCACGTTCACACCCCTGAAAATGTCAAGCCCTGGCAGCCAGGCTGGGAGAGCCGCCGGGAGCCCTCACAGCACGAGGGACAGCAAAACCAGGCTGCAATTAATTAAGACCAGGATGCATGCCGTTAACCATTTACTACCCTCCAAAAGGGAGTCGTTTCCATCCCTGCCTTCACGCTGAGCATCCTGTGGGCAGGAGGATGCTCTGTGGACCTTCACAATGCAGGCAAGGTCACTGGTACCCCTAAAACATGCCACTGCTTGCCGCTCGTCAAGCAATGCGGTTCACTACCCTCACTGCTGCAGCTAAAGGGTAGAGGTCCCTCCCTGCGGACCGCTGGCACTTCTTCCCCCTCGCCCCCTCACCTCCACTCCATCCCCCCCTCACCCAACCGATCTCTAAGCCACAGCAGAAGAGAAACCAAAGCCTCAGACATGCCCGTTCTGAGTTTCCATGGGAACAAAAGTGCTGCTGGTCCTCCCAGCCCTGCAGATGCTGGTTTCAGAGCAGAGCATCCTGGCGATGCCAAGGATGGGAGAAAATCATCCCTACCCTTCCACCAGTCAGCTGAAAAATCTTCCCAAATTTCACCTGCTACCTGCAGCAGGCAGGGGACATAACACTGTTCAGCAGATATGTCACCACACAGGTCCATGTCTCAGCCTGACGCTGCATACGGGCTGTGGTTCCAGCTAGAGCATTGGGGGATCTGCTTCGGGACTGACTTTCTTTTCCCCTGCAGAGCACAGATATGCCACAGCCCTACGGAGAGTTTGCACCGCATGGCCAAACTCGAGGGAAAAAAGAAGGAAGCAGCAGCCTGGGGGGTCAGACGAGCAGCAAGGTGAAGCACGGGCCACTCGGAGGAAGGAGAGGCATTTATCAAAGAAAAGCTGAGCTCCCATGGAGAGGCACTGCTGGAGGATATCAGGATGGCACCCTGCTCCCTGCTTGACTTCTTTCCTACATATTTGTGATGTGCTGCAGCACAGAGCACAGGCACATATATATCTCTCTATAAAAATATATCAGGACTGGTGTGAGCCAGGCTCTTCCCCTTCTGCATGAGGTTTCCCTGCTGCTGCACGCTGGCCTCTGCCTGCAGGCAAAGCCTCTCCGAGGGTCACATACCTGGAAATCCACCTGCCAGGGCTCAGGGCTGACCTGCTGTAGGTCCTGCAGGTAGGTTTTCCGAAGGGGGTTTTTCACCAAGGCAGTGCTGGGGTCGCTGGCCGTCGGCACCTTCTTGCAAGGCTCGTGGTCAGCGATTTGGGTGGTGCTGTATGCTCGTCTCCTGGAGGAAGTCTTCACATCTATTCCTGCACAGCGGGAGAGAGGATCAGCTCCGCTCCAGAGTGGGACCAGCCAGCACCATCCACCCTTAGCCCCCGGTAGGCAGCAGAGATCCCGCCCCTGTGCTCCTCCCGGGGCCAAGGGGGTCAAGCTCAGCCCTGCACGGTTTTAAGCAAAGCAACTAAACCACAAAAGGAAATAAGAGCCTACATTCAAAACTCTTGGGGAAGTCGGGAGAGCAGATTGGGGCGGTTTTGTCTGAGCAGTTTTCAGCTAGAAAAAGCCTGACTGCATTCCCCCAAACCTCCCTGGAGAAGACAAAGGATTTACTAATGAAATTTCATTAGCACAGACATTCTCTTGTCAGAGCAAGAGTAAAATTTCATTTGGAAAGGCATGATTTCTCATTGCTTTTGACAAGGTTGAGGGGATTCGCAGCACAGTTCCTCTCTGAATATAAGCGAAGAACACCCCACGAGTAACAGAGGTTGCCTTGTCACGTGGAAACCAGCCCTGGCGTGCAACCAGCCACTTCATGCTGCATGTTACTGGCAAAACCCCCCAGCCAAACTGTGATAGCAAGGGGTGACATCCTAGGGATGGGGCTTTGGATCCATTTCCCCCTTTCCTGACCTTGAACTGCAACTCCAGGGCTTGCAGGTAACAAATGCTTTGCAGGTGTAGGGACAGTCTAGCCGGGCTACTTATTTGCTCACTCTTCTCCTTCTCCGCACACTGGAGGGCAGCTTGGGAAGCATGTAAATAATTATGCGGCCAAAGCTAGAGCTGCTTTGATAATCTCCAGGGAAGCCAGTTCTCCAGGGCTTCCCTTGATTTCCTGACAGGTTTGGATAAAACATCCAAAGCAAACAGACTCGCTCAAGCCTCGGGAGATCTGTCATCCCTCCTGCAAACCCCTCCGGCTCTTTGCAGAGGTACAGCCAAAGACACTTATTTGTCAGACAAGCAAATTGGCAGAGCAGCGACAGAAGCTTGATTAGAAAGACAGGGGCATCACACCCACGCTTGTACAGAGGAAAATCTGACCGGTGTCCGTGTCTGATTCTCCCCCAGGATCTCTGCCCACCCCCAGGTGATCGGGGGCACGCTCGGCAGGGCAGCAGCCCTCCGAGTCTCTGGAGTGGTTCCAGCTCTCCACGCCTGCTCCCTCCTCCTGGGAGTGAAAGAAAACGGAGCTGCCCGACTCCTGGGACCGCATCATGCTGTAACGTCGCCTCTTGTCCTGGGGGAAAGCAAAGAGAGGGAATAGGTCCCACCATCACGTCCGTCAGCCGGCTCCCAGCCGAGAGGAGCCACTGCTTGTGCACCAGCACCCTTATCTACTGAGTTCCTATTTCTCCTCTATGTCTCACCCACCATCTCCCTTGAGGACAGAGTGAGAAAGCAAGAGACACCTCCTGAACACGTACAAAGAGCGCACACCTGTTTGTGCATGTGCACACCAACAGCCCCCACTCCCAGCACAGCCCCACCAGCCAGAGCAGCGTGGACTCACAGATCTGGGGTTGGAGATGTACGGGGAGGTGTCACAGATGATGCCGTAGCCGACCAGGCGGTCACCAGGGAAGAGGCAACTGGTTCTGACAGGGGAAACCAAGACCTCGGTGCTCTCGGGAAAGACCCACTCCACAGACACGTCACTCAGGACTGGTGCCATCGCCTTCTTCAGTGACTTGATCATCTGAGGCACAATGCAGAGGAGGGGTTATACAGCAACTGGACATTGCGTGTGCCACGGTGCACATGCCGTGTGTTGCAGGGAAGGTGAAAATTTCCCCAAACAAATCACCAGCTCATTTCTACCCTCTCCTGACCTAGGTGGGAGCCTGCTCTCTCTTAGACTGCCCTGACACTCATCCCAGCACCCCCAGCCCCTTGGCATGGTTCTACCAAGGGCAGAAGAGCAGATATTGATAAAGCACAGGACTGATCTCACGCTGCATGTTGCCAGCCCAGAGCAAGGTGGCAGCTTGTGGTCAGAGGTATCTTGCTCCAGCAGCATCCCTTGCTTCCCCCCAGCATACAGACAAAGCTGTTGGCCTTCACTTGTCCGAGCCTCAGCCCTGCCCCAAGCCCTGACACTCACACACCGACTGACAGCATTGCTTATTTTTGGTACAGGTCCTTGCTGGCACAAGCCCCTGCCGGAAATCAGCAATGCTCTGCCAATTACACATGTGGAGAAGACCAATATCCGTGAATATCTCATGGACAAACCTACCAGGGAGCCATCCACAAGAGTTTCCCTGCGCACCAGGGGAAGAGAACACCAGATTTAGAGGCAGAACAGCTCAACTGTTCTCTATTGTTCACTGCTTTTTCACAGGCTCAGGAAGACACACCAGGCTCTGTGTTATAAGGCCATTAATTGATGCCTCAGACTGCTGAAGGCACCAAGCTGCACAACCCGCAAAGCTCTTTATTAATAGCTCTATAAAAAAACCAAACCTCTCTTCACTGTCTTTGCTTTTAATTTACATCAGAAATGCTGATACCATTCTGTCTTAGAGAGGTTTTTGTATGCTCCAGGTTCCCGCAGAGGGGTGGACTGTTGAACTCCTTCTTTTGAGATCAAGAATGTAGCCACCAGCTTTTTAGAGATATTTAGGAGCTAAAGACCCAATTCTCTCTGGGTTTAGTCATCCAGCGGACGACAGGCTGGGCACCATGCTTTCACCAGGGGACAGAGCCATTCTTACACCGGATTTGAAGCACATCGGTTTACTCAGTCTTCATGGGGAGAGTGGAAATGAAGAGGCTCCCCCCTTTGCTTTCAAGTTGGCTTAATAGGCAAAGCTATTGCAGTGTATTTCTCTCCCTCAAACTCCGGGTACTTCTCGCCTGAGCAACGCCAGGGCTGAGCCTGACTTCAAAACTAATTGGCTGCTTTGATGCCGGTTCCTCTGCCCTCGCCGGTGTCTGAGGCAGCAGCTACCTTTGAAGCCAAAGCTGCTGTATCACGGCTATCGCTACTCCCCATCCCCGCGCAGAGGGTAAACACACCCTCCCACTCCCTCTGACAGCCGGAGATGAAGATGCTCTTTCATCCCCTCCCGCTCGCCCACCTGCTGCCGAGTGGGAGTTGGAAAGGCAGCACCGGGATGGGGAATAAGACCCGCTAGTGAGCCGTGGCCTCCCTCTCCCTGAACCAGAGCATCGGTATGGCCTTACAAGGTGGTCCCTTGGGAGTGGGCAGCTGTACCTTGGGCTGCAGCCTCTCGCCCTCTGCCAGGAACTCAGCGATGCCCCTGGACACGGCGGCCAGCCCCCGTACCAGTCTCCTGCAGGCGTTTGGCCCGATGCCGAAGCTGTAGCACCTGCAAAGGGACAGGGAGCGTCAGGATCCTGCGGATGAAGCCATCCCAACCCCGCACAGTTCACCCACTCCCTGCAGGCAGAAAACAACAACCCCCCCCCACCAGCTTTATCCCACTGCTGTGCAGTTGTCCAGCATGTCCGGAGCAAAATAAACCAGCTCCTCTTTTAGGTGGGTGGCAGGAGGGTTAGGAACGGGCAGCCCCCTCTGCTCAGCAGACCTCGGATCCCTTCCCCAAAGAGCAGTCTTCAGCTGCGACACTCAGGGACTTCCCAGAAAGACTCAGTGGGACCCCAAGCTCTTGCCTCCTCTGCAAACACAAACAAGCAGCTTTGCTGCCAGTTCAGCTCTTTTCCCTGCTGAGTGTCCGTGGTCAATAGCACTAAAGACCCAGTAATTATCTCTGCTCACAATTAAAATAAATGTTTTCTCAAGGAAAGAGGAACAGGCCAGGCAAGGCTGCTCCCCCAGCTCCCAGCTCAATGAGTCAGGATTTGGTTTTGGCTGAAGGCTGCAAACCCGAAACCGAGCTGGAGCCTGGGCAGGGAGGGCAGGAGAGAGCCATGCCTGGTGGGGATGGATGTGGTAGGAAGCCAGGAGGGATGGGGATGGGTTGGATACGGCATTCAGCCAGGGCAGTGGCTAGCTGAGGAAGAAACCACCTTCAGCAGCAAACTGCATCTGCACAAGGGGCTTTTCTCCTAGAGGTTTTTAATCCCCAGCTGGCTGCAAATCTTAGGTCAGCCTCACACCCTCTTAAATAAGGCTCTGATCTTCTTTTGAGACAGGGGCCACAAAGACAACTCGGCGATGTGCTGGGCACTGCCTTCCAGGGTTCCCCGAGACCACACTCTGACTCTGGCTGCATTTAGCCCACCACCGTGCCTCCAGAGATGGGCTGCCCTATACAGCTGGGAAACAGTTCAACATCCATATAGTAAAAAAGAAGGACAGAGCAGCTTCCCTGATAAGCCCTGAAGTCTGAGGGATGGAGAGGAATAAGGTTTTCTTACATTTTTCTCATGTTTTATACCCCTTAAAGAGGCAGAGGAGAAACCAGACCAGCCTGTCATCAGAGCTGGGGAACCAGGCTGGGAGCTCGATGCACAAATTAGCTGCTTTTTACATTGCTGTCTTTCAGCATATTCAGTTCTGTGCAGCCCCATCCTGGAAGCAGCTGGGGCCAGACCCAGATGTGCTTTAAAAAACAAACAAACAAAAAAAAAAAACCCAGCAAGGGAGATTGTTCGTGTGTCAATCTCTCCTAGCAGGAAGCATCAGACGAGAGCCTGTGAAGTTGTCAGCCCAATTATCCTGCTTTTGATTGTTTAAAAAGCATCTGAACTTCTGGGATCTGTTCCAAACCCTTTGAGGTTCTCCCATGGCTCATACCAGCAATGTCTCCTGCCTCTGTCTCTGAAGCAGGGATGTCTGTGAGATGGAGCCGTGTTCAAGGAGAAGCATGTCCCCCACCACGCCAGGCTTTCACCCCCGCAGCAGTGAGCCCCGCTGCCCTCCATACCTGGTGGAGCAGGAGTGGTTTCGCAGCAGCTCCAGGACCTTGCCCGTGTTGCTGATGGCCCCGTCCGTCAGCAGAAAGAGCTGTCGGGGATGGCCCCTGTGGATGGGCTGCCGAATGACCCACTTCAAAGGTGATAAGACATTGGTGCCACCCATATCGGCCCGGATCCTCTTGATGTTCTCGCAGGCGATGGCCAAGCTCTCCTGTCCAAAGGAGCGGAAGAATCGTCAGCCTCTGCACCAGCACCCACCGAGCACCAAGGAAATGTGTTTCCCCCTTCACTCACCTCGCAGTAAGTCCGACTGGCAGGAAAGAGGGTCTTGAAAGTGGATCCAAACCCAATGATGTTGAAGAGACACGCTGGCATCAGGCTCTTGAGAATGACCAACAGAGCATCCTGGGGGGTGGAAAGCAAGCAGACATCAGGCACACCGGGTCTCTCCCTGCCTGCCCCAGCTCCACCAGTAAAAGCTCTGACCAGGTCCCACCTTGCCATCACACCTTACTCCCACCTGCATTTTTCTGCGGGCATTTGATAATAAAACAACAGTTTCTTTCACATGCACTGCATGTGAAACCACTGCTTATTACTCTGCTCTTTCCAAAGTCCCTTAATGATATTTGGGTCCCAAAGCAGTGAAGAAAATGGGGACCCTTCAAAAAAAAAAAAAAAAAAAAGAGCTGAACAAATTTTTCTGTTTGTTTTTAACTGATTAAATTTGTGCTTGCAATACGGTACTGCAGCACAGAGCTAGTGGGTGAGAAGCAGAGTGTGAAATTGAGAAGTGCGACACGCAATGCATTTCAATGTCCAAACTTGCAGAAAATAAACAAACAGCTTAAAGTTACACAAAAGGAAAAGCCTCCCCCATCCCCAATTCTCTTGTATTCATAGCTGGCATCAATTAAAATAACTGGGAGAGGCAGATTTAAGCTATTTTCTTTACCAGAGGTGGTTATCTAACTTGCCTATTCCTGGTCTTTACATAAGGGAAGAGCAATTTAAATTGTCTCAGACATCTGTGATGGCCGTGAACAACTCCAGCACAGAGCTTGTGTTAGCAGCAACTGGGCAAGAGCTGCCCAAGGAGCTCCTGAGCTTGCAGGGGCAGCAGGAGCAATTAGTGTGGCAGGAGAGGGAGGCCAATTTAAAGCAAAGTGCTGGCAGCGTTCAGGAGGAGCTCGGCTCTTTCTGTTTATATGCTGATAAAGGCAGACTCCTGCCAGTCTGCCTAGGGCTGCAGAAACCCTAGAGCCAGCCCCAAGGGAAGAGCTGTCAAGGTCAAACGAGCAAGAGCAGCCTCCTTGCTTCGTCATACGCAGTGGCAAAGACCGCATAACCACAGAGGGCGAGCGCTGGAGCTGCACTCAGAGAAACCCCCTGCCTGGGAAGAGCCACAGGGAGAGAGGTGGTGGGTCGGTCCGGTTCCCAACCCCTGTAAGACTCAGCAGCAAGGCAGAGTTGGAGCCCTGCAAATCAGTGAAATAATGTATGAGAACAGGGCTGCCCTTTAACAGGCTCCAGAGGACTTTAAACCAAGCTGTTATCTCAAACCTACGAGAATATATTTATACCACTGCTCCCCAGATGGCTCCTGGGATGCCGGCTCTTCCAAATCTCAATGCTGACATCCCATCTCAGAACTAATTACAAGGAAAAAAAACCAACAGATTTCCAAATATTTTTCCCAAAATGAGCAACCGATGCCTGCTTTCTGTTACAGCAAATGGAAAGATTTATTGCTTCTTGTGGTAAATATTGATCTCGATCCTGTTGTACTCAATACCTATATGGCAGCTCAATAAGGAGAGATGTTTGCCTCCAGAGAAGTCAATTCCCAGTTATTAGTCTAGTTTTGCCAGCGAGCCCACCCGGTGCGGGCACCATCACGGGCCTGGCTCTTCTCCCCGGCTGCATCGGGATGGGAAAGGAACCAGCTGCAGGAAATTTAAACCCCTGAACTTTCCACCCCGGCCGCTTTGGCCGAGTGCCCTCCTGCTCAGCAGCGAACCGCGTCCTCCCGGCTGCACGCAGCCAGCCCGCACTGCCACCATCCCCTCCCCGTTTGCATCTCTACCGGCACCACCGCTCGCTCTGCAGCTCAGCTTTCCCCGCTGCACGCGTCCAAGCCCTGCCACGCCGCTCACCCAGCAAGCTGAGGACGACTGAAATGTCTCCATCAAGCGTAACCCACCCAAACCCAGTCAGAACAGCCCCTGCCACGAGGTCCCTGAGATTTCCAAGCCATAAACAAGGATGGGGGACTCAAAAGAGAGACAGCAATTTTCTCCCTTGAGGTATCTCCTCCAAAATCTCTGATAACTCCCCTGAAATATTTTTCCAGACAGGGAACAGCTTTTTTCCTGTTTTTACAGCACTCCTGCGGATGAGACTCCCAGTTCAGGACCTCTCAGAGAAGGGCTCTGTCCCCGCAGGGTCCCCATCCCCATGGGACAAACTGGCCTCTATGGAGGCTGAAGAGACCGCAGTGCCCAAACCCAGCCATGCTGTGAGTCAGAAAGCAAAAATCTGGGCTGGGACAGAGATGCCTCCTGATTCCCAGACTTTGAAACATGCTGAGGGAAGGGGGTATCACCTTGGAGAGATCCTGGCCCCTTTGGTGGATGCAGGGACAGGGGACAGCCTCCCTGTCCCAGGGGACCTGTTGCAGCCATCCTCAGGCTCCCCACATTCCGATCCTTGCTGCCGGAGGTGGCCGTCCTCCAGCAGTTCCCATGGAAACCAGAGACGGGTAAGAAGATGGGCTAGAAGATGCTCCCTGTTGCTCGCCCTGGGCGAAGGGGGTGCAGCTGTACCCAGGGGGGTGTTTGGGTCCAAATCTCGGTGGCATTTGTGTTAGGAAAGGGTGTGAGCAGGAAACCTGGGGACACAACGACTCGGTGAATCTGTCAGACATCTAAATGCAACCGAAGCCCTCAGATGAAGCCTGCCTCTGTAATTCCCTCACTGTCCTCAACAAAGTTGCACGGGATAGAACAGACCCCTGCCCTGCTCAGGAGGATGCGATATTCATCAAGCTATCGGGACTTACCCAGTCCTGAAAATCAAGACAGAAACTTTCCAAAAGAGCTTTTGCCAGAGACTGCAGCTTCTCGCCGAGACCTGCCAGCTGGCAAGCATCAGACACCAACCTGGCCTCCAAAGCACATTAGGCAGGGATAACGATAATTAGTTACCAGCATGATTTCCCCTTTGATGGACAGAGCGGTGCCCAGCAGGCTGAGGGCAGGAACCTCTCCAGGTCCTTCGGGCAGTGGCACAAAGCCAAGCCCCGCTCTCAGGGGGCAACCTGCAGCTGGGCAAGAGTCATATCTGAACAGGGGAACCTCAGACCCACAAAATATCATGACACAACCTTTCTAAGGCTCCTTTTTTATCCAGAGGTATCAGCACACCTCCCATAATCCTCCACCAGACTGCTGGTGTCCATTTGTGTTTGAAAAGGGATGCATCATCTTCAAATGACTTCTGTGGGTGCACAGCAAAATGCCTCCTAATGCCTGGTCAGCACGTCGCTCTGAAGCTTCTCTTGGAGCTCCCTGGAGGTCTCCCCCCTAGGCAGTGATTGCCCCAAGCCTCCCAGAGACAGGGAGAACTGGAAAAGGGATGCACAAGGATGCACACCAGCAAGAGCAGGAGAGAAAACATCTTTGCATTTGATGTGCTGACAGGAGGAAGAGGAAGAAGAACAGAATAGGGGAGAGTCAGCTTCGCTGCAGGTACCTAACAAGCCACACGGTTGAGATGACTAAAGCTACAGCATATAATTACCCCCCATCCCCTCATAATGAACACTCATCAGCACTCAGCAACCCCCACTGCTCTCTAATATTCATCCCTCATTGGCACACAGGCACTTCCCCTCCTGCGTGGTACCTTGACGCGGTTGATGTTCACACCGCTCATGCTTCTGCTGCGGTCTACGAGGAAGATAAACTCTCCTTGGGCCTTCTGGAGGTCCGGCTGGACGGTCCTCAAGTCAGGGCAGAAGTTGAGCATGATAACGGGGTGGTGGGGGATGTCCTTGTTCAGCCGCTTCCTGATGATTTCTGTCTGCAAGAAACAAGGAGAGAGCTCGAGATGTTGATTTTTCTGCCCTTTTTCACTTTGAGGGGAATAAGAGCAGGGCTGCGTGCAAGAAGATGTAAGTATGTGGCCTTTTGTGGGCTTGTTCTGGCCTCAGCGGTGACAACACCTAAGGTCCGGCTGTGCCGCAGGTTGTTCTGTCCGTAACCCCCATGGAGGTGCTCCGTGGATGAACGGGACTCCTGCCTCCTCCCAGCCAGCATCACGCTTTGCCCGGGGGACAAAGGCTGGCAGAAAGCCTAAACCAGAGACCCCCTGCACACACGGATGAGAAGAAATTAAAATACCTGGCCCTATGCAGCACCTTGCAAAACTGATTCTCCAAACATTTCATTAGATCCCTCCCGAAAACATGGTTCATTAGTGCAGTTTAGTATCACACTGAGGCACATGGGAGGTTTTGTCTGTGGTCGCTGGATAACGAAGTGCCAGATACAACCCTCAGAATGCTGTATTCATCACTGCGATTCATTCCTGCCACCTCTGGTTTGCTGGTTTTTTCTGCCCGTTTCTTTTATCATTTTTCTTTGTACGGATTGAAACACTTTGTAGAACCAAACCAGTCGCTCAGGACACCGTTCGATAGGAACCCGTGTGATATATGTCTCTGTACTGCACATAGCTCTTATGGCTCTCTGCATTTTGCCTCAATTCTATTTCAAGTATCAATCTTCATTAAAAACTTGATAAAATTAAACTGGAAAAACCTCTTGTGATGGGTTTATAATCTGCTATTTTGTGTGTATAAAGCAGTCCCGGGTTCACGGTTCACGGGCTGAGCTGCAGTGAGGCAGCGTGTCCCTGCTTTCGAGGGAGCTCCGGGACCCCCACATCAGCACAATCCGTGGCCTTTCATCCCTGGGTCTAAAGTGCAGAAAAATCCACCGTAATAAGCAGCTCGGTTCTTGGGGGCTTTGTTTGTTTTTATTTTTTTCCCCTTCCTCTTTCAAAGGCTGCTGTTTCTTGCAGGAGTAAACCAGACCCCAAATAACCGGGCTGGTTTTCTCCAGCTGTGAGTCATATTCCTAGATCTACAAGCTAACGATCAACCTTTATTTTACATAACTCACTAAACACAAGAGTCCCTGGGGATCAACACTCACACCCAGGCTTTGTTTTCAGCTGCGCTGCCTGAGCGCTGCTTCTCTGACCCCTGCGAAAAGACGGTTCCCATTCACAGGAACAAGTTCCTTGCCGTCACCCCAGCTCTCGCTCATCCTCTCGCGTTTCACTCTCATGCTTTGGAGCATAAATTAATCAGTCACTGGGAAATAAAAGGGCTTTTTCCAGCCCCATTTTCCTCCAGCCGTACGACATTATTTTGTTTAAGAGCTTTCCCAGCATGGATGTTTATCAGATTACAGACCAGAGGGATCCTCTCTGTCCAAGGAGTGAATTGTGGCCCCGGACCTACCCGCAGCGCTCCCTGGGATGCTCTTGGAGACTCAAGACATAAAATCCCTGAGTGATCAGGATGAGCCCATAGCCTGGATTTCCCACTGACTTCAGAGTGAATTTTACAGGTAAGGCTTCAGCAAACAGCCTCGGAGCTGCTGCTACAGGTCAGCCAGAAAAGCAAACATCTCATTCACACCCTCTCTTCTCCTCCCCTCCCCTGCATTCCCCTTCACCCGTTATCCAATTACAGTAAACTAATCAGATCTTGTCGACTGCGAGTTGATTCCAGCGTGCATTTGTCCCAAACACCCTGATAGCTGACGGGCATCCAAGGCTTTTGCATAACAAACCAAGGGATAGGAATTAATTATCATTTACCGCTGAAATTTCTGGGCTAATTCATTTAAGCCACGAGGTGCCCAGTGTCATGCTCTGAGCAGCAGCCTGTAATCTACCCCAGATTTTTTTCTGCTTCTTGCCCTTCTCCGTACAGTTGCTTCCCAGTCCTCCTGGGGCAGAGGTGGGTTTCCTGCAGGGAAATGACTCTGGAATGATCCCCCCTAGATAATTTGACGTGCTAAAGACACAGAAATAATTAGAGAGCCATCTGAGCCATAGCGTGGGAGTTTCATTTCGTTCCACCTGCCACACGCTTGAACACAATTAGAGGAGACGCCTGCCGCGCGAGCAAGCGCAGTCCTGATCCCCGCACCGCGCTGCAAGAGAAAAGCGAAGGGCGAAAGGAATGAGAAGAGGGTTGATGTGTCTCCGGTGAAAGGAGAAATCACGGCAGCACAGGGAGGCACCTCTACAGCAGGTTCGGGACATCTGCCAAGCGGGGGGCCCCAGATCAGATACACGGAGAATGAGTTTAAGGGGAAATGAGCATCCCTGGTTGCCAACAAGAACACCGGTGCATGTAAAAGAGGGAGCTGCCACAGTAAGCCCGGGGGCTGTGGTTACACAAGTGTGCCTTAGGTGAAGACGCCCACCCTGGAAATTCAGAGGGCCTCTTCACTGATTCCAGAGACACTGATGTGGCAGCTCAGAAGCACTGGGCTGTCACTCATTGCTTCAGAATTGATGAAAGATGAGGCACAAATCCCAGAGCAGATATTTTTCTATTTGCTGATCAGCAGAACAAAGAGAAGTTTCTCCTACCTTGTCTTCAGTTCAGCTCATTATTCCAAGCAAAATCACTTATTTCTCTCTGACAGCTATCCAGAAACAGTAAACATTTACTGAGCAATTAAAAGAATATTTTATCCTATGTCATTGCAATAATTATAATACCCTTAATGCTATAACAATATACCTATCTAATTATGCTATGCTAGACTAGCACTAATTATACACACAATAACCATCTCAGAGCTTCTTCCACACTCATTTTATCAGAAGCACTGCAGAATTTTCCCCTCTTCCTCCACATAAGCCCCTCTCCAAGGGAGGATGCAGAGCTTACTGGGCCAGTGTAACACCTGATACTGGAAGCAAGCAAGCAATCAAGCAATCATTTACTTGCACAGTTCCAGTCCCAAGGAAAGCCTCAGCTAACACCTGCAGCTTTTGCTTCTCACCTTTTTCTCAGCACTGGGGTCTTTCTTAGTGCCTTTAATGAAATCGTTCTTCCCCTTCAGGTGTCGTTCATACTCTGCAGGTGTCATATCACCTTCTTCCATTAAGACGTGAGGCATGTGGGGCTCTGGAAATGCAAAGAATTGGGTGAAAAACTGCCTTAGCTAAACCAGGTTTGGGAGATGCAGGCACGCTCGGTTGTGAAAACAGAGCAATATCTCTGAGCTTGGGCAGCGTGGACAACCTTGAGAAGGTCTGGGATTATCTCCTAGAAAGTCTAACCCTGGCAATATTTGCAAAACCAGAGCTAATCCAGCTGTCTCCAGCACTACGGAGGAGAATCCCAGGAAGGGGCAAGACCAGCAGAGAGGACACAGAGCCCACCTACCACTTGGATGGATCAAGATCTCCACAGGTCTGTCGAAGGTGTGTTTATTGGCCAGCGTGATCACAATGCTCTTGGCGGAGCGAGCAGAGGGGTCAGCGTCTGCTCGGATCTCGTGCGTAGGGCTCTCAACGCCTGCCCGGGCAAAGCGAGGTGCAGTTAGGGACTGAGGATGGGGAAAACCAGGGAGAAGAGAGAGCAAGATGGCAGGGGACAGGAACCAAGTGGACTATGCTTCTGCCATATCAACACCCCACATTAACATCAGCCCCAGCACAATTAACTTGCCAAAACAGACTCCCCATCGCAGCGGCAGAGAATGAGGAAGAGTGTGGACATTGCCTTGAGGAGGTGATAAACCAGCCTGGCACAGCAGGACGGCCCCGGTGCTCCTACCTGCCAGCAAGCACGGCCCCCGGATCTCCAAATGAAAGCTGAACTCGTACTCGAAGGGGTTGGTGGCCTCACTCTCCAGCAGCTGAGCCAGGCACAACCTGCTCCCTTGCTCCGGGCTCCCCGATCCACAGTAGTGCTTGTCCCTGCCGGTGAGATAAATTCTAATCAACACTGTGCACATGTTACATCCCCGTGGGAACTGCAGATCTGATGGAGGTAAAGCCTGCAGCAGCTCTGCAGGCTCCTGCAGCAACAGCAGCCTTCTGCTCTGCCAGTTCTGCATTTCCCCACATCAGTCCCAGCCAGAGCGCATCCTGTGGGTTTTCGTACGTTCGGAGCTGGTGGCTGGAAAGGCTGCTGGCATTCTCCAGGCTGGCCTGGGGGACCCTGGGGACACACACAGCTGGCAGAACGACCCTCACAGCCCCGCTGGGCAGTGTCTGCAGCTCAGAGGAGGTGCTGATGAAGATGGAGATGCTTTCCAGGGGAGGAATCATGCCCAGGTTAGCCACAAAAACAATCCTCTCCAAGTCCTCATCCATCATGATTCTTCCTGCACAGAGGGGACCACACCAGGGAGACGCGGTGTCACAACCGTGCAAAATGCTCCTCCCCAGGCCTCCCACTTCTCACCTCCTCCACCCCAGCCCTGGATCAAATGCCCAAAGTCTTTAGAGTAATGCTGATGTGTGCAGTGAGGGCCCCAGCCCTCAACACCACTCCTTCAGATGTCCAGAGGCAACAGTGCTTTCCAAAATGGATGGCAGTCACCATAGGGACACGAGCACCACAACTGAAGGCTCAGCCTTTCAAAGGGAGCACCCTCGATGCCATGGCGTATGACAGTCAGCCACCCCCTGCCACCTCCCCACTTCTCTTTCCCTGCTTTTCTTCCCCACGTTCCTTAAAACACCCCCGACTCCCTCACCGCTTCCATCGCGAGCTCTTCCATCGGGGAGGCTGCAGCCGTTGAAATATGTGTCATCGATCTTGGCTTTGTCTTTGATCTGCACCGTCACGGCACGCCGGGACACGGCCGCCTCGAACCCCACAACGGTGGTGCACTCATCCAAGGGGTAGACAAAGAGACCTGCCAGCCAGAAGGTTTTTTTAGCACTTGCCCAGACCCACTAGCCAGGACCACAGCGGGGCAGGTCCCTCTTGGCACTGCCCTGCAAGCTCCTGGGATTTTTCACTTAAAAAATTGTACCCTTGGACCATGAAAGGTACAATTGAGGACACAATGTACTTGGTTACTCTTCCCACAAGCATCTAAGGGTTTAAGGCGCGCACAGAAACCCAGCACTGTGATAGCCCTGGCTCTTGCACTGGGAGCTTCACCCCTCACAACTTGCCTTCAAAAGCCTGAGCTTCTGGGTTGCGGTAGGTGAGCAAGGCTGTCATCCCAAAGGCATAGCCGCTGACGCATGATGTCACCTCCGATGTGGTGAGAGGGAGCGGGGAACGGGTAGTCCGGTTAATCAGCCCTGGCATCTTCCTGGGGGTCTGTCGGTGATGGTGGGGTCACCCGCAGCGAGCTGGAGAGAGGTGGAAGGGCGAGAATGAATGAGGAGTGCCGAGTGCCCCCCACACACCTCATTTTGGCTTCTGCTGCCCTGAGGACAGAAAGGTGACTGACCTGGGACAGGACAAGACCTGGGCTTGACGGCTCCACTGGTGGAGGTGGGGATGGAGACAAGACCCTGGTGGGAAGACGTGAGGCAAACACTTGCCCCAAGTCCCCTCCCCGGCACAAGGGAGGAAGTTCAGGTGAAACCTGCCTGGCTGGGGACACCGCAGCGGTGGACCACGCATCTCACCAGCTCCCACACCCACCTACTGCTTGAGTCTGGGCAGAGCGGGTTAACATCTGGTTTTGGACCTCCTGCTTCTCATTATGCTCCAACCTGACAAGTTTGTCCAGGGTAAGACTATGACCCTGAGAGTTTTCCTTTAGCTGGTGGGAAGGAAGAGCAGGCAGGCAGAGCGGGGCATCCTCTTTGCCTCCCCACGCCCTTGGCAGCCCGTCTTCGCTGCATTTTGGGGTGGTGGCATGGCTCTGCTGCCCCTCATCTCCACATCCCTTCCGCAAAGGCTGACTCATCCCTCCGCTCTGCTCAGCGGAGACATTCAGATGCAAAGTGGTTATTTCTGCCAATTACATTTCAACTCTTTTTCCCTGAGCAGGTTTTCCTCCGTTCCAGCTCATCTCCCCCAAGACCCAGGGTTTCAAAGGAGACCTTTCAGGTTGCTCTGGGGCCACATCCAGCTCCCCTGGGGCACAGGGAGAAGTTGCTAGGCAGCAGTTCTCCCTGGCTGGCTCTGCGATGCTTTATGCAATGATTTACAAGGCCCAAGAGGAGCCAGCAGCAGTGAAATACATCAGTTTCTCATTTCCTAGCAGTCCTGCGTTATTAAAACCACCTTTATATGCAAATGCCGTGGAAGATACGAACGGCAGACATCAAGGCCACGAGCTCGCCGAGCGCTCGGGCAGGGAAATGGTACTAAGGGAGGAAAAATGGGAGAGTAAGGGAGAGAAAGCAGGGCTGGCTGGGATGGGGGGGAGCAGACAGGGCACCCAAGCAAATCGAACAGAAGGAAGAAGATGATGGAGGGCAAGTAATCTCAAGGCAAACTCCTGAATCACAGCCAACAACCTCGACTGTTTCTGATTTAATCCTCCTCTCCTTCCACTGCAAAGGCTGCTCACGCCAGGAGCTGCCCACAATGGGACAGGGGGACCCATCCAGGGGGACACAGCCCCGCACGGTCAGGAGATGCAGGAGCGTGTCCAGCTCAGCTGCTCCGGCACAGGAGCCCTGCGTGAGCCCAGGGAAGGCTGTCACACACCGGGATGCTCCAAGCCATGCTAACAGGGGTTGTAAAGTCAGAAGCTGGCAAGAGTTCACCTGCTACAGGGAGAGATAATGAAGGTCGCCTTGCTGCCAAGATGTGGCAGAGGCCATCAAGATATCTGGAAGTGATTAAATGCCAGGCGGGGGAAGAAGGAGGGGGGAATTATTTTGCCTTAGGGAAGAAAGCAAGCAAGAAATAACAAGGGAAAGGTGCTCTCTACCAGCTAGGCACAACAGGAATTCATTATGGGATTACCAGAGAGGTGAATTCAGGCTCCAGGAGCATGACTTCAGCCTGGCAGCTCTCTTGGCTGTGGAGGCTTACAGCAGAGCCATGGTTGAGATCCAAGCCCCTCACCTCTCCTGCACCCGCCGGAGACTGGGGACATGCCTCCCATGGCAGTGGCTCTGCCAAGTGGGGATTTCTGCATCACCCAGGCCAGCACAAGAGACCCTTGGTGGGATGCAGACCCCCGTGCACATCCTGTATAAAGCACGTCAGGAGAGTTGCACGTCTCCTGCGGCTCCAGCATGGTTCAGAGGAACCCCGCACCAGCCCTGCCTGCCACACCAGCTGGAAAAACTGCCCCACAAGGACCGCGAGGGCTCAGAGGGCTCTTCCCGGCTGCTTCCCGCTCCAAGACCCTTGGGATGGGGCTGGGAGGCAGCGGGCTGCTGCCAGCACAGCCCTGGGGCTGCTTCACACAGATCGTATCGCCAACGCCATCAAGTGACTGCAGCGTGGAAAGGGAAGAGCAGGGAGGCAGGCATGGGGGAGAGCAGTGGGAGAGAGCTGGCATCTCTCTCCTGTGCCCCCCCGAGAACACCACCGCCGCCCCCCTGCTGCTCCCCATCTTGCCTTTGCTGCTCTGGGACCTGCTCTCGGTCTGCATCCAGGTGGTGAGGCTGGACCCTCAGGACGGGAGCTGGCAGGAGCCCACATCCCAAAAATTCCCACCAGCATCGCTGCCGCACAGGGCATCCCTGCCCCATCCTCAGCGTGTCCCCTCACCACCACCAAACGTGCCCTGCCTCCTGCGCGCAGCTGGCACGGGGACATCCCACAGAGCTGGCCAGACACCTCCTGACCCACGGCCTCACACTGCATTTGGCATCCCGGGAGAAGGGGAAACCTTCAGCAAATCCCTTCAGCCAGCTTGCTGCATCACTGAAAATACCCCACACCCGTTATCCCATCAGCCAGGGAAGCAGCTCAGGGCTGGGGGCAGAAATGACCCCTTGGCCAGCCACGCTCAGGACCGGGCACGTCGGGATGCTACCATGTTTTTCTTTTTTTTTTTTTTTTTCCTTGCTTCGTAAATACTCTTTCCTTGACAATCTGCCCCTCTTCACAGCCAAGGAGGAGGCAGCAACGCTGGCAATATTCTTGCCCCGCTCCAGGCTATACCCCCAGCCAATTTCCGTGCATGATTTGCGGAGAAGGCACTGATGCTGCACCGACGTCTGCGGACGGTCCCAGTGACGTGCAGAGTGCGCAGGGCTTTGCTTCGGAGTGCAGACGGCACTGCGACGCGCAGGCTCGCCCAGAGCTTGCACCAGCCGCTCCACCTGGCTGCAGGCGCCTGCCCCAACACACCGGTGAGGTTTGGAGCCGGATTTTAAAGGACTGAGTTGGAAAGGGTGTTTATGAGCCCAAAAAGGGGGTGCGATGCCTGGAGCGCTGCTCAGAGCTGCCTGGGGGCCCGCCAGCATCTCTAAACACTGATGTACCCTCAAAAAAAAATCTGACCTTTGAGCATGTGTAGTAAAGACAGAGGCAGAATAATGCTCTTCTAAGGTGTATTTCCACACATTGAATGGAACACAGCAAACTGTGACTGCCGTAGCCATGAGCACGCAGCCTGGCTCCTGCACAGCTCCCCAAAGCAGGTTAGGGTCCCAGCAGTGCCACCACCCTGGTGGCACCCACAGCCAACAACAGGTTGGCACCCACAGCCAACAACAGGTTAGTAAGACCCAAACCAGACTTGGCAGGTGGGATAAAACTGTGTGCTGCCTGCGGCACATCCCCACCTGGCCCTGACGGCTGAAGGGCAGATGTCCAGAGGCAGCCCCGGCTGCTTTTGCCCCCCCAAGACACAAACGCAGCCTTGTGAAGCCCAGCCCATCACGATGGATGTATTTTTGGGCTGCTGAATCCCCTGCTGCACCACCCTGCTGTAACCTCTGACCAGCCCCAAATGGGTCCCCTTGGAAATGTCACCTCCAGGTCCAAGCCAGACCTGGGTCATAGCCACACTGTTCAGAGGGTGACTGTTTTTCTGCAGCTGAGTAAAATATTCCTTCCATTTCGTCTGTATCAATCAACACTGACATCCAGTGGCTTGTCAGGATGATTACAGCCACTGTGCCTTGTGGAGATGTACAGATGTACAGCCCTGGAGGGACCTTCCTGGCTGGTGGCAGGGTACCTGTGTGGCACCACAACCCTGGGAGCTGCTGGGCCACCACTACGGGAAAGCACTCCCCTCTGTTTGCAATACCAAGCCAGGAGAATCTCCGCTCTTCTCAAACTTTTGGGGCTCTCAAGCAGAACCATGCTTCGGGTATTTCCCCTGGCTTGGCAGGGGCAGCACGGCTCGGGGAGCAGTCGTGGGCATGCTGCTGGGGCATCCCTGACTTAGCCTACCTGACCCACATCAGCTGCAGGTCATGCCTAAGACACACAGAACCCCTCCAGCCACTCTCCCCCAAAGCATGAGGCTCAAACCTTGCCAGGTGACTGGGATCAACCCCCTGAAACATTTCTAGGAAACAGTAGGAGCAAACTGTGTCCGAAACAGAGAATGCAGCACTCTCCTGTCAGAGCTCCTGCACAGGGTTGCTGGTTGACGGCAGCACCTCCTGGAAGAGATGAGGATCCACCATGGCAGACCTGTGGCAACCTCTCATGAAAAGCTCCGGGAGCCATTCTCCCATCTCCAGCCTCCCTTCGCCTCAAACTGCAAGCGTGGGGTATCCCACCTGCTGGGAAAACCAGCAAAACAGCCACTGAACTTCACCCCAGAGCCACTGCAGATCCGCTGTGGGGTCACAATGTGGCACCCCACTGCCAAAGAGGTGACAAAGATTTCTGGCCAGAGGCATGCACCCTTTTGGGAGCCCCCAATGGGCACTCTGAGGCCTTGGATATGGGCATTGGGGGAGGTGAGGGGGAGCACGCTGCTCCTGCCAGCACCCTGCCAAGAGGGGCACCCAGCGAACGCAATTGGGCTGCCCCTTCCAGGGGTGACGCAGCGCCAGGTTGAGATGTGGCTGGCAGCCCCCGCAGAGCTAGATTTGGGGGACTGTCAATCATTGCCCTGGCAGGTCTCTTGGACCATGCGTATTGCCCCAGAGCTGGGTCTCAAGGACCCTGATTCATGTCCCAAGCTCTGTTTCTAGAGCCGTCAATCACGTCCCTGTGCAGACAGCATTTCTGATATGGGTTTAGTTAACCCCTGCCTTGCTGGGCTCGCTGCTGCGCCAGTGCTTGCAAGATCTCCGGGCTGAGCCACAGCGGGAGGTTTTAGCCCATCTGAAGGGTGTCTGGGCTAAAACCTCCCTCTCCAGCTCAGCCCAGAGATCTTCGGCTGGGCTAAAACCTTGAGGCAGCCAGCCCTGTGCGTGGGATGGATACGGAGCCAAGGATGTTGGGCCCCCAGGAGCAGCGCAACCCTTCTCCATCCACCCCTGCCCTTCCCCAGTCAAGCGTGGTGAACACAAGCCAGGTCCTTGGTGCTTTGACCCTGACCAGGGAGGAGAATTCAGAGTCCCCCCTCATCCTGCCAAGGTCAGTCCTCACTTCCCCCAAACCAGTGTGTCTACAGCTGGGATATCCCACCTGGCTGCCCAGGAGAGCAAAAGCCCGTCACCCCCAGCATCATCCCCCCCCCCCTCTCCCATCCAACCTCCTTTGCTTTCCCTGCAGGGAGATGAAGACAGTTACTATTAACGTCTGTAGGATTTTGGGGAGGGGTGCTCAGGGGCTCAGCATCCAGCTGGGAAAAGGCAAGGCAGGGAAGCAGCAGCTTGCAAAGTGTGGGCTTGTGCCTGCAGAAATATTATGACAGGGATCTCTTCACAGAGCGGCTTTGTGCTGAGATTGTGCACAGCCTTGGGAAGTAACAGCCCGCACACACACACACACACACAGACATACACATACACACACACCCCTGCAGAGCACACACAGCCCAGCCTGCTAAAAAGGTGCAGGAGCAACTGGAGAGTAGCCACTGCTTTTCTTACCTTTCCTGGAAGAAGAGAGAGGAGGAGGAAGAGGAGGAGGAGGAAGGGGGTGGGGGGGTTGGAGCAACTTCACCCACTGCTGCCGGCCCCTGCAAGTGCCCTCAGCTGGGCTGGGGGGGCAGGAAGGGCAGAAGAAATCCCGAAGGCGGCAGGCACGGCTTCAGACTGCTTTTGTCTCTGAAAGACACGGAGAGAGACAGAGATAAGGAGAGAGGGGAAAAAAAAAAAAAAAAAAAAAGGGAGAGAGAGAGAGGGAGAAAGAGCAAGCGCCAGGGCTTGGGGTGGGGGGGAGCGCCGCACAACAGCCACCTCAGCAACCTGTGGCATTAGTCCCCCCCCTCCGGACCCTCCCCGGGGCCCTCTCCATGGGAGAGGGATGCTGAGGTTGCCAGTGCTGCGGGGTGGTCCATGGGGGTCTGGGATGGGGAAGGGGCTTACCTAACCGCCTGCAGCAACACGTGCCCCTGTGGCGAAGCTCTGCCCAGGAGCCGGGGAGGGTTTTTTCGCTTTCCGGAGCGAACACCCGGCTTCCCACTGGCAGCCGGCTGATGAGCGCACACTTTCCGGAGCTGTTTGGGTGACCATCATTAAGTGGAGCCATTTGTTTTGTCAGGGAGGTAACCATGACAATCACCCTGTACACACACCGCTGGCTTCTCCGCGCCTCCTCCCCTCCTGCTCCCCCGGGGGCTGCAGGGGAAGGGGCAAAGCCCACCCGGGCAGAGAAGATGCCCTTGAGATGGTCAAGTTGGCAGAGGAAGGGGAATGCAAACTCGTCTTACTGATCACCACCACTTGCCTCCCCAGGGTGAGATTTTCCGCAGCAGCTGCTGGGAGGGGAATAATCCCCTTTTCTCCCATTGTCTTTCACTTCTGTCCTCTGCTTGATCTTTAAAAAAACAGGAAAGCTTCCTAAAGCCCCGCCAAAATCAGGTCTTCTGCAGCCCTAGGCCAGATTTTTCCCTCTTCCCACCTTGCTGTTGATACTGTCCCAGTCTCTGCTCATCCACTCTTTCCTCCCAAAGCCCCCCACTGAGTAGCATTGGGCCATACAGGGGGTCTAAAGGGGACCCTCTGCATGGGCAAAGGGGAGCAATGCCATAACAGCAGGATGCACTTGTGTGGGATACAGTCCCTGCCCCGAGCAGCTCACACTTAGGTGCAGGAAAAATGACCTGGAGATTAAAAGGGAAACTGAGGCAGCAGGAAGGGCACTGGCACGGCCACTGTCCCAAAGCAGAGCTGGACACCGAGCCTGGGTCGGAGCACACAGATGGGAAATGCTCCTCCTTGCCGCCCTTGGTCATAAGGGCACTACTGCTGACAGACAGCTCGCTAGCATTGAAAATATCACCGTCTCCCTCATGACGGAAAGCTCTCCAGTGCAGCAGTGATCTGCAGGAGGACAGAGGCTTTTTCCCCTCGCATTGTCCTACGCAGAGATGCCAATCCACCCGCAAATCTGTCTAGTTTGAGTGTCCCACTGCAGACCCAGCCCTGGCAGTAAATCCACCGCCACTGGCAGACCAAGCCCCTAAACTCACCCACTGGGCTCTGTGCTAAAACGTCTCTTCCCTATAGCCCCCCGGCTCCCTTTCCATCTGCATTCACAAGAACCCGGAGCATTTTGTTTCTCCCCCTCATTTCTAAGCATACGTAGGAGGACCAGGGTGACCAGACGTATGGCATCCCTAATGAACCATCTCATCTTCACTGAGAAGGACGTGCTTTAGGGGAAATAGCGAGAAACTCTGCAAGCAGATGCCTGGTTGAGAGTCTTTTCCCTAAGCCCAACTCCCAGAGGCTGACTTAAGGCCTGAAGCTTGAGAATTTACGGCTCTTGCTAGACAAATAAGTCAGCCACAGAGAAGCCCACGTCCCATGTTTCCAGCGCCTGTTAAAATGTTTGCTTACTATGGCTTTTGGCTCCTACAAAGAAAATAACATATGTCGGGAAAAATCCTGGGATTCATACCAACCAATCTGGTAGCTGCGCCATATTTATTTATAAAACAGAGCAGGATCCAACATGGAGGCTGAGGCAGATGCGAGACCTTGAGAGAACAGAAACAGAGTTGTTTTAGGGGGCACTAATGTTTAGCACTGATGGTGAGGCCGCATGGCCAATGGCATCAACACAATGTTCAAAGGTGCTGCCACGTCCCAAAGCAGCTCCCAGGGGCTTTCGACCAGCATTTATTCCTCCTCATCCTCTCCACACTGGCCATGCCTAGGAACACCCACCGTCAATAAGGGCCACCTCTTCCCCAGGGAATGGCAGCTAAGAAATCAGATGGGCAGGGGCATAAATGAGACAAAATTTGGGGAAGGACAAGCTAAAAACAGAATTTGAGCTCATCAGAAGTCCCATCTTGCAGCTTGTGGCTTACCCACTCAGGGTCAGATAATAGCCAGCAGAAGGCAGCATGTCGAAACATCAAGGCACCACAGAGGAGTATTTCCAGTCCCGTTTCACACCTGGGACCAGCCCAGGTGAGTTGTGGGACCAGCTCAAGGGCATCCAGTGGCCAAGCACAGGACAGGCTTTCCCGGCTTCTGGCCCACTCATTATTCACCTCACTCACGCTTCAACATTATACGAGTACGCAAGCGCAGCACTCTCATGTTTGTGCACTCCAAACACAGCCTGTGTCAATGGGCATGATTTAAAAAAAAAAAAAAAACAAAAAAAAAAACCAACCTAAACCAAATCTCCTGCTAGATGGAGAGCAATGAGCACTTCTCATTATATCCATGCACTGCTCTGTATATGAATGCAGTTTTCCTCACTCTGGAATGCTCTGGAAAAAAAAAAAATACAGCACCTTGTTGGTAGATGGTGCTGATAAAAAGGGATAACACAGGGCTAAGCGGGGACTGCCGCCTCCTCTGAGCGGGTAGGAGCACGGTCAAGGAGCCTCCGCCCTGTTTGGTGGGTAACAACCACAGTTAATTCCAATGGAATTCCACATCTGCCCTCCCGAGACTTCTAGTTCTAACACAGCCAAAGTCCACCCATGAGGGGAATGAAGCATTTCTTTAATGTTAAATTAATCAAAATATTTATTTCACATAGCAGAGTCCCTAGCAGAATCAAGGACCCTGTACGGGTGACTGAGCACACACGCCGGGAACCCAGTCCTGCCCCAGGGGCTCAGAGAAAAGTCCTTCTTCACGTACAGAAGGTGCAACGCAGGAACACCCACAATTGCCAGCAGGATCGCGCCTCACTGACAGCCTCCAGAGCCTTGAAAATCCCAATAAATTATTGCAGCTAAGGTAGAGGATTAAAAAGGAGGGCTTGGAAAGATCTGTCTGCCGCTAATGCTGCCTAACCACAGGCAGTTCTCCTCTTTTCCTGTGCAATTTTCCCACCTCTAAAATGGGGATAATTCATAATTTGCAGTCCATCTCTTTACTGGAGGTGCGTCTCTGCAAGAAAACATTGCACTAAGATGCATGAGTATTTCTCTCTGTAGCTAAAAGCGCCCATCGGCCCTTGGGACTTCCCCTGTTGCTTTTTATTTTTACCCTAATTAATTAATTAATGTGTCAGACTTGCTTTTAGCTGCCTGCTCTGTTCCCATTGAAAATCTCCTCGCGTTCAGCTCCTGTGTTTGGCATCCTCCTGGGCGCTGTGATGAGTTGCCATGGAAAAAAAGCCATGATGTCACCTCTACAAATAAAAACTCCCAGACCCCAAAGTTCACATGTGTGGCTGGGGGGGGGGGGGGGGGGGGGAACCCGATGTACAGAGGGACATGGCGCTCTCGCCTCCAAAGAGGAACCGAGTTAGATGGACAGGGGAAAAGCATCAGACAACAATACTCAGTAATGATGGGGTTTAGTTGGAAGGGAAAAAAAAATTAAAAATCAGAGGGGCATTTGAAGAGCAATAGTGAAGGGCCTGGTGCTGCCTGGGCTAAGGCACCAATATCAGCAAAACTGCATGATGTGTGGACAAGATTTCTCATGCACAGAAAGAAATAACAGCTCAGATGGAAAGTTTCAGGCTGTGGGAAGCACGTGGCTCTGTGTCTTCATTAAAAGGGAGAGAGAATATCAAGACAAGGAAGCAACCATCGTCTTGGGAACTTCTGGCTGATGCCTAAGGGCTTGGCCATTTTACTCGTCCTGCCGCATATAATAAATATACAAATTAAGACCCTCCTTGAGAGCCGCTCCTTCTATGCAGGGTTGAAGGAAGCACAAACACTGCACAGGGAACGGCAGCCCAGCAAGGAAATCCTGCAGACTCTTCCCACACTTCTTTCCTTTCTACTTTCCCTTTTTCTTGCCTTGATTCCAGGAGCTTTAAAGAACAGGTTTGATATCGGGTCTAAGCCAGTTCCTGCCCTACAGCGAGAGACGGGACACAAACGACTTTTCCGTGTTCCTGCCACTTCTACGCCTCCGTGACTCATTCTACAACCTTGTTTTTCACCTACATCTCTATTTCAGAGACAGAAAGAGCTGTGGTTCCCTCGCAAATGTCACAGCCTCCGTGTGATTTCCCCTCAGCCTCAGCTCCCAAAGGGACTCCATTAGATAGGAAACCCACTCCCACACCACAGAGGGGGACACACCTCAACAGCATGCAGTGAGGCAGGGCCTGGCCCCAGCCCCACACCACGCAGGGGGCCTGGCCCCAGCCCCGACCCCCAGCCCTGCACCGTACAGGGGGACCGGACCCACACCAGGCAGCGAAGCAGGCCCTGACCCCCAGAGCTACCTCATACAGGAGGCCTGGACCCCCACCCCACACCATACAGGGGGCCAGGCCCCACAGCCTGCAGAACAGCAGGCCCTGGCCACTAGCCCTACAGCATACAAGGGCCTGAACCCCCAGCCTCACACCACAGAGGGGGACAAGTCCCACACCACAGAGCGTGGCAAGTCCTGACCCCCAACCCCACACCATACAGGGTCCAGGCCCCACACCATGCAGCGCAGCAGGCCCTGACCCCAGCCCCACACCATAGAGGGTGCCTGGACCATACAGGCCATACTGGCCCCCTGTATAGTGTATGGCTTGAGCCAGGACCCGCACCAGGCAGCACAGGAGGCCCTCATCCCCAGCCCCATCTTCCACAGGGCCCCTAGACCCCAGCCCCCACAACATACAGGGGGCCTGGTCCCACACCAGGCAGCGAGGCCGGCCCTGATCCCCAGCCCTACACCATACAAGGAACCTGGACCATACAGGGGACCATATGGGGCTGGGGCCGGGACCCACACCAGGCAGCAAAGCAGGCACTGACCCCCAGCCCCACAATGTACAGGGGGCCAAGCCCCACAGCACGGCAAGGCCTAGACCCCAGCCCCACAGCATACAATGGGCCTGGGCCCAAACCAGGCAGCACACCAGGTCCTGACCCCAGTCACAGAATCACAGAATTTTCAGAGTTGGAAGGGACCTCTAGAGATCATCTAGTCCAACTCCCCTGCCAAAGCAGGATTGCCCAGAGCATATTACTCAGGACTGCATCCAGGCGGGTCTTGAAAATCTCCAGAGAAGGGGACTCCACAACCTCCCTGGGCAGCCTGTTCCAGTGCTCTGTCATCCTCACCGTAAAGAAGTTTTTCCGTGTATTTGAACGGAACTTCCTGTGTTCTAACCATATGTATTTGAACAGAACTTCCTGTGTTCTAACCAGTCCTACACCATACAGGGTCCAGGCCCCACACCAGGCAGTGAAGTAGACCTTACCCTGAGCCCCACACCACACAGGGCACCAGGCTCCGGCACCACACCATACAGGGGGCCAGGCCCCACACCAGTGAGGCAGGCCCTGACTTCCAGCCCCACGCCATACAGGGGGCCTGGACCATACAGGCCATAACAGGCCCCCTGTATGGTGTGGGGCTGGGGCCAGGTCCCACACCAAGCAGCAAAGCAGGCCCTGACCCCCAGCCCCACCTCACATAGGGGGCCTGAACCCCAGCCCCACACCATACAGGGGTCCAAGCCCCCCAGCATGCAGCATGGCAAGGCCCAGACCCCAGCCCCACAACATACAGGGGGCCTTGCCCCATACCAGGCAGTGAGGCCAGCGCTACACCATACAAGGAACCTGGACCATACAGGGCCCCTGTATGGTGTGGGGCTGGGGCCGGAACCCACACCAGGCAGCAAAGCAGGCCCTGACCCCCAGCCCCACAGCATACAGGGCCCAGGCCCCACACCAAGCAGTGAGGCAGGCCCTGGCCCAGAGCCCCACACCACACCACGGGCCTGGATCCGGCCCCACATCGAGGCGAGGGCCGACCCCCAGCGCCCCACAGCCCATCCCGCCGCGGCACAGTGACACACACCCCCTCCACTTCTGTCCCCTCTTTTATTATCACCCCGGCTCGGAGGGGAACCGGGGGGGAGGGACAGGCCGGAACGCGTCTCTCCCGGAACGCCAACGCCGCGGTTGCGGCCGGGCCGTGGCGGGGTGGAGGAGGCGGCGGGAGCGGGGGGGGGGCGGACAGGGCCGGCGGTGACTGCGGGCGGCGCAGGCGCCTTTCCCGCCGCCGGCGCCATTGCGGCTGCTCACGGCGAGCCCGGCGCCAGCGCCCACCGGCCCGGACATGGCCACCGACTCCTGGGCCCTGGCCGTGGACGAGCAGGAGGCGGCGGCCGAGTCGGTGAGCGGGGAGCCGGGGGTGGTGGGGGGATGTTGGCCGGGGGTCAGCATGTGTACCCGGGCAGCGGCCCGGCCCTGAGGCGCGGGGTCCCTGGGCTGAGCCGCCACCTCCTCACAAAAAACATCGAGCGCTGGGAAAAAAAAAAAAAAAAAACAAAAAAAAACCCCACACCTTTTTCTCCTCATTTTCTTTCTAAAGGGATAGAGAGGCCGCTGTCCTTCCCCGCCGCGGCGGGGCCCTGCCGGCAGCACCGCCTCGGGGTGTCCCTGGGCCTGGGGTCTTCCTTCAGGAGGGGGAAAAATACCCAACCCAAACATTTCTTTCTTTTCTAAAATTTCTTTTTCCGTTCTTTTTTTGAGTATCAACAGGGCAGGGAGGCCCCTGTCCTTCCCCTCACCCTACAGCCAGGCACAGCCCTGTCAGCAGCACCGCTTCAGAGGTGCCTGCAGTCTTCACTCAGGAGCCAAAAAATCCCTATTCTGCAAATATTTTTTTTTTTTTCTACAAGGTCTAAATACGTTTGAGGTGTTGGGTTTTATATCTTTCTGAGCCACTCAAACGCTGCCTTTTAGCATGGAGACCATTAACTCAGTCCCTGGATGCGTGGACCCTCAAGGTTTCTCTCCCTGTCACATTCTTGGTGGTAAAACAAACTTTCCTTGTCACATTTTTGGTGGTAAAACAGACCTTTGGCGAGAGGGACCCATCCTGGGGCAGCGTGTGTCAGCCAGGACTGCCCTCGGCGCAGAGTTTCCATCCTGGAATGTAAATTTTCACCCACTCGGCGTAGAGTTTCCATCCTGGAATGTAAATTTTCACCCATTTTGCCATCAGCAGAGCTATTAGGGAGCAGAGATGCAGGGACAGAAAACAAACCTTTTGTCCGTGTCATCATTACAGCTTAGAAAAAGCACTATTTGTCTTAAAACTCTTGAAATCACGTTCCTCTCGCTAACTTCATCTCATTTGCCTCCAAGCCTGGGTTTTCACTGTGCAATAATTTTAGCAGGTGGTAAATCTGGAAGCGTTGATGAAAGCTCAGGCATTCCTGGCCAGTGGTAAAACGCAGGTACGGTAGCCTTTGAGTGACTCTGATTTTGTGTTTTTCCTCACTTTTAGTTGAGCAGTTTACACCTGAAGGAGGATAAAACCAAACCAGATGCCAATGGTGAGTTACAGCCGCTTGAATGGTCTTCGAAAGGGCGTGATGTTTTTCTGTTGGGTTTGGAGCACTGCTGCCCAAGTAAATTCCCAATTAGTCAAGAAATTCCAGATAAAGGAAACATAAAGCTAAGATTAAACAGCAGTGTAGACTAAATATCTGGCTCATGCGCTTGTTCTGCTAGGCTAACTTTTTAAAGTCACGTTTTGCAGTATTCAAGGAGCTGTGCGGGCAAAATCTGTTGGTATGGTTGAGAACACTTCAATTTGGCCGTGCAGAGCAAGCTGTGACTTGGGTTTCTTCTGTGCACCGATAGAGCAGGGCTGTCATCAGGAAAACGGGATGTTTTGTAGCTTTTCTCACAACATTAAAAACCTAAAACTCTGCGGGTGTGGGCTGCCTGGCCTCACATCTGCCCCAAAACCGTCTGTTTTAATTTAGGTGCTGTTGTCAAGGCAGATGACAATGTAGAGAAGACAGAGGATGAGGAGAAAGGTAAGTGCCTTCTTGAAAAATGCTTTGGCGAGGAATGTTGAAAAGAAATTAATTTCATATATACTTAAAGTAAGTCTGCCTTATGTCCCAGGATGGATGATCTTGTATCCTGCCCCAAGGACTTAATTGTAAGACATGTCCTTCCTCCATAATACTTTTAAAGCCATTGGGTCCTGTAATAACTTGGAGGACTCCTGGATTAGAGTGGAGAGAAATAAGGGGATAGCAGTATCCTCAAAGGCAGGACTGGATACAGGAGCAGTTGGATAACCTGGAGCTGGAATTGCTGTAGCAACCAACATGTTGCGTTTATGAAATGGCTGTTAAGAGGTGGGTAATGGCTCTAAATCCTTCAGAAGGTGGCTTAAGAGAAACTTGCTTTAGAAAACAGATTTATTAGCAAAACACCAAAGTGCAGCAGTTTAACCTTCCGTTTTGATCACATCCTCAGCCCTTGCTGCTTTTCTGCCCTGGAATCTTTCAAAGCACCATTTGTCCTCAAATTTTCCTTAAAAAGAAAAAGAAAACACCTAAAAGGTGTCTGCCCACATGTCAAATAATGGTGAGGGTTTTAACCCTGTCCCACCTTCCAGCTAGATGCTAAGCTATAATATCTTAAATAAGCAGAGTTCTGTATCTGTTAAGATCCCCCTTAAAACAGTGCTCGCGTTCTTTTATTGTCCCGGATATTAAACGCCAATCTCTGGGATACCCTGATAGAGGCCTCATTCAGGAAGCTTGGGCTCTTTTATGATGTTGCTCTGTAATAAAGAATTTCAGTATTTGGATACATCTTGTCCTTCTTAACTGCCTCAGTAATGCAACATTTCATTGGGAGCAACACCTGAAGCAGGCTGTGATTTATTTATTATTTTTCTACCTCCTTTTTCAACAGAGGACAGAGCTGCCCAGTCCTTGTTGAACAAGCTAATTCGCAGTAACTTGGTTGATACAACAAATCAAGTGGAGGTGCTGCAGAGGGATCCCACATCACCTCTCTACTCTGTGAAGTCTTTTGAGGAGCTGCGACTGTAAGTCCTGTTAGATTTCCTGGCTGTGTAGGAGATAATGCTTAAAAGTGCATGGGTTTCTGTTTCAAGTTACTGCAAAATTGGCATTCATAAATTAGCATATAATTTATTGTATTATGTGAATGCAAGGAGAATTATTTTATCTTGGTGCCTTGTGAAGGTTTCCACCTGAAACAAGCTCATTTTAAGTCCTGGTTGGTGTAAAGCTAGCATTTCTTTCTATCATCAGCTCTAGCAATGCTATTCTGAATTTTAATGTATGGGGTTTGGTCTTCAAATGCATAGTGGAGCTCGTGTGTGATAAGCTGGATGAGATGAACAGAGGAGGGAGGGCTGTCCTTCCACAGCCACGGTTATGTGAATTGAGACCTTTTCTGCATCGGAGGCATGGTTATTTTGCCACCAGTTCTCTAGCAAATGCAGGGAGGCTCAGAGCAGGTGTTCCAGCACCATGGCAGTGTTTTGGAAAACAGGAGAATTGTTTTATTGGCAGGAGTAATGAACACAACCATCTTCTGTTCCTGTTCTCTGGCAGTTATTTGCGAAGGTCCAGGAGCAGCAATGAATAGTACAAAGGGAAAAGCTTATCTTTTCTCTGCCGTGATACTGGATTTATGTACTGGAGGGACTACTAGCATTAGTATTTTCTGACATTTCCTATTGAATACCTTTACCAGTGGAGCTTTCAAGCAATGGTAGCTGTATTTAAGGCATGATAGATTTATATATTTTTTTAATGTGCTAAAGAGGCTGTCCTGTTGGGATTGTTGTTGGTTATATTGATGGTCTTGGGTTTGTTGCTCTTTTGCAAGCTCCACGGGGAAATCGGAGCCAATGAGACTTCTCACCGTGAAATGTCAGGATGTCGTTTCGCTTTGTTAATGTTAGTGGTTGAACGTCTACAAAAAAAGCTGAGGTCTGTAGTGCCTGTTCGACTAATTCCCATCTTTCAAAAGCCAAACCATCCAAGTGAATTAATGATGGGGGCAGCCAGACTAATTGAGTCTTCATTTTGTTATGACTTGGTGTATCCTTGGCAACTGTTGCAGAGTTGGGCTTTGTACGTCCTTGCTTCTGAGCAGCACAAGGTTATGTTTTCAAAGAGCTTTTGTTCCAGCCGTCGTCTGAAAGTAATACACGATTTTTTTAAAAGCATGTTGTGCTGAATAGGAAGTTCTTAACAGCGGGAAATGGTGGGCAGGAAACCTGTAACCTGCTTTGAAAGGAAAGCCCTTACTTCTGAGCGTCGCTAACAGCACTCCAGTAAGCACTTGGAGGTCATTGGCTAAGAGTTCACTAGCACCATAACCTGAATTTTCGATTGTTCTTGGATCTCCTTGTCTACTTAAGTGTCTGCTGAGGCTAGAAAGCTCCCTTGTGAGGAAAAAGCAATTGATGAGCATTTGAGGACATGCTTTGGTTTGAGTGCTGGGTTATAACCATGGATCACTAGGTGTAGTCACAGTGACTAAGTTTCAGTCATTTACCAGTTTTGTGCACTAAGCCAGGATTGCTCTGGTGCTAAGATGTCAGTGTGTATTATGGATTCCATCAAGACTTACTGAAGTCCTTGCAATGATTTCATGATGTTACACTTCATTCTATTCCTCACATACTGAGGTCGCTTTGTCCTGCCTTTGAGTCTTCAAGGAGTGATAATTTTGGCACCGAGATTAAGCATGGCTGAGGAAGAGAGGTTGGCCCAAAGGACAGGATTAACGTGCTCTGCTCTGGGATTCCCAGGATTGCCTGAAAAGCTGCTTTAGAAGAAGCCCAGCGCTAGCCTTAGAGCTGTGACACAAGGTTTTCTGTGTAGCGTGAAAGGCAGGCATGCAGGCTTACTTCCTAAACTGAGGGGTTTTTGCAAAGATTCCTTTGCAGACTTTCTGCTGTCACTTGTTATAGCTTCCAGGCACTGATGGTAGTCGCTTCACGGGTGCAGGTACACAGCAAGGGGCAGCTTTAGGTCTGGTTGCAAGGTTTTTTCTCACCTTTTTGTACACAAATGAAAAACAAATGAACTTTAATAGGTCAAGGTATAAGAACTCCTCTGTTTTCAGGAAACCACAGCTCCTGGAAGGAGTCTATGCCATGGGCTTCAACAGACCATCTAAGATACAAGAGAATGCCCTGCCCATGATGCTTGCTGAACCGTATGTACACATGCTTTCCAATCCCTTCCACTATAGGAAGGATTTGAAAGATTTAGCATACTATTACTGAACTTTGGATAGGAGGATGGGGGGGAGCTGTCCGGGCTGTGGTGGAAGGATTCCCATGCTACGGTGTTTCTGTGGTCATGAACTATGTGGCAGCAGGCCTGAATTTGTCCTTTTCCTAGGGCTAGTACTGAACATGCAGTGCTGTAGTGTTCGGCCAAGGTCAATCTGATTTTCCTAGTTAGTGTAGGGGAGAAATAATAAGGAACATAGCTCCAGAAATCATGGGTGGGTGGGAGTAGTTGAGATACCAAGTTGAGATACCATGTTGCCTGTGTGGCTGGTTTTCTCCTCTGCGCTCCTGAGCTGAAATGTATGAAGTATTAAGACACTAGGGGGAGATGTGCAAAATGGAAAAGTACTGACAGATAATCGCAGTTTTCCTTCCAAATCTCCATAACCAAGAAGTGCTGAAAGAGAGAGTTGGTAGGGGACAGACACTAACTTCTGCCCTGTGGAGCATAGCTAGTCAAGCTAGGCAGTAATCCAGAGCTGCAATAAATCTAAAAGGTATTAAAATGCCACTCGAGTTTTCTTTCTCGTTCAACCCCACAAGTATGTTGTCAAGGTGGTTCATCTGGTTGAGCTCATGTCTGCTTTATGTTCTGCAGCCCACAGAACTTGATCGCACAATCTCAGTCCGGTACTGGCAAGACGGCTGCCTTTGTCCTGGCCATGCTCAGTCGTGTTGAACCCGGGAACAAGTATCCACAGGTAAAGTTTCTGGGATGTGACTGTTTCAGAGGGGGTTTGTGGTGGTGCAGTGCCACCTAGTGAAGAGGCTGGGCTTCTGTTGAGACCTTTGATAGTAAACTCATAGTTTGGTAAACCCATCTCTGATGCTGTTTCTATAAACTGCTTAGCTGGGGCTGGTGATTTGGGGATCTAGCAAAATGCCTTTAATGCAAAAGATGTGGATTTTGCTCACAACTTGTTCCTTTCAGTCCCTCCCTTGCGTCACTCGGGATGCCGTTGCTCTGTAAGGAGTTAAATCGGGGGGATATCATTCTGGGAGAAATTAAATCAGAGAAATACTGCAGGCTGAAGGGGGTTAAGTAAGTGGAATTTAGGATAGAAGAGACGATATCTGTGACAACACAGCAGAGAATGCCTGGAAAGGGGCTTTTTTAACCCAATTTCCTTTATGAGATAGTTGAGCAGTGTTATCAAGGCAAGAGTTCTTTCCTTAAAAGATGCTGTTCTTATCTCTTAATCTAACTGTGTTAGGTTCCTTGTCACTACTGTCCATATGTGTCCCCTATCGCAGAGTACCTGCACTCCCAAGCCTGAGGAGCAGAATCAAATGCAGAATGCCTGTAGCTCGGTGACTGTGTCATATCAACTCATTCCCCTAGTTTCAGAGGGTAGAACCGATGGGCTTTCAGAAACTGTTCAGCCGCTCGCACGTTCGTCTTCAGGAAAACTTCAATAATAAGGATTTTAAAAAGCAAGTGTGATAGTGTTGCCCAGGATGTTGGTCATCTCAAACACATTATCCTTCTGTCCCTCCAGTGTTTGTGCCTTTCCCCAACATATGAGCTGGCACTTCAAACAGGAAAAGTGATTGAGCAGATGGGAAAGTTTTATCCAGAGCTGAAACTTGCCTATGCTGTCCGAGGCAATAAATGTGAGTAAGGTGAAACACTACCAACAGACCGTAAATGAGAAAATGATTGTCGGGTGCAATAGAATAAATGAACAATAGAGCAATCGGATGGTGAAACAGGCTAGTTCAGAGAGGGGCAGAGCATTTCACTGTCTGCACAGCTGTCTTATGAAAGTTTTCCTTTCTGTCTCGGCAGTGGAGAGAGGTCAGAAGATCTCCGAGCAGATTGTAATCGGCACACCTGGTACTGTGCTGGACTGGTGTTCCAAACTGAAATTCATAGATCCCAAGAAAATCAAAGTGTTTGTCTTGGATGAGGCTGATGTGATGATAGCTACCCAGGGCCATCAGGACCAGAGCATCCGCATTCAGAGGTAAGGACTCGGTGTGCGTTGCCCGAGGTGATTTTTGTTTCTTTCGATTATAGCTATTTTGTAACGTAGGGACAGCAGGCCTAGATTCTTGACAGTGTCTTCACCGATAAAGCAACAAGATTAAAATGATATATTTAGCTCTAATCCAGATGGCTCATAGAGGCAGAATGTCAGGGGATGACAAGCAGTTTCATTTTCTTACAGAATAAAAAGCCTGTCCCTAGAGCAGGGTTTGTTCAGTTTTAAGAATGCAAGTCTGGATGCCACTGGTCCATGAGGGAACGATCAGGTGTTGGTAAGATTAGCATTAGTCTTTCCAGCCACTGAAATAACTGGTTCTGAGGTTATTGTTCTGCTTTGCCCGTAGCATTAATCCCATCAGGATATCAGGGAGGCAACAGTGTTGTGTGGGAACACTGCCCATTTTGCTTTCTCTTGCAGAATGCTACCCAGAGACTGCCAGATGCTCCTGTTTTCAGCCACTTTTGAGGATTCTGTGTGGAAGTTTGCTCAAAAAGTTGTTCCTGACCCAAACATTATCAAACTGAAGCGAGAGGAGGAGACACTGGACACTATTAAGCAGTATTACGTTCTGTGCAATAACAGAGATGAGAAGTTCCAGGCTCTCTGTAATATCTACGGCGCTATCACCATTGCCCAGGCCATGATCTTCTGCCACGTGAGTCCTTTTGGGAAATGTTAGTCCCAACCACCCCATTAGTGTCTGCTCTTGCTAAAAAACTGACCAGGCAGGCTTTTCGGAAAGAAACCAAGAGCATGAATTGCCCTTTTCTGTGGCTTTTCTGGCTCCCTCTTTGAGTGAAATCTCGAGAGCCACGATAGCACTAGCTGGTTTGTTTCTCTGGGTTTGTCCATCCAGGTAATTTTTATTCTTGAAGTCCCCTGAAGCAAAGATCACAGTAATGCACAGTTTTCCAAGACAAAGTATTACTCAGAACTACTGAAAAAAAAAACCAAAACCCTGAGGTTGGAAAATGGATAAAAATAGAGCAGAATGAGGGATGGGGAAGTGGTGTAGTTCTGCAGCCAACACATAGCTTTTCCTGGGACTCTACTTCCCTCAGGTAACTGGTGATATACCTCTGGGGTCTCCCTGTGAATCATACTGAGACTTCTTTTTTTGTGGGAGCCACCGTAACTCACGGGGGGGGGGGGGGAAACCAGCGCTGACAGCACCAGAACAGCCACAAAAACATAGTTCAGATAAAACCTGTATTTGGAGTCTGCTGCACAGTCTGCTTTTGTGCTGTTTTGAGATGTAATAATATCAGACATAATTTGAGCTTGAAAAACCAACATAATTTGAAACTGTTTAATTTAAGGCTGCGTAGAGCCTCTATTGGATTTCACAGCTACATTCAGCTCAAACCCTGACATTTTCCAAGCTGACAGTTTTGTTTACTTGACAGTGCTTGTGAGCTCTTAGCATACATATGTAATCCTTCATAGAGTGAAAGCCGAGGAGCAGAGCACAAACAAAATGCGTACTTTTCTTAAAGAAGGGTTCCTGTGGTGGCAGATGCACACTTTCCTATTTCTGATAGGAGAGCTGGGAGCACAGTTTGTAATGGAGCGGGGGTGGGTGCAGCGCTTGGGAGCTGTTTTCTTTTGAGATATAAAAAACTGAGCAGCTGTGGAGCTTCCAGTCGATCCCAGAGAGGTTTGTTCCCGCTTTACAGCATTAAAACTTCCTCCCAAAGACGGGCTTCGCTTTGTGTTTCAGACTCGGAAGACGGCCAGCTGGCTGGCGGCAGAGCTCTCGAAGGAGGGCCATCAGGTGGCATTGCTCAGTGGCGAAATGATGGTGGAACAGAGAGCCGCGGTGATAGAACGTTTCCGAGAGGGCAAAGAAAAGGTGCTGGTGACCACAAACGTCTGTGCCAGAGGTAAGGCATGGCAGAGCTGGGCCAGGGAGGGGCAGAAGCAGTGGTTCCTAAGATAAGATACGGCTGGCCTGCTTACAGAAAGAGTTCATATCATTAAGTGTTCTAATCTGGAGAAACGAGGGTCCTTAAAGTAATTCCTGGGCTTTTGGTCTGCTGGCCATGTCTGTGCATATAAAGATGCCTGTGGGCAAACGCAGGATTCCTTACAGCCTTCCTGCAGCTTGGGATGAAAAAGTCCACCCTGGGATGATTTTATGCTTCTGGCACCAAGCCTGACTTGTACTGCTGACCCTCAGTGTTTAAAATAAACATGTTCCAAAATACAGAAATCTGAAAAGTTCTGAACTCCATTAGGAATTTGTGTTGCAATTTGACATCCTAGAACGGTTAAGACAACATTGTACTTGGAAAAAAACAAGAGGCCTTTACAGCTTTGAAGAGGAGGAGAGAGTTTCCAAAATACGTTAAGTGCTGGTTAAAGTTATTCCATTAGCCATTTCAGTGGGATTCTCGGTATAACAGCTAGATAGTTTTTATTTCAAGTTACCCCATAAGGATATTGTGGAAAAGATCCATTCCAGACTTTGAGACTGGCTTTTAACTCCTCACTCAGTGTGGAGGCAGCCACACGGCAGCTCTCTGACAGCTGTGGGAAGTTCTGCCACTGGGTAACCTGGATATGGTGACTAAACTCCACGCGGGCCAGGCCAGAGGAGGCCATTCCTGCGATAAGATGGTTTAACTGCAGTGGTGTAATCTGATGCTTTCTTTTTATCAGGGATCGATGTAGAGCAGGTCTCTGTTGTCATCAATTTTGACCTTCCCGTGGATAAAGATGGAAATCCAGATAATGAGACGTATCTGCACCGGATCGGCCGTACAGGTCGTTTTGGCAAGCGAGGACTGGCTATTAACATGGTGGACAGCAAGCACAGCATGAATATTCTCAACAGAATCCAGGAACATTTCAGTACGTACCCTCAGACTCTTCTTTCTCTAAGATTAGATGTTTTTTCTGCAGAATTTTGACTAGCTGTATACTGAGCAGATATTTATTGAGCCTTAAACTGACTGCAGAAGAGCACATCAGCTGCATTTAGTGTAATATCACTTAGGATTGTGAACTGCTGCATAGGATAGGAGCAGAAATAATTCAAGTTGTTTGCTGGCTACCTGGATAGTCCTTAAAACAGATATTCCAGAGTTGGGTAACATGCAAATACCCTGCTGGGCCTTTGATGAAAGAATAAAGGTTTATGTTGTAGTTTTAAAACCTGACCGAACATTTCATGGATAAACCTGAACTCCTCAAGACCAGCTAAAGAAAGCAGCTTTCCCTTCTCTGCTCTGTGTTACGAAATCTGACTCATTTCTCATCTTTTCCAGACAAAAAGATAAACAAATTGGATACTGATGACTTGGATGAAATTGAGAAGATAACTAACTGAAGCACAGCTGCTGGAACTGGTGTGTACCCTGCTGTGGAAGCTCTCCCACTACAATTGGATCAGCGTTCAGATTGGCACGCCTCTCAGCTAGTCCCGAAAAGGACTCTTTAAGATATAAGTACACAAAAATTACCTCATTTTAAAAATTGCAGTTGGACTTCAAATTGTGCAACTATGGGGAGGAAGAGAAAATGTTTACAGAAGCTTTTAACATTTCTTAGTTTAGCCTTAAAATGGGAAGATCTTTTGAATTCTAAGAAATAATGGTTGCCAAAAAAATGGGCAATATGTAATTATCTAAAACGAATTTAAAAAAAAAAGCTTTATTGCCTTTAATTGGAATAAAGTTCAGCGTTAACCTGATGAGTTAAAATTCAACAGCTGAATATATAATGGACATAAGGAAAAAAAAAAAACCAAACACAAAAAAAACAACCAAGGCAGCTGGTTTCTGGCTAAAAACTCAACTTGTACAAAATAAGATGTCATTCTCTTTGGCGCTCCCCTGAGCTCTTTAAGACTCATTTCTGGCTTCCTGATGGATTTGCCCTGCTTTTCCTTACATAAATTGTCCTGAGGATGTCTCCAGTAGCTCATACTCGCAAACACAGGTGCCGTGTTGCTTTTGCTGGGCAGTATTTTCTTTTAATTTGTCCTTGATTTGTTAGAACGGCCACTATACGTAAAGCGGTGCGGTGGTGACAGTGCTTAAGTACGTACTCTAGAAGTTCATCTGAAGCGTTTAACCTGGCCGAGGTGGGGGGGGGGTGGGGTGGGGAGGGGAGGGAGGGGCGGTATGAAGGGAACTGTACTAATTAATTTTCCAAATAAATTCACCTCCATAAAATGCTAATGACTGTTGTAGCGGGGGTTGGTCACCTTTAGGCAGGTGGTGCCAGTTCTAAAATGCTGCTGTGAAGCTCTGCGTGAATAATGTACAGAACTGCTGGGCTTCACCAATCAATAACAGAAATGGGAATAAAAGAAAAGTTATGATAGCTTGTATTGACCCCCCCAAAAATACCTTTGGAACACCAAATTTACCTGTTACAGTATGTTTCAGTACCAGAGTTTTGAGTTAAATTGCTCAGCCAGATTGCAGATGGGAAGCGCTCCACTTCCATTGTGCTCGTAGTGCAAAAACAGGTCCCCCGTCCCTTGCCCCAGGGTTATACTTGCTGGAGAAAGAATAATTGGCAACTTCTGTGCTCGGGCTTGTAGTTCGGTTGGGACCATTCCCGTGCGCGCAACTGAAAGCCTGTGGGTTGTTCCCCCAGCCCTGTTTCCAGGAGAAGGAGGCTCCTGAACTAGAACTTAGGGTGCACAGCTCTCTTTTTGGGGAAAATGGGACATGCGTGAGCAGCCATGGGCCTGCTACTCGGTGCAGGAATCACTTCAAAACAAATGTATAAATTGTAAATTTAACTAGGAATTTTCTTTGCAATTTTGGCCATCATATTCTGTTCAAAGACAGGAACATGGATCCTTTTACCAAGTAAAAAAAGGCTCATTTAAAATGTACCTAAAATTTTAGGAAATTGTGCACCCTTTTATCAATTTGTATAAAGGCTTTAGTGAAAAAAAAAAAACAACTGTTAAAATTAAACTTTTTGTATTCTGGGGTGTATCTATTTTTATTCTGTTGGAAACCTATTTAAAGTGGCAGGTGAGTGAGTGCTTGCGTGTCGAGTGGAAGACTTGTTTCAATCACCTACTTTAATAGTACAGCTGAATGACCTCGTGACAGCAGAGTCTTGGGTTGAATTGTCATGAAAGCTGCTGCTGGTCCTGTGTGCTGTTTCTAATGTACTTTTAATTGGAATAAAGAACACATACTGAATGATGCCTCTGCTAATTTCTGCTTGAATACTTTGTTGTTGTTGAAAAGCCTTAGGTAAGGATGTTCCTAGCCAGAAGTCTTCATGAGTTTTCTGTTTATGACCTTCTCAAAGCATCCTGTGACTGAACTTCACCCAATTTAATGCTGAAACTCTTAAAAGCTTCCCACAAGGAAGCTTGTTAAATGATACCACATAATAAATGAGGTCAGATAAATACTGTTCTTCCCCCCTAGTGCTTCTTGTGCCGGACTTGGCAGAGTTGCTGCTAAGACATCCCCTGCATCCCCAGAGGAATTTTGAAGGGAAGAGAAGGAGAACTGGGGGAGAAAAGAGATGTTTTCCTTGCACTGTGCTTGCCTAGATCAAGACTTGATGTGGATTTTAGAAAAGGAAATAATGAAAATGCACATCTCTGGAGATGCCGTAGCCTGAGTGAGTTTGTTAGAGGACCAAACTCATTCAGTTTTATCTCAGATGGAGATAATCAGGAGGAATATCCTCCAGCATGAGAAGCACTGTCTGCTGCAAGCCAAGTTGCTCTTCTGTACGCTCTCAAATCTGCACAGTGGTCACCGTGTCTCCAGTTGTTGGCAGCAGGCAGTCACTGATCCGAAGCATCTTGTATTTAACACAGGACAGATACAAACTCCAGGAAGCCACATGCAAGATGGTGTGGACGGCAGCTGACCGTCCAAAGTCTGATTTGAACAGTCCCCGAGGTATCTACCATTAAATTAATGACATTTCTTGTTTAAGAGATGTGATGGCTAAACCACCAGTTCATATAAATCATTTTAAGTTCAAGTTTCAGCCTAAAAGGTTTTATTGATTGTACCACCACACAGCATGAAAACACTCTGAAACTTAGAAGTAACGTAGTATACACGGAAGAAGGGAATTGACCACCTAACGCTGAACGAAACACAGAAAATGGTTCCTGCTCCAGAAACTAAGTGAAATACTTTGCTCCCCGCTGAGGCTTGATTAAAAGCACCCATATGTTTCACTATCCTGGTCTCCCTGCGGATGCTGGGATTGCTACTGTGCAATTACCATTGCCCGCAGTAGTCAGTAACGCTATTTCTCAGGTACCATTTTTATAAAGCTGCTGGCCCGTGGACACTTGCTGTAGGAGGAGATGCTATGTTCTTGGTCAACACCGGCATCAGCTTTCCTGTGCTGTTCCTACAACTGTTCTGAGTTGGTTTGGCAGTTACACTGAGCTTAAAAAACGTTTGTTTTACCTCGTAATATTAAAACTAGCTCAGCTGCGTGGCAAGTGGTCCATTTTTTCAGTAGATTGAATTATTGCCTTTGAACCATAAGAATTTGCATTAGAAACCTAGAAAATAGGGTTTTTTTTAGCACAAGCACATTGTATTTTTCTAAAACCTGCCAAGTTACCCCTACTAGCCTTTTTTAATGATGGTTTAGTAAAATATGGTTTACTGCGCAAGCCAATTCCTCGGTCAAATCCAATTAATATATTTCTATTTTAAAATGCTCAAAGCAGCACTTGCTTTCTTGGATTAACTCATTTCAGTGTAAAGGTGTTAAATGGAAGTATTTTGTAACATTCCAACTTAACTATCCATCTATTCTTACCTATGGATCACACGAGTTGAATAAGAGAAGGAAAACTAAGTAGAAAATCCTGCTGCTCACCAATACAGCCAAAATAACTATTTGTTCTTAAAAAGACAATGTAGTCACGCTCTTAAAAGCTGCACTGAGGTTATCCAGAAAGAGCTGAGCCCTCACAGTTATATTGCTATCGGTCTTGCATTTTAATACTTCATAATAATCCATTAACGTGTTATTACTGTTATTTCCGGATGTTTGGTGGGGGGTAATCTCTTTTCAGTCACTCTCGAGAAGACAATGTTTAGGATGGTGATAACCTACTGAAGATGGTCCTCCAGAGCAAACCAGTCCCATTTCTACCTTCCCAAATAGGTGCCCCTCCATTTGGATCCACTGTGGGAAGTGGTACCTTCCTGAAAAATGGAAAAGGACAATGGGAGAGGTCTCGGAAATTTCAATCTTCAAAGAAGAACATCAGCAATTTCAAAAAACCAAAAAGGCCAAAGTTTGGTGGGGCTCAGGAAGCAGTTTGTGATGGCACACGTGAAAAAAGATGCTATTTATGTAGCAGGTATATACACTTGAAATACTATTTCAACACTTACACACAAGTCTGCTTCAAGGGGAATTTTTGGAAGCTGGCAAGATAAAGAAGTAGGCCCAGGAAACATCAGACTCTCAGTTTTTCAGAAGTAGTCATGCAACCCACTCAGCACAACGACCCAGAGCAGCGTGGCAGCATCACTGGGTGCCTAAAGATCTGCATCATGCTGCTATTTCTGTCGGATGCACAGGACGGACTTGTGGAGAATCCCACATTCCTGGAGGGACCTCGTAAGGTCAGAGAAACTCCTTCGGGGTACCTCCATCGTTTCAACACTGCAGCATTTGTATTTGGCTGACATTTTGTGTTCTGCCACGGCAAGGACCGTCTGGAGACTGTCGGTGGGCTTGAAATGATGTTCAAATCTCTGACCAGAGGGAGATCGAACAGCGAGCAGCAAGTGCAATTCCTCTTTCGGCAGCTCTTCTGAACCTAAAGTTGACGTCAGAGTGCTCTCTTGTCTCATTTTCCTTCCCGGCTTCTCAGGGGGACACTGTGCACATGAGCTTTCTTCATCAGGAACATCGCTTTCTGACAATACGCTGGCAGATCCTTGTTCTCCAGAAAGAGTTTTGATTTTCAGAGCATCCTCTTGCCCCCCACTCACTTTAAGCTGGTTGGTCTGTTCAGCCACCGCTTCCACAGCGCCACTCCCTATGCTTTTCCGGCCAATGGAGGGGAGCACCCTGTACTTGTTCAGGGAAGAGGAGGACCTCAAAGGCACTTGCTGCAGGAACTCTGGGATTTCCTCAGGAGACACCTGGCCGGATGGGAATGCTGGTTTTGTGGACGATGCTCTCCGGCTGTTCACTAATTCATGGGGAGTGGCTGGTGGCAGGGAAGCTGGCACACGGCAAGGACAGGCTTCCACGCTCTGAGAGTAATTGAAGCTTGGCCTCGTGCGTCCCTTGGCAGATTTTGGCCTGGCGACATGCATGTCAACGGTGTTTGTCCACAAGAAACCAGTTGCTGTGCTTGAAGGGATGTAGTGGTGAGATGGTGCTAACTTCAGAAGAGCCGCTGTGGCCATTGCTTCTCAAGGCACCTGCGGACGGGGTAGCAGAGGGAAAAGTTACAGGAATTGACCAGAAAGCTTCTAGAGAGCTTAATCTCCCTACAGCTCCCACTTTTGTGCTGCACGTCAGCTAATAATAGCAATAAATCTGGTGTATCACCATGTAGGCAGGCAGCAAAAATCCTACGGTTCAGTAACGGCTGAGTCAGAGATGGTGGGATATGTGTATTTATAGGTGCTGGCTTTGTCAGGAATTGTTTGAAGTCGACCCAGAGCATTGGGAAGTTGTGCCCTTCCCAACTTAAAGAAAGTTTTTGATGGAAAGAACAGAAATATTTTTTTCTGAAGCTAGAAACTCAGGAAAAATGGGAGGTGAGTGAACTTCAAAGCACAGACCTGGCCTTTTCGCTGTTCCTGCAGTGACAGATTAAGTTCCTGTTGTGGAGTTTTGGGTAAGACTGACTGCACTTTGCTTTTTAAAAGTCTCTGAAGACCGTCAAAATTAAATATGTCCAAGAAACCCATTCTGACTTCTCCTGTGACCCAAAGCTGCTTAATGGAGATTGATGTTAATCTTCATTAAAGATGAAACCATGTTCTGCTGTGTGTTGCCCAACTGCAGCTGCGCTCAGACCACTCATGCTTTACCAGGACAAAGCAGTCCAAAAGCCCAGACAACAGGGCCACAACCTCACAACATTTTGGAGAATTGCGACAGGGTGACACACCTCCTCTTCCTTTTCTCTGATTTGCATAGCAGGATTTATCACAGCAGGGAAAAAAGGTCAACTTTGATTGCTTGGCATTCTCCAGTAATGATAAAGTCCGACTCACTTGCTGCTCATCACCCCAAACCAACAAAACAAACAGAAGGGAACAGTCGCTGTGGTTGTACTACAACTGTTTGCCAGTGATGCTCTAACTCTTGGTTTCTCCTCCAGCACCATGAAATGGAAACACTCAGCAAACGAACACAAGCAAAGCCAAGGCAGAGTCCCAGCACACAGGTGCGTCCTGACCAGTGCCAGTATGAAGCTGCTTGGAGACAGAGAGATCTGTACCTCCATAAGCCTCGAGCAGAGCTACAGACAGGGACATGCCATGCAAGTGAGTCATCGGAGTTTCCTAGGAGCCTCTGGGAGGGAGGGGTGTGTGTGCCTTTCATGTACTTGCCTCTAACAAATAAACTCTAAGGCAACAAGCTGTAGTTCGGCATCCTCTGAATAGGAACTCCCCAGTGCATTGGAGAACCTATCAGATATCACTACTTATACTGCTAGTTTGAAGAATAAAACCCCCAAAACAAACAACCTGCCAGAAGCCAAGGCAAGACCCTCCTAAGCAAGGGTCTGTACTGCTTCAGTATTGTGTATATTACAGGTTCACCGTGAGGAGCTTTTAAATATGGCGCTTTTTATATTTGGGTGCCGGAGTGAGGGGTTGGGATGGGGAACGGCAGTCAGGGAGGTCTGTGTCCACAGGTACCCCCAAACACTGCAACCTCAGGGCCTGGGAGGACAGGCAGACCCAAGCCTCTGAACGTACAGCACAGCCCAAGTCCCACAGCACAGCACAGCTCCACCAGCAGAGCCCTCAATGCCCAGACTGGCCACAGCCCCACAGTTGAGCTTCATCCTGGACCCACAGCCAGGCCCCGGGCCTAGAACCCAACTCCACAGCACCACAGCCAGGCTCCGGCCCTACAAACCAACTCCACAGCCAGGCCCCAGCCCTAGAACCCAACTCCACAGCACCACAGCCAAGCTCCGGCCCTAGAACCCCACTCCACAGCCAAGCCCCGGCCCCACAGCCCCTCACCTGCCGCCTCGGGCCGCCCGCGCCCGCCGGCAAACACAGCTGCGTTGCCACGGCGACCGCCCCACTTCCGGTCGCGGGGCAGACCCCGCCCCACAACCATCGAGACGAACCGGCCGGAGCGGCGCCTGCCGTGGTCCTCCAGCCGCCGTGTCGCCGTGTCGGGGCCCGAAGGCTGGCAGGGCTGGGGCTGGGCCGGCTCCCCGCGGCCTTACTCCGTGCACCGGGGCTTCCGGAGCAAAGTGGGGCCGGGGCCGGGGTGGGCCGCCCGCTCGGCCTGCCTGCCGCCCGTGGGATGGGCCCAGGGATGGCTGTGACAATCTGGTGTTGGTCTGAGGGGTGTAACCAAATCTGGGGACGGCCATGGTGTCCCAGTGTGGGCCCAGGGAATGTAACCAGGCTCAGGGGCAGCGATGGTGTGCCAGTCTGAGCCCGGAGGGGATGTAACCAGGCCTGGGGACGGCCATGGTGTCCCAGTGTGGGTCTGAGGGGGATGTAACCAGGTGGACGGCCATGGTGTCCCAGGGTGGTCCCAGGGGGTGTAACCAGGCCCAGGGATGGCCGTGATGTCCTTGTGTGGGCCCGGGGGGACGTAGCCAGGCCTGGGGACAGCTCTGATGCTCCAGTGTGAGACATACCTGGGTCAGGCGTCAGCCACAAGGTGCTGGTGCAGACGTGAGGGATGTACCTGGGGTGGTGGCAGTGCCCCTGTGTGGGGTCTGCGCTGGGAGAGGACGCAGCGTTGGGCCTCAATAGTGGTGCCGAGGTGGCCCCAGCACCTGCTGCAGGGCTGGTGGCTCTGTCCTGAGGGGCAGAAGGAGAAAGGGGTGAGTGGGGAGGGTGGCAGCAGGGCCCTCTCCCAAACAGTTACTACACACCCTGTGGGTGAGCGTGATACCCAGGTTGTTCCCGTCCCTCCTTTTTCCTCCATCCCACCCAGAGTAAAACCCTACCATTGTCACCCCCCTTGAATACTGAAATCCTGATTTTTTTAAACCCTGTAAGTTTAAAAATACGGTGTTAGACCCTTTCCTGAGCAAAGGCAGCTCAACAGGAGCAACGGGATTAGGTTTTAATGTCCCCCGTGGCATGAATTTCACAACGGTGTGATTGAACAACTTCACCTGAGCGATCACAGAATAGAACCAGACGAATCAATGCCAAATGCACCCGTTTTGATGAGAACGCCTTTAAAAAATTACAATTTGTGCACAAGATCATCTGGGAACCTAAAACAACTTATCTGGGGGACTTTTAAGCTTTCTTTGTGCCAGGAGAGCTTGGCACCCCGGTGTGCGCTGACAGGGAGGGGGAGTCCTCCCCATCCCCCGGGGCTATAAACAGCCCCTGAGTCAGTTTTCCTTGTGGGAACACGCCACGTAACGCTGACATTTCCATCTCTCCCCGTTAATCCCTTTTTAAACCCACTTCTAGTTAACCAGCTGCTTCTCCCACTAACAGATGCCCACCAAAGGCAGCAAGAAACGAGCAATAAATAGCTTCAGATAACTTATCTACCATCAAACTGGGGATCTCCACCCTGCGGGTGGGGGAAGATCAAGGCACAGCCGCGCATTAAAAAGGTCAGAAGATGGTTGCGTATCGGCTCATCCCATCTACAGGATGTTCGGCAATATTGCACCGAAGACACGCGCTTTGTGGATCAAAGCACCGGGCGCATTTATATTTCAATAAGGCTCTGAGCAAACAGAAGCACGAGTTGATTCCCCTCTCCTTGTTTCCTCCATTGGAAGGCTGAAATGTTTCATATTTCCAATGGGATAATAATTTCTACAGGTGGTTTTTAAGCCCTCGGGTTTGTGGCTCGATTGAAGAGAGGGTTTAACTTCATGTGCTTGCTCTCCTGAGATCCTTCTCAGAGAGGGAAGGCTTAAAACGAGGGGATTTGGTTAAAACCACCTGAGAATCCCCAATCTGAGTCATCCCAGCCCTCTGGTCTCCGTTTAGGCCCCCGGACAGTGCCTTTCACACAAGTTTAGCCAAAATCTACAGCAAAATCCCAGGAGATCAGGGACAATACAGTAGCAAACCTGCCCCGAAGGGCAAGGACCTGCAATGCCAAAGCACGCGAGCACCAGCAATGCAGATAACGAACACCAGAATGGGGAAAATCTTCTATAATGGAAGTTTTTTTTGTGGATGAGGTGGGAAGGGGATGCTTAATCATCAGGGATGCCATGGTTTTAAAAGTCAGGTGGGGAGGGCAGGGGGTTTGGATGTCAGTGTGATGCCCATGGGTTTGCATCGTGGCATTTTGAGATGGTTTCTGGTGCAGATGGCGAGTGGGTAAGGCACTTGGCACGCCTGAGTGGGGAGGCAGGCGAGCTGCTGCCCCCCATCCTTTCCTTCTCAGGCTCGGATGGCTTTTTATTCTACTTGGCGGCGGGAAATAAAAGGTTAGAGGGAAGAAAAGCCCCGGGGACAGACATCTCCGCCAGCCACGGAAGACAGCCGGGAGGTGACGTCCCTTCCAGAGAAATTCAACAAGGGATTTTCTTCTTGACTACAGACCCCTGAGCCATTTTCTTACAATCCCCCCCAATTCCCTTCCCGAGAAGTGCAGTTAATTACTAAGGGCGGAACCCTGCATACACGCCTGATATCCTGCATTTGTGTGTGTGTTTGTTCTCGCCCGCAGTTTCACAGGGAAGATAGCAGCTTTTGTTTCTTATCTCCTCTGGTTTTCTGCCTCCCTTGTGTCTTTGTATCATGTCTCAGTTACGGTGATTAAGTAAACTGTATTCAAAAAGCATTCCAAGCTGGGCTTCTATGGCGTTTCCAGCCTTGGCTGCTGATGATTTAATTTCGCAGACCCCTTGCCCACACACTCCCCCGGGTCTCCTGTGCCCTGAGGGCAGGACGGGAAAACTACAGACCCACGAAATGAGACCACAGCATTCGCTGTCCTCCTTTGCGATTTGGCATGGCCGCATTTGGATGCAGACATGGATTCGGGAGGGGGGGGGGGGGGGGGGGGGCAATTGCAAGGGAAAGACCCAAGAGAAACCATCTCCGAGGTTGCAGGGTGTGAGTTGGCAAAACCAAGCGCCCTCTCAAGACGCTGCCAAGGCCAAAGTGCCACCTCTGCACCTGGAACAAGGATGCACCGACCTCCACGGTGCCAGCTCTGCACCTCCTGGGCATAAACCGCTTTTGTCCTGTCTCTCCAGCCACCGAACCCCGTGGCTTTTAAAACCACAGCTTGACTGGCCTCATCCAGAAGCTGTGTCGGCCCGAGATGGAGCCAGTTCGGTTGCCCAGCCGATGAGCAGGAGCGAGATGACGGAGGGAACGTCATCGCCAGCCGCGCTGGCTGCACACCGCTGCGGGGAAACTCATCTTTCTTGTAAAGGGAAAGGATGGGAACCTTCTCCTTTACCGAGGAGCCACTCGGCGAGTCCTGCTCTGCGATGAATAGCACCGTCAGCGCAGATAGAGGAGGGGGTGGACCTCCCCATCTATATAAAGCGAACCTGCTAAGCCGCCAGTCTTTGCTGCTGCGAAGTCCAGGTGGGGGTAAGGAGAGGGGGGATTTTATTGCCATGTTATTTCGTCAAGTAGCCTGGGGGGTGGCGGTGGGGGGCTGCAGACGGTGAGCTTCTCCATGAGCCCCAGGCAGGACAACCACTGTGTCCCTGTACACATCCCAAGCACCGCATCCCAAAACTGGAGACAAAAAGCCCCACTGGAGTCAGCTGTGTGCATTTGGGCACGGTGACAGCTTCACAATGCTGTATATCCACGGTGACACTAATGTCACCACCTGGTGCTGCCAAGGTGCACCCAAACGGCTCCGTGCCCTCGGCGCAGGCATGGGGGCAGCGTCTCTCCTGCCCCCGGGGTGCTGCTCATCGCCCGCCGTTGTGTTTCCCTCTTCCAGGGCCAGCCTGAGGATGAAGAATCTCCTCTTTGCCATGCTCTTGGCTTGCGGTAAGTGCCCCAGTTTCAGCGGGCCAGGCTGGGATCTCACCTGCGTGGCAAAAGAGGCATACGGACCCAGAGTCTTTGTGCGCAGTTCAGGTTTTTGTTTAAATTTTGCAGCTTCTCTCTAATGCTTCGTGTAGCACTGCAGTAATCCTGGAGGTCTTCATGACAGTGAGGCTTTGGGATGCTCAGATCCACCTGTATTTTAAGAGGCCCTGGAGCCTGTTGTCACCTGTGGTCACCTGCTTTCCTGCCTGTGCCAAGCCCAGGGCTGACACAAGCATGGCACAGCCTCTACAGGGCGCAATAATACCTTCTGCCGGGCTGAATCGGGTAACTGCAGAAACCAGACATAATCCCGAGGGGTTTTTTGGGGCTTCTCGTGGTCCACATTCCTAAAAGCACGTATTCGCAGCAATGCCAGAGTTATTTAACTCCTCTGTCTGGTGCAAGGCACGGGGAATGCCGCCTGCCTCCTCGCTCCACGCCGGTGCGAGCCCGTCCCTCTGCCCCTCCGCAGGGCTGTTGCCGGCTCACGGCAGTGTTTTGGAGCTGGAGCAGATGATCAAATCGACCACGGGGAAAAGTGCCCTGCTCTCCTACAGCTGGTACGGGTGTTTCTGTGGCATCGGGGGCAGAGGGACCCCGGTGGACTCCACCGACCGGTGAGTACCTGGAAAAACATCGCCACTCACCGCCCTGGTGCAGGGTGTGCGCGGGGGTCCCGAAAAAAGCTCCTTGCTGGCAACCTGCCGGCGCTGGTTTTGCACCGTTCCCCAGCCACGTCTCGCTGCCGCCTTGTCATCCCCTCCTCCTGGTCTCCTTAAATTTGAGGTTGGACCTTCTTTTACCTTCCAAGCGTGGCGAGGGAGGGCTCGGGGGCAGCGGTTTGACATGGTGTCCCCCGCAGGTGCTGCCATGCCCACGACTGCTGCTACAGGAGGCTGCGAGAGGGCAACTGCAGACCCCTGATAACCCCCTACCGCTTCGACATCGCCGATGGAGACATCGTCTGCGGTGAGTACCGCTGAGCAGGGGGGTCCCACAGAGGTGGGGAAACAGCACCGCTCCCCACGACACCCCAGCCCGGCAGCAGGGCATCCCCCCCGGGGCTGAAACCAGCCTGATGCCCGGCCGGGTGCATATGGGAGGGCACAGCATACAATAAATACATGGGCATGGCGAGGGATGCGGGCAGACTGGAGAGGGTGAGCACTGGGACACGCTTCTTCACGTGCTTTCCCCGGGCAGCTCCAGGCATCGGGGGTGCTCCAAGGGGACCCCGTCGCCAACGGCAGCTGGAAAAGCCACTGCAAAGCACCGGTTTTTTTCCCCCGCAGGTGACGAGCAGAGCTGGTGCAAGAAAGAGACCTGCCTATGCGACAAGGCGGTGGCTTCGTGCTTTGCGAGCGCTTTGCATTCCTACAACAAATCCTACCGCTTCTATTTCAAGCTGAAATGCCGAGGAAGTAAACTCCAGTGCTGAGGAGGAGAAATCTGCACGCAAGGTTGCAGATTTTGACTGGTTTTCCCCATTGCTACAGAAACAAAAGCCTGATGTAGGGGCTGAGCGGAGCCGGAGCCAGCAAGTCTCCCCGCAAGGAGGAAGGGCACGCACCCGTTACGGATGGAGACCCCTCCAGTTCCCAGAAAGACACATCAGCTTCCAGTTTTTTGTCCCTTCCTTCTCTCTTTTCTCATTTTGCTTCCATTTCCCAGCAAAGATAATTCAATAAAAGGTATTTGAAATTATTCTCTCTGGTGCTTTTCTGTAAGAGCCACTGAGATTGAGGCACCGCGACGGTGGCACCTGGGCTGCCGCGTTGGGGGAGCACTTTTGCGTCTCACACCTCAGCCACGCCACCTGCCTGACCCCCCAATGTTCCCGTGGTCCCAACAGCAGCCCGAGAAATGAGGATGAATTGATGCCCCCAAGTAAAACTCCCAGGGGTTTGTTAACAACAGAACTCCCCAGCTGCAAGCCCTGACGGAAGTCGGGTTTTTTTGGCTTCTCCCAACACCCCGTCCTGCCAACTGAACTCACTCCCAGAGCTAAAACACAGCAGCGTGTTAAAGCGAGATAGGGCCAACAGGTGTTGTTACGTGAATAATAGAAGTGGGAAAATGTAGGAGACGATTTGAGAGTCTCCTTTGACCTTACATAACAATGGTGGCCAAAATTAAAGCTAAAGAATAGTTACCGCAGAGGAGGGCAGATTTCAAAGCCTCGTCCATCCCGAGGCGTGTGCCGGTTTAGGGGGGGCAGTTAAGTTGGTGACTAAATGGGTTCTCCGTAAGGGATGGGTTCTGCGTAGGGGTTGCAGTGAGGAGGCGGAAATACAGAGAGAAATTGAGGGAAGTTGCATTTGCTCATCCCAACTGTCCTGGTTTCCCCGTCACCCTCTCTCCCAAACACGCAACAACTCTCCCAACACGTCCATTTTACTTCGTTCTCCTCCCACAGTGGGAAGTGTTTAACCATGCAGTAACCCCGTAACCCCGTGCTTCTGGGAACGGCACACTTAGCGATGCTTTTATTGTTGTCCATATACTTTTCCCAAAGAACCAATAACTTGCCCCGAATCACCTTTGCAGCGTGGCAGAGGGACAGTTCCCAAACCAGACAACCCTTCAAAAACCCCAAACCCGCTTCGTTCGTGGCTGTCGGGAGGCAAAATCTGAATCAGGGCTATTATTTCCCCCCCTGGATACGGCACCGTGGTGTTGGGGAGGGCCCTCGGGTATCTACAGCCGGGGGCAGAGCGCGTTGGCTTCCTCCTCGGGGTGGAAATGATGCCGCTTTGCCAGCACATCGCGCCCAGCGCCGGTACCCGTGCGTGGGGTACGGAGACGGGGTGTTGGGGGGATTTCTTGCATTCCTGTAAAGGGGAAGAGCGGCACTTTCTCAATTGCAGAAGAGCCCAGTCGGCAAGATTTGGGCAAAACGAGCATCCAACAGCAGGAAGCAAAGGCTATATAAAGCAAGCCCTGTTGGCTGCAGGGCCCCACAAGCTAGCGGCGGCTTTCCCGAGGTGAGTGGGGCTGGAGGAAGGCTTTTCCTCCCTTTCCTCCTTTACCCAAAAGCTGCGGTGCAAGCAGGGAGCGAGGTCCGTGCCGGGAAAGCAAAGGAGAGGCTACCGGAGACGCCAGCCCAGCGGCAGAGCAGCGGGGTGCAGCCCTCGAGGGATGATCGCTCCTCCAACTTTTCTTCCTTTCCCTTCATTTTGCCTTTTCCCGCCCCGATTCCCATCGCTTCCCATCCCCAAGGCAGCGGCGACAGCGACGGGTGCATCCTCACCCCCTCCTCATCTCCCCTAATCCCCAGAGGTGGGGAGCATCTCTGCCTCCAGACGAGGCGGGGGGGAAGTAAAAGAAGAAAGTGGTTGATATAACGGGGAAATGGTTTGGTTTCCTTTCCCAGGGCTGTCGGAAAGATGAAGTCTCTCCTCGCCTTCGCTGTGCTGTTTGCGTGGGGTGAGTGTCCTCCCTCGCACCGGTCCCACGCCTCTCTGTGCAGTTACACCCGTGGAAATTAGGACCAGGCTGGTGATTTCTTAACCTTTCCCCGTCACCCCCTCTCCCAAACACGCAACAACTCTCCCGCACTGAGCTGGCGATAAGTCTCCTCTCCGTTGCATCTCCTCGTTTTTAAGACATCACCAGCCGGGTACCAGTTTGGGGCCTGGGGGGATGGGGATGCTGCTGGGGAGCTGGCTGTCGGCGTGAGCCCCACCGTTTTTCCCCCCCATAGGTTTGTCCCCGGCTCGCGGGAGCCTCTGGGATCTGCAAAAAATGATCACGAAGGCGACGGGGAGAAACGCTTTGCTGCATTACGCCTTCTACGGCTGCTACTGTGGTTTGGGGGGCAAAGGGCAGCCCAAGGATGCCACCGACAGGTAAGCGCCCACTTTAAAATCTCCCTGACCGGACGCATCCTTGCACGGTTGCAAATTGGGGGGGGGGGGGGGGGGGAAGGGGGATCGGAGGGGGAAAAAAAGCCCCCAACCCCCAAAACCTCGAGCTCCCGTACAGATGCTGCCAGCTGCACGATACCTGCTACACCAACCTCCTGAGCTACGGCTGCGATGCCAAAGTGCGGGGCTACCGCTACGGCTGGCGCAGGAACAGCCCCTTCTGCCGTAAGTAGGACACTTCACTGGCAAAAGGCGGTGTTTCCCACCCCCACCCCCCACCCCCCAAAAAAAAAAAAGCCGGGGCTGACCCTGGGGGTCCCCTCTGCCGGCAGGAGAGGGCTCCTGGTGCTCTCAGCTCTCCTGCGAGTGCGACCGCAATTTGGTGCTCTGCCTGAAGCAAAACGTCAGGAGCTACAGCAAACGCTACCTCTTCTACCCCAAGCACCGGTGCCGGTGATGGAAGCCGGGATGCGGGGCCGGAGCGCGCTCGCGGGTTCTGTACCCCCATCGCCCCGCGCCCCTGCCTGCACGGACCGCCTCAGCACCGCCGTGAATTTAATCAACGTGAAAATAAACGATGTGCTTAAACCGCCCCGCTCCTCTGCGAGCGGAGAGAGAAATCCCCGTAAAACGCTCAACATCATCCTCTTCCCCCAAACTTTGCAAAAACTCCTTCTCGGCCCCTGCGTCACTGCGGGCTGCAGCCCACGGGGAGAGGAGGAGGGGGGGGGGGTTGGCCGGCGAGGGAAGGGGCGTAGCACAAAGCGTTTTGGGGACAGAGGAGTCATTTCGGAGCTCGCGGGCCGGACGCGGAGGGCAGCATCTCCTCGGGGGGACGGGTCGGCGGCGAGGAAGCGGAGCCGGAGCGACCCCCCGGTGAGCAGCTCCCACCCTCGCCCCGCTGCTGCCGTGTGGGGTGGTGGCATTGCTGCTGCGGAAACAAAAATACGGGGCGGGGGGGGGGGGTGGGGGGTGGGAAAGGCACTGGGAAGAGGCAACAGCCTTCTGCTGCTTTCCACGCCGGTGGATAAAGTGGTGTTCCTACAGGTAAAAACTCACCTGGGAGGTTGCAGCCCCCATGGCGGGGAGGGGAGGGGGGGGGGGGGGAAATAGCCGCACTGCTCCTGCGGAGCGATGCTCCCAGTGCCAAAAGTGGTGGGAGGGGAGGTGGGGGATGCTGGGGCAGCGGGACACCTTCTGAAAGCGTTCGCTTTCGGCCAAGAGGCAGCAACGCAGATGCAAGGGGGGGCCCGGCTGCCTTCCTCCCTCCAAATTTCGGGGCGATTTGACCTGATTACAGAGGGACGAGGTTTGCACGGCAGCGCCTGTTGACCGGCCGCGCTGCGTGGCTGAGTCTGTCCTCCCTTCCTCCCCCCAGGCCCCGGTGAGAGGAAGATGAAGGTCCTGCTGACGCTGGCGGTGCTGCTTGCCTGCAGTAAGCGCAGCCATTCCCCAACCCCCGGACAGACGGCAGCCAGGCGGCAGCCCCGCATCAGCGCGGGGAGCATCCCCAAACCCTCCTCTCCCCCCTTGTTCCCTCCAGGCCTTGTTTCTGCATATAACTTGGGAAAAAAAAAAATAATCACGTTTTCTGGTCACTTTAGGTGTGTTCATGGCTCGCGGGAAGCTCCCGCGCACGTTCACACCAGGACTCGAGGGAAGCACCGTAGGAAATTTGACCGCCCACGGCTGCTACTCGGGATGGGGCGGCAGCGGCACCTCGAGGGCTTCAATGGACCGGTACAGCCAAAGCTGCCCGGGATGGCTAGTGCTGACCCCAGGATGGCTAACGCTGACCCCAAGATGGCTAACACGGGCCGCGGGGTAACCCCAGGGCTTGTGAGCAGCCCCAGCAGCATCCTCCGAAGCTTTGCAAAATGCAGACGAGGCAACGGGCAGCAGCAGGAAGGGAACAAGTTTTGGGGAAGGGGGGGGAAGCAAGGTGGCGTTCACCCCTAATTCCAGCCCTGTGGCCAGTAGGGTGGTGCCAGCGGCAGGCGGCTGAAATCACTGGGATGGCACTGGAGGATGGGGACAGTCCCAAAGGATGCAGAGGGGTTGTGGGAGCCGGGAAGGGGTTCTGTGGGGAAGCAGAGAAGGGGCTCGACCTGGGAACGGGCTGGGAGGAGCAGCTCCTGGGTGATTCAGAGCCGGAGGATGACGCAGACGCTGGTGGCTCTTCCCCCCCCCCCGGGGCTTGCGGAGCGTGTTTCGGGTGGGTTAGAAGCGGCCGGCGGCACGTTTCGGCTGAGGCCAGGCTCTGCTTCTCACCGCAGGTGCTGCCGGCTCCGCGCCTGCTGCTACGCCAGGTTGGCCGCACGGCGGTGCCGCCTGGGACCCATCCAGCCCCTCTCAGCACCCGGAGCGGGAATCCCCACCTGCCGTGAGTCCCCGCCGGCGCGGTTCGGGATGCCTCTTTCCATACCACCTCCCCTCCTTCGCGGTGCCCTTTTACGGGGCAGAAACACACACACACGCACCCCCCTGGGGGATCTTTCCCAAAAAGAAGGTCTCAGATGTGCTTTTCTCTCCGCTCCCCGCAGGGGCCGGGACCTGGTGCCAGAGAGGTGCCTGCAGATGCGACCGGGCAGCGCGGCTCTGCCGCCTGCGTAGCCGATGGCTGCTCCGGCGTCGCAGCAAGTGCCGGGGACGAGCCGGGCGGTGTTGAAACAAAAACAAAAACAACAAAAAAAAAAACACCACCACCAAAAAAACCAAGGCTTTTTGTGCAAAACCACCTCTGAGCTGGTAAGAAAAAAGGGATGTGAGGAGCGTTTCCCAGCCCCGGCAGGTCACCTCCTCAGAGCTTTTTTGGCTTTGACGCGAGGACAAATAACCCTCTCGTGAAGTTGCGTCATTATACGCTGGACCCGAGGAAGGGAGAAGGGGCGCAGACGCAACGTTTCAGCGCAGAAAAACAAGGGAGGGGTGGACACCTGCGCCTCGTCCCTGCAGAAGGGCGATGGGAACCAGCGCCAACCGCTCCGCCGACACTCGTTTCCCCTTGGCTCGGGCTCCCCGCGCAGCCCCATTGGCTCCCTCTGCTTTTCGCTTCCCTCCGTTGCTCCAAAATAAAACCAGAGAGCGCAAAACATCGGGCCTCGGGTGTGACGTGACTCGGCTGAGCCCGGGAGCTAACCTCTTAGCCGGGTTTTCCGCTGAAATACCCGGAAAAAAAAAAAAAAGACACCTGAGAGGTGACGCATCTCTCACCGATGCGCATCTGCACCCCTGAACTTCCCCCCCCCCACACCCCTCCGCCAATTAGCCCCAAGCCCCCACGCTCTGAAAATTCACACTTGCCCCAAATTAGAGAAATCGAAGCCGGCGCGGAGGGCTGCGGGTGGGCGCGATGCCATGGGAGGGCCGGGAGCTGGCAACCTTTGCTGCGGACGGGGTGGCCGGCAGCTTGCCTCACGCCCAGCGCGCGGAAAAACACATTTCTCACCGGAAAAGAATGTTTTGGCCCAATCCTGCAACAACCCCGAGCGCATCCCCTAGGAAAAGGCAGGTCAGGCTGTGCCTGCCTCCCCCCCCCACCCCCCCAACCACCGCAGCATCCCCACGGCACAGGTTTTCTGCCCAGTTCAGCGGGGTCGGACCCCCGGGAGGTCTCAGCGCCGCAACCCCCCCGCCTCCGTGGGGCTCAGCAATGGAATACAGGCACAGAAACAGCAACAAAACGCGCTTTTTACCCCCAGGGTTCACGCCCTGCGCATCGGCAGCTGTAATCCCCACCCTGGCGTGCCCCAAAGCGGAAGTCAAGAGCACTGGGAAACATCCCTTAAATCAGAAGCGCACCCGGGCATCGAGCATCATCGAGCATCATGGCGCTGTACCACCCTCCTCGTCCAGCGGCGTTTAGTCCCCGGAGGAGACGGGGACGGAGCAGGCAGCCCTTCGCCCAACACCTGCTGTTTGCAAGGTGTAATTCAAGGATCAAACCCGCGCCGAGATGGGCGAGGGGCGGCCGCGCAGACGGATTGCGTGCCACCATGGGTTGAAACACACTCTTCCTGTTTAAATTCTGGGTGGATTTTAAGCCGTCTGTGGTGTTTCTCTGCTTGGACACCTGGCGGTACCGGTTTCATTCACACACAGAGCTCCAAGCGCTGATGCGTTGGCTCAGATACCGCACCCCCTCCGTTCATGGCAATAAAGTGGGCTGCAAAAGTTGTGGTTCGCGGATGGGGAAAGAGAAACAAACTCCACATCGTCCCAGGGGTGTGGATTTGGCCCCGCAGGAGGAGGAGGGATGGGGCTGTGATGGCCGTGGCTGTTCTGGGGGTGCTGAGAGAGCGCAGTGCCACTGTGGTCCCCGTGTCCCCCGGAGTGTGGGGTGCTGCAGTGGTCCCTGTCCCATCACCATCCCTTGTGCACAGGGCACCCGGGTGTGTGGGTGCTGCGGGGTTGGGGCGCCTGTGTCCCTCCTGGGGATGGCCATGTCGGGGCTGATCCTGTCTCCCCAGGTCCTGTTTTTCTTTTAGGACTCTGCACTTTTATCCCTGGGGTTTGTCTCCCCCATGAGTTTTTTCCTCTGCAATTTTTCCCTCCGATGGTGGCGGTGGCACTGGGGTGACCACGGTGTCTGCAGTGGGGACGGGGATGCTCAGGGGTGGGTTTTGGTGATGGGCATGGCCAGAATTGACACTCTGTCTTATTTTCTCTCCCTTTTTCCATGGCCTCTGGACCCACTGCAGAGGTGTCGCCGTCCCCTGTGCCCGACGGCGGAGGGCAGCGCGGGGGCAGGTGCCCGAGAGCGGGGTGTGTGCGTGGGCAGAGGTGAGGGGGCCGGGGCGGGTGGGATGGGGAAGGGGACCGAGGTGCCCGTGGGGCTGTGGGCTGTTGTGTCCTCGTTCTTACGGTCCCTGTGTGCCCCCTGTTTTGGGGGGCCCGTCGCCATTGCAGCGGTGGCCACCTGCGTCCTGGGCTGGAGCCGGAGGTGGTGCTGTGCCGGCGGAGAAGGAATGCTTCGGTGCTGCAGCCCCTCCATGGCAGGTGAGAGCAGTGTGTGGCGTTATTTCACATCTGGAGAAGGGCTACTACAAACCCTCCGCTGGTGGAGGGGTCAGGGCAGAGGGTCTTTCACCCGGCAGCTCAGCCAGTTTGATGTCCAAAAATACACCTTATTCCCCAGTGATAAAAACTGGCTGCGCACTCAGAAAATCTTGAATTATGGCAAGCCCTGGTTCAGCTAATTAACTCGCCGCCATCCCAGGGTTCTGCTTAAATTGGCCCAGAGAGCTGACGAGGCGAACAGCATGTGCCAGAAGGGGAAGGGAGTTTGCTGAGGGCCTGACCCAAGTTCCCTTTTCTCACCATCTCTGCGATTTCCACGAGTCGCATCCTTGTTCCCTGCCTCAGTTTCCCCATCAGCGGTTGAGGGGGGGGATTTCCCCCTGCCCCAGACTGGGCGCCTGCCCGTGCCGGGGTTTCCCACAGAGCACTACGCACCCGCAATCTCTGCCGGAAGAAAGCTGCTAAAAGTATTGTTCAGCATCGCCTATTTAATTAGAGATTCTCTCCAAGCAAACGACATCCCCATTCTCTTTTTTTTTTTTTTACCATTCCATTATACACCACTCACATATTTTTTTTTTCCCTTACTCCGCTGCTTGTTTTATTTTGTTTCTACATCAAGACGAACCAGACACCTCGTGCGATGGGGCGTGAGCATTCCCCACTCTGAGACCGAGGCTCTGCGCAGCGCACACGGGGAAAGCGATGGAGCATCCCCGCATACGCAAGGAACATCTGCGGGCACTGACAAGCTCCCGCTGACAAGCAAACCCCCACGCTCAGCCCCGCCTGCACCCACAGCCTGGTCTGCAGGACCCACCTCCGCATCTCACCCGCTTTGGGAAGTCAGGATTGGAGGATGCTTCGCTCTGCCTGCATTTTCTCCCTACCCAGGTAAGTCAGGATGGAAACAGTAAGATACAGAATGGCGTTTTCTAACCAAGACATCAAAAAAAAAACCCCAAACCCTAGTAGTCATCCAGGAACAAACCGAGTCATCCAGGGTTCCCGTTCTCCCTCAAGTTCTCCTGTTTTGTTCAGGGAGGCATTGGGGTGCTGAGATACCCAGAGCTGTGCACAGACTCAGTCCCAGTCTGCCCAACTCATCCCAGTCCGCCAAAACCTCTCGCAATGAGAGCATCCGTGGTGGCCAGCAATGTGCCCTGGTGGCCAAGAAGGCCAATGGCATCCTGGGGAGCATCAAGCAGAGTGTGGCCAGCAGGTCAAGGGAGGTCATCCTCCCCCTCTGCTCTGCCCTGTGGAGGCCACATCTGGAGTGCTGTGTCCAGTTCGGGGCTCCCCGGGTCAAGAAGGACAGGGAACTGCTGGAGAGGGTCCAGCAAAGGGCTGCGGAGATGATGAGGGGACTGGAGCATCTCTCTGATGAGGAGAGGCTGAGGGAGTTGGGGCTTTTCAGTCTGGAGAAGACTGAGGGGGGATCTTCTCAACACTCATCAATCCTTAACGGGAGGGTGCCGGGGGGATGGGACCAGTCTGTGTTCAGTGGTGCCCAGTGACAGGACAAGAGGGAACGGGCACAAACATGACCGTAGGCAGTTCCATCTCAACCCGAGGAGGGACTTCTCTCCTGTGGGGGCAGCAGAGCACTGGCACAGCTGCCCAGAGATGGGGGGGAGTCTCCCACTCTGGAGCCATTCCAAACCCACCTGGACGTGTCCTGTGCCACTGCTGGAGGTGCCCCTGCTCTGGGACTAGAAGAGCCCCAGAGGTCCCTTCCAACCCTGACCGTTCTGTGATCCTATAGCCAGGGCCTCCAGCAATGCTGAGAGACGTTGCACATGGAGAGGGACAAATATGCTGAGGTTTGTCAATATTTGCCCACTTTGGGTTCTCCAAAGGAGGGGCCCTGCCGAGCGGGTAGACAGTGGCCATAAAAGGTGCGACTGGTGGCACCTTGGGCTCACCTGAACACCAGAGCTGCCACCGCCAGATATGAACGTCTTCCTGCTGCTGCTCCTCTGCCGTGAGTACCCCCGCGCCAGCTCTCACCCTGCCGGGCAAGGCGGTGGCGAAAAGCCCGGCGCTGCCAATTTCTCCCCATAAACAATAAAGTTGGGGGCAGCGGGGGGAGTGGGGTGTGTGAAAATGCTCTTTTTTTTTTTTCCCCCAGAGGGGGGTGGGACAGAAGGTTGCTTTTCCCGCTGCTCCTAACCCCCCCTGTCTCCAGTGGCAGGGCTGGCCCCCGCCGGCAGCAACTTGATTCAGTTTGGTTCAATGATTAAGCACGAGACTGGGAAACCACCGCTGTCCTACAACCGTTACGGCTGCCACTGCGGCTGGGGGGGATCCAAACAGCCGGTGGATGAGACTGACAGGTAAGTTGGACCTGGTGAAGGCAGAGCGGGTGTCCCCAGTGCTGGGTACAGCGCGGGGAACGTGTGCCCCTGCTCCCGGGAGCTGAGATCATAGAATCATAGTGTGGTTTGGGTTGGAAGGGACCTTGAAGATCACCCAGTTCCATCCCCCCTGCCCTGGGCAGGGACACCTCCCCCCAGCCCAGGTTGCTCCAAGCCCCCTCCAACCTGGCCTTGAGCACCTCCAGGGATGGGGCAGCCACAGCTCCTCGGGGCACCCTGCGCCAGGGGCTCACCGCCCGCACACGGAAAAATTTCTTCCAAATATCTAACCTAAATCCACCCTCTTTCAGTGTAAAACCGTTCCTCCTCATCCCATGGCTCCCCTCCCTGATCCAGAGTCCCTCCCCAGCTCTTCTGGAGCCCCTTTAGGCACTGGAAGGGGCTCTAACGTCTCCCCAGAGCCTTCTCTTCTCCAGCCTGAACACCCCCAACTCTCCCAGCCCGTCCTCCCAGCAGAGGGGCTCCAGCCCTCCCAGCATCTCCGGGGCCTCCTCTGGTCCCACTCCAACACGTCCATGTCTTTCCTATGTTGGGGGCTCCAGAGCTGGAGGCAGTACTCCAGATAACCACGCAAAAATCATTGCTTGTCATTAACACCTCTTTCAAAGTTGGTTAGTAGCTGATGGGAACGGGGCACACGGGCCTTTCTTCTGCCTTTGCAGCAATAGGCAGAAACGCATCGGGATCCGACCACCACCGGGGCTCACTGAACACCATTAGGTGTTCTGCAAAGTGGTTGCAAAGGAAAGCAATTAAAGCGCTGCGCTGGCGATGCCAGCAAGGCGTAAGTCCTCCTTCCTCGCTCCTGCAGCACGGGGAGAACAAGGCTGCCACACGACCCTGCACCTAACCCGGGCACAGGCACCAGACATTTCTCATGGGGGCTGTGCACCACCAAGATGTCCACCACTGTGGTATCGTCCCCACCAGTCCCCGGACTGGCCCGACCATAACTCTTGTGCTCCCAGGTGCTGCCATGCCCACGACTGCTGCTACAAGAGGATCTCGTCCTCTCACTGCAGTCCCAAACTGGTCATCTACCGCTACTCCATCCAGAGAAACCAGATAACCTGTGGTAAGTGATGGTGTGGGGTTGGAGCCCCAAGTGGGAAGGCACAACCATCCATGCTGTCGGGTCATCTTCTGAGATGTCCTTTAGACCATCCTGGCTTGGAAGGGGGTGGAAATGAAGGAGAAGCGCCAGGAAAAGGAGCGAGCATTGATTTTTGCAGGACTACGGTGAAGTTTAGAGCTTGGAGACCTCCCAAAGGAGGGGGCTCACCCTCCTGTGGAGACCAAATCCTGAGGGTCGGAGGTGACCCTCCCATCTTGGATGGGGACCCGGCACTGCCACCCCCGTTTCTCCAGACCAAACCCATTTTTTTCAGTGCGAGTGGGTCAAAACAACACAGTTCCCCACGATCAAAGCAAATATCTATACACACGTAGGTAGAAAAAGCAAATTAAACGGTCCCTCCAGGGCTACACCTGGTTTGCAGCAAGGTAGCTCCATGCACCAGCAGCGAGGGACTCCCCGAAACACCCCAAACTCGATGCGGGGGGCTGCATACGCCGTGGGGACGGTCCTAAAGACACGGCCCACCTCCGGCACCCTTCGCCTGCCTCCATCCATCCCTGCCACATCTTCTTCCAGGATCCGGGAACTGGTGCCAAAGGCAGAGCTGCGAGTGCGACAGGCGGGCGGCAGAGTGCTTCCGAAGGACGGCCAGGACCTACAACAGCCGCTACAAGAACTACCCCCACTCTCAGTGCAAGGGACGATCTCCCTTCTGCTAAGACACGCCGGGCTCAAAACCTGACAGAAACCGGCTAAATTGTGGGGGTTTTGGCTTCCCTGCCGGCAGGCAGGGCACGGCAGCACTGAAAAGGCAGTCGGCACCTTCCCCCGGAGCCGGTGGACAGGGAAAACCCGCTGCCCGCCATTAAATAAGTGATAAAAACACGGGAATCCCTGCAAATAAAAATAATTTTTCACAGGCAATTTGTAAAGCGCGTCCAGCATCACGTTAGTGTTCCGGGAACCAGTGGTGGAAGGGGTAGGGCACAGCACAAAGCTTCACGGGGATTTTCTGAAGTAAATATTTACGCTTGCGCACCCTTTGGCATCTTTGCCTTAAAAAAAAAAAAACAAAACGTTTACCAGCAGCCACGTTTCAGCAGCCCACCAGTAAATTTTAAGAACTTCGGAGAAAAAAACCAAACCATCAACAGAAACAGCAAGCGGCTGCTGCGCCCCGATCCCAAACCCGGCTCCACAATAACAGCCCCATCCCGCTCCTAACGAGGATTTAAGCAATTAATACTCACTGAAGCCCCAGGGGAGCACGGTGGTGGTGGTGGTGGTGGTCTCAGGGGTTTGGGGTGGCTCTGTCTTGCACCCCGTCTCCAGCAGGTTCTGGCCGGGCAGATCTCCTCAGACACAGCCACCTCAGCACAGCTGCACACAATCTGTAATTAGCCTTAACGAGCCAGGCCCAGCTGCCCCTCACACCCGGGCCTCCATGGAGGCACGTCTGCTTTTAATGCCACCTCCGGAGATGTGTTTTGCGCACCTTCAGAGCAGGAGGTCCTAAAATCAAGGTGGTTTAAAGGTATTTTCTTTGAGTTTCACTTCAGCCTTGGAGGCTCCCGCCTGACTCCATTAAGCATTTAATCCCAAGCAACATCCCCACACTTCCCCTTCCTCACGCTTCCTACGGCAAACGTGGTATCTTTATAAACCCCAAACACTAGTTTCTCCTTTTACACATCTTCTGGTGCCACTCAAGGGCTTTGGGATGAGAGGAGAGAGGTGGGACGGGGCTGACGAAGCCAATGCTGCCCTCTAAGGTTTGTACCCGCAAACAGGCTCTGCACGAGCATAAACCATCTCTGTTTTATACAACACTGGAATACCAACATGAAGAACGACCCAATTTTCTCCACTTTCACCCAAGTTTCTGAAGCTCGTGAAAGCCAGCAGGCGAACACACACCCCACAGCCTCATCGCATCCCCAGGAAGGGTCTGGGTTGTGCAGCCTTGTTAAATTAATCTGTGAGGGTTTTTTGCCTTTTGACCCACAGCGCGCACCGCACACACAACTCCGCTCACACAGTGCAGCTGGCACGTCTTTGCCACCTTAATCGCACGCAGAACGCAAAACCAGAGGAGGTTTGGTTTGGAAAGAGAAGCGGGTGCCCTGATGAAAGTCCAGAGGGGGAAAACAGGAAAAAGAAAACTCTCGTGTAACTTCAGATTCCGACAGAGAAGGTGGGAAAAATAACTCTGGGGAAGACGATGGTGGTGACAGGATGCAGAGAAAAGCAGTTTTCCACGTTGTCCTGACGCATCCTCGCCTTGAGGAGGCTGACAGTGACCCTGCAGCAGTCCGAGCACAGCCCTGGCCCTCCACCCGCTTGTGACCCTCCAAGCTCGTACCAAACCCTAATCCTCCCCAAATACCAAGGGAGCGTGCAGCGTTTGTTGTCCGATGACCGCATATTACAAAGCACTGTTAGCTCCACCAAAGAGTAAACATCAGCTATGAATCACGTTGTTTCCCTTCTCTCGTTTCTCGCCTCCCTCCCTCCTGCAAGGAAAACCCACGACCTGTTTACAAAACAAATTCTCTGCATAAAAAGTGAGTTCCTTAAGGAATGCTGCACAAGGATTCCCTAGAAAAAAAAAAAAAACAAAACAACACACATCGTAAGGGCAGGTGGAAATTTCAATAGCTGAAGGAAAAATCTAAACCAGACAAAGTTTTAGCATCTTTGGATACCAAATGTTTTTGCAGGTACAAAGCTATCCTGGCAAAAATGAAGAGAATTTGACTGGTGTAACAAGACTTCAGAGCCCAGCATGTTCAGAGTTTGTTTTAATCTTTTTACAGTTGGAAATAAAACCATTGTCAGCCACGTATTTGGTTACAGGTATTGGAGGCGGCGAGCTGAAGGTCAGCCCCTCTCTCCGCTATCCAAGAAGAGTCGGCGTTGCAGGCACAGGGGTGGGCTTTGCAGGTCCCTTCACACCTACAGGAGAAGCTCAGCTGGTACGGGACAGCTCCCTTCACAGCTCCCCAGGCTCGAAGCAACGACAATCCTCCTATTAACTCTGGTTCAGGAAGACAAAAAAGCAATTCATTACGATCAGACATCTTACTCGTAGTGCACAACTGCAAATTCTTACTATCTTTTCAAGCTTGCAGAACCCACCCAGCCTTCGAATCAAAATACAGTTGGGCAAGACGGAGGGGACACATTCACCTGAACCACCTTGCTATGCCCGCTGTCTTCAACTCATCAGGCCAGTGAAGGGACTGGCGCTTTCTCACCATTCTTTCCACTCATGTAAAAGTGACTGTTGCTCATCCATGCCCTTCCTACCTAGGAAATATGACTCGGATTTCCCTCTACAGCAGTTACTCGTGCCTGCCACTGGCACTTAGAGCGGTGCTTAATACGCTGCTTCACTTCCCAGACACTACTTCCCACCATAAAGCATAAAAGCTGCTTTGTATTACTTTTTATTTCCACCAAGCTCACTACAGGAACCAAAGGAACTTCTTCACCAGCATTGAACCCTGTTCTCCTATACCACCAGTACTTAAAAGTAGAGCTCCTTTCTTTTTATTCTTCAAATGCTCTTGATAAACAGTAGCAGAGCATGTGAAGAAATACTAGCTCCGATCTTGGCAGTTCAGTCAAAAAAGGCATTTATACTTCTGCGCTCATTTGGAAGCTTTAAAGAACGCACAGATTTTTTTTCAGAAGCAATGTTCCTTACTTTCAAACATTTTGTCTCTGCCCTGGCTGATGAGGTGGCTCCTGTTATCTATTGTGTGTGTAAATGCACATGTGCTTTCTTCAAGCTTAGAGCTTGGTAAAAGTCCAAAAACCTGAGTGAAGCTGAAATACTGCAAGCCATAAATCGAGGGCCAAATCCCACAGTCCTTACGCTTCAGTCCAAATTCACAGTCCTATAGTGGAAAACATCACAGGATTTAAGCTGTACGTTCTACGGTACTTGGTGACCTTACCGAAGAGGAATTTAAGATGAAAAAATTCTACCCTGGAAAAAGCATGATTTATGAAGAGTGAAGTAGGCAGTGTTCCTCCTAGTGATCACTGCTACTTGGAGGCTTGTTCCCAGGACTCTTGATCCCTCAGCTATACTAATTTTATTTGGAGACTAACAACTATCAAGTTCCTGGCTTGGACTAAAGCTCTGGAGTAGCCCAAAAGCTCCAGAGTTTGGCAAAGGAGATAAGATTCCAGATGTCCAAGTAACAACACTCAACAGAAGTCTCACACCGGCTCATGACGCATTTTACTACCTCATTAGACTTCACCAGATCAGACAGATAGGCTCTGCGGTCTCACGAGTCCACTGGTATTATTTTTTTTTTTTTTTCCTCTTTTCTCTAAAGGTCTCAACAGCTAGCAAATGAGATGTTCTCTAACTTAAGCAAGAAGCAAGCATGGACGCAGCAATCCCATTTATGGAGGTGATTTTGCCCCTCTACTCCGCTCTCATGACACCCTACCTGGAGTACTGCATCCAGCTCTGGAGCCCCCCAACATAGGAAAGGCATCGACCTGTTGGAGCAGGGCCAGAGGAGGCCACGGAGATGCTGGGAGGGCTGGAGCCCCTCTGCTGGGAGGACAGGCTGGGAGAGTTGGGGGTGTTCAGGCTGGAGAAGAGAAGGCTCTGGGGAGACTTTAGAGCCCCTTCCAGTGCCTAAAGGGGCTCCCCAGGAGAGCACAGCTGGGGAGGGACTTTTTACAAGGGCATGCAGTGATAGGACGAGGGGGAATGGCTTCAAACTGGAAGAAGGGAGACTTAGATGAGACATTAAGAAGAAATTTTTCCTGGTGCGGGTGGTGAGCCCCTGGCGCAGGTTGCCCAGAGAAGGTGTGGCTGCCCCATCCCTGGAGGTGTTCAAGGCCAGGTTGGACAGGGCTTGGAGCAACCTGGGCGGGGGGGAGGTGTCCCTGCCCAGGGCGGAGGGGTGGAACTGGGCGATCTTCAAGGTCCCTTCCAACCTAAACCATTCTATGATTCTCCTTTCATGTATTAATCACTTCTGAAACAGCCCAGTGCAACACAAGCAGCTCCAGTTAGATTAACACCAATCACTGCGTTCTTGCATGGGAAAAAGGAACATCATGTTTGATACACTTTGCTTTGGAAAAGGATTCTGGGATCCTGTTCCCTTTATTTAAATAGGAAAAAAACTTCCCATATTCCTGAGTTGAGAACTGCTAAGCTTTCCCTCACAGCAAGGTAAACGCAGCTCCTCCAAGAATAACCAAGTAAAAAGTTGCCATAAAAAAAATAAATATAATCTAAGCACATTAAGAGATCTCAAAGGAAATCTGACACTGCTGTGTGAAAAAAAGGTTCTCACCTTCATCTAACTCCAAAATTATAAAAACAAGTCTCTACGTTTTGTTAAGTTCAAACAACTCTTCTCACACTTGGGTTGATACAGAATTACTGAATAATTGTTTGTCCCAGAACTGATGAAACAGGAAGTTCCGTGTGCTTAGAGATCTCTGCAGAAACGGATTTTAAAACAAGAATGGGTGCTTGGAAATTCACTTAAGGGGAATTTTGTCTTCATCAGTTTTATTTGCTTTTCTCACCAGAGCACTCAGAACACATTCAGTCATATGTTTAGAGCTGCCATGGCCTTCACCAAGGTGATGTGGTTGTTTGAGTCCGTCTCTCTCCTGCTGCTATCTGCACAGTTATTCTTGTTGGCCAAGACCTTTTGTCGGTGCCTTTCTTCCTGCCGCTTCTTCTTCTCTAGCCGCTGCTGTTCCTTCTTTTGTTTTTTAGATACCTGAAAGGGAAGGATGAAAACACAAAGTTGAAACACACACATTTTCTGCTCAGTTGGGGAAAAATAAAACACTGGAAAGGAGATAAGCAGATATCAAAGCAGATGCCAGGGAATGTTTACTCCAAATGACTTATCAGGACTTTATTTTGTGTGATTTTGGGAAGAGTGCCACATGTCACTAATAAATGTTTGTATCAGAGAAGTCACAGCTGTAGCAGCAACAAAATCCAGTAAGCGGGAGCTCTTCTTAATTCAAAGGAGAAGGCAGTTGCTGATGAAGCAGTCCTAACCATTAAAGGATGTGGAAATCACTACCAAACCACCCTTCACATACCTTTGCATTTCTGCTAGCTCGAGTCTCTTCATCAGACCTAGCTTGTCCTTTGTTGTTTTCTATTTCATCTTGATGCAAGCTCCGATTTCCACAGATTCTTGAACCAGTTCCGTTTTCTTCCTGCAGAGTTCTGCTACATGATTTCCGATCTTTTCTCTGGGGATCACACTGCTCCTCAGCACCTATCAACAACAGAGGTTTTTCTCAGGCACACTCTACCCAGCAGCTGGCTCAGCATCAGCCAATTCCTTCTTCCAGAATTTCTGGAAGCATGTTTTTTTGGAAGCTGGATTGAATCTGCCCTCACTAATAACCCTCCCGAGCACAGAAAGGCTGAGGTGGCAGCAGAGCCAACAGCAAGCTGCAACCGCCACTGTCCCTGTTGAACTGCTGTCTACAGTGAACACTAACGTCAGAACGCATTCTTCTGAAGCAACAGGTGACAAACTCCAGGTACTTACTGATTCTTTCCACTTCATTCATTTGAAAGATTGCAAATATTGCAGATTCTACATTGTAGTCTTCCACTTCCAGAATCCGGCTTACTAAATCAATGTCCTGTCCACAAGAGGAGAAAGATAACACTGAAAGAAAGATATCACTGACATACATTCATTTAACAACCATCTGCACCACTGAGTGGGGGCTGCTGTCTGCTTTTATGACCTTTCAATTAGCCTGTATTCCATTTCTGAGAAAGGCGAGGGAGAAAAATCTTAACACCCTGAAGGTATCAGGAAAAAAGAATATGCTGTTGCAGCATAACTGTTTCACTCGTGGCTCTTTCTGTTCTACACATTTGCGGAGCACAAGCAGCAATCTGTAAGAACCGCACAGGCTATCCAGTGACAACAGCTATGATCCACAGAGTAGCTAGTTGTTTGGGATGTTCAACTACAGACACCCTCAAAGGACTTCAAATTTTACAGAATTTGTTTCAAAGTAAATTTTCTGAGAGACTGCAAGACAAACCTTCCAAAATTATTAGGTATCCACACTGAGTATGTATTTCATCTGCATTTAAGGGTTAAGCCTAGGATGAAAACCATCCTGATTTGTGGCTGTGGTACCAAAATTGTCCAAGATGAATACTTTTTAGGATTTTTCATACTTTCATGTATCAAGAAAGTTTGAGCATTAAGCATAAAAAGGCTACTCAGTACTTACTGAACATCCAGTTGCATTACACACTTTTTGTACAGCACCTTCCATTTCAACTTCAATCTCATCTTCAGAGTCACCCTTCTGTGGCTTCACTTCCTCCTCCTTATTCGAATCGCTTTTGCAAAGCATCTGCAAGAAAAGCAAAGCCCAGCACATCACAGAAGCACATGCAGCAATTTCATCATCCACAGTAAAAAAAAAGCATCTGACATGATAATAAATTTAATTATTATGGCACACTTTTCTTAGAAATATCCTGTGTCAAAGCATCTTGGAAACAGTGTCACTTCCATCATCATTGACACCGTTTCCCACGACTCGTACGCTACTGAGCAAACTCCCACATACCACAAGATGATGCAAACCAATAAACAATCACCGGCTTTTGAAGGGAGGTAATAGTTTTTTTACAATGCCACACATTATATAGTTGCGTGCAGAGAACTTCAAGGACAGCACAGCTTACTCCTTAACACAAAAGGGTGAGATAGGAAGAGGACTACTGTATCCGGCAGTTGCTTTTCCATCTCTTTCCTCCCTTCCCTTAGCTTTTGCATTCAAGGTGCAGGAGTGCATAATTTAGATGGGGCTGCTTCAAGACATCGACAGACCACATCACAGCATCAGATCCAGGATTGATTTTCAGCCCAGTAATTCAAGCGCTTCACAGCCTGTCTCAAGAGTGCAGGCAGCACTAGTTACAATGACCTCAGGGGCTTCTCTACCCCCAGCACAACACAGGGAGCAAACTCTTTTCTCAATCTCAATGCAAATGAGAAAGGAAATCAACCGGTAACATTCATCTGTTTTATTTATCACCCGCAGCTGACTCAGGTCATTCTGCCATAACCAACCTCCATCTGAAGATACGCTGGAGCTTCAGAATCATCATTGATTCTCCTCACACTGTCGTAGTGCTCTCCATAACGATACGCAATATGAAGTTCCCTCACATTGTTTTTGTCTGTGCCCCGAATCTAAGTGAAACAAATAAACCGCAAATGAGGATTTGGAATCAAATTCAGCATCGTATTTTTCAAAGCAATATTTTTTTTAAGCAATGATAAACACTGTGGTTGGAAGCAAAGTATGTAGCTACTTGAAGCATCTTTAAACAGGAAGAGCTGACCTAATAATCCAGATGTGCCTACAGGAACAACAGAGCTTCTGTCTCAAGGTTAATGTTTGAAAAGCAGATACAACATTGGGCCAGTTACATCCTAATAAACAAAACACTGTATGAAAATATTTCAGTGGAAAGCTCAAAACTATTTTCTAAACTTTCCACAGGAGCTATTAGTTTTCTGATTATCTTCCCAGATCCAATTTCAGTGACAACTCCCACTCAGCGTACAATGCCTTCTTCCCCTCAAAAATGAGGAAAAGAGTCTGTTCAAGTTATGACCACAGTGGAAACAGTCACCAGAGTAAGTTTTGTTCTGCAGCTGGGACAAGATGCTGTTTTAACAGTTAGCGTTTGAAGCAGATATGTTTTGTTTTTAAAAGAAAGACTAATAGAAATAAAGCCAAACCATGGAAATGTATTAACTCCATTCAGAAGCACTGTTACCGACCGAATGTTCCTTTGCTTTGTCAGCACCGAGTACAGCAGTTTCTGTAGAAAATTCCTGCTCTGACTATCATCTGTACTGACGCAAGAATAATTCCTGCCCCTATCATCAGTGTCTCAAACTATTAGCTAAAAGCTACACAGCATTCCAACTCTTGCAAGGAATGCAGAAAATTACACTGCATTTGCACATCTCCTTTGCTTACCTGTCATGTTAGGGTTCAAAGATCCGACAGCTTTCCTGGAGAAGACGTCAGTAAGCAAACGACATGAAGTGCTTGCTTTAGGGTTCCAGAATTTCCCAATCCTTTTACGTCTTTGAATCAGATTATCCCAACTTACAGAATTTACACCAAGTCACCTTTCAACCACGTCTGCAGTTTGTGTTGCACTGATGACTTCAGATTTCACAACAGACATTCTCCATTCATCTACTTTACACTTGTTCACCTTTAACTTCCAACTCAACGCTTGGTTATACGTAATTCCTGCCTTTTATCCTATTAAGTTATTCAACACGTTGGAACTCAGTAAGATTTATTTTCAACACTTCTCCTCTGCCAGAGCCTAAATAGGTATTTAATAAATCCCAAAGCTCTTGAAAGATTATTCTGAAAATTAACCAATTTAGCTCTCGGTAGTGAAGCCTCTTTTTGCATGCTCTTTCCACAATACACTGTAACTGTAAGTAAAAGATAACTGCAGATAAAAAAAGGCAAAACCGCTGAAAAAAGGTAAGCAGATATCCAAAATACCAATAAAATGATCTATACATCTGAGCTAACTTGAAGCTCTACATTTACAGTCACTATCAAAAATAGTAAAGGATGTTTAAAGCCCTAAAAACTCCATGCAGAGACGTCCACCTCCAATGAGCTTTTGATTAGGCCGGACCTTGAGAAACAGCTGGAGGTCCTGAACGCTTCTGCTCACATTTTTCCAGCTTAGCTGCAGTGTATACAAATGGTTCTCTTAAAGTTAAAGGATAACTCACCACCTGCTTTCGAGTTAGGACCAAAGGAGGTATTCACACCGTCTGCTTTAAGCATCTTGCTGATCTGCCTCTCTGGAGATGCTCTCTCTGGAATCTAATCTAAAATTTTGCTGGGGCTACAAAGCAGAGGGGGGCGGGGGGGAGTATGTAGATGTATAGAAAATTAAGAAGATGGGTGTCCAGGGTTAGTCAAGTCTAGCAACTTGCTAATGCTGTCACCATGTTGTGATCCCCACGTTATTTGACACCCTGATGTATCCTCTGTGTGGGTCGGAGACTCCTTACATTACAACTATTAACAGCTCTACTTACACCGTTTTCAAGAGCCTGAGACAACCTTTCACTAACAAGACTACACTCAGGCAAAACACAACCTCATCACAAACTGTGTTTACAGGACTGGAAAGGTCAATGAATAGGGGAAGAGAGGATATACAAAATATCAATAAGAGTTAAGCACACTGAGGTGAATATCCGGTTCAAAACAGTAACAGAACATAAACAGCACCCACATGAACTCTCCTGCAGGGTCACTACCTCTGTATGCTCTCGCAGGTCAAGCAGTTGAGTATTCCCACTCATTTGTATAATTGTCAGATACATTAGGTACACTTTTTTTTTTTAATATGCAGGTTAGCTGTCTTACTGCCCACGGCCACCATATAAATAAGATTTGAAACTTGTTTGTACTCAGGACTCCACCTGACGCTGTTTCAAATGTATTTAAGACACCACTGACAGCTTTCATCTGGTCTTTTATCTTTATTGCCCTGTTTAATCTATATACTTCATTGGTTCTGTCTGTAAATTGGGGCCAGAAACAATCCTCGCTTGAATACAGGTTCTCACTTGCTCGGTGTCCCGGTTTGAGTGACATGGGACTAATTTCTCTTCTAATCCTTAGGAAGACTGCACTTTTAGAAGATTCTAGTGTCTGAATTTGTGAAAATATTTACTTTGTAGCCAGCTATGGTGTGTGGGTTTCAAGGTCTCAGTGGTTTTGAGCTTGCCAGGTGCAGAGATGAGGAGGAACAAGACCCAGGCACTTGACCCAAGCTGGCCAACAGGATTATCTCATACCATGAACGTCACTTTCTCTATAAATTAGAAAGTTTGCTGCAAGGTTCACTCTCTCCCTCTCTGCAATCCTGAGAACTTCGTGCCCTGGTGCCAGACTCCTGAGGCCTTCCCTTCCTCCTGAAGCCATAGCACTCACAGTGTCTGACGTTTGCTGTCCCCTGCTGGGAGCGCACAGCTTCCTACTGATAGAATTGGCTGAGTATAAACTTTGCATATTCTGTATTTGTATCAGGATCAATATTGGGTCCTTAGTGCTATTAATGTTAATTATCTAATCTTACTCTATTAAATCTGTTTATACTTCAGCTCCTGGGTTTTCTTGTTTCCCCCCCCGCCCCCCCGATTCCCTTTCCTGGGTGGGGAGGGTCCAAGGGGCAATAGAATGATTGTCTAAATGACAATAAATTGTTATGGGTTTCTCAAACCAAAACACTCAGTGTGAGCGCAGCAGAGATCAAGTGTGGACCCATTCCAGTCTGGACTTGCCACAGAAAAACAAAAAAAAAAGAGAGCAGGCGGGACCTGATGGATTACTTGTTCCAGTACCCACTGTCAGAGGAAACCATACACACAGTCCTTTCCAGAAGCTAATTTAACATTGCCTTAAGGTTTTAAAACTTCTTTGCCCTTCTGCCCAGTCTAGAACCTCATTTCTCCAACTGTCAGAAACCTTCTCATTCCAAATCCCATGCAGAATTGCTGGAGCTTCATTCCAACACATTGCACGGACTGTCCTGCTGTACCTTCACTTCCATATTCCTAAAGCTTATCGTACAGGTTTCCTTAAACCTGGCTTAAACTCCTATCAGGAAAGTCACCTCATATGCAGTCTGATCTTCAGGAGAGAGAAACAGAACAATGAAGCTAGTAGCTTAAAACCAAACTAAAACAGGCTGCTCTGCCTCCACATATCTTTCATGCATTCATTGTTCTCTTTTCTTCCCTCTCCTCCTAGCTGAAATCTGGAGTGTTTTCTTTCAAGGCTGAAAAAGCAAGCACAGCTCTAGACCATGTCCAGCTAACTATGGCTGCTGACTGCTCTCTTTTAATAGATCAGGAAGTTTCAACACTACTTGTATTCATCAGCTAAAAATTAGGCCAAAATATAGAACTTTTGTTTCTCACCTGCCACAGCGGAGCATTAAGCTGATGAATAACCACATTCATTTGATTGTTCCTTGCAAAGGCCACAATAGCATCGTTGCCAGCAAAGGTACCAGGCTTTGCCAAATTGGTAACTAAGGAAAAAACATTCAGAAGAGTTGGAAACCTAGTTTCTGACACTTCCAAAAGCACTGGAGGGATAGCGAGTAACAAAATTTCAACACAAGCCCAAGAAACCCTGGAAAGGAAATCCCAGCTGTGAAACAGTGACTGTTGAGACAAGAATTTGGCAGCAACAGAAGTTAATGTGTCTTAAATGACCACAGAAATTTCCAAAAAATGCAGTACACCCTTAGATTATGCAAAGCTGTCAGCTCTGTGTTAGCTTGAAAGGAAGAGTGCCATGTACTAAATGACCAAATCACTTTCATGCATCACCTGTGCGGTACCTGGCACATCCTCAAAGCTGTTAGAACAAAGGCTGTATTGGTCTCTGCTTTGGATCCCTGGGTTACCATGACAAAGTATCAAGTGTCAAGGAGAAAAAGAAACCCACTCAACACCCACCAGTGTTCAAGGAAAGCAAGGCAATTTTTGCAAGTTCCTTTTGAAAACACCAAATTTTTGCTTCTTGCCTTTTTTTGCCTCTCTTCCCAAGTTTGTCCTAAATTTAAACAATTTCCAAGACAAATTTAATAGCTCATCTTTCTACAGAAACAGAGAGAAATGTAAACTCACTGTTTCTAAAAACTAGAGAGGAGCCCTAACACAGTTCTGGGATAAGGACCTGTTTAGGAAGAAGGTGCTCAAATGAGACGTAATCACATTACACCATAACCCTTCTGTTAGTGTCCTACGGAGACCATACCATGTTTCTCAAAGGGCACATCATCCTCCACAAAAGGCTCAAAATCCTCTCGCTGCTTGATCATGTAGTCCACTGTTTCCTGGCGATGTCTGAGGTGGTTCCGCGAGTGCCCCTCAAGCTGGTCACCCAGGGCCCGAAACAAACAATTGCTAGCAAAAGAGAAACTGCAAGTTAGTGTGCCTGAAAGACAGCTAACAGGTACACCATTAAACCAACAACTGGCATAGCACCAGAAAGAATACAGTGTTAACAGGAAAGGAAAAGAGCTGTACTCTTTCTACCTATTAAGTTCAACAAGGATACGAATGTGAATTAGCATCTATTCCCTGTGCTTTGAATGGGTGCTGAAATTTGGAGAAATGCTGGAAGGAACATAAGGTTTTGATTAAACATGTTATCAGCTCCACCAGTGTAAGTCAAGACCGGCAATAGCGCTGGGCCAAACTGTCTTAAACTGACACTGAGACAAATCACAGAATGGTTTAGGTTGGAAGGGACCTTGAAGATCATCTCATTCCAACCCCCCTGCCATAGGCAGGGACACCTCCCACTACACCAGGCTGCTCAAAGCCCCATCCAGCCTGGCCTTAAACACTTCCAGTGATGGAGCTTCCACAAATGACATAAGGCAATAAGGACAATCCAATGATCTACCAAGCAATTTCTCAGCAGACACATCTAATTCCCCTTCCTCCCAGTACTCATGGAACTTCCTACCACTCAGCAGGCAGTGGAGCCCTCAGTCTCCCTGCGGATCAGGCCTGTAACTAGCAGAGCCCTCAGCGCCAGGGGACACAGGCCCTGCACAAGCACAGTGTGGAGCTGCCTGATCCCCGTGGGGTACAAGGGGGAAGCCCTCATCCCTGCACAGCACTGGACCCACTCAATCCCAAGGGGAAAGCCCTCAGTCCCCAGGGATACCGGCTCCCCACCACCCGGGCGAGGCCCGTGGAAGCACCTGCCCCGGGGGTGCTGAGGAGACCCGGCACGGCGCTCACCCATCGCCCGGCACCTCCCGCAGCTTAAGGCCGAGGGCCCGGAGCTGCCTGGCGAGGCCCCCGCCACCCGAGCCGGGGCCGGAAGCCGGTCCTGCGGTGGGCTGTCGAGGCCGTCGCCCCTTCCCGGCTCCGGCGGCAGGCCGGGCCTTGGCCGCCTGTTTGCGGGACATCCCCCCCGGGCGCCCGCTGCGTCTGCGCCAACCGGCGCCTCTCACGTGACCGCGCCACCATCGAGAGAAGCGCAAGAGCGGCCAGAGCGCCGCCGCTCTACCCACCACCCCCCCCAAGGCGCTCCTCTCGGTGGTGCCCCGGCACACCCGCGAGGTGGCAGCAGGAGAACGTGGCTGAGAGGGCGGAGGAGGGCTCAAACGGCGACAACTAATTAAATTGTCACACCTAGGACAGGCCGAACCTTCGTCTCCTACTTCCCCGGGTACGGAGGGAAGGTCTGAACCGCACGGGCGGGCTGGGGAGGGGCGCACAGCGAGACGATGGTGACTGGTGGTGGGGTTGTTTTTTTAAGTTCCTCTTGTCCGGAGTCACAATGTCCTGGAGCAGAGAGGGGCGGGGGGACTGTCACCAACGTTGCCTGGTGTGTTCTGAATGGTGCTGTGCTCGACTCCCTACAGCAAGCCAGGGTTTCGGTCTGACGCTCTGTTACATCCATTTCCTGTCATAAACCAGTCCGTAAGAGGCACTCCATAAAAACATATTTTCTTATGCAAACATAGTAAGAGCAGGAAAACAGGATTAGTATGTAAACTGACTGCAAATCATTAGTGAAACAGTAATTAGCCTAAGTACCATTAAAGGGCTATAGGCAATTCAGTTAAGTACAACCTGCATGCAAGCCAGCGAACATCACCCGTGACTTCAGCGACACAACTGAGTCAAAATCCTTCATCACTCAGCAGAAGATTTCATCAAACAGCCGTTTTTAACCTAATGTGACTGAAAAAAGCCGGGCAGAGAGAGCACGGGCTCCCTGAACAGCACGCTCGACAGGAATCCGGTCAAAAGGCACGCAAAAGTCGCTCCCACCCACTGCGAGAAGACAGAGGAAATGGACACAGAGACGCGGATTCATCACACCTCGTTTTACACTGAAATATTTGAGCCAGGAGCGTAGTTGCCCCTCTCGGAGTCTGCTCCAGCTTCCCAACACCCACACGCCAGTTTCATACTGTTCTAATGATTAAAGAGTAAATTTTAAGAAGTTTCCATTTTGGACATGGGAACTGACAGACTAAATTTGAAACTTCTAAATAATTGTAAAAATGGCAGGTCTGTCTTCTCTTTTCCCCACATCTTTTCTTTTTAACAGCATTACCTTACTAATAAAGAGGTATGTGAAATGCACTAGAATATTCTTCTATTTTTAAACATAAAGGAGCTTTGAGGTTCACCAGCCCATTTCCAGACCTTCTTGCACTTCAACTCTGAGTCCCACTTCTGCAACCTGAAAGATCCTCAGGCTCCTGAAATCTGGGGTCACCCAAAAGTCCGTCAAACCCTGCTGGGTGCCACCTCAGCAGAAATACAGCCGGAGCACTCAGCTTGATTACAACAAACCTCCTACGATTTCTCAGCAAAGAGGAACAAGCTCTTCCCACCTCACCCCCCCGTCAGCGAGTTCAGGAGATTAGAGTCTTCCTGAACTCCTTGCTCTGCTAAATTACGGCTGTTTCATCTCTTTCTGTTAAAGGGAGGGGCGGTGCACAGCAGCACAGACGGCTTGAGCATCCCGGTGCATTTGAGGCTACTGACTCGGTACTCTGTGAGTTCTACCAGTAATGCTGAGCTAGTCCAGCTTTCTGGGATTATCACCCTTCCTCTTCTATCTTCCTTCCTTCCGCAGGATTTTTACTGAGAAACCATCTGTATTTTACCCCTCAAATAAAAAGGGTAGAGAGAAATTAGCCTAAGTAAGTGGGAGGTGTCCCTGCCTATGGCAAGGGGGTTGGATACTCGATGATCTCCAAGGTCCCTTCCAACCTAAGACACTCTATGATTCTATGAAATTAGAGAGTGAGGGATTTTGCTCAGGCATTTATTTTTCAGAAGAGCTGAATATTCACCAAAACACCTAACAGAAGGGTATTCCTGAAGGTCTCCTGTGAACGCCAAGAAAAAGAAGACGGTCCCACCAAGACACTAACCTTGCTTTTAATTTCCAGATCTCTCCCATGGACTCTCTGAGACCCTATGTTGACTTTAAGTCTTGCTTCAGGTCGCACCTGAAGCCCTCTGATGACTGAAACCAACAGGGATGCTCCTAGGATAAAAGAGTTGAGGATAATGAGACATTCAATATTAATAATCTCAGTCTCATTCTTTACTTTGTGCCGGAGGGTAACAGCTCCAGGATAGTGAATATTGCTAAAGCAAGAGCAGACTTCCTACCCACAGCACTCCCAATTAGTGGTACTTACAGTCTCTCTAATCAAAGCACTGCATTCAGTACACCAATTTTAATATTAGATAATTCCTCTGAATCTGTCACTGTCCGGCAAAGCAGTGTTTAGAGACCAATGAAATTGCTTTCAAGAAATAAAGTACTAATTTAGTAATAATGGTAGTGTCTGGCTCTCCCAGTGAACAAAGCTGCAGTTAATGCCATGGGGTCAGCTTCCGGACTGGAATTGCTCAGTGATATTATCAGCTGTTGTAAAATGTCTTGGCCACAAAGTTAATCATTAACTCAGGTTCCCGTCTCATAAAAACATTGCATTGTAAGAGTGCAATACGCTTAAAGCTAACTGTCATTAATCAATCATGCACCCAACAGGAATAAAGCAACACATAAAAGGAGCCAGAAACTCAGCAAATCCTTCAGCGAAGGGAAGACAAACTGCACCGAGGTTTATCTCCATGGAGAAATCCACCGACAAGCCAAACAATGGAGATGGATGCACAACTCCTGCAGTACCGCAGGCTGAAAAAGACAGTCCTACGTCTGCTGCGGAAGGCACTGCAGAAATGAGTAGGGCAGAACCCCTAACAGAAAACACTGCAGACATGAAGAAGCTGGAATTCACTGAAGAATGTATTAAAGACATGGAGAGACCTTCAGGCACAGAGCAAGACAGTCCTGATGCCTTTAAACCAGCGATTTTGGAAAGAGACTGTGGTCCAAACTCAACGCCTCTTGTTATGCTAATGAACAACAACTCTCCCAAAGTATGCAGTTTTGAGATGAACGATCAGTGTTCAACCACAACATCTCTTGATATGGACTGCCTAGTCTGCTTCAACAAGTACAACATCTACAGAGTACCAAAGCTGCTGGCCTGCCAGCACACCTTCTGCGCGGTCTGCCTGAAGCTTATCCTCAGGAAAGAAGAGAATACCTGGATGATCACCTGCCCCCTGTGCAGAAAAGCCACTTTTGTGTCAGGAGGACTCATCCGCACGCTTCAAAATAAAGAAGACATCATGGAGCTCTTGGACAACCCCGATTCAAGCACTGAGATACACATCTCTGCCACGGGGTTGGACAGCAATAGCTGGACTCAGAGCAGCCAAGACGCTTTATACAGAGATGAAAACGTTCCAGCAGACAACCGGCTGGCGATCCAGAGACTTGTGCTGCTCCTGCTGCTCGTGGTGATTCTCACTATCCTCATCCTCCCGTTTATATACTCTGGGCTGATAAAATGGGTAATTTGTCTCATGCTTGCTTTGGGGTTGGTCATGTCTATGGTGCTTTGCTGCACTCCTAAATTCTCCTGGAGGTGTAACAGGGACTCGCTCACCTCCTGCCACAAGGAGACCCACATCACTGCTATTGCCTGAAATGATTAACACGAGCTGCCTAGAGAACGGACTGGTCCCACCTGCAAAGCTGCATGTTAGGCGCTAGGCAGATATTGGACTTTGAAAGCAATCATTCATGTAATAAATTCAACAGGTGGCTAAGTTATCTCACTAAGGCTCAACGGCAATGCACACTGTTGTTAAATTTCATTAACAGAAACATAGTAAAATATTTATATGTTGATATTTATGAGATAAAAATTGTAGGGTTTCCACACAATTTTTATCCCAGATTAATCATTTTGTTGTTTTGCTTTTGTCATTTTGTTCTTGTTCGTGCCATCTCCTGATTAGCACTGTGGAACATTATCTGAAATACCTGACAGATAATGTCCTGTGAAAATCCCTAGCTGTAGTTGCGTTTTTGCACTCTCTTAACACACGTACACCTTTTTTGTGACAACATCGGGAAATAAGACTGCTAAATGAGGGACTGGGTGCCTAGCCTCAATGGAAGAGGGTAGTTTTAACCCCAGTTGTCACTTTAATCCCTATCACTGCCCAAATGGTTGTTGGCAGAAATGGGAAAGGGACTGGGAAAAGGGGATGTCAGTTGATGCCATTTTAAGTGACGCACGAAATTAGAGAGGAAGAGGCAAAAATCAACACTCCTAATCTTGAGTCTGTGGATTGCAAAGGGCAAGGCTCTCAAAAGCTCATGACATTCCAAATTCCCCATGTTATTTAGCACAGAAATAGTTCCTCTCATCTGAACTCCTTTATCTGGCTATCTGCACCACCTCTCTTCTTGTCTTGGAGATGCCCACAGAGATAAACAGAAGTCTGTGAATTGCTATGCCATACCACATGTGATATTTTTATATGGAATGTGTCCATTAAAGTTTAATAATGTTAATTGCTCATTGACTTCTGTGTTTCAATTCCTCACTGACAATTAATGTCAAAACATTTCACAGTTTCCTCACTGACAGGAACTACAGCTGGGAAAGCATATTAGGGAATCTGTAGAACTGGGTGAATAAAGCAAAAAAGTAACGTGTTGGTTTTTTCCTTCATTTAAAAAAATACTTTGTTGCTAAGAGAATACACTATAACCCAACTAAAAATAAATTGGAAAAAAACTAGGAATTTGCTCGAGTTAAGTTACATTTTTAAAGAGTACCATGGATCTCAGTAGACCTTGGATCAGGCCTGTGGTAAATATTTGTGTTCGATAAGAATGGAAACCAATGTACTCCAGTTGCTCAGTACATAAATATACATAGTGTCTCACCAGCAGATAAAACAGATTAGCCTAAGAGGGTAAGGAGCCGCTGTCCTCCTAGAGTCTTGGAAAAAACAGGTCTCTCTTCTGCCTAAGAACACAAACCTTCAAGGGAAATAAATGCTTTGTTTTTTCTAATATATTTAGACAGCAACTGACTTACTGCAAAGTACATATGTAGTAACATTTGCTAATAACCAACCAGAAAAAAAAGCTCTTCACTTGGGAAAACACAGATACTTTTAAACCCAAATATTTTATTGAACTGTATTATTCTAAATACAAAGACTGTACCAAATATTCACCTGTACCGAAAATAATTTCAGAAACTCTTGCCAAGTCTTTCAGCTCATAGACAATTTGCCTGTAGAGTTCCCTTCACCAACACTGGGCGACTGGTACCATAAAGGTGTGTTACAAATATATTAATATTGGCCTGAATGTAGCATGCAGGAATGCATCAGAGTAAGCTACAAGGGTTAAAAGAAAATCATGTGCTAATTGCTACAGAACACTGATCTCATTCAAATGACCAGATAGCAAGGAAGAAACAGACTGTTCTACAGATAAAATGACAAAGATGAACTGGGACTAGAGCCATAAAATAATCCCAATTTAAAAAAAAAAAAAAAAAGGTAAAACTTGGGGACCTTTGCCTAAGAGGGGAAGAAACCAAGCAAGATACCAAACACCACCAACTCCAGAAGGGCGTATAAGTTCACCCAGTATCAGTTTGACATCATCAGCCAAGAAACATAATGAAGAATTTAGAGAGAGCATCCCTTGTCCTCCGTATCACTCGCAATGGAACCTGGCAAGTCCACATGGGCTTGGCAGAACATGGGTGTGAACAAATGAAATCAGTGCATGAATGTGAACAGGAAAAATCAGTTTGTTACGTGTCACCCTGCCCTTCCAAAAGGGTGCGTTTCATTTTATTACACTAATTTCTACAGTGTCAAAAACACAACCAACAGAAAAGGGCTTCCTTCAAGGCAGCATACACCAGTGGGAAGGAAGCGTGTGTACTCTGCAATGACCAGTGAGAGACAGGCTCTCTGAAAGAACCCCCATGGATCCACACAGTAAGATCACCTGCCGTGGAAGTCCAGGTTTCCACCCCCACTGCTTTCTATCAGCACCTTACAAGCCTGCGTTCGGCAGTTCAACTGAAGTGTTTCTTCAGCCTTTGAGAGCCACTAACAATCAGCTGATTCAGAGTTCATGGATGTTGGTGGGAGTCATTAGGCCCTACAACCTGGTATCTTTATAACAGCTGCTGATTCTCATCTGACAAGATAAGGCTTGATGACAATGCAAACCTCTGAAGCAGCAACTAAGTTTATGGAGAAAAGGCCAACAAAATTCTATTCTTATTCTAAAACGCAGAGGATTGGCTTGGACTCAGTGTTAATTCATGCCAGTCTTTTTGGCAAGAAAGTTTCATTTCTGATTTACTTTGCCCTGCTTACCTGACCTAGCTGGCTCCCAATTTTGGATAGTGATTAGGTAACACACTATAGCCTGAAAAAGAGGTGCATAATGAGAAATGGGCCCAGGCAGCAATATTCGGCTGCACATGACATAGCGCATAAATATCTGAGAACTGTGACTTACGAAGACAGAATGCCATAGAGACATTAAGAGCATAAGACCCAACAGCATTTTTTAAGGATTATAGTTCATACAGACAGAATACTGGACCAGAAATTTCAAAGGTGTTTTGTTTAACAATGCATGTGCACAAGCCAATTTTAATTCAAAAATACGCCTATCCTTTTGTCATGCTGAGCTCTCACTCTGCCCCCCTGCCCACAGGACCCTTCCCAAAGCCACAACTTTCCCTATCCCAATCCCTTTTCAGGCTTCTCATCGACAAACATCACCACCATCGCCCACCAGAGTCACTAGTTACTTATATAAGAGAGTGAGACAGGTGCCTGAGAAATTTTGAGTGTAGGTGTTCTAAATTACTGTTAAATGTAGAAGTCTCACTTCATCTACAGAACTTTAAATTATCCATAATTGTGCTGGCTTTGATTACTATTAAACTATATAATGAGATCCCAAATTTACAACATCTGGTAAAACGCAGTCCTAATTGTCATTCCACTCAACTTAGATTGTGGTCCACTTTTGACAGCTCTTCTGTGTTATCACACAGATATAAACAGGTGAAAATAAACATAGAATAAATAATACATTTCAGACTTCCACATTGCTCAGTTTCTGTCCAAAGAGAACTTGAGGTCCTCAAACACAGAACTGTCAAATTTACAAGAAGCTAATTTGCAGATTTTTGTCCAAGAGCACAGATTTGTCTCTAGGTAATTCCTTGCTTGTTGTGAACCATTTGTAACTTGTCCATTGTGTCATGCAGTTACCCAAGTCACAGGTAAAGTAGATACCTTCTGCACCCTAACTGGGATCAACAGAACTCAACAGAACTTCAGTGTCACATTTAATGACTATATGATGATGCTCAAAATACCTATATGTAACATAAGTATTTGTATGAGTAAACCTGAGGGGATCTAATATTAGTAGCAAGCAACCAGGACAAGATACTTGGCCAAATCAAAATCAGCTTTTGAACAGAAATGGTACCCAGATTTTTTTGTTGTTATTTGTAAGTCCCACATACCACGTTTTAAAGCACAAACTGGTTACCCCAGCTACCAAGCAACCAAAACTAGTTTTGCTGTTGTGAAATGCAATCATACAGAAAAACTGTTCTCCTTGCCCTGGAGAAAACAATTTCTCCAAAAATTACTCCACATTGGACGTGGGGTTCCAGCCTGAGCCTGCTCTCAGAGCAAACGCATTTCTTAAAACCCCAAAACACAATGCACGAGCTTTATCCTTGGGTAGCTGAACTAACTCTAAAGCCTTAAGATTTCTGCAAGGCCAATTAACCACAATGGAGCAAAGCCTCCTGAGCTCACTGTGCCAGTAAGCCCGCTGCTATCAGAACCAACACATACATGGCCCTCGTATTTGCCTGATGAGTGCATACACACACACACACATATATATATACTTCATCTTCTGTCCATACGGCTTTGGGATCCCACCTGGTAATACAGCACGAGGTGCAAGACACCACTGAAGCTTTAATTTTCCCCAGGGTAACCCTCAGAGGCACCAACCTGTCCTGCAGTAGGGCGGCAAAGAAGTTTTGGGACAGCAACCTGAGAGCAGCTTCACCCAATGCACATTCCTACCCCTCTCTGTAACCCTCCCTCAGAGGGGGAGGACTTCTCACAGGGGAAGAGGGGCTTTAAAAGGAGCAGTAGGGCTGATACGCAGGTAGGCCTAAACCCCAAGTGAGGCACCAACATGGCAGACAAGGCCCAAGATTATAGACAAAAGCGGGCAGCAAGAAAAAAACAGCTATACCCATCTCGTAGTGGAGACGGCCCTATCACCATCCCCGTGAAGGGGCCGGCAGCCGTGTAAGGCCCAGCCCGGGGTTAACCGCCAGCCTTCGCCATCACCTCAGCCGAGCGCTGCTGCCCCCACGCCCAGCCCACCCTCCGCAACCTACGCTCCTTGCTACGCCAATCGCGTAGGGAAGCCGCACGGCACATGAGTAGCCCGTACGCAAATTGCGTAGTGGCAGCGGGAAGGGCGGGCAGGGCAGGAAGGGGCGGGCGGGCGACGGCGGAAAGGAGCGCGGCGGCTCCTATTTGAGGCCGGGCCGGCAGCAGGTCGGGTCTGGGCCGGGAGAGGTGGGGAGAGGGGCTGGGGAGGGCTCGGGTGCAGCTCCGTGGGCTGAGGGCGGGGGGAGCGGGTGGAGCCCTCTCCTCAGGTCGCTCCCTGAGGTGAGGGCTGTGGCGGCCTCCCCCGTGCGGCCGGGGGCTGGTTTCCTCTCCTTAGTGGTTGTCAAAAGTGCTAGTTTCTCTAAAAAAAAACAACAACAAAAAAAGCCTATATTCCAGCAGCAGAGACTTCAGGCACGAAGGGCTTGCGATAAAAGTGAATTTCGGCTGCTGTGGAGATGTCCGCCCTCACAGCTTTCCCAGCTGCGGTGTTTCCCTCACGTTTTTCCCACTAGTGATTTCTGCAGCTTTTTCCCACCTTCTGTGTACCGACAGCGCTCCGCAGTCCCTGCTGCTACAAGCATCCGGATTAACCAAACACACTCAGTTTTGCCACTGCTTCAGCTTTTAGCTTTTCCATGTCCCTGTCCTTCGGTCCCTGATCTCTGTTTTACAATTAGTGTGCATCTCGCGTTCGCCTGTTTTTGCAGTGAGACACAGCTTTATCTGAGACTGAGTTAATTGCACTCTGCGTTTGTACTTCATATCTATGCATTAAAAGTGAAGGCTGTGGTGGTCCCAGCGTGGAAGCAGCTCCGCAGCCCCGCACAAGTCCCCGAGAAAACTCATCTGCCCAAATGGTTCTGCAGTCACGGCGTTGTGTCCGAGGCTTAACCACAGTTTGGCCATGCCATTCTCCAATGTGCCTTGGTAAAGGGACTTTTTGGTCAGCCCTGTCTGAACAATTATTTACAACTACTTCTCTGAAGTTAATGAGAAGCCTCATTAACTTTTGAGGGTCTCTGAGGTTAATGTGTCAGCAGTTTGGTCACTTTTGTCATGGTTTAGGATGAGTGTGATGCCAGCATCTCTATACTTCTTTTTCCAGCAGTAGGGAGCATGTGTATATTGTACAGATTTAGATCCACAAAAGGATTATCTTTCTGCTTTCCAAATAGGATTGCGGGAGCCACTATATAAAATACACCACCTCTCAAGAAAACAAAGGGCTTTGTGTGAAAAGTGAGCACTGGAAGTGATAAAAAAATTCTCTTTCAAGTGACAGTTCAGATTATGGAAATGCTATTGATTGCTGAATCACATTGTTCGAGACAGACGTGAATTCCAGTGCCACAAGCTGTAAATGACTTTTGGGATGTATTTCTAGCTGTCAATTCCCTCATCTTGAATTTAGTGACAAAACTTCTTGGCCCGAGTTTTCTTTACTAAATCATGGAATGGAATGGAATGGAATGGAATGGAATGGAATGGAATGGAATGGGATGGGATGGGATGGGATGGGATGGGATGGGATGGGATGGGGTGGAATGGAATAGAATAGAATAGAATAGAATAGAATAGAATAGAATAGAATAGAATAGAATAGAATAGAATAGAATAGTTTGCATTGGAAGGGACCTTTAAAGGTCTAGTCCAACCCCTCTGCAATGAGCAGAGACACTTTCCACAAGATCAGGTTGCTCAGAGCCCCGTCCAACCTGGCCTTGAATGTTTCCAGGGATGGCCCATCTAAATCACATGTTGCCCTTTTTTTATGCTGCATGTCTGAAAATCCAAACCGATTTTTTCCTAGATATTTATGAAGAAATAGATATCTATGTTGAGGGACACACATCGAGCATACTGATCAGAGAATCTCCAGAGGAAAGTCTTTCAAAAACTTTCTCAGAATATTCTAGACGCTTAGCATCATGAATTATTTGTTGCGTAATGGCAATAAAGTTGCACGCAAGAAGCCACTGTGATGTCGCTCTGTAATTGCTCACATCTTTTGTTATTGGCAAACGAGGTTAAACAGTTGTACTGTTTCTGGGTCATTTTTAGCTGCTTCACTTTTCATGTGAGCCTGTGTTAACAAATCAATAAATCTAACACAGGAGGGAAAGGGATTTTATTTTCAATGCCATCTCCCATAATAAGCTAATAAATCTGTGTCCAGAGGTGAGCAGACACGCCAAGTAATTATAAAGTGATTGAAACTTTAAGTGTTAGATTATTTCTGGGCAAACTGGTCCGTAAGTCTGGATGGTTTAGGAAGATCAGAGCCTAGCAAGTGACGTGAAATGGATTTTGGGGGTCCAAATGAGGGTTTTGGAGCACCCGAGGTAATAAAACAACCTTGGAATTTTGTAAGAAAGTCCTGGAAAGCGTGGAGACACGTCTCGCGCCACCTTCACGGCTGCGATTCAGCAAGCGTAAATGCTGCTGTGGGGAGGTTGGTAGCAGAGCAGGCCCACCAGGGCAGGATTGATCCCAGGCACTCGCTCTCCCCAGAGCAGTGTAATCTGGCCCTTCCCTTCTCTAGTTGGTACGGAAATAACAGAGTTTATTTATTCCTGCGGACTTCGTGCTCCCATGTTGCTGGAATGTGATGTTTCCATGGAAACGGACCGAGATGCCTTAGACCTGTGTGCTCATGCTGGACGGCATCAGGAGATACGTGTTGCGGGGCACTGAGCTCTCCCAGGGAGAGAGGTGCGAGTTACGATAACCATCGGCCCTTGAGTGAGGAATTTTCCTTGCATTTATACATCAGTATTTAAACAGTGCAAGCCTTGAGAAATACGGATCTTCTTCTGAGCGGGAAGGCACGACAGACACCTTTCCTGGAAGACCATGGCAGATGGCATGCAGATAATAAAATCTCTTTAAAAAAAGAGCTGCTCCTGTGCTGCATTTCCCTCTTCTAGGACTCTAAAACTATCCCATAAATAGTGTCTGCATCCTCTGAGATTCAGCACTTGGTTCAGTACGGGCTCCTAATTCCCGTTTAGCCACTTTCCTTTGTACAGGGTTCAGAAGAAAGGAAACATTTAAATAGGAAGCATATAATGAATTAGGTGGTTTGGGCCCCTTAGAAACTGACTGAATCTTGATGAAGTCAGTAGAAATTTCAGGTGATGTGAGCAAGCTTTGGAGAAGATTGTTACCCACGTTGAATTGTGAAATGAGCTGTTGTCACATCTGCCTGATGTCAGTCATCTTGGTTAGTTGCCTGTATAACCGGGGGAGCTCTGGGGAGCAGTTGTAAGCTGTTCAGTTGGAAGCGTGCATGTCTGCGCTCTGAAAAAAATAACATTTTGGCCCAGCTGAAGGTCCATGTGGCACAGGGATCTTATGTTCAGGGAAAAAGCTGCAGCAGGTTGTATAGAGGAGAGAATGTTACAAGCAGAGCTTAGCAGTGTCTATGGGATCCAACAAAAATCCTCCTCGTCAGAGGCTGCAGCTGGACTCAACTTTCTTAGCGCTGTCAGCAAAATGAGCAGAGGAGCAATTTGGGTTGAGGATGACAGAGGCAGATTATTTCCCAGGCAGCCGTACTGGTTCCTGCACCAGGTGCAGAGCTTTTATTTTACATGTTATTTTTGCAGTAAACATCTGAACGATATGTCTGAGCAGAGCCCAGTCTCTTTGCATCTTGAAGGGGATTTCTTTGCTGTGTGAAGTATTGTCGGCTCATTTTGTGCAAAACTTTTCAGAATTGGTGAACAGAATTCACAGCACCATGTAGTGGGGGGAGACACAAGCTGGACCTTGACAGACTTGACTTAATACCGACAGCGAGTGTGACAGAGGAAAAAAAAAAGGCAATTTGTCTCCTTACTTCCTGATTTCCAACTGTTTATTGTTTGCTTTTTTTTTTCCCTGCTGCTTCTTCCTCTTTGAATTTGCAGGCAAAAATGGCCGCAGAAGAGAAGTGGAGAGGTTGGGCTTCGAAACAGCATAGCGAGGCTGAAGAGGCAGGTGAAAAGGAATCGTGTGTGTTTCTGGGCCAACGGCTGGGTGAACCGGGAAGATTTGCTTACGCGGCACTTTGCGGGATATCCCTAGCGTGGCTGTTCCCTGAAAAAGAGCAAAGGTACTACACAGGGTAGCAAGGGGCGAACAAAGAGGTGGATAGAGCTGGTGTCACACTCCTCGGGGGGTGGTTTCTGAAGTTAGGGGAGTGGAAGATCCTTTTGGTGTTGGGTCTCTTCACGAAGATGAATACTCAGACTGGGGAAGGTGACACAAAACAGAAAGAGCCCAGAAGAGCTGCAGACTGATTGCTGGTGTTGACATTTTCCTGCTGTCTCTCTGCCGGTGTTCTTCTGAAGCCGGTTGAAAGACAAAGGACCCCTTGACATTAGGTGTTTTCTTAATTGTATTGACTTTCTCTCTTACACCTTTAAGACTTTAATACTTCAGCACAAATTGCATCCCTTAATACTGCAGACTTCAAAGCATATATTGAAGAAAGGGCTGGCCCCATTCAGATTGCTTGCTTGTTTGTTTAGCCAGCTTGTGTAGCATCTCACCACCTGCTGACTTCTTATGTGCTTTGATTTTTGTGTGAACAGCAACAGATCAACAATCTGAAAGCAGGGGCCACTCAAAGTTTGCAAAAATACCCAGTTACAGAGCTTTAACTGCTACTGTTTGTCTTACAGCTCCTTCAGGACGGAATTCATTGAGGGCTTTGTGAAATGGCTAGACCTGCCTGATGCTGTTTTACCTGCCATGACAGCATTTGCTAGTGGCTTAGGAGGTGAAGGCACAGAAACTTTTGCCCAGATTTTGCTGAAGGATCCCATCTTGAAAGAAAATCCAGTTGTCATTACTCAAGTAAGTTCATATGCTCCCCTCGCCCTTGTTTGCTTTGTAAAAGAGATTTGTCATGCATGTCTGTTTGCAACTCAAGTTCTGTTTGTACAGGCAGGGAAGCAAATCAATATTTCTGATATGCATATATTTCTGAGCAGCTGTGTGGGTACCTGGCAGTCTCTCTGTCCGTTAACAGCTCATGGAAGTGATGAACATGAGGCACATTACTGTCTGTTGAATTAACGTTTTGTGTCTTTGATGCCTTCGCTCTACAGAACAGAGAACTGTCAAACTTTTTACTTTGACTGTATTATTGCAGTGGTTTTGATTTGTATGTGCGTTCTGCAGATTTTGGTGAAACACTGAACGTGATAGACCTGATTTTCATTTGTTTCAAAGCCCATTGAGCATACCTGTAATACAAAACACCTCTAGGTACATGCTCCAAAGAGCACAATTTCCAGAGTCTTTTTTCCAGAGTCAGCTTTGGCCGAAAGGAGATAAGTTACTGTGACTTTATTTTCTTTCACTGAGAAAGTGTTAGTGAGACAGGGACTACTCTGTCATGTTCTGATGCAAAAGCTGACATAAAGATAAAAGAGGCAAAGTGTTTTGGTGGCATTCACCTTTGCCGCAGAGTCTCAGCTGGGGAAGATATCTCCTCATCCAGCCTCATGTTATGCTGTGCAGGGCGAAGAGCACGGTAGGCTGCTGCTGATGCCAGGCATAACGTGAACACTGTCACCTCGCACTCTTCGCTCTGTACCGCACACAAGGAAATAGCAAAGCATCCTGCGTGCAGACAGTACTCTGATATTGAGTAATAGTTATCACACACTCACCTTTAGCAATGGTCTGAGAGAACAACAGATGCGAGAACAAGGCTGCGTAAGTAAAGATATGATAGGAGTGAACTTTCTTGGTCATCATGACCAGCTCCCATTATCTCAGCCATCTTTCATGTCTTCTAATCAGTCCATAAAACGCCTCAGAAGATCTGCTCCAAACATCCAAACGTTACAAACCCCGAAGTCCTATAACGGCATGAGTACAGTGACAGAGAATCTTAAGCTGAATTAATAAGTTAGGACAGATCTTCTAAAATAAGAGCAGCCGTTTTGATGTTGTTTGCTCAAAATCAATAAATCCATACTTGGTTCCTTCTGCATGTAGACGGCTTGGTATTTCCCAGGTTGTTTCCCTCATTCTCTCTGCTTCAGGATGGATTCGCTAGAACTAGGTGAGTCCTCCTGCATTGGAGCTGAGGTAATTAAGGGTGAACTTTTGGTGAAATTTGGTTTGTGCTTGCTCTGAGCTTATGTTGTGTAAGGTCTCTTTGTGCTTTTACAAAAGCGGCCCTGGATCAGTGGCAGCACACGGTATTTTGCTCCGAGCCAGAGAACTGAGGCACTTATCCCCTGGATTCAGGTGGAACACAGAAGCCATCAATAACAATTCTTTTGATTAGTTGAAAGCAAAGATCAGGAATAGCTATCAGTCTAATGCCACAACATCAGTACCTCATGCAATCATGTATACGGGCAAGGTGATTGATTTTGTCAAAGGAAAGGTAGAATTAAAGGCTTTTATAGAGCAAGGCAGCAGAGGCTTGCAAGGTGTCTTTGGGACAGCATACTGGCATGTGGGAAACGTCAGTGAATCAAGCTGAGATCAGCTTTTTCCTTCTTACCTGAAAATAAAAACGCCAGGGGACAAAGCTCTGTGAATTCTTGATATGTTGCTTTATGGTGCTCTTGCTTCTTTGTATTCAGCTGCTTCTGACACAACATTTGCTGTTTATTTAGCAAGCGCACACTTTAATTGCTCAGTGTGTTCAGTGGCAGGGTCCTGTCGGCACTAGTGCCCGCATTTTTGAATGCCCTCCACCTCAGCGGTGCTGAAGAGATGATATATGAGGTCAGGAGATTAGAGGTGAACTCACCGTTGATTCAATAAAAATTTGAGGATTACGGATTTTTATCTTTGTTTGCATTCATTGCAGATGACTAATACAGGCAAATGTTGGTTAACTGAATCCTTTAAGGACAGTAGTCATAACACACAAGCTGCGGGTGTGGTATGAGAAGGCAATGCAACAAAAAAAGGTGAAGAAGTGATGATAGGCTAGAAAATGTTGAAAGTTTTTATTATAAGTTTTTTTTGCTCTGAACATACTTAGAATGCCCATTTGCCTGTGTTTTTCTACACACGTCCACTGCGATGTGGATTCAATGCTCTCTGCTGTTGAGGAAATTGGTTTTGAACTCGCAGCAATTCATTAAAAACTGGTAAAGACTCTGAATAAAGATTGTTTCCCTTTCTTTGTAAGGTTTCTCAATCATATGGGTGGTAGCCTTGTGCATAGAGTTCACAGGGAGATTCAAAACACCAACTTCAAAAAACCCCTGAAATATAATAACTGCTGCTTAGACGAGGAAAACAAACTATTTGTGAACTAATCTAATCAATGCTGATTGGATTCCAGATGACTGCACAGCAGTACGTGCAAAGCCTAAACCAATTCGAAATAGTTGAGAATGCTAATTGGCACAGCTGCAAAAAAATCCAGTAGTTTATCACCTGATTACCTCTATCCATTCCTCACCTTTTGAAATGCATGTCTGTAAATGCTTAGGCCAGATTTTTAGAAGAGGTTATTTGATATTAGGTGCCACTGACGGTACTGAGCATATCATACAGGACCTTAGTCAACACCCACGACTCCCTTTGCAACACACAGGGAGAATTTATTGCCTACAAATGGGTTCTGCACAAACCAGTAACTGTTCAAGAGGCTGCTTGCATTAATCCATGGAAAATGATGGCAGCAAGGTCACAAGCTTCACCTTATTTGAGACTTCAGGGTCTTTGCTTGGTCAGCATGCTGCTTGGGACTCCCAGCCCTGGACTTTCTGCTGGGCTTTGACACCTCTATACCAACCCTTCCTCACAAAACTGCAGCCAGAGAGGAAGTGATGGTGCCCCTATCTCTAATACTCGGGTAGTTACAGTACTCGGGCTCTGGGAAACTAGAGTCACATTCTTTCTGTTGGGGATTAATGTTTCCAATTCCCACATCCCACCAACCACCCTGGGGAACAGTCTGCAGTGGGTGTGCATGCACAGAATACTAATCATGGCCAGAGCTAAAAAGAAGCCCTTTTTTTCTGCAGCGTGGTGACTGGGGGAACAGAAGAGCTCTGATTCAGTGACTAACTTAAATTAAAAGGGTTATTCACACACTGGAGATAGCAAACCAGGACCTTCCTTTCCTTGGGTGAGCGCTCTGGCTGTTGGGATGCGGGATGAAGGACCAGTGGTGACTGCTTTGTGCAGAGCCCAGCCAAACAGATACCTTCTGGAAATGCTTATCCCATTGGGACTTGCAGGACAGGCAAGCAAAAGAAGACTTTCTCTGTGGGTGGGAACAGCCACCCAAATATTTAGCAGTAGAGGGGGGTGTGTGGAAAACATTAGGCAGCAGTGGAGTGAAGGTTCTGTGGCTATATCTTGTGAAAAAGCACCCATAGGAGGGACTTCAGCTGCCATAATCCTTTGGCTTCCCCAGTCCTATGCAAAAGCTCTCTTCTCCTTTATGAAATAGCAGACTCTTCTTGTGCTAAAGTAATATTCAGTGTCCAGGCACTTTTGTTCTGGATAATATCTACAGTTTCCCCCTTTTCTAAGCAGGAGTTGGTTAAGGATGGTGTGTCCTCTGTTCTACACTTCTCATGCAGTAGGGAGAAGATTAGAGGCATTTTTACGCTACAAATTTTGCTTAAGAGCTTATGGGACTAATAATCATAAACTCTTTGGCAGCATCCTACATATTTGGCTGCATTTTTTGTGTCCCCAAAGGGCTGAAGGATTCCCTGTAAAATTCAGCTATTCTTTATTTGTGTGTAGGAGAGGGAAGTAGCTAGACTGAGCTAGTGCTTAGTGTTGTACTTACATATAGAACTTAAAATTTATCCAGTGACAATAAAAGAGGAGAACATAGTAGTAAAAACACTGGCCTCCTTTTTCAGGGATTTGCCCATAGAAACCATCTATTGGATTGATCCGTTTTTCTGTTTGTTTGTTTGTTTTTTATGGTGAAGAGCCAACACAGAAGTCAAGTCCCTCAATCTTGACAGATGGCCATAAATTCTTTTTCTATTTTTGAGCACTTAATCCAAAAGAACTTCACACCAGTTCAGCTTTACTGCCTTGAGCTATGAATTCCCAGAATTCCAAAGAAAATAGGGGCCACTGGTCCATTCGAGTAGCATTCAAACCTGTTACTCATGTTGAAGGTATGAGTATATATGACTATATAGTGAGCTGAAGGCATTAGAGTGGTCGGAGAATTAAAGCCCTGTTTCTCCAGACTTTGAAGTCTGATGTAATCACAGTGCTTTCAGTTGCAACAGAATCGTTAACAAAAAATATGGGACGCTTCAGCATACACCAAGCATTTTCTACTTCTGTCCACCCATTTGTACCTGCATATGGAGAATTTTGTACTGGAAGCATCTGGCTTTGCTCTGTGTTGCCTTGCTGAGTTGTAGCTTGCCATTTTCCCATGTTTATGAACTGACATGCTGCAGTAATTATATCATAACCCGATGGGTTTTCATGCCTCCATTTTGATACCTCCAGGCACACATCATCAGTTTTAACTTCAATATTCTTTTTTTTTCTTTTTAGGACCTTCTAGCCTTCTCTCTTAGAGATGGTAAGTTTACCTAGTATTTGTTCCTTGTAAGAATAATGTAGATGAGTTTACATCTGATGATACTTTAAAATGCTCAAAAAGCTCAAGGTACCATCCTATTTTATCATACCTTCCTTTAGAGCAAAAGCAGCACACTCTTTCTCTGCGTCCCTTACAGGAGAAGCAACTATTATATTAGGGATGATTAATAATACCTGTTAAAAATTCAGGTTCACCTCCTTACCTTCACGTTGTGTATTGGCATGCAAATATACGTGATGGTAGAAAAGTTCTGAAGTGAAATACTGGGGTGTTTTTTCTGTAGTGTTTCCAGGGCAGCAGGCACCTCTTCCTTTAGGAAGGCAGTGAAGCTGTTATAAAAATCTCAGCCTAGCAAATTTTCTGCATATCGCTTGTTGCCTAAAAAGAAAAAAAAATATTCAGGGAATAAATTCCAGAGTGTCCTGTGAAGCCTATTATAAATAAATGTGATTTTACTCATATATTATATTATGCGTAAAACAATTTTCTGGTTTACAATCCCTGACACGGATTAGTCTGATAAAATTAATGAAATAAAGACTGCCTACTTACAAAATGTTCATTTCTAAAAGAAGCCTGTTTTATATCACTCCTTGCATTTTTTAAATCTTTGTGTTTTAACATGTTCTCACAGGAAAGAACTCACTGGTTGCTAATTAGCCTGTTTCACTGCAGAACAAAGTACCATTTTTGTGCTTGCTTTATTTTTAATGGAAAATTGACAAGTCAGTTATTGCAAAACTGCTGGAATTTAAAAGAAATATATTTTCAAGCCTCGCTGACTTGCTGCCAAGCTGGCTAAGTAAAAAGCTAAGTTGTGTATTAGCAGACAGGAAGCACGAAAGCTGCTCGTTAAAACACCTGCTTGGGCTTGCAAGACGTGGCACATATCAGGGATGAAGTGAAGATAAATGCTATCTTTATTTCTCAACTAAGCACAAATCTTAAAAGCGGCGTCATTAAAGCCTACCGAAGTAGTTTGGCTTCTTGGTAATGACAGTAATAAATAAATAAACTTAACAGATTGCCAAAATGCCCTATATGATCTACGTGCAGCAGGTATCAGAAACATACTCTGTAGTTGAGTCTTTCTGGTATCTTCACCCACCCCTAGAAAGGCAATTGCATTTTTCAACCCAGAGTGTACCAAGAACCCTTTGCAAAGGCCTACCGTCAGGGAGCAGCAGGTGCTACTGAGAGAAACACATTAAAAAAGCAAGAGTTGGCACAAACAATTTAAAATCTATTACATTTAAAATGTCTTTTCTTTAAGACCACCTGCTTATAAGCTCAGGACTAATCATTTCTCCTACTGTGTGTTGTCTGGGTCTACTGTCCGCTCCTGCATCTCCAACAGTGAAGTATAAATGCAAACAATTGTCCGTGATGCTGCTAGGTGAGCCGGTGTGTAGTTTTAAACTCCAGAGTCCCTCCTGCTGCCAACAAGATGAATTGAATATACAGCTTTTGCATGAAGGTGCATTTTTAGAAAATACCATATCTTGCATTGGTGCATAGTTGAGGTGTACTGTGTCATGTTACCCATATATATGTATTTGTTATTTCCAGTTAGGACTGGTTTTGCTGCAGCATTTCTCTGTTAATAAGAAAGACGCAGCCTATCCAGAGCCAAAAGGCCTCTATCACAGAGGAAGACGGAAAAATTTGAGATCCTTTTTCTGCAATAGAGGCAATTACCTGGGTTTGCAGGGAAGAAGGGCTTTCCATTTATCGCTGTCTTCTCTAAGTAGTAGGAGTTGCCTTCAAATACATGGAAGAAGATGAAGGCCTGAGGGCAGGAGCTATGCTTGTATGTGACATGGTCATCTAGCACAGCTGACTGCACTCTTCACTATTTAATCCGGTGCGATGAAGACTGATTAACTTCCTGGGCTTCCCTCTGTTTAAGGGTACTATGATGCTCGAGCAAGGGTGTTGATCTGCCACATCATCTGGCTGCTGAGAATCCCCTTGGAGGAGCTGGAAGTCCTGGAGGAATCTCTGCTTGAGAGTCTGAAGGAACAAAAAGAGGAAGAGTCAGAGTAAGAACATTTGGGTTGACTATCGGATGAAAAAATACTGCCAGTGCTTGAAAGCTTAGCAGTAATTACTTGTGCCTAAGTCCAGTCTGTGATCATTCCCCCATGGCTCTTAGCATAATCATTTATAGCTTAATTAGGATTGCAGAGCCCTTGCAGCACTTTGGCTGCACTAAGAAGCAGTAAAGCATTCTTAAAATCAGAGTTGAGACCCAACCTTGCAAACTGGTAGAGGCTACTGCGAACTGAACTGCCTTATTTCCTTGTTCCAGTTGCCTCTCCTAGACTGTAGATTATGCTTAAATACATCACAAAGATCTTGTGTCTCTTATCTCTTGGCCCAATATTCCCAGAATGAAGTTCCTATAAATTTCAGGATTAGATCCTCAGCTGTTGATTCTCTATGGATCTGTCCTTCTCTGTATCCTCTTTAAGAGACAGCTGTCTAACTCCTATTGAAGGGAGATCTCTGAGGGCAGCAGTCTGCATCTTTAGATACTTATGGACCTGACTCCTAATTCTGCATCATTAATATAAGATTAATTCTCTTAATCACCAGTTCTTAGATGTGAAACAGCCAAAATGTTGGTATCTATAAGAAATGTAGTATTTTTATATTCCAGTTATCAGGCAGGAATTGTGTGAAGGTCTAGCAATATGTAAGGCAGTAAACTTATCCATAGTGGACTTTCAAGGGACCGTTTAATATTTTTATCTGTCAACTCAGCAAACAGCCTATGAGATTAACCTGCGTGCTCATAAAGGCTTTAATCAATGTCCCTGACGCAGTACAGTTCAGACGTTACCGTGGGGTCCAGCATGTGACAGGGATCTTTCTGTTACAGCTTATTTAAATAAAGCTTAACTTTATAGCACACTGTAAAAAGGGAAAGTCAAAATAATCTCAAAGATCACGGACTGCTAAACAGGACACCATTTGGCATGCAGGAGCAAGGGTTGGTATTAATGGGGACTGTTTTGCTGTGGCTTGTGGCACAAGGCTGAGATTTGTGGGGAATCGGTGACCCTTTGTTTTAAAGTTAGGAGTCAGTGGGGGAAAGAAGCAGAATATAAACCCATCACCACTGTGACCTCACAGACTTTTGGGGGCAGAGAGTACGCTACCATCTGTTTAGGATGGTTCCAGCTTTGACCATCCACTGCGAGAGGTTTTGGAACAGTAACAACAAAACAGGGTTTTGGCAGCTTCTGTATAGGTGTGTTTTACTGATATTTGTTAACAGAAGGTTTTGCTGCTGCCTTTGCTGCTGTGGATGCGTTGGCCTGTGGCCCAGAACCTGCAAGGTTAAATGTACAATCATCTACAGAACAATGCTCCAAACACTTAAATCCATATTGCTAGCACCAAGCGTGTTCTGACTTGCAGGTGTGAACCTCTCTTTTGTACACGGTTCTGTAAGAAACTGGAAAACATGACGTCAGTTGCTTGCTAACGTGTACTCCTGCCACTTTTCATCATTGGAAAATGACCTGTCATTTTACCTATAAAATCTCTCTAAGCATAATTTGTGGTTCAGGCAAGAAGCTGCATATCCAAGATCACTGAGGGTAGAGAAGTACCAGGAGAGGCAGTTAATTACCATAGTGGATAAAAAGCAGTCTGGTAATCAAGTGATAATTGCAATGCAGAAGCTATTAGGAAAGCAACTGTCAAAAGCAGTTGCTAGCAGCTACGGAAGGAAAGCAATGACAGGTAAAAGTTCTCATGACGGTAGTTTTACTTACTGCATCTTCAGGCGGGCTTTAGCTGCAAACTATCTTTCTAGCCACATAACTCAAATTGCTCATTATTGCAGCTAAAGCCAGGTTAGCCATATTTCGGCTCTCTCAATGTCATTATTTTCAGCCCAAGACAACAGCATATTGACTATAAAAGCTGATGAACCACTATGTAGACCAGAAATTGCTGGATGTTGCCAACTTAGGTATTAACAGTCAGACTGCAGCACTTGTTTAAAGAACTCCAGGAGCAATTTTTTCCAAAGCCAGGCATTCCGATTGGAGACTGCATGCGCAAACTAGGGCATATCCAAATACTGCTTTGACCATGGCGCTGTAGAGGGTGAACTTGGTTATACAGAAAATAGTGAAGAGGTAGCGATTGCAGGCTGCACTATTGTTCTCTGCAGACAGTTGTGTTTGCAGCTGCAGAAGGTAATACACGATGTTTTTTCGGAGGATCTCTGTGGAGACAAAGTCTCTGTGCCATGCAAGTCAGTGGGAGTTCTGCCATTGGCTTCAGCGACGGAGGGATTTCACCCACTGTGCTTCATTCTCCTCCCGCTGTGTTTTACAAAGCTGCATATTGTTTGGGACTCATCTAAAATTGTCTTTATCAAAATTACAGTGCGCTTAGGGGATTCCAGGAAGGATTAGGCAATTATATGGATAATGAAAATCCACAATTAGGCTAGGATTAAGAGGGAAAATATCCAAGTTTGGAAGCAAGATAAATTCTCATGTTTCAAGGCCCAGATTAACCACTGCGTAAGCAGGCTAGAAGGAACCTTCCTTTGTAAACAACTTATCCCAGTATCCTCTGTTTCTCGCACTTTCCTCTGAAGGAGGAAGTATTTCGTGTAAGAGAGAAACCAAACACATCGGAGAGAAGCCAAAAGTAGAGCCTAATAAGTTATATTTGTTCCCTTTAGGTTTATTTACCTGTTTCTGATAAGCTTGTTAAAATGTAGCTTAAATGCACACAGACAAATAAACTAATGACTGTGTTTAATACCTATTATATTATTATATCGGGATGTGCAATTAGAAAGTGGCTCAATGTAAACTGTTGGAAAATAGTTTAATTCCATCTCTTTGTTTGTTAGTACAAATTACCCAGTTCTCTTTTGTTTCAACCACTTTTCTCTGTTTCCACTTAGCCTTCTTGTGTTTTTTTAAGACTCATAGGCAGTATATAGTTATTGAAATGCTTTTGACTTCTTGTTTCTTTTTTTACAAGCTTCAGCCCTATTAGGAAGGGTTTTCCAAGTAAGTAACATCTGTTGGCTTTTGTCAGCAATTAAATCGTTTCCATTTAAATCTGTGGGTTTATGTCCATGCTCATAAATCTGAGTGTGTTGTCACAGTCCACACCTGCATGTTATTTTTTACTATTCCTGGTAGAGAAGTTACACTGAGGAGAATAAAAGTAGATTCTGATGCAGCACTGTTATCTGTCAGGCTTTTCCAACAGCTTTTGTACTTCTAATCCCCCCACAGAACTGCAGAAGTGTTAAGAAAAAAGAAGGAAAGAAGAAAAAAGCTGAAGAGATACCTGCTGATCGGTTTGGCAACGGTTGGAGGCGGAACAGTGATCGGTGAGGCTGCCCCAGGCATTTTGGAGACTTGCTCCTGAATTGCATGCACAGCATTGAGGGCAGAGGAGGGGGTGCCTGAATTACAAATTCAGCAACAGAATTCATCATACCTTTTAGCCCAAGCTCTAATTTTAAAGCATTCGCTGCTTTTCTTTTCCAGGCTGAAGGTAGTATGTCACTTCAGATATGAATAAAAACAACCCAAACCAATAAAATAAAACCCAACCCAAAACCACCACCAACAAAAGAAACCTCAAATCCAAGAAAAGTATTTTCAGCCACACAAAAATAAAACTGCAAGAATTAGCTGGAAAAGTTATTGCAGTGTGGCTTCACTGGTTGGAGGAAATATCAAACTGAGGTTGTCACCCTTAAAAATGTTTTCTCCTCTTTCACTCTTGTGTTATAAGAGGATCAGATCTTCACCTCTAAATTCAGAACAGTGTGAAATTAGATGAGTGTTTCCTAAGCAAACAGGGCATAGCTCACCCCAGTCTACCACACATTCTTCCTTTGACTTTTGTGTTATTCTTCATTTTTACTGAAGTCAGTCAAAGAATCTGTGCAGAGATTCAGGGCCTGAGGAGGGTCTCAGAAAGCCCCTTTACTGGTGATGCAAAAAAGACCATCATTTGTACTCTTTCAGTAGCATTAGCAGTACTCACACAGCGCAGGGAGATGACTGCCTGGCTTTTGTAGGTGATAATAGATTGGTGACGTTACTTGTTGCATCTTCAGGCTTGACAGGGGGCCTTGCTGCCCCTCTGGTTGCTGCAGGAGCCGCTACTATCATTGGAAGCGCTGGAGCAGCTGCTTTAGGTTCGACTGCTGGAATTGCTGTCATGGCATCGCTTTTTGGAGCAGCTGGAGCTGGCCTTACTGGTAAGAGAGTGCCCGCACATTTCCCAGTTCCTGAGGGACAGCATCATGTCCGCAAATGCAGAGCTAATGACTTAACTCAGCTCTGCAGAGCAAGGGAAGCAATTTGAGGTGTAATCTTACAACTGTGAAATTTGTATTTCAACGCTGATTAAGATACTGTGTAGCCCCTGATGACCAAGGAGGAAAAGAATATTTGGTATGCGGCCAATGAAGGAAATGAAAGCTTGCTGCTTTGGATTAGAAAGATGCTGCCATGGAGAGCAGCGGCTGTTACAGCTAACGTCTGCTGCAAAAAAGCCTTCTGCTGGGATTCCCTCAGATCACACAAGCTCAGAAGGATCATGTTGGCTCCATGCCAATATGAGTAAACTCCATGCCAACATAAGTAATGCACAGACTTGCTGAGGGTTTTGGAAAGGAAAACAAAACCTATCCAAATTACCCAAGTAATTTCTTATGAACCTTACTGTTAGCAGAGTCTATCCTTGCTGTGCGATTTCTCAGACTCGTGTTTCTGCCTTGCTGTGTGTAGGATACAAGATGAAGAAGCGTGTGGGAGCCATAGAAGAGTTTGAATTCCTCCCACTTACTGAAGGCAGGCAGCTTCATATCACCATAGCAATTACTGGATGGCTGTGCACTGGCAAATATGGTAAGAACAAGACAAGGAAGCTGAGAGGAGCCTGGAGAGCCATGTCTCTGTTCCACTCCAGGCAGTGTTTGTGCTCTTGTAGCGCCGTGTCTTCCCCATACTTGCATGGCCCGGTAACTAAAACAGATCAACTCTCAACATAAGATTTTGTAACCCAATCTGCAATCTCAATCAAAACAGAGGAAAGAGAGAGGGCAGTAAATTGGTAGCAGTGATAGTAGGATTAATAGTAATCATAGCAGATTGTTTCTGTTAACAAAAGCTGTCTGGTTTTGCTAGGAAAGGTCTGTTTGGGGTGGATGATTTCCAGCAGTAGTACAAAGTGTCTCACCTATCTCTGAGACCTTATGTTTATCCTCCAGCAATTAACAGAAAATAGTGTCTTTTTTCTTTCTCAGTATCTAGCAGCTAATGAGGTTTATTGGCAAGAAAGTTCTGTCAAGTAAATCCTTTTAAGCACAGCACTCAGGAGGTGAACTTAGAGGCAGCAACCTTGAAAGGTCTGTAGTGTTTTAGTTTGCAGTATAGCTTGTCATATAAAATATGTCAACTGTCTGCTGATGCGTTCAGCAACCTGACTGAACAGCTGCCAATTTATTCAGAAGCATCATAATTAACGCTGGATATCATTAATGCAGAAGGATGTCTCTGTCCTGTTGCTTGTTAGGTTGCAGCTTGCTGTCAGAGTAAAGTTATTTTCACTTTGCAGTACTGCGCTTTACCTTTTCTCATTGTCTGCTTGCCAGGGGTCCAAATCCTTGGGGTTGGAGGGCTCCCAGGCACTCTTACAAAGACAAATGTGTCCCTTCAGGAACCTTTTTGTGTCTGTTTGCCCTTAAAAGGGAGTTATAAATGACAGGCATTCTTCTTCCATAACTAGCAATCTGCTATAACGTTTAAAAAAGCAAAACTAGAATTGTCATCTGTTTTCCTCCTTACAGCTACATCTGTCTATTTGCACACTTTCATGACTCCTTAAAACAGAGGGACTGAGGACAGGATTTTTGTGGAATCTTTTACCTCGTGATTTTTGAGCTCCCACGAGCTGCCTATCTGTACAGTCATGAATCTGATGGTGTATTGTGGTGTGATCTGGCATGAGGCTCTCTTGTGCTGCTTTGGTCAGCAGCTGCCGCAGCCTGCCCTGCACTGCTTGGGGAAGGAACAGTGTGGGAGGGGTTTTAATTAATTAAAATTAAAATGCTGCTCTGCCCTTTCGAGTTCATCTGCCATTCATAGCGTTGCCAGGCCCCTCCTGGCCACTTAGTACAAGCTACACTACAAACAGGAGAGAGAGTATGGCTTAAAAATTGCACAGTGTAAATTATCCATTATCTCTCAAACATCCAGGCACTGCTTTTTATTAGCATCTGGAGGGAAAAAACCAAACCAAAGTGGCTAACTAGGCTAGATAGCAAAGTAAAAATAATTGCAGTCTGGATCTGAAAACGCAAATTCCTTGTTTTCAGACAGAACCATTAATGCAATCCTTGCCCACCTCACTGAAGTGTTGGGAAGATGCTCTGCAATAGATTTTTGTCAAGATCTTGTGTATTCTCCATTTCTCTGGTCCCACTGAACTCAGTCTCTGCAGCCGTTCAGTACTTCGTCTTTCTCTGGACAGGCCCTCCTTTGGTCTCTGTGGGAAGACAGAGCTGCAGGGCTTGGCCTGATGTCTGACGACAGGAGGAATGTCCTTAATACCTGACAGAACTCATGTTAATGTCCATCCGTCTTAGCAGTCTCTGAGGCAGTTGAATGGGTCGTGAAGTACGAGCCTGTCCACACTGAAGACTCTTTGCCAAGGCAGCTAAAGCTGTGGCATTATTTACAACCCCCAAATTCATTGTAAAACAGTGGAAATATGGAGTCTAAAACTAACAGTATTTTAAAATATGATTCCTGATTATCACAGTACACCAGTATATTCCAAGTGTCCTGCAGCTTCTTTTCTGATTCTTTGTTGGACGCATCTTGCCAGGAGTCAGTTGTTGTATTTTCTCTGAACATGAATTCCACCTTTGTAACCTTTCTCAGGGAGCTTCACAGCACCGTGGAGCAGCATGTTGCAGTCGAGTGAGCAGTATTGTCTGGCCTGGGAATCCAAGTACTTGATGGAGCTTGGCAACGCCTTAGATTCCCTGCTGAATGGTTTTGTGAACATGATGGCTCAAGAAGCCCTAAAATTCACTGTCTTGTCAGGTAAGAACCTAAATCGTCTCAGCTCTGCTTGAGTGGCTCCTGTGCAGTTTCACTGTTGGTGTCTGTTCAGAGGAGCTTTCCTAAAAAAGGAAGATTTCTGAGAAGGCATCTCCCTTGGCAGTATTGGCATGGCCCTGCAGAACTGGCCTGAGAACCTTCTCTGCCACACCTGTAATTTAGATTTGCTTTCCTAGATTGCTGTGCCTCTGTGTCATCGCCTCATTCTTTTAAAATTACAGCTGGAAACACCTTCCTTCACGCGTGACTGCGTTTATTTCGCTATGTTATTACACTGTGTTTTACTTCTTTACATAAACCTTTCAAACATGCAGGTTACATTCATGTATAGCGTCTGTTTGCCTCCGTATCAGAACATCAGATTCTTTCTTATCTTTAGTCTAGAAAAACATTTCTCAGATCAGCTCTTGAGAAAGAAGAACTGGAAATGACAAAAGGTCCCAGGTTTAGCTTTTAACTTCAGTGAACCGTCCTGCTTTTGATGTTTCCTAAGAGCGGCCAAGATTTGTGACTATGCCGTGCTGTTTGCTTTGTGTGTTGCAGGTATTGTGACGGCCTTGACTTGGCCAGCTTCGCTCTTGACTGCGGCCAGTGTCATTGACAACCCCTGGGGAGTGTGTCTCCATCGGTCTGCTGAAGTAGGCAAACACCTAGCACATATCCTGCTCAGTCGACAGCAGGTAATTGGCTAGAAATTATCCAGGAATAATGTCTGGAAGGGATTTGGCCCACAAAGGTTAAGTTTTATAGTTATGCTAGTTAACTATCAAGTGGTGTCTTTCCAGGCAGAAGAAAATGAATAATATACTGAAAAATTAAAAAAAAAAGATGCATGAAGGTGACCAGCATCAATCTGATTCACTGAGGAAAAATAGGAAGTCCCAAGAGAATCAGAAAATTCCTGCTAAGATTTGTTCCATTTAACCTAAAGCTTTTCTAAATGAAGAAGAAGAGATCCAGGTCACGAAGGATAAGTGGCTTGACCATGTCACAGCCAGGCCAACTTGCCTAGTGGAAATCTGAGAACAGAGAATACTGAGTGTTAAAAATATTCATTGATAATTACGAGGCACTAGCAAAACAACGTAAGAGAAGACTATGCAGCAGTAGAGGCACTGTGAGCCACATTTTTGCCTGCAGAGAAGTGGAATGGGCTGGTACCTGAAAGAAGTGACAGAAGTTGTTAAGCCTCCCTGAGAAGGCTTGCAAAAGACACTTCTGCTCCCTAAAAGCCTGCCATTATTTGCTGGGCTAGCACTGGAGGGACGCTGTTTTCTGCTGGCCACATGTTCGTCTCGCAGGCATGCTAGTCCTGTATCTATTATAGAAGAGCCCTACAGGAGCCATGGCCCCAGAGCTGCATGTCATAAATAACAATGTGAAACAACAGAGTAGAAACAAACTTGATTTCTCATAAAAATACAGTCCCAGGAAAGGCAATAAACTTTATTTTGTACAAGCCCTTTGTTTTGCTTGGGGGCATTTGTTACTGCCTTTTAAGCATTCGCTATTGTAAAAATACACATTCCAATGTGCTGGAGCGTCTAAAACTAGTTAGCGTGATGTCTGGGGAGTCCATCGCACACCTGCTCCCTCGTTAATACAAAGACCATTTTTCATTGTTGTTGAGATTAGGCTCCCTTTGATCTTATAGAAAATCTTATTAGGCTATTCAAAATAAAAGCTTACCCCACGTCATTTTTTATAACAGCCACACAGTGCTGCTGCCGTTCAGTCTTAAGTCTAGAAGTGGTCAATATTTTTGTATTACAGGTTCTTTTTCTGTTTATTGAAACATTTCTACGAAAATTTTGCTCTTTGCATTAGGCTTTAATTTGGAAATTTCAAAACAATGACCACATCTGGTTTGTTTCTGTTTGAAATATCTGCTTTGTTGAAACTTCCGATAATTAGAATCTTTCAGCTGATTTTCTGAATATCCAAAAATACTAAATACTCAGATATGCGGAATTCTCAATATTGAACTGTGCATAACTTTGAGGATACATAATCCCTTTGAAATCAACCAAATTGCTCAAATGTTTAAAAGATCGTGCAGAAGCATTGCCTATCAGGGTTTGGGGGATCTTATGGCCAATCTTTTTTAGGTCTAGAACAGTATTTGATGCCATTTTCTCCTTTCCTTTTTACTTAGGGCAAGCGACCTGTCACACTGATTGGCTTCAGTCTGGGTGCAAGAGTCATTTACTTCTGCCTGCAGGAGATGGCTCAAGAGAAAGGTAACGTTCACCTTCTAACCTTTTTCTCCTTTATTTTCCTTACTGCTGGTAGAGAAGTTTTTCTTGCAAGAGGAAAAGTTTTTCTGGAACAGAGCTTGGGTCTTTTAGGATAGGGCAGAAACCTAAAAAAAAGGTTTTGAAACTCATTTTGGAGCTGCATTCTTCTGTTATTTCAGTCAGTTCAGTGGATTAAATCTGCTGTCTTTACTCGAGGTGCTCCAGTGTGTCAGTTTGGTCTCCAGTCTGTAAACAACAACTTGACATTTTGTGACATTCGACTGCTAGATCGGTCTGTGAGCTGCCCACGCGCCACTATGATCTTGGCAGAGGATGCTTTGCCTTTATTGGAAGCTCTCTGAAGCTATTGTATCTGATTCCCTGAGTCCTCCATTCCATTTAAGTCACTGAAATGCCACTGTCATCTGCTATTTTCATGGTAATTTTTCCCCAAAGTCAAGTATAAAACCATCTGTCAATTTATTACCCGTTGTGGTTTTGTTTATTAATAGATTCTATTTTTAATTTAGAAAAAGAATAAAATCATTATAATCAGTTGATGTAAACTGCATCTTGGAGTTGAGTCAGTAGTGAGTGTGTGCGTGCAGCCTGCCTTCCCCCCTACGTAGCTAATTTATTTCATTAACCGTTTAGCCTCACAGAGAGTCACTAATAAATAAGGAGCTTTATAAAGGAAAATGTTCAATAAAGCCCAAGAAGGTGGGAATAGAGTCAAGCGAGGACAGAGAAGGTCAGCAATTTTTCTGTTGACAGCTGTGTCACTTCTGGTTTAAGATGGAAGTCCTCAAATGCAGGAATTCTGTTCTCAAAACAAATCTAATCAAATCCAGAATTATTCTAATGGAGTTACACTGAAGCCAGAACCCAGATCCTAATCTGGCCCTAGATGTACTCTTTTTGTGTCCTAGGCATGCCAGGGGCTGAGATATTTTCAGGCTTTTATTTAATGGTCTGCAGCCTCTCGCTGGAATAACATGGGACCGTAGCTAAGTAATACGTGAAAGGAAATCATTAGGGGTCTTTAAGGTTGGCTGCCATTCTAAAGAAATCTAAGCATCGTAATTATGTATCATAGCAGCTCCCCACTGTACACTAATTTTTTAGTTCCTTAATTGAATTATGAAAGCTGAGCTGTTTGTGAGATGAAAAGCAGCATGTTTAGCGCAGATTGCCAAGGCGTTCTTCACATGCACATTCCAGCGCAAGCCGCAGAAGGAGTGGAGCTGGGACCTGGGACATCTGAGACTGATTTGGGTTTGGACTTGGATGTCTCACACAAAAGAAATACAAGGCTTAGTCGTGCAGGCCTTTTGTATCCAGATGGCAGTGGCATTTCTGAGGACAAATAACTAATCATGGATTATCCAGTGAAACACCATGGCAGAAACTCAAATTCTGTTAAAAGAAAATACTCTTCTGCAAAGCGATTAAATAACCTTTGGGATACTTCATCACAAATGACTTTGGAAGCCAGAGCTTAGTAGGTTTCCAGAATGACATTAGAGCAGAAGATGTAGTAATGACCCGTCAGAGACAAGTTACTACATGGGAACATCATTGGTCTGATTTCTTCATCACAATTCCCATGCATTTTAGTAAATAAGTGTAAACTAATGAAAATTGATAATGGCCCGAACCTGGATCTCAAAGCCAAACTGTGCTCGATAGGAGTGAGGTACCACACGCTCTCTATTTGTCTAATACTGATCACAGTCTCCTACAGAATCGCGTGTGTGACCAGTATCACCGCTGGGTTACCATCTCTGCTGTGGCGAGGTGTCAGGAATACTGCTGCCAAACTCTGCCATGAAACACTGCCCTTGGCACTGGATCTCTACAATGCCCAGAGAGAGCTAAATTCCACCCCTATTCTCTTTTCAGTGAGGACTAACATGATGAGACGCTTTCCTCTTTGCCCAGTGAGCTGTACCCTAAAGGCACAGCAAAGCCCAGCTCCCCAGGGCTGGGTATAGCCTCCGCCTCCGCTTGTACCTTCCGCACCTTTTCTGGCTAAATCATCTTACCAGTTTTTAATTTTTGTTCATCAGTAACTTTTTTCTTTTAATTTTCCTGCTGTGCAGACTTTTTTATTCTTTATCATATAAAAGATTTGCAAACTGTGAAATAATTTAATTTATCTAGAGCGTCAGCAACTATGTAGGCCAGTGATCTGTTCTCAGGTTTCCGTCCCCCTCTGTCAGCATGTGAAGAAAATGACTATTTTTCAGCAAAGGCTGAACGTTTTTGTTCTGAGCAAGAAATAAACTGTACAAAGGACTGGAGAAACAAAAGCTTCCAATACCTTGCCCAAATGTTCGGGATCCTGATGAATTAGCTGTTTGTTTATTCAGTTGGCTCACACTGTGACCATGGAATTTAGTACCTTGGTTGGAACGAGCTCCCCATTCGCAACGCTCTGGGTTTCTTTTTCATTGCCCATGATTATGGGAACAGGACTTTATTGCTTACAGATTACGCTAACAAAATTGAATTGCTCTTTGCTGTTCTCTTGATTGGTGCAAAATTTGCTTTGCAATAAGAAATAATACCACGAGAGCTCTTTTGGGTTGTTTTCAGGCACTGGGATTTACACTGCAGAGAATGATGCAGGCACGGCAGGCAGCTCCGAGTCTTTTACTGCTATTAGGGAAAGGAAACCAATTGATTTACATTTTAAAAGTCTAGCCAGGCAGCACCTCTCCATCATAACTCGATGTGGTATGCAGTCATTCTCACTTTCACCTCCACATAAACTTCAGCATATTATTTAACAACTGCAAACACCAGCCTGAGAAGGGTTTAGCTGACATCCTGCGAATGCTGGTCTCCCACGGGTGGAGAGCATGGATTTGGCATGCTATGCCCATGAGTCTCCAAAGACGTGCACTGCTGTGAATTTCATTTAACTGCTATGGCATCAGGTGCTTGATCTCTCTTTACAAAGAAGATTTATGAACATATATTAATATTGTTCAAGAGTTTAGGAAAGCAGCAAAGCTACCCGATACTTCTTATTCAATCATTATTTCTACTGAAATTTCCCAGCTGCAGCTGTCTGATAAGAGAGGAAGATTTATTATGCTTAAAAGTCAACATTCCTTTTCAGCAAATCATGCCCTGGGCATTCAGGTTAAAGTACCCTTCAAGAAAATCAAACCAGTTTGATAGATTATCACTTTGTGTTGGCAAATGCCTTCATTGTTGCTAGTTCCCAATCAATATTAAGAATTTGGGTGTTTTCTGTTGCCTGTACAGGTCATGTTTTTTATGAGCTCGGCTCTAAGGACTGGTTGTGGGAAGAGTTTATTGTGCTTAATGTATGACAACATTTGCTCACTATATGGAACGCCAGTCCCTTGCACGTGTTTCAAAGCGTAATAGTTCAGCTCTGTGCAAACCCAGATCAATACATCCGTGGAAAGAACTTTCCTCAGGTTTGCTGCTTGAACTGCATCTTTCTGGACAGAGGCCAGGCCGCTTCTCCCTCTTAGATATTTTTTGATGCATCTTCTAAATCTGAGCGTTTCTGCTTTCATCTTAATAGACTCTCAAGGGATCATCGAAGATGTGGTCTTACTGGGAGCTCCAGTGGAAGGAGAAGCCAAGTACTGGAAAGCTATCACAAAAGTGGTGTCGGGCAGGATCATCAATGGTTATTGCAGGTCTGTACGTGCTGAGTCCTCTGCTTCATTATCCTAGTGGCACTTTGGAATGATTTTCTACATTTATCCCTTCTGAACATTTTGTAAGTGAATATTTGTTCAGCTGGTGGGTACGTTCATTCAGTAGCACCAGAGCCAGCAGTTGCCAGAGCCTCTTCCCTCCGGAGGTCTCTCCCTCAGATTAATTGGAGATGACAGTCTTCAGGAGGCAGTTGAAGGCTGCTCTGTCTCCAGCTCCCGGCTGTTTGCGATGCATAGTTACACTGGGAGCCTGAGGTGCTCCATATGTAGGTCCTGTTCATGCAGTGGCAGTGTTATAACACCCTGGCAGCTTAAAGCTTGGTCAGTGTGTTTGTGTGCATAACTTGACATATTCTAAGGCCCCTCTAAATGTCAGCTTTATGTAAAAGACTATAAATACAGCCATTAAGTTCACTGATGGTTAAAGAATGTGAATTAAAGTTTATCAGAGCTTCAAGATGCAATTCACTAGGGGCTGCTTATGGGGAACAAGATGTGAAAATTGCAATGGAAGGGAAGGAGCTCAAGCAAATTGAAGATTTTTTTTTATATCTACTCAGTTCCTGGTATATCTACTCAGTATTTCCACTCAGTTTCTGGTGAAGAAAGTCCACACAAACAAGGTATTTTACTTACAAAGGAGGTATAGCTAGGATAGCTGTAGCAGGTTTACTAAGGATGTGAAAGAATAGAATATCTTGAAACCAAATATCAGCCTTTCAAAACTGCTCAGACAACTGCTATGCAGAGTTGTGAGAGCGGCTGGGTGAGAACAGGGAGATTCAGAGGCACAAAACAGCTGAAGCAATCTTATAAAAGCTGTTAAGAATTCAAGTGACAGTATCAAACCTAATGACTGTGTATTGGAAGATAATTGTGACAAGAACACTGCTTACCAGCACAATTAGAAGAGGGGAAATTAAAACCAAGGAATGAAGCACGGAAGACTAAGAGCATGGGAAAATAAATTGAGAAATAACCAGGCAAGAAGATTAGCAAAGAACGTGTAACTGCAAGTCAAGACAGCTTATAAAGCCGTGACCCCTCAGGTCAAGGACAGTTGAAAAAGCTGTTGGTACTTTCCATACACATACATATGTATGCCTACATACGTACGTATGAGATGAGGAAGAATTGTATTACTATGCATCTAACATAGTCCATTAATTTACAAAGAAGAACTAAATAAAAGAATTAAAAGCATTCAAGATTAAAAAGCAATAAATTATTAACCCCATCTGTCTGTCAGGCTGAAAATTGTTGCTTTTGCCCTTTTTGGATCTCAGGAGGTTTTACGGATGCCGGATATGCACACCAGTTACAGTATTTCTTCATGTGACATAAAGAGAAAGCAATTGCTGCCTCCTTGGGAGTGCTTCTGTGTTCCTCCAAGAAGCCATAAATAGCAATTGTTGTATATAACTGAATTTGCCCCGGCAAATATCATTCCTCCCTGTGTTATACAAAAATCAATCTCACTGCAAAAAGCTTAGTGTATTCATTTCCTCTAATATAAAAAAAAAAAAAAGATCTTGTTATAGTTTCAAAGTCTGCATTTGCTGTTAGAATAAAATAGTATGTGTGTTTGTACCTCTGTGTGTGCAGTAATTTGGTTAGGTTCTGCTTTGGCAAGCCCATGTCTTGAACGTTGAATGAAAAATGATGTAGAAATTGTAGCTTGTTGCTCACTAATAGGAAGAAGCAGGTGAGGAGACTGTCGGGAAATATTCCACTATGCAGGTTCTCTACTTTGCCTTCAGATGCTGAATTTGAGGGTTACTCACTTAGCATGAGGGGCAGCTAGAGGAGGTAACTGAGGGAGAGAGAGAATGTATGTGAGGATATTAGATATGAGAGAAGGATTATACAAACATTTTGTGGTAAGACCCCACCTGATTCTGATTTCTTTGGTCTCTGGCTGTACAAATTCTGGCCTTGTTCTGTCACTTTAGGAGTAGCTCTATTTAGGTCAGATGAATTACACTGAGTAAAACTTCTGCAAGATCAGATTTGGCCCCAATTTGCTGAGCTTCAGTCTGCTGTAGCTTGTCTCCTTCGGCTTTGAAGTCTGAAAGGACATGGAGAGTGAAAGCCAGCTGTCAGAGCTGTCCCGTCTGATTTCACAGCAGGGTTACAAATTCCTACTGGGAAAACTTTACCAAATTAGTTAGACTTGCTCAGCTGTTCGAAGAACCCATGCCTGAGTAGCACAGATGCATCACAAAGATTTTTCAGGGCTCTGTGTGGACTTACAACTTCTAGTATAGATCATTTTGGAGTGGACAGGAGCAGCCAGAAATGGTGAGCTGTGCAGATGCAGTTCACCTGCTGCCATCACAGAGTAGAAATACCACTTGCATCCAACTTAAATCTATTCTACAGAGTGTAATGGTGTTTAGGTGCCCGGGGTTTTATGCTGTTGCTCAGCGCAGGAAAAGAGGTTATGTATTTCCAAAGGACGCCTCCCCTTCTCTCATCATGCTATAGTCTACCCTGAAACTGTCACAGTGACTTATGGCGATACTTTACAGTGGGAACAAAGTCTTCCGAGTTTTGGCATTGAAACCATGTATTTATACAGTACCTATAAATCAGGAGCACTCCACGGAGCTTCACAGTCGATATTTATGTCAGCAACATTGGTATTGTAGGCCTCATCACGTTTACAGCTGTCTACAGGCTGGAGAACTTCTACCTATTAGTACATTAAAAAGATCAAATATGTGAATGTACTGCAATCTCTAAGCAAATACAGAAATAAATAGAAGGGTCACATTCCTAAACCCACTGCATATAATGAGACCACACCTGTGAATCAGGATTCAGTTCAGACTTGCACTATTGTGTCCGAGGAACCTGCCCTGAATTCGGCAACTGCTCCGATTCCTACATCAGACAAAGCTGCAGCAGGTCTTGGTCCAGACATCACTGTGCTTCCCAGCCCTTCTACTCTCCTTGTGGTCTGAGTAGTCACATATTGCATTGGTTTGGCAACAGTATTTACTCACGCTGTTCTTCTGCTCTGCTCCTAGGGGAGACTGGCTGCTGGGGTTTGTATACCGAACCTCTTCTGTCCAGATCAACGTTGCAGGCCTCCAGCCAGTCGACTTGGATGACAGGAGGATGGTAAACATGGACCTTTCATCTGTAGTAAGTAGTATTTCTAATATTCTTAGTTTTTCCATCCATCGTTTGCTTGCAGCACTGTAACCTCACACTTATTGATTAGGGGAAGACGGGATACTGAAGAGAGCACCTCTATGTACATTGTCCCTCATTCCTTTCTTTGAGATCACTCTCATCTCAGACTTCAGTATAGATTTTTTTGGCCCAGCCAGTGCTCAGTATTGAGCAAAATAGTGAGAATTTGCCTCTCTTGTTGGATATGTTTGGGGTTTTTTTTTGTTCTGAAATATCTCATACTGTAGACCGAAAATATCATTATTTTCCAAGAATGACCTTGCTGTCTTGCAAGCCCTAGATCAGCAGGTAGGAAGGCTCAGCAGCTGGGAAACGTGGAGCTCAAACACACGACCGCGGAGCAGGTGCAACCCACGATCTTATCTTGGTGGAGCCTTCAACACTGTTCAGGGTCACAGAGGGGCAAAGTCACAGGCCGTGTACCTTGGTCACCTGGGCTGCACTGACGCCACGGTGCAGGAACCGGTTTGTAATTGTAGAAGCTCTGTGATATTGATGGCTGGTTTGCTAGGTCCAGACCTGGCCTGCTGTGTTTCTGGAGTGTAGGTCTCCAGGAAGCAGGAGATGTCTGGTAGACATTTAGTTTCCTCAAAGCTATCTGGTGGCATTAATGATAAGCCGCTATATTATATGCCTAGCAATATTCAACTCAATTACCTTAAACAAACGAATAATATTATTGCCTTGTCTGTACTCATGAGTGAGCTCTTCCACAGAAAATCATCCAGAACTTAGCTTGTGTATTCATATACAGTAATCTTGGACATGCAATCTTGTTTTTCCATATCTAAATGTTTTAACTCATTCTTCACTCTCTGCAAACTGCACTGGAAGATGCTCAGCACACAGCTCCAGATACTTCCATGGTCACTGTTCCTGCTGTGATTCCTCACAAAGGTCCCCACAAGCTGGTAGGGACTGTCAACATTGCTCTGGAGCCAAAGGCACTTTTAAGTGCTTTCAGATTTTTTGGAGCACGAGCCCACTGAGCCTATAAATACCCAACTGTTACCAGCTCACTTCATTCATTATAACTGCGCTATGTACAGCCCTTGCCAGAAAACAGAGGGCTTAGTGCTGTACAGATAAAATAGAGACTTTGCTGAACAAAATATAGGCTTCCCAGAAGGAAGTGGCATAGCAGAGGCTTTTAAACATGGTCCAGCACTGTAGCTCTTCTTACTGGGTCACCTTGGTTAGCATTCCCATGTGCTCCCACATCCATTTTTTCACTGTCCCCGGAGCAGCCATTAGTTGCTTGCGAGCGATGACATCTGTTGCGGGCATGAAAAGAAAAATGGCCAAAGATGTCAAGCAGTGGTGGCACTGGGGTGGCTTTTCCTGTTAGTTCAATCCATGTTTAGTCTCCTCTTTTTGATTTCTCTTCAGAGACCCTCTTTCTGTTGACCTTCTGCTTCCTGAACTGTGAAACCCCCTGGAGTCCTGCAGACTTTATCCTGCCTGGCTCGCAGCAGCCTCTCCATTTTTCCCCCAGAGGAGCAGTATTTACATTTCAGCTAAATGAATAATGGTTGCAGAGCTGCTATCTGCTAATCTTCTATTGTTGTGCATCTGTATCCGTGCTGCATGATGCCAACAGACAGTCCCAGTGCTGTTCTCATTTCAGAAAGAGCTGACACTTTCACTTGCTTAATGTTACGGCAAAGCTTTGGGGGAAAAAAGAGCAACCCCCGCAGGGGGAAAAGCCTATATTAAGTAGGTGTCATTCTCTTGATCCGTTTTCCAGACCATGGAGCTTTATGAAAAGAAATACAGTGCATTCTGATTTTAAAAGTAAAAGGACAAAGAATGGGGAAGGAAGTATTCAGGGGCAATAATTTCTAGAGCGGCAACAAAGCAAAGACGGATTTTGCTGCAGCATCACAGAAATATATACAGAGTGATACTTTCTGTAATGGGGACCAGCTCCATCCTTGCCGATGCCCTTGCTGGAAGTCCCCGCGAGTCTCCTGCCAGGAATAAGAAAGGACAAGCTGTGATAGAAGAATAAAGCATAGATGATGCAAAGGTGCTCGATGTGCAAATATTATGCAGGCAGCCTCAGTATTTTAGGCATCTCCCAGTCCATCCATGATGAAAACTGGACTGGATCCAAAGGGCTTGGTTCTCCTTGCTGTGCCACCATCAGAATCCTGAAACGAGTGGAGGACTAAGAGTCCTCAGTATAAACAGGAGTTCACCTCCAAGGCTTTTATTGCATGTCTCTCTTGATTAGTATGTTTTTTATCTGACTGTCAGTAAAAAGCTGAGAGAAAAAGGTCCTCCCACTCAGCAAATGCAGTTATAAAAGCCTTCCTAATGGTTACAATGGGACTGATTTATTCAGTAGATTTATTTGACAGCACCTGTTACAGAGACCAAGGAAGTAATTGAGCCGTAGTGTATTAGATTGATTGCTGTTTGTTCAAATGGGATATTGTAGATTACATTTTGCATTAACATTTGAATATTGCAGAAACGCTCAGAGTCAGAACATAGGCAGAGCATTTTCACGGAGGCTCATAAGTCAAGAAGGGTGCTTAAGTTTCTCTGGGCGGTTTTACCGCAGCAGAAACCAGGGACGAACTTGCAAGCTTGGGGACAGTAGGAATGCCTGGACGGAAGTCCAGTAGAGAGCATGGATGGATCATGACAAGTATTGCAGAAGTCAGTACTGTTTTCTCGTTAGTCCAATGTGAAAATTGTCCTATAGGCCTTTAGACTATGATTAAGTTCTTCATCAACTTTAAAACTCCTGCCTTTGCCATGCTTTTGATGGCAGCTAAATTCTCCTCTCCTTATTCTTCATCAACACGTCGTTGGGATGGCAGCTGCCTACCTGCTGCTGGTTCTCACAAATTCCTGTAAAGGCAACACGCAGGAGCACCAACTAAGAGTAAACCCCTCCTTATTCAAACACCTGGAATGCCAGAGCTGTGCTCCGTACAGCCAAGAGACTAAAGATACGAGGTACTTTTTAATCTCTAGAGCAATCACTACAGTGGTACCTAGAGACAAAACATGCTGATGCATTTCAGAGCCACGTTCTTCTGCAGCATCTCTGCATGATGGAAAGCAAAACAGCAGAGCTTCTTTCTGGAATAATCTGTATCACACATCAGCACACCTTTGCTTCTTTCCTCTGATATACCTCAAAAGCTTTTTACCTCTTCTCTTCTTTGCTGCTGTAACTAAGCGGTGGGAAAGCTCTCTTTATGATAATGATTAAAACCCAAGAATAACTGCTCTCTCTTTCCAAAAGCTCTCTCAGACGAGGGGCCTAGTATTCCCATTATGAGGGAAGGCAAACAGATTCAAGGCAGTCTGGCCTTCAGCTAGGCAGGTACACAGCATACATAAATACCAGAAGCTGGTGAAAAGTCTAAATTTTGTGAAATCCAACTGATTTGGCACTTCTGTGAGTCAGGCTTTTTTCCTAAAAAGTATTAAACTGTGAGGTTTTTTCCCCAGTATTCCCAAGACTTGCAGCAAACAATTAGTTGTGGTTACGAAATATGGATTAAGAACCCTGGGGAGTTCAAAAAGGCAAAAAGTCGCCTGTGTCTCATGACACCTTTGTTTCACTTGTCTCAAATGAGCAGTGCCACCTCCCATGGTGACAGGCATTAACAGGATTGGAAGAGCAACAGCCAGGAGCAGAACTCGGCATCAGGCAGCGGCTTGAAGGAGCCTGGGGAGCCTTCTCTCACTTCTGGGGGACATGCAAGTCTCTGGGGAAACAAGTCTATTTGTCTGCTGGGCTATAAGGTCACAGGGATGATTTCTTCCTCTTTGTATGTCCCTGCAACCCTGGAGTTGTCAGCGGCTTAGTTTTCTGTGATCCTTCTTGCTGTTGATTTGGGAGCTCTGAAAATTGCACATTAAATACATAGTAAATACATTGTTCCCTTTGGGATCCAAGCAGAGGGTGGTGGCGATGACAGTATGTTAGAATAGAGGAAGAAACCGAAAAAGCTTTTCCAAACAAAGTGCAAATGGAGCTATTAATGACTTGCAGTTTGTTTTTGCGTTGCGGCAGACGAGCTCAAAGGCTGGTGTCCCTCCTTGCTTCAACACAGATGTATTGCTTGATCCTGATGCACTCTTTGAAAGGCTGGGGATATTCAGCTGCTTTTAAAAGGCAGAGAGAACCATTTTATAGCGCTCCTTGAGCCTTTATTTTGTAAGTCTGGTGCCAAAATTGACATACGCAGTGCCACTCAGAAGCAGCATGGTGCAGTAACAGTGTGGCCTTTTTGCAGATTTATAGAAGTAATTTTCCCATTTCCTCCGTTGTGTCTGGAACACGTGTGTATCGTTGCACCATGGGTTTCTACATCATCTGTTTGAGTGCATACAGTGTTCGGACACCCCGACGACCCTGGGCAAAGCTGAATTTCTGGGACTGCACCCCTCTCCTTCAGAAAAGCTGAGTTTTACCAAGTGCCACATTTTAGAAAGATTCCCGGGTAGTTTGTATTTACATCTAATACAACTCAACATATGAAATTTACTATTCCATTTGAGTAACCAGCAAAGTTTTGATATCCCTACATCTTTCTCCCATGGAGCGTAACAATTTGCATCGCTTACCACTTTTTATAGATTTTCTCTTACTCTTTACCCATTAAAGCCCCTCGCATTTGAAAATAGGACTGTTCTTGCAAAGCCAGACATTGCGGACTCCATTCTTGACAGGTTTGTAGCTGTTGGCTTTGCAAGCAGCTGTCCCGATCACGCAGACCTTCCTCGAGCAAAACTGCCAGCAAAAGCAGTGGGAGTTTTTCCTAAGTAGTGTTAATAATGTTTGATTCTGCAAGAGTGGCTACACAAAGCACAGTAAGGTGAATTAAGGATAGAGAATTTAGCATTCTATCTCCTGTCTTATGTTGGAACACAAACGCTAATTCTATATCATTTTTGTGTTCAGATTTGAGCTTCGTTTCTAACTTCTTCAGCTAACACGGAAAGAAAATTCAGTTGTGACATCCAATTAAAAGTGTTAATCGAGGGGAAGACTGACTTAGCTGACACATAGTGTACGTGAGGTTTTCTCCTGTACCAGTTTCAGCTCTTGTGCCTGAGATCTTGCAATTACAGCAGCATGTCTTACTGACACGAGCTGAATGTAGCTGAAACGGCACGAAGCCTCTCACTGCCTGCTGCCCCAGTGACAGTGGGTAAGGTAAGGTCTTAAACCTGCTGCAGATCCCGGTGGGATGGATTCGTAGGAGATCGCATTGCTCAGGAGAGATGGCACATTACTCCATAGCTGTTGAAACTTCCCAAATGCCCAAGAATTCTTGCCCAGGTACATTATTACCATCAAGTCATAAAGGAGAGTAAGGGATGAATAAACTGAGAACAGGTCATTGTCCTCAAAGATGGCTAAAATTCCCTTAATTAACCAAAAGTGATCTTGTTTTGTGGAGTTGAGCTGAGAAGCTGATTTGAAAGCTGCAAAGATGGTAACGTTTCAGCTGCCAGATCTTACGTATTCCCAGAGCAAGATGGGGAGAGGAAGGGTGATCAGTCCCTATCAGTCTTTCACAGGAGTCGTCCTCTGCTGCAGCCACGTCCTGTTATATTATCCTGATTATGGAGACCGAATCTCATCTCAATGTTTTAATCTGAAAAATTCTCCATAATCCTGTCTTGATCAATGTAGCAGATATTTTAGGTCACTAGTGGACTGTTGTAGTTTATAATGTCAGATATCTGGGTCCCCCAAGCTATTTTTAGGAACAGTCCAATTTGATACATCAATCCAATCTTTATTTTGGGGGATCTCTTTTCCTCTGAGACCCAAGAGATTATGTTGAAATTATTCCCCAGCGATAATTATCTGCACAGTTTATGCTGGGCCTTTTAAAACATTCTTTATACCATCTAATTTAAATAATTTCCACTTGGATTAGCACCAAAAAATAAGTATTTGATTATAGCCACCTTAAAAGTGAGTGGCATGTTTTGCAACTTTGATATAGCTGGAAAGACTCTTGAGCATTCAGACACCAACTTAATAGCTAAAGAACTGATTCCACTTCTGGCAGTCGTCAGTGGGAGCATCAGCAAAAAAAAAAAATAGTCAACAGCAGCTCTGCAAACAGTTGAAAAATTCATGCAGGCAGCTGTTGCCTTCAGCCGGCGGGCTGGATGCGCACAGTGCATTGCCTGTGAGCAGAAGGACGTTTGTGAAGGCACCTTTCCCTTGAAACTCTTCCAAGGGCTCTCCTATTAATTCAGAATTTATGAAGCTCCACCTTCCTAATTTCGTCCTGCCCGTCAGCGCTGATGTACAGCTGCTCTCCATCTCACCCCCTTTTTTAGGGCTTCAGACTTCCAACACTTATTTCCTCCATTTACTTCCTGTGTTTTCTTGTTATATTCTGTATTTTACTCCTCTCCATCCTACAGTCTTCATGGAATTGGTGGAGGGAAATTGAGAGGGAAGCTGGCAGAGTTTATCAGCAGTGGATGACTCCAGCAAAAAAAAAAAAAAAAAAAACACGTATACTCTGAATTGTCAACATCAATGTGTTCCCACAAAACATATCAAAATTTGATGGAAAAAGTCCTTGGAAAAAGTTCTTGCATTAGTGTGAAATTGCCTGAGTGCTGTCTGAGGGTAACGTCCCTCAATCACTGCCCCAGGGGTGAGAATGACTTGATCAATAAGTTGTGGCTGAAACATCATGTAAAAATTACAGTCTTGCTCAAGAAATGTCACTGTAATTAAAAGAGAACTTTTACCAGTCAAGTTAGTTTTCAAACGAGAAGAAAAATAAGAATTGAGAGACTTATTCTATTCACAAGAATTGTAATTGTGCAAAGGGATGATTTAGAAGCAAAGCCTATTAGCTTCAGCTGAATCATGCTCCAATCTTTATTCCATCAGTATTTCAGAGCAGAAATAGAAACATTAAAGAGGAATAATGCGAATGACATTGACAGTATTTTCAAAATAAATTCAGCTCTATAAAGTTTTCCTCAAATATATTTTTATTAGCTTCTCCTCTGCTGGAAGCCAGGACTGCTAATGCTGAGGATGCACCTGTAGTGCAAGGGAGAACTTCGGGCAGATGCCAAATTCACACATTTTAATAAATCCATTTAAATTCCAGGTTCTGAATTAGTGAACATGTTCCTTGTCCTCACTTTTGGAAAACATTTCCTAAGAACCCAAACAGAAGAATTTCATTTCTATTTTAACTTAATTCAGCCGCAGCCTCTTTCAAGGTTTGTTTTCATCTTCTGGTTCTCACTATGGGAACGACCCAGCTCCAGCCATCTCCCCCTGCCTGGGCAGCGTTACGTCTTTGCCGTAAGCTTTCCGAAAACTGCGGAAAACAGATAAGACATTTTCTGCCAGGCTGAATGCCCTCTGTCATGCAGGATGTACCCAGCACTCTGAATTGAGGCTTACGCTGACATGTGGGAGTAACGCTGACCAGAGGAGCCTGCCAGCTTGGCAGAGCTGACTGCATTTTGAGTGATAATCCGGCACGGCTTGGGAACCCTATAATCAATCAGTCTTTGCCACCATCTGGAAGAGGAGGGCCGCGGGGGTTTGGAGGCAGTATTCAGAACTAAGGATTTTTGGAAAGCGAGAGTGGCATTTGAGTTTCTTCCCTTCTTTACCAATGCTACCCCAAAACTTTATTCAGGTTTATTTCAGAACGCAGGGTTGCACTCCGGTTCTCTTCCTGAACGACAAATTCGCTGCCACTTTTGGAAACAGAGAGTAAACCCATGAGCTGAACATGAGCTGGCAATAGCAGAAGGTGCTGAGCTGGCTCTATTGAGACATGCCACCCGGAGGCAGTTTGCATTTCATTATGTGTGTACACAAAGTGTCTGACACACCAACGGGAAGAAAGGGCTGCTGAAAAGTGAGGTGTGATTATTATCTGAGCTCCAGACACTGTAGCTCTCTCTATTAACTCTTTTCACCCTGCACAAAATACCAATTTCTATTCAAACAATATTTGTCAAAAGGGAATCCTGAAACTGTGCTGCCCACCGAGGTAGTCATTACTGCTGCTGCTGAAATAACGAAGCTCTGGAGAGACATTTTAACTCGAGGGTATCTTTTTCCTGCATTATAAAGTTGCTCTTTGGACGTGATGGGCTCAAAACAAATCAAAGAAGTGAAATTCTCCACTGTATTAATGACCTGCGCTCCTATGACTTGCAGAGTACCTGTGAATCCTCTGCTCGTGCCGCACGCCTCACTTGCTCCTCTGCAATTCTCCTCCAATCCATAGGATGTTTGTCCAGGGAGAGCAGGAGGAAGGCAAAGCCCAGCTGCTCTGTCCTTTATCTCTCCCCGCAGGTAGCAGAGAGGCCAAGGGACGTCCAGCTGGGCTCTTGCGCATTATGTAGCCCTGCGAAGAGAACAGCTTTGCGAGCCGTGCCAGGCTTCGGAGCCAGTGCACGCTCTTTGCATTGGCTGCTTGGGATTGGTGGAGGAGCTCTTTTGGAAGGAAACTGGGCAGGATCTTTAAACAGTTGGCTCTGGAGTGAGCAAAGACTTCTCTGCCATGTCAAACACAATAATGTCAGTGGAATACCAGTGTTGTGACAGAGTGAGTCTTGCCTGTGCTTGTGTGAGTCAGTGGCAGAGCCAGGATCATACGCACCCTCTCCTTTCTCCCGGGTCCTTTCTCTCTCCACTGCTTGGAGAGCTCCCCAGGCTCCTCTGGGCTGCGGGGTGCACCTTGGGTTCCTCTAGCTCAAAACCTGAGAGAAGCCGGGATTCTTCCTCTGTCCTAAGGAGCTGATCTGCATGGACGGATCCTGTGTTGGTGCTTTATCTGTTCTTTTGCAACGCTGGGGAAAACCAACCGCAAAGGCAATTGAGTGGAGCCACGGAGATTGCACCGGCTTACCGCTAATGGGAGAGAGCTGCGTGGTAACTGCAAATTGATTCCATTGTCAGCTCTTCTCAGATGTGCTGATCTCTGTGCCCCGTCTCTCTCCACCGGGGATTGCTGTCATGAATACACAGAGCAGCATCTGTGGGGCAGAGCTCACAGCTTGCCTTGGTACAGCGACCACCGGCGGGTTGGTTGCAGGCCCAGGGGTGGCATTACTTGTTTTCAAAGCTCCCGTAAATTGAACTGGGTTTTTACGACACCGTAACCAGAGGCGCTTATTGTACCGAAACAAAAAGACATTCGTTTGAATTTAACAGACACAGCTGATTATGCTCAATGACATTTTTGACACTTTTGGGTGGATTGGAACTTCAAAACCTTTCCCAACTTTCTGAACTGATGGCTCCTTTCAGCTGAGTGATGGATCCACCTGAGCAATGCCGTAGTCTGTAGGTCTTTGGAGATCTTTCTGTGCGGTGCTGTAGTCCTGCAGCAGAATTAGCGATATAGGCAGCTGGCTTATATTTTCCAGTGCGTCAAAGCAAACTTCAATCGGATATAACAGGGGAGAAGTCACCTAAGTGCACTGATAAACCTACCCTGCTGCTTTCATTTCCTTATAACAAACATAAATATATTTGCTTTGGTTACAAGAACACTTCTCTATTCCGTTTATTTTGAAATTCCTCCTGCACTTTGTTCTGACAAATATTCAAACAATTGTTTATTTCCCTTTAAAGTTTTTATTGTCCCTTACAATGTTATAGATGTTCCCATCCCTCCTCCAGCACAGTCCACCCAGTGGAGGAATTCAGCTTTTCACATTGCAGATGAAAACAGGCTTTGGAGAGGTGGAATTGCTGAATTTTCCCACCAGGATGGCATCACGGCTTCCAAGTGGCAAGGCAATTTGTTCGTTGTTTTTTTTGCTGATGGCTCAGTACTCAATGTCACGGTATAGCAGAGAAAGAGTCCTACGTCCTCTTTTGTTTCTCAGGGCTTGCACTGGTCTAGCTTTCTGGAATCCTCTCCTGGGCTATCCTGGAACCAGAAGTGAGTTTCCTTTGAAGAGATTTAGTGGTATTAGCAGAGCTGCAGTGAGGGACGGACTTTCAGGAGGTCTCAGCTTGTCTTTTTGCCGCATGAGGAAACGTTCAGCTCTTCAGAATTGCTCATCCGCAGCATCTCTCGGTGATTGCGGTGCTCAAAGAAGAGGAATTCCCCTTTGGTTTAGTGGAAGCTGCTGGATACCGAGGAGTTATGAAAATCTCATCCTTAGGGTGCCAGAGGAAATTTGTTCTCTCTGACTAATGACGAGGTAACAGAGAGGGCTGAGAAACCCTCGAGCACTGAGCAGGGCAGGTAGATTGTAATGACTGTGGAGGTTTCAGAATACAGCAAACTGTTTAAGTAACTTCAGCAACCCCTCCCGGGACGGCCATTTCCTTCTTGTTCCTCTCCCCCGTGTCCAATGCTGTGCTCATTTCTTTCTTTAGCACCAAGCCCCCCAGCTAAGTAGTAAAATGTTCATACTTTATCAGAGAACAATGTACACATCTTAACAGCTAGTCCATTAGTCCTTCAATGGATATTTTAATTAACTAATCTGTTCAAAGCATCAAGAGCCTGTTGAGCCATCTGGACTGATTAAAGTCGCATATTGCATTACTAACGTGCTGATTAAATCCTTCGTTTTGCTCCAAGTCCTAAGTGCATCCAAATGTTACCACTCAAAAGCTGCTTCACGCGTTTTGCCCGTGCGGGAAAGGTTTGTTTTAGGTTTGGGTAGAGGTGTGCTGGCAACCCCGGTTGCCGGCGTAGCGGGGAAGGACTGCCTGAAATCATCCTGAGCTAGCGGGAGCAGAGCAGAGGGTGCATGGCGGGGTTTCTCTGCAGAGCTCTGCAAACAGCTCTCACTGTCTCGTACAAGCAGACCAGCCCCTTCCTGGGGCAGCCCTACACGCAGCTGGGAAGCAGGAAACCTGGGACGGCGGTGTCGAGTATTCCCTGCTGTGGAAATTCCCTAATTACTAACAAGATTTGGGAAAATAAGAGGTGGTGTTGCCTGAGGCAGCCTTCTGGCTGGGTCAGGAAGGATTTAAACTGTTAGGAATAGAATTTACCAAAGATGCTAAAAAATATCTTAGGATGCAAATCACACCCCTTAACTTTTGCTGAAATCTACAGGCCAGCTGGAGAGCGTACCATCAAAATAGCCTTGACTCGGCCCGACAGCGCTTTTCCTCTCCACAGAAAAACCCACCATAAATCCACCTTGCGCTCACAAGCGCTTCCTCCCACTTTGGCTGTGAGTACAACAGCAAAGCAGATCTGCAGGATGGTCTCTAGAAGGATCCGGACTGTCGTTACTTGAAACACTGGGTTTGCACAGGACACCTGAAACAGAGGAGGCAGTTTCTGCCTTTCCAGCCAGGTAGCCTTTAGCATATAACAATAATAACCTGCAGAGGAGGTTTTCTCCATCTCCCGCCTGGAAGGGTGTATTCCAGCGTCTGTCTCAGAAGGGTTTATCTTATCATGGAAATCACCTTACAATAAAAACATGTGGAGTTTTGCAGGTATTGTTGACTTTAATTTGGTTTATGAACCCATAACTCTCAGGCTCCCAGTTTTACATGGTGTGGGACAGATCAGTGCACCTTCCAGCCAAGAACTTTAACAAGCTTAGTAGCTGTTGTGAGATTTAGTGACTATATCCTAATTTAAGTAGGATAATCTTTGCTCTTACAAGGGAGCTAAGGCACAGGGAGGACACGTGATTTAGCAGAGAACAGGGAGTTGAACTAAGACAACTTGTCTCCTACCTGGGTGTCTCTCACCGTGGCAGATCACCTCCTCTCTTACCCTCGTGGCACCCAGGATCTGGGGGTTTGTAATTCAGCAATGTCCAAGCATTTAAACATACATATGTCAGAGGAAAAGCAATCCAGCAGCAACGTGTGCCATGAAGGGAGCAGCCAGTTGGGGTTATTCAATGGATGACTGCGTTTTTCCGACCTCATTCTCTCAGCCTTTCAGAGCTGAAACCAAGTCTCATGGCAGTGGTGGCTTTTGAGAAGAAGGACTGGACTGAGCCGGGTTCCCTGCAGCTTCCCCACTAACGGAACTCTTGTTATTGCTTGCAGGTAAATGGTCACCTGGACTACATGAAGCAAATGGACACGATCCTAAAAGCTGTGGGCATTAAAACCAAGGAGTGTCGGCTGGAAGAGAAGGGCAGTGGCAGTCTTTTCTCCCCTCTAGCTGACAAATCCCAGCGGGCAGCAGGCAGCAAGACTCAGGAAAACACCATGCGAGAGGAGGATGCATCTGATGGTGAAGCTGTCCCAGCTGGCCATGCTCACGGCCGTGATTTCCCCAGCTCTCTCTTGGGAGAAACCTCGCTCCCCTGCCCAGACTGTTCAACGAGCGGGGACAGCAAGAAACAGGCAGCGGGTGAAGGAGCAAATTAGAGCTCTTCGTGTTGGGCAGAGATGCTCAGCCAGCACTAAAACCGCTTTCAAAGCACCGTCCGTTGCGCTGTGTTTCCCAAAGGAGTGTTGGTGGAGCTCGCAGAGCTGTAGCTGCAGTTTTCAGACTCTCCTGAGAGCCTGGAGTGTGGCACCGGCATGTCACTGGATCAAAGCTTTTGGAGCAGCCGCCCACGGCATCTCCCACGGACCAGAAAGGGCTGATTCCTGCCTGAATCAGCATTGCTCCTCAGGAAGCGGCGGCACTTCCCTCCTCGCACAAACTGGGTCTGTTCTTGAGGGAAGCAGCTGTCACCATTAGGGACTGTGTCTCTGCTATATAACTCTTGGGAAAACGGGTGGCTCTGTGGGTATTTTTAAGCATATCGTGGAGAGGGGCTCATCATTAGGAAATTAAAAACATTTTTCCACCAGCGGTCGATTTGGTTTTTGGTTTTCAGGTCAGCGGGTGCATTGCAGGCTCCGGCTGCCCAGCTATGCGTGTCTCAGCGCCTGCGCTTCGGCTCTGCTAACGGGGGAGGCGAGAGGCTCAGGCTACCTGGCTTCTCTCCCCCTGTCTGCTGCAGGTTTGCTGCCAGGGCTTGGGCACTTTCCAATCGACAAGACTGTTTCCCTATCTGCGAGCTGAGGGCGATGAGTGTTGGAGGCCTCATTACTATTAGAAACATGCTTTGAGTCCCTAGGTGAAAGACAGCGAAGGAAACAGAGTGGGCTTTTTATGATTTATTACTTGGTGAAACTTCCTCCCAGGCTTTGCAAGCCAGCAACCCACAGAGACTTTCGTTTTGTGTCCCACACACATCTCCAGCCTTAAAAGCTCCCTCTAGACATATTTTTTAATTGGCTTAGAATAAAACCAATACTTGGCATAGGATAAACATGAATCTGTTTGATTTCTACCTCCCTCCATAAAAGCGAATTGGCATCCACTCCTTCTCCCCCAGTCTCAAAGCAGAGGGAGGGACCCTGCGTTACATCCCCTGCCATGCAGAGTCTTCCAAAGCAGTATGGGACAGAGCCACATCTTCCATAAAAGGTCCTTTTCTGCCCTATTTTGTTGTTCAGCCCGAGAAAACGCATCTAGCAGGAACGTGACAGGGGGATAAACCCTATTCTGAGAACATCTCTGTGTTTTTCTGTCTGAAAACAAGTGCTGGTTTGTATAAATACCTTCCCACATCCAGGTCTGGAAGGTCTCCTGGAATCATAAGGGGGGGAACCAAGCAATCGCAGCTTCCTATTTTGACTCACGTGGAGTCCTCCTCCCCAGTCCCCGTCCCAGCAGCTGGTTCAATAACCACCTCTCCTTTCTCTCCCCGGCTTTCTGCAAACCTTACCTGCAGGTTATTTCTCACAAAGTTGAAAACGTGGCCGTTTCTGGGGTCGGCAGCACGACCTGGCGATGCACAGCAGCTCTGGGTAGGGTGCTCAGCTTTTCCTCTCCCCAGTTCCTCCCGCCACAGGGGCTCGAACCTGCTCCACTCTGGTTCTGGTACGGTGCGTCACTGCAGAGCGACGGGAGACATCTCTGAGACAGGCTGGGGCATCCCACCGGGACGGGCCTGTTTCATCGGGCAGCCGGTGATGCCGCTGGCTGCAGAAAATATGGGATACGATTTCTCTACTGGATCAGAGGATTTGTCCACACACAAGCAAACACCTTATTACAAAGAATTGGCTCGATGAGAGAGTCACGTATTATTGCTTTTGAACATTTGGCTTGAAGAGGCGTCTCTCTGTCCATCTCCTGACGGATGTGTCTGCTGACCCGGGTACCTAAAGGGCTTTTGGAGTTCATCGTGCATTTTTCTACTCCTTTTTAACTGGAGTTGTAGTCAAAGTATATTTTTATATAAAGCCATTTATGGAAAGATGTACATATTCATCTTCGTGCTTGATACCGACCCCAAACTATCCGTTCACAGATACGTGGCAAAAATGTATTAAACGGTTTGACGTTTGAACCTGTGCTCAGTCCTCCGTTTGTCACGGTCACTTATCACTGACTGCCAGGCCAGCCGTCGCTTGCAAGGGGATTTGTAGCAAATAAATGACAAGTTAGTCATAAAAACATTTTTGTTCAGTTCTGGAACATACGTGGGCAACGTGGAAAGAAAACTAATGAGTCTTGATTGGTGCGTGGCTGCTTCTTCCAGCACCCCGTATCCTCGGGATGCTTTCGACTCCATCAGGAGCTTCAGGAGCGGAATCAAACTGGGTAGCGTGAGCTCAGAAACAGGCAGCGAGGTTGGCAGGGTGTGAGTCCAGGGAGGGCACAGCAGCCAACTACCGACCCCTCTCTGCAGCCCAAAGGCACTTGAGGAAGAATTTCCCAAAAGCATTTGTTGTTTTGGTTGTTAAGTGCCCACGTACGAGAGCTTATGGCTCTGAGGAGGGTCGGGGGGGGGGCTGGCATTGTCATTTAAAAGACAATATTTGTTCAGATTCTTCTTGGAAGGCAGAAAAAAAATATCTTTTCTAATTGCATCATCTAAAAATTGACGGATTGTAAGAGCAAAGTATGATGGTCATATGCCAAAAATAGGAAGCTGTAGGATGAAATCTAAAGGGAAGCTTGTTCTGTTACTTCCCGCTGTCGGGACACCCGTAGAGCCACAAACCAGCCCAACACCCACAGCTGTGCTGAACAGCCAAAAAGCAGCGTTGAACATTTCGCATCGAATTTAATCCCCCGTAGTACAGGCTGTTTGTCATTAAACACGATGGTTTCACTGTGTTGTAACTCACTGCTTTTGCAGCAAACCCAGACAGGTAACACTCCAAATTGGGCCAGGAAATTAAACTTCAAGAAGACGTGACCTTCTGTGGACGAGAGCAGCCCCAAACCTCTTGTCCGTGAGTGAGGGGACGTGGTTTCCACCGGTCCTCTTGGTGCACTCGGTGAGCAAGAGGGGATCTGCCGAGCCGTGTGAGTGAAGCTGAAAACCAAGCCTTGGTTTTGAGTCCAGGGAGACGAAGGCAGGCAGAAGGGTCTGGAGTCCGAGGTTCAGACTCCCTGGAAATGGAAAGGCCACGGCTCTCGGAGCAAGGTGAGAGATTGGTGACGGCAAGCGAAGGAGGGATGGAAAGAGAGAGAAAGGCAGATTAATTCAGCAGTACAATGCGGCTTTGCACTACTTAAACCTACCCGCAGAAGTGCTCGGTGACGATGTCTTCTCCAAGGAGATGCACGTTGCGTTTGACAAGGGTATCGAGGAGCTCTGCGTGGGCAGGGAGACGTCTTGTGGCAAATCAGCCCTCCGGAGAGTTTGCATGGGGCTGGGGGATCCTTCCCAGCACACAGAGGTCTGTAACCCCCCATCGGGATGCCCTCGCTCAGGCCACGGGGGTGCCGAGCTGCTTGGGCTGCAGCTCCACTTCCGGGGGCTCCACCTCGAAGAGGTTGACCAAGCGGGTGCCAGGGGCTGCGAGAGCGCAGGGGCTATCACTGGCTGGCAGCAGGCTGTGTTCGTTCCCCAACGCCCCAGAGTCAACTGAGTCGGTTTCTGCCTGCAAGGTGAGGACGTTCTTGAGGGATGTGGCAGCACGGGGTCCACTGTTGGAGTTCCTCATGGAGAGGGAGATGGCACTGGGATGGGGCTCCCCTGAGCGCCGGCAGCAGGGCAGGTATTTGCCCATGGCCCTCTTGAAGTCCCTCATGAAGAGCGGGTAGATGATGGGGTTCATGGTGCTGTTGCAGTACCCCAACCAGGTGAGCACGTCGAAGAAGCCGGCTGGAACACAGCTGCAGACTGCCTGGCGAGAGGACACAGCAAGGGTTAGCACCGTCTCCCGCCTTGGCCCCAATCCAGAGCGGTTTCCCAGGAACGCCAACGTTTTCCTTTTGAAGGAACCCTTCAAAACCATTTTGAAGGGTTTTTCCTTCCCATTGCTCCCTGGAGAAATCGCATCTTTGGTCCCAGAGGCTTTCCAGCAAGACCTGCAGGCATCTGAGATCCAACCCAGCTGGATTCAAAGTGAAAAGCTTTTGAAAACCCCACATAAATCAAAACCCAAACCATTTGTGCTTACTTGCGTCACGTTGGTGACGAAGAAGGGGAGCCAGGCCACAAAGAACATGCCCAGGAGGATGCCCAGTGTCAGGCTGGCCTTCAGTGCCTTCTTGCTGTGCTTGTTGGCGAACCTCCTGCTCTCGCTGCCAGTCGCGGGCTGGCTCGGGGCACAGGGATCCTGCAGCGGGAGACGGGGCGGTGAGCGAGCACTTCTCCTCGGGCCAGAGCTGCTGGCACCAGCGCCAGCCTCCCACCCAAGAAAAGTGGCGTTTGGTGCTGCAAATCCTGCAAAAAAACCCCACTGATATTTGCCTTCTTGCGAGGGGCCAGAGGGTGGCACAGACCGCAGTCCCTGAACCATGAATCAGGAAGAGGAAGCAATAGAAACCCTCAACATTGAGAGGTTTGGGTTTTTTTTTTACTGCTTTAAGATGCTTCTTTTACAGAAAAATCCAACTCAGTCACTGTTTTGGTGAGCATAAAGCATGCCCTAAAGAAGCATCTCTAGCTGCTGATTAGAGCAGCAAACTAATTATATTTTTAAAAGCAGGTTGCCAAACGTTGCAGCCTACAAACACCATAACTAACTCAGTCCTCCATCCTCTCTTGCAATCTAAAATTAAGTTATTATCTCAGCCCTCCGCTGTAATTAAATGAGGCCCCGTTGCCACTCAGCTTCCTGCCTGAAAAGAGAAAAAAAAAACGGTTAAAAAGATGAAACCCGAGGGGTCCCTGGCTGACACCTTGTTTTCTGCTCGCCCAGAGTCGATTCGGGGCTCCCCCAAATCTGCCGGGACACTCGCCTCTGCTGAGACACGGCAGGTGGATGTCGGTTCTCCACGGCAGAGCAAAGCACCTGAGCATCCCCCGGTCCCCCTAGCAGAGCAGCACCGGGGCCGCAGGGCTGCGGCAGGTCGTGTTTGTAGAGTCCCAAAACCTACTCATCCGCAGGGAAAAAAAAACATTTCGTGATATTTTCTATTTATTTTTTGATTCTCATTTTCCCGTTGAAAGCAGGAGCGCTGGCCCGGTCAGAGAGTCCCAGCTCCTTTCTTAAAAGACAAAGAACAACAAACTAAATCAAGGTATTTTAAAGGCAATTGAGTTTGTCTTGTCTCTGTAGGATATGAAGTCAATAAAGCCTATTAGGAGGAATTAAAGCTGTTAGGTTTAGTGGCAATTACCTTCTCCTGGAGAAATACAAACAAGTGCAGCCACGTTTTGGTTATAAAAACCACACACACTGGTTTAACCAGCGATCGAGTAAGGAGGTATTTTGCGGTTCCCGTTATAGAGCAGGTAACAAAAATAGAAGCTGGCTGTTCAAAATAAGGTGCTCTCCAGAATTTAGTATTTGCTCTTATTTAAGCTCCTTCTCCCCCATATGTCTCACGCCCACCATGGCCAAGATTTACGAGTGGAAAGTCAGATAAGATTAAAACCCCCCGAGATGACGCCAGCCAAGAGGGGGGAGAAACTGCATTTATTTTGCACTGCTGAGCACTTTCGCCTGTATCTTAATTTATTTCTCTCTTCTGCTTATGTTGTTTCTGTGCTCCTGAGCAGCTTAAAAATGCACCATCGCTGGGACAAGACACAGGGCACCTCCGAGGACACCGCAGAGCAGCCATCCTCCCATCAAGGAGGTGGATGTTGCCAAAACACCCCTCCCTGCAGTTGCCAAAGCCCTTTCTCCTGAAGGCACCAACCCACAGGGGTCCACAAGGAGCAATGTCACTGTGACCACCTTACCTGTGGTGTGGTCTCGTCGGTGGTGGTGGTGGTGGCCACGTTGGAAGCAAGGGAAGCCACCTGCACCGCTTGCTTGCGGGCTGCCAGGAGGATGCGGCAGTAGGTGAAGGAGATGGCAGCGGACGGGAGGAAGAAAGTCAGGCAGGAGGCCACCAAGGCGTAGGGCAAGCTGACCAGCAGCCGGCACTGGTCCTCATCCACCTGAGAGGTGACATTTGGGGACCGGACCTCGAACTCCAGCTCGTGCCAGCCCATCTTGATGGGCAGGAAGGAGGCCAGCGCAGCCAAGGTCCAGGTGGCCAAGATGAGCCAGAGGGCTCTACAGGAGGTCATTCGCAGCTTGTATTTGAGGGGGGAGATGATGAGCAGGTAGCGGTCCAAACTGATGACACAGAGGTTGAGGATGGAGGCGCTGCAGCACATGACGTCAAAGGAGTACCAGAGGGAGCAGAAGTCACCCTGCAGCACCCAGCGGCCATAGAGCTGGTTGAGCATGGCGGGGGGCATGACCACCAGCCCCACCATCAGGTCGGACATAAAGAGGGACACCAGGAAGTAGTTGGAGGTGTTGCGGAGGGAGCGCTGGGTGACGATGAGGAGGATGAGGAGGAAGTTCCCCGCTGTGGTCAGCAGGATGATGAAGCAGAGGAAAGCAGCCACCCAGCTGCTCCCCCCCAGCAGCGAGCGCTCCCCCAGCACGCTGGCGTTGGGGGCCCCCAAATCGCTCTCCATGGGGAGCTCGGTGGTGGGGCTGGCTCTGGAGCTGGGGGGACCTTCAGCCGTGACCTGCGCTAGGTGATCATCGCCGGAGCCAGCTCCCGGGGAAGAAGTACCATCTCTCTGCCTCTACTCTGTGCCCGTCCTCCTTTCTCCTCTCCTTCTCCTCTCCCTCTCTTCCCCCACTCTCTCTTCACTGGCAACCACGGCAGAGTGACATTCCCAGGAGCCGATCAGCAGCAGCGAGGTTCCCCTCCCCGTTACTCACATTTCCTTGTCCCTGCAAATCCTTCTGAACTGGGATGTCCCTCGACACAGCTTGTGAATGCTGGGGATGCTTTGGACACCAGGGAGGCTTGGGATGCTCTGGCTGCCGGGATGCCTGAGATGCCAGGGATGCTCTGGACGGCAGGATGCTCTGATGCTCTGGATGTGCTGGACCAGGGACTAATTTGGACCCCAGGATGCTCTGAATGCTCCAGATGCTGGGATGCTCTGGACCTCAGAATACTCCAGATGACAGGGATGCTCTGGATCCCAGAATACTCCGGCTGCTGGGATGCTCCGGACCTCAGGATGCTCCAGATGACAGGGATGCTCTGGATCCCAGGATACTCCAGATGCTGGGAATGCTCTGGACCTTGATGCTTGGCTCTCTGCCCCCCAGTTGGGCTTGGCTACCTGCAGAGCTCTGTCCCCTGGGGCAGCGGGGTTCCACCGAGCTCCTCCGTGACCAAGCTCTGCTGCTGCTGCAGCCAGAGACAGCAAGGAGAGGCAGAGCAGCCCTGAGGCGAGTACGGGGATGCTCCCAGCTCAGCTCGTCTATGAGGAGGAAGATACAACATGCAGGAGTGTGGGAAGGTGTCTCTCCCCCAGCAGAGGTGTGTCCAGCGTGCAGGGGTGCGTGTGTGAGTGTGTGCAGGTGCCAGCCAGACTTTTACCTGCCATTCTGTGATGCACAGAAAAAGAGGCAGAAATGCCGATTCGGAGGAGGTGGGGCTGGGGGGGGTGGGGAGAGGAGGAGATGAAATTAAATGAAATGAAATGCTAATGAAAACAGGGATCTGGTCTAAACTCCACAAAGTGGCAGCCAGAGAGTTCCCTTTCCCACCTTAAAGAGACAGCCAGCACCGCGCTCTGCCTCCCCTCTGCTCGCCAGAGACCCCGTGTTTGCCTGCCAGGCGGCTAGCAGCCCACGGGCCAGTGGGTCTGTGGCTGGGCCCAGCTGGCGGCACCGAGCACCAGGCTCCGTCCTCCGTGTAGGTTGATAAAAAGCAAAATTTTGCAAAGCCAAATAAAAAAGCAACAAAACCTGCATGCAACAGCCCAGGGTTGCCTGCTCAGAAAGCAGCCGGAGGCACGGGAAGGACTTGCTGGCTGATTTTCCAGCAATCTGCAGCCAGGGATGGAGGGTGTGAGCAGAAGCTACGGGAAAAGGCTGCACTCACACCGGGACAGCCAGAGGTCTGTCCCCTCCACTCCGGGGTTGTTTGGGCTGGCCTAAGGTCCGTGTCTTTGCAGGGGCAACCCTGGATGGCCCCACGGCAACTTGCCCTTTGGCAAGTGGGAGGCAATGAGTCAGAGGACCCAGGGGGGTCCCGCTGGCTTCTTCATCCCTTCATCTAGTTCAGAAGACGCTTCTGAATCTCGAAGTGCTGTTAGGTATCCCATGTTACCACCTCCACGTGTCAGAGCCAATACCTCGGGGTGCTTGGCAGGCACTGATGATATTTTTAATTACCCAGCTGCCAAAAGGGTTTCTTTTCTTGCAACAAATGGTTGAAATTTCTGTTTGGGGGAGACCACAGCTGAGGGCACCGACTCCAGCACAAAGCAGAGCCGTGCGTGTGTCTCCACTGTGCCCCTGGCACCTACCCCTGCGGTCACAGGGCCAGACATCGCCCTTTCCTCCCTGCGCTGCCACCGAAGCTTTTGTTAACACGCTTCCCCTGGGAAGATGCTGCTGCAGATGTGCGGGCGAGCACCAGTTGTGCACACCGCACACCCACCAGTCCCGTCCCGCTGTACCCCCAGCACAATCTGCGCTGCCCCAGCCACCCACCCCGGAACAGAAATTTGTCTCTTTACCAACATCTACTTTTCTAATCACCTTTTCAACAACTTCGTCTGCTTTTCTCAGTGGCTGAACGGCCAATTCAGGTCTCTTGACCAAGGGATGCAAAGCAGGGCTCACCTCTGTGCACGGACACGGCCCATACACAGCCCATATTCCCCCAGGATCTCCGTGCCACTGAAAAGCTGTTCACTGGGAAACAGCTGCCGTCATTCGTAGCAGGACAAGCTCTTCTGGGAGTTTGTGCACAGCGTCTGCCCTCCCTCTGCTTCCCCAGGACCCTCTCCTTGGATGCTCCCAGCCAAACCTCCCCGGCCACCTCTGCGTCACTCCGTCCTGGCAGGCATCCCAGGGCAGAGCACACACACGCGAGGCTCTGATCGCAGCAGGAGGTTTCTTTAGAAAAGCGCTTGTACCAGGAAACCCTCACTTCCTCGTCCCATCTGTGCTGGGAACAAGCAAGAAAACCCACCCCAAGCCCACACTGCAGCAGCCTCCCTGGCTAGGATAAATCAATGCAGCAGCACAGATTGATCCCAGCTGGGTCCACGCTAGCGCTCAGCGAGGAAGTCATGCCACAGCACAAAGCCATGTTTCCTTCTCAGCCCTGCTGCACCCCAACCTGAGGAGCATCTCAGTTTATCTCCAGAGCTTTTGCTTCAGAGGAGGAGGTTGGATCAGGAGCGTGTCCTCCCCAGCTAGGCACGTGGGAGGTTTTGTATGCTTGGTTTGGATGTGTTTGCTGGGGAAGTGAATCTGAATTGATCGAAGTAAAATGTGTTTTAAAAAATCTGCCTTAAAATGAAGTCCAAATCCTACCGTTGCCCCTGCAAAAGCTTCTCTGCTCCGGCAGCTCTCCTGGCCTGTTTGTGCTCTCTCCCTGCGCTGCATTTCTGGACACATCTGCAGAGGATCATGGTTTCCACCAGCTCTGCTCTCCAGTATCACTAGCAGGGAAAGCAAAACCAGGTTGTCAACAGCCACTCAAGTGTCAACATGGCAAAAAAAAAGGGCTGGTGAGGCGGAGTGAGTAAAACTGGAAAGCTGAGAGACCTTGGTGAGGACATCCAGGCAGTCCAGGGCTTGACGCAGCAGCCTCCAACGGTGCAATCTACTCTCAGGATCTCATCCCATCCTTTAACTGGGATGGCTCTTTAGGGCAGATTTAGGATGGAGCCTGGCTAGCTACCTTTAAAAGATTGGTCTTTTCATCTGCAAACAGCCCTCTACTCTCTGCCTCCACTGAAGCTCAGGTTGTGTCAAAAGGAGCTGGAGACATCCTGCTCCGAACACCCTGAACTGCAGCTCCTGGAGTTTATAGCAACAGTCCCCCTGCTAAACCCAGCTCCTGTTTTCACTGTACACCAATAAAAGGGCCACATGATGGTGGTCAGTGACAACATGGGTTTCTCCACCTTTTCCTGCCTCCTAGCTCTCCTGTTACGCTCTCGTCTTTGGGAGGACACTTCACACCCTAAAAATATTATCTTAACGCACAGAACACCTCCACCCCTGCCAGGGTCCTTACTTTTCAGCCCATCCCCTTCGTTATGGCAATTGCTGCCTTAACGCAGACCTTCTCCCACTTCACGACCCGGAGAGCTGCTCTCCAAACTAGCACGGAGTCCCCAGAGCCCAGGACTCAAAGAGCTGGCTGCACGGCACAGCCTCCTGCCCCTCCAGGAGCAGATGGGACCTCCCCCAGGTTCGGGCTCAGACAAGGGAGTATCATCTGATCCGTTTCTGAGGGCATGACCACACCAGCATCAGTGGGACCCACGGTTTGCAAGGGCACCCTCTGCCCTGCCCAGGGAACGCTTGATCCAAACACCCTTGGAAAGAGCCCACTGGTTTTCCACCAAGGCACCTGGGTCCCCTCCTCACCCATGAAGGGATGTCCATGTCGGTGTCCAAGTTCACCTTTCTCCACTCCAGAGGATGCCACATCTGGATGCCACGAAACCTGCTGGATCAAGAGTGTCACCTAGTGGCAACAGAGCTGATAAAGGTTGTGTGATCCCACAGAGACCCCACGCACTTCCCACACAAGTGGGACCCTACAGCCCTTAAACCTCCAGGCTGCAGTGACAATAGGCCCTTGACTGCCACCACGCCTGGGCCACAGCTGATGAGCAGGCTCCCCATGTCCACATGCAGCCCATATGCTGAGTATTTGGGGTTGGTTTTCCTTTTAGTAGCTCTCCCTCCTCCTCCCAAAATTGAACGCAGCAGAAAGCTAAAGGGAACCATCGCTCTCCCATGCCCTGTACCCTCCTGCGCTGCTGTCCCGCCTGGTGTCCTGGTGTAAACGGCCTCTCCCTCGTCAGGACTGAGGAGCCTACTGCCAAAAACCAGACAGGCATTGGAGCACTGAGAAATGGAAGTCAGAACTAATTTATTTAAGAAAAAAAAAAAAAAAATAAAACAACAAACCAACCAAACTTGTAAAAAGGAGGGGGAGGCATCGATTACAAGCTCTGGAAGCTCTTGTCAGGACAGCGCCAAAGAAATCAGCTTTATACAACAGAGAGAAAAGGGTAGCAGGAGGGGCCCAAAGCCGTCCCCCCACCCTGAGACTCCCCAGACCTGCATGAGCAGTCCCCTGCGAAGGTACCTGGGCATCCCCGCACTCGTCCCCCTTCTCCCTCCACCACCATTAAAGTGCAGCAGGGAGAGGGAGGAGAGGGGCTGGCTCCCACCCACACCACCCCAGCGTAAGCCTGCTGTTGGCCTTCCCCTGAGGGCCACGAAATGTGAAGCCCCAGCTCCCTCATCCCCAGGGAGCTCCGTGGTGGCCCCGAGGACCAGCAAGGTAAGGGGTCTCACCACCACGGGTCCCAGCAACCTCACACACACAGCCCCAGAGGCACATCCTGGGGCAAAACACTCCCCAAGAGCTACCAAATACCAGGGGGTTGGGGTTGAAATAAGATCCAGTGGGTGCCAGGAGGAACAGTGCGTCCACGCTGAGCCCACGCATCCTTAGGCAGGCAGGGCAGATAGGAGGAAGCAGGGATGCTCCTAGTCCTGCACGCCCCAGGAAAGATGTGCATCTCCTCTGGGACTGTGGAGAGGCTGCATCCCTTCTTCCTCCACCCCAGGTACGAGCCGTTTACAAGAGAAAAAACCCAGAAGGACTCAGCAAGGGCTCCACAGCAGGTTCAGGAGCCTGCAGACAGCCCCTGGGGAGCCCAGCTCAGCTCTTGCTCTCAGCCAAAACCCCCTCGTCCAGGTTCCCGCTCCTCTCAATATATTATTACTATTATGTGCAAGTAGTTTTGCATCAGAAAACCCCGAGCCCTCCTCTCTCGCCCTGCAGCTCCAGCCCCACATCCACCCCTCAGCTCTGTTTGTGCCTCAAAATGTTCATCCAGCCCTGGGGGTGTCGTGGAGAGCAAAGCGTGAGGGTAGTAGCTATTAGACAGGAAAGACTCCACCACCCCCCTCCCTCCCCAAACCCCGGCCCTCTCCCTTTGCACACACCCCCTGCCCGCGCCACCGGCTGCAAGGACAGTCCACAAGGGCCAGGTCACTCGTCGCCCTCCTCCTCGTGATGGTGGTGGCTGGAGGCAGGAGGTTCTTCTACCTCCTGTTGGTGGTGGGCATAGTGATGGGGGCTAGGACCTTCAGCGGGCATGTTCTCCTCTGCGTTCAGGTAGACGTTGAACAGGGCTCCCTCATGGCTCGGCTCCTTCCCACAAGCCTGGCAGCTACAGTGAAGTATCTTCTCCACCAGCTTGTCAACCCTGGGGATCTCGTCGTTGCCTGGACAGTCCAGTGTCACCTGGGTAGAATCACAGAACAGTCAGGGTTGGAAGGGCCCTCTGGAGCTCCCCCAGTCCCACCCCCTGCCAGAGCAGGGTCACCTACAGCAGTGGCATAGGACGGTGTCCAGGCGGGTTTGGAATGGCTCCAGAGTGGGAGACTCCCCCACCTCTCTGGGCAGCTGTGCCAGTGCTCTGCCACCCTCAAAGGAGAGAAGTCCCTCCTCAGGTTGAGATGGAACTTCCTATGGTCAAGTCTGTGCCTGTTCCCTCTTGTCCTGTCACTGGGCACCACTGAACACAGACTGGTCCCATCCTCCTGGCACCCTCCCTTTGGGTATTTACAAGCATTGAGAAGATCCCCCCTCAGTCTTCTCCAGACTAAAAAGCCCCAAGTCCCTCAGCCTTTCCTCATCAGAAAGATGCTCCAGTCCCCTCATCATCTCCGCAGCCCTTTGCTGGACCCTCTCCAGCAGTTCCCTGTCCTTCTTGACCCAGGGAGCTCAGAACTGGACACAATACTCCAGAAGTGGCCTCACCACGGCAGAGCAGAGGGGGAGGACGACCTCCCTCCACCTGCTGGCCACACTCTTCTTGATGCACCCCAGGACGCCATTGGCCTTCTTGGCCACCAGGGCACATTGCTGCCTCATGGGCATCCTGTTGTCCCCCAGGACTCCCAGGTCCCTTGAAGGATGAGGAAACAGTGAGCATGCAGATTCAATGCCCGGACGGCCAGCCTGCTGCAGGCAGTCTGTCCTGCCCCGTGCCCTGCAGGGTTGGGGTATTTTAAGCCAGAAGTGATGGCTTGCTGCCTGTACAGACACACCTCCACAGTCAGTCTGCAAGGCAAGAGCGCTCTGGGAATGTCTCACAAGTTCACAAGCTGCAGAGACGCCGGGGAAAATGCACGGACTCAAGCGGGACACTGCTCCCAGGCACTACTGGCACAGAAATATTGGTGGTAACTGCAAAGGCCACTGACAAGACATGTTGCTGAGCATCTCAGATAGTTTGGGCTAAACCATCTGCCCAAACATCTGAGCTGAAAGCAAAGCACAGAGCTGAACCCATCTCCCGGGGTGCCCAGGCTTGCCTCGGAGGCAGGATTTATGGCTCTGCCAGGATCAATGGTGGCATGAAACTGTGAGGTCTGAGGGTGAGCGGCAGATGGGCTGTGGGAAGCACTTCTGGACATCGAAGAAGGCAAGAACTCCCAAGTGGGAGGAGGTGACAAAGGGAGTGGTGGAGAAAACAGGCACGCGGGATGAGCACAGGGATGAATAATGCAGGGACTGACGGGGGATGCTTCTGCAAACAGAGTGATAAATGCATCATTCATCACAGCAGTCACGTTGCTTCCAGCAGCCCCTTCCACCCAGGCATCTCGGCAGAGTACAGTCACCTGAGAGACCCTGGAAGGAAACTACAAGTGGGAAAACCGCAGGGAAGGAGAAGGATTTGCCCTAAAGTGGTGGCAGAGCAGAGCTGAGAGCCCCTGAGTGAGACCCCGCAGGAAGAACCGTGGAGCAGGCAGGGATACTCACAATTTCCCACATGGACTGGGCTGGCATGCAGGAGTCGCAGTGAACCAGGGACTCTGTGGACTGAGGGAAGGTGTTGGGGACGCTGTAGCTGAAACACTGTCCCAGACAGGCCCTGCAAAGACAACAGAGGGATGAGAGCTCAGGGGAGCTCCCTGCTCTTCCCAACAAAAACAGAAGGAGATTTGACCTTCCACTGAGACAGACAGAAGGCAGCCGGGCAGAGGGAGGACATTGTGCCTGGCTTCTTGTGCAAGTGACAGTCCCCAAAGCCACTCTGGTGCCATCTGTAAATGGAAATCAGCTGCATCCAGCTCCACACTGAGGGTGGATCCGTACCTGTTCTGGATGGACTTGGACTCGCAGCCACTGTGCCCCACAATCTGGGTGATGTTCTTTGCCTCGCACCACGCACTCTTGTCTGGGAAGAGGGCGAGCTTGTTTATGGGGGGCGGTGCGGCCAGGAGCAGCGCTGGGAAGAGAGCACCAACCACAAACCATAACATCATGGCCAGCTCTGCCAAAATCCTACAACTGGAGACAGAGAGCAAAGCGTTAGCAGGGAAGAAAACAGGCAAGCTGGCCCATTTCTCCAGCTCCATGGCAGTTCTTGGTTGCAACAAGCACAGGTATGTCCTCCTGGCATGTTGGTACTCACACCTCCCTCCACGGCCAGGGAGGCTCCCCAAAACACCGCACAGGGAGCGGGACATGCTGCACTGCCTCTTCCCTGTTCAAAACAAACTCTGGGGCAGGCAGACACCTGCATTACTTCTCCTGAGCTTTGTGCCAGGAGCAACAGCAGGCTTTTCATCGTTTCCCACCCAAAGCTGGGCTGGAAGAAGTTTGCAAAACAAAAGCATCACCACCACGGGTCGAGCCAGGTTGGAGAAGTTGCGGACTGCAGAAATGTTTTTATTTGAGGAAGGAGCACGCTTCCCCGCTTCCTTTTCTCCCACCTTAAAAGCCAAAGCTGGCCTCGCCGCAAGCTTTCCCAGAGAAAAGGGATCACTTTCCCGGGAAGGAAACCCACTCTCCTCCTAGAATTGCACAGCAGGTGTCGCTGCAAGGCAGCAGCAAGCAGGGAGACTTGGAAACCTCCATCCAGAGGCTAGAAACCCACAGAAAAGACCAATTCGGCATTTATTTTTATAGAGCCACTCCAGCAAACAGTTACTCTGAGGATGGAAACTTGGTCTGCAGATGAGGGGGGTCTTTTTAATATCAAGCATAAACCTCGCTCACAAAGGTGGTAGGCCGAGAAGGTTACTTACCACCCCCAGAGAAATCCCACGCAGGGTTTCCGTGGAGGCCAGCTGTATTCCGGAGCCAAGGTGCCTGCACTAACACTCCCAATCACTGGGGAAAGGCAGATGGAAAAGCATCATAGAAATAGGGAAATTTTTTCCTTTGTGGGGTTTGGATGGAGTCATAGTCTAAGGCAGACATTTATACTTTCTAAAATATTTGTTAGAACCATGTTATTTGTTATTTCCTTCTATTTATTTATCCAGACGAAGATCCAAAGCCCACACTGGAAAGACTCCTGTTGATTGCCGTGGCTCCTGGGCCCAGCCCTCTAACGCTTGCTGGGGAAGGAGAGGAAAAATGCCTTGTTTATCAGACGCCGGTGTCAAGGGTGACTGTCTGTGCTGGGGACTCCCAGCCAGGCGTTCCCCCCAGTCACTCAGTCTATCTGCACAGTCTTCACCAACACATCCTCAACTGGAGGACCACCACATTTACCTAAATGATTGAGAGGGCCAACTAAGCACCTCTCACAACTCCAGCTCAGATATTTTAAGGTCATTCTGAGACAGTGGGGGTTGACCTGTTACCCCTTCACTGAGCCCAACCTCTTGGATCTAAATCAAGAGAGAGCCAAGAGAGAGATGCTTCCCAACCCTCCATCCCACGGAAGCCAGAAAAGGGCATCCTCATTCCCTGGCCTCAGAATCTCTGGAGGAATCAGGTGGGGCCTCTGCTAAATTTTCTTATTTCCTGGTCATAGACAAACCATAATGGTATAATGCAGCAACACCTTTACGGCCTTCCTAATCCTCCCAGCACTTGTTCATGTGAATCCCACAGGTCCCCGGGGAGAATATCTGCACAAAGCAGGGTTTGCAGGTCTTGGTTTGGGATAAGCAGAGGGTTTTAGCCCCTGAACTTGCACTGTCATTAATGAGAGCAGTGTGGTTAAATACATTTGTCCTGAAGACAACTCTTAGGGTTTACTTCTGCTCCCTGATTTTTTTTTTTTCCATTTCAGTGGGGGAATTCTGCAATTTCTGCGAAGAACACAGCTAAGCTGCACACACACACACTTGATTTGCTTGGCTTTCTGAAAGAGCATCCCTCATTCCTCAAATGCCAGCGGCTCTGTGCTGAGGAATCCCGCTCCCAAAGGCAAGTCCGAGATCAGAGCTGGGATGTGACCCAAACAGCAATCACAACCCCCCGGGGAACAACCGAAATTCCTCTGGAGTCAGCACACAAGTTCACTTCCACATGCCTGATTAGAGAGCAATTTCCTTCTTTCCAAAGAAAGGTGGTGGCTGTTTTTTTCCCAGGTTTCTATGCATCTCTACCCAGCGGCAAAGAGGCAAACATTTCTGTCTGCGCTGACAGCCCTGCTTCCCTGGGACCTTTTTTTTCTTCCTAGAGGGAGGTGTTCAACAGAGAGGTGTCTCTGCAGCACAGGTCAGAGCAGACCCATCGCCAGAGGCATGAAGAATCATCCCCGAGCATCTGGGCTCCTGTCTCCCTCCGATACTGAGAGGAAGATGAGTGAGGTTGTGCTTTGCTAAAGCACAGGACCTGGCCTGGATTCAGGAAAGCACTTAAACATATGCTTAAGCCCTCTCCTTTCCTGAGCAGGGATGTCTTCGTAACCGGGGCCCCTAGCAGCACAGCCGCTGGTCTGGTTTGCAGAGGGGCAGTCAGCGAGCAGGGAGAGACGGGTATCTCTACAGAGCTGGAGTCACTGCAACTTTACCCCATTCCTTCAGGCACTCCGGTGCTGAGCACTGCTATCCCTTACTCATTTTAAACCTTGAACAGGCCACATCCACATGGCGTTTTCCTTCTCCCAAAAATGCCCTGGAACCCACAGGTCCACATTTCTAGTAAGTAACAAGGTTTATGCCAGTGCCTAGGAAAACATCTGATGCAGCTGAGTTTGGGAGGGAGCTGGGCCTGGAAACAGCCTGCTCGCAACTGCGGCGTGTTCACTGGCATAGTTCAAACCAGTCATGCGAACAGAGCTGCCACTAAAACCATTCATCTGACAGCAGCCACAGGGTCGGAGACAAAAGCACCGTGTTCCTTCTCCCCCCCGGCTGGGAAGGGAAGGGAAAAAAGGAAGACAAGGCACCCGAGCAGGTTTGCAAACTCCCGATTAAATAAAGGCATTGAGCACATTCCTCCGTGACAAGCTAAATTACACGTTGCAGCCCCTAAAGAAACAAGTGTGTGCTCCCCAGCGCTGACCCCGGCCCCGGCCTGCTGGCGGGAGCAAGCACTTCCCCGCACACAGGGGCTTCTTTCTCTTCTTTGCACCAGGGGAATTTTTTTTTTCTGCTAGTCAAAGCTTTTCAAGCAGAAAGTTCAGCTCAGTTCCGGCAGACCCATCAGCCCGTGAGGGTCTCCCCCCTCTCCCTCTGCAGGGAACCGCATGGCAGCTTCCTCCGCCACCCCTTCAGCACGCATTTGAGAAATCAAATGACTCAGCCCTTGAGCCTGGCACATCCCAGACTCCGGAGACAAACAACTTCTCAGCACACGCACAGCTGCAGCCTTGTGGTGAGCGGCCCCGGAGTCCTTTTCCAGCCTGTCCCCATGGCCAAGGAGCTGAGGGGCAAAATGTCCAAGGCTGATGGGTCTCAGCTGTACCAGCTCAGCATCCCTTCGAGGCCGGGAGAGCCCGGTAGGAGCCCTGCCGAGGGCTGAGACTCCCATGAGCTGGTGGCAGCACGCTCAGATGTTTCATGTCACCTAGAAGAGCTCCTTCCTCCCATCCCGGCAGTCCCAGGGACTCTCAGGAGTCCCACAAGCAGGACAGTCCCCGCCAACGCCTGGAAGCAGCTGGGAAAATCTACATGGTTACATCGGCTGGAGGACAATCACGGGAATTACCTCGGAGGCCACGTTCCCACCATCCAACCCACAGCTGTTCCCAGCCATTTGGAAACCAAACACTTCTGGAGGAAAATAAGAAAGATCTAATCAGTTTTACCCTCTTTTTCCAGTGGGAAGTTTACACCATAATACAAGACAAGTCTGCAGGTGGACGTGGGGAACATTTCATGAGTAGTTTATATTTATAGGTATTTTTCTTATCCAGGACCTTGCAATTTTGCCAAACACATAAAAACACAGACACGGGTATATTGTGCTCATGGCCACACACACAGCATCCCAGGTTCTGAGAGACAAGAAATCCCTAAGCTTTACAAACATTGCTCAAAGCCTGCAAATACCACACAGGAATAGCGTCGGCTCCGTGCTGTAGCTAAGGAAAATGAGGTATGAAGCTGGGAAATGGCCTAACCTCAGTGCCTGAATCAGTGTGAGATGCGTGAGATCTCAGTGAGATGGACAAGGAGAAGGTTTCAGCTCCTGGTCTGGATCAGAGCTGAGACCTCCACCTTCCTCTCCTGCCTCCCCAGACACACGGCTGTCCTTCCCGACAGATCCAGCTTCCTACCCAGCCCAGATCCCAACCTACACCACACCAAGCCGCCAAGAGCAACCCCAAGTTGGCATTAGACACAAATCACAGCAGTACCGGGTCCTGCCTTTGTGTTCAACCAGTTATTTGTGCCATTTTGCTGAGAAAAGCTGCTGCACAGGAGAAAAGGAAGCCCCAAAGACGTGCTGCTGAGTGCACTGCTCTGTGCCTCAGTTTCCCTTCTTGTAAGACCAGAGACAGGGGAGTGTCGTACGCCGAGTGAGCTGACAGGTGCAGAGAGAGTGGGAAAAGCACAGGGAGGTCTTTGGAGTGCCAGACTTCCTTCGAGGGAAGAGGCTGCCTGGGGCAGGAGGGGAGGAATGGCTGCCAACAGCCCTTGCCCCACACGATGAGGCATACGTTCCTCGATGGGAAGGTGTTTGCGGGAAACGCCATGCTGCAGGGCAGGCAGGAGTCAGGCCGGGACATCGCCGTGCGGTGGGGGAGTCACACAAGGACACTGTGCTGCAGGGCAAGGGGGGGTCGCTGCCTGCAGAGGAGAAAGCTCTGCAAGTTGGGTGGGATCACTCCTGTGCATGGAAGCGGCCAGGAGCCATCTCTCTTGCAAGTAGCTGTAAACACTAAAAGGCAGTTGGTTATTTAGGCACTGAAAAGGAATCAAAGACAGTAAGTGTCTGATTTGGTGGCAACTGGAAAGAAACATGTACCTGTCCCTGAAAGATCCAGAGCATGGGTCTCCTTAGACACAGGATTTTGTCTAAACTTCTGAACACTACAGGGAATCTCCTCTTCGGAATCTCAACTCAAATAATACTTGCTTACATGGGATAAAAACTCTTATGGGACAGCGTCAGTAGGAAGAGTTTAAATCTAAACTGGGAAAACCTGAAAAGTTGCTGTGTACTGAAAAAAAAAATCAAAACAACTTATTTTATTCAATACTTTCCCCTATTCAATACTCCCCCCTTTTTTGAAATTTGCATTTAGCTAAACCTTTGGTAGCTTAACATTTTTCAATTTGGTTGCAAAAAATCTGAAGTGCAACATTCTTTAGAGGACTCTACTGTTGTGCCTGCAGTAGCCCAAATTAATCTGATCAATGTCACAACAGTATCGCCAGAGGAGAGGGAAGAGAACTACGCACTGAAAATGTCTAGAGGTAATTCTTCAGGGCAGCAAGACAGATGAGTGCTTAACTGAACACAGAAGTCTCTTCTGAGCTGAGAGCTTCAGTCTGGCTTTGCTGAGCTGCAAAATCTGGGAAGAAATTGCAAAAAGAATAAAAAGGAAACTACCGTTGGAAGACGTTTGATATTTAACACGCACAAGAATCAATCCTAAAAACTTTTTGATAATGGAGCAAAAGCCATGTCATTTCTCACTGTGGATCTGGCTGTCTCTGCTCCTTTCGAAAGCAGGACATGTTAGAGCTTCCCTTTCTGTAACGTATTAATTTCCACTCAAGCATGGTTGGGCGATTCGCAGAAATAAAGCAGAAATAGTGAAAAGCAGTGCAGAATTTTTAAAGCCCTCTCCCCTCCCCACTTTGGCCAGAATTTCAAAAGACTTTGGTACATTGGGAGTTTAAATCTGGCTTCTAAACCATGCACTGAGCACTCAAGAAACTCATTTTATGCAGCTGGAAAAAAAATCCAAGCTCCTTTACCTACAAAAAAGCCATTGGAAAGCTACCTATGGACTTAGATAGGCTTAGAATGGGGTCCTAAAGGAGCTGTGCTGGAAAAGGGGCACACTAATGGCCTGTGGAGGAGGCAAGAGTCATATAAACAGTTTCTGGTAATTTATTTCAATTGCTCAATTTCTTCAGCATTAAGAACAATCACGGCCAGGAAAATGCATCAACCTAAAGCACAGGAATATATCCCGGTCCCATACCACTCTCCATTCCCTCCCTTCTTAAAGCACCTGCTCAAAATGTGGGGCTCTGCAGCCCCTAAGAGCAGCGAAGCAAGTGGGATGGGAGCAAGGGTCAGCCGTGCTGGGGACCTGGAAAACAAGCCTGGTACTGGCCTCCAGCAGCCAGCAGTTTTGGGGAGCAGCAGAACTGGGGTGCCTCGGCAAACTGGGAAAAGGGAGAGCGTGCAGGCTCCATCTGAGACCCTGCACAAGGAAGGACTAGTCTGCAACATGCTTTGGCTAGAACAGTCCCCAGTGGTAGGTCGTATCCCAGTGCAGTGCAGATAATATGAAAAATAGGCACTTTCAAACACAGCTGTTAGCAGCATTTCAGCCAGAGGCCTTGCTCGCATGTCTGGACCTGAACAAGGCTCGACTCCCTCCCGTGTTTCCCCTGGAGCTGGTGTTTCCCACACAGCCGTCCCACACACTTGCCACTGTAGAGCAGCCAACCGGCACGGGCAGCACTGTCAGCCCGGCTGGGGCTGGGGGTAGCGGCTGGACCTTTGGCCACGCAGGAGGACCACGGGTGTCCAAACCTGGACCAGGGATCCCAAACCCTTTGAAAATCCCATGCAATAACAACGCATGCTGCCCTCCAGCTGGACTGCTCTCTCTAAAGCTGTCTCTGACCCCTGCGAGCAGCCGTTTCCCACCCAGCGTGGAAAGGGGCTCTGTTTTTTCCTCCTCCACAGCTTCACTAATGGGGAGCCTGACCACTACCGCTCGCTTGTCGGCATCTCCCCAAAGCACCCGGCTCGCTCCGGAGCACATGGTCACACCGTTTCCCCTTGCAACTGGAGCTACAGCCTCTCCCTCCTTTTTCAGTGAAAACAGCTTTCATGGGGCTGGTGGTAAAATCCACACCGCCTCTGGGAAGGGTCCCAAGAGTCGTTCACTTTTACCCGCATTTGATTTGCACACAGGCACCAGCGGTTTCCCCGGGGAGCGCTTTCTCCCAGCAGGCCCAGTTCTGCTTTCACTTAGAGTGAGGTAAACTGGGACCGGCTCCTCCGAATGACTCCACTGGTGCAAATGAGATCAGAATCTGGCACCGCTTGTCTTACTCAAAACAAGCATAACTGGAACCAGATAAAACCAGTTCTAGTACATAGTGGCCACCAGGATTATTATTTTTTTAATTTAGCACACACGCCGCGTAAGGCCATCGTGCAGTCAGAGATGGAAGTTGTCTCAAACGCCAACCACACTGGCTTTCGGCTTGCTCGGTCATTCATTACCAAACTTGCATAAAACATCCAGCCGTGTCCTACGCGGCGGGGTTGCGCTTGCAGGATCAGGTTCCCAGCTGCTGGAGCAAGAGGTGGAAAGAAGGAAAGAGAAAGGGGGTTGTGGCTGAAGCCAGGGATCTTTCAGGGAGGGTTCAGGGTCCTTCCTGCCGTTTCCCCCTCCCTTTACACACATTTGGGCCATATCCTGGCCACAACAGCAGAAATCCAGTCGACTTGAGTGCTGTTTTGCCCTCTTGTTTTAATCTCTGCTTTACACTTCACCGCGCTTCTCAGTTTTGCCGACATAAAACCCAACGTCGGTGTTATTTACCCATGGCACTGACTGCAATATCTCCAATACCGAAGCATAAAAACATGTGGCACTGCGGGGCCAGAGGCTTTTGGGGGTAATGTAACAGCTTGTAGCCCAGTTGGTATTTTCAGTTGCTACCAGAGGTGCTGTGGGCTGTCCTCACTCTTGACATTTATGCAGTCTCTTCTAAAACTGCAGGATTGGGCCCAATAACCACAATGAAATCAAACTGTGAACAGAATGCTGGTCTTTTCCCCTCTCTGGACAAGTGCTCTGAGCTCTGTTATCAGAGAAGAAGGAGGTTTAAGCCACATCTGTGAGTGACCAAAGCGAGGGACTGATCCTGACACCATTTCCAAAGCTCAACTCTAAAGGATTGAAATCTTGGCTGGAATGGGGGTGGCGGTCCAGCCCAGCTCCACAACCGGTAGAAAGCAGTGTTGGTTTGCTCCGATCCCACCACTGAAGCTAATTTATGCCCAGGAAAGCCCTGGCCCCCACCGCCCCATGTCGCTCCCTCCCTAAACAGCACTGCACAAGCAACAAAAGGTCTGGGAAACGGCAAGCACAGCTCCTGCAAGTGCTAGCAGGAGGCGCGGAGGACAGGCCACCCCTCATTCCCACCCCGGTCCTCCCCCAAAAGGATAATTTTATCAGCCATTCAGGTTTTTAAGAGTCTGATTTGAGCGGCTGAGAAGTTTCTTTGCCCTAAGCTGTGCTGGACCCGCCGGCACTCTGGTCCTTGCTTTATTGCAGGAGATCTCCGAGCCTGGGTGACTACAGAGGAGGGTGTTTTGTTTTCCAGCAGACTTCAAAAATAAAAGAGAAAGAGCAAAGCCCGAGGATGAAGCAAGTCCCGGGCTCTGCATGCCCAACGGCCACCACAGCTACGATACGGGAGCCGGCAGAGGTATTGCTAACACTTTAGTGGGAACAGCACACAGCTCGGGGAGAAATAACTGCCCAGGAGTTTACTCTGCTTCTCGGGCAGGTTTCCCACGACTGCACCAGCTTAAGATGACCTCGGCAATGCCAACACACACTGCGAGCAAAGTTACTCCAATATGTGCAAGTCTTTAAGGCTACTTTAAAAGCAGTTTGGCTTGGGGCCCTATCCTGCACTTCCTTAGGCACCCAACATTCCCTCCAGCTTGACTGTTTTCCTCGCTCCGGAAAGACGCCCGGGCACTCGGGAAGACTTTGCTTGTTCGCCCTTTTTGCAAGACCGCAAACTCCCCAAGCTGGAATTCAGCGCAGAGAGGTCAAGCCAAGAGCCCAGATTCTTCTCAGGGCTGTTTGCAAACACTTGGGATTTTTATACTGAAGGCAAATTCCATTTCCCATCCTGCGGTTTGCAAATTTGAGGCGAGCTGCCTCTTTTGAGATGGGAGACTGCCTTCGAAAAGCAAAAGTGCCAATTGTATACAGCTGATTTTTGGCTGGTTGGACATTGCAAAGAGGACATCAAGTTCTTAGGCTAAAAATACAAGGGAAAATCTGAGCCTTGCCATATCACTAGGATCCTTCCCACTCATTTCAATAGGGTGCAGATTTTTCCCCAAAAAACCCTGTATGGCAAAGCTATGGTGCCCCGACTCCACAAACACTTTGCACTAGCTGAATTTAGAATTTGATGGTGTTAATCCTATACCTAAAAGTTAAACCGTGGAGGGAGCATAAGTTTCTCATACGAGTGCCCTTGTGAAAGAAATGTTAGTGGGCAATAAGGGATTGTCCAGATCAACTCTAATGCAGCCTGAAAATGGGCTAAAGCATGTTCTGTCCCCAGAACATCTCTTTGAGAAAAAGAGAAATCCCCACTGTGCATAAAACACAGAGATTATTGTATATAACAAATAAGAATTGCCACAAATACTTAGACAAACTTAACTATGTTATGACTCAAGAAACAGGTAGAGATATATCAGATATAAGCCTTTGTAAGATTCCCGTAAGCACAAAAACTATTTGCAGGATAGAAGGATGTAAATTCATCCAGTGCAAACTTTTCGAGTAACAAAAGTTTACTGCATCGCCATCAGGAAAATTTCCTTCCTTCATGATACCCAAACTACTACACGTCCTCCAGCACTGCAGTTAATCGATATACTGAACGTTCCCATTCTTTCCTCAGCACTTTTGTTCGAAACCCAAAATCGATGGGAAGGACTCTGTACCACAGATGTGCAACCGATAGAGCACAGCTCCCCATATCCTATTCTTTTATTTTATTTGAGCTAAAGCGGTGGTGGAAATAGTTTAACGATTGCACACCAGATCCCCCCCGAAGTCCGCCTCATCTGCAACTGATTTTTGCCCGTGGCAATATTCTCATCCTCCCGGCCATCAATCAGCCGGGGTGGGATGGGGGGGGGCGGGGGGGGGAAGAATGGAAGGGAGAGGAAAAGAGGCGGAAAATCTGGTGCTGATCAGCGGCGGAGAAAAAAGCAGCAGGTCCGCAGGGCGGAGTGGTGGAGGGGACGCACGGACACACACGCACACACAAAGCCAAGGGTACTCACCACCCAGGCGACGGCGGGCACATCCCATGGGGTGCGGGGCGGCGGGCGGCTACAGCCCCGCGGTGCCCGGCGGCTGCCGCATCCTCGGCGCGGCGGCCCCCGGAGGAGCGGGGCGGGCGGGAGCCGGGAACCGGGAGCTTACCGCTTCCCTCCCTCCCTCCTTCCCTCCCTCCCTCCTCCCGGTGCCGGGCTCCGGGCGGTGCCGCCGGCCCCGCCGCTCGCTATTGCACAATCGGGGCGGGATGGGGGGGGTGGAAGCGAGAGGAGGGGAAAGGAGGGAGGGACGGAGGAGGGAAGGAGGGAGGGAGGGAGGGATGGAGCCGGCCCGCCCCGCCGGTGTATGGAGCGGGACGGAGAGCCCCGAGCAGCCCCCGCCGGCCGCCCCCCGCCGCCGGTGGCCGAGGAGCGCTGGAGCCCCGACGGGGCGGCCCCCGGGCCGGGCAGGGAGCTCACCCCGCTGACCGCCCGGCCTGGGCGAGGAAGCACCCGCCGAGTGCTAAAAACGAAGGGGGAGAGCCCACTGGCAACAAGCATCCGTCAAAACGACTTGGCTATAAAAGCAAAGCTGTGTCCGAAGGTAACTTCCCAGCGTTTGGTCTGCAGGGACGTAAACGAAGTCTGGATTTGGCTCACTGAATGCAAACAGTTCCTATTTAAACATAATACTTGCTAGAGAGTGCTTGGGGTAGAGTCCTAGCAGCAGTGAAGACTTGGGGAAAGTTCTCCTCCAATACCAGAGAAGATGGGTTTCCCTTCTTTTTCCTTTTTCCTTTCTTTTCCCTTTCTCCCTTCCTTCCTTCACTCCTTCTTTCCTTTCTTCCTTCCTTCCCTCTTTCCTCCCGTCTCTTCCTTTTTCTTTCTCTCTTTCACTTTCCCATTAAAACACTAGCAGCCAAACACAATCCCAGCGAAAACCCCTATTCATCGCTATCTTTCAGGTACGATAACTGGTGGAGAGCGGAAGGGCTCTGTTTCTGTAAAGGCGCAATTAATCTAATGGAGGCCTCCACATTAAACGCTGGCACAGCATTACCCAAATCAAAAGATACCTGCGAGGCTTGGATGAGCTTTGCTGGCTTCTCTTTGTGTGAAGATTTGCATGGAGATCAGAGAAAGCAGGAAGAGGAGACGGGAAGAAAGCAACAGCGGTGCTGAAAGCAGCGTTGGTAGTGCCCTGGCAGCGGTGCTGGGGAGAAGCTCGGAAAGCAAGCTTTGGGGCTGGGTGTTAGATGAAGGAGGCTGGAGGCTGCCAGCGAAGGAACAGTTTCCCGCTGCTTGGTTCTTTCCAGCTCCGGGACAATAGGATTTTGTAAATAGGATGGCAAAAACCTGCTTCCATCATCACTTTCTTATCCTGCTAGATGCAACCTACGCGGTCCCAAACTGCACTGAACTGAGCAGCTCCAAAGGGCCAACAACAGACAAAGCAGCAGCCTTTTGCCATGACCACATACCCCATCGGGAGCCCAAACTCTAACCTCCAATTTTTACCCACTGCTGAACTTGGGCTTTTGACTAACCTCTACCTACTCCCCATGGCCAGCATGACCAGCAGCGAGGTCCTGCCCGAGAGGCAACATTATTCTGAATAATATAACAAGTGAAAGAGGCTTGGGAGCAAGTTCTCAGGTCTGTGGATAAATGAGGAAAAATAAGATGTAGACACAACTAGCTACAAAGTAATAGACCATGGGCATTAAGGTGGTGAGGCACTGGCACAGGTTGCCCAGAGAAGCTGTGGCTGCCCCATCCCTGGAGGTGTTCAAGGCCAGGTTGGACGGGGCTTGGAGCAACCTGGGCTGGGGGAGGTGTCCCTGCCCAGGGCAGGGGGGTGGAACAAGATGATCTTCAAGGTCCCTTCCAACCTAAACCATTCTATGATTCCGTGATTCTAAGGCAAAATTCACCCAAGTATATCAGGTCCATGATTCAGTATTTTGATGGGTTTTGTGGAATCCTCGGCACCGGGCTGTGATGACTCTGAGTGGAGCGCCAGGCTGCATGCGGAGATGTGAGCCAGCACGCAGTTCATTCACTGCTTCCTACTATTCATTCGTGTTCCAGTTCTGTAAACAGCCAAACAGCAGAAAAGGGAAACACGGCAATCTGTAAATCTGGGGGTTGGGAGGCACGAGGAGCAGAGCTCAGGTTTTCTGGTGTTGGAAGAAAGAGGCAGAGGTGCCGTGTGACAGAGCAGGCTGGCTGGAGGATGAAAGAAGCTGCCGAGAGGTTGTCAAAGCCCTGGGCCAACACTGTTCCCCTGCCTCTCTGGCAACACGGTATCACAGCCAGAACAAGGAGTGAAGACCTGATGCCTGCAGATGTCATTTGGACAGACACTGGCTCAGGCACGGGCTAGAGACAACCACTCCACAGCTGGGAGCGGACGGGAGGGAGAGCAAGGAGGCAACACAGGCAGGAAAGGAGCCGTCCTCTCCAGTCAGGTCCCTCACCCCTAGCCAGGGTTGCTGGCTTCAGCAGCATTTTTAAGACTCTTGCTCCACATTGCCCCCTCATTTACCACCTCCCGCTCCCCGCAGGCTGCAGGAAGCTTGCTGTCTGCTCCTAAAACACCCCTGCCAAACCATGCTGCTGTTTTCATGCCGAGTGGTGGGACATGTAGTACGACACAACTCTCCACTCTACCCCCGATGACAGCCCATTTCATCAGCCCGTTGTTTTCCACCACAGATAGACACCATATGAAAACACAGGTGCACAGAGCCTTGCCCAAAACATCCACACACCCACCTATGTCTTCCCCCTCAGCCCTTTCCCCTGCTGCTGGATCACCAAGGCTTTCGTGCACTGAGACACAGCAGAAACCTGCTCTCTGGTCTCCAGGAGCTTCCCTCCCTCGCCCGCTGTTGCTGTTTTGGGCCTGCTGACAAACGCCCACAGTGCCAGGGGCTCCCCGCTTGTCAGGACAAGACTAGGAACTGTGGGCGTGAGAATTAAAAGGGTGTATTTGTAAGTTAAAAATAAAACTATTCCTTTTACTTGTGTCTTAATGCAGATTCCAAGGCTCCCTGCCCATAGCTGGATGCTAGAAAACACATGCAGCTGGGAAAAGAGCGAGCGAGCAAGAGTGCGTGTGTCTGCGAAGGGCTGCAGGGAGCAACGAGGGGGGAATTGCCCTTCACAGATCCCCACAGCTGCGCCCAGGCTCCGTCTCTCCCCCGGCGACTTGTGTTTTGTTCACCATTCCAGAGACATACCGTATAGGGTCCAAAGAAGCACTCTCAAGGGCTAAACCCCCTGGCATGATCCACGAGGGACTTGGGAGACATGTCTGGGTCTGGCATGGACCACCCTGCTCCATCTCACACCAGTCAATTCACTTCAACTCTCTGCATCTCATTTGCAAATGGGTACAAAATCGTATTGCGGCTCCCTGGAATAAAGATGGCTCTTTATCAGCTCCCTTCTCTCACCAGATCGTCACCTACTGGAGTTGAACTCCTGCTTCTTCGATCCTAAATAAGCCCTGAGACATCTCCAAGATAACAGCTCAGGACCTCAGATTGTTGTGTGTAAGGGCATACGTGCTCAAGGTGAAGGGAGCGGTACTCAAGCCAGGAGACAGAGGAAAATGTTTTGCCACTGAAAAAGCTGGGGGGTGATTTCTATCACTCTTGCAGGTAGGTGAAGGGAGGGAAAAGTAGTGGCAGGTAGGGTGCGAGGAGCGCATCCTCCATCATTGCCAGTGTGTAACTCACATCTGTGCAGTTCCAGCATCCAAGAGCAGGGATGCTCTTACTCCTTACAAATACCACTCCTGTTTTGTAAGATTCACCCAAAGCCCATGGGTACAACAGCACTTCACTGGTTCAGACCACCAGGTCAATCCGCTCTCAGCTCAGTAACATCCATAGAGGTAAGGAGAGGCTGAAGGGGAATATTCAGTCACAGGAGGAATTTGGACCAGCAACCTCCATCAGGCCACAGCTTTAGGGTAACAGATTTGAGCTCTGTGCTCAGTCCCTTTGAGTAGGCAAAGCAGAAACGCACGAGTCCCACGGGTAATTTGACTAGCTGTCTTGAACTGCAAAGTCCAACTTGCCTGGCCATGTGCAGAAAGTGAGATCTAGGGACGGACCTGGCTGGCAGGGACTGTGCTCCGTAGTAAAGGAAAAGGATTTATCATAGAGCTCATTAGAAAACATCTGGGCTCAGCAAATGACCTGGAATGCGACTCGGCAGCGGGGCGCTCCTCTCTTCCCGAGTCCCAAGAATGCGAGCTCCCGCAGGGTAAGACTCGAGCCAGCTGTTTCCTCTAATCCCATCAGCCTTTCCTTCGACAGGGGTCCAAACGCTCGGCGAGTGGGACAGAACGAGAAAGTCCCGTTCCCTCCCCTCGGTGACTGGGATTAGTGGTTTCTCTGTAGTGCCGTGCCAATGCATTTTGGGGCCCTGGGGCAGCGGTAAAAAAAATGTACCCCTCCCATTTCTGAGCAAGTCCAAGTGTGTTTAATCACTTTATTTTCCACCTTGCCCAATTGCTCCTGCTCCCAGGCACTCCAGCCCCCTTTGTCCCTCCCTCCCTCCCTCCCTCCCTCCCTTCCCCAGCAACTCAGGTCATGCAAAATCCTTCTCCTATTCAGCTCATGTCTGCAGGGGCAGTTTCTATCAGGGAGGGCTGGGAAGAAGCCGTTGGGCTTCATTTGCAGGTGCCCTCTTCCCTACCAGTTCAAACACTTTTTTTCTTTCTACTTCAAAAAAACACATTTCCTCCAACTCCATTACAACCAGCTAAATCCCCTCTGATAATCATGTTATTTTCTGCTGCACAACTTCCCCCTGCTGCAATCACTCAGAACCTCTTATTATATTAATTATTTTTGCTCGCAGCACTGCCTGAAGGCCCCAGCCAAGCTCAGGGCCTCGTCACAATAGGTGCTTGTATGTGTTTAGAGACAGTTCTGGCACCGAAGCGCCTACAAACTGTCAACCAGCAGGACAAACTTAGAACACGCACATGTGTGCAGGGAACATTTTGCACATTACCAAAAGGAAACCAGCGCCCGCCTGAAACAGGGTGACTCAGCCCAGAGCAATATTGCACTGCTGTTGCATAGGAAGAGGCTCATGCACAAACTCTCCGGCCTTTAAGAAAAGCACCCAAAACCAGAAGTCTCAGAACATCGGTTTCTTAAGTCCTGCTACTGCTAGAGAGCCTCAGCATTTTTTTTAAATGAAGGTAACAGAGAAAAAAGAATGTATATATGTATTCGCTAGCAGATTAAACTCCTCTGCTCCCACTCCCCCCACCTTACAGAAGACAAATGCAAATATAATCCTTAAGGTGGTAAGATGATTATCATATTTGAGAGGGTGTGGTTCATAAAATCATAGAAATGTGGGACCCTGCGAAATCTGCTTTCATTGCTTCACCCTCCTCCTGCCCTGAAGCAGGATCATGATTTTTGAGTTTGTGCAGCAGATAATACTATTGCAGCTGACGAGGAACTGAATGAAACTGGCCAGGAGTCTTAGCTTATCACTGCTTTCCTGAACACGCCATGCAATCTGTGCTAGCACTGGACCGATTTTTCATCATTCTGGTTTTAATTTTGGTAACAGGGACTGCCTCAGTGGCTGCTCCAATGCATGATAAGAGTTAACATTGAAGCCTCAGTTAAATAATTACAGGCTCATCCTGTGCTCTGAGGAGTCACAATGACCTTCTCTCTCTCTGCCAGCCTACCTCCATTTATACCTAATATGGATACAAAATCCACAACTTAGCAGATAGTAAACTAGAGCCTCCCACAAGCATGTCGCCTAATAGGATGCTTCCAAAGATTTAAGGGAGTTATTTCTCAGGCCTTAAAAGAACCCAGTAAACTCACTGTCCTGCCTGATGTGGTGCAGATAGCAGGACTATGCGGACTTTCCCATACCGTCCTTCCAGTACACCTCCAGTCCCAGCCCACAAACACTCCCGCAGTTCCAGCTCCAGGCTTCCATCCATCATTCAAAGATGCATTTATTGACATATGAAATACCCCAAGTCTCGACAGATTATCTATGAAACCATGTCGTCGTCAGAGAGAATTAAACAAAAAACGGGCCCCGTTCCTGGAAAAAGGAGGGGGGAAAGCACACACCATCAGCCATTCCCTCAAACAAAACCAAGGAAAACAGTCCAAAAGGGAGGAGCTGGAAGAACAAAGCAGTAATGGGTCAGCACAGAAATAGGTTGTCTCACATCTGAGAACCATGCCAGGGACATCTTCAGGGAGTGTCTAACAAACAGGGTCCTTGAGCTAAAAAATGCCTGCATTTAGTTCATACCAGATTAAGCCATGGGACAGAGACCAGGAACAATGCAGTCAACCTTTATGGCCTTGGAAGTTTAAGAGAATTTATGGCCAACAAGAACAGTTAGATCATCTGATATGAATCCATGTGTGTTACAGGTCATTTGCTTTCACCCAGTCACTCCCAGGTGGAGAACAGTAACTTGCATTTAAGACATCAAGAGTTGAAAAATCCAGCCATTCCTCTACTAGCTTATCCCAGTCTCTCTGCTTGTCATTTAGGGCCTCACTGCTCATCTGCATGGGTCAAACTGTGGCCTCCAGCCATTGCTTCTCATTATGTCTCTCCCTATTAGCAGCAAACCTTTCAGTTCCTTGGGTCTCGTAGTCCCCAAGTCCTTGTGATCTCCAGGTACGTTCAGCATTTGTTGCGCCTTGATGTTGAACTTCACATTTGACTATATCAAAATCTACATTGCTCCACTTTCTTTTTTGTTTACATAGCAGCCCACCAAATAGCGATTATTCATCCGCCACGATTTTTATATTTCCGTCCAGATAATTAATGAAAATTACAGATAATATAAGCATTGTGCTGTCTCCTGAGAGACACACGGCATCCACAGGCCCCAGAGTGCCATTGTTTTGCAAAGCAGACATGGAGCCATTAGGACATGAAACGATTTTCTTCTGTGGCCTCAGTCAACCTTTGAACCTAGAAAGATGCTGCTAAAGAGAAAGATTACACAACCCACGGCAGCTACCTTCAGCCTAAGCCTCTTTCCCCCCTACTCCATTGATAACTCAGCTCTGTCTCCCTTACTGCGTTGCGCTACAGCGCATTGTCCTGGAGAGGAGGCGCAGGGGTTTGGTGACAGAGCACCAGGTGACTGGAAGACATGAAAGGGTGGATAAGCAAGCACAGAAACACTCCCCTTCCACAACACACCTTTACCTTGTTTGAAACACTCCCATTCCACAGCACACCTTTACCCTGTTCTTCCAGCATCTTCAACAAGTAGAAGCCAAAGTATTTTGTGAACCATGGAGTGCAATTCAATCTGGTGCAGATGGGTAGTGAAATGTGGAGACCCACAATAAACACTATATTGACTGTACAGAGCTGAATTTTACTCAGGAATGAAACAGGTCTTAAAGCCATGATCAAGTGAAGACAGTATCGTCACTTCCATTTTACAGGGGAGAAAACTGAGGTGCTGTCTGTCTATCACAACCGGACTCCTAAATCCTCAGGGAATGCATGGCTCATGGGATTAGTAATGGGTTTGGGTTAAGCTGTTAGTTACTACTAACAACTTCAAGTGCAGCACCGAGGGGGAGGAAGAATACCCTCTAAAACTTCTAAAAAGAAACACACTTCTTCATACAACAGGAGATTTATGAACTGAATTTGAACTGATAAGGGCATGACCTTTTCTAGGAAGGGGCATACACTCCTAACCCAGGGCTGGAGTCTTTACAAGCGCTACCAATAAAGACTATAGATGAAGAGTGATTTATTAGTCATCAACATCTTTCTCGGCATCTTTATAAGCTACAGGAGGTGGGTATCCACCACCACGAGGAACAACCAGCTCTAAATAGCTAGCAATGCTCTACGGCTAAGTGCTGACAGCCAGAAGTCACAAGAGAAAGAGCGATCCACAGCTGAATTTCCATAAGCTATGTTCCCATTTAGTTTCAATCCCAGTTAAGCATTTCACTGTGTGTGGGCTATAGGCTGGACTCTCAGAGCAGTTAAGAGACAGTACGCATTGCATACAGCTGCCTACAGGAGCTGGCGTGCCAAAATTTGCACCAGTCCCACTTACAAAGGCAGGGGAGGAAAAAGTTTGTTTATTTCTTACTGTCGGGATGTGTGTGGTAGGGGGGAAAAGCAACAAAACCCAGCCAGCTCAGAGCAAAAGAGTCAGCAATGCTTCGCTGATTCAGAACACTGCTGAAAAAAGTGTTTTTTCTAGCAGGTCGTTGATCACATGTTCTCCAGCTCTGCCACCTCTCTCTTCCAGCGAAAGTATGAGAGCTGTACCTCATGGTAGGTCACTACCACAACCACAGTCTCCTTCGGGCTACTCATGCGCCCGCTGCTTGCCTTTGCAAACAAGCATCTTTGTGATTTTATTTGCACTGCTCCAAAAACTCGGAGGGAACCCAATAAAAACATCTGGAAAACCAATTCCTTCTCCTTTGGAGAATCATCCATGTGAACCCCCTGGAAGAGTTGAGTTACACCATCACTGCTCTGTTTCCACTACTTGAATGATATTGATATCTTCCCTCTATCTCAATCTGTTACCTAAGTTTGTATTTAAGGCAGATCAAAGGCAGTGACCACCTTCTGGTGTTACGCTTATGTTACACCCGACACAGAGGTGTCCTATTCCATGAGATGCAAAGTAGTAAATGTCAATGTTTTCTCTGCTTATCAGATTCACATTTACACCAAAGTCAATACTGAGGGTCTCAGTGTTTTACACCTATTAGTGATTCTATAAGCAATCACCTGCTGGACAACAAAACACAATTTCTAACTTAGCAGAGATTTGCCATTAAGAATTTGGGGCAATTTGAGGATAGCAAATGGTGACAGAACATACCCTTCTGGAGTCTCCCAGACTATGAAGTGGGCAGCCTTCCCCTGAGACTCCATGACCTGCCAAGTGAAAAAACAGTCAGAAAGGACGGCTGATTGAGTCAATGGCTCAAGGCTCAAATTAGAGCCCCAGCTGCATGCCACATTCCCTCCAAGACTTATCACTGACCTTGGCCACAGCTTCTCCCATCTTTAAAATGGGAACTATAAACCTTTCTACCTCCCTTAATCCCATCTGTTTAGTTTGTAAATTCTCCAGGGCAGAGACTGGTTTTTATTTGTGTGTACAGCACCACATACAGCAAGGTCCTGATCTTGGCTAAGGCTCCTAGGCATGATTGAAATACAAAGAAATGACGGTATCTTGATCAAACATGAAGAACTCAGATAAACAATAGAAAAGCAGCTTGATATTTTTTTTTCCTGCAGTCTCTGCTTTTCCGTGACTTGTTTATTCATCTCAAAGCCTCAGCAGACATCTAATCAAGCTGTTAAGAGTCAGATTTGTGGCCAGTCAAGCACTTAGGGAGTAGTTAAACGTTCAAACCCAGTTCTATTCAGCAAACAGCTTCTCCTTTTTTTTTCCTTCTCCTACAGAGTGATATGGTTTTTTTACTCACTGTTTACTCACCATTTTCCTATTAAAATGGCATCAGGATGATACAGTAACTTCTCCATTAAAAGGTCTCATTAAGTTTTGGGTAGGGACACCTGACTTTTTTAGGCCTATCTTGTTTGCACTTTTTGGTACTGATCCAAATCGTGCTACAGTTAGACGAAGCAATGATTTCAGCAGGCTTAAGAAAGAAGGAAAAATGTGATAGTTTCCAGATGAGTGTATTATACTAAATTTAACATGCCTTTTGGTACTTAGAATTTCCACTTTTCCCCCTTCCATTTATGTAATTAGAAATCAAGCAGCAGGAAACCGTTCCTATTCCAACCTCAGTTGGGAACAGTATGGTCTCGTTCTCATCGAGGGAAACAGGAGACCTGTCCTCACAAGGAGACATTTTGCACAGCTTACATGGACAGGTTCAAAAACAGGTTTTGAATAATACAACTTTAATTAAACCAAAATAAATACAGGCCAATTATGCGCTAGCTATATATGCATATACATATCTCAACACAACAACAAGGCAGCTGTGAAAACCAAAAAAAGTAAGTTCTTACCCTGTTTAAAGAGCAATGAAAAATTTTAAATTCCGCTTTTTAAATTGTGCAGTTTTTCCCCACTCACCCTAGTGGATTTCATAGTAATGAGCAAGAATATTTGTTCTGATTATTCTCACTCTAGCAATAACGGACACATTGTGAATCGATATCTACAACGGTATCCTCTGAGTTCCAGGGCCAGAAGAACCACTTGATCACAGGTCACAGTAAATCCTACTAAGTAAGAATTAACTCTAGGAAGGCATATTTGAACTAAAGCAGAACATACCAGGGCAGGACAACTCATTACCAGAGACTCCAAATAAAAACAGAACCCATATGACACAGCCCTAGCTAAAGCTTTTTCTGCATGTTGACAGTCATTATATTCAGAGTGTTGCTACCATTTTTGGTTCTCCTGTTCCTTACCCAGGTTGATGCTCTCCTCTCCAGCTGAACCCACTGGCTTACCAGACTGCTAACATCGCAGCACACGCACACACACAGAGAACTCAATAAAAACACTTTCCAAACCACAGAGGAGCTATGGCTCCAAAGTACATAGTTCAAATTAAAAATTGGGGCCAGATAAAATGATTCAAAATTGGGAAGAAAGAAAGAGATCCTGTTTCCAATAAGCTGTTTTGACCTGACTGATGAATGTAGTCCGGCAAGGGAGGAGGTGGAAAAACAAGGACATGCTCAAGCAATGGTCCTGGATGGTATCATGCTTTGACAGCCTGTAATGCTCTCTGGCATTGAAGCTATTTTATTTCACAAGTCCATTGCTCTAGGCAAGCTCTTCAGCTTCTGTTGACTCTGGGCACAGCTCAACATGTTTCTTCAGTGTGCAAGATCCACACACAAGTGCCAGGGGGATGTGGGGGTGCAGGACTGCTGTAGTACCCAGACCAAATCTCAGTCCCGTCGCACAGTAAGATAAGGAGTTTCTCAAGCTCTCTGAACTCAGAAGACTGACCCTCAATCCATCGCCTTCCTTTTTTGGCATGGTTTAAAAAACAAATATTGCGCAACTTGTTTTCCATTGTGTTTTCCTTTCTGGAGAGGAACTTTTGTCACTTTTCCATCTGCCAGCACTCACCATGCAGCAGAATGGGCTTTCAATAAAGGAAAGCCCCATATCAATCTATACCATTCCCTTTCTGTCTCGGGAGACCTGCATTTACATCTTGTGCTACGTGGACAACATGCAGTGAGCACAGGTCAAAGAAAAGAGGTCTTTGAGAGCCATCTCAATAGCCAGAAAATTTTGCCGAGTAAAGAAGCGGCGAATACGACCTCTCAAGTCAGAAGAGCAGTGGACAACATGCCAACAAGTAATTACAAGGACTGGGATAAATGTAAAGTAGAAGGGAGTACTTGGACAAGTGACTTGCCAAGGTAATAAAGAGCTTTAAATATTTGTGACCCATTCCCAGACAGTGAAACCCATACGTTATCCCACAGAAGAGGGGTGAAAAAACAATCAACCTAAAAGGTAAGCTCAGAGCCAGATGGCATGTGCATCTGTTTAATTCGCCCACTGTACTGAGGAAGTTTCAAACCTCGGCCACTCCATGACTCAAAGCTACAAGAGACAGCACTGCTTTGCTGCATCAGTCACACAGAATTTGCTCTTTTGGATTCTACCTCTTTGGAGAGGACAAAATTCCAATTTTAAAGGGCAACTGTACAAACAGGACATAGGAGTATTTATATTCCACTCCAAACACCGGCACAAGCAGCAGGGGTCTAGTGGGTGATTTATGAGGTGGGAATGCTTCTTTGAACTCTACGTTAGATGAGAGTTGCCTTTCAAGAGTGGAGAGGAACACACAACGGCTGTCTTTTCTGAAGAGCTCTCACAGTGGCTTTTACCCAGGTGGTCACAGCTGCTAGGTACTCAAAATGAAGTCCTCTCCTTCCATTCTCTCTCTCTCTCACTCACATACAAAGTCAACACACCAGAGAAGGCCATTTTTCTTTTATTTATTTCCCAGAAGAGCTCTTCCTTGCACTTTCCAGACATGATACAAAACAAGCAACAGAACTTTGTTTCATGTACAGAAACAGTTTGTTGGAGTATAAAGAGTTACTGGTGATCGTTACTGAAGAATGTTGGCTTATTCCAGGGGCACTTCAGTATTCCTGAGGAATAATCATTGATTTCTCCTTCCTTCCCACTGGGATAGTCTTAGTCATTAGTCACTGTTCCTGTAAAGCAAGAAGGCTTATATTATTAAAAAGCCATTTGGGTTCCTTACATGGAAGGTGCTGCATGATGTAAAGCAAGCCACTTAGCCTTGTAACATTTCCAGAAGGTAGGCTAACGTTTTCATCCTTCGCTAGACTGAGAAGTTGAGTACGGAGAAGTTAAGCAGCTATTTTCATACCAGAAGCATGCCATGTTTTCATGCATATACGCCTCCATTCTGATAAAATGGGTACTTCAAAAGAGCCCAACATTATCGTTCAAGTTAACTATTCACAGATTGAACAGAAATCAGAGAGAAATCAAAGCCACAAAGGGCAGGAGGAAAGGCTCCAGTTGTCAAACTTCTTGTATTGCTGCACATCAATATAATCCACATTGCAAACAAAGTACAAGGCTGTGGTTTTTTGGGTGATAAATAATACAGGCTAAATAACCTGAAAAATGTGATTCTTTCCATTTTGCAAGTAAACCTTAGGTCACGTCATTCTCAGCTATACTGTTTTAAGCCTTTGAAATAATTGCTAGATGCTGATTTTAAATTCAGCTGAAGTCACAGTGACATCCACTTGATCAAATTACTTTAAAAGCCCTCAGAATCTTACAACCACAAATGAGAACTTTTCTGCATTTTAAGAAGTCTCTTGGCCTCAATGAATGGCTCTTGCATTGGTGTTAGTGTTTCATGATCAACTTACTAACCCAAAGGATGGGCAGCGTGATGATCCAAATTACAGCTACAACAGCTGCAAAGTTGCTTTGTAACCTCCTGATTATTTGGTATCACGTATGTCATCTGTCCTCTCTCATTCTCACTTAGGATTCAGAATTAAGGACTTGATCCTGAAGAATCAAGAATCCAGACTCAATGAAGCCCTAAGTAACCTGGTCTGACCTAATAGCTGACTCCGGTTTGAGGTCAGACGAGTTGACCTCCTTGAAGTCCTTTCCAACTCGAATCATCCTATGAACTTGGCAGGTTTGGAAAACTAGACATAATTTTATTCAAGTTAATCCATGTTACACTTCTCTCTCTCTTAATAAAGCCGATTTTCTTGCAGAATCTCACATTTTTACAAGTTAGCATTTGAACAGAAACTGTTTTGTAAAGGAAGTCCTATAGAGACTAGTATTTTTTAGGAAAAAAACAGATGAGTGATAATGCAACAATATTTTCCATGCTCCTAACCAACAGAAACGGAATAATTTTGTTGTAATAACCCTGGAGCCATTATCCATGACACGACATTTTGGAGAGAATTAATGACATTAACCATTAGATGGCTTCATACACATCTTTCCTCTCTCAGCATGTTCAGCCTCTTTGTGCCAGAGAAAGCTAGTGGAGACAGTGCACTGGAAATTATTTGTCTAGTCTAGTGCCATGCAGGCAGCTGCGCTTCTTCTGTGAAGTGTCCTTTCAATTACCTCATACTTCGAAGGACCACCCTTGCTCCAGAGCACAGATTAGTCCTTAATCCAAACAAAATCCCTTACTAGGCTGACCTGAAAGTCAGTTTTCCGTTGCCCAACATCCCTAGTAACAAGCATCCTTGAATGAACAATGTGTTCTCAGAACACGTGAACAGGGCATTTACCATTCCCAGGAAGCCACAGACATGTCATTCCAGTTTCTTTTTGGAGATGTAAATTGGAGGAATACCCTCAAGACGGTGTAGAAAGCTCACGTGTTTTGATGTTAACAAATCTGGGCAGAAGAGTCATGCACTGACCTGAATCTGGGCCATAGCTGGCAATGTTGTATCAGCTGCATCTAAGTCACAGTTTCTCTAAGTTAATATCCAAAATATTTTATTCTGAAGAAGTTTTTCAAGAATCTTGTTATTGTTTCCCTTTCTTTATAGGCAGCTGAAGACAGTACTTGTAAACAGGTATGTCTGGTAGGGCTGCAGAAGACTGGCGAAAGTTCATCCGTCAGTAAACCTAAGGAGAACCGGACTCAACTTTCAGCTCTAGATGCACCAGGAAAAAGCCTAAAACCACCTTCAAACCTCCTTCATTAGGCAAACGAGCAATACAAGGGCAATTTTTGCATTCTGTGTACTTGCCATGAAAAGCTCCCGGCGGAACATTTTACCTCAGTACTTTCTGAAGTGCTAAAATGACTATAAATATGTCCTGGTGGATGCCTCTCCACTGGTATTGGTGAAAGGCTTTTAGCGGTATATGGCTTTGTGGATCTGAAATACGCACACACACACCTTTTTATTGAGATACCACAATGATAAATTACCAAAAGAACAGCCCCAACTTTTACATGAGAAGAAATTTGTGACAATTAATCTATTTTTAAATATTTCATCTCAACACAGTCAGTGATAATACTGAACTCATTTAAAATATCCTCTTCAAAACTATTTTAAGTGTACAATTTCTTCAGATTAATTATTACATCACTATCCAGCCAAACAAGCCACAAAACCTACAAGTCATTAGTGTTTTTATGTTGAAAAAAAGCCCCCCCAGAAGATCAAAGATCTGCCTCCACAGGCAGATCTGCCTGACATGCCTCTTCCTAGTTCACCTCTTTCAAAGTCTGAAGACAGAATCTTACCATTAGTTTAGTTTTTTAGCTTTTCTAACATGTATTTTTACTAAATGTGTTTTCAGGTTGTGGGAAAACCTACCTGCATGATCTGTTAAACTAATTCTGTGTATTCAGTCTAGTAAGTTTACTGCTAAACACACCAGACATTAAAAATTTCTGGAGAGCAGGGGAACCACTCCCGCTAAGGCAAGACAAGTTTCTTCTTACTAGTGCTCTTTTGGGAAAGGCAGAGGAATATCCATTTAAATGGTGCCTAGGTGTACTGTTGAATGCTAACTTGTAACAGTCACCAAATAATAGTAACTTGCACTGATACTTACTTTTACAAATTTACCATGGAGAAGATACGGAGACTGGAAATCATGTTGACAATTGGAATAAGCCATTCCTAACCCCATCCCTGACCCAAAAGCGATAGGCCATGTCTTTCCTGTGGGAGAAGGCAAGCCAAGAGGAAAAGTTAAAGTCAAGAAAAGCCATCCATTTCACATGATAGTGATAGGATTGTTAAATACACACAAAGAATAAATTACTGGAAGATGCATTTTAAAGTCCTACAAGTCCTAAAATCGGCTGAAACCCTGACCACTTCAGAACAACAACAAGAGTAACCGTAAGATATCATATTTAGAATTTAATGGAGAGTAATCTCTGAATTCAAGATATTATTGAAAATTATTCTGTTACCAAAAAATAACTAAAAAAGAATTTAGATCGGTTTTAAAACCCTGGCAAAACTGCCATAAACTGATGTCTAGACACACAGCTCCAGTAATTTGGCTCAAGGTTCCCTGCAATTCCAAAATTTGAGTTGAGCACAGTAGGAGCTTCGAGAGATGCCACATGTAACAACCTGGTTACACAACAGTTGAAAGTTTACGTAACTCCATTTCAACTGAAAAGACATGAGCAAAAATGAAAGAATTGGTCTAACAAGCTGATTAAGTTTTACACGCCTCAAAGATTTCTTGGTTTTAAACTGCACCTACAATAGACAGAAATGAGGAGACCAGGCAGTCAAGATTACTGCAATACACTTACTTTTGAAGAAGATGACTGAGAAAACAATTCCTAATCCAAATCCAGCACCTGTAAAAAGAAATGCAGCGAGTGAGGACTAAGACAATGCAACGTCATGGAAAATTATTTAGTTCTTTACAGTAATTCTCAGGAATATCAGACCAAATGTTATCTCCGCACACCAAAGAAAAATGTTCTTAAATAGCAATTCTGAAAAAAATAATTCTTGGTTTCTTAAGTAACTGTAAGCAGCTAATTCAGATTAGAATCCCAACAGATACAAGGACATTACCAGAAAGATTTGGGAAACAAACTAGACTATCATCCCAGGGAAAGTTACGGAATTTCTGTCACCATCTACAATGTGGAATTATGATTTATTTGGCTCATTGTCAGCACATGAGAAACACTTAAATGAAAACTTATTGTGTCCTTGAGCTTTAGATTTTGCAGATGAATATCTTATTGTATTTCGTTTATCTCACTACTTTAACTACTTCAATGTGTGTCCTGAGGGCAGAAAAACTTTGATGCTTTGTGTTACCCTATACCTTGCAAAAGAAAGCTCCAGGCTGCTTATCTTTCACATCCACAACATTCATTATGGAGCATATTTAAACACATTAGGAATGAATGACTTTTCACATCCTTATACTATATATAGAAATAACTGCAGCCGTTGAAAAAAATTTATCCAGCACCATTAAAACACTCGGTTGGCATATTTAAAAATAATTTTTGCTTTCCTTGGAAGGTGCGCTTATGATTTTTCACAAGAAGTCAGGCAAGTCTGCAAAACTCTTCTCATGACTCAATAAATATAACAGTGAAAACTTGGAGCTCAGTGGGTAAATTCTACCTTTAATTATATCCACTAAAGACAAGAATTTTAGATAAGGTGCAGAAGTACCAAAGTTTAAAAAATGAAAAGAAAAAAAAAAATCACTCATACATATGCTCATTAAAACAATACTTAGCAGGTTTATTTTGCAGGAAACACATCCTGTTATGGGTTTCAATTCTCTCCTTTCAATACAAGAAATCTAACTTAAGTACAACAAGTCTTATTAATTAAAAGACATACTTTTTTTAAAACAGTCCTAAAAGCATGTGAACCTTATTTAAGCTCCTGTAGAATACATTACTAAGTGGGTTGAGTCCAGAACAATGACAAAGAATCCTATACCCTCTTGGCATATAGGAGCATGTTCCTTTTTTTTAAAGTTTCCTTCTGCTCTTTAAACCTTTTTCCTTGCAAACAATATACTAATGGTAGCTCCTATTGAGGCACAGATTATTGAAACAATACTTACTGCATCACCTAGTAAATTAACTAAGCACCCTACGTTTTTAAACCCTCAAATATTAGAACAGAGATGACTGAACAGATGATCTGAGCAAACCCCCTTATGTTTACTCTCCTGTTAGGACTTCAAGACCCATATTTTCTGAGACCTGGAAAGCAGAGTTGCTTTTGAAAACTCGTTTCGTTTTACTACAGATTTTCAATTGTGACAGAGGTAACTACTTTACCAGGTCATTACAACTTCAGACTAGGCTTACAAAACATGCAACTGCTGGGAAGAACTTTGACTGCCTGCCAAGTGGTCCTGACATAACTCCCCCAGACATTTTAGAAACGGAGCGTTTCACAGAAGGTCAGGTTTTCACTCTAATCATTTGCGCAGCTAAGGGAAAGTCTCAGTTCCTCCGATGTCTGGTCAGAGCTTCAGGCTTTTTCTGCATTTCAGACAGTAAGAGATACACTACTCGGAGCATCTCGTATAAACAGCTAACTCCTCATCCTGTGTCTGTGACCGGCATTTATACGCAGACTGGAAGAGACATCATGCATTACTAAGAGCAGCAGTTCATCCGTGCTAATTCCTCCACTCCCCCTCCCCAAGTAGAGCCTTCCTTCTGTACCTTTGCTATAAAACAGCCGGTGTTGGCTCTCACGGAATGTTTATGCTATTAAGGATAATTACTATCTTCAAGAATTCATCCAACGGACAACTGTTTGGCCCTCTGACCTGACTCCCTCTGCCAGCCTTTTCCTACAATACGTAGTTACTCTGCCTTTTTGGTTTGGGCTGTTATACTGTAGGTCTGAAAAGGACTTTCTGGGGGTAATTACTTTCCATTCAGATAGCACTAGGCGTTGTTTGAACTGTCCAGTTCAGAAGGCCTGTCATGCAGTGAGTGATACTGGTCCTACACTTCCTGTCCAAGAAAAGATCCCCTCTGCCAATCCAAACAGTTTAGCTAATCAATGAGAAATTATTTACAGGATGACAAATTCTGCATCATCTCGATGCAGAGCCCAGGCAGTTTCTAATATCACCACATTTTCCATGTTACCAGTCAAACCCAAATTCTTCTCACCAGTGTGGTGGTAAACTGTTTACTTTCTTAAGAAAAGTCTGCACTAAGGAAGCAGCTATAGTTAATACACTTTCTTTCCATTTACATCCAGAAAAAAAATCATTATCTTGTATTTTCTTCACCTCCTTCAGATGCTCTCTCACATTACACCCCCGTTTGTAAGGGCTCCACACAGATGCCATCAATTCTGCTTCCTGTTGGCCACGGCAGAAGCTACAGCATACACTTAAAAGGTGAAAAATTTGTTATTTCTGCCAACTGCAATTCAGCCTAAGCCTAAAACAAAACCTAGGTCTTCCCCCACACTAACACCCAACACCCCTGTTAAGCAGATGTGGTCCAGCACGACTGACTTGTTAAGACAGCATGGTCTCTCCTAAGAAAGGTTTTTTTCTGAAGCAGTGATAAACTTGGTTCTAGGGAAGGGATTCTTCTTTTTCATGAAGATGTACAGTGTCAGTTTTAGAGGCTATCACTGCACCTTGTTCCAGCAGGAAGGGGAGTACAGTGGCTGACTAGTTTAAAAAGATGATGGTAAGATATCCAAGGCGTCACTTTAAGTAATGAAAATGCTACACAGAAGGAGGAGATCCGACAGCTGATGTATTTTTGTTCTCTGTACAAGAAGGCTACTTGAGAAACAAAGCCAAAAAAGTACCTTAGTTTCTCTCATCCCAAAGGCAGTTTGGTTCATTCCTTTGCTTACTGAGGAACAGACTACAGTCTATGCTGAAAACTGTTGCTGGTCGCAACACCCAGTCAACACGAAATGCTCAGATCTGCCCCCTCGGGCCAGCCAGCGCACATACAGCATTTGCTCTTTCCTACTTGGTTTTAACATTTAAGCATTGGTTTTAACTTAAAACCAGAAGCTTTAGCTACATTTAATGTCTTAGCCCATCTGGTTAAGAATCTATTTCTGTGGATAGTTTGTCACTCATCTTCATTCCACTAGAAAGTATTTGTGGTTATGTGGTCATTTCCTGTGTCTCCAGGACCAAGGGGGAGCTAAACCATCTTGCCTTGGAAGCGAAGTAATGCATTTCACTTTAATTCTATATAAAGTTACAGCAGAGATAAACAATGGCAGAGCTGTTGATGAGTTTTACAGGTTTAGGTTCTCACATGCTCAATTTCCTTTTAAAGAGGCAACATGTTGCTTCAAAGAGCCTCCCACCTGACCAGGGGACATTGGGTCTGCAGCTGTTTCTACTAAAGATCAGCACCTCTAGGCCAGGCTTTAACTTCATAACAATAAAACATGAAAGGTTTATCTTACAACAAAAACAAACGAACATGGAAAAGCTAAGGGCTTGATCCAGGCTGGGCACATTTTCCCTCCCTTTCTTGCATGACAGACTCTTTGGAGGAAAAGGCCACAGGAAAGAGTACAACGCATTTTTCACCTCCTCTGACAGTTTAAAATGTTTAACTAGAAAAACAGTCTCTTCCACCCTACATCTATCACTTCAGCTCAAACTCATTTACAGTCAGTGTCAACAGGGGACAGGACAATTCTGTGGACATCTTACTCCCGCTCTCCAGTACACGTCCCGGCCGTATGGACCAGCACAGCCACAAGGAATTGGTATTAGGCAGAAAGCCCAGTCTCTGAAACTTTTTCATTCTACTTTTTTGGCTCATACACCTTCCAAGAAAAATGACACAGTACCTCAAATCAATCTAACACACAGAAGAGCACGCGCCGTATACCCAACAGGACATCATAAAAGTGTCTCGGAGAGAAACACAAATCTTCAGGATGGGCTCATGCCCCATAAGAACATCTGGGAAAAGCTTCTTCTATAAATTTAATCAACAGTCCCTCCAACAGCAATACTACGTGGTCCTTTCCTAGGCTACCCAAGTAGCTATGGCCTGAAGCAGCTATTAAGACTGCCACACCTAGGTATGCTTTTCTTCAATAGCTTGAAACTTAAAATAGAAGGATTAAAATCTGCTCGTTGACATCTGGCAAATGTGTTGCTGTTACTATAGCAGCTGGAAGTTTTTAAATTACTTAATAGTTTTCTTTTTGTCATCAGATTATTTTCCTCTGCCATTCCTTACTCACAAATACAAAATAGAGAGCTTCAGCCTCCTCTCCTTCAGATTCTGTTATTTTATAATTAAAAGAACTAAATGATTGAAATAAAACAAAGGAGGAGCCCCTGGAAGATGGCTTCTTGTTCTAAGAAAACGGCACCACTCTGTACAGACAAGACTCTCTAAAATAGGTCACAGGCTTGTCCCAACAGAGAAGATTTCTTCCCAACTAGGAAGAGAGCTTCCCTTAGGATCAAGAAAATCTATCAAGCTCAGTTAGTTTCTCTCTGGGGACAGTGACAGCAACAGCTCCAAAGTCCAACAGCAGATCTCATCCATGGGCCTGATGCACCGGACATTTCAAATGAGCATCAGCTCAGTCCGGCACACAAGTAAAGTTAAGATCTTCAAAACAAACAAAAAAGCCAAGCAATTCTCAAAACTATATTCTCCCTCTAGTTGTAGGGTGTTCCATCCTGCACCTTTCCAATCCCACTTTGACAAGATACATAGATAATTGTTTTGCAAAAGTGAGGAGGAGAGCCTTCTTCACACACCAAGACAGCACTTCGCACCAGTTAGAAATCCGAGACCATGAAATCATTTATTTACAGAGAGAATTAATTTTAAGCAGACTCTTAGCAAGGTCTTTCATGGCAGGAATCAGATTTTCTTCAAACACCGACTTTGAAGCTTTCATTCTCATCTCCCCCGTTGTGTGGATTGTTTACATAGCAGACAGAAAAATGAGCAAGGCCACTAGAAGAAAGCATCATGAAACTATATACCAAGTACTCGAGGAAGAAGCAGGAAAAAAGTGTGTTTTGTTTTATTCTAGCATTTGACTGTAGTAACACAAACTACTTGGAATGACAGAATATAAATATCCAAATACCATTATAAAAATCCTGACATGCTTTCATGGGCCGCTTTCACCCTTAAGCACTCCTGCAGTTCAGCCGCTGCCCGCACCTCAGATAAACATCAGCACTTTTGCAGATGGACACACAGCAGTGGGAAGCATCGCTGTTAGCCCATGATCTCTCAAGCAATCACAGTGATAGTCTCGTAGCTGGACCAGAAACTTTTCATTCCCACACTGGTGAACGAGCTGGTGAGACGAGGGGGCACACGCATCTCCTCCCTCTTTTTAAAGGGGGAGAAGAGTGGAAGCTGCTCTCTGAATAGACAGCACAACAAAGGATCTCATCAATATTGCACCAAGCTTTTAAAACACATATATAAGAAATCAGCAAGATACGTATAATATGGAATACATCTCGGACAGAAAACTCTACCTTGTCTTACTGCAATAAAATATTCCACTATTGAAAACAATAGCATTGCTAAAAAGAAGTGTTTTGTTGGAGTAAACACATCCACATTCAGGGCTTTTGCAAGCCTAACTGAGGGTTGGCAATCATGCTTCTTCACACCCATCCAACGTAGGTTGACCATTACTGACGTCTACTGGCCCGTCTAAGAAATAGAGGCAATTTAGAGCAAGAAGAGTTACGGTGGCATCTCACTAGCAGAAATGCTAAGGAAAGAAGAGTGATCCTTCTCAAATCTCTTGCTATTAATTTATTATCATCGAGGATGTGCCAGCAGCCCCAAAAGGATTTTCCTCAGAGAACTATATCTGATATAACAGAGAACAAAGAGCTGTTCCTACCTACTGCTGTAACATCTCAAGGACCAAATGAGTGGTTTAGGATATCACTCGGCTAGAGTCCCCTGGACAGTGTCACTGTGTGCCACCTCCCAAAGAAGGCACAGCTGGCACCTTACAAACGCACTAATGCGGAGGACGAGGAAGTCAGCGCACTTGTATTCACTTCCAGCAGAGGTGATCTTACATAGTCTGGGGTTTTATACGGCTGCACTACCAGACAGACGTCACAGCTCTTCTTTCAGGTTTTCTTGCACACCAGAAGCATTGCCAAGAGCAGGCTGGATGGAGCAAGGGTCGAGCAGGGCTTCCCCCAGCATCGCTCACGGCTTTGGTTAGTGAGCGGATTGGGCACACCTAGGCAGGGTAGAGTTTCCTGACAGTCGGACAGCAAGCCAAGAGGAACAGCGGGACACAATGCAGTCAGGGGAAGAGAGACCTGGATTCGTAAAGATTTTCCACTCTTTTTCTTCCAAAAGAAGATAATAGTCCCTTAATTTGTAGACAGTCATTGTATTCAGAACTCTGTTAACATCAAAACTAAATATTGCTGTTAGATTTTTGACTAAAAGCCTATTCTCGGAACAGCGTTTGTCCACCTCTTCCAAATAAAACATTTTTTCATTGGCTGTATCGCCTCCCTGCACAGCCAAAGCCATAAGCAGTTAATATTTACACTACTTGGTCTGCTGCGAGATACAACTAGTAGAATTGGATCTTCTCCTGTATGACACAGGAAAATAACTTAGGGTTACAAACAAAGCCCACATAACAATGCAGTTGTGTGCTCACATAATATTCATGTTCTCCAGTATTAAAAACAAAATCCCAAATGAAGAACTAGTCTTTTAACCTGATAGCTAAGATTGGATGGCCACATTACAATTGCCAAGCAAAAAAAAAAAAAAAAACAAAACCAAACTTCAAAACAGGAATTTCAGGATTTTTGTATATTTAGAGAAAGTCTAATCCAGTTTTCAGAAAGTATAATCAAGTTTTATCATTATATAGACTGACTTTATCCTATTCATAACCATGTGAAGGATTATTTAAAAATACTGACATTGCAATCATACAATGATTTCTGAAATTTTCAATCTGTGGAACGACACAAACAATACATTTTCACCCTTGCCATTAACAGAAACAGCTATTCAAGCAGGCCAGATGATGCAAGCCAGAAGAAATCGTGTAACAGTTGCAGGAGAAATGAGAGTGCCCTTTTCTCTTAAAAAAAATCCTATTAAATGGAAATTAGAAGCGCTTTATTTTCAGATGTCAAAACAGAGGATTAGAGGAAAATGAACATTACTACATTGGGTTATTTACAAGCTTCCTGGCTGAATTTTGGTCAGTCAAACACAGACATACATTAAAACATTTGTCTCCTGAAAAAAAATGAACTTCAGCACAGCAACTTAACACACACACCAAGAAGCAAACAGCTTTCCTAGGATTACCTTTCAATATCAGGTAGATTACAGTGTTCGGCTCATTTAAAACCACAACAGTTTCAAAACAAACCAAGACACACAGGCAGACAACCTCCCTCCTCTTACACACATACACTTTAATGCCTCCCTGTTCCCTGGAAACGGCATATAATAATAATCTGTCCAAAATTATACCTTCACAGAGAAAAAACAACTCTGTCAGTCCTTTGTGAGTAATTGTCTTTCCACATAAACAGACATGAACTATCAATCAGTTAAACAAACAAACCCTTTAAACAGGGTTTGAAGCCTGTAGGATGGAAGAAGACCGTAATACTATTTACTTCCCCATCCCTTCTCTGCAGAACTCTACTAATAAAAAAGAAGAAATGGTAGAAATGGTTGTGAAGGCTGGAGAGGACACAGTTTATAAAGCTTTGCAAGCTGGGAAGAAAAAGAAAGCCACTATAGTTTGTGTCTCCTTCCTCACACACAAAACAAGCAACTTTTCTCATAGGCAAGAAAAATCACTATCAGGAAGAAAGACGGAACAGAAAGTTAAATAATTTAAATGACTACACAGTTGAAAAGTCTTGAGAACAGTGCAAAGCTGGAGTCAGCGCGATCTGGATCACCCATGAGAGAAACCGCCTGGTTGGCCAAGAAAGCACAGCCCAGCCCACTACACAAAACACTGTGGCTACAGCTAGACTTAGAAAGGGAAGGGGAACAAAAGTATCTAGACCCATCCTCACCATTACCAAAAACCAATAAATGTCAGACCTAATAAAAAGGAGGTAAGCACATAACCTCCATTTAACAATGTTTTGATGTTTTGTGCACACATACAGAGATTTGCAGTACTTCACTCTTTGAAATTAAATACTGTCTTAACAACGCCTGACAACATATTCTGTTTTGAACTAACAGGAAGAAAGAGTTTTAATACTAAATTACAAGATACACACAGGTAGTGGCCAGGAGGTCAAAAATATAATACAGCATTTCGAAAGATGTAACGTAAGATAAATCTGTATTTTGGACATTTTAGTGGCAAGAGATCAAGTTTCTTCCAGGAGCTTAAACTCCAACTGAAACAGTACAGCGTAACTACAAACAGCACAGTCAACTACAAACCGGCTTAAACAACTAAAGCCTGACAGACTAGGACATGACAGGACAGGCTGTATAGCCCCCAGCTATTATTTAATACTATTTTATACTATTGCTAATAAAGTCAACCTGATAGCTGCTGCATCCCCTTCTCACTCTCTTCTGTTTCCCACATCCCTCCAGCCCTCAAATTAATCCACACGAGTTATCTGTCTCTATACGTCTCGCAGACACTAGAAAACTGTCATGCATGCAAGACTTCAGAAATTCAGTGTTTTCCTTTATTTACAGTGTCTGGAATGGAAAACACGGAGCTAATCACAATGTTTTTCCCCAGCCATTGGCTGGAAAGATCTCTCTTGCAATAGCGCTCAGGAAGGATGTAAAGAACGTTCAGGAAGGAAACTGTGGCCACCAAAAGGAAAAGTCTGACAAAGAAAGTGAGGATTTGGTAAAATTCTATATCCCACATAACAAGCAACAAAATTCTTAAGTAAAAAAGTTTATTTTCTTTCTTTCTTTCCAGTTTTCAACCACCCTTGATAGTTTATTGGAAACTCCAGCAAACTTTGCAGTAATGTTACAGAAACAATCATCACAACCACGCGTGTTTTTAAAGTCCCTGCAGAGAAAAAAATCATTTCCACTGAGAGAGTCTGAGAAAGTTTGTGTTGTCAGCACTCAGTTCACAGTTTGCATAGCTACGCCACCGACTCGCTTCACATTTAAAGACCATCATCATCTTCAGTCAGAAACTACTGGAGTATGAAGCGACTTCTGGGTTGTTCTGACTTCCAAAGTTCACACTGAGTCATTTGTTGTTAATATCACGGAGGAGGTTGTCAGCACAGACGCTTCAGTTACTGATCAATCGTAAATGCACACAAAACAGAAAAACACTACGACACATGAAGAGAAACACGTCTGAGGCCTTCACACTGGGTTTAGTGCCAAGGATAAAGTTAAAGAGCTGCAGCCCATGTGCACTTTTTGAGCAAACTAATGAAAAACATGAATTTTACTGACCTCTACTCAATGCCATCATGAAGCTAACACAGGGTATCTTTGGTCTAGAGCACTAGCACAGAAAGTCTAAGTGCATTTTCTTCTGATGTCACTTTGGAATGGAAGAAAACACCAAATTAAAATGAAAGGCCTGCTGAAGAGATACGCTGCATCAAAATCAACCCTGTATCCACTTCTTTCAGCCTCCTGGAGAGACTTTCCATGAACAGGATTCCTACATGTACATGTACAGCTGCAGCAGAGAACAAGTTCTTGTTTATAATTTGGCATACTTAATATTTTATGATAAAGCAACCAATGCTATGGAAACATAAACATATCTGGATATGTTTGTCAGACAAACCTGAATAGAATTTCATAAGGCAAAACATTGCTCTGGAGCACTTGACACTTTTCAAAGGCCTGTTATAAACAATGGAAGTTTCAGTTTACTTAAAATTATTAAACATCTTTTCTAATGGAAAAGTATTAGGCAACTAAAACCCTGAGATCCTCATCAGCTTTCAAGAATAAGGCCACTACAGCAGCAAGAAATAAACATTCACATTTCTCAGATATTATTTATGGTTCTAAAAGAGACTTCTGCACAACATGGAATGCATACCTTTTCTGTCAGATACTTTATTTCTTGCTCTATACATTGCATTTAAAGATTTCTTTCGTATACATATTTCATAAAGCCACAACCTCTGTCTAGTCCATTTGCCAGCCTGTCACATGAAGAGCACTGAACTGCGCATACACTATTACAACCACTCATAAAACTCATAGTTCTAAGTGAAATGTTATGAATGGTTTGTTGTAGATCTGAAGCACTGCAGGCGTGTGCATAATCCTAACTTTAAGGTCAAATAAGCACAGAAGAAAATCAACGGAATTGTTCTCTTACATAAAGAAAAGGCACAACTGTCTGCAGGGTTGGGGCACTGGACAGGAAGCTTCTCAATGTCAAACTACACACACTGAACTGAGTAACAGATGCCAAAGCTATCAGCGTGTCATGCTGCGTATTGCTTTTAATAAACACAGCCCACCTCGTACACTGAGTGATGTGAACAGCTCTGCAGAAACAGATTTTGAAAACCAAGCCGTCGTCATAGCGAAACTAAAGGCGGGCAAGGTCGTGGCACTGAAGGACCCGGTTATGCCTCGCCGGGGCCCATTCATTCAGGGCAGGAGGCGGCCAGCCGGCCGCAGAGCTCAGCCCAGAGAGGGATTTGCCACAAAAACCTCTCATTTTCAACAGAGGAAGTAACCAGAGACCAAACACGACCCTCCGCTACCGGATCGTGGGTAAGACGGGGCCGGGCCGGGGAGAAGAGCCCCGGGACGGCCGTGGCAGCGGGCCCAGCAGGGGTCCGTGCCCGCGGCCAAGGTCACCTTGTCAGGCCCGGGGCCGCCCGGCTGCCTCCCGCCGCGCCGGTCCCCGACCCCCGGGGGACAACGCTACCCTGCGCTGAGGGAAGAGCCGCAGGACACCCCGCCGCCCCACCCGGGCCCACAGCGCGGCGAGGCCACCGCCGACCTAAGCCGGGCCCAGAGCGGCGGGGGGGCACTGGGCCTCACAGGGCCCTTCCTCGCCGGGCCCGGCCGCCCCGTGGGGTCGAGCAGGTGGCGGCCTTCCCAGACCCGGGGCGCCCGGCCGACCGGCACCGCTCCTCCCCGGGTCCTCCCCCTCCGCCCTGCCCTCCCCGCCCTTACCCAGCTTGACGGCGGAGTCCGCCATACACCGGTCCCACTTCCTGCCCAGCTCGCCCTCCGACGCCATCTTGGCCGTCCCCTCCCACCTCAGGCCGTGCCCTCGCCTCCTCCCCCGCCCAACTCTCGCGAGATCTGCCGGCGCGGGCCAGCGGCGGAGCGCCAGATCTCGCGAGATTTCCCCCTCCCTCCCGCCACCGCCCGTGCCGGCCGCCGTTGTCAAGGTTACCGGCGGGAGGGCGCCATGGCGGACACGCTCGACGTTGGGCCCGGCCCAAGAGCCCGTTTTTCCCCTTAGGACCCGGCCCACCATAGCCCTAGCCCTCCCTGCGCCCCATCTCTTCAGGCAGGGTTCCCGCTGTGTCCTTGAGAGGCCTCGTATCCCTCAGCCCACGCCGGGATCCCCCATCCTCTCAGAGGCCCCTGGCCTGGACCTTGGCACCCTGCTCCCCCTCAGGGCTCTCACCTCATCCTTGGTAAGAGCCGATCTTTGCTGTTGGGTGCCAGCTCTCTGCAGGGTTGGATGCTATCCCGTTGGATATGCGTTCCCATGCAGGTTTTCCCTCACTGAGGCTCGCAGAGGTGCTGCATCCTACACAGCTCCTGTATCTTTGCTGGCTGTCCTCAACATCTCTTCAGGGCCTGAAATGAGGTACAGGTGTGTGAAAAAAACAGCTGTTGCCAATCTCTATCAATGTCCCAGGGATTGCCTCTTTTACTTAAGAGCAACCTAGGCCCCACACCTTCTTGCTTAGTTGGGAAGAAGAGCTGAATAATATCAGAAAGAGACTATCAGTGTCCAGGAGTGTATTCTGTACAATTGGATGCTAATATTAGAGTAAAAAGGTCTGGGAAGGGTTGTCAGTGATTTGTAGGTCTTTGGCACATCCTGAAGTGCGCTGCAGCCTTGTGGAACCAGGAACGTAAGTGTGAAGAGTTTCAAACTTACTGTACTGAACTTTATATTACAAATGTTGTGTAGGCTTTCTGGAAGTGATTCTCCAGAAGCCTTGTGAAAAAATACAGAGTGTTTTTCAAGTAATAATGTCCCCATTCACACTTGGTAAGGCAATTTTTAGCTGTGATTACTTGCTTTGATTTCTTCAAGCTCTGACAGTTTATCAAGTTGGAGAGGAGGAGGCTGTACTGCTTTATAAAACTTAAAGTTCTTTAACAAGTCAAAGACTAAAGCAATAAATAGAAATCAAAACTCGCTGAAGTTGCCAAAAAATTCTGAAGTTATCATTGTGTGTGGTCTTTCATTTGCCTTAAAAGTATAACTGGTTTTAATCTAGCGCAATGATGGAAAATTTTTCCTATATTTGGGTTAGTTCAACTCCTTCACATATCACTAAACAATCACAATTGCCTATTATTTTGATTTAGTTAAAATATCCAAATGGCTTTTTTAAGAACTTTCTTGGAAGGCATATGGTTAACCTAAGCCCTTGCAAGTTCAGGAGGTTTCCCTGGAGAAAGGTGGTCCTTCTGTAAAGGGAACCTCCTTTTCTCCTCCACCCCCTGCAATTTACTCAAATCAGTTTGCACTGCTGCATAGTCAGTATCACAAATAGAACCATGCATCAAGTTAATTATAAAAATACCAACAGGATCAAGCAGGTTTTGTCCCTGGCTGGATAAAGAAGTGTTTTCTGAAACTACTCACCCAGTGGTACGTCCCAGTGTGCCAGCTCCACCCTCCCATTTCCAAACAGCTCTGGAAAGTATCAGGAGGCAAAAGATACTTGAAGCCTCTGGATAATTCTTTAATTTTTTTCCCCAAAATTAAATTCCAGAAATCGGTGTTTAAAATCAATCCAGAAATGTGGTCTTCTCTGGCAAAAACAAATACCCAGCGCAGGCCAATGTGTAGTCTCACTTCACACTTACTCATTTTCAGACTGTTAAGCTTGTTGGAAAGCGGCGTTTCTTCGGGGGTGAAGGAAGTGGTGGTGAGCTGTTGGACTGTAAGGCGCTTCATAAAGGGTCGCGTCGCTGTGTAATGGGTCTGAATGTATTTTGACAGCCTTGCATCAGGAACCTGGTGGATTAAACCTTTGCTAAGGAGATGGAATAGTTCAGTGTAATTGTTTTGAACATCCAGCTTCCTTCTGAGAAATCAGCCTGCTGCTTTTAAATCCTGGAGTCACTGAGTGATCAGAGGGGGCTCTGGAAAATGTTATCCATTAAGGATCTAGAGCACATTCTCTGTACCCCTTCCCCACCCCAGGGAAAAATGAAGGCAGGAGGGAATGTGTCCAAAGACAGACTTTTCTCTCCATTGCTATAGTTACTTGGCAATTAGACCCTCTCTGTGTAATATTGAGTATTTATTATTGTATGACTCCAAGGTGATGTCTTAGAACATGCGGTTTTGAAAAACCTTTTTTGCCGTCCTAGGGTTCCTTCCCTCCCTTCTCCCCTCACACTCTCTTCTCCTTTCTTTCCAGTAAATAAATATCTGAAAAAAATAGAGGAGGCTGAAATGAAGCCAGAAAGCTTCAAAAATCCCTGCCTTCCTCTGATGGAAGTCAACTTTTAGTAGGTTCATACCTTGTATCACCAGTTTCCTTAACTATATACCTAACTTGAATTGTGTATTAAATTTGTAAGACTACTCACGGACTAAAAGTTAGGCATTCTTTTAAATACACTGCTGGTTAGTTTTTCAACAGAAGGCCACCAAAGAAACAAGTAGAATTGTGAATCTAAGAAGAATAAGTACCAGTACTAGTCTTCAAAAATGCTATTTCTATGGTGCTTAGTGAAAGAAGCCACGTGGAGGGCTTGCAGAGGGCACGTCCATGCATGCACCTGGTCTGGGGCTGCACCAGCTGGAATTCAAAGGCCCTTTTCATCACAACAGACTTTTTCTTCTAACTGTTAGCCCTATCTGTTACATAGTGTAGTATAGGATGGTTCACCCTCACCCTAATAGTTTTTGTTTTAAAACTTCCATGCAAGTTTCTTTTAAATCTTGATCCTTCCCCAGGGTGACTGTATCGCGTCCTACCGTGTTTTTTCAAAGAATCCTATAGTATCTCTCCCGTCAGTTCCCCACTGGGTACTAATATCTCCTCTTTTCCAAAGAATACACATGTAAGTTCTCCCATCGTTTTAAAGAACATGAATTGCCTCCCCCACACACATTTATTATTTTTTTTTCTGCCAAGAGTAGCAGTGATCTGCATAGGAAGACAGCAGTGTAGGAGTTTTCTGCTTGAAATGGTTGACACAACCTTGGTAGTGGGCCCCCATTTCACTGTTTGTAGTTCCAGAATGCTGCTTTCACGTTACAGAGAGAATCAGACCTGGGCAGGAAACTTCAACTCTCGGTCTCCACTCCAGTTTGTTCGTTTTTTTTTTCCTTGCAGATACAAGCTGCATTCAACAGCAGATACTGATGCTTATTTTTCTCCTTGAAAGCCTTCTTGCTATCCAACCAACAACAAAAAAAGTCTAAGTCCGAAGTCTGAGGAAAAAGAAACCCCTCCTCAGCAGGACTTTGCCCTAAAATGGGAAAAGTGCCAGAGACTCCATTAAGTCTACTTTGCTATTCTTATTGATTTTATGTGGAAGGCAGTCGGATACTGTGGGGATGAACAATAGTCTAAAGGCCGAGGTAGACTCACATTAGGAGAGACAGCTTGTGATGCAGAGTGAAATATCATTCAGTCTTTTCATGGTGATCACATTCACGTTAATAAGCAAGTCCATTTTGTGTCTGTGCTAATGTCTTTTCACGCCAGTTTTGCAAAGCTGATGTAATGTTATATTCAGTAGTGTGGTACTGCTGGTTACAGTTGTCAGGTACGGCTGATTGAAGTGGAACTTTGAAAAATGGAACAAGATGTGTCACAGCTCGTTGTGCTAATTCTGCTTTTAGCTGCTTTTGCCGTGAATATGAAGTTTGCCCCAAAAATCTCTGGAGGAAAGCACTTGCATGGAAAGACTGATCAGAGTTTTTGCTAACTCTTAGGTTACAGGCATAAGCACCGCTATGACATTTCTTGTCTTTATTTGATGTGTACTATTTTGTGATCATTTTTTAGTTTAGTAGTAGAAATAGGAAAAGAACTCATGCACTGTATTGATAGTTTTTCTAATTAATAAGCCTGTGAAAGAGTGCTATTTTTCAGCCCTTTCAGTATGTTTTTCCATTCGTCCATGTCACTGGCTAATTCTATACAGATTCTAACTAGTGAACCGTGACTATTGTATTAAGAAAGAATCCAGGCCCTTACAATTCTTTTGGCTGGTATATTAGCAAGCTTCAAATAAAGTGCAACGTGTCAAGGAAAAAGTAAGGGAATGGAAAGTTTTGTTTCTTTCTGGTGCATTTAATCAGCTTCTCCTTGATTCTTTTTTAATGACATGCTGCAGACATTATTACTACAGTTAATGACTGAGTTTGACAAGAATGTTCTCAATACTCTCTTTGCTCGGGCTAAAGAAATTTCTGAAAGCTCCTGTCTATCAAGCTTCCTGTGCTGAAAACATAAAGTTAAAAGAGCAGTCACAAGCACAGAAATAAACAGCATCCTAGGATATGCAACCAAGTGGAACGTGCTGGAAAACTAGCGATCCCAGTCATCCTGCAGTCCGCTAATCCAGACTGATATTTAAAAAAAATGCCTCATAGTCCTGTTCCGAACAAGCATTGCTGTTTTTTTTCAGGTGGGATTTTAGATATGTCTTGGTCAAGGTGGGATTTTAGATATGTCTTGGTCACATTTGTCAATCCTGTATTAAACATTTGGGGGAATACAGCTGGATTGAAATCTGTGGGACCTGTGAAAACAGCGTGGCTGCAAACAACTCCAAGGCATGTCCAGACACAGTGTTCTCTAAATGTGGGCAGGTGCTTTTGGACTGAAATAGAGCAATTGTGGGGAAAAAAAAATGTGGAAAAAAAAAAATAAATCTTGTATGTCTAAGATATGGACCCAGATTGCAGAGATGTGAATTTTTAACATGACTCTCTGCTAAACGTCCTCTCTGTGGATATTGGCTTCAGACGAGAGGCTAAGTTTGCTCTGTCTGTGAAAGAGGGATGTGGGACATGACGTGGTCTCACCTATTTAGGCAAAACAATTGTAAGAAAATGGTCAAAGCCAGAAAAACCTCATGCCTCTAGTGATATGTGTGCTTCAGTGATGTTTAACCTTTTGTTTCTCTGCTGTTACTGTGACAGTGGTGCACTGGTAGTAGAATGGCTCATTTTTGGCCAGTATATGGACATGTTATTGTATTTTACATTACCTAAATGACCAGATTGGCTTGGGTGCTGATGAAGTGGAAAAAAGTCTGGTTTTAGCATTTGGGGGGCGAGGGGGGCGATGCCTCAGACCTCACACTAAATGGGCAATACGTTGTTTTTCATTAAACATGGTATTTTGATTTACTCATCAGTTCCTGCAGTGAATGGGGAAACTTTTAAAACCTTTATATTCCAAGAGTATCCTCAGCAAAGTTGCTTTGAAATTGGAATGGGAGGGAGACTTATTTTATTGTTTGTGTGCTATTTTGACAGTGTGTACAAAGATCTCCATAGTGAGAACTATCTGTGGCTTGAATACAGAATTCCAAGACGTCGGGTAGTGTTGTAGGTACCTTTTTCCTATATTAGTTTCCAAGAAACGCTCGGTTTTCTGCCTCAAATCAAGTGATGCTGCTGGTTTACTGACTCTGACTAATAAAACCCAGCAAGCTAAACTTTACCATTGCTGGAAGACGCTTGCAGCAGTAAATTCAATTTATGAGAACCCCTAATAAAAGTTTACATATCTTTCAAGTGCCACAAGCTTGACATGAAAGAAAATGGGCATTCTGACCTAAAAAAGCTCAAGATATCTTTTTCTTTAGTAGAATTCAGTGAAGCACGAAAGTTTCTTCTATGATCTTGTTTCTAAGCGTGTTCTCACAGTCACCCTTGGTCCTGGCTAAACACTGGAATAAACAAAATAAATAGCATTTCGCCATGCATGCGGGAGAATTAAATAAAAAACACATCATGTTGGACCGCAAATGCTTTATGAAGTTCTGGCTAAATGTGAAAAGTACTTTGTAATGCTAATACGTATTTATCCTTTGGCTTCCTTGAATATAATCAAATGTACAGGAAAAGCACATGTATTTTATAGTTGCTGATTGCAAGATCAAAAGCCGTGTTATTAATTGCACATGAATCTGATGTTGTAGGGCTGTTAAGCCATCAACTGACATCACTGTTTGCTTCCTTTGTTTATAGACCCTCATTTTAGAGATGCGTAATCCTAACACGAAGCCTTTTGAGCGCTCTTTTCTGTTTAGGTGGGCGATTCCATGCCAGGAGATGTGCAAAATGCGCAGGTAATGCTACCTCACAGTGCTCAGATTTATCAAATGTCCCTGAATTAGCTGTGTCTGGTGTCAACCCCTCCACGAATCGCAACAGAAGGCAGGATGGCTACAACTGTAATTACACACGCGGAGCCTTGTGCCTGCTGAGATCCACTCCACACTGCAAATTGCAGCCTACCAGCGAGAGTCTGGGCCTACTTTTTAATAAATAAACAAGAAAAAAAATCCCTTAAGCATGTCCTGCTATAAACAAGCAAAGCAAGCAGCTGGTCCTCATTTAAAAAGATGTTACATCAATTTCAAAAGGAATCTGCAGATGATCTTAATGCAAATATTTTTGGGAAAACAAAAAGCAGCTGTTTATTCTTCTTTATACCTATTAGCAGGAAAACAAAATCCAGGATGCTTGTATTTCTTCCACTAAGAAAAACATCCTCTTGGCCTCAACATTCATTTGGATCTCAAATTGTTTAAAATATACTGGGCTGCATAATTCTGCTTTCGCTCTGCTTCTTCAGCAAGCTGCTAGAAACAGTTGCTGTCCATGGCTATAGAATAGTCATTGAATGCTTTGCGTGGGTTTTGTGACAAAAATAATGGAGTTCAGAACATGCATTTTCAATTTTTTATCTATTCTGTCCTCCCAGACCCTGCCTCAAGGAAAACACGCACCTTAGATGTGTGGATCCCTGTAAAATGAATGAATAATTAGCCCTGTGTAATTAACAGGCTCGCTTTTCTTAATTACTGCTGGTAGGCACCTCTGAGGGAACATAAGGATCTGGGTATTGCAAAATCGAAGCCACTTCGGATTGCTGCATCTTACGCACCGGGTGTAAGGAGGTTAGGCTGAGTGGTATTGGGAAAGAGTTGGATTCGGAGACTCCAGAGGAGGAAATGCCTTCTGAGGTCACGTGGCCGCTCCACTAGATGTGGCAAGATTATTTCCCATCTTAGGGTTTATTTGGTAGTGGGTTATTGACGGACTTTTATGCGTTTTTTGTTTTTCTGTGAGGGAACATAGCTCCTGTTGTTCTTGAGATTGCTCCACTGTTTTCTGTCCTTTGCTTCCTGGCTTCATTTTGTTCCTGTGCTGAAAACACCAAAGGTTTAAAAATGGCAACAGGGGAATGGAAAAAAGCGGGTAAAGGCTAACTTAGCAAAATGGGTGACAGCAGATTGTCAGAAGTCATCAACGCACAAGATAGCTTTGCTTTTCTCATTAGTGCAAGTAGTGATAGTTGTTACCTCTGCATGTGGTCGTTTGTCATGCAAATTCATGGTCCACAGTTAGGCCTTGGTGCTACCTACTGTAACTGGCTGCATGTGTGAGCAGTTCACTTCTCTGGAAATCCAGATTGCTCTTCTCAAACTGAAAGCAACGGCTGGTTTGCCCCGTTAAGTTAAACAAGCAGTCAGGGCTGTTATCTCTTAGCAGGTCCTGTTTGGTACACGAGAGCGAGGAACGTTCCGAGTTGAGCCTCAACTATTTGTGGTCACATCCGAGTGAGAAGTCTGAGCTTGGCCTTGGTTGCGGTGTGCGACTCCCCTTGTCAGCGTTTCCAGTTCCTACAGCAAACTGCAGAAAGTAAATGGAATAACAGAAGGGCTTGTGGCTCAGGAGGGCCAAGTCTGCAAGTGCGGGAGTGCCCATGGAGGGTTCACGGGACCCTGGCACCAAAAGTGGGGTAAAACACGGGCCAAAGAATTGTTCCAAAGGAGCTGCAGAGGAGAGCGCTGTCACATAATGAATGGGATGCTCTCCTGGGGTAACTGGGAATGCTGCAGCTCTTACATACCCAGGTCCCTCTGAGAATGCACAGGTCTAGAGTCTGGAATTGGGATCAGTTTTACCCCAGATCACTGAAAAGTGAGTTAGTACATTAGGGGGAAAGAAAGGTGGTTTCCTTCTGGGACAGCCTGAAAAAGGCAGAAATGTTATATTTGTGCGTACATCCCGATTTGCTGATTTCTGTCTTGCGTTTGGAGATGGGTACGGCAGCTGCCTGAGCCCTGCAGTCATCAAAACGTGTAAGCATCTGCTTAGCTTCCAGCAGGTACCTACACGCTTCACCGAATCAAAGGCTAAGCTTCCAGAGAAGGCTGAACACTTGCTTTTCAAATTAATTAACCCTGGCCTTAAGCAGCAAGAGGCTGATTATTTTTCCTTGTCGCTTCAGAGCGTCGCTTACAGGCAGCACCAATAACGATGCTCCATTAGTTACCTCAGTAAAGTCCAGTTTTCAGCGCTGATGACGTTGCCAAAACACTCCCTGTTCGGGCTGACGTCTTCCATGCTATCTGCTGGTTTTCCTTTAACCCTGAGGCCCATTTAAGCGTTTAAAGGTGTTTAGAAGAGGGAAGTGCCGCTCCGCGGCGTGGCCCGGTCCGACTACCGGCCGGCGCGCCCTCCCGCAGGCCCCGCCCCCTCCGGGCCCCGCCCCCCGAGGCGGAGCGAACTGTTCTTCTCGCCCCGCCCTCCTGCCCCCTCCCCGCCCCCGTTCGCGCGCGGCGCTCCATACTTGGCGATGGCCGGCGAGCCGCGCGCTGATTGGCGGGGCGGCGGCGAAGGGGCGGGGCGGCGCGGTGCTGACCCGGATGTTCACTCCTAGGCAACGGCGGAAGTGGAAGGGCCGCGGCCTGCCTCGGAGGGAGACCGGACGGGACCGGGAGGCGCCGCCGTTGCTACCGCCCAGCGCAGCCCCGCCGAGCCGCCATGGTAAGGGCGACCGGGGCGGCAACTCGCCGCTGTCAGCTCCCCCTTCCCGCGCTCCCCTTCCTCCCGGCGGTGTTGCCCCCTCCCATCCCCCCGGTGCCGCGCCCCGGTGGCTTCTTCACCGCGCCCCCGCCCCCCCCCCCCCGCTCCGTCCCCCCGGGTCACTCCAGAGGGGGGTGGAGGAGCGGGTGGGCCTCGCCCGGCCTCCCCGGGGCGGCGGTAAGGGAGGCCCCGAGGCGGTGCTGCCAGGGGAGAGGGAAGGCTGGCCTGGCCTGGCGTTGGGGGGCGGGCGGCGGCGGGGGGCTCTACAGGGCCCGGGGGCGGGCGGCGGGGCGTTCAGGCCCGGCCGGCTGCTCTGCTGTCCGGTTACTTCCCGGTTTCTGGGCCTGGTACCTGGGGTGGTGTTTACAGAGGGAATGCTTCCGCTTTGCACGGCGAATGTTACCGCTTGATGTAGTTGTACACGGAGCGAGCAAATGCAGCAGCGGCGTTTAAGAGCAATGGGGACCCCATCTGCTATCGCTGCTGTTCGTAAACCCCCAATTATCACTCATGTTCTGGCGTTTCCTCTGGAATCTGAATGTGCTCATAAGGTGTTCTAAGGTCTAATGGAATCTGCAAAATACAGGAAAAGGGAGTGCAGTCAGAGCAGGTAATGTTGCAGTAGTGGGTGCTGCTCTTCTGCAGGGATGACAACTTTCCATTTTTCAGAGGAGAACCTCTAGCTTCTTCAGTCCTGTAAAATAATCTCCATTTTGCTGCGTGTTTGCTGAATGGATTAGCCCAGGTCATAAAACCTTTCCATTTCATTTTGGCACCTTGTGTAAAGGGGGCAGATTTTATCAGCTCTAAACAAATTGAACAATAAGGATTGATGTCTGTTTTTGGAGAGCCTGGCTAAGGCAATATAACTCCCGTGGATGGAATCAATGAGATACTCTGAACTGTTTGGACATTTGTGATTCAGGTTTTCCAACATAACAATTTAAGAATGTTCAAATGTATTTAGGTTTCAAAAATCCAGTGCCTGGCTATGTAGCAATATAAAGGCTGGTTAAGCAAGCAAGTATAATCCTTTACTTCTTGCCTTCAACCATAACAATTTCAGAGGCAATACCTTATGGTTTGGGGTTTTTTTCTTCCAAGCTGAAGATCATGGTGATCCTGCCACCTGTATTATGCAGGATAAAGATCTTTAGTTTGTGGTGAAATGCGAAGAATGCATGAAGTCAAGGTTCAGTGTTCTTATTTGAACAAACGAGATGCTGTACCTGACTTGTGAGTGTGGGGGCTGACAGGATGGAGCATCTTATTTCAGTATTCACTATTTAGGATACTGAAGTCGTCTTTTAAGGGGATATGAAAGCATGCTATCAGACAAATCCAGTCAGGGTTTAAATGTTACTGTAGCACTCTTTTGGAGGAGGTAGAACACAAATCCTTTAGAAATTTCCTTAGTGTTAAAAGTTTATGCTGTATTCTCATTTTTCATGTTTAGTCATGGAGACCACTGGGTGTAGGAGGGATTTGGTCAGGACTTCCAACAGTATGTGCTAGTTTCTGATGTTGAGTGGACTTCAGGGATGAACCTGTGGCAGCCACTCTATTATTTGTTTATCTCAATCTCTGTGTACGCACCTGAAGACTCACTCAAAGAATGTGGCAACTTAAGTGTGGTTTAGCGAAGTCCAGTAGGAGCGTGCAGGCCAAATCACTGATCTTGTTTGCAGATAACAAATGATCTGTGGTGATGTTTTAAAACTTGACTGGCTCTTATAGTTATCTTAATGTTATGCAGATAGTGCAGTTGCAGCATCCGGTTTCAGCTTAGGTCCCAATCCAGCGTTTAGAGTACTTCCAGGATCTTTCATTTTAGTGGGTATGAAAACACAATACTAAACTGGAGCATCGAAATGCTGAAATGGCCTTTTCATTGAAGGCGACAGTGAGTTTCACAGCAGCTGGGAGAAGCTGATATGGTACAGGATATTAGGTCAAACACTTTCTTGGTACCACGGGGTTACCAATATCTGTGTAGAGCAGAGAGATGGGAACCTTTGTCTCCTCTACAACACCTCAGGTCTGAATTGTTCCTGGTGAGTTTAAGTGAGAATTCAGAATTGTGTCTGCATTTCAGTCAGGTGCTCGGTGAAACAGGGCAGGGCAACACAAGAAGCTTGAAAACTGCCTGGATGGATGCTGTCTCTTGTGCTAAAAATAAAACTGAATGCACTGTTCAGGGCAAAGCAGGACTTGGGAGAGTGAATCTGCTGAGATTTCTGGAATTGAGGGTTATGAATGGATCCAGCTACTCTTCGTAAAAATAAAAATCTTCCTTTGCAGGTTATGTAAACTGTCCTGATCGTGCTAGCAAGTATTTCTTCTGCTATGCAACTCTTCAGGAAAAGGCAGACAATTTGAGCAAAATTTATAATTTAATCAACCATAAATTCAAACTGTCTAGTGTAGTGCTGGCTGCACATCACCCGTTTAGAGTTTGTAAGGCAGCTAAAAAGCGCTGAAGCACAGCCAAGGATGCGTGATGTGACACTGACACTCAATACATAAACCTCCTGTGCTTTTCAGAGTAACTAATATTTTCAAGGTAGGGGCTGTTTGTCTTGGGCAAACATGTTGCCGCTTGATAAATAACTTGAGTTTGTGCAACTGCTACCAAAACCATATAAAATAATTTGTGAAACGGAACAACAAAAGGTAGCATTTTTCCAGCTGCTTGAATACCGGCCCCATCTCTCATCTAAACTGATGGTGTCGCTTTTGAAACCCTGCCATGTAGCGTGAGAGCTCAGGGTTGGTTTTCAGTGTCCACAGCAAGTCCTTTGCACCTTGTGCCTTCTGAGAAACACTGACTTAAGCTGTTTTGTGGAGTCTGTGTTTTATTAGCCAAGTATGTGAGCTTAGCTAAATGTTATCTTAAAAGGCAAATTCCCAAAATAATCAAGTTTGAGGATATCGTCGGGATAGGGAATACTGCCATTGCAGTGATGCTTAATCTTGTGGTTTATTAGCGAAGGAAAAATATTCTCAAGCTGAAGTTGTTCAAATAGGATTTCCTCATATGGTAAATATATATGCTGATATCTTACTGGTTGACATCTGGGAGTAAAACAAAATGAAAGTGAAGTTCAACTCTTTTGAATTACTATTTTTGGGCCTTATTACTGTAGTTGAGTAGAGAAATGACTCTCTTTGGGAAAGAAATATTGCTGCCCTACTCAATTTCTAGTTCTACAGTTGTCAGCTCTGCTTTCTGGCAGTTGACTTCCATGTGTGAAGGATAGCCGATTAACTCGGGGGTTACTCATGACTATGCAGCGCTTCTCAGTGCTGCACGCTCATCCGGGTTGGCTTTGGGTTGGCAGATTCTTCTGAAAACTTGGATGGGGAGTGCAGGTGCCGGTGCTTATTCTCCTGCCTGCCCTTTGGAGGGCTATTTGGTCAAGTCCAACTAGCTCCTTACTCTAAGTAAACTTGTAGAGCAGTGTTTTGTTTGTTGGGTTTTGTCCCCTTGAGCTGGTACACAGTGTAGTAGTGCCACCTCAAGTTGAAATAAAACTGAGTATGTTTCAACGTCTGCTGAAGAGAAAGCAATTTTACTGGAGAAGCGTGAAATTCTGAAAGGTGCCTGTACAGGCAGCGTAAGCTGGGTTTAGGTCTATGCTAAGACCTGTTTTTTACGCCACGTTAATACAATGTGATGTTTAGGGATATTTTTATTTCAGACAAAGGATGTGACTGCAGAAGTACAAGATGCTCAAAATCCTGTTGATTTTCTGTTTTTATTCATATTCTTATTCAGCCAGTGTACATTATAATTTCCCACTTTCCCATTGATTTATGCTAGGAGTCCTGAAGAGTTTTGAAAGCTTCAACCAAACCTTCATCTCTCCCCCCTTCAATAGACAAGATCCAAAGCATATGTATGCTTCAATTCTTCCTAATCCTTTGCTATTTTCAGGAAGAAGCATTGAAGAAAGAAAAAAAAAAAATTGGAAACCAGGGGACTTTAAATTTGAATTTCCTTTATGGATGAAACCTGTGTGGTGTGAAGGAGCAGTTAATACATCTGAACAACATAAACCTTTCCCAAGCTTCCTACTCTCTCTAGGCGGGCTCTAGCTCAGAGTTTCTTTGCTGGTAGGTTGTGTTAATGAGAGCTTCTCTAACTTGAACATGAAGATGAAGAATTCAGGCCGGTGCAATGAAAGTGTGTGGCCACTTTAAGCTGGAGTATAAACTGATTTTTTTCTTCAACTTTTGTTTAATGCCTTCTTAAGTACTTAACAGTCTGAATGAGGTGTTCATGTTGATATTAATGTGAGAATTGATCAAATACTATGAATGGATGCCTAAGAACGGTAACCAAAACTTGCAATGCGTTTGCATTGAGCTATTGTGGCTTACTTGAGCTGAATCATATGGGGTTCTTGTCACCTGGACCTGATCAAGTGGCCAAAAAGGTCTTATGTCCTAAAGCAGGATGGGGTGGGATGCTTCCAAATGGGTTGTCTTGGGAAGTATGAGCTCTTGAATGGGTGGTAGGTGAGAGATTTGCTTTTGAAATTTCCTTCGTGGGGCAGGAGGGTAAATGCTGGTTGAGCCAGTTGAAAGGACAATTCCCTGTCAGTTGAGCTGAGAGGATTGGTTATGGGAAGAAAATGCAGTGTACTTGAAGAAGCTGCTTTGCTTGTTTCCTAATTAAAATGTGATTTTCCAGCATAGGTGCTCTCTGGGTAATGCCAAATGCAGTGGCAATCCTGTCCTTTTTCTGGGTTTTTAGATACAATGAAGTTTTGAGTGAGGGATTGAGATCAGGATCTATCTCTTATTTGTACCCAAAATAGGCTTCTGTTTAGAATTACTTTAGTTGCATTAGATAATGTCTTGTGCTTTGTTTCCTGGAGCGGTGGCCTGAGTCTTGGCATCAGCCAGTAAGGTTAATTTTCCTGTATTGTCTGGTGCTGTTCTTCTGCCCTACCTTCCTCTTGTAGGATTTGAAAGGAAAATGTGTAGCATGCTTTGAGCTCATGCTCTTTGTGCTGCTGCTTCCAAGTTGGGCTGAAGAACTGCAGAATCTCTATTTGCACGCACTTGACTTATCTGGCTGTCGTTCTCATAAATTACCTCCTTTATTCCTGCTATATGCAAACGAAACCTTACCAGTTTATATTTCATCAGCATAGCCTGTGTTATTTTTCAGTGCAGGGTTGGCGTAGGAGTCCCAACTCTCAGTTTAAGCCTGTGAGACCTTACTCGAAGTGTTCGCAGCCGTGCTGCAGAGCATGTCCTTGCTGGTGCTGTTTCCTTGAGTACGAAGAGGGTGTCCTCCACGCCTTTTTGTTACAGAAAGTGGAGCCGAGTTCTTTCTTGGTGCATTGACTTGGAATTTCAATCACGTCCTTGTTGCAAAGTGGGAGGGTTACCAGGCTGGGTGAAAGCAGAACCCAGGATCTAACAATTTTAGCAGCATCAGCTAGACAAGACTGAAAACAGCACTTAAGTAAGAGGATTTTGTGCGGAAGCAAAAAGGGTTGAGGCTGCAGTGAAGACATAAGCTTAGTGGTTGCCTTAAGCCACCAATCAAAGCCATCATAAATAAAATACTCTTTATTCTCTGAGGGAATTTTGTTTGCATTTCTTGAGGTGATACTTTCTATCTTTTCCATTAGACAAACTGCTGAGTTTGAAAGGGATGTCCTGTTACCTGCCTTCCCCAGTTATTTTTGCTTTGGTAAATATCAGGATTTAAAAAAAGCTTGCTGCTAGCAAAGGTGATTGGTGACTGGCTGATAGCCTGCGCTTGCAATCTGAGACGGGCTCAAGAAACAAGAGATGGGTCTTTTGGTGAGTTAATTCAAAGGAGGAGAGAGGCATGAAATGGAGGAATGAGGTAAAATATTGGCTGCGTTATGCTGACTGCAGCACTTAATAGCTGTATTTATCCACTGAGTCCTGTCGCTGTGCAAATGTAGGGGTCATCACGGAGAGTTTTGGATGTAACACTTAAGAACAGGCATGATCTTGGCTCAGTATTGACAGTTCTTCACTGGGCGGTCAAATACAGCTTTCACGTAGCCATTAGGACAGACAGAGCTATTTCAGAGTTCGGTAAGGTGAAAACTGGCCCAATGGAAGAAGTATTAACTTTGTATTAAACTGAGAAATCTGACATGGATTGAAACTGGCACGTGTGTATTATGTGAAGCGCTGCTCCTGAATAAACCATCTGTATTACTTAAATGTATTAAAAGTTTTGCAGAACCTTAGTGCATTGTTAGATCACACGTTGTCTGTCTGCAGTTCTGACTTGAGGGTAGGTCAGACGTGTTCAGCAACAGCAAGGAAAGCATAAAAAGACTGGAAGAATAGGGAAGTCTGGGAATTACAGCAAAGGAAGGAATTCCGGGGAGCATGAATATCTGGTTAGGTGGAGATGTGATACTCTTATGGCCTATATATATGCAAAACCATTAGCTTTTGAGTTCAAAACTTAGCACTGAATCCCTTGGATGAAACTGAACTGTCTTGCAAGCTTTGCAGTGTAGCCAGCAAGGTGCATCTAGCTAGACACGAGCGAAAGGCATATTAACCTACTTTTTTGACCTTTTAGGCAATCGGAGAACGTTCAGGGATGAGGGCTAATTAGATAACCTCTCTGTCTCTCCTCTCGGCCTTGCCAGGCATCCGATTACTTGCCAGAGTTATCTCATGAATTTACAACCCCAGCTACTAGACTTCAGGACGCTGGAAAGTGCTGAGTTTGTATATTAAACTGGGCAGCTGTGAGGGGGGCGACAGCTTACCTGGGGTGATGGGGGCTCTACAGACAGGCTGGCGTAAAGCGCCGCGCTGGATCGGTGATGTGGAATGTTTGCGCTAGTTATGCTTTCAGTAAGCACGTCTATGTTTGTTGTCACCTTGGTGATGGAGTATGTGCCTCCCTGCTGCTATAATAATGTGCAGTTATCCCTGCACACAGCGTGTCTCAAATGTTTTTAATGTAACTTCTCATATGAAAAAAAAAAATCTAGGTTGCAGTTGTCTGGAAGGAGAACCTGGATCTGTTGGGCCAGGACCAACATGCCAAACTTAGCTGTTTCTGCAAGAGAAAATTTCTCCATTTGGATTGAGCAGTTCCTCTTCTGATACTTTCGTGACCAGGCTGGTTCAAGCAGCACGTAGAATAAAAGAACGTTTTGAAAAGATCATCCAGCCTTAAACAGGATTAAAAGAAGACATCACAAACAATGTGTTTGGGGATGTTCAGGGTGGCAAACGGCAGTGTTGAATCTCAAGAGCTGTTGCGTTTGTAGTAATTACGGTTTCGATTTAAAAAGAAAAAAAAATTGACCCCTGTGAAAATTAAGCAGTCCTTCTCTAGAGACTGATTTGGGCACTTCCTCAGTAATATTTTAATGGAAATCAAGGTGGCAATGTGGCTGGAAAAAAGAGGTCATCAGACTCGGGAACCAACACAGCTACTGTATTAGCTTATTTCAAAGACTGAACTAACCCAGTTAGTAGTAGGTTTACAGAGAAAGAATGAAGTCATGAAGTGGGAGGATGAGAGAGTATCGATCTGTGATTTCGGATACATCTGCAGGGTCGGAGCGAAGAGCTGTACGAAAGGATCTTGCAGAGGTAACTGGAGTTTTTACAAAAAAAAGGGCTGTCGAGGTCAGGAAGAGGATCCTGTGAACGATTTCCTGTTGAACGGGCTGCGAAAAATTTACTAGCTGCTCACTCGGGCAGTGATCCTTTGTTTGGTGTGAGTCAGTGCGGGTGAGCTGATGGGGGAAGAAGGGTGGTTAGGACGGAGCTGCACAGTTTTTAGAAAGCAAGACTTACTTGCCTGCACAACACCTCGGTATATGCCAACATATTTGTGAACCTACGGAAAGTGATTGGGGTATGGTGTTGAACTGAGTCGCAGGGAAATATCGAGAAGCGCCTGAAGTTACTGGATACGTTAATTAATGCTGAATGGTTGCGCTGTTGGTAAAACTGTCTGTGTCTGGATGCCTGTCTTTTAGGGGTACACACATACATGCGCTCAAGCCAGTATCTATTCTGATAGTGAAAGCCCTTAGGCAGATGTGACAATCTGCCTTAGGAAGTGTTTGCGAAATCAGGACAAGTTCTCGTATCTCAGTGGTGTGCTCTAACAGGTGTTTTTCATTTTGTTTAGCAATGATTTCCTGTCTGTACAGATATCTGACAAAGAAAATGCTATTTTATGTTAAATCCAGACTTAAAACGGGGGAAAAAACCCTGTCGTGCAGTAACATTAGCCTAATTAAATCTCTTAATGTTCATTGGAATAGATGGTCAGCTCTACTGTCGGTTTTAGTGACTTTAATCTCTTTTATTAAAAGTTAGCAATGCTGTTTTGCAATCTGTGCAACTTTTCTATATAGTTTTTTGACTGCCGTCCCCATTTTACTCTTTCATGTGGGGCTAATAGATTGCATATTCACTTGATGTCATGATTTATTGGGAAATGACTTTTTGCAAACTTTATGCTTCACAGGAATTCTTGGCACCAGATGAAAGCCAGTAAATTACATTGTCATGTTCAATGACAAGTTTAATAAATAAAACATTGTTTCTGTTACCCAGAGGACAAACACTGGTGCAGAAATCATTAGTGATGGTGGCAAAAGGTAGAGATGAATAGCCTGTTCCCAGAAAGCCTTCTTGCTGGTCCATCCTGCTCTTCTGTTTGCGTGTGGTGGCTCTGTTCACTGGACGGGTGACAGAGGCTTGCATTGGACTTGATATCAACTAAAACTATAGATGTTTAATTAGTTTTGAAAGTAGATGCAAGTATCTACCACCTCAAAATACATCCTTGCTGGGAAGGAGGTGCCAGGAAATGTTAGGGTTTTTTTTCCGCTGTGTACCTTTGTAGATGTGCTAAGGGGGACTGAAATGCATCTAGTCAAAAAACAGCTGTAAGAGGTGCAAACTGGCTGCAGAACATACTCCAGGAGATGCTGAGTTCTTACTTCAAATAGTGAATTACAGTCAAATGGCCTCCACTGTACTATCAGGGGTTGTTACTTGTTTCTCCTTAGATGTAAAACAGCTTGTCAAGTAGTTGTTCCATAAGATTGAGCTTCCTTAATAAAGTAATGCAGGCAGCTCTGGTTTATTTAGAAACTAATGGCTGGAAATACCTTCAGTGTATTATAATTCACTTGATAATTGTTTCCAGAGTTGAGCTAGGATGTTGGGTAATGTCCCATGAAGAGTGAACAATGCTTAACTCATTTGGGGTAAGAATGATGAAGTAAAGTCAAACACAAAGTGTAATTGAAAGGATGCTTGAAAGCATCTGCCTAAGGGTAAAGCAACAGACAAGGATTTGGCAAAGCCCTGGTCAAAAGCTTTGAGGTGCTCATGCAGCTTGTATGGAGGAGGAGATCTCCTCTTCGGTAGTTGCTCCTAGAAGACCATTGCCACTCCTTTAGTCTGTCTAGGACTTGCCATGGTTGTGCTGTCAGCCTGAAATGGTGAGAAGTATCCAGTGTCATCAGCGTGCTGGTGGCAATGAAAATTTAGCTGCCTCGTTTGCTCTCCTTCCCATAGATTATTTTAGTTCCCCGGCGTGAGTCTTTGGAGCAGATATATAAGTTACTCTTTCTCGTAGAAACTCTTTAAAGAAGAGATCCCTCGTGAGCACTTGTCTTTCTGAAGTTTGCATGTATTACATTTCTGGGCCGGTGCAGAACAAAAGCTGGTCAGTGCTTCTGAGGTTGAGAGTGGCCCTCTCATTTTTTGACAAGCATGCAGGTGCGTTTGTCAGTGCATGCAATACCTAGACCTGAGTTTAGAAGACAAACCATCAAGCTGTTTTCAGTCATTAACTAGGGCTAGTACTGCTTTTCCATGGTGTGCTCTATTATTTTAAAAGTTAGAGCAGAGTAGAATAAAGGAAATAATCTTTTGCAGGAGAATACCTCTGAGAAGGGTTCATTGACTCAAAAGCTGTGATGTGACTTGTGCGATTGCTCTGTAAGTAAATATTGGTTATGGGGGAGCTGTGGGGAGTGGAGTACAGCAGCTTCTGCTAAAATCTTCGGATCCGTCACCTCTTGCTTATATTTTAATCTTTAATCCTTCTCACTTGTAATTCATGGAATGAGCACTCAGCAATTGGTCTGTGTGTTTGGTCTTGACCACAGCACTAATGTGACCACAGCAAATTGAGCTAAAGGTGTTACTGAACATACGACATGATCCTAAGTGTCTGAGATGATAAAAGCCACTGGATCACATCCTAACCAGAGAAGACAAGGCTAGAAGTAGTTCAAGAGAAGGTGAATGTCGTCTGCATCAGCGTCATGTTCTTTTAATAATCTTTGACCTGTTCTTTTGTAACTATCCACAGTGTAGTGTGCCTTCAGGTTTTATTACGTTTGATTGTTTCCTAAGTATGCTATCGCTGTTACTCCCACTAGTACACCTTGCTGGCAGGAAGCTGTGATTTATAAGTCCGCTACAAATGGTTTTAGATAGGATCTGCCAGAAGAGGGTTAATAGTCAAGGGAAAAATTATGTAGAAAGACAGATTGCAAGGAATATGTGCAGCTGATGGAAACGTCATGAGCGCAGAACTTGTCTGGGATTCATAGATTGTACAGAGTTATTCCCCTTCCCATCTAATATCCTAAAAAGTGAATGCTGACAGCCGAGAGGGGAATCCTGCAACTTAACATACTACTGTACTTTTTATTACGTAGGGGTTACAATAATTCAACCCTTTGCTGAAGCTTCTAGCAGTAATACTATCCTATTGTGTAATTTGAAAAGGGAGTCTTCTGCCTTTGGAACTCTGGAAGTTGGCAAGGATTAAAATGACAAGCAGGAGGGGAAGCTGTGTATCTGTTTCAATTAAAAAAAAAATTAGTGTTTAGTACCACAAAGCTGAAACATTAGTCAGACATTCCTGTTGGGAGAACTGACAGGAAATAATATGATTTACTATCTGGGGTATGTCTGCAACATAAAAGGAAGGGGGGAAAAAAAAAAAGTCATTTGCTGGTTGTGTACTTCTGGCCTTGGATTAATTTAAAAAGATATTTTGCTTGTAAACTGACGAGCAACCAAAGGGTGATTGCTTCAAACTGCATAAGTTGAGCAAATGTTCTATTTTGGGTGTCCCTTCAGGTTTTTATCTTACATTTCTGTTCTCTGAAAATTGAGATACCAGCGTGTACTTTAAGTTTGGATGGCTTTTCAGAGGCCAGTCTTGAGCCAAACTTGTACACAAAGCAGCTCGAAGGCCTTTGCTATATCTGTTCTAACCTGACTGCAGCGTCCCACCAACCGTGGCATTTCAGGGCTAAACGTGGGTAGCGTGGGCCAAATAATGCACGCTCTTACTACACGTGCATGGCATTTTACCTTAATCATAACTACTGAAGTAAATTTTAGGTCGTCCAGTCCTAAGCTTGCATCACAGATGGGAAAGAGGATAGGTAGCGCAATCATGCCTTGAGTAGAAGTGTTATATTTGCAGTAAAGTTTTGTTAGCTGAAACAGCTTATTTCCCAGAAAGGGCTAAAATAGGGAGAAGCTACAACTGCAGTAGCACTGAACTACCTCAGCTGGTTTCTTTTGGTTTGGGAGTTAGCTGAGTAGTGTTAATATAGAAATACAATACAGAAGTGAAACCAGCCTGGTTTTCTTTTTGAAGAAACTGCCTAACTCTGTTTATGCTCAGCAATAACAGTCAAATGAGCAGGAGCTATCAGAACAAAGCTGCGACGACCAGGGAATTAAATCTGCAGATCTTTGTGATAAATAGAAGCAAATTCCTGCTGACTATAAGGCTGGGAGCTTCAAATGAAATCTCTCACCTCCTTTCAAGTGGAATGGCTTAGCCTTTGGAACTGGTAGAGCTGCAGCTTCATGTAAACCCTCTGAAAACTGGGTGTATAGGTTGAGTCTTGGGTTAATAGCAACAGAGTTGTCAAAACTTGTGAATGCGTCCTGTGAAATTCTGTAAGTGTACATAGTGAAAAGCACGTGTAAAGATATCATTTAAAAAGAAGTGCAAAATACTTGTAGGTAGGACCTCGTCAGATTGCTGTGTCTATTGAAAAGAGAAAACAAGCACAGCTTCTGTGAAGCATTACCGGTTCTGCCAGTGAGACTGATGTTTGAAAGGCTTTAGGTGTATATCTTGGCTTATAATAGCATCGTTTATCAGGTGACAATTCTGTGTGAAATATAATGCAAACATGGTATGGATTAGTACCTTGGTCTGGCCGAGCACGTTTGGGTGCTATGGACTGTATCAGCTGCATAAGAAGTTGTTCACTTGCAGGTTTGCGTGACGTGGGTCAGCTCTTGTCGCTTGATGTTATCAGCGTACAGTATCCTGGCAGGGGACCATTAAGGAATGCCAGCTATTCCTGAGCCCTGTCCCCCTCCTCCGAAGGAGCTTTGTGCTTTAGGGGACATAAGTGAGTCAGAGGGAAGTTCAATGTTTTGCCTGTTTTAATTTTTGCAATTTGCATACCTGTAGTAACTTCCTGGGGTTTTTTTGTTTGTTTGGTGTTGAACGACATCTGCCCATACTCAGCCTTTGAACAGTATTGCTTATAGTATGAATGGAATTAAAATGTACAGCTGTGCCTCTGTGCAACTGCACGTTTATACAACTGATTTTTTTTCAGTGCTTTTTGTTTTCATTTGAGCCTCAACACCTGGTACCTAGATGACCAGAAACCTGTGGCAGTTCCGAGAGGGTTTCTCTTTTGGAAATAAGCTAAGTACAGCAGGGAGACCGAAGAGAAGAGCAGATGCAGGCAAAGGAAGCTAAACAAACATAGCTACTCCTGTAGACACATTCATAACATTTTTCCTTGTGGTAGTATCATGGGAACACTATAGCAGATGCTTAAGTGGAGATTCTAGATAGCCAAACATCTTTAGAGGAAACTTATTAAGGAGCTTTCATCTAAGCTAATATTTTCAGTCTTTGAGATTCCTGTGATCTCTAAATCCTTCAGTGACTTGAGCTGTAATAAAACTTCATTTAGAATTTCTGTCTGAACTCCCTACTCCTCCACAGGAGCTCTGTGCTGGATGAAACAGAGGAATGGTGGAAAACGGCCTCATATCAAGTAAACACTAAGCTCATTAAGTCCTGCAACCTCAAAGGGCTTCGCTTTGAGAGCGGCCCAGACTGGGAGACAGCCTGTCTAATCACCCTCCCAGTGAGCAAGGGTTTCTAAGCCCCTCCACATCTGAAGGCAAGAATTCTGTAAAAATGTTTTGTCTGGAGGTCTGTTAAGAAACCACATCTTCAGTATGCAATTTTATAAGAGAATTAAGGAAATGGAAGTCCAGAACAGGTGAAGTTAAGAGTATAGCAAGGTTAAGAGTGGTTTTGGCACCGTGGACGTGACTCCTGTCTCTGTGTGTTAAGTACCTACAGCTAATGTAGATGCTCCAGCTGGGGCAGAGGTGTGACGCCAAAAGATGTATTTGACCACAGACCTGGGTTTTAAAACCTCACTTCACCTCTAGTGAAAGAACCAGAAACAAAAGATAACTGGTAGAATTACCTGCTCAATTCTGAAATAAGACATACCAGATGTATCCAATACTGCACGGTACCCCTTTGCTCTGTAATCTCTGTGCTTTGTATTGCCTTTTTCACTGTGCCAGCACAGATTTATGCTGGATTAAAGTGACCGTATAACCACAGATTTAGGGACAGAAATACGGCAGAACCTGTCTTTATTTCAGTGCTTTAAGAGATCTTCTGGCAAGCCATTTAATTATTTAAATGCTCTGCAAGAAAACTGAAGAGTCCTGCTGCTCAGCCTTGCTTTTACCTCTTTAATACCAGAAAAAAGATACTGTTAGTATGTGCTTGTATATTTTTGGTTTTCCATTGCACACAGCCATGTATGCCAGCTGTGTGTGAACCCCTTGGAGGATCTCTGCCTTAAACCGTCTTGCTCGTGTCTTTTTACAGCTGTTATTGAATATATTGTTATAAAAATGGTCAGTCCAAGTTCTTTTGGTTAATCCATAAAACACTGCAAATGTAGGTACTCCTTCATTCAGAGTAGTTTATTTCAAAATCGTCGTGTTCTAAACCACTTATTCTGGGGTTGCGGCTTTAGTGGTGGTTTTAACATCAACTTTCCCGGGGCTTTTTTGTCTGTTAAACAATTCCAGCTGGCAGAGGAGGACGGAGCACTTCCGTAAGTGTTCCCACGATCCCAAAGCGAGGAGCGTGACCTTGTGACCACGTGCCAGCTTTCCTTCCTTGATGTGAGAGATAGCGGGAGGTAAAGACAATACTTGGTCAGAAAGATCCCCTGCCTGAGCTTGGCAGCTGGAGCTGGGCAGGCACAGGCCATCTAAACGGTATCTTTCTCTGGGGCCTTAAAGGTCGGTAGCAAAAAGTGAGTCGTTTTTGCTTCCCCTGAACATCTAATGAAGATCAGTAAAAAGTTTTGAAAATCTTGGCCATCGCTTTTGTGCGTGAATGTGGGGATAGTTCAGTGATTGATTTGGGGTCGCTTTCCAAGGTAAATAACTTCACTCCAGACTCATTTCAGCCAAGGATTTGCTTGTCATGTTACCCAAGTATTTAAAGAGTGTGGGGGGTTATGTGCATTACTTGAACGCATCATCCTTCACTGACAGCAGGTGACTGTCACAAACGTCTGTTCTTGGTGTCAGCGCATCCTGCTTTTCAGGCGGGAGACTATTGCAGAGATACAAGAGTGGGTGCCTGGCTGTAGAGCTGGAATATTTTGCAAAGATTGTCCTATAACGTGAACTGGATGAGAAATAAATATTTAATCTCCCCAGAGCAGACTATCTGACTTGCTGGCTGTAAAATATTTATCTTTTGATAGTGAATGGGTAGTACCTTTTAAGAACAGCTTTCGTAATGGATGTCAGCTGAACTGAGTGCTCCCTCCTTTCCTCATTGCTGGGGTGTAGATTAATTGGAGGAAACTTTGCTTCCTGGTTCTCCCTGACCTGGGGGCTGCTACTTGAGTAATGTGGTCGTGTAACCGCTTTAGTTTTGAAGCCTTTCTTAAATAAAACTTTTGGAGCTTGGAAGAACACAGGAGGGAGAAATTAAAGCTAAGCTTGTTTTGTATCATAGAATCGTTATGGCTGGAAAAGACCTTTAAGATCATCAAGTCCGACTTTTATCTAATTCTACCGGGTGCACTTCTAAGGCATGTCCCTGAGCACCGTATCTAGACGGCTTTTAAATACATCCAAGGATGACGATTCAACCACTTCCCTGGGCAGTCTGTTCCAACCCATTCAGTGTCGAAGTTTTTCCTAACGTCTAACCTAAACCTCCCCTGGTGCAACTTGATGCTGTTTTCTCTTGTCCTAATGGTTGTAACTTGTGAGAAGAGACCAATGCCCACCTCACTACACCCTCCTTTCAGGGAGCTGTAGAGAGCAATAAGGTCTCCCCTCAGCCTCCTTTTCTTCAGATTAAACAACCCCAGTTCCCTCAGCCGCTCCTCGTAAGACTTGTTCTCAAGACCCTTCACCAGCTTTGTTGCCCTTCTCTGGACCCTCTCCAGCACCTCAATGTCCTTCTTGTACTGCAGCGCCCAAAATTGAACACAGTACTCAAGGTGGGGCCACACCAATGCTGAGTACAGTTGGACAATCGCCTCTCTAGCCCTGCTGGCCACACTATTGCTGATACAGGCCAGGATGCCGTTGGCTTTCTTGGCCACCTGGGCACACTGCTGGCTCGTATTCAGCCAGCTCTTGACCAACGCCCCCAGGTCCTTCTCCGCTGGGCAGTTTTCCAGCCACTCCGCCCCAAGACTGTAGCGTCCATGGGGTTGGTGTGGCCCAAGTGCAAGACCCAGCATTTGGCCCTGTTGAACCTCATCCTATTGAACTCAGCCCATCGATCCAGCCAGTATACGGTGGCTGGAAATCGCAAAGGGAAACGGGAAGGGAAGAAGTGCTGAAAACAAACTGGCTGTGCTTCAGCTGCCTGGTGACCTGCTCATCAAACTTGTGCAGATTTTGGGTACTGTTAGGCTTGCAGGAAAGTGTCTGTTTATATCTGTGGGTGAGAATGAGAGCTAAAAGTTATGTCAAGCTAGTTCAGCTCATCAAGTGTCTCTGGTAATGTCTGTTGCATATTTTCTGTCTCTGAAGTGAAGTTTAAGGGTTTTTTTTGTGTGTCAGAATTGGATGGGAGACCAGCTGCAATAAGCCTTTTGGAGTACATTGCTGTGATTTCTTGAAATAACTAAAGTCCCCGATTTCTCACGTATAGGCACATTCTGGTGTGTGTTTTGTAGCAAGAAGGAAATAATGGATCATACTTTGTGTGCATGTTTCATTCTGTTTTTTTGATAAAGCTGAGGGAGGAAGAGCGCGCTCTGTGTTGGAACAGAATTTGTCTTGGATGCTGGTTGTCTCAAGCTGAACGGCACAATACGAATGAGGAAGTGTTAAAACTGCTTCAGGAAAAGGAACTTTCAGTTCCCTAACCCAGATTATTATTGAGATAGCATGGAAAACAATGCATTAAGCATTTGCACAAGCATTGGAAAGAGGTCTTGGTGAGCTAAGGACTGAACTCCTTTCCATCAACAGCACGGTGTTATATTGGTGGCGTGACACCTGTTTAAACTGTGCTCTTAAATCCGTAGTTTAGAACATTTTTTGCAATACCAAGTCAATAATCTGGAATCAAATGGTACTGAGCTTTCTTGAAATCTGTACTAATACAAAACATCTGCTGCTTAGAACTGGAAACTTTACTTCTCGTATCAGAAGAGTCAGCAAGCACTGCCGTTTGTGTGTGTGTGTGTGTGTGTATGTGTGTGTGAATGTGATGCATTAGCTGTACCTGTGGTGACAGAGGGCTGTTCTTGTTTCTGCAGAGTGACCAGCAGCTGGATTGTGCCTTGGATTTGATGAGGCGTCTGCCTCCGCAACAGATAGAGAAGAATCTCAGTGACCTCATTGACTTGGTGAGTATTGGATGCTCTAACCTACTAATGACCGAGTCCTGTGTGTGATCTAGTTCTGGTATTTAAGAACATTTGCTGAAGCATCTCGGAAGTGTGGTGATTTGTTTCTCTCCTTGTCTTTTGGCGAGGTTAAAGAATACAGCAATTGCGCTAACAACGTCAGGAATCTACCTGTTTATTGTGGGCAAGCCAACAGGTACTACTGTGTATGCACGGACATGCTTTTGGATTGAAGGGTCATTAGCAGCTTTCTTGATGAAGTCATGACCAGTTTGGAGGCTGCTGTTTAGCAAAAGTAATTTGGAACAGTTTATGCAAGGTTGATGCATGTCCTATACGTGGGACGTTGTCTCCTGATGAACCACCTGCCTCTTGACACAGGACTTGTGCAGTGGATGTGCTTTCGCACGTGCTTCAAAGACATTCCTGAGGCAGAATATGTCAGAACACTGGGGTTCTGGACAATACCCAAATCTATTTATAATTTATGCCGTATCAGGTATTCTGCAGTCCAGTAGGTATCAAAAAAAAAAACAACCCTGGCCAACCATCTGGTGCCCGATACCTGTTTTCTGCTTGTCCCTGAAACATTTGTTTTCCTTCGATAAACTGCTAGTGAGGAAAACTGTCTTAAAAAGGACGCGTCTGCGTCATTACTAGTCACACGGGGTTTAGTTGCACATCCTGTGATGCACAGTTGGGCTGTAATAGGCTAGTTAGTATCAGCTGTCCCTAAAAACAGTGTGTGGCACAGTTGCCTCAGGAGTAACTTAAGTATTACTGAAATACGGATTTAATCTATATAGAACCTACTATACGGGCAGCTGGGAAAGCTTGTTTCTATTGTCTGGTCTAAATATATGGCTTGTTTCTGACCTAAGCTTCTAGATTTTTGCAGACAGAGGGCATGGAGGCTTAGACTTTTCAGTTAAGCCTTTCCTCTTATTTGTAGTGAGAAGTATGTCCCTTTTCTGTGGCAGGTCTGAATTTTATGCATGATGCTGACAAACCTTGTCTGAGAGACCCTAAAACCCTACGGTTGTGCACATAGCAGCCATTTGAATTAGTACCTTTTGATTAAATTGTTTAAATTGTCTCCAAACTGTTTGTTATCCTTGTGTGGAGAAGAAGAGCTACTTACCAGGTAGAAGTTTAGTTGAGGAGGTCTGTTCTGAAGTGGTATTGAAGCTGGCGTTAATGAACCTGGGAGGAGTACCATAGTCAAAAAGCTGCGGCTGACTTTTAAATTATCAAACTCTGTTTAAATACTGCTTTTAGTTACATAAGCCAAAGTACAGGTAAGAAAGCTTTGTGGGTCAGGAAAGAAATTATTCCCTGCAGGAAGGGATTATTTCTTTTTCTTGAAACCATTTAGTAATTGGCTACATCTGTGCCACCACACTCTTGGCAACCTAAAGCGTCATTTTTGTGGCTGTTGCTGGAGGTAGGACACAGAATAACTAAATCATTGATATGATCTAGTGTGACACGGTTGGTTTTCTGATGAAATTTGGAAGACTGAACGGATATCAGGGTTTGAGCAGCTCCAAGGATGGTTCAAAACAATGAGTTGTTTGGGGAGCTGTGGTAAGCATGACTTTATAATTGGTATGAGGTTTTTTTAATGACTCAGAAAATTGCTGGTTACCTCTAAATGTTGGAATTACTTTTGGATGGTGATCATTAGTGCTCTACATGCTTTCCATCAGCAACGCGCTCACTGGGCTTCTTTTCATATTGCAAATGTAACATGAAACAAACCAGTTTGAATGATGCTTGTTCGAAGGAGGGTCTGTGTGATTCCCCACAGTAGTCATTGCAGCCCCTTCTTTGCGGTGACAATGAAATAATTTGTTAAATCCAGTATGATTTCTTTATTGTTGAGACATCTGTAGACCTCTTCTGCAGCCCACTCTCAGCCTGGCGCCTGTAAGCCTGAAGTCTACACTCTACTTAGGCAAGAACAGTGTATATACTGCCACCTGTAATAGTTCCAAAAACATCATAAGCCAGACTCAAGCAAATAGTTTTTTGACCTTTTTTGGCAAGTTTCATCCAAACCTTTATAGCTGATGGTTTTTATTCTGTTTCCTGTACCATTACCAGACAATAACCTCCTTGAAGTAAAAGGTCAGATTCCAAATGCATGACAAGCATGAGCAGGTTCATTAAATTTGCGACAGAATTATAAAAGATGGTACCCTGACTTCTGCTTCCTTTGTGCTTGGTTTCCTTGCTCCATTACATCTGCCATGCTGGAGTAGACTTGAAGCAGAGGCCCAAGTAATTTTTGGTTTTCGTTGTGAAGTGTAGGTTATTACAGCTCAGCTTTCCATAGTCTTTCTACAGGAATTGATCTCCAGACTGACGAGTGTAGCTGCTGTTTTGGTGCTTGCTTAAGATCCCTTGAAAGGAGATGAAGACGTAGAAATGTCTTTGCAAAAAGGTTTCCAAAACTAATATAGTAAGAAATAGGCATCTACTTCCTAGGCTTGTATTCCTGCTGGGAAGGACAACTGCACGAAGTTGCCTCCCTGAGTTCTCTCTTACTCTGTCAAAGCAATGCTCTGCTGCTGCTTTTTAATAAAAGAACGTCTTGGTGCCAATCTGAGTAAATGGAGTATGTTCAAGACTGTACATTACTGCCCCCAAGTGTTGGGCTGACAAGGGAGAGGGTCCAAACTTGAACATGAAGTAAAAGGGTGGGTGGAAGAAGAGAATTTTTGGGTCACTGGCCCTCATCAGACCAGACACTTTTCACTCATTAGCAAAACAGTTTGTGGTTTGCCCTTTTACCACATCTGTTGTTGCATATTTTCAGACTGCCGACTCTTCAATTAGAGTTCATTAGAGACCTTGTCAATCATAGGACTCCAGAAGTCCTGCCTGAAAGAAGCTGTGCGTGGTGCTGGTAATGTGCCTTGGCATGGAATGCTCTGCTTGGAATTCAATTAGTCATTATTTGTAAACAGACTACTCCGAGGCTGTCAAAATTTACAAGAGACCTTCTAAAATGTCTACAAAAGGAGTTTGGTGTAGGCACGCACCTTTTTAAGGACAATTAATTTAAATTAGAAAAATGTTTCATGTACCTTCTCTGGAAACTGGGGTAACTGAAGCCGTGGAGCATCTACCTGTCAGCTGAGTCTGAACTGTAATTCAGCTCTCATAAGGGGAGCGCTGAAGGTGATTGCAGTGCTCTTGAATGGATACATCATGAGGATATGCCAAGTGATAGCGCTCGTAACATTAATACAGATTTTAATTGCGTAGCAAAAATACTGTCTCACCTCCTTACTGCCTCACGCTGTCCAGAAGTTGCTGCTGTTGACATACTGTGCTTCTCATTGAAGTCAGTTGTGAATCACATCTGTTTTCATCACTTGCTGAAAGGAGAATATTAAGGGTATTTTCTGGATGGAAATGTTTCTCATATCAGTTAAGAGTGAGATCTTGTTTTGGCTCATGGAAGTCGCAAAGTGGCATGAAGCAAGAAGGCTGGTAGAGCTCACTTCTGAGTGGCTAAACGGTTCACACTGAAAGATCAGAACAATCTGACAGTTGTCCTCCTGCTTCCTTTTTCTTATGATGATTTGTACAGTAAGTCATTCCCCATCTACTTTTGGCTGTGTTCTTTCCAAGAGAAACCCCGAAGAAGGCATCAGCTTTCAGATAGCGTCATTGTGGAGGATGTCTTCCTAAGACACCTTGGCAGCACACATAGCGGGGTAGGTGAGCGAGAGCTGGTGTCGCAGCCTCCAGAATCCTTTTGGGGTTTTTTTTTTGTGAGACAGCTTCACTGACCTTGCACTTGACCTGGTTGAATTTCATGAGGCTGGCATGAGCCCAGCTCTCCAGCCTGTCCAGGTTGCTCTGGATGGCATCCCTCCCCTCCAGTGTGTCTACCTCGCCACACAGCTCGGTGTCGTCAGCAAACTTGCTGAGGGTGCACTCAATCCCACTGTCCATGTCACCGACAAAGATGTTAAACAGCACCGGTCCCAGACCAACCCCTGAGGAACACCACTCGTCACTGGTTTCCTCTTGGACATGGAGACATTGACCACAACTCTTTGAGTGTGACCGTCCAGCCAGTTCCTTATCCACTGAGTAGTCCATCTGTCGAATCCATGTCTCTCCCATTTAGAGGCCAGGATATCATGCGGGACTGTGTCAAACGCTTTGCACAAGTCCAGGTAGATGAAATAAGGGATCTGTGACAGGACAGTCTTGATGGCTTTGACTCGAGTGTGGAAGTTGATGCGCTCTCAGTCTTGGTTGAAGTTAAGCAGGTTCCTTTGCAAATACAAATTTCCTGCTGAGTGTTTCATTTGGATGGTTGCCTGTGTGTATATAATATAAATTAGATGAAGAAAATCCAGCTGACTCAGAAAAATCAGATGGCTGGCATTAACTGGGGACAGAGACTCATCCTTCCAAAGCTGCATTACAAAATGGACAACCAGACTCGCCAGGAGAGAGTGGGGTTTGCTCACAGCCACAGCTTTCTTCCTACCTCTTCCCAGTAAGACTGATAATTAATACTTATCTTATTCCCAAAAGTAAAGTACAGAATCGAGTTATTGCTGCCATGGAAGATTTAAAGCTAGAGTTCTTTATAGATATAGCGGTCAGTAACTTTACTGGTTATTTTTCAAGGCTCTGTTTGCAATTAAAGATCTGGGAGGTGATCATCTATGCTTTCTCATCACAGGAGAATGCTTAAGTATTTTTAGTAGAATGCATTACTTTTCTAAAAAGTCCCAGAATGATGAATTTAAAAATGTGTAAACTTATGATTTTGAAATATTTGAAGAACATTCAGGACCTTGCGTCGTGTAGCTCATGTGCTTCCAGGCAAGTCTCAAATCTGCTTGCGTGCCTTTAGTGACTGAAGATATATGAAGCTAGAGAATTTATCCCCAGGAAAACTGCATTGCTTGGTCTGCACAGACCATAAAGAACATGAGAATGTGACTGGAGCTTTCTGTATTGTTGAGTCCAAGAGCCTAAGCAGTACACAGCGTTGAGGGGGAAAGATAAAATAATTGAATACAGATGGCCAGCTGAACATCTAGTGAGGGTGGAAGATGTTTAGGAAAAAAAAAAAAAAAAAAAAGAAAAATCAAACCCAGTGAAAACTTAAGAAATGGTGGAAGCAGAAGTGCGTTGACAGTCTGGTGGTCTCAAAGCTGAGTTTTTGACCCGCTGTTCTTCCTGGACTTGTTGACTGGTGTGATAGGCTCTAAGCCACCAGCAGCCTGTCGGGTTTCTAATGCAAGGATTAGTGGCTAAAGAAAGGGGCTCTGGCTCTCTGAATTAATTTATGGTCATTGAGAGCCGGTTTTCCATTTGGTGAGTGGCTGTAAGCAGGAGCTTTTCCAGCTAGAAAAGATTACCTCTGGATATCTTGATGGTAATTGGACATAGCAATTAATATATGTAAATTGTTAATGTGATGTTTGGCTTAGAGGTAGAAACTCCACTTCCTTGCATGAGATTGTAAAAGTGAATTTTACTTCTGGCTTCATATTCACTTACTCTTTTTCTTTTTAAGCCTAAACTCTGCCTATTTTTCTTCCAGGCTCCTCCACTGCACTGCTGGTGTTAGAGAACCTTAAACTGTCTGTTTAAATATCTTTCTAAAGGACTGTGTAGGGTAGATCACTTGAGAAGCTTGAATCCTAATTAGAAACCTATCTAACCTCTTTTAAAGATGAGTGGAAAAGCTAGGATATAGAAACATCGCTGGAGAGAGAGAGAGCATGCTGCTGGATATCCCGTAATTGTTGCTGGATATCTCCAACACCAGCTGGACTCTTGACACAAACAGTCAGGACTTCCCAAGATATTGATATGCTGTGATAGCTCATGGGACTTGGGGCTGGTAATGAGATACAGAAGCCTTCACCTGCAGGTCACTAGTCAAAGTCTAGGGCAGTCTCGTTGTAGCTGCCAGATGGCTAGCTTTTGTTTCTCGGTAAGCTACAGAATGCTGAATCGAGCAAAAGCCCTGTTTTATCCCACAAATCACAGGAAGAATGCCAAGGATCCTGTTTTATGAACGGTAGTCACCTTTCAGAGTTTTTTAAAATGTAGTTCCTTGAGCTGAATTGAAAAATTCTGTAATGAACGTAATGTTTCTGTTACAACATCGCTAACTAGATCTTGGATCGGCAACCTCATTAACGTTTGCCTTTTTCCAGACAAGCTGATTGGTTTTAATTTTGTTTTTGCTAATTCTTGCAGCGCTGGAATTCAGTGCAAATACTGGAATAAAGCCGAGCTGTTTCCAATATCAATTACATCTGGTCTTGAACACAAAAGTCCATTTAAGTGTCATTTAATAAACAAAGCTTGAAGAATGTGTGGCCCTTGGACATCTGATGGATCAAATTAAGGTTTAGCAATGTGTGGATTTGTGGGAGTTGACTTTACTAGTGGTTTTGGGCCCAAGATGAGTGGAGCCAGGCTTCCTTCTTGAGTTTCCACAACATCCGTTAGGCCATGTCTGTGTTCTGCAGGAACAGGAAATTCTGAGGCTGTGGAATGACTCAGAAAAATTATAATAATATTTTACTAGATGCTGGCCCAGAGGGGAAAAATCTGGGCTGAAGCGGGAGGTCGCGTGCCAAAATGGTTATTTTGCAAGAGCGCCGGGTAAGTTGCAATGGGCTCTTCTTTGCGTTCCAGCAGTTTCCCCAAGTGATGTGGGCAGTGGTTTTGTCCACTTCTGTAGTGATGCAAGTTGTTTTTAAAAAAGAAAAAAATCAAGTCTTAAAGAGTTCACATGCAACTGAAATATTCACTTTCCTGTTTGGATGTGGCTTTTAATTAAAAACTGCTCGAGTCACATGTGTATTCAGATACCTGTGTGTTATAGACACAAATTCAAAAGACAAAAGGATCTGAATGCCTTCTTTGCTAATCTTTTGAAGCTCACGTTGTCTTCCTTCTGATTCTTTAAGGAAAAATGTGTTTCATCTTTAATTTTGCTGCATTTAACATAGTTTTCCGGTGTGTAAGGTTCCTGTGGAGGTCAGTACATGCTGACCTCTGAATAAACATGGAAAAAGACTATTTTCAAGTGCAGAACCTTACGCTAACAGTATTGCTCTTTCTGTTGTAAACATGATTTCTCTCAGTCAGGGCTGGAGAAGACGACAATGAACTTAGCTGTGCAACTTAAGTACACTAGTAAGCCAGAATATTCGCTGTCCTGAATATGTAAGATGCAGAATTTGATGCATTTCGGCCAGCAAGATCCAAGCAAGGATGGGGAGTGCATGTAAGACATGAAGAGCTGAAGTACTGTTCTTGTTTCCTCAGAAGTTTTTTTAATCATATTTATTTAGAAAAATAATTCAGAAACAATTGTTTAGTTGATAAGTTCCTTTAACCAAAAAGAGAGTCAAGAAGGAATGATTATTAGGTTAGTTACTCCAAAAAGTGTACGGTTTCGACTTTGGCACAAGTGATTATTTGTCTTGATAGCAGAGCAGTTGACTTAATTAAAACACTGTCCACATACCTGGCTTGCTCTGATGGAGAATACTGTTACACAAGACAACAGAATCCTTGTTCAGCGGGCAGGAGAGTACGCTTAACTCACTTTTCATTCAGTTTTTCTTTGTACTACACATTCATTGTATATCTCCTTGGAAAAAAAAAAAAAATCCAGCGAACACAGTGCCCTGTTGCATGATACGCGCTTCTGAATGATGCTGCTGTTTGGTCCCAGCCTGAACAGCTGAGTCCGGACCCCCTGAGATTCTTCTTTTTTTTTTTTTTTTTTTTCTGCTCTAATTTACATTGAGGGTGGTCTCGCTCCACGACTATACATACACTACCGTAACAGATGACTGAGTGCTTATTTGTGCAAACGTGGGTGAATTAGGGTCCAGAGTGGGCTGTGGGCCAAATTAAATTAATGATGGCCTTTAGCTAAAGCTAGAACGTTAAGATTGTAGTCTATGGTTGATCTTCCGCTGCTTAGAGTGGGAAAAACTTGTGTCAAAATAAAGATGGGAGCCCAGTCTTTGCTTATAAAACGATCCTCATAGCTTCAGTGTTTTTATCGCAGTGACACTTATTTATAGTGCAGTGATGAATTGAACAAAATCACTGCTTTGGCATTTGAGTATTTGGCCTGGGGACATGGGTTAATTCTTGCATTTCTCAATCTAAGTCAAAGTTCCCTTTATAGCAACTGTTGGAGACATGTATTCGGGCACCTAAGTGCGTTTGGGCTTTTCAGTTAACACAGAACAAGCTTAAAGGGAAAAGTTAACAATGCAAATCCACTGTTTCAGACTGAAAACTCAGAGGATTGGTTGGTCTTCTAAGTGGAGCTGTCTTGGCTGGGATCAGAAGATTTGGATGTTTTCTGGCTAAATATAAACTGAATTCTGCAAGAGTCTGAATGTGCACAACAGTCATTTAAATGCTTTAAGAAAGTTCAATACTGGTCATGGGGAAGAATTTAAGGAAAGGTACATGCATAGTGTAAAATAATTGTTCGGTGCTTACATTGCAGCAGCTGGCTTAGCCTCGCTGTGCCAAATACCTTGTCATTGCACATTCTAAAATGCAAAGGACCTAAATGCAGCAGGAATAAGTCTCGTGAACACGTGGCTGAAGTGTTTAAAGCTGCAAATTACCTTGTTCGAGTCACTGCATTTGCCGTATAAGCAGCTTTGGAGGAGGAAGACCAGTATGCATAAATCTTGTAAATTCATTCTTAGAAAGGAAGTACAGCAGCTGTTGAAAAGTTGGTGTGATAAACGATACAAAAATGATTCTCTTGGGGTAACTGTGCCACACTTGGATGTTTTTCCAATAATTAGAATTACATTAGTAGTTCCATCAGATGGAATATCTCTATTCTTTTTATAAACACTGTTGAAATTTTTTATTAGTTCCAAAGTAGATGAGTGGGTTTTCTTCCCTGTTTTATTCTAGAAGGAGAAAAGAATATATTGCCTGAAGTCCTATAGAGTGTCTGTACCAAAGAGACAGCGGGTATATAGTCTGCTATTACAATGGAGTATTGTAATGTGTAGTATTATATTCTAGTAAGTATATGGTATAATGCGTTCACTGTTATGGCTGTAAGATTAGCCACTGCTCTTAGAAATTGGAAAAGTGACCGTACTCATGAATATCTGTGTTACCAAAACATATCGAGATAAGTTTAGTTCACCATTACTACGTGGAAATTAAATAGATTGCATCTTAAAAACAATGTGTTAAGAGTTCCTTTTAGTCCATAGGAGATTGTGCTGTCCCGCTGAGGAGTGCGGAAACACCATACAAGGCATGTGCTATTTTTAAAAGAAAGTTAAATTTAAAAGTTATTTGTGTGGCTTTTTGTGAGGGTCTTAAATTCAGATGGTTATTTGGAGCTTTTCTGTAGCAGAGTTTGGGATTTCTTTGGAAAATGCTTTGTAAGTATATTTGAGTTTGAAGAATTGTACAAGACCTGTGGTGCTCTCGTACCGTACGTGTAGCAAAGGGCTTTTCCCAAGGAAATTCAGTGGAAACGGAGTCTGGGAAAAATGCCACTTTTCTCCGAATTGTGTTTTCATCGCTATTATTCATCCTAAACGCACGTCAGAGTGAGGAGTCTGTTCCTGGGTGTTTATCTCTCTGCTGATGGGCAGCTGGCCAAGGAGCAGCTGAGAAGAAGGGATATATTCAGCTGATCGCTCTTAGGAACAACGCGGAGCGTAGCTCTTAATGATGAGGTGCTTTGGGTCTTGGCGTGTGCGCATCCCAAATTGAAGCAGTCGGCTCAGGTTGCCCCTCCGCCTGAAGAGTCAGCCTAAAATTAATAGCTAATGGAGAAGCGAGGGAAGAGACAGAGTGGAACCAGATGGGCTCATGAACACAGATGCATCATTTCTCTTAACTCGGGCCACGACACTGCTGACTTGTATCAGCTCCGTAGAGTATTAGGGTTGTCTGTTTTCAGAAAAAGTAAAGATTTTTCCTAAAAGCTGCTTGCTTCCTGTCCGCTTTTATTTACTCAGTGACTGTGAAATGGTCTTGAGGATGCTTCAGCCAGGTCTCCAAGTATCAAATGATGAATGCCAATGAGAAGCATCTAGCTTTATGTAAACACTTACCTGCCCTGCTCTTTAATCTGGGCTCTTCAGTTACCGCTCCTTACCATGTTACAGTGTAGATAGACTAAAGTGAAAAACTTCAAACTAATGTTTCGGCTATTTCAGCACTGTCGGTAACTTTATCAACCATTTCTTGGTGTTTTCCTCTTATTTTTTGTGTGTTTACGGGGTGATTGTGTGGGTTAGCTGTTGTGTCTCTTGCTAGCCTCATCTTGGTTTTGGTTTTCTGGTCTTTTGATCTTTTGCGGTCATGTTGTTTTATATTTATCCCTGCTTACTTTGACTTAATATCTCTGTATGTTATTGCCAGTACTTGGGATTAGGAACGTTTTTCTTTTAGGCAGCTTCATCCCTTATGTCTCATCTAGTGCATTAAAATAGTTTGTGCTTATGCTTTCGGGAGCTGTTGCACCCCTGATTTGTTTCTTCTCCTCTCAGCTTCTTTCCTTTGAAATCATACCAACCAGTTCACTGAATCAATGGCTTGAAGAGAAGAAAGCACATTTCCATATTTTCTTTATCCTTCCCATTTTTAATTCTTACTAGTTGTGAATTCATCGCTTCTTGATTAATTTTACCCTGGATTGCATTTTGTCTTCATGTTCTCAATCAGGTTTTCATCTCCACGATGTAGAATGAAATGTAGAAGAGATTCCACACTGGTTATTTCTTTTATTTTCTCTATTGACTGTTGTCACCAATATATTCAAGAATTTAAGAGTTGTCCTATATCCTGTTGTGTTCCCAACTTTCTGTTGGAATATTGATAGCGGGGCTGCTGTCAGCTCTAGAACAACAGGCCACGGGATGGAATTTGCTTGATTTGCTTGTGCTTGCATTCACGCTAGCTTCAGGCTGCAAAATGTCATCTCATCTCTTTGCAGTACATCAAAGCCTCTCTGCCACGTTAAAAGCAGATCTTGTCGTCCTTCTCCCCGCGAAGTGTGGGGTGACAGCTAGGGTTATGAATCCATCAAAAGCTACCTGTGTAGGAGATGTATTTTGATTTTATGTGTGCACGCACACGGACACATGCATATTTTTATTAGCCGACACGGTAATGTTTGGCCAGCTGCCTGGAAACTATTCTAAACTTTACCCAGAGTGGGAGCTTGTGAAAAATATGCTCTAGCGCAAGGATGGCGTATTCTTTTAGCAGCTCCCTCCTTTCCACTCCATTATAAATATTTACCTTTATTCATCAGTCCTCGACAATCGCTTTACTGGCCCTCTTTGGCAAGAAGCTAACATGGCAACTGTATATATTTAAGTGTACTGGACCACACTAGTGGTTAGGTAATTAAATGTGAAATTATTGGAGGTGGGAGCATAGGATTGCGTTGTAACTTAAGTGCAGCTTGCTTGTTGGGTTTTTTTTAAAGGGTTTCTGGCTTTGGGACAGATGTGGGCTATTAATAACAAAATCTGTTCTTAGGGATGCCAGTCTCTTTTAACCTTAATGTGTTACCCTCTCTTCTCTCCCTGTTGTTCTTCTCCAAACCATCAGGTCCCAAGCCTCTGTGAAGATCTCCTCTCCTCTGTTGATCAGCCATTGAAGATTGCGCGAGATAAGGTGGTAGGAAAAGACTATCTATTGTGTGACTACAACAGAGATGGAGACTCATACAGGTGAGTTCATATCCACCATGAGAAACGAACTGGTTTACTTTGTAAATGAGAGTTATGTACAGGTATTGCAATCCCTTTTCCCTCTTATTCTTAGCCAAAAAAAAGAAATTTAATCACATTAAACTCTCCTCGGTGATGAAGCTGGGACTATTTCAAATCCTATTCTCTTGAGTAAGACAGTGACTATGGAAGTTGTTCGTGGTATTTCCCTAATCCGAAAGAGCATAAACATCGTCATCTCCAGACCACTGTAGAGTGCTTCAGTTTCAGATAATGTGGTTGTATGGTTTCTAATCTGATGAACTTTGCAAGGCAGGTCCCCACTGTCTGTCTCTCGAACAAGATGTGTTTTATCCTAGAAACCACTGTGTTTCTGCACGTTTTCTTTACTGTGATTTGCAGTCATTCACTGAAGCCTAAAATGTGATGTTGTTACCTTGTTAAAGGGGTGACTAACACATTTCTCTTAGGCTTTCTGTAGCATAGTTTTATCTTAGAGAATTAAAATCAGTCGGGTCTCTAAAAAAAAAAAAAAATGGCCTTGGTATGAAATTGAGCTGTAAAATCTTTGGAATGGATAACAACAGAAAAGCGATGATGCAAGCAGTTAGTTTAAACAGTCATCTTCTTGTACAAAACAAGGTGGACGTGCCAGCTGGGAAAGGCTCTTTCGCTCATGTTTTGTGAGGGGTTGAGCCTGACTTTGGACATGCAATGTCATTAGTTCTCTATGAAAACCTTGGGCCAAGATTTTAGCAAAGAAAGGGAATCCCTCTCTACCGAAATAGCTAATTAATTCTGAGGACTGTAGACAAAACCCAATTAAAATATTTGAACAATATAAGCTCTATGTAATTATAATATTATGAATTTTGAAGTAGAATGGGCTGTAATACTGGAATGGTACAATGAGTTTTCAGTATTTTTGGCTGCCAATTTGAACGCAGTCTCTCTCTCAACATTTTTATTCTATACCTACCATTAGGATGATTACAGTTGAGCAATTGTAATCGCTCAACTATTTGTTGAGCCATTTTTCCCCCCCTTTTTTGCATTGCCTGACTTTTTTTTGTGGCAGTAGTGACAGTGGCATAGTTCCAAATATTTAATTAAGAATCACAAAGCTTGTAGTCCAGAAACCTTTGTGAGTATTGCATCACCGAGCTTTTACTCTTTTCTCTTAACGAAGGGTACTAGGCTGTGAAGTAATGACCACCATTCATTTTCTGTCCTGAGTTAGCAGCTCAACCATTCTACTGCTTCTGGTTATGATTATTAGAGTTACATCTCCGGCTCTCCGTGCAGCTTTGGTGTCATAGTTTGCATTTTTAGTGCCAACAATTGGAACTGGTCTACAGTAAGAATTTAGCTTTGCTTTCTGCAGATTTGCAGTAGTGGTTTACATTAACCTGGCCAGAATGCTTCAAGAATTCTATTTCAAAGTGGAATTCTGGAAAACATTTTAACAATATATTTTTCTTTGGCTCGGGCCATCGTTGCTGAAGCAGGTAAGCTTATAAAGGACTCTAATTGGTTTCAATTGCTTGGAGTTGCAGGAAAGGTACTTACCTAAACTGAAAGCATACCTGTCCGTAGGTGTTTTACCCAGAGAATATGTGGAGATTCGTTTTGTCCTAGAAATGGGAGGAGGAGACTGATAATGGATGCAAAGTTTGACAGTGCATCTGGATTGTGGCTGAGTGTATATCAGAATCATAGAATCACAAAATCATAGAATGGCGTGGGTTGGAAGGGACCTTGAAGATCATCCAGTCCCACCCCCCTGCCCTGGGCAGGGACACCTCCCCCCAGCCCAGGTTGCTCCCAGCCCCGTCCAACCCGGCCTTGACCACCTCCAGGGATGGGGCAGCCACAGCTTCTCGGGGCACCCTGCGCCAGGGGCTCACCACCCTCACAGCCAAGAATTTATTCCTAATATCCCATCTAAATCTACCTTTTTTTCAGTCTAAAGTCATTCCCCCTCATCCTATCACCACATGCCCTTGTAAAAAGTCCCTCCCCAGCTCTCCTGGAGCCCCTTTAGGGATTGGAATGAGTTTTTTTAAATATAACCTATTGCAGTGGGTCAAGAAGTATGGGGATCCCTAAGGCGGAGTGTTCACTCGTGTTCCTTAGGGTACTATTCTAACATGGAAAGTTTGTTCAGCCTTCTGCAAAAGAGCCTGGTGCCTTTTAAAAGCATTTGTGCATTAAGCGTGTATGTCTGAGTTGGTCAGATCTGTGTTAGCAGCTACATGCATTTAGTCGGTTCTAAATTAGTAGCTAGAACAGAGTTTTATAGCTTCTGCCCTCCACAAGATGCACTCACGCAGCTGCATCCCCTCGGGCAGATGCAAGAGAAGGGGTTTTAGATCCTGCATTTCTTGTGGGTCTTTCAAGAGCTGCTTTCTCACTGCAGTTGCGATATGTTTCTCCCAGTCCCCTTGCGTCCTATTTAGGCTGTTGACACAAGCATCTATCACCAGAGGCACAGGAAACTTGAAAAGGCACTTGTTAAACACTATTGTGACATGCTGCAGTAACTAATAACACTTGCTCCCTCCCCGCTTCTCCGTGTTTAATTAGTGCATGTGGCAGCCCTTTCTTTAAGGTTAGTGTCATGCTTGCCTCTGAAATTTGCTCAGTCTCTTTCTTTCTGAGAAGGTACTTAAATAGTTGCAAGGAAGCAGGAGGACTTATGTATTTTAAACCACTTTGAAATTTTCAGGACTTAGTAAGTAATGGGGTTTCAGAAAAGCTATTTCGTTTGTTCGTATAGAATAGGCATAATGTACTAATTGATGGCATTAAAGAATGCTGTTCTTGAAGGCTTTTGATTCAAGCGTTCTGGATTGAAGTGATTCTTCCTTCTGGAATTGATTGGTCTCAGCTCTGTTTGGTGAAGTAAATTCTTTCCTTCAGCACAAAGCAAAAGCCTTTGAAAACCCAGCGACGCTCACATGTGCGTGTGTTAATCCCATTCTGTGCCTGTGTTCAGACACTGTTACTCATACCTCATAAAATCTGAAGTTGTTACTGGGAAGTGGCTCTTACACTAATTTAATCAATTAGGCCAAAATCTAGGAGGAGCGTACCGTGCTTTTAAAAGCTTTTGATATTTCCACAAAGGTTTTTCAGAAGCACACGCTCTATTAGAAGTCCCAAGAAATGCTATTCCCCGCCTGCAACATGCTACGCATCTCCAGTTACTGCACGCTTCAAACTAAACACCAGTTTTCTCATTGGAGAGGTTGCTAATTGCATTTCTTTTAACACTAATCCAAGGATTTCAAAGCGTTCTGCAGACAACTGAGCCGCTCGCTCCTTTGGCAGGAAAGGTGGAGCTAGGTAGCCAGACTTTCTCGCTGAGAATCAAGTTTTATAGGGGTTTTATTTTGAGTGGCTTTACAATTTGACTGGGAATTACCTTTGAAAAACAAACAAAAAAAAAGCTGCTGCGGGATGTTTGGCCATTCAGGTGGTAACTCCACCACTTTCATGGGGCGACACACAGAATGAATACCCTAATGCGTAGCCCAGCACAGTTTACTCCTTCCTCATCCTCATATTTAAACAGACTTGATTTTCTCCATGTCGGACGCAGATCAGACCGGAAGGTATTCTCAGAGTCTCTTTGGAGTCTCTCTTGGATCTTCATACATAAATAATTTTCAGGTTTTGTCGTATTATCGTACTGCTGCTTGTGGGAACAGCCTGTGGTGTGCACTTCTGTGAGTGCTCCTGTAATAACAAAGGTTTGTGGGGGATATCAAACAGCTGTGGAATCCACATTGCGAAGGCAGAGCTTCTATTGATTTTTTTTTTTTTTTTCTATGAGACTTCAAGGTCCCTGACTTTGTCCGTGCATTTCCACTCTAAGTATGTTTGATTACTCTATTAAATGGAATCCTTATGGGGATTTTGGTGCCAACAACACTGAAACCTGTTAGCTGAAACAAAAAACATTCTCTTTTAGGGAAATTAGAGGTCTGACTTTTGAAATTTAAGTGCTTGTCTGTCTGTCTTGCTTCAAATAGACTCCATTTAAGTTTTTAAATGTGTTGTGAGTACTCTTCCACAAAAAAAAAAAAAAAAAAGAAAAAAAAAATAATGGGGTTGTGTTATGAGGCTTTCTTTTTTTTTTTTTTTTTTTTTTTAATAGGTGAAGTTGCTGCTGGCTCTGACTCTAATGGGTTGAAAATGCCACAATCTGCTAGCGGGAAGAATCTATGTTACCAGGCTTCCCTTAAATCCCATTCCTCCAGCCTGCAAAAGGCATCTGATGTTTACAATTAAAGTATCTTGACTGTGGCTTCTGTATGGATTCTCTGCTCACCAATTTCCTCGTACGTGACGGGGAAGCAGAGCATTCCGAATTTACAGAAAACAATAGATTTTTTTTTTTTTTTTTTTGGGAATCTGCCTTTTAAAATTTAGTAGAGAAAGAAAAAGTAATCGCATCCTAATGAATGCTGCTGCACTGCCTGGCCCGTGAACCCTGGCTTTGCTGTTGCAGACTGCCTGCTAGCAAGGGCAGCGCTCTGTCTGCCCCAGCTTCTCCTGTGTCCTTCGGTTTTGTGTCTCCTGCCTGATGGGTGCGGGTGTGCCATTTGGGAATCCGACAGATAGCGCCAGTGGGGATTTTTTATGCGAATCTCTTCCAGATTTCAGAGAATTGTTAGGTAAAGGAGCACTGCTGTAACTGTTGACTTTTCTCCAAAGCCAACCGAGTTTTAAGCGGCTGTTTTAAAAGGAGACCCGCCACCTGAAAACCATTGCTCCAGCTGGATGTGACATAATGATTTAGCTTTTCCTGGTGTCTCACCTTTTGAGTCAGATGTGGTAGGGAGGAGTGAAGTGTTGTGAAAGCACTAAGCCGGAATGCAGCGGAGGCTGTTCTTTATGCTTTGCATTAAACAGATGCCAAAACTAGACGCCTTTCGGAGAAATGAATAACAAATGGCTACTGAGAAAAAAGCCCTTACGTATGGACTGCATTAAGACCAAGTGTTAGTAGGCTGGAGTATTTTGAAAAGTGAGTAGGTAAAGGGTAGAGGTACCTTTCTTTAAACTAGCAGTGATGTATGTAAGTTGGTTATTCACAGGGGAAATGAAAAGGAGAATGCAGTTTTACAGAATGGGAATTATGAAAGTCTCAAGCAGATGGGCGAAAGGTTCCATTAATCTTTTAATACCAAATCTTTCATTAAGAGCACAGAATCTCTTCCACACCTGCAGAAACCACAGTAAAACCTGTAGCTTTACAAACCCTGTTAAATCCTTCGCACTGTTCAAATGTTTTCCTAATGTTATGCTAAAAGCAGAGTTTACTTCAAAGCAAAATGGTGGAGGAGAATTTGGACCTCAATTGTGGACAGCAGTGTTTGGCTCAAATACTGTCAGATCCCAAATAAACTACACAATCTATTTGTATTTGCATGAAAATAATTTTCAATATGTAATGTGCAGCAGCTGAGGCCTCATTTCTGAATATTTAAGAAGGAACAGATTCAAACGCAAGCGTGATTATTTACATAGTAGAAACTTGAAGACGGGCGGTTTTCCCCGGGTACACTGTAAGCTTTGAGGAGTCGGTGTCCCCTTTTTGTCAGTGTTTGAAATGGCTTTTGAGGGTGAAGTTCTTGCAGACAGACGGCCCTCAGTACCTTTGGGGTTTTTTTGGAAGTTCAGCGTCTGTGGATCAGGTCAGACCCACCGATCTCAAAACCTTTCGGAGTTTGTCTCGGTTGTCTAACTCTCTCTGTTTTTCTTTTCTCTTTGGCAGATCACCGTGGAGTAACAAATACGATCCTCCCCTGGAAGACGGTGCCATGCCATCTGCTCGCCTGCGCAAGCTGGAGGTGGAAGCCAACAATGCCTTTGACCAGTACAGAGACTTGTATGTCAGCTCTACCCTACAGAGCCCTCCGCTTTCTTTGTTTCCTTCAGCAGGCCTGCAGTACACGCAATGAGTCTAAAAATGTGGTCACTAGCTGCCTCTGAGAGTGGCATACCAATGTATAGCAGAGGAAGAAGGGTAGGCAGCTGCTGCTCTGCTGTTGGGAAGCGTGTCTGCTGTGATTTCACGATACGAAAACATGATCAAATTTGTCAGCTGATGCTAAAGGCAGATGCTGAGGTGCTTTCCTGCCTCCTTCCGCCCTTTCACAGATTAATGGCGTCTTTGTCCTGAAATGACCTGTGTTCTCTTTGATCTTGACCAAGTTCAGTCTTAAACCATCTGCTTTTTCCATTCCCTCAAGACTGTACTCTCTCAAAATATCTGTAGCAGCAACTTTCACATCTTCCAGTAAAATGACAGGCGCTAGTACGCTGAAACGCAGCAATTGTGTGGGGATTAACGTACTTCTGCTGCAAGGGTCATTCTCTGATGCTTGTTTTAGGTTCTGTCTTGTTAAAGAGGGGGAAAGCAAAGGAATTAATAGAGCATGTGTAAGATAAATGCAGGTTATGCAGTGTCTTCTTTAAAGCAGCAATAGGAATCTGTCCGGGTGACGTGTCAGTTGAACAATTTTTCTAAAAGGTGGGGCTGCACTGGTCTTGCGTTGCAGTCGCACCCGAGATCTCCAGCCGTGAGCAGGTTTGGCTGTCGTCTTTATAGATTGTGGTCTCCTAAGCAGCGATGGGAGGGGAATAGTAATGCTAAATCTAAAAAGCGAGTGTGTGTTGCAAAGCAAAATGAACTTACTGCTTTATCTAGTAACGGGCTGCTTTCTTATTGGAGATGCCTAACGACCGTGAAAAGGGTGACCAAACCTCATTGCTTCTTTGTGTTGCCCAAAAATGGAGATAAAACACATCCTTAGATGTGGTTCAGCACGTGTCACTGTACTACTACAATGCTAACAAAAGCAGGTACTTTTTTTGCTAGATTTTGTACTCATTTTAAGATGTGGCTTGGTGTAAATGTAGCCTGTCCAAATGTGTAATCTTTGCACTTCTGTTACAGAGACTAAATTTTTACTGATTTTCATAGGTATCCAACTTCCCTTGTAAGTAACAGTCGTTATTGGCATCTGAACTTACTGGAAGAAAGGAATTTTGCGTGTGCAGCAAAGAGAGGTTTGCAGTTACTCCCCAGGTGCAGAAGAGAGCAGGACCAGTAGGGTTTTTTATACACTAAGATGAAAATGAGTAGGTTTATGGAACCAAGGTTGTCTTTTTAAATCCCTCTCTGATCAGATGACTGTGAAGTCACAGCTGGATACAATTAACTCCTTTAAAAAGGTTTCATTTGCAGGAAGGAAAGCGCGGTACAGGTTACTCTCAGACTCAGGTAAATCTGTTGAACCCTGTTCAACATGTGGAACAACAGAAGTCTTAATATATTGTATGGAAGTAAAAAGTGAGATTGTCTCAAATTTCATCTTTCAGTTTGTCAGTCCAAGTTTTACAGGCAATACATTGTTAGAGGGGATACAGGAGGGATTTCTCACAAAGACTTCATTCTCGTGTCATCAGCCAGAAATGACGGAGGCATTATGGCTTGCAGTGGAGTCAGACTAGATAAGCGCATCTGTCAGCACAGTGCGCTTTGATGCATGTTATGATCTCAAAAATGTGTCAGAAAAAGAGGAGAAGGGTGGCTTACGTTTTGCTGAGTGGTGTAAAAACTGTGGCATTTTTTTGGAAAGAATTTGCAAAGTTAGGGAAACTTAACCTGACCGTTTGAAGAGTTCCTCATGCTTGAAATTGGAAATTGTTTGTACTTTACCTACAAGAGAGATTTGGATAGAAACGTGCTTTTGTTCTAGTAGTTGGACTCTGCAGTTTCCTTAATAAGACAATTGGATTTAGTATTTTGATGGCAAAAGCTTAATTTTTACTTGGACGTGAGAGGGGGCGGAAATGAGGGGGGGGGTTAACAAGTGCCAGCTTTTCGCACTGCTGCTCGCTGGTCTTGCCAACATATCAGGTTGGGAATGGCTGTAACAATTACCGGCGTAACAGCTGCGGGAGCCATGTGGGAGTCTGAAGTATGGGGAAGGTTGTAGCGGGAACAAGATGGCAATTGCAGTGATGTAATTTCCATGGGCTGCTAGAGCTGGAAACTCATACCGTGTACCCGCTGTAAAGCCAGAAGTCGGTCGGAGCCGTGCGATGTCGATTAAAGGTGTCACTGGCCTTCTGGTTTGGCAGCTTGCAGTGCTGGGAAAGGAGCGCATGATGCTTCGGTTCCAGGACAGACTTATCAGTGTCATTTCAAATTCCAGAGCCAGTGACAACAGAGGTTTTCCAGCATTGTGAAATAATTTCAGGCTCATTTGAAAGTGTCGATGTATCAATAAAAAAAAATAAGTAGCATGCTGGCAGTGTGCAGTACTGTGCCTTTTGTGGAAATGATGGTTTCTGTTATATGGGAAGACTTATAACAGGTCCGCCTTTCAGTAACAGTGTTTATTTTGTAGGCAATGTGCAATGGTTCCCAGTGACAGGACGAGGGGTAACGGGCACAAGTTAGAACACAGGAAGTTCCGTTCAAATACACGGAAACACTTCTTTACGGTGAGGGTGACAGAGCACTGGCACAGGCTGCCCAGGGAGGTTGTGGAGTCCCCTTCCCTGGAGATTTTCAAGACCCGCCTGGATGCAGTCCTGAGTAATGTGCTCTGGGCAATCCTGCTTTAGCAGGGGAGTTGGACTAGATGATCTCTAGAGGTCCCTTCCAACTCTGATAATTCTGTGTGTCTGTGTGTGCAAAAGAGTTTCTTGAATGAACCAGCAGAGACTTTCGTCGTCTCTGTTCACTCTGATGGCATTATCTGTCCAAACAGTCCGTCCGTAGGTGACACCAAGCTAATCAATACTTCACGTTGGAAACTCTTAAAAAGCACGAGTTTAAGTGCAGCCGTTGTTACCCTGTTAGACTTTCAGCTGGCCTTGCAGGTTAAGGGGATGAAAACGATGCTGAGAGAGAAGCCTTTTATTTGACACCTGGGCTTCTCGTTCAGCCGTCCCTTGAGAGGCTGTTCTGTCCCGCTCCCAGCGGGGTAGCGAATGTTCTTGAACTACTCCTCTAACCACAGCTATGCTGTGTTTTATGGGAGAGAGGTAACAGTTAATACAAAAATAATCTTAAGTAAGCAGTCATTCACAGAGAACACGCAGCTCCAGTGTGCTTGAATTTCCTGGGCTGTTAGACGTTTCAGTCCTATAATGAGGGTTTCTGCTAGGTTTTTTCAAAGCCGTTTGTGGCTTTGTTGCCAGCCTCGTTGGGCTAAACCGCTGGATCTTGTGCTTGCAGTCATCTAGCCAACGTGGGCCGGCTGTCTCAGAAAGATGTTGTGCGTCTTAATACCTTGTAAACACTTGTTTCTGAGACGTTGCTCTGCATGGTGCTCGCTTCACTCCCCAGCTTTAAAATACATCTTATACTGGCCGTTCCTGTGGGGAGTGGAAGAGGAAGATGTCTCCTTTCTATAGAAAAAGAAGTACTTTTGAGAATACGTGCTATTCCCACTCTGCTCTCGGCGTACAGTCCAAGCTTCCGCTGGATTGTCTCCCGGTTTACCTTTACGTGCAGTGAGTGGTACCATCTCATCAAGTTCATCTCAGGCGTCTCCCAAGACTTCAGATAGTTTCAGTTTTTCCTTGTGTCGGTCCCATTTGGCCCACATTGCATTCCTTTTCAGATTTCTGTTCTAATCAGGTGTGGTAAGTATCCACCTACGTTTAGTGAGTCATGGGCACGTATTTGCCATTTCCCAAGGGGCTGGCACCTGCTAGCGTGGGTGTTCTGAGGGAAAAAGCCTCTTAAGCGTTTGTTAACAATTTGTGTGAAATAATCCATTCTGATTTGCTTGCTGGCGGCTAGTCTTCAACTTGAGTTTTGTCCCCAAAAGCTTATTGGCCAGCACGCTTACTGACTGTAGCGTGAAAATAAGTTTAGAGAAGTCTTGTAGTATCGCATGGAGCTGTTTCAAATCGTGAAATCCTGAGAAGAAAAATTTTGCTGGATCCTCCGTGCTGACTTGTTCCCCGTAAGTGTCTGTTTTAATGCAAACTACCTTTAAGTATCTCTAGGGTTTGCCCTGCTTTTCTTTCTGGAGGCACTTTCATGTCTCTTTGGGTTAAAGAGGAATTATACTAGGTTTTAATTCCCTCTCTATTGTATGCGTTAAACGACAAGCATGCTTCTTGGTTATCTGTTTTACCAAAATGCATGTCACTTTCCCAAAAAACAACTGTTTCATTTTGATCTCCTGCTGCCAGGTTTAACTCAGACACTGCCTGAAGCGAGTGCCCTGGTATGTTTTTGTTCAGTAGGTTATTATTCCCAGATGGAAGTCTAATATCTTACACCGTTCCGTTAGAGCCGTGCCTCTCCGCTTCCAATATCGTGAAGATAATTTCTTCAGACACATGGTTGTAATTTATTGCCCTTTGCTTGATGTGTGTGTGCGCAATTGATTGAAATCAAAGCATAATGAGGACCAGGGCATCTGGATAAATCTATCTATTTTAGATTCTGTGTTCTGTTGTTTTGGGTTGGAGATAATAAGTGCTTTAATTAAGTAATCTAATCGCTCTTTGTTGTCTGTAAGAAATGGTTTCTGAAGTGATTAAATAGACCTCCCTGGGGAAGGATGCTGCTGATCTGAATATTTCTACAAACAAGATGAGTTCTGGCGACTTTGGACCAATTTAATAAGCTGACATACGTTTGGGAAGCTATTCCTTACCTCTTTGTTTCTTGGGTTAACTTGGATTTATTGGTACTTTTGATTTTTAACAACTTCTAAAAAAAAAAAGATAAAACACTCCTCTTAATCATTCTGCTCCTGAAAATGTTTTTACTGGTTAAGGTTTTGAGTTCCCTCAACAGAATGAGCCATAAAGCCTTTTGAACTTGTGCTTCTATCTGTGTTTTGATGTTGATCCATTTTCAATTTGTTATATTAGAGCTCTGGACAGGGAATTTGGTAGGAGCGGAAGGAGGTCTGGGAGAGGATTGACCTCTAAAAATGTCTTCATTGTGTGTAATCCTCTTCTTATTGAATTTTGGATTGGAATCCTGTCCGAAATGGAGATAGCTGCTCAGATTTTTGACGGTGTTAGCAGCGCGGAGGGTGGCACCGCTGCCAGCCGAGCGTTTGCAGTACTCTTTGCAGCGTAGGTACTGCCTAAACGGAACATCCATCCCCGTCCTCTTGGCAGCTGGAGGAGGAGAGGCTGCAGGAATTCCCTGGACACACGTGCTAGAGAGCTTGAGGGGCTGCCGGTCAGGGGCAGTAGCACGCTTCCAGTGACAGACAAACTTGCCCTTTAATTTTTAGAGTGCTCAGGGCTGAGTTTGTTTTGTTTTGTTTTGGTTTTTTTTATCAGTGCGTTTTATCTTCTTGAACAGCCTCGATTTGCTGAACTTCAGGGATGTCTCATTTTGGCTCTGTGGCTCTTTGTCTTTGAACTCTGTGCCATCGTAGAATGGTTTAGGTTGGAAACCTCGACTGCCAAGTACATTCACATGTCCTGTGAGCCGCTGGATAGCTTTCCCCTTTTCAGCTGTTTTTACCTTTTTCTTTTTTTAGTTTTATTTTGGACTGTGTGCTCGAACTTCCTCTGATACTAGCCTTCGACCACTTGTCTTGATAAGAAAAAATGACAATCCTCCATTAGCACTGCCCTTAGACTTTAACTCTCTGAGTGCTGCTGCAGTTTGTCATCTAATTTTCCTTCCCTGTCTTTGTGTGTCCTTTTACCTGGTCCGATACATCTCTTTGCCTGGTCTGATAGACCATGAGATCCTCTGAGCGGAGTTCTTTCCTCTTTGGTTTTGAAAATGCTTTGGCACTTCTCACGTGATTTGAAGCAATTCCTGTATTTATCTGTTTGGCCAAAATTGATTTTATTTTGTGCATGGAACAGCGCCGATTCCACCAAGTAAATAACAGGAGAGCGCCAGATGTAAGAGGTGTAATGAGTAGGTTTGGTTTTAGCCCAGGCTGCCGGTGCTCGTGCCCGGAGGTGTGCATGGGGGAGCAGTCGCGGAGCTTCGGTTCCTGCAGTGCAACCTTCAACTCGCCAAGTGATTAGGCAGCTGTGAGCTCTTTATAGAAGCGTTCTGTCTGTGTTTAGATGTAAACCTGGTCTGCCTAAACTAAAAACCCATGGCAAGCTTTGAAGTGACTTTATTGCCATTAGCTCACTGTTCCTCATTAATGGTTACTAGCCCTTTGTGATGGCTTTCTCTTGGGCATGATAGTTACTGTGGTTTTCGCAGCAAGGGCCCTGCAGATTGAATCCAGATGCGTTTGTTATGCATCCTAGCACTAAGGAAACCTGACTTTCCATCTCACTGCTGGCTGGGGTTTTGCACAATAGGGTGTGACATCAGGATTATGTCATCTATGAGATTCTTGCCTCCGGGTTAGACTGATAAGTACAAGATGAAGTCTCATAAGGCAGACCTAAACTGCCAAGATGCTCACTGCTTTAATGTTTGTGTGCTTTTAAAATTAAACCCATGATGTTTTCCCAAGGAAATTGTTTAGATGTAAGAGTAAACAGAGTAGTGTTGGGGTCCCTTCCTTAACTTGCCCACGGGCAGCTCAAAACTCAAAACAGAATCAATATTGAAGTTGTTGATATGTATTACACAGATTAGAGCAAACTTGGAAGAAGAGAGGAAAAAATCGAGCATGCTGTCATGCTGTGAACACTAAATTAGTTGCTTTTCGTCTGATTTCCTCCCCCCCCACCCCCCCTTTGGGTGCTTCATTTTGGAGCAGCTCTGTACAGACTACATTCTTATCTTCTGAATCGGAGATTTTCAGCGAAGGAGGAGTTTTTCCCTTGGGTTCCCACGGTTCTCTTTGATTACATAAAATCTGAATGCTGGAGAGGGAAGACTTGTATTAGGAGGTCAGCACTGTCCTCAAACACCGCTCTCTGAAGGTTTTAAATCCCTAGTAAGAAATGACTTACATGCTTTGAAAAATGGAGTGAGACTAAATTTTAAAATCTCAATTTATTATGATTTGGAATTTTAGAACTGATTATCTCTAATAATGCACGGCTGTGCTTGCAGAAATATACCTTGTGTTCTCACAAATGCACAGTGGTTTAATGATGGAAAATTGAAGACAGAGTAACTTAAATAATAATGACCTTGTAGCATAGCTGATATATGCCTATTTGAAGAAGGAAGTGTGTGACATGAAATTTGTAGTGTGTGCAGACTTTGGCAAACTTAATACATGACACAGGAGACTTCTGCTGCTGTCTTTACCCCTCCTACCCGTATTTGAATTCTGGCTGGCAGAGTCTAAAATGTGTCAGACTGTCGGTGGGTGAAGCAGTGGGCTGTCTCTGCGGAGCACGCTGGTCCAACGGATGGGTACGGGTGAAAGATTTGTAAGCAGTCGGCGCTTCCTGGTAGTTAATGAACCGGTTACGCGTTTGGACATGTTACAAAGTGACCCATTGTCTTGCTTATTAGGTGGCTAATGGAACTGTTTCCAGGTGACTTCTCAAGAGGGATTTGGTCATTAGTTTCCATCTGCCAAGAGCAATTGGACGGTAAGGAAAATGCGAGCAATACACTCTTTTTTTTTTTTTTTAAATAATGAAAGGTATTAGCACAAAACGGGAGGTTCTGGGAGATTTTTAGCTTTCTGGATCCCATTGTTTAGATACTGTTTTCCTTCCTTGTGGAGTTCTTGCACCTCACAACTCTGCTTCGCAGTTTGAGTCATCCCACCATGGTCCAGATGTGTGCTTTTAAGTACAACTGGCATTAAAGTTACACATACCTAACTAGATTGGTATGTTTGCTCGAGGGATTTTTGCACCTGTGTACGCTGGAAAGAATTTCTGTAAAATACCTGTAGAGAGTCCACAAGCATACTTTGGGCTGTGTTCATAAACTGTGGTGAAAAACAGCTGGTCTAAATACACAAACATTTTACCTTCTTCATTTTAAGTATTTACGTAAGGTTCTGAAGGTGTTACACAGTCGCACTCCTGGGACCGGAGAAGGAGGGATGGAGGAATTTTAAGTCAGCTGTACTCACGCCAGTGGGAGAAGTGTTAAATCCTGGTTAGCTCCTGGTACCAACGTGTCCCGTTTCTTCGAGAACAGGCTCGTGTGCCTCATTACTAGAAAGCTACATGGAGAACACAGGCACCGAAATTATTTAGTGACAGTTCTCACCTCTCAGTTGTTGTCCCAAAGACTTTTTTTTGTTTTCCCCTCACTTGAGGTACAGGATCGCAGGTGATTTGAATGAGCACCTTAGCAATGTTGTGGGTTTGGTGGAGGATAGGTTGCCAAAACTTGCCACTTCCTTCATATTTCTGTTGCTATTTCTGTGCTGGTTTGAAATGACAGGGTGCAGGCGCAGAGGAAGGGCTCGGTGAAAATTGTGCCAAGTCAGTTGCCATTACAGTCATCTGTTTTAATAATAGTTGAAATGTCTGCTTCCTCACCTAGTCTTTTAGGTAAAGTTTTTGGGTTGCTGTTAGACACCGGCTCCTCGGATTGTGATTTTAGTCGTTGTCACTCTTGTAAAAACATTTGTAGCTGAAGGTTCAGTATTTTCCTTTGGGGTAGGTTTTTTAAATGGCGGATTTCTTAGAAGTCTTGATCTAAATAGATGGAGACATTTCCCTTTCTATGCTGAACTTCTGTAGCTGGAAGAAATAGCTACGCAACCTTTAGGAAAAAAAGAAATATATATTTTGCTACTTTAAACGAGCCAGTTTGAAACACTCTGCAACTCTTTTGAAGGTTTGCGTAGCCAGCCTGAGGTTCCAGGTATTGGTACTTTGGCATCGGGGTTTTGTGGCTTTGCACTGCAAGAACCATAAGCCAGATACAAAAACCCACCCAGTGTCTCTGGCTCTCAGTTACTCACTGGAAAATACACAAGTGTTTTCATGGATGAGTGATTTGGTTCTGAAGTGTAATTGAAAGTCATAGCTTGTTTTTATTACTGTGTGGTGGAAACTCATTTTCTCTATATAGGGTCCAGCATTCATTTGCAAGGTTCCCGAGAAGCAGAGTGCTATCGGGAAAGTTACAGTGCGTTTTCTGATCCGTCCTTTAGCCGTAAAACAAAGTGATTAATCTGTCCTCCTTTCTTGAGGTCTGTGCTGGAAGCTGGGGGATTTCCTCCCCTATCACATCCCTCTTGAAGTTACGGCTTTGTTCTGGCCACAGTCTCCCTATTTCGTGGATACAGCTCGAGTTCCTTAAACAAGTTTCCACCCTGTGTCTCCACCCGCTTAGACTTCAAACACTTCATAAAGCTTTGGATCACTTTTAGCTTAAATATTTTCTTTTATTCTTGCATTCGTAAAGTAGGTCAGTCTTAAGTGTGACATTTTTTTGTATAAATCAGCTTTTTCCAGGAGTTCTGTGGTTGACGAGTAATGGATATAAAACTTAAGTGTTTGATCGTGACATTAAAACTAGAATTGATTTTGAGTGAAATGCTGTTCTGAGTTTTGTAAAGAGAATGAATGAACGATTACGTTGGGCCTTGTGCCTTTTAGTCACCTTCCTGGGCAACTTCATAAAAAGCCATTTTACCAGAGATGGAGGAACACTGGCTGTGCTCAGAGAGGACGGGGATATCATTTGGCAGTGGTTTGGTTGTTAATAAAGGGACATGACAACCACAAGGCTATGCTTTTTCATCGTTTTCTAACAAACTTTTGTCTGTAGGTAAACCCAGAGTACATCCTGGAGGGATCTGTGTCCTTAAGCAGAAGAGGAGCGGGTGCTTTGCTTTGAAGTGCTGTCCTTTGAAAATGGTTTCTCATTTGGGGATGTTTCTGGGGTATCCCAATACGAGTTGGAGTTTTCCTCCTGCATCAAACCTCTTGTACACCTCAAAAGCATCTGCTGATTGCTTTGTGCTGGGCCTCGGATGCTTTGGGAGAGGACTCGAGCTTCTAAAGAAGTCAGATTACCTTTTACGACCGCTGTGGTGCGGGAGGATAACGTTCCATGAGCAGGGGTATCCAGAACGGGCGATCAAAGCAAATGACGTTCGATCCAGGAGCTGTGTAGTGCTTTCAAAGTGCTTTGCTGCAACTGCTTCATGTGACTTTGACGGGCCTGGTTTGCCCATCCATTCCTTTAGCAGAGAAGATACCAGCTTATGCCTTCCAGGAACCTTTTTCCAAGCTGGTTACCTCTCCTGCTTGGATTTTAATAAGCGCTGCTTTTTAATCTGCGGTGAAGGGGTTTCTTGGAGGTAGTCCAGCCTCCTTGCAGCAAATCCAAGTTCATGAATGTAGATTTAAATTCCTACCGGTCTGTCTGTCATCCAATTTTCTATTATGTAGCAGCCAATTAACCTGTAGCACCTCTTTATTTTTCTTGAAGAAAACAGGTTTCAAGGAATGTTCCCCTCTCCGAACATGACTTTCCTGCATTTAGATAGTCTTCAGAAATCCCACTTCAGCGCGTCTTAGTTGCTGCGTGAGGAAAGGGGAAACCTGATGTAGTGATCAATGATCTGTATTTTCTCCCCATGAAGAACGAGTGAGTTTTTGAAGTGATTATATATTGCTGAAGCACAGAGGAGGCTTTGGCTAATATATATCCCGGCGTGCCTTGGATTCATAATGGCTCAGTTGCTGGCATTGTTGTTTGAGTCTCGAGATACTGGATCTGGCTATGGCAAAGCAACTTTATTGAAATAGCATGTTGGTATTTAAAACAATATTAATACTATATTTGGTTCATTAAATATACAAAGGCAAGTTAAAGCGTTTCCATGTGTGCGCTGTTAGTTCTGGCGGGAGGTTCTTCAGATGGTTTTATGTGGTTTCAGACAACATTTTAGCACATTCTTAAAATACCCACAAAAGCCTTTATGTAAAATCTCATAAAGGTGAACCACATAAAAATTATTTTTTTCCTGTTTCATGTCATTAGGATCAAAGTACGGTAGGTAAGAATAAATTTCCAAAAACCTTGTTTCGGTCCCTCTCTTAATTAATGTTTCATGCTCATAGCAAGCTCATAAAGTGGGTAATGGGGAAACTGTCTGTATGCACCATAATATTCTCCGTGGCTGCCAGTTCATTTTGAGTGAATTCACTTATTCTACGTATGAATTTATTTCTTTTTTTAAGCAAACTTGCTCTGGAAGTGGACAATAGCTTCTGGTCTCTGGCCTTTCAGACTGCCCTTTTATCAAAAGAAGGGTCACTTAGATTGGGACGGAGGTTCGCTGCGGGACTGCACTTCCCATTAACTGCATTAACCAAAATCCATTTGTGAATTCCCCAGAGGATATAAAAAAGGTGTTTGTTGGTTTGTTAGGTTTAAATTGCCTGCTGGAAGTCTGGCTTTAGCGTGCCTGCAGAGCAAAGGGCTTTTCTTTTTTTAATGGCACATTATCGGTGGTTTGACAAATGTCACAGGACAGTGCTGTACGTGTTGGTTGCTTAAATGCCCACGTGAAGCTTGGTGATGAGTAGCAGTAGTCACCCATTGAAAATAAAATGATGTGGTGAGTTAGTATGAAATCACATACCCCTCCTGGGCTCAGCATTGTTTTTGATACGGACTCGGATGCATGCAATTAAAAAGAATTGGGGCTCTTCTGGTGACTCTGCCTTCTTGAAACAGCGTGCTGCACTGATCTGTAAGTGCAGGGAATCTGTTGAAAGTTACCTACATTGTTTGTGTTGACTTTCCAATATCTTTTCTCCCGACTTGTAGAAAGGATGGCTTAGTGTTCTTGAATCTGCAATACTCCAAGCTAATACATAAAGTCTACAACGCAGAGTAAATCAAATCTTAAGTGCCATTAACAACTGGCAGGGTCGCATTTAGAAAGGGGGGCAGCATGAAGGTGGGAGGGTTCAACAGGTTTTTCGTGTTGGCGATGAGTGATGCTTGCCTTCCTTGCAGAAGAGGAGAAACATGCAGTCACTTGCAGATCTGTGTGCTCGTCTCGCTCATGACAGTAAGAGGCAGGAACACAGAATGGTTTAATCTGCGTGACTCTCCCGGCTTAGCTGCTGGGAACTGTCAATCACAGCACCTCCTCGTGGTTTTGGATGATGAGCTTTTGCTCTCCTCCAGACAATGATTTCCCAAGTATTTTGTCTGCTTTACGGATGTACCTGCAGAATGGCAGTAGGTGCTCAGAACAGAATAGAAATGTCTGACTGCTGAAACATCTTGTCATTGATCTGGCTCAGCTGAAGTTGCCTTTCCTCCTTCCCGTAGCTCTTTGAAGGAGATGGTAATTCTGTGCAGCATGAGTTCATCACCGAGATTTGAGAGTTGTGTGCCATGAAAGAGTATTCCCTTTTGCATGATATTCCTTGTGGCTGTTTGGTAACTTGAGAATGGAAACAGTAGGTAAAATGCTGTGGGTTACAGTTTCAGTTTCCTATAAGCCAGTATTATTTCTTGTGCATCTTCCTTCCTACTACAGTCCCCGGTTGTTTACAGTTATTTTAAAGTGTGTATTTCATCTGGTGCGTAAGGAGCCTAGCACTAGTGTTATAAAGGAGGCGAGTTCTGCGAATGTTATTGCTTTGTTAGTTTTCTTGGAGTGTATTTTTTTGCTACAAGAAACCTAAGATTTAGGTAATCTACTCTCTATTGCATACCATATCTGAAGCTGGAATAACACGGAAACCTCAACAGCATCCCTTCATTTCTAGGAACCTTGGTTTCAGTTCAACTCTATTTGCAATAAATCAGTAAGTCAGCTTCACACGAACCTTTGAGACAGCAGCATAAAGCTACTTGCTTGCTCCCTTTTGTCTTAATTAGCGGACTTTGTTGTAAAGAACTTCCAGACTTTCCCAATAGCGAGAGAAAAGGGGGGGGGGGGGGAAAAACAACAATCAAACCCAACCCCAAACTGTAAAATAAAGCCTTACCCTCAGCCTACTTTGTAGCTTGTGCTTTTACCAGCTGTTACAGTTAATTGGAATCAGAGGAATTGTTTGCTCAAGTACTGTAGAAATCTATAGCTAGCTCTGTTCCTCACAGCTTTTATTCTCCTTTGGAGAAATGTACAGGCTTTTTGTAATTAAAGTCTCTATTATAAAATTATTTAAACTGCTGTGTTTCTAGGTATATAACTGGTGAGAGTGTGCCATCTGAAAAAAAAAAAACAAAACCAAACTTTACTAGGATATAGATATTCTGCTTATTTAAGATTATTATTGTTGTCTGACTGTGGCTTGGATCCTGCTTACTTTTAACGTGCCTGTTGGATTGCATCCTGCAGGTATTTTGAAGGTGGAGTCTCCTCTGTCTACCTCTGGGATCTGGATCATGGTTTTGCCGGGGTGATCCTCATTAAGAAAGCTGGAGATGGATCAAAGAAGATTAAGGGATGCTGGGATTCCATCCACGTGGTGGAGGTTCAGGTACAGCCTCTGGGGCAGCTGATACTCCTAAGTGGAAACAAAAGCCAGTTAATTCCAGACAATTAACGAGCACAGGTGTTCTGCTGAACAATGCAATATTGTGTTAGGGGCTGTAAACTTCTTTCCCCTGTTAATTTTTGAAAATTCCCTGAAGCAATTTGGATAGAGATAAGTCAGGGCGGTAATCAAAAAGAATCCCAGAAGAATTGAAAGTATGTTACTTTCTGTGCATGTGATCCTGAGATTATTATTTTTTTTTTAACATAAAGGTCTACAGATAAATATCACTAATTAGGTAATAAACCCAAGGTAATAGGAGGTTAAATTGCTCTAACTAGATTTGCTTTGGAAAATTAGGGGAATGTACACACTTACAATTGTTTTTAAGAAACAGACTGTGCTACGTGAGTGGAGTTACATGTATCTGTCCTGTTGCTCGTAGGGGTTTTGGGGCCAGCCACTGTTTAGTATTTTTGGAGGGTTTTTAACCTTTTGTCTCTATCCTCTTTGTTATCCTTCCACTTCTAGGAGAAATCCAGTGGTCGTACGGCTCATTACAAGCTGACCTCCACAGTGATGCTCTGGCTGCAGACTAATAAAACCGGTTCTGGTACCATGAACCTTGGAGGGAGCCTTACCAGACAGGTACGTGTGTGCATGGGCACGAGCGTGCGCCGCAGACCCGAGGCATGCCTTTCCTTATTTATATACCCAGTAGCCCCAGTCGGGAACAGAAAGTTGATTTTGTGAGGTGTTGTATAAACGTCTATTCTCCTGCTGCGTATGCCGCACAGTGAAACCGTTAATGCCGAAGCGTGTAATTAGCAGCAAGCCCCTGAACTTTGCTTGGTGGCAGTGTAGCTTTCAATTAAAAATATAAAACGTTCAGTAAGAGTTTAGACTTGCTGTTAAGTCTTGGTTTTTCTTTTGGTATTCCTAAATTTTTACATTTCCATGTGTTACCCAGACATATTTTTATCTGTAAGATTTGCCCGCTTTCGTACTGGAGAATTCAAAAAGGATTATAAAACTGCAAGATGACCTCTTTTAGAAGCCAGGTAGGCCACCATGAATGAACCGGTATTTTCCGTTGACTGTAGGATTCTTCTGTTCTTAGAGACTTTGGTTATCTTTTAGTGTCCTCCTTTAGTATTTTCCTCCTACACTACCAGGACACTGATTTTAAAAAAAAAAAAAAAAAAAAAAAAAAAAAAATCTAAAAAAAAAAAAATTCTAAACATTTGGGGGTTTTGCGCCAGTGTTAATTACTTTGCGTTCCTCTTGAGAGTGCTGGTTTTTGCAAGGGAGGTGCCAGACTGACGGTTCGGGCCGTGCTGCTGTCTTAGTCTCTGACAGGCAGAATCTGCTGGACCTGACTTGACTTGACTCCACGGGGTGAAGATGCTTCTGCCCCAGCCACCTGCCGAAGGTTGCCGTCCCCCTACTTCGTGCCGCTGATGAAATGCGGTCGCTTAAGATCTGGCCTGTGGAAATCAGTGACTCGAGCGGAGTAATAAACTCTGGAGGACAGGAGGCATATTGTATGGTCATGAGTGACTAGAGAGATTGGCAGGAGCTAAAACTCCTTTATGAGACTTCCCAGGGCGGACTGTTGCTTTCGATACAAAGGACAATGCAGACTCTGTTAAGCAGTTCCATGTTTTTGTACAGGTTTGAGCCAGGCGAAGGAAAGAAGGCTCTGTGATTGCAGAGGGGAACTGGAATTGTTAGTATTGCAGGCGCAGAAGCTTGCCCGAGACATAGGTGATTTTTCTTTCCACGTTGTTGATTTACAGAAGAAGCTGATGGAAAAGCAGGGGGGGGCGGGGGGGAGGCATCTGGAGACTGTTTTGAGCATTGCATACTCTTTTAAAATGTTTGCAGTAATTACACCCGAGTTATGGTGACCCGGACAAATATTTAATCACAGGCCGTCCTAATACTTTAAATCATAGCTGTGAAGTGGAGGCCAAGGGCTTGACTCTGGCCGTGGCCTTCTGGTGCGTGAGAGCCGTGCCAAGGAAAACAAGAGTCTGTTGAGAATGGGTGTCCTCAGTACACCTTGGCCTGAACTGCTGGGCCTTGTTTAGTTTGACTTTCACTCTCTAAGCTTTAGTGGGGAGATTCATGCTTCTGTCATCATTTTAATGGCAGATCGTTTAATTCATATGTGATGCATTAAAGCAGGGGCCTGCTTCCAATGTAAGTAACCATAAAAAAGCCACTGGGGTAATGATGCACTGCTTCTGCACAAACAATGGAAACTTGAGTTTCAGAATTTAGCTTTGGGCCGGAGATTTTCTGTTTGTGGATGCCATAGTAGGCTTAACGGGACAAGCTTCGTCAGAATCCGCGGCAGAAAATTAAAATCTTCATGCTGCCTTGAGGTATGCTACATGAGGAGGAGCTGGTTGTCCTGAGCCATTTTTTTTAGCCGTAGCTGGACTAAACTCCTGAGTGCAAGGCTTTTACTTTGCTGTAAATCCAGTTTGCCGCAACGCCTACAGACAGGGGGTTTTATTTTTACTTTTTGGTAGGCTTTTTATACAGCCTGCAGCAAACTTAGGCCCCGAAAGTAGGTTTTGTTAATCTCTTGAATGGTATGTTAGAGTTCTACCTTTGACGATATCAGTAATCTGATGTCCCAACCATAACTTGGAAATAATTTTGTCCATAGTAAATTGTACGTGGTTTTGGTCAACTCAACGTTTAAGTTGCTTGCCCACCTTTGATCCTAAAATGTGAATAGCAGATGTCCTTGTGTTTCAGTGGAGGCTTTTGAAGCGTTCACAAGCTTTGTAATATCCTGGCTTATAAACTGATGGCAGAGAGAACCTTTCAATGCTTTGAAAGGGAAGTCTGTTGAGAGCCATTACTTTGAAACCAGTTTCGCCTCGTAGCTGCAAATCGGGTATTTTTCGAGTGATGACTGGAATGATTAAGTTGGTGGCCGGGAGCAGGCGCAAAGGAACAGCTCGTGTAATGCCGCCTCATTCACCACCTCTGGCAGCGACGAAGAGCTGGGCATGTCTCGCATCGAAATGCTGCGGGGAGCGTTTGCAACTTCATGTGGAAACACTTGCTCAGTAATTCCCCTTCCGAACGTCTGCAGATTACGCTCGGTGCAAGTAATCAAGGAGTCCTGTTCTGCTGTGAATGGACAACGCGGTAGCGCTGAGTTTGGGTCTAGAAGTAAGAGTCTAGAAATAGCTGTTCTCTGCTGTCATTTCCCATTGGTGAAATATTGTTGCCCCGCATCAGACACAAACGGGGGGGGGTGGTTGCCTTTATCAAGATTATTCGGAAAAACTTGTCTTTGCATTGCTTGAATATTCCCACATTCACGTTACTACAAGGCTCCCACTTAGGCTCTTCCTAAATGTCGCACTGAATTTCGAAGAATAATTTTTTCTCGCTCTCTCTCCAAGACACTGTGTGTTTGAGCATTCTCACAGCTGGCTTGGGGCCCTGTGGTGTTACCTTCTGGGTAGATAATACTTAGAGGTCACGTCCCTATCCTATGTCTACTTTGATGTGGTACACTGAGAATCGACGTATCTCTTCCAGTTCATTAAACTACCACTGTTCTGTGGTTTTCCCAGTGCAGTTTTTCATGTGCTACAATAGGAGTTGTCTCTGTCTTTGTTTATAAGGAGAAAGTCACTATGATTTTATATTTCTAAGTGGACAGAATAAGGAAAGAGAGGGAGAGACGTGGTAGACGGAGGGCTCGGCCTGTTTTGGGAACTGAAAATCTCCTTTCTGTAGCTTTAATTTACTTTACTTGGTGGTTGTAAAAATAAGAACTTGAGGCGTTTGTTTTATCAGTTCAATTATGGAAGTTTCTTTTAAAGAGCTGGAGTATAGACTAAGTCAAATAAACACACGTGATGTATTCTGAATGGAGTTTGGAATTTTGGTTTTGTTTAAAATGTAGGATTTCAGATTCTGTCCTGATCCAATAGAGAAATGTGTGTATACACACACACAAGTATTCAACACAAACACATATGTGTAGCGATACATATTTCTTTACATAATTTATGTGTGTGCATCATTGATTTATGTATGTGCATGTATAAACTTATCTTGAGAGGATGAGAGAAATTCATGTAAGATCCGTAGATCATAATTTTGGTCTGGAAACTTAAGTAGAAGTAAAGCTTTGGTGACATCTCCACAGTGGACACTTCATTAGATCATTGTTGACGCAGTCCTTTTGTGTGGAACAACACTTGTGGCCCAAACCACAACACCTCGTGAAGGTTTTGTTCTAATCTTGAGTGATATCCATAAATAGTGACGCTGTACGTAGCCATCTCTGGTTTGACTCCAAAGGACGTTGTGGAAGAAGGTTTTGGTGGAACTGGAAGGAGAAAACTGATTTTTTTTTTTTGTTTGTTTGTTTCTTCTCTTGCTGTGGTCCTGCCCCGAGAGGCATGCAGTGTCAGATAGAGAACTTGTGTTTTCACAGTTGCCCAACCAGGGGTGCTCTTCCAGACAGTCCGTTCTGGAGGCAAGCCGGGATGCGACTCAGGAGAGCTTGGGGTTGACGCACCGCAGGCTGGGATGGAGGAGGTAACTCCCAGCTCACGCCCGACACTGGTGGGCTCCGGTCACTACAAGGACTGAGGCTGGAATTCGGACAGGGAAGGAGCGATCGGCGTGTTATACGCCGTCTGCCTTGACGAGGGGCCGCAGATTAAGGTGCTGTACGCCTGAGAGGAAAGGACAGGACACGCTACCTTCAATTTACAACAAAGGGAGTAATGCTTGCAGGGAAATGAGAAATGCCGGCGGCTTTTCAATTACCTTGCGCGTTCTCCAGTGACTGCAGGTAACTCCTGCCCCCCTCCTGATTCAAGCCAGATGCTTGGCAGATGGTTTTCTCCCTGACAGACGTTGAGGTCCTGTCCTCTTTGTGTACATTGGAATTACTTGTGTCGTTTGCCGCGGCACCGTATTGCTTTGGCTGAATTTTGAGGTTTCATTAGGCAGCACTTGTATTTAAGGTAAGAGCAGCTGTCTGATCCTGTTTCACTTTATGCAAAGTAGATGTAGCCTTCCCGTTTTCTGGCAAATAGTCAAAACTGCACTTTGTTGGACAGATTTCTGGAGCCCCCTCCTTAAAAGTGAGACTAACAGGTGCCTTTCGGAGATAGCGTTGCGCACAAAGAACCCGTGTGTGTTTCCTAAGACAGGATGAACGTTGTGAGGAAGTGCAAGTTTGCTGAGAAAGAAGTTGGCTCAAGACCTGTAGTTTATTTACATACGGAGGTGTGGGAAGGGGAGGATATAAAGTTGTAGGCGAAGCGAAGCCTGGGATTTCAGATTAAAGCAGCGCAGATGTGCGTTGATTTTCCTACTTGAAATACTCTCTAGCGAAGGTGGAACATTTTGCAGAGCTGGATGAAGGCTGATCTGTTGCAAACTGAGCTCTCCCTGCATTTGGGAAGATGTGCCCTGTGATATATTACTGCTCAATAAAACACCCACAGAGACATTCTGCCATTTATCATAATAGGTAAATCCTCCGAGGCTTACGCTCTGCAATTAGGAGAGTCGTATATTTTCATCAAGTTAAGCTTTCATGTAAAGGCCTATCCCACCGACTTCCAGATGTTGCAGCGTTAAGCGGAGCATTAGGGACTACTTTTCCACCAGAGGGATCTTCAAGTTGTAGCTGTCACCATCCCTAAGCTCCCCCTCAGCAGTTTTCCGGTTTCCTGGAGGCGCTGTCTCTTTAATTGCTACCCAAGTAGTATTTTGGGGTGCAGAGGGTAGCAGAGATGCTCTGAACAGTAATTGTCTGGGAAATTATTTCTGCTTCACATGAATGTATGGATTTTACAGTGGTTCAGTTGTGTAATAGCTGGTTTAGAAAAAGAGAGAGTAGAAGAGTTGAGCGCGTATGGACTTAGTGGCATATAGAGGTGATGTAGCCTCCCCAGATTTGCTTATGGTTTTGAATGTATAATTTGGTAAAGGATATGGGATATCTTTGGTTACAGTGCTTAGAGTAAATATCTGTGAAGGCCATGAAGGGATGAGGTAAGTTCTCAGCTGATTTCTACAAAGCTGCAAGCTCCTTAGAGTTCGCAACCTTCATTTATCTAGTTACAGTTCGAAATACGCATTGGAGAGAGAGGCCAAATTTTGCCTCGCTGATATCCAAATAATTCCACATATTTTCCACCTGGAGACTTTAGTCTGCCCACAGCTGGTGGCTTGGGAGCCTTTGGCTCGCATTCATCCCTTTGTGTTTCATTGAAGAGATTTCCATGTCGCTCCACGGCCAGAGCAGCTGTGGACGTTGTCGCCAGTTCTTCAGAGCAAAATGGGGGATGACTTTCCTTCTTATCCTTCTCGTATTTTTAGGCACTTTCACGATGAACCAAAGTGTTTATCCAACTTTGATTTATCTCTTCGTATTAACTCTTCCTCCGAAGAAAGTTTACAGAAAGCCTAAACAGCTGCTATATTCCGCGTAGGAAACATCCGAAGTGACCAGCCAGCCATCGAGAGCTTAATATACCCAGAAGAGTGAGTTTCCCCTCTGAGTCAGACTTGCAGCAGATGGCTGGGAAAATGAGGCAAGGAAGCAAAGCGGCGTGTATCTCGAACGGGAGAGGAGCGACTGAGCCATGGAGATGGGACTTGGCTCATTGTGGAGCGTTAGGTTTTTGGCTGAGCTCAACGGCAGATGGGGAGTGACAGAGAGAAGATGAGCTGCTTGTTAACATCAACTTAGAGAATGGAATTTCCCCTCAAAGAGAATTAACCCCTTTATTTAAGCAGCTATAGGCTTTCTGCTTAGGTCCATGCGGTAACAGCCACCGGAAGGAACCTTTAAAAATCCCAACAACTCTGCTGTTTGTATAACATGGCTGCTTACTGACTCTGAACTCCATTAAAACGGCCTCTCCTAACATCTGGCCTTCTATAGCATATAAAAATGTTTTCCTTCTGGCAGCAGTTTTTATGGAGATGTAATAATACACGTTTTGCAGAAAAAAAAAAAAAAAATCTTATTTTCAGATTCAGCTGCTTACCAATGAGCTCGGCCTGTCCGGGTGTGAAGGAGACACAGTGGTGAGCCTGCGGAAGTCAGTGACCCACTGCCGCCTCCCTGGCTGTCCCAGATTTGGTCAATTTGCTGATAGTTCCCAAACCCACTGTAACATGTACGTGTGTGTTTGCGTAGTTCAGATTTATATTCTCCCTCTACTGCAACTGGATCCGTTCTCCAGGCAGCGTGTCTCCATTACATGTAAACAATCTGACTGCAATCTACAGGAAAAATTAAACGTCCTTGTTCTCTTTCTCCCCCTCTTCTAGGTTATCTTTTGCCTTCGGGGTTCCAACTAAATTACATGCTTCCCCAAGCCTGTTAGAGGCTTGGCTTATTAGAAGAAACCTGTAGCTGGCCCAGATTTTTAAACTCTACCCTGAGGGAGGGATATGAACAGATGGATAAGAGAATTCAGTGGGATTAGTAAAACTCTTTGAAGACTGTTCTTCCCACTACATTTTTCTCCCAGTTTTGTTTTCATGCCATCTCAGCACATCTTGTATCAGTTGAGGTTCCTGGGACTGTTCATTGTTCAACAGCTTGTCCGCATTTAGCCAGAATCTCGAGAACTGGGGAAGATGGTCTTTTCCTTCGCACAGTTCATGGATGCAGAGTCCGATGAAAGAAAGCAAGTGTTGCGTTCTGCAGTACCAGCTCCCAATTTTTTGATGTTAGCGATGAAAAATCTCACCTAGTTCAGGTACCTGTCTCCTGTTCACATACCACGCTAGGAGCATGGTGTCATTATACACTTATGTCGATCCAACTCTGAGTTTCTACTGCAAAAGGCAGTCGTCGTCTTGCCCCCCCATCCTTCCTGCTTTGTACCTCCTTCCCCCTAATAGTTAAGTAAACATTGTTTCAGCTTTTTGGTCTAAACGAAAAAAGAGCGACAAACTGTCAAATTTTTCTTTCCGTATTATTGCAGTAGTTTAAATCATCACCAGACTTGCAGGTAGTTGTGGTTTTTGTATTCTCTGCACCTTCCCTCTCTACTGGAAGGTGAATAATGCCTACGGTGTCTTGCCAGGAGATGCTGAGAATGGAGAATGTGCCCCACGTGTGGTCAGAAGCAGCGTTTGGGGTGAAGATGAAAGGGAAACAGCCGGTTTTGCAGGGGCAGTTCACAGCTGTTAAACTGACAGCAGCATCCCTGCGTGCATCTCGTCAACAACAACCTTGTTTTCATATCCACATGCTGTGCTACTGTGCTGCTTGTCGTGTTACGTGTTCGCTACCGTAGCTCTCCTCCAGCCCCTTAGTAGGTAGGGAATGACAATTTTGTAGTGCCTGTCTACACCAGGGATCGACAGCAGGGGGTTATTTTGATTCATGGGTTTTATTGCACTGCGTTTCTGTTATCAAGATGTGAGCCTTTGTCTGGTTCGGGGAATTTCTCAGTACGTTACTGGTCTGCGCACACTGAAGGAAACGTTACTCTAGGATTTTGAGACCTGCTTCTTCCATCCCTTCTCTTGATAAGGAAAGCTGTCGTGCATCTGCCGTCACGTTCGCACGTTACCAATGGACCTGTGTCTTTCCTTTCTAGATGGAGAAAGATGAGACTGTGAGCGACTCCTCTCCGCACATAGCCAATATTGGACGCTTGGTAGAGGTAAGGGCTGTGAGGCCACCGCAGCTTGAGCCTGCTGCAGGTTCTCTTGCCTGTATTTGGTCCCATGTCGAGGAATTTTCTCGCACGCTTGCGTTTGTCTTTCCAAACCAGTTACTTATTCATATTGTATCAAGTCTAATCGTGCTAATGTTGTCTCTCAGTGTTTGATGGCTCAGTACTCCTCATGTCGTGTCTTCCAATGGTTTGTAGATACAAAAACTCCACTCCGCACTTTGTCTCCTGCTCATTCCAGCAATAACCTTCCTGTAAAAGAAGCGGTCCTTTCCTCAGAGCTCGTTAACAATTTCCTACCCTCATGCCACTATGGTCACTTCTGGGCAGAATTATTTAAAGTCAGGTTGTGTCATACAGAACTGTCCCTTTACCTGAGAGGTCAGTGCGTATCAAGTGCTCGTTAAATCCACTGGAATTGTTTTCATGGCAGCTGTCAGTCGCGCAGGCTCAGCGCGATGAGGGAAGGATGGGATGGTGTTAGCTGCTCAGAAGGGCTCTGGTGCAACACTAGTTTCCTTTTTCATTGTACGCTGCTGTACGAAGGTATTCTCAGTTTCCTCGATCTTCATAGCCACTTTGGCAAGAGAGGAGGAAATTCTCAACTAAAATATACTCTAATGCTTTTTTTGAAGGAACTGGGAAATGAAAGGAAGGCAGGTATTACTTTTTTGATCACTTTTCTAAGTTTTTGGCTTGAGTGAAAGCAACTTAATGAAAAAGCGGGCCTTGTTTACAAGATCTTCGTCAAAATGTTTGCCATGCGGTTGTAATGAAGAAGTGGCTAGCTCAAAAATTCAGAGTGACCCACAAGCACAAAGCTATTGACCTGGTGGTTATGCTAAATGACTGACGTGCCACTTGTCGTCCCTTCAGTGCCAGGAAATTACAGAGTACGGTTGGGGTGAAATGCATTTTCCTTTTCTGCAGCTGAGTGCAGAAAAACTGATAACTGGACAGAAACTGCCCTCTTGTGGTGCAGAAATCTCAGAGCCTCGAGCGATGGATGGGGCGGAGAGGAGAGGAATAGAGCTCAGCCTTTATTTCTTTGATAAGAGCAGAGAGATGGGGTCATACTGCCTTCGGTGAGAATTTAGATAGTAGGAATACGCTGGGTTGGATGTGCTGTGGGAAGTGTTGTGCATCAAGATGAACACACGTGGTGCACAGAAGAGTGTAAGTACACCGTTCCTGAAAACAACCGATGAGACTAAAGATATGGTTTCTTTTTTTTTTTTTCTTTTTTCCCTAGGACATGGAAAACAAAATCAGAAGTACACTGAATGAGATTTATTTTGGAAAAACAAAGGACATCGTTAATGGGCTGAGGTAAGGGGCTCTCCAGCTGACCCCCTCCGCTCCCCTGCGTTCCCCTGCCCTGCCTGCGGTACTGGCCCCAGCCCAGCGTCCCGCTGCTCTCGTTCGCTGGAACTCCCCTCTCCTACACAAAGTCTTTTCACATCCCTAGTTGTTCACCTCACTGTGCTTTGGAAACATTATTTGTTGCGTGGAGTTCAGGGAACGCTTCAACCTTGTAACTGTAGGAATTTGAAGCACTGTTTTAATCCCTTGTTCCCTCACCAGGAAGAAAATAGCCCAACTAGCAACGCTCGTATTTCAGAATTATTTTTAATTAGGAGTTTTATTCTTCACGGTCCTGAAAGTTGTATTTAAATTCTGACTTCTCTTTCTGCTGTTCTTAAAAACAGTCAGTTGGTCCCAGAATTAAATCATGACATTAATGGTTTGCGGTATTTAGACTTTGTTTTAAATTCTGTCTTTCTCTCAACACCGCTGGGCAAAATATAGTGTACTGGAACAGCTTCAGTGACTAAACCCCCTGTGCCTTTCTGGAGGGAAACAGTACTGTATTTTTCAACCCCTGTTCGTTTCTGGTCAGGAATTTTACATAGGAATCCCAAGCTGGTAATTCTCGTGCTTGTAGAGGAAAGTACAGAACAGTGATGCCAAATAATTTCATTTTAAACTGCAGATAGACCCCCCCTCCCCCCCAGCACGGTGTGATAATGGAGAATAAACAAATGGTGCAAATAAGTGTACTGCTGTTCTCTCACATGCTGAAATGTGAAGGAAGATAGAATAGTGATGCTAATTAAATATTTGTGCTGCCTTCTTAGCAGCATGGGCAGAGGGAGCCGACAGTGTCTGCAAAAGCAGCTGTTCTGGGGTTTTGCCCCAAACCCCAGCTTTCATAACAGGCCTCTATTTTCGCTTGCGGTGTGCAGGGCTTTAGCCAGGAAGCATTTATTAACATTAATAGGAAATCTGTAATACAGTCTTTTTCCTTGTGAACGTTGCCTTAAGCTTTTGTCATTGAACCTATTTCCTGTGTCTCCCCGTTGCTCAGTTTGAGTCATGGTACTTTGTGCGTCGGTGAGATGATCTGCTCGGGACCGGTAACGGAGAGAGCATCTGGCTTTTGCCTTTTCCTCCAGCCTTTTCCCTGCTTCTTCTAACCTGTGTGTTTACACTTGTTCTTCCCGAGTGTGCTCCTGGTGGTTTCCAGAATACTACCTCCGTGTTACTGAGTTCTTCTGACTGTTCTTTTCCCTGTTTACTTCCCTCGTTTCTAAACTGCTCTCTGTAGATCTATTGATGCTATCCCCGACAACCAAAAGTATAAGCAGTTGCAGAGGGAACTTTCTCAAGTGTTGACCCAGCGCCAGATCTACATCCAGCCTGATAACTAAACCAATCCAGGTACCCCCTGCCTGTGAGGTGTGACAACAGCACTAAACCAGGACTCACCCAGCCGAGACCTCTGCATGATAACTGAGACCAGAACTAACCCCTAACTCCCGCAGACTGAGAAACCATGTTTGAGCCGTGTTTCACCCAAGGGTTATTTCTTAATAGGGCCAACTAAACGCTGTGATTTTTATTTTAAATGTTAACTCCACCCCTTTCCCCCCCATTTGAAACCTCACGCTCTGAAATGGGGCAGGACTTACCACTTTGCACTCCAGCTTGGGAGCGAGAAAGGAGTACGTGGTCACATACCCCAAGTGGTGTTAGCTTGGACTGATTTGATCCAGAAGCCCTGGGACTCTGTCCCTTGTGCACCGTCAGTTTTTTACAGCTGTGGTACACCACTTCAATGAAGAAACGCCCTGTAATCTTAGTGTCCTCCCCGCAGAAAGGATTGAAATCTTGGAAGTCTCGCAGTTCTAAAAAAAAATAATTATAAAAATGAGTGGTGCTTCCCGTGACTTCTGAGTAAACGTGAGCTCACCCCACGCACATCCCCTGTTTGCCTGCTGTATCTTGAATTTCCTCGGAGCTTGAAACCCAGTCCTGCTCAAGCTCTACTGAATCATTTCTAGCCTCCACTTGCCTTGTGCTCGGCACAGCCGCTACAGGGATTTGTCCGTATGCTCTCGGTCGCTCTGGAGCTCTGAATGTCTGGGACGCACGGCAGTGACTAACCCTGAGCCAGTTTAACCTTCCACTCCAATTCATAATGAGTTACAGATGTTGGTTTAAACACGTTAAGCTGACGAAGGGGAAAATGCACCGTTTGTTGATAATGGCCGAGAACCACTTCTTTAGCCTGTGACAAATGCAAATATAAAATGTATATATTTTTATTAAAGCAGCGGAAGTCTCCATAGACAAGAGAATGGAAATACTGTTATAAAAATGTTAGGAAAATAACTGACACAAAGAGCAGCCTTGTTTACAGGAGACAGCATCCAGGCAAAATAAGGCAGCTTGGAGTACTGAAAAGGGTTTACGTGGGGAGAAATCCTACCAAACTGGAACCTAACCTCTGCGGTGGCAACTCCTGAAAAGTCTAGTAGTATTATTCAATCAATGATCATATTTAAGAGGGCTTTTTTTTAAGTGGAAATTTCTTATTGTACCATTGAAAACGGAAGTTCCTCCGTAGCTCTCTGACAGGGCAGCGAGCCAAGAGGACTCCTAAAAGATGCAGCTTTTCTTCTGTAACCAAACTTTTAGCAAAAGGGAAGCCCCGCAGGAATCGTGCTTGACAGTATCTCTGTTCTTCTTCGGCTGCTTTGATTCACTAATTACTCTAGGTGAGGTCCAAACGGCAAAAGCAAATTCCAGAACAGAAACTCCGTCCGCTCTTCCCTCTGGCGAATACGCTGGAGGGAAGTTTTTGTGCGGCTGCTCGACCCTGGGTGAACAGTCTGCAAAAAGGTTCAGGTTTTCACCTTTTGGGTAGAGGCTGGATTTTCTCTGCCTTCCCGTGGCGGTGATTACCCTTCGCTGGTGGTACGCTGGGGTTTAACCATCTGTCACGGAAAACATGGGGAATCTCCCTCCAGCAGTTGGAGGCTGAGCAGAGCTTTGGGGGAAGCGCGTCTTGGTGCCATCCTTGCTAGAGTGAATTCTGCTTCCGTATACTCACTGAAGTGTTCACTTTGCCTTCTGCTTTCCGTATTAAAACAGGCGAGCTGAGTGTGGTTTCCTCTAAGCCTGGGTTGAGGTGCTTCTCCTTCCTCTTGACTCATGTGCCCGAAGAAAACTGCTCTCTCTCAAATGCATCGCCTCTGACTTGCGTTTCCTTCTCCCCGACAGGTCTGTGCAGACTTTTGCGGACAAATCAAAACAAGAAGCTCTTAAAAACGACCTGGTGGAGGCTTTGAAGAGAAAGCAGCAAAGTTAAAATACTCTTCGTGCTAACAAGACATGCCATGCACTCGTTAGATTTCTTTCTTAGAAAACTCATCCCCCCCCTCGCCCTTTTCTGTTATGTCACGTCACAATTTGCATTCAATACTACCCATGCAACGCCATCTTCTCCCCATGAATAAAGCTGTACAAACTTTTTCAGTCTCTGAGGCCTACTTTGCACCACATTTTACTATTGAGACCTTAGGCTACGTTTCTGTAGAAGTCCATGTTATTTTTTTGCCCTCCCCCCCTCTCTCTTCCAACCTCCCCCATTTATATGCATAAACACGGATCATTGTTTGTCTTTTCCTCCCCACCCCCCTCCTGCCTTTTGTTACATTGGTGTAAAAAATGTAAAACAAAAATTTATTAAATACTGTGGTGTGTGAAAGAGGAAGAACTGGAAAAAAAAAAAAGTAATAAAAAAAAAAGAAATCTATTCCACGTATGTTTGGGAGCTGGGCACGGGGGCTGGCGGTGGGAGGGAGGGACGAGAGGGTGTTCCTCAGTGTTGTACTATACTGACTAAACCAGATTTGGAAGGAGACGGTGATTAGGAGACCTGCTGAAAGTTCTGCTCTTCTATAGCCTGGTTAGCCTGGTTCCAAGGCGCTTTTCTGTCAATTTTTATGGAATGCAAAAGGGGTTTTTGTTTTGATTTTGTTCTTTTTGTAAAGCTTAAATTGAATCTACATCTGATACTTGAGCCTCCATACTAAAAAAAAGAGGAAAAAAATAAAAAAAAAAAAAAAGAAAAAAAAGACAAACAAAAAAATAAAAATAAAAAAAAAATCCCAGGAAGCAGTGTGTGCAGTTGTGTCCTCCTTATTTCTCTTTCCTCCCTGCAGCGTTATGTGGGGTTTGTGCTGTAAACGCTTTCCTTCGTGGCAACCGGCAGCAATGGCTCTGGCTGTAGGTAGGTGTGTGCTTGAAAACAAAGGCAAACAGCTGCTGGACTGCGTGGCTGCAGAAAGCAAGAAAGCTTTTTTTTTTTTTTTTTTGCCTTTTTTCCCTCGCATTCAGGTTAGCTGAAAGGTGTTTTGTTATAAAGAGGGTGTGATGTACAGCTGCTCTTTGCCTGCGGAGCATTACCTGGCTCCACTACCCATTTACCTGCTGCGTTTCCAAGATGCTGTTACTGGGGTGCTGCCGTCCCGCTGCCGGGACTGATGCTTCAGGCATCCAGCAACCGAGGAGCAGATGTGTTTAGAGGAGAAGGGTTATTACTCCAGCTTTACTGGGGGTGTTACAAAGAGTCTGGGGGGGGGGACGGGACACGGACTTGTGTGTTTAAATGCTCAGGTGGGCAGAGGAGAGGCGTTTTGGTGGATGGTTCCAAGTATAGATGCTCACCCAAAAGCTCCTTCTCTGCTTGGTCCCTATGTGATTTGGGAACCTCATCCAGGCTTTCCCCCTCTTTAAACCCTTGGTGGTCAGAGGGACCGGGTGCAGCTTCAGCTCCGCACCCTCCTTCGATGTGTTTTGCTTAAAAAACTTAATCCTAGTGAGATGGAGAAAGCAAATTCCTGCCTGTGGCTGTTGGAATTAGCCTGGGGGTGAACCTATGCAAATTGAGACTTTTAGCATGAATGTTGATTAACGTGCTCTAATTTTGCTTTTTCTAACGTGACCTATTTCCCATCCAGACATCTGCAGGTGATTACAGTCCCAGGCCCAAGCGTTTTCCCGGGAGCCTCCGGTCTGTGATGCAGCTTGTGGGACACAGGTTGGGCAGGGGCACACGTGGGCCTCCCTCAGAGCCGGCCTCCCCGAGGGGAACACGGTCAGAATTTGTCGTCGCTGTCTCTTGGTTCTGTGTGAGGAAGAACCTTTTTTGAAGCGGGACATAAGTTTACATGAACTCTTGAAGCTTAGAAAAGGGCATGTTAGCCCCGGAGCGGGGAGACTCGGGGTTCCTCTCGCCTGTTTCCAATTGTTGCCTGCTGAAGTTTTTGGGGGGGTTTATTTTCCTTCCCCAAAGCCATGTCTGTGCACATGAGCCAAAAATAGAATCGTCTCATCTCAGATAAATTTAAGGTCTCAGCTTGGGGTATGCAGAAGCGCCCCAATCGCATGTGTGCGGGGATATACCCTGCCTGCAGAGCCCTCCTGCAGGTACGACCTGCAGGACAGATGCAACGGCAGCAGCAGTTTATTCCTCTTCTCCCCTCAAATGCGATGGTTTGGGTGCTGACCCGCGGCTTTGGCTTGGCTGCTCCAGCCCCCAGTGTACCGCTGTGTTGTGTTCTCACTCTGGGACGCATCATTTCTGGTCCGTGTCTTTCCTGGTTTAACGATCGCCACTGCATTACAGTCTCGGGGGGGTGACAACCTCAGCGACAGCCTCTCTGCGACACGACTTTCCATCCACCACCACCACAGCTGCTGGCACATAAACGTATATATATATATATATGTATTTTTACCTCCTTATATTAGAGGTTGTTTTCCTGGCTTTAAGAACAGCTTTTGGCAAGCTGGTACGTGGCAATTATCTAGTGTCACAAACCTCCTGAACCTTCGTTTCTGCAAGGGAGGTGTGCCAAATCCCAGCCTATCCCCTGCGGAGGTCAGCTCCGTAAATCTCAGTAAACGAGCCGTGCCTTCCCCAGCGCTTCAGGGCTGAGCTAGCAAACGCGAGCCCAGGTTAAAATACATTCCTCGAATAAAACCATGCCCCAAGGACTTTATCTGTAGTAAATAGGTATCGAGGTCTGATGAAGCTGGGCTTTCTGTCCTGCTAGGAATCTGCTCGTGGTTTGTATTAGTACTGGATAGGAATTGTTTTTCTGCAATTCCTTGGGAAAGACAGCAGAGGCTGGGAAAGAGGCGAGCAGCCCCATTGCCCACCAGCCTGGAGGGGAAAGATTGTGAATTCATGGAGTGAAAAACTCAGCAGCTTTGCTCAAGGGGCTCCGAGACCCCGAAAAATATTTTTTCTTTCCAAAAATGAATGGGTCAGCTCCCAATACTGGCACAGCTTGTGTTTTAATTGACCTGCTGTTGCAGTTTGACGGGCATCGGGTGGTCTCCCATTTCACCGACGATCGAGGCTGTAATTGCGGAGCTGTGGCTTGGCTTCCTCACTGTGAGGACAAAGCAGGGAGGAGGGTGACTTCCTCGGGAATGATGAATGTCACGGGACTGTCTGAGGAATCGTAAGTGGCTGAGGAATCATAAATTAATGTTAGCGCAGCTAAAGAAAGCCAGCAGGGACACGGAGCAGGGCACTGTGTGGGTGGGCAGTGGGGAAACACCGGCTATCGGGAAAGTAGCTGGAGAGGGAGAAAAGGGGAGCAAAAGGAAGATCTAAGAGCGACTGCAGGAAAATGAAAGGTCTTGCTTTTAAAAGGACAAGCTGTGTTAGCTTTTCTTGAAGGGCCTACAAGCTTCGGTCGATTTTCCTCTTGCCTGCCCAGTGCAATTGAGCGGCTCCGCCCCAGCAGAAATAGCTCAGCGCCTGGGATGGAGCCGGGCTGAGGCAGCCATGAGGGCTGCGCCACCACTCCCCCTGCCCGCCCGAAAGCTCCTCTCCTGCCGAGGACACAGCTTTTCCCAAACCGCCGCTGCATCCAGTCCTCCTGCAGTCAAGGAGCCACCGTGCTAGTGCGCAGGGCCCCCAGGAGGGGACAAATTCATCAGCATTGGGGATAAATTCCTCAAGGAGAGAGGGCAGGACCAAAAACCAGACCAGGCAGAGAGGCAGCATCTTCTGCCTGGGTAACTGCCTCCGCAGCTAACCAGAAAGCAATGGAGCAACTTCCCCAAGAAATCCATGCAAATAAAACGTAGGTGAGGCAAAAAATGAGAAGTCAGAGAAATGGGGACTGTGAGACACATTAAGGAAGAGGCAGGAGCTGCCAGACAAACTGACAAAATAACACTAAAGGAGGCACGTGGGGCGTGGACTTGTTTTATAGACGTGTGAGCTGTGCTAATTAAAATAGGTATGTGCAGACTGAAACACTTTGGTTACGCTGCTCCTTCCTTCCGAGCTGGTTCCAGCCAGTGCCGTATGTTCCAGAAGGAGCTGAGCGCTGGAGATGCGAGGCCCACAGAGGTAAGTGGTGCTCATGTTCGTGGCAGGTCAGTCGTCTCTGTCCCCTCCCCACAGCCCTTTAGGCTCTTCCCCTGTTTGCCAGCGCTGGAGAAGCTCCGGCTCACCCCTGAGAGACAGGAGGTAAAGTAGAAGTGACCGAGCTCAGCTGTGGGGCGTAAAAGCAGCGAAGAGTGACCTTTTGAGGTATCAAATAATTCCCTGTTTATCCCGATAGCATCATTGGTATCAAAAAGGCACAAGGTCTTTCAGCAGCATCCTCTGCCACCCGGCTGGGCTTAGCATCTTAGCAGCACATGTCACCCACTGGCTCGGGGCCTCTTCTCCCGAGAGCCACCAGGATGGAGGGGCCAGTTTGCCCGGCGTTAAGGCCAGCATTCTCACCGGCATCATCCTCTTCTCACTCTGGGGCAGGTCCCTTCCTCAGCTCTCCAAGCTGTCACCCTGCGTGCCAAGAAGAGCATCCCTTTCTTCGCGGGTACCAGGCCTTCCTCTCTGATAAGCAAGGAACTGGAAGGAGATCTGAGAAGAGGTTAAGGCTCTTCACTCAAGCAAGGGTGGATCTATGCGATGCGTTGGGTCTCACCACCCAAAAAAAGGCTGTTTGTGCCAGGAGAGGTGGAAACCAGACAATGAACTTAATGCAAATAAGGGTCTGAAGCATTCAGCTGTTGGTTGCAACACCATAAATTACTCACCGGCACGTGGTTGAGCAAGAACAGCTCAAAACCAACCACCAAATAGCATCAACCCACCCACTGCTGCCTAACCCTGCCTGCCCTGAGACGGGATTCCTCCCTGCAAAGCGTTGCCAGCGGGATGCGATCCTGGAGGGAACTGTTGGCAGGGAAAGGATACAACCACGTCGAGGGAAAGGACGCCGAGGCTGCCCACCAGCCAGGGCAGGTGGTGCAGGACGTAATCGCCTTCGCCTTGCCCCGGCTCTGGGTTCTTCAGGAGGACGCTGAGGCCGTAGAGCGTGTTCCCCAGCATCACCAGGGCAAAGAGGGAGTAGGAGACCCCGGTGGTGGATTTCCTCTTGTACTGGAAAAAAGGGGGCCAGAGAGAGAAGGTTGGGTGCAGCTCTCTGAAATCTCACTAAAAAGTGGTATTAATCACCCTCCCACCAAAAAAAAAGAAGAAAAAGGGCGGTGACCCAATACCAAGAGGCTTTTAGTTCCTCTTTTGCTTGTAATTAAAGACAAAATGAAAGTCCCCACCCTCAAAATGTCGGTATGTTAAAGGGAGGGGAGAGAAATTAATCTGGCTTTGGAGGGGAAATACAGAAAAATAGTCCCTTATGAAATGATCCAAGACGGGGACCTGGGACCTCTGAGCAAAGAGGAGAAAGGTGATCCCACCGTCCCTTTTCAATCTGAAATCTCCGGAGCCCAGGGCGTCCCCAGGACCAGGCTGCCGTCCTCCTCTGCCCGCACTTACATTAGTGTAGATCTGGGGGACTCGGGAGCACAGGTACAGCACGGAGGAGATGGAGCCGATGGTGAAGCCAATGATCTCGCTCCTGCTGAAAGGCTGCAAGGCAAGGGGGAGGATCACAAGCAGCCCCCATGTTTTCAGAGACGCGCTTACCACCCATGCCACAGCACCGTGCAAGACAACAGCGGGGTCAAAACCCAGCCTTTGATTTCCCCATCTACCCCTCGACCCACCTGAGCACTAAGCATGATCCACGTGCCCAGCCCAGAGTTTATCTTCTCTCCCCCCATCACCCAGATTCAGAAACCAGCTCACCTTCGACCCAAGCTCATCCCCGTGAGCGGAGAGCAGAGACCTCCCTTTAAACGTCACTGGGTCCTGTACTGCAGCAGCACCTCTGCCCAGAAAGGAGACAGTTGACACCATCCCCAGGGAAAGGAAGATGAAGGCTGTGTTGATCGGGGTAGCAACTGCGGGGAGTCAAGCAGAGGGTGGTTAGCGGGGGGGCTCCTCCATCAGCCCCCGGTGCAGCCCAGCACCTGCAGTGGGTGCCAGGACCCCCTCTGGGTACAGAGACCTTCAAGCTCTCCATTATCTCTGTGGTGGCACAGCCAGCACCAAGTAACTCGGCCAATAGCTGCTGCAGGCATTTTATCTCGCAGCGATACGGGCAATTTGTAAGTTATCAGGGAAGAAACAGCTCCTATCTCGGCAGATCGAGAGCATTTGAGTTTCTTTGGGTTTAGGGCTCTTAGAAATCATCCACCCTCCCCAGTCTAAAAGCTTTTCACCGTCTTATCTCACAACAGTGCATGTTCAAATCCCTGCCAGACCAAGCCCTGCTTTGACAGCAAGACTTGTATTATATTCTGTAGAGAAGCTCTCCCGCGTTAACCAAACTGTATCATCAATGGGCTAATTATCAATTGGTTTAATAAACTCAAATGGTTTTAATAAGTTAAATAGTTTTCAGGGCCCAAAGGGATGCCTGTTTGGAGTTCACAGAAAGCTGCAACGCTAAGAAGTGGATGTTCTCTTGCTGTTTGTGAGTGAGTGGCTGCATGATTCTAGTTGCCGGCTGGGGTTAAACCCCGACACAGGGGTTTGCAGAAGCCCTAGGCATGACCAGGAGCTATTTGTGGCTTTCACAGGTTATCCAAGAAAAAGAACACAGCAAGCAATAGGAGGCATCTAACAGCTGCATCAATTCGTCTGCAAAGCATCTCTGCCCTGACAACGCATCTCCCCCAGGGATTGTTTCCCCTCCTGGCTCTGCAGCCGGGGACAAGCCAGCCCAAAAGACGTGCCAAGGGGAGCGCACATTCCCTCCGCCCTGTAACCCCAACTCACATCCTCCGCCCCGGTTCTTCACTTTGTAGTAGCAGTAGAGAGACAGCATCACCAGGTCTGCCAGCACATAGTAAATCGCTGTGTAAACCTGCGGGGAGAAGGATGGGTTGGTCCTACCTGCCAGAAGGCTTTCAGCTTATGGCTGGGATGCGCCAGCATCCCAGGGCATGGCATCGCATCCCTGGGGAGAAGGGAGCATCCCCAGGGGACGGAGAAGGAAGGGAGCATCCCTGGGCCGTTTGGGTCCCTGGTTCCCAGTGCTGGATTAAGCATCACCCATCCCATCCCTCCTCCCTGGAGCTGGGGGGTGTTTGAGAGCTGATCCAGCCCCGGCGAGTCGATCAGTACCTGCAGCGGCAACTGATCAGCCAGGAAGGAACCGATGAGGTTTAGGAGGTCTCCACCCAGCCATCCCAGCAGGAAATATATGGAGAGAGCTCGGTCCATGATGCCCGTTTTGCAGGCTTGGTAAAACTGCCTGCAAGAGAGGGTCGGGTAGAAGCACAAACCATAACCCCCGGCCGGTTCAGCGCTACCTGAGAACCATCCTCAGGCTTCCCTGCTGCTGCCACCCGGATCATCTCACAATTGCCACCCGCCTGAAGCACATGGGGCAGATGAAAAGCAAAGATTTCCTCTAGTAAAGCCACATGTGCCCCTGCAAACTGGCCCCCACGAGAAGTCCTCTGAGCCACTGGCTGTTCGCAGCATCCCGTGGGGCTCAAGTCCTTGTGATCTGTCCTTCCTTGTGGGGGCAGAAACCACCTCTCTAGTTACGAAATAATCTGATGATACACCGAGACTGAGCAGGACTCCCCACAGGCCCCTCTGCCACAGTTGTCCCCAGCACTTCCAAGAAGCCCAGGGCTGCTGGAAACATTTCTTCCGCACGTATGACCTGCAATGACTGCATTGCAGTTTGCTTACGTGGGTTATTACAGCTGCCAAGCATAATAATAACAATATAATAACAAACAAGGCTTTGGGGCTGTATCGCCTGCTCCCTCTCCTCCTGTTAAACCCAAATTTTCCAAGCGCAGATTGCTTTTGCTGGGTAGATTTAATAATTCAGGCAGCTTGCCCTTAAAATTTGATTTTTAAGAGAAGGGTGTTATACCAAGGGAAGGGCTCAGCCAGGTTTTGGGAGCAATACTTACGGAAAAGAGGCAGCTGCAAAGCAGAAAATGGAAACCAGACCCAGGACAACGCTGGCGATGTCCCGTCCGTCCTGGGCGCATTCGTTGAACACGTCCATCACCCAGCGGGAGCCATTGGGACAGTCGGAAAGATTCCTGGGTGGGAGACCCCTCCAGCGCCGTGCAGCCATGGCTGTCGTGGCCGAGGGGTGTTTATCAGCGTCCAGCAGAGAAACTGTTGGGATAACACTAGGAAAAATGCAATAACAGGGGAAAAAATTGAATAACAATGGGAAAAAATATATCTATATTAGGAACATGCTCATGGCTCCTCCAGCTGCGGCTTGAAGCTGGCTCCTATTGCCAAAAAAACCCCAACCCTCATTACTGGCTAATACACCTTTACCGGCCTTAATTTCGTGTCCGGCGGGATGACGCGACCCGGAAAGCCGTGGGCCCGGCAGGATTTGGCCTCGAAGAAGAAATCGAACCCACCCGGGGTGTCCTGTGGGACAGGGACTTACCTTCCTTCTTTGGAGACTGGCTTTATTTTTATTCAGAAAGCCGCTGTTTTTTCGTAAACTTGAGAGTTTTGGGTGGGTTTTTTTGGTGTTTGTTTTTTTTTTTTTTTTTTTTGGCAACTCCACAGCTTCTTCAGAAACTCGCTCTTTTTCCTTTGCAAAACTTGCTGCTTTTTCAGACCCTTGCTGGTTTTCATCCAAATCCACTGCTTTTTCGGGAAGTTGCCGGTTTTTCGCAAATCTGCTGCTTCGGGGGGAAGTTACTGGCTTTTTCTTTTTCGCGAACCCGCTGCTTTTTCAGACACACTGTTGTTTTTTCCTTTTTTTGCCAGCCGGCTTTTTCGGAGACTTGCTGTTTTTTGTACAAACCCGCCTGTTTTGGGGCAGCCGCCCGGCGCCTACCTCAGGGGATCGGGGACCGACCCGGCGCGGCCGTAGTGCGCATGCGCGGCGGGACATTGACCCCCCCCCCCCGCCCCGTCGGGCGGGGCGGGTGTTTTCCCCGTGGTCCGCGCCGGGCGCGCATGCGCAGTGGCGGCGGCGGCGATGGCGGCGGGGGGTGCGCGGCCCGGTGTGGTGCTGGGCGCCATGGAGGTGGGGCGGCGCGCCGGACCCGAAGCGAGCGCCGGGCTGCTCCGCGCCTTCTTGCGGCGCGGATACCGCCTGCTGGATACGGCTTACATGTACGCGGGCGGAGAGTCCGAGCGCATCCTGGGCACGCTGCTGGCCGGCGGCGCGGAGCCCGGTACGGCCGGGGCCGGTCGCTGGCGGGGGCGGGCGGTGTCTGAGGAGAGGGATCGTCCCTGAGGAAAAGGGTCTTCCTGCCAAGCTGGCGCCATCCCTGAGGACAAGGGACTTACCTGGGCCCATTTTCTGAGGAGAAGGTTCTTCCCTGCCAGGATAATGCCATCCCTGAGGAGAAGGGTATTCCCCCAGGCTCGTTCCCTGAGGAGGAGTCTCCTCTGCCAGGCTGACACCATTGCTGAGGAGAAGGGACTTCCCTGGCCCCATTCCCTGAGGAGAAAGGTCTTCCCTCCCAGGCTAATGCTATCCCTGAGAAGAAGGGCATTCACCCAGGCCTATTCCCTAAGGAGAAGAGTCTCCTCTGTCAGGCTGACACCATCCTTGAGGAGAAGGGCTTTCCCCGGGGCCTGTTCCCTGAGAAGAAGGGTTTTCCCTGCCAAGCTGATACCATCATTGAGGAGAAGGGACTCCCCTGGATAGTGCTGACCCCCAGGCCTTGAGAAGAAGGGCCTCTCTCTCTAGGGCAGACCTGCAGTCCATAAGGAGAAGGGCCTCCCCTGCTAGGCTGACATGGTTCCCGAGGAGAAGGGCCTTCCCTGAAACACCTTGAGCAATGCTTGCATTATGCCCTTATCCCCGTTCCCTTCCTGAAGGTGGAAATCTCCCTGCTCATTTCTTTTTTCTCTCTGCCAGTGGAAGTTGCCACCAAGGCTAACCCCTGGGATGGGAAAACACTGAAGCCCGAGAGTGTGCGATCGCAGCTGGACACGTCCCTGGAGAGGCTGAAAAGGACGAGTGTGGAGCTCTTCTATCTCCATGCTCCTGACCATGGGACCCCGGTGGAGGAGACCCTGCGTGCCTGCAATGAGCTGCACAAAGAAGTAAAGTGGGAAGTCCAAGCCTGGATTATCTCTTGAGTCCCTCCCTCCCACCACCTTCTTTAAACCAGGGCTGCTTTTTGTGCCCTTCTGCAGCACTGGGTTTGTGCAACACTAGGAAGGGGGAACACAAATGACCAGGGAAAAGCCAAACAACTGACGCTTCATTGCGTGTTCACGTGGTGTACTTTGTTCTCAAAAGCTCTTGGAAACGTTAGAACATCTGAACTTTGCTTTTCAGCCGTGTTAACTGACTAGTTTAAGATTAGTGCTGGTAATGGGTGAAGAATTCGTGAATTGCATTAACCTAATAGTGCCATTTAAATTAGAAGGTGTGAATTCAAAATGAACAGAAAGCAGGAAATATTTTTGTTGGGTCTTACAATTCAGTCATCTAGAAGAGGTGAACAGGGATGAGGAAAGAACTCTGGAATAAAATTTGCTATCTGTCCTTTTCACCGTATGCATCTTGCTCCATCTAGATACAAATGCGCTTTTAAGAACTGGAACTGAATACCCTTTTATTCCCCTGCAGGGAAAGTTTAAAGAACTTGTTCTATCAAACTACGCAGCTTGGGAGGTTGCAGAAATCTGCACCATCTGCAAATACAACAACTGGGTGATGCCAACGGTGTACCAGGTGAGGGATGGGGCTTGCTGTGGTTCAGCAAATCTTTTGTGGAGGCTGAGATGAATCAAATCAAAAAAATACAAGGGTTCAGATCCGAACAGCACATGGGCGGTTCTGTGTCCTTACAGCAATGGTCAGTCACCACGGGGAAGGGTCTGGGAGCCCCAGATCTTGGACCACCCCCAGCGTGCCAGATACAAAAAACACAGAAAAGGAAGCTGCTGCAGTTTTCTGGGAAGTCCTTTCAGGATGCGTGTGATTAGAAAGCTGAGTGAGATCACCTCAGAAAAAGCTGAGTACGCATTTTTTGCTTGAGTCAGTGACTTCCTTCATGTGGAACTTAAAAATTTTTGCATTACTTGCAATTCTTTAGAAAGTCTGTTCCTAAGCAGATAATAACCTTGTGTGACCTGAAGGCACTCTTCTGGATAAGAGTATTGTCACGGAAGGGTGGGGAAAAGGCTGTTGCAGGTGCTTATGACCACTGTCATGAGCTAGCATTTGAAATTCTTTGTCTCCCTCGTCTTCGTGCAGGGTATGTACAACGCGACCACTCGCCAGGTGGAAGCTGAGCTGTTCCCTTGCCTGAGATACTATGGACTGCGGTTCTACGCCTACAATCCACTGGCAGGTACATGGAGGGGAAGGGTGAGACTTTGAAACAAAACCATGTGAAAAGGGGGGTGTAGAAGAGCCAGCCCATCCCTAAACATGCTGCTGACCCTTTGCAGGAGGGCTGCTGACTGGCAAGTACAAGTATGAGGACAAAGACACACGCCAGCCCACTGGAAGGTTTTTCGGGAATGACTGGGCTCAAGCCTATAGGGACAGGTATGTTTTGAGCTGATAGAAGAGCAGGGAGATGTGGCAGGAGTGGCTACATAAAAAACCCACACTAATAATCAGCTGAGAGGAAGCAGAATTGACTAAAGCTTGTGCAGTGATTACACCTGCACATGCGGTTGGGGCCATGGCTCGTGACTGAGCTTTGCAGAGTGGTTTTTAGGCTCAGCTTCCTCCCGGCTTGCAGCGAAGGATTGCAGAAGTCCTCAGAGGCTACGAAGAGTTGTATGAGGTTTCCTAAAAGCCTTTTGTACTTGCTTTTAATATAGATGTACAATTCACTAGAGGTCCCAAGGGCAGTAAGAGTGGTGTATTTTCTTGCAGGTACTGGAAAAAGCACAATTTTGAAGGAATTGCCCTAGTAGAAAGAGCTCTGAAAGACTCTTATGGTTCCAATGCACCGACCCTGACCTCCGCTGCTTTGCGCTGGTTGTACAATCACTCCAAACTGCAGGTAAGAGCTTGACGAGGCTGTAGCCAGCAGCCCGCGCAGCACCACTAGAACTGGGCAGCTGTTGCGGCACACACACGGGGAAACGTCTGCGTACAGTTATCTCTTAATCTGCATATCCTGTGGGCTTGTGGCCTTCCAAAGTGCGTATTACTGTACAGACCCTGCCTGCCAGGCTGTCGGAGCAAGTCAGCTCTGCATTTCCCCACAGTATCCTGTGTTCGCAGGACTGGAAGAAATGGGAGATTTTAAGTGCCAGTTACTGGGGTCTTGGCTTCCACCCAGACAGCTTCTCTGCGAGATGACTTTGCTTTTCATCAGACTAGGAAATTAATCGTTACATTCCCAATCTCCTCCAAATGTTCCCGTAGCCCCTTGTGAAGTAGGATTTGGCAGCTTTTGAGGAGTTGGCATGACTTTGAGATATTCTGGCCTTGTGAACAGAACTTCATGGTGTCAGTTGCCTAAACACCCAGAAGTTACAGAAGTTAAGTTGTTCTTTTCTGAAAAGAAACGTTTAAAGTTTGGCCTGCAGTGGCCTGGGATAGGTTTCTTTTGGGATCAGCAACTCCTCTTATTGCTTTCCAGGGTTCTCTTGGAGACGCAGTAATCATTGGGATGTCCAACTTGGAGCAGCTAGAGCAGAACCTTGACTACAGCGAAGAAGGTCCCCTGCTCCCGCCTGTCGTAGAGGCGTTTGATAATGCCTGGAACCTGACTGCACATGACTGCCCCAACTACTTCCGCTAGAGACTAGGGTAGGGACAAGAAAGCGGGTGTCGCGAGAGTGGATAATGCAGCACAAGTCTCTCAAAACTCGGGAGAGGTACTTGCCCACCCTGCCCCTTTGATAGATGCGTAAATGGGTTGAGATTTTTCCCTGTATTAATGAAGCTTTGTAGGATCCACTACCATTGTCAGCACTTGTGTTGGCCCATGCCTTGTTCTTTCTCCCCTCATGGACCTACAGCTCTACGCAGCACATACTATGATTTAAAGATGCAATTGATCGGGTAAAACGGACACATAACTGGATGAAGGCCCCAGTTCTGCTTTAATATATCTTAAATAATTACGTACAAGAATAAAACCTTTTTCTAACGCAGACCCTCTCTTAACTGTAGTTGTAGCCTGGCTGGCATCTCCTTATCAGCGCTCCGTGACTTTGAGTGTAATAGCTTCTTCTGAAACTTTTATCAGAAGAACAGAACAAACCCTCAGCATCTTCCCTAGTGTCAGGGGTGCCATGTCTAAGCTGCATTACGCTTACAGGCTTTCTGCCTAGCTTTCATATTTGAGGTGGCATTTCACCACATCCCAGAAACAGTAACAGGCAGCAGCAACAAACATCTGAAGTTTTATATGTAGATTTATATTAAAAAAATCATAATTAGGTCATCTTCTATGAAAAGCACGTTTGAGCTGATCGCCCTTGTCCTCTGGGTGCAAACAGGGAAGGGAAACATCCTCTTTTGTCTCTAAAATAGAGTAGAACTGTCTAGTGTCCAAGCACAAGGACTGCTGCTAGTCCTCATTGCTGTCATCAGCATTGTCATCCTCCTCTTCCTCCTCCTCCGCCGTGTCTCCCACAAGCTTCTGGAAATCTCCTGTCTCAGAATTCCACAGAAATTTGATGGTGACTTTAAACTCCGCCATCTCATAGCCGAAGAGTTTCTAGGAAAGGACACACATCTGTCATTCCTGCTTTACTGTCTCCATGGCCAGCCTAGCAAAACCACTTACAGTAAATATCGCTTCCAGGTGGGAACTGCAGCAAAGCAGGAGCCAAAGTAATTGCTGCAGAGTTTTAGCACTTGCATTAGGAACGCGTAAGGATGTTTGCTGCACCCCACTAACCACCACCCAGAAGTGCTGCTTGCCTTCATCCGAGAACTCACACCCTCTGGCGGAATTAAGCTGAACAGTTAATTATTTTGTATCAGGAGAAATTGTGGCTCATGTGTTACAAAGTTACTCACCAGGACACGGGCTTGTTCGGGGGTGAGAACGTCCCCTTCTTTGCAGACTTCATAATCTGAAAGTAGCGTGACTACTCCTGCAGGAAAAAAAAAAGCTCTTGAACCAGACTCATAAATACTGCAAAAGGCCACCAAAATGCAGGGTGCAGAGCTACGACTCTCAAACACCGCCCTTTGTAGCTTATGCCTTTCCATGCAAGTATCTGTACACCCTGAGAAGCTCTGGTTTCCGAACAGGATGCCAACGCGCTAGGCTTGGCGTAGTTGAAAGGTCTGAAAAAGGACGGTATCTTCTAGAAGGCTGGGTTTTTTCACTCGTCCTTTGACATCAGTTTGGGGAGAATAGTGCAAGAAGAATATGATGAGTTGTCCATCAGATTTACTCCTAAACTAAATTCCATTTAATTATTTAACATTCTCCTTGAAAGATCTTATCTGCACAGACAAAAACCAAAGCTTACCTTCTCGGCTGCTTCACGTACCTTTCTTTAATGCTGTTGGCAATCCCAGCTGCCGTAACTGAGGCTCCATGGAGTGGGGGAACTGCTCCAAGGGCCCTGTGTCCAGGCTCACCGCATACGTTGCCTTGTTCCCTGCGCGGGCAAAGTCCACTTCTTTGAATTTGGAGAACCACCTGCGACGGGAAATGAAAGCTTTAGCTGCAGAGAGGCCATCCCTTGGATAAGACAGGGATTATGGCACAGCCTGCTGTAACTTCTTCCCTCCTGTTGCAGGGATGGCAGAGAAAGACAAGTGGAAGAACCTCATGAGATCATCACTGCTTTAAGAGAAATGTCAGTAAGTGGAGTAGTTGAGTGGAAAAAAGGCTGCTCAACATTTCATAGAATTGTTATGGTTGGAAGAGACCTTTAAGGTCATCGAGTCCAACCATTAACCCAGCACTGCCAAGGCCACCATTAAACCATGTCCCTCAGCACCACAGTCACCCATATTTTAAATACCTCCAGGGATGGCGACTCCACCACTTCCCTGGACAGCCTGTTCCAATGCTTGACAGCCCTTTCAGCAAAGAAATTTTTCCTAATATCCATCCTAAACCTCCCCTGGTGTAACTTGAAGCCATCTCCTCTTGTCCTATCACTTGTTACTTGGGAGAAGAGACCAGCCACGGCAGTGACAGATGCGTACTTACTCATCCACCTCTTCTCTGGTGCGGTTAGTGAAGAGGAGACCAACTTCACCTCGCAGGTGTTTGCTGACCTGAAAGAAAGAAGGCGTCCATGGGACTTCTGGGATTGTGAGCTTTTGTGTCACGATAGGGATGCATTCAATTAAAAAACCCATGGCACGACGACCCGAGGAAGCTCTGTTGTCCCTTGCAGTTTTATTCTGGTTTATATTGAGCTTCGTGATGTGCAGCCCCTACCTTGTGCAGATTCTCCTTGTACTCGCTGCTCGGCTCCCGGCCCAGCGCCACCATCATGACTTTGTTCTTCCCGAAGAAGATCCTGAGGAGGCGGAGATGGAGATGGCGGCCGTCAGCTCCGGGGGCGCTCACCCCTCGGGCCGCATCCCCCGCTGCCACCACCCCACCTCACCTGCTGTGTTTCCAGGCGTTCCGCACGTCCTTCAGCTTGTTGTTCCTCATGTTGGCGACGGAGAAGACGAAGATATACTTGTAAGTGTCCACGCATCGTCGCAGCTGGAAGGGCAGCGGTTAGCGGGGACCGGGGATGGGGGCACCGCGCGGGGCCGGGCCGGGCCGCGCCGCACTCACCTCAGCGATCAGCGCCTGCTTGGCCTCCAACCCCTTCCTGGGAGTACGCGTCAGGGAAACTGCGGGGAGCGGAGCGGAGAGGCGGCGTTAGGGCGGAGACGGGGGAGCGGAGGGGGGACGGGGTTTGGGGCACTCACCTTTGCGGTCCCGCTTGGACTTCGGCATGGCGCCGCCGTGCTCCGAGGCCCCCTCGGCGCCGCGCAGGCTGCTGGGAACGCCAATGGGGCTGTCCCGCGCGGTGCCTGTCTCCACGGGACGCTGCTCAGGCGGGTTTTCAGCGCAGGCGGCGGCGCGGGCGGCCCCGCGGCGTTAAGGCCCCCTCGGCGCCAGGATCGCCGCCGGTCGCTGACCATGGCGGCGGGGTTGTGGGTGGTGCTGCTGCTGCCCGTGGCGGCCGCTGTCTATGAGGACCAAGTGGGCAAATTCGACTGGTGAGTGCTGCGGGAAAGCTGGGGGGGTGGGTTGTCTCCACAGCGTCGGTATCCTCATCCTGCAAGCAGGCCCTGTGCCCGCCCTGCTGCCTCCTCCGGCAGCCGCCCGTCGGGCCTTCCCCCTCCCGCTCCCTCAGCGAGGCGCCTTGTCCCGTCTAACCACGGCCCGTTTTTCCTCTCCCAGGAGGCAGCAGTACGTGGGGAAGCTCAAGTTCGCCTCCTTGGAGGCTTCGCAGGGTTCGAAGAAGCTCATTGTGGCCACCGAGAAGAACGTGGTGGCCGCCCTGAACTCCAGGAGTGGTGAAATCCGTGAGTGAAGCAGAGTTTGATTGTGGGGAATATGCGTGTAGTGCTAGGGCTAATGTGTCAATCAAGTTACACTGTGTTTTTATACTGATAAATTAATGCTGCTGGTACTGCGTCGTCAGATGGGGAGGATTCAGCCGGCAGTTCTAAAGGTGTTGCTTAGGGCAGGCAGAGTGTTCTCTGCATAAGCTTATTGCCATAAAGAGCCTAGGTTTAAAAACAACAACAAACAAATGCCTTTGGGGTACAAATCTTGTTCTCACTTAACTCTGTTTCCTTCAGTGTGGCGCCATGTAGACAAGGGAACCCCTGAAGGAGCGATAGATGCGATGCTGATCCATGGGCAGGGTAAGGAGAACATGCAGATGGTGTGCTGGGGCTAGCTGCTGTCCTTCTATGTGGGATCTCAACCACATGTTAGACCATAAGTTGAACTTGCCAGAACTCATTGCCTTGTTATTTGTGGTGGGCTACAAGTTCGATGTTCATCTTCTTTTCTTCATTTCCTGGGCAGATGCTATCACTGTGTCCAATGCTGGACGTATTCTGCGTTCCTGGGAGACCAACATTGGAGGGTTGAACTGGGAGACGTCACTGGACACTGGCAGGTAGGCTTCCATGTTTGCAGTGTCTCTTTTCCTTTTTAATCCTGGTCTAGGAAGGATGGGGTTGTTCACGTTGTTTGGACTTGCTTTAAAAGGAAAAATGAGTTAGATGTAAGGTTTCTGAAATAACATTTGGCTGAATTCTTCATGAATGCCTGAACCTTGCAGTTAAATCTAATGCTGTTTCTATTTCTCAGTAAACCAGTAAGAGGAAGAGATACAAATATTTTTCATAGATGGGTTTTCTCTTTAAATATACAACATGTTCAATCTGTATCTGGTTTGGGGTGTTTGGATTCCAGCCTAATACTCTCTGTTAGATCAGCAAGGGTAGATAAACTGGGCTATAAATTTTACTTCAAGACTGATGTTGTGTGTGAAGAAGGTCCAAAGAGTGTGGGTTTTTTTTCCTAGAAGAAAATAACTTTCTAACTTATTGTTTCTGACCTGTGCTTAGTTTCCAGGTGGCTAGTTTGGTGGGGCTACAGGATGTGGTGAAATATGTGGCAGTCCTGAAGAAGGCAGCTATCTCTCTTCACTACCTTTCCAACGGGCACCAGAAATGGGTGGAACACTTACCAGAAAGGCAAGAAAATATTTTTAAGTAGAAACGTAAACTTCTGACAGAGAGCCTGTTGCCTTGGAGAGGAAAGGATGCTGTACTTGCCTTATGCTTTTGAAAACACCTGAAAACAGTAATATGAGAAGTCATTGCTTCACAGTTGCTTTTCTTGCAGTGAGAGTACTCAGTACCAGCTGTTGTATTCCCATGGGACTGGAGTGATCCACGTACTTGGAATTGTTCCCCAGAGCCACTTGAACATTTTAACCTTCAGCGTAGAAGATGGAGAAATTACAAAACAGGTAGTGCTCGATTACAGATCCAAAATATTGAATTGGATAACAAATGTACTTCCAACTAGGTGGGCTGTGGTGTGGTGTGCAGAGCAATTAATTGTTGTAGTACAGATAAACTTCCCTTTTACTGTGGCATTGCCTACAGGCCAGTAAATGGATTTCACTGCTGAATGCCCTGAAAGCAAAACTGAATTAGACTTGTGGCTGTTAGTTAGGACCATCCTGGAAATCTCAGGCTGATAGACAGTTTCTCCCAGGGTCATGGGTAAAACTATTTCTGACTTAAATTCTTGGTTGTGTGCAAGTTGGTTCTTTGAAAATTTTGTTTGTTGACAACGTCATCTCCTTGTCTGGTCTCGCTTGGCAGGTCAGAGTAGCAGCCCCGTGGCTGAAGAGCTTAAACGGTGTGTGCGGCGTGGTGGGGGAGGCAGTGCTGGTGTGCACGGACATGGACACGCATTCGCTCTATGTTTGCTCCTTGGAGAAGGAACAGGAGATGAAGCAGATCCCGCTGCAGGTGAGAAGTGCTGAAAGAGCATTGTATGTAATTCATTGTCCAGCTGGTTTGGTGCCTGACTGAGCCTGGCAGCACAGGGGTTTTCCTATCAGTAAACTACAGAATGATTGAGCGGTATGTGGGGGAGCATGATCCATAACTTTAGGGAAGGGAGAGAAAACTTTGTGTTTGTCTAATCATTCCTTCTGGATTGATGTCTTCAGAGCTTTGCTCCAATGGGAGCCTAGGTCTCCTTGCTTCTGCTTTGTTAATGGGGAACCTCTTCGTAAAGGTTATATTACTGCTGATAAAAGGAAGGTATTAATTTCAGTGAAGAAAAAGTTCTCATGAACACATATGTTTGTCTCTTGTCACAGTCACTTGACCTGGAGTTTGCTGATGGCTTCCAGCCCAGGATATTGGCCACTCAACCCAATGTAATCAGTGCTTCACGGACTCAGTTCTTCTTGCAGCTGTCTCCAAGCCACTTCTCTCTGCTGCAGTACAAACACGGGCTGCTCAGCCACCTTCGGGACTTCCAGCAGGTAACCAAGATAAATGTACTGAAGCAGGAGGGCCAACTACAGCTTGAAATTCTTTAAAACAAACACCTCCTTATTAAGTGTTCTGAACAAGCTGCTGAGCTTCTCGCTGCAATGCTTGAAAACCATTTGATTTCATGTATACTATCTGCTGAAGTATTTCCAGACATCAGTATAGGTGTGCTTTGCTGCCAAGAACTGTCAGCTTTGGTGTAGTTTCCTGGTTTTGAGGTGGATATAGAGACACGTGTGTCTAAGTAGCCAGTGGTGGAGGGGTAGTTTTGTTAGGCCAGCTGAAAAGCAAACAGGCTTTAAAAAACTCAGTAACACTAAACATAATGGTTCAAAAGCTTGCGGCAGGTCAACTGTTTCCATCTTTAAGAGAAGTATTTTCAATCTTATAAGAGGTAATTTTTTTTTTTTTTTTTTTTTTTGGTGAAGCAGTGAAATTTAAGATTTGGCTGTGAAAGATCATCTGTTTTTAATTCTAGTATGGCTTAATTTGCTGCACAAGTAGTTTTTGGTGGGGTTTTGAGATTTTCTTGTTTGTTTTATGATTTCCTGCTATTATTTTCTTTCCAGGCAGCCCTGGTGAGTTTTGCGACAACTGGGGAGAAAACTGTGGCTGCTGTCCTGACCTGCAGGAGTGAACTGGTGAGTGCAGTTTACCTGTGCTGTGTAACCAGCACAGCTCTAGTATGGATCTGCACTGGGAGTGGGTTCCACAAGTGTTTTCCTTCATAGGCCAGGGATGGATAGTCATTTCAGGAAGAGGAAGATTTAGTTAGCTGCTTAGACGTGTGAAGAACAATGGTAATGCAAAGAGGTCTTGATTGTATCCACCTAAGGCTACCTCTGGCTTGGTGAAGCATGCTCTCCTGTGTGCAGCCTGTTTCAGCCTTGTGTATTGTTGGTATGTAACGTAGGACTCAGCTTTACTGGTCTATAGAGGATTTCAGTTCCTAGGGATACCAGACTTAGAAAGGTTTCATTTTTATCAGGAATAGAATAAAATAGAACAGAACTGTTTCCTGCCTCTTTTCAGAGTCAAGCTGAAACTTGTCAGGCACTCAGAAATGTACCTGTTTATATAGTCATACTGGGGTCTGAATCTGTGTTATCTCTTCTCATCCTCATTTCAGAAATCTGGAAGTTCTGATGGCCTTGCCGCTGGAAGTACTCTGGAGGATTCCCAGAAGCAGGTATGAAGTGCACTTGTTTCCAAAACCAGTAAGTTCTTGACAGTCCATTTTATTCCTTTGCGTGCAGGAACAGAATGAAAAAGCTGTTACACCATCTTTTTGGAGACTGATGTTTTGTAGCAGCTCCATATATATAATCTAAAAGTATCTTGAAGCTGGAGTTCTTGCTGAATATGAAATCCTTCTGCAGAATGTGGTGTGGCATGTATGTTTAACTCAGCTATTTTGTGCCTCTTGTTATAGGAATCCTTAACCTGTTCCAATCAAACCTACAATATTAATCTCTACCTAGTTGAAACTGGACAAAGACTGCTGGATACCACAATTACCTTTAACCTGGAGCAGAGCGGTGCCAAGCCACAGCAGGTGAGCAGGGAGAGATTATTTCAGTCTTGTGGTTTATCAGACTTGCAATTCTCTCCCTACCCTGATTTGGCAGGATTGGTAGAGCCCTTCAGACAAGGCGAAAAGCATTCTGCGGATGCGCTGCATTACATTCTTTGCTCTTGTTTCACCCAAGAGTTCAGTTTTCTCCAAGGTGATGATGCAATCGTTAACCTCACTGTTTTTCCTGCTCTTTTTTCCAGCTATACATCCAAGTTTTCCTGAAGAAGGATGACTCTGTGGGCTACCGAGCCTTGGTGCAAACAGAAGACCACATGCTGATGTTCCTCCAGCAGCCAGGTAACTGGCACAGTTAATATACTCCATTTTTAAGAGCACACACCTTGTCACTGTAGGAGAAGAAGAAAACTCCAAGTCCCAAATGATTATATTTTATCACTGCTTTCTTTGGAAACCAGCAAAAAGAATTTAACTGTCCTGAGCCTGTCCATTAAATATTCACCCTCACAAGACATCTCATCTGAGAAAACAGTATTCTTTGTGTAGACAGAGCCTTTGAATTTCATGGGTTTTCTGCAGATTTCAAAACTCTTTTTGTAGGATGATAATCTAAGTCCTGTTGTAGATATTTCTCAAAGTTTCTTCAGAAAAAATCCTCGTGGAAAAAGTGTTAATTTGCAGGAAGAGTTGAAAGTCCATCTCAGCAACATGAATTTTCTAGGGTTTAAAAGGCATCCAGGTGTTCACACTGTGTATCTCTTATTTAAAATAGACTTAATGACTGTAACTCTTTTAAAACATCAGATTGCTTTTGCTGTTCCCATGGGCTTTTTTTTCAACAGTGGCTCCAGTTGAATAAAGTATTTGTCTTTTGTGAAATAGCGAATCACGTGATATTAGATAGTTATATACTACTTTGCATTTCACTATGAGCAGTGATTTGTATTTGAAGGGCCCACCGGAAGATGCTTCTGTACTCAGTGATGATTTTTCCTCCAAAAGCCTATTCCAAGATATTAAGTTGATTTTCCAATATTCTACTCATTTTTCTTTCCAGGAAAAGTTGTCTGGAGTAGAGAGGAGTCACTAGCAGAAGTGGTAAGCTTGGAGATGGTGGATCTACCTCTGACAGGTGCACAGGCTGAGTTGGAGGGAGAATTTGGAAAGAAAGCAGGTAAACCATAGATTTAACAGAATTACCTTTGTGGGTTTGTTTTTCTTCCTGAATAAATGTATTTACTGCTTTCTTTTTCCTCTGAACTGAGAGTTAGGATTCAAATTTCTACTGATGGCAATTAAAGTGAGCAGAAACAAACCCATTTCTGTCTAAACTTTGGAAGTCCAATGCCAAATGCAGATGACAAGCGTATTACATTTTTATATTAAAAAAAAACAGTCAGCAACAATAAGAGGGATTTTTGCCATCTCTCCTAAACGTTTCCTTTTGATGCTTTCTGGAAGACTCATTTGCAATAGCTTTTGTTTTTGCTTTGTTTTGTTTTTCTTGCTGTCCTGGATGCAGCCATTCAAGGTAACCTCAGACTGCATGCAGTGTTTTCTAGTGCTTCTGACTAACGCTTCCTAGTGGAACTTGATCTCTCTGCTTGCTTTCCTCAGTGGTGAAATATAGTTGAAGTCTGGTGTTTTGCTTGCTTCGAGAAGCTAAATATAAACCCTGATTGGGCAGAGTTAAGTATTTTTTTACTTCAAGGGCTTCTCTTGCTCTGAGTAATGAGTGCAAAGGGAGATAATGGACCTTATAGGCGGGTAAGCTTTAGGTGAGCACTTTCTGTGAGTGTACCAGTCAGAAAGAAGGAATACAAAGGAAGAGATTATGTACTTTGCAAGAAGGTTTGCTTTCAGTTGATGAGGGTGTCTTTTGGAATGAGCTATGTAAGTGCTAAGTGGGAAAAGCTTGGTAAATGCCAGAGTCTATCATGGAAGCATTAACTATAACTCTGCTCTTCTGGAGTGAGAGGCAGAGGCAAAGAATTATCACAGGTTCATGCATGGCAGCATTTTGTCTACTGGCTGAGGCCATAATTTCACTTACAGAGTGGAACATAACGTTTTCCTAACATAACATAAGCCTCTTGTTATCGCTGTTGGTCTATTTACAGATGGTTTGCTAGGGATGTTTCTGAAGCGGCTGTCCTCCCAGCTTATCCTGCTGCAAGCCTGGACCGCTCATCTTTGGAAGATGTTCTATGATGCCAGGAAACCCCGGAGTCAGATTAAAAATGAGATTAACATTGACAATTTGGCCAGAGATGAATTCAACCTTCAGAAAATGATGGTGATGGTCACCGCTTCAGGAAAGGTGAGGAAGTCAGCGTAGGAATCTAGACTGTAGCGAAGAGTCTCAGGTCTGAATTCTCACTATTTTTAGCCAGGCTTTGGGCAGAATGTTTTGTGGTAGCTTTGAAGAGGGAGTAAGAGTCTTCCGTCTTTGTCATATCACAAAGAAAGATGCCGTGCTTGAATGCGAGAGATGTGTTGTTCTAACTTTGGCTTTACTATGTTTCCCTGCTCAGCTTTTTGGTATTGAAAGCAGTTCTGGCACCATCCTGTGGAAGCAGTATCTCAGGAATGTGAGACCAGGCTCCTCCTTTAAGCTGATGGTCCAAAGAACAACAGCCCATTTCCCGCACCCTCCGCAATGTACCTTGCTTGTTAAGGACAAGGTGAGTCCCTTTCCCCTGTCCCTCCATTTAACGTGCTTATCATGGAAATCTGCCCTTTGAAAGGGTGGAAAAGAGTATCTTTTTGGATATCATCTTGTTATCACTGATGTGGGGACAGGAGGAGAGTGAGAGCTGAAGGGGAGCAGACACACAATCCTAAAAAATTTAAGGATGCTCATTTTGAAGCCTTTTATTGAAACAAAAGAAATAACTTCATCCAGTTTCTTTAGTCATGTGAGATAAGTCTTATATGGTCTGTATTAGCTAGCTGCAGGATGTTTTGTACTCCATACGTGAGGTAGGAGGAGACATTATTATGTGCTGAGACAGCTTCAGCAGGTGGCAGATAGGATTTAGTTAAAGCTGTGAACACTGTGTTATGTCACAGCGTGTTTTTGATAGAGAAATGTGGGATAGAGCACATGTGTGTCTAAACAGAATATTTTGAGGATGGAATAGCTGAATCCAGAGTATGAATAGTCAATACTGGCAAGTAACAGAAAACCAGCTCTTTTGTCTGCCTTAGAAATAAGGTTTGCATCTTGTTTGTTTTTTAGGAAACCAAAATGAGCTTTCTGTATGTCTTTAACCCCATCTTTGGCAAGAGAAGTCAAGTAGCTCCCCCTGTTTTGAAGCGTCCAATTCTTCAGACTTTGCTTCTGCCTATTATGGATCAAGACTATGCCAAAGTACTACTCTTGATCGATGATGAGTACAAGGTAAATTGCTTTGCCTGGAGGCAGTTTTCTTCATGTTCTGGTTAATTATTCCCCTCTCTTTTGAAGCAAGATAAAAAAAAAATGCTGTTGAGTCACATTTCCCATAAAACTATGAGGTTATTCTGGTAAGACAGACCTCATCCTGATAAACATGTTTGAAATAATTTTTCAGTCTTGTTTGGTTTTTTTTTTTTGTGTTTGTGTCAGTTGGTTTTTAACCTGTGTTTCAATTCCTCTTTTCCAGGTTACAGCTTTCCCAGCAACTAAAAATGTTCTTCGTCAGTTAGAAGAAATAGCCCATTCTATCTTTTTTTATCTCGTTGATGCCGATCAGGGAAAACTCTCTGGATTCAGGCTGAAAAGGGTATGGAAGACACACTACAATCTAAGTGGCATCACTTTCCTAAATGTCCTTTGGATAATGGTAGAATGGTAGATCTTTTCATTTGGTTTATGGAGTTTTGCTTGAAATAGAATCAGTTCAGCTGATGACTTCAGCTAGGCCTCAAAATGTGCCCAAGCAAGTTAAAATTTAAAAGCAGAGAAAGCTCCCTGTGTCTTACTGGTGGAGATGATGTTTTTTGAGGACAAGATAAAACCTCCTACGTCATGCTTTTTTTCTTGCAGGACCTGACTACAGAGGAGAGTTGGGAGGTGATCATACCCACCGAAGTTCAGAGGATAGTGACTGTGAAAGGGAAGAGGTCCAATGAGCACGTGCACTCCCAGGGCCGTGTGATGGGAGACCGCAGTGTTCTCTATAAGGTGCCCTTGGAACTTTTTGTTGCCTTTTTGTTAATGCATTATCTCACAGATCTCAGCACCATTTCTAGGCAGTATGTTAAAATCAGCTGCCCTGTGGTACCATTTTTTCCTATATATATGCATCAGTGTCCATAACACCCTGCAGAAGATGCTAGTTTTGGTGGAGATTTCTCATATAAAATGTATTCATGCAGCAATTAAATTGGCCAAACATCTCATGATGGGGAAATAGCTGCTTGATTTCTTCAGGTGATTTGTGCTAATAATTTGGCAGGGGCATTGGAACGTGATGATCTTCGAGGTCCCTTCCAACCTAAACCACTATATGATTCTAATAAGATACTCTGTTTATTATATGCCTAGTCCCAGATGAAATGCAGATGAATGAAGTGCCTGTGGCACTAAAGTGGGGTTCTTGGTTGTTTTTTTATCTTTCTCCAGTCCTTGAATCCAAATCTGCTTGCTGTGGTGACAGAGAGCACAGATACGCATCATGAGCGCACTTTCATTGGAATATATCTGATTGATGGGGTCACAGGCAGGATCATCCACTCGTCAGTACAGAAGAAAGCGAAGGGACCTGTCCACATTGTCCATTCTGAGAACTGGGTGGTGGTAAGAACTTATACTTACCTTGTTCTTTACATTTGGGACATAGGGGCAGTTCTTGAACCTCTCTGGAGAAGACTTTTTGACCATTCTCTGTGATTTTCTGCTACCTCTGTATTATTGACTCTGCTTGCCTCGTATTCCTGAAAATCTTTTCTCGTTTCAGTACCAGTACTGGAACACGAAGGCACGTCGGAATGAGTTCACTGTGCTGGAGCTCTATGAGGGGACGGAGCAATACAATGCCACAGCCTTCAGCTCCCTTGACCGCCCGATTTTACCTCAGGTCCTCCAGCAATCTTACATCTTCCCATCTGCCATCAGTGCCATGGAGGCCACCATCACTGAGCGTGGCATCACCAGCCGTCACTTGCTCAGTAAGTACACCTGGTCTGTCCTGAATGTGTTTATATGACCAGGTTTCACACTGAAAACCGAGCAAAATGCAGTTTGCTACCAGAAATTCTGCCCATGGGCTGCCCTGGACTTCCAACAAGTTCAAGGATAAGCACCAAGAGAGCATTTATGTTAGGTGTTTAAAAAATGCCATCAGAAATCATAATTTTTAAGATGCATTTCTTCTGATGTACAGTTGGGCTTCCCTCCGGAGCCATCCTCTCCCTGCCAAAGGCTCTGCTGGATCCTCGCCGCCCAGAGATCCCTACGGAACAAAGCAGGTAAGGAAAGCACTTTAACTGCTGTGCCTGGGCGGCTTGGAGGAGGGATGGATTTTGTGTATAATACGGTAGTGTGAAGTAGAGCAACTTGTCCTGGGCAGATTGAGGGCAATTCTTGCATGAAATTAAACAAGGTTGCTTTGTTCCCGTCTGTGACAATGGGAATAAATTTGTCTGTAATGAAGCAGGTCTTACCGTTAGTAAAACAAGTCTGTTGTCTGCACTCTAAGAAGTAGCAGTCTGAGTAACTTTCTGAAGTTTTTAGAATTACAATTATTTTTCAAACTTCAAAAGCCTATAAGGAGGCTGCTGTGGTGTAGTCAGACCCAGCTAGCAAGGTTGATTTTCATCCTGAAGCAAAAATGTACTGGGAAAAGCTGCTAAATTTGCTGGTTCAGGTCAGCTTATGTTGATCAAACTAGGAAACGCAGGTGATGTCCTCCGTGTGCTGTTTGATTGGGTTTTGATTTCTCTTTAAATGCCTTTCAGAGAAGAGAACCTGATTCCATACTCCCCTGATGTGCAGATTCACGCCGAGAGGTTTATCAACTACAATCAAACCATATCCCGAATGAGAGGGATTTATACAGCCCCCTCCGGCCTGGAGTCTACTTGTTTGGTGAGTACAGGGCAGAGGATTCAACGCAGGGCAGTGGAATTTGTGGGCAGAGCAGCATGATACTGTAGCCTGTGGCAGGGAGGTCTGTAACTTCTGAAGATCTGGCTGCTCCCTGCTTAAACATTTCTTTTAATCAGAACTATAGACCTCAGTCAGTCGTTGTTGATGGATCTGGTTTTCTGCTGGAAGCTGAATTACCAACTTGTGATCTCGTCTCTTTAGGTTGTTGCCTATGGCCTGGACATCTACCAGACCCGAGTGTACCCATCGAAGCAGTTTGATGTCCTGAAAGATGACTATGACTACGTGCTGATAAGCAGCGTCCTCTTCGGGCTGGTTTTTGCTACCATGATCACAAAGAGACTTGCCCAGGTGAAGCTGCTGAACCGTGCCTGGCGGTAAGGCTGCGGGCGAAGGGAAGGCTGACGCTGGAGAAGGTATCTGAGGTTCTGCCACCCTGCCTTGCCGCTGGGTTCCGTTTGAAATTCCAGCTTGTGTGACTGATGGATGAAAACATCGATACTACATTTTTGCTGGAAGATATTTGGGAGGAAAAGCTGCTAGTGAAACAAAACAATATGCTGCCTACATGTCTCCCAGTGAGAAGAAATGAAACAGAGATGGATGAGAGACGTTGGTCTGTTGTAACTAAAAAACAAAACCAAACCTCTCCCAAACCTCTGTTAAAGCCCTAAAATCTGCCATCACATCATCTCCCCCATGTTAGTGAAGATAATACTAAGGACGTGTCCTCTTGGTCCTCGCCTCTTCCTCAGCACCAGCTGCGACTAATGCCTTGGTGAGAGGGGGATGGAGAGGCTGTTGGCTGCTGGGAACGCTAGACGGGGTAGCGCGTGAGCTGCTGCACGCGAGGCCTGAGAAGAGGAGGAGACGCTGGGGCATGTCCTTAGGAAGAAGGTTAGAAACCGAGTGGACATCAGTGGGAATCGGCCTCATTGGGCGATGCCGTTACGCTGCAGGGCTGTGAGCGGAATTTGAATGTAAAGCCTCTCTGTATTCTTTATTTATTGTGGTGACAACGTTAGGGGTTTTTTCCCTTTTTTTTTTTTTTAAATTCTTCCCGTCTTCAGCGTACAGCACTGGGGTTCAGGCACGAAGACCCTCATGGCCTTCCCCCCATCGGATAATGGCCCTGAACTCTTTGGACCTCCATTTAAATTGTCGTGGTCGAGTTTCGCAGTGCGTTGTGCCCCCGGGAGAGGCCGTGTCCCATCAGCCACCTCCCCGCGCGCAGATCGCCTCAATAAAAGTCCGGTGCTGAGGAGCAGTAACTCTTTTTTGCCTCTTTCTATGCTATTTCAAGCTGCTCCCAGCGCGCCTCCACTGCACATGCCCCTCCACCCTTCCCACAGGCGTGTCGACTGCGCATGCGCTGCCAGCAAAGTTGCTGACTCATGTACTGCGCAAGCGCTTGGGCCGGGCCCTCCTCTTCCAATGGGGAGGCGCAGCGCACGCGTGGGCAGTGGGTCACTTCCTGTCTCGCGGCGCGTGTAGCGGGGGGGAGGTGCTTCCGGCCCGCCATCCCCCGCCGCCGCCGCCTCCCCCCCCACCCCCCCTCGCCTCAGCGCAGCGGCAAGATGGCGGCGGGCGGCGGCGCGGGGGCCGCGGCGGAGCCGGGCTGGGAGGTGGCCGTGCGGCCGCTGCTCTCCGCCTCCTACTCGGCCTTCGAGATGAAGGAGCTCCCGCAGCTACTCGCCTCGGTTATCGAGAGGTGAGGGCTCACCGGCCCGGGCCCTACCTCCCCTCAGCGTCCTTCCCTCAGGGCGGGTGCCCGGCGGCGGGGAGGGGAGCCGGTGGGGGGCTGCGGGGAGCGGCCCTGCTGGGTGCTGGGCAGGGGACAGCGGCGGGGCCGGGCCGGTGGACAGCGCCTGCTGGGGCTGCCGGGGAAAAAGGGAGCCCCGAGCAGCGTCCAGGGAGTTACTCACGCCCAACCTCCTCCCGCTTTCCTGGGGACTGGGAGGCTCTCGGGGTGGTGCCCTTGGGACCTAATAAGCGGGGATGAGGATGCGCGCCCGGCTCTTGGCGTTGGCTGCCGCTCGGCCACAGCAAAAGCACCTCTGACACTTCCCCCGCGGAGAGGCTTCGGGACTGTTGTTGCGTTTTTGCTTTTGTTGAAGTGCGTTACGCTTGTGCAGGCTGTGCTGTGAAAATTGTGCTCTCACCTGGGTTATCCCCTCTGGTGACAGACTCCTGCGGGGGGGGGGGGGGGCATTGGGTGGCATTGACTTCCTTTTAGGTTTCTACCAGTAAATCCTGCTCACATTTTGAGGAAAAATAAAGCTGAAGCAAATCAAGTCTGCCTTTTCTTAACCAGAAAGGTTAGACTCCGAGCATGAGAGCAGTTGTTGGAGCTATTTAACTTAACTTATAGCTTATTTTGTGATCTAAAACACTAGGTATGAATGCCACAACATTATGCTTATTTACAAAGATATAACCCTGACCACAATAAGTTCTTAGGAAACAACAAATAAACACTGTGCTAAGGAAGATAATAAAATAAAGCCTTGTGGTGTTTTGCTTAATATAGGATGGCTGAACATACAAACAATGGATGCTTCAAATGTGTTCTGTGCCTGTATACGTATAGTAGTGATTCACGTAGAAACTTGCATATACTCAATATGTATGTGATTTGGGCAATTCTTACGCTAATCTTACTTTTAGGCACCATTTCAGCTTTGCTTTTCCTTGCAGAGCTCTGCTGTCAGTGTGCCTAAAGTTCATTATTGGAGTGTTTCAGCAGAAGAATGTCACAGAAACACTTAAGTCTATGCACTTGACTTTGGGAGAGGTCTGTTTCCTCCATAAGTGAGAACGATGGTTCAATTTTCGACTTGACGCAGCAGTTTGTTGCCTTTACATAGCACTGCCCTGAGGTTTCAGTTATGTGCCTGATGCTGACAGCGTTTCAGACCTGGCAGGGTTTAATGTGAGCGCAAGGCCTGTGGAGTCGTGCAGGACAGTATCTTTTATTTCATGCCTTGATATAACATGTGACAAATCACAGAGGAAAAAATATAGCTTGTTCTTATTTGCAGATATACTCTTCTATTCTGAACAAATAATTTATCTTTAGATTTCTAATCTAAAATATTTTATCTGTTCAACTTACCTTGAGAAGATGATTGTTAGCTCCTGTAGTGTTACTGTTGGTTGACACCATCTGCAAAGTGGCTGCATTTCCTCTTAAATAAATGTGGTGCAATGACAGCAAAATCACTAACGTTATTCTTTTAAAAATAAGTTAATAAACTCCTTTTCCTGACAACTCTTATGTTTCATTTTTAAGTTTAAGCATCATTGAGTTACTGGGGTTTTCCTATTAGCATGTGTATTCAAGAATTGGTAGGCCAAAGCCTCTTATTTGACATAAATTTTGGAAATGCTGACTTGGAATGACGCAACTGAACAGGAACACAGTTTACAAAGTCTGTGACGGTCAAAGGAGGCTGGTTTTCAGGGAAGAGTTTTCAACAGGGGGAGAGCTCCTGCACCTGCTGCTGTGCCTTTTCAAGGAAGAGGCTGCTTTTGTGCATGCTGCCTTACATAAAGGGTCTATTTTGGGCCTGTTTAAAATTTGGAAGCAGAACTGAGAAAGGAGGTGGTATTTGTTGCCGATGTTATATTTGATATTGACACAGAGGCTTCTCGCTTAGGGTGAGTAATGAGTTTCCCTGGGAAGCAAAAGTTATTTAAGCAAGAGATGACAATACAATAGCTGAAAGTTATTATTAAATCTCACTGTATATGCAAAATAACACTCTGGCACATCACAGATAGTTTAATCTGTTATCTTTTATTTATGCTTATTTGGGAGGATTTAATGATTAGTTGACAGATGCCTTCCACTTTTCACTGCCATAAGAAGTCCATGGCTTGTTTAATAAGGGTCAAGCCTCTTATTGTCCTATCCAGATGAATTTCCCTATCTTATTCTGATTTCTGCGCCTTTGTGTTCTTATACCTTGTGGGTATTGTGTCTTACACAGATTGACCTATACAGCAGAAAGGTAATTGAAGGAGGAGCTGCCAATTTCTCCTGTACTCTATTACTCCCAAATTGTTCTCATTTATTCTCTTAAAATACATTGCATACACCTACAGCTGATGATTTATAGTCGGGCATAAAGAGGTAGGTGAGGAAAATTAGTGTCTGAATATAAGGGAGCACAAACTTTTTTGCACATTCAGTCCCTGGGCTCATTACTCATCGGTGCACTTCTGACAGGGGACGGTGAGGTGAAGCCTGGTGAGCGAGACTTTGGATCTCGGTTATGTTATGCTGCTGAATATCTTCAAGTAAAGCCTTTCTCTTCATAACAGCTACTTTTCCATTTCAGCTTTTTAGGTAGACTAAATAAAAAAAATAATCTCAGAACTAGGAAATCAAAGCTACAAGGCTGATGAGTATTTCGCTGTTCATTTTTTCTGGAGAATTGTTATATTCTAGAGTTTCTTCTGTTTCAGCCACATCTCCCATTATGACTGGAAACGAGGACTTAGAATAGATAAAGGGAAGGTGACTGGGCATAAATTGGGTGCTGTTCAGGTCAGCAGGGAACGGTGCGTCCTCTTCTTCCTCCCACCCTGCCAAAGCTGGCATTGTCATGTGCAGGGGGGTGAGGGGGATACGTGGGTTCATTTTGCCGTACTCTGCAGCAGTGCTAGTCATTGCCGAACTTGAGAAATCATCGTTTTAGTTGGGTATAGCATGCCACAATAGGCTGACGCCCTCTGCTTCTTACCTCCCCTTCAAGAATAAGCTCTGTGGCCAGAGGTGGAGAAGGCTGTGTTTTTAGAAGTAAAGTTAAAGTGGATTGTAAAGTTGAGTTGTATAATCTGTTCTTCCAACTTGCTCATTCACATCACTGAGTGAAAATGTGAAAGAAATTAATTTAAGCATTTAATAGGCAGATACCCGCATCCCTCAATTTTGTTGCAGGAAAAATGAAGGGCAGAATGAGCTATGGAGGCAGAGCTGTGTTTCTGTTCTCGAGGTGGTTACCTTCAGGTTTCTGTGCAAATGGGCTGTGGTGTGACGCTTTATTGCAGCAGCCTTTAGTGTGTCGTTTCTGAGCATAAATAACTGTTCTCCATGGCCAGCAAACCTCACCGAGAAACCTCAGAGACTTGACTTTCAGTGTGTTGATGCATATTTTGCTTTACAATTTTTACTTTTGGTTTGAGTTGGCATTAAATTTTAACTCGCTCTGAGCTTTGCGTTGATTTGTGTGGGGGGCAGAATGATGCAGATCTCTGAAATGGCAAGTCTCTACCCATGAGGCTGATTACAGTGTATGTATTTTTCTCCTCTGTGTGTTACCTGCCAAAACTCTACTCCCCGGTTTGTTGCAGACACTGCTGTTGTGTATTTGTCGTTATTATGCAATTGCTCGTTTTGATCCTTCTGTTTTGCAGAATTGCACAAACTCCAGTTGATTCCGTGCCTCAACAGAAAGGGAATGCCTGTGCTCCAGTCCTGGCAAATCCTGCCTGGCATTAGCTGAACAAACAGTCCAAACTTTATGGGCAGCTGAGCTTAGAATAATTTAAAGATTAATGAATCTCTGACTTGAGAGAGTGATTGTTAAAGAGGCTATCCTGTTGATGGTGTAAAGGAGAAACATTTGCAGTATTGGAATTATTTCCTTAAATTTCCTATGTGGATAGTGATGCAGATGCTGTGATCTGTCTGCTGCTGGAGGACTCAGTCCTGTGGGCACAGGAGATGGGACAGAAGGGAGAGATTTCTGTTCTCAAAACTTTGATTTGGAAAGAGCATATGATTTTAATGATCTTGTCTTACATCCGTTAATAGATATAACATTTTCTGAGTGTTATATGGTGCCGCTATTGTGCTGTATGCAATTGACATATCTCCTGTTCTCCTATTGCAGTGAATCTGAAATCCTGCACCATGACAAACAATATGAGCCTTTTTACTCTTCCTTTGTTGCACTTTCTACACATTACATCACTACTGTGTGTGGTCTAAGTAAGTGTTCCCCCTCCTTTCCTTCTCTTGCTCTTGCGTTATGACTAGGATATAGTAAAGACAAAATAGAACTGTTGTCATTTTGGTGTTTGTCTCCAGCCCGCTTTCCGAATCAGACTTTAAGGCAAAGGCCAGCATTGCTAGCTTTTATACTGGCAGAACGTCAATTCGGATGGAAAGGAAAACTTGTCCATAGGAGTATTTGTCCACCAGCTACTTGGCAGCATTGACTTTTTGGTTGCTTATTCATTGGCCTGATTTCACTTAGGGAAAATAATTTTGGATCAAATGAAGTGTTTAAATCCATTTCCAGGATTTTCAGATTATTCTTTTGCAGTTTTGTTACTAAGTTGGAATAATGATCAAAATATTGTGACTCAAAGTATTTTATATTGTTTTGCTGACAGAATTTGGCAATTTCAGCAAAAAAGTGGTTTTCATCAACTTGTTTCATGTTCTTCAGTGCTTCTGTCAGTATTAAATAATGTTGCTGGGGAAGCCATTGTATCTATCTAAATTACCTTGTCTGGGTAGAAGATGTTATCCTTGCTTTACTGACATTTCTTGGTTTACATTTTAATGAGACTGAATTTTTATTGCATCTGTGTCTTAGGCATGATAGACAGTGTATATGTGCATGTTGCATAGCATTGTTTTATTGAAAGCATTAAGCACATCTTACATTGAATTATTTGAAGACTCAGTGATGCAAGCATCTGCTTTTTTCAGTACCAAGAAACCAATTGCAATCAGTGGCAGCTGCTTGTAAAGTCCTGATTGAATTCTCACTGCTGCGTCTTGAGAACCCAGATGAAGCATGTGCTGTTTCACAGGTGAGCGTGGATTTTGACTGTGTGGGCAAACCTGAGTGTGAAAATGGACTTTGGCCTCTAATTCCGAAATATTTGCTCTAATGTTACCTAAAACAAAATTATGGAAGTTCTTAAAGTATCCAAGATCTAGTGCTTCAGTAGAGAGTGATACCTGCTGGATCTTCTTTCTGCATTCTTTACTCAAAATTTCAGCTCGTGAGCAAGCCAAAATAAAGGTGGCCCAAAGCCTTGCTTAAGCAGATGTCAGTTAAATCTGTTGCAGTTTCCTATAGTCTGATTTGGTTTTGTCTAACAACCTGGATCAAAACTGTTCTGTTGCCCATTTGTTGAGTTTTTAAAGATTGGTTATTTCCCAGTTGTATTTTAGTCTTCTAGGAAGAGCTCAAATCTATTTCGAAGAGGAAAGGCATGTGAAAAGTGTTCACATAGTGTAGCTTTTGATAGGGCCGGCTTTAAGCCTCAGTGTGTCATAGGAGGGAGAGCTTTTCCAGATGCTTTTCCATAACAAGCATGTGGGACAGTGTTAGCGACCTGAATTATCTGCGGTTAGTAAGCTGTCATTATCTTTGGTATTAGATCAGAGTGGATTTGAGAAGTTACAGTAGCCTTACTAGCTAAAGTTGCGGTACTCTTAATGCAGCTGCTTAGAATAAACGATATCGAGGAATAATTGGAATGAAGAGAGTTTAAACTGTACTTGATGTCTTTTTCTTTGTAGAAACACCTCATTCTACTGATAAAGGGGCTGTGCACGGGCTGTAGCCGCCTAGATCGAACTGAAATTATTACCTTCACAGCAATGATGAAATCAGCCAAGCTGCCTCAGACTGTCAAAACCCTCTCTGATGGTAGGTATTTTAATTTACGGCTATACCACTGTGGCACTTGACTTAGGCATAGAAAATACTATGGTTTTGATGGATGAAATGATGTTTTGCTGTTTCCCCTGCAGTAGAGGACCAGAAGGAGCTGGCCTCCCCTGTGAGCCCAGAACTAAGACAGAAAGAAGTGCAGATGAACTTCCTCAATCAGTTGACATCAGTCTTTAACCCTAGAGCCTCATCATCACCATCTATCACACCAGAGACACAGGTGAACAAACAGCCCTAGAATAGAAGCAGTCCAAATTTTAGCATTAATAACATTGGTGCAGACAAGGACAGAGGGCAGTATATGGTAGTTTTTTAATACACGTGTAAAGAAAACCTTTCTTAAGTATTTAAATCCTACTTGCATGTTGATGAGTGGCAAACAACAAAATACTGTTTGCGTTGTATTGGCACCAGTAGTTTTGTTGCCTCGTGGAAGCTAATGTTCAGTGATATTCATAGCTCTTTTGAGTTCTGCTGCTGCTGCTCCTTGCTCCTGTGTAGAGACTTACAGCAATACTGCGTATTTTTAATGCTCCCGTGATATATTTAGTATGCGCTTGCTTCTAGGTGGAAGGAGAGAGTGAGGATCAAGGTTCCACAGATCAAACCTCGGCAGCAAAGACAAAAAGCATATTCATTGCTCAGAATGTAGCCAGCCTGCAAGAACTTGGTGAGAATCAGCTTTTTAGCATTGGGGCAAAATATACTACAGCAAGTGACTCTCTGGTGTTACACCTTTGTGCTCTGAATGGGAAGAAACTTTTTTGACCTGAAGCATTTGTTCTTTAGGACTGACTTGACTGCATGCTGATGTTACCAAGGGAGGTTCTGGCTGTAATGTATTTTTCTTAATTGCAGAGGAGATCAGCTCAGTGTATTTGCATGCAGTAGGTTTGTTGGGCGGGGGGGGGGGGGAGGAGGGTGGGAAGGTGGATGATATAAAATAGCCTATGGGATGGATTACTGAGCAGGTGTGAACTAGACCTGGTGTGCCATGTAACTTTTGATACCCGTTACAAGTACTGGCTGAAAACTTCACCATCTGCTTTGTGTGTTGTAAACTAGTCTTTATCCTATTACCCCATCTATGATGATATTTTCTCACCGCAATTAATAATTAAGTCAATTGCTGGTGAACGTTAGATCTGTTCTGCTTAGAAGCTCCCATGGACCAGTAAAAATAACACTGCTATTTTTGTTTGGTAGGTGGCTCTGAAAAACTGCTGAGGGTGTGCCTCAACCTCCCATACTTTTTGCGATACATAAATCGATTTCAGGATGCAGTGTCAGCCAACTCTTTTTTTATTATGCCAGCCACAGTGGCAGATGCCACTGCTGTTCGCAATGGGTAAGAGTCTGTTGTCGTTCTTCTTTGGTAGATGCTGAGTACAGTCTATGAGAGAAAATTACTGTGCTGCTCCTGTGAGCTGTCTGATGTGTACATTGCATTGCTGAACCTTGATGTGTGTTGTTACTGTAGATTTCATTCGCTGGTAATAGATGTGACCATGGCACTGGATACTCTGTCTCTGCCTGTATTGGAGCCCCTGACACCCACGCGTCTCCAAGATGTGACTGTTCTTGCTCTCAGCTGTCTCTATGCAGGTGAATGGATTTTCTGTATTTTCTTTGGAGCTTTAAGTCACTCTCGCTTTTGCTCTGCCTGGTTACCTACACTTTTGAGGCTCAGCCCACAAGTAACCTTTATTTCTCATGAGTTTGGAAGGTATGCAGAATACTGCATGGTATGGTGACTGGCTTAATATGAAAATTGTTATAGTGACACTGAAATTCTGCAAATGTTCTTGTCAGTATCTGAAAGACTGAGTGACTCAACATCTCAATAGCCTGTAATTTCTGCTCTCTTCTTTTTTATGCTCAGAGCATAATTTTGCAATGCTTATGGCTTCAGTTTAATTGGTTATACCTCTAAATAAACCTCGTTTCCCAGGGGTCGTTTAAGTACACCAGAATCCTGGGTCTTTAATTGGTATGGGTAAGATTTTAAAGACATATGGCAGTTGAGTATGAAGATTGCCTTAACAATGGTATTGAATTACATGGTAAAACACTTCCTCCTTTAATGGTTCTCAAGCGTTTCTGTAGGACAAAACTTGCCTCTTTTGGGGATACTTCAGAAAGAATTTTTAACCTGTCAGCTGTAATACTGAGTATTCCCAGCTCCATCGAGTTTATGGGCATGTTTGATACCACTTGTTTTAATGTGCTAAGTAGGAACATTGAGTCCTGAGATTGGCTCTTAATAAGAATGTTACCTCCACTTGTTTTCAATCAGGTGTGAGTGTGGCAACCTGCATGGCCATCCTACATGTGGGTAGCACTCAACAGGTACGAACTGGGTCAACAAGTTCCAAAGAAGAGGATTATGAAAATGATGCTGCTACTATTGTACAGAAATGTGTAAGTAGATGAGAGAGCGTGTTTGTTGTTTTTATTCTCGGCAAGTGAAGTGCTTAGAAGTTGTATTTATTTGGATTGCAATATGTATCTATTATTTCTAGGCATTAGGCTTGCTGATAAGGGAAGTAATGAGGTGGCTAATTGTAGAGGGCAAAATACAATTGTATTTGGAGTCTTAAAAGTGTGTGTGGTGGTTTGTTATTGCCCAGTGGAGCAATTAAACATTACCGTGCTTTTGGATTTATTTACAGCTTGAAATCTATGAAATGATTGGACAAGCCATCAGCAATTCACGCCGTGCAGGGGGTGAGGTAAGATTTGCATCTTGGGAAGCTTTTTCACAGTTTTGTGCTGGCATATTTTGGCATTGGATTGACACTATTTTGTCTTTTTGTTGCTTTCCCCTCGCCCCCCCTTCTCTTTTGGGATGATAGCATTATCAGAATTTCCAGCTGCTCGGGGCTTGGTGTTTGCTAAACAGCCTCTTCCTCATCTTGAACCTCAGCCCCACGGCCTTGGCTGATAAGGGAAAGGAGAAGGATCCATTGGCTGCTCTTCGCGTCAGAGACATTATTGCTCGTACTAAGGAGGGCGTTGGGTCGCCCAAACTAGGACCTGGGAAAGGGTATGTAAATACCCCACTGAAGTAGTCATTGTCCACGTATCTAACCATGCCCAGCAAGCAACTACTCCAGAGGCTTGTTGGTTTCTTGAAATTTTATCTCCATTTGTAATTCAAGTCTTGATTCTTGGAGAGAAGTCATCTTCTTCGCTTTAGCAAAGCAGTCCCTTCACTCAATTGAATGTATATATGTTTTATTTTCTCCCTGAAATGACATTGTATCCTTTATGTTTCTGTAGGCATCAAGGGTTTGGTGTTCTGTCAGTGGTGCTAGCAAATCATGCTATTAAATTGCTGTCATCGCTCTTTCAAGATCTGCAAGTGGAGGCATTGCACAAGGTATGTAGGTAGCATGTCTGTTCTTGCAAAATGTCTTGCCTTCTCCACTGGAACAAACTTTAAATTGTCTTTTCAATGCCGTCCTCCAGGGCTGGGAGAGTGATGGTCCACCAGCAGTGCTGGATATCATGGCACAAAGCACATCCATCCAGAGAATTCAGCGGCTGATAGATTCTGTACCACTCACTAATTTGCTGCTGACTTTGCTGTCTACTTCTTACAGAAAGGTAGGAACTGGCGTACAGCTAGAGAACTTCTGTAGCTGAACCACTCCTACTGAGTGTCATCCCCATGGAAAATTGTCTTTTTACAAACTGTGGCTATGCTAAGAAGAATTTAGAATTCATCTGGGGCTTCTCTCTTTCCTCTTTTCAGAGGTGTAAAGTTGACAAACTTGTTCTAATAAATCTTTTTTGTAAGCTCAGTGGTATTTGTGAGTTTAGTGAGAAGGTGAAAAGTCTGTATTCAAAAAGGATGCTTTTACGTTAGAGCTGTTACTTGAAGTGTTGCTTACATGCTTGGCTTAGATTATTTATTTTCAAGCATCCTGCATAATTTCAAATACAACTTAAGGGTGAGAAGCCTTAGAAAACTGTTAATAAATTAACTGAGTTGAATTTGCTAGTTGAAAATTAAAAAGCCTTAGATGCTTCAGTTTTCAAATTCTTATCTTTCATAATCCTAAAATTTAACTTGTTCTGCTGTTTTTCTAAGGCTTGTGTCTTGCAGCGTCAGAGAAAGGGTTCCATGAGCAGTGATGCAAGTGCCTCCACTGATTCTAATACTTACTATGAGGATGATTTTAGCAGCACCGAGGAGGACAGTAGCCAAGGTAATAGAGTTTGCAGCAAGTAACATAAGTCAGGATTTTACGCTGTCTTTCAGATTTAGTGGAAACCTGGCTACTGGGCTTTTGCCTTTTTGGACTGGAATGTCATATAATGCTGAAAATATGAAACCGTTTGTAAGATCTGTTTGGCAGAAGTAATGCTGACTGTACTCTTATGTAAACTAAAGCCAGAGTGGCTGGGATTTGGCAGTATTTGCTTAAGAGGAGAGTGGAAATAATTTCTTCTTGTAAACTCCTGCTGGACTGCTGTAAAAGTGCTTAGCCTTGTGATTTGGAAAGGAAAAATGAAGATAGCAGATGCTTTAACTGTGCTCACTGAAACTCTTTTTCAGGCCTTTTCTAAGCTGAGTAGTTAGTGTAGGTTATTTGCTTCTAACAGTATGCTTTTGTTTTTCCTGCCTCCTGTGTTAGACGACGATAGCGAACCAATCCTTGGGCAATGGTTTGAAGAGACAATCTCTCCAAGCAAAGAGAAAGTGGCCCCCCCACCACCACCTCCACCACCCCCCTTGGAGAGCTCGCCTAGAGTGAAAAGCCCTAACAAACAGACCGCTGGGGAGAATGGGAACATCCTGGCCAGCCGCAAAGATCCAGAATTGGTATGGGAAGGTCTTCAGCCTTTATGAAATAACTGATGTGCTGTAGTTTACTTGTCAGTGGCTAGCCACCTTGGCAGATGGCATGATAAATGCCAGGTATTTTAAGCACGTTGCTGATGGAGAACCAGTGACTGTCCTGGCTTTGAATAAATAAGTTTTCTCTACTCCTCCTTCAGGTGGAGTATCACTGCATTTGTTACTGCCAGGGAAGCAAAGTCTGAAGATAATATCTATTTGGGTTACAGAGGGAGAGGGAAAATGAGGGCATAACTATAAGCAAAATGACTTGCTGATAGAATGCTTTTAGCTCCAACTCTGTTGGGTAAAGACAAAAATAAATACTGCAGTGGAGAAGTTAGAGACTTGCAACCATTTCATAGAATTGTCTTGCTATAGAACAGAGAGTGCAGTGAGCTGGACTGCGATGGGTAAACCTGTGCTCCTTTGCCAGGGGTGGAGTTAGGGGACTTGATTTATTTTGCTGGTGGTTTAGTTTTTGTTTAATGTTATCTTACAGTCCCTCTGCTTTTGTTGTTTCTATAGTGTGTTTCTCTTTTCTTTTCAGTTTTTGAGCCTAGCTTCAAACATTTTGAACTTTATCACTTCATCTATGCTGAACTCCAGGAATAACTTCATTCGCAACTACCTGAGCGTCTCTCTTTCGGAGCAGCACATGGCTACACTAGCGAGCATCATCAAAGAAGTGGATAAGGACGGGCTTAAAGGTGAGCGAGCAGAACTTCTCTGTTGGAGGACACAGGCTGTGGGATTTATTGGTGTATGTTTTCTTAGTTTCATGTGGAAATTTTAAATGTAGGAGAACAATGGTAGTACATAGCTTGATCCCTGTCTTACAGGCACGTCAGATGAGGAGTTTGCTGCTGCGCTGTATCACTTCAACCATTCCTTGGTGACCTCAGATCTTCAGTCCCCTGCCTTGCAGGTAAGTCTATGATTAAACATATAAATAAAATGAAGCAGTGTTGGTGTCTGTTACTGTCTCTACACAGACTCCACACCTAGAGTAGTGTGTTGACGATTCCGTTTGGCCTTAGAGTATATTCTTTTGAAAACAGAGCTTGGAGTATTTTGGATCTAATGAGCCGGATGACCTTTCAGTTATTCAGTACAAAACATCCTGTAGAGTGTAAACTTAATGCCTAGGGTTCAAATTAATCCACTGAACTTTGAAGGTTGATGAAAGCTGAAAAGGAAATGAGTTTGTATATTTTGTTATGAAGAGTTGCCTCTATCCATGTGTTTATCAAGAAGCATTCCTGCAGATTTGCTTTACTGTCAGGGCTGGTGCCAAAAGGCCTTGGAATTCTCTCAGGAGAGAATCAAATTAATCCTTTTGCTTTCATGTGCTAACTTTGTAGCCTCTAGGTTTCTTTGCTAGGTCATGAGCTGACTCGACTTAAGACTATAAGTAGAGGTTATAAATCTGCTTACCAATCAGTGAATTCAATCCCTATACTTTTCATTGACTGTTTTCTACCGTATTTAAAATACTCTGTTGTTTTGTTGTTTTTTTTTTAAAGCAGTTGGACTTCTCAGAAATCTGCCTTTTTTACTATATTTGAAAAGAAGCAAGCATTACTGTGATCAGTCAAAGGGCTCTTCTTCCAAATTCTTAGATACAAAACATAGTAGTGTAATCTCTCCTGCTGTGATACTGCAGTAAATGAGTAGAGCTCATTAATGCCATTTTTTTCTGCATTAGTGACTAAGTTGCAAGTTTGTTGTGTTTTAGGTGGCAATATGACAACATAAGTATCCCTCAATAGCTATGCCATTTATTAGAGATATTAGAAATATTGCTGTATGAACCCTTACAAGCTCTGAGAGCCCTACTGTTTATTTTCATCTGCATGTTCAAATCATACTTTTAATTAAAGCATCAGACAGGACTTGCCTCTTTTCAAGAAGTCTCTGTTCTGTTCCAGAACACACTTCTTCAGCAGCTGGGAGTCGCCCCTTTTTCTGAAGGTCCGTGGCCTCTCTACATCCATCCTCAAAGTTTGTCGGTGCTCTCGCGACTTCTCTTGATTTGGCAGCATAAAGCCACTGCCCAGGGAGATCCTGATGTTCCAGAATGCCTTAAAGTTTGGGAAAGGTGAGATAATTTTAAGCTGAAAGTCGATCATCTCTTACCTCTCACATTTTCTATCAAGTGAAAATTCTCTGGGACCAGCGTAACAAGTGTGTGTGTGTTCTCTGAGCAGTGATGGTATGTGATGCTTGGAGGAGCAGAAGGTCAGTCTTCTGTGTTGCTGGAGTCCTTCACATAGAGCATAGGAAGTGAAACCTAGAATTTCCTAGAATCAGGATTTAAGTGTTTCAAGGCTGAATTACTTGCAGCAGTGCTGATTTTAAAAAGGGAAGGCAAATGTCTTATTTCAGTAGATTTCTGGTAGGTTCTGTTACGATAGTGCCAAGATTTTTCCTCTGTGTGCCATTACCTGAATGTGAAAGTCTCTGATAGGGTTTAGCTGACTTAAAGCTATAGTGGGCAGCCTTTTCTGGGGGAACAAAAGTTCTCTCTCTCTCCCTTTGAATGATTGTTCATATTTTCCATCAATTGTATTTGCCACTGATTGAATTTATTTAGGTTTTACTGTTTGCGTAGTCTCATTCCAGTACATAATGTAGTGAATAATTTGTGAAATTGCCAGTATTGGAAGAATAAGCTGAAAAATATAGTTAGGAAAATGTTTATCTAACCTCTGGTTAAAGAGATTTTAAAGAGGGATCTAAGCAAGGAGAAAAGTAAACTTTACAAACTTCCTCTCCTGTTGTCAGGTTTGTGAGCACACTGAAGCAAAATGCCTTGCAGGGGACTCTTCCCAGTGACACAGAAGATCTGAATGTTGAACATCTCCAGCTGCTGCTGCTTATTTTTCACAATTTCTCTGAGAGGGGCCGCAGATCTATCATGATGCTCTGTATCCAGACAATTGTGGAGCTGACAGCGAACATGGATACCCAGCAATGTTCTGTGCCACTTATCGTGGCACGCCTACTCTTGGTGTTTGACTACCTGCTCCATCAGTATTCCAAGGCCCCCATGTACCTATTTGAACAGGTACGATTTTGTGATCAGGTTCTGGATATTTAATTGGTCACCCAGCGGAAATCTGTAACAGGCAATCATTTGGTGTGTTCTGGCATCTTCGTGACCTTTGCGAGTAAATTGGTTTCAATGTTGTTAGCAGCCTTTGGAGTTATAATGCATGATTAACTACGGTTGGTGATTCCTATCAGCAGGTTCAGTTTGAGTGTAAATTCCTTGTGTAACTACTGTCCTAATAAATCCTGGTAAGGACAGGGTGAATGCCTGGCCTTATCTTTAAAAATCTTGAGTACTTGGGTGTTTAGGCACCATATCACAAATACCTTGCATGCTGTGTCCTTGCTTTAGCTTGTCACTGTGGAGGTTTTTGGCACTTTTCTCATGAATGGGATGCTAGTGTTTTATGCGTGACTTTTTCAGTTGTTGGAAGCTTGACCACTGATTTAGGCTGCTCACTCCAGAATAAAAATCATCAGGTAGGGTCCAGGGCTTCTGTCAGAAGCTGGGAATCATTGTGTTTTAGCAACAGGGTTGTCTGTATTTTATGGTTCTTTTTCTGTTGATGGTGGTATTTTTCGCCCTACCCCTTAATGACGTGGGTTGTTTTTTTGTTGTTTTTTTTTTTTTAACCTAGGTGCAATATAATTTGCTGACTCCACCCATTGGCTGGGTGAGTGGATCCCAGGACAGTAGCAGACGAACGTCTGTCCCAATTTATCATGGGTTTAAAGAAGTGGAAGAAAACTGGACCAAACACTGCTCATCAGGTAAGAAATAAAATGTAAGGAATTTTTTATTCCCAGATTTGCTTATACGAATAAATGAGAGCCCATCCTGTGCCCTGGTGTGGGTAGCTTGTCCTGCTTTTAGTGGGAATAGTTACAATAGACAGATAAAAACGCATGCACTGCATGAAAAATTTTATTAAACAAAATTATTGTTGTCTAGGAGTGTACTACAAGTAATTCAAAATAAGTGTGTATTTGTTATGATTGTATGAGTAGGAAAACCTTGGCTGCGTATACCATAGATTAAGGGCATGTATAATGTGTCATGGAGGTAGCTTAGTACAATCTGGTATTGGTTGTAAAATGTGAAAGGTTCTGGGGATGGAGCAGAGAGCATAACTTAATGCTGCATCATTAAAACTGTCACTTTGAATGTTATTTTCTGTCCTCACGTTCCAGACGCAGTTCCACAGCCCAGGTTCTACTGCATCCTATCTCTAGAAGCTTCTGAAGATGATCTGAACCGTCTAGATAGCATGGTATTGGGATTTCTGTTTTAAAGACCTTTCTGTAAGCCTTGAGAGCCATGTTGATTTGACAAGTGCCAGGGAAAATAGACAGGAAGGAAAGACGTGATGAAGCAGCTAGAGCAGAAATATTTCACCAAGTGGAGAAAAGAATAGCATCTGAATAAGATAATAGGGGATTCCTTTTTGTGCCTAATTACATGTCAGGGAGGTCAGTATGCGAAATCTGTGTAGATGTGTTGGACTACTTGTAGTAATTCTTGTGATTTCAATATGTCTGCTATCAGAGAGAGCGCTATCATATCCACATTTATTTTTCAGTGCTGCTGAAACATCCAAGACAAAGACACGAGGCGTTAGAGTTGCTTTCTCATCATTTTGCTCCATGTTCTTCCTGGGTTTTGTTTCCTTGCTAAATTTGTTGTCAAGGTTATGGGCTTCCTTAATGTGCACTCCCTTATAAGCAGTTCATTGGTAGCCTGGCGAGGAGAAAAACACCCAACAGAACTAACTTCCTGAAGTTTTATTTTGCATAGTTTTGGTCTGTGGGTATTCTGAATACTTAAGAGAAGGGCTTGACTGTGTATAAATGCGGAGCTGTGCAATTTGCAAAGCAGTGATCCTGACATCATCTCTTGCAGGTTTGTGAGGTCCTTTTCTCTAAGACTATGAAGTATGATGAGCTTTACACAGCCCTGACTTCATTACTTGCAGCTGGGTCACAGTTTGATACACTTAGGAGGAAAGAGAACAAAAATGTCACTGCACTGGTAAGACTGTGTTGCTGTGAAGTTGACTGCATTGAGGAATAACAAGTTTTCAAACTTAGTATTTTCAAGCGAAGTATTTAACCAAAGGATTCTCAGCAGTGGTTGGATTAATGGGGAACTTAAAGACCCCATAGCTAATGGTAGTGTTTGTGGTGGTGGTACATCTCATATGAGTATTTAATTCATAACATGTTTTAGACTTGCTGTATGTCCCTGGTAATTCCAGGAGGTCTGGCTAGAATATGATTAAGCAGAAAAAAAAAGTATAATCTTTTTTTTTTCTTTTGTCACGCCTCTTTGTTGCATAATTTGTTGTAAAATATGACAGAAAATCAGTCCAGCATGTGTTCATCTCATTTGGCACATCTACAGGAATCTAGAGTCTCTGACGAGATATAATTTCAGTAGCTGTAATAATTGAAAATGCAATCTTTCTTTATTAATTTGTCCAACTGTACTCCTGTTTAGGAAGCCTGTGCACTTCAGTACTACTTCTTGATACTGTGGCGGATACTAGGGATTTTGCCTCCATCCAAAAACTACATGAATCAATTGGCTATGAACACACCAGAGATGAGTGAATGTGATATTTTACACACGTTGCGCTGGTCCTCCCGTCTGCGAATCACATCTTACGTCACGTGGATCAAGGTAAAGCCTCATCTTTATAGGGGTGTTTTGTCGTGTTGTTGATAGTAAGAATGTCAGTCTCTAGTTCTTCCACACTGACTGCATATGGGATTTGTTAAGTGGGCACAGTGGTGAGAACTGGGAACTTGTGTCTGTGTTTTCTCAAGTGGTTCTAGCCTGGTAATTGGCAGAGTGGTTAATTATAGAGCACTTCTAAACTGTGACAGGTCTTTTTTTGGCATCCGTAGGATCATCTTACCAAGCAGGGCATGAAAGCTGACCATGCTGCTTCTCTCATTGAATTGGCCTCCAGCAAGTGCAGCTCAGTGAAGTATGATGTGGAAATAGCAGAGGAATATTTTGCTCGACAGGTAAGGTGATGTGAATGCCATTGTGTGTATGGAGCTTCTATTTTTGTGGAACGATTTGCACTTACTATTGCGTCCTTTTATATTTTAAGATATCTTCTTTCTGTGGTGTTGATTGCACAACTATTCTCCAACTGCACGAAGTTCCCAGTTTACAGTCCATTTACACCCTCGATGCTGCAATTTCCAAGATTCAGGTTTCTCTAGATGAGCACTTTTCCAAGCTAGCTGCAGAAACTGATCCACACAAGTCTTCAGAGATAACCAAGAACCTCCTGCCTGCTACGCTACAGCTTATTGACACTTACGCTACGTTTACAAGGTACAGTCCTTAGGATTGCTAGTAGGAACACAATTTCCTTCTATGCATAGGGCTTTCTTTGCATTTTGTTTCTTCTTTTCTTAGAGGTAGGTGCTTTTTTTATTGTAGTCCAGTATAATTACTTGAACTTATGTCCTCTAGAGTCCCCATTGTTTTAAAAGAAGAATAAAAAGTAGCTTCTGAAGCCATGTATGGGAAGTTGTTGTTTCTAAGTAGGCTCCTTGTCTGATCTTTCAAGATTTTCTTGCAAGCTTGTACAATCAGCTTTTCCTCCAAAGATGAAACCTCCTCTTACCAGTCTAGGATAGTGCTACTTAAAGTTATTTCTCTGAGATAATATTGAGACTGTCAGACCATCAAGAAAGAGAGGGGGTTTAATTCTTACATTAAGAGTCTGAAGTCGTCTAAATTCTTGTTAGAACCTGTGTAGAAGAAAGTGAAAGTAAATCAGCTTTCTCTTTTGAATGGGCGCTTTTCCTCGTAAGTAGCTTAGAGGAGATAAAAGTCCAGAACTCTCTTAGTGGTTTAACATGAAGTATGGGGCAGAACTTCAGAAGTTTGCTTCCTTATCTGTCCCTATATTGACACACTTAGTTCTGACATGCAGAGCTGTTTCCTGAAATAAATCCTTTCCATCTTGAATGCAGATCTTACTTGCTACGGAGCCTCTCTGAAGAGGGCTCCACTGAGAACAAACCCTCTGAAGAGAAGCTCCGAGGCTATGCTGCTGTCCTGGCCATTGGATCCAGCCGTTGCAAGTCTAATACTCTAGGTGAGGATAATGGATAGTTCAGATTTCCTTCTGTCTGTAGGTGAAGCTTTCTGCAGTGCTGCCCGCATTCAGCTTCAAAGCCATATGCTGGCTAATGTGTTCTTTTTCTCAACCACTTTGTTCAAATGAGTATATTATCCTGTCAGCAGGAGACTGAGAATTCTTTTCCTTGTAGAATTGTAACAGTTAAAAGAGGGGAAAGCCTTGAAAGTGTAACTATCTTGTGCGCTTATCTGGCTAATTGAAATGCTTTTATAACCATGTTGGTGCTCCAGTGACATGGCATAATACGGGGAACTGTGAAATGTTGATATGTTGAAGACTGCTGCAAATTATTTTTGCCATGTTTCCGGTTGTTTTAATAAAGTGAAAGAACCTGGGAAGCTCTTGCAAACTTTAGGGATAATTTTGACTTGTAGAAAAGAATGAAACTAGCATTTTTACAGCTCAACTTGCTAAAGTTGTGTCTTAATCAAATGATTTAGTTTTAAACAGTGTTATAGAAGCATTCTGGTTTTCAATAGGACCCATGAAATTACTCAGTGACTTACGATTCCATACTAATTGCAGGTCCAACACTTGTTCAAAACTTGCCGTCAACTGTGCAGACTTTATGTGAATCATGGAACAACATCCACACAAATGAGTTTCCAAACATTGGCTCATGGGTGAGTCCAGCCTCGTGGATTGATCTGGTGTGATCTTAGCTCCATAAATCGCTGGGAGTGGCAGGCAGCGTGTCTTTTTGTTTAAGATAAATGGTTCTGATTTTTGTGCGTGTGTGTCTCAATCCTTAGCGCAATGCCTTTGCAAATGACACGATCCCGGCAGAAAGCTACATCAGTGCAGTTCAGGCCGCCCACCTTGGTACTCTCTGCAGCCAAAGTCTACCTCTTGCAGCTTCCCTAAAACACACCCTTCTCTCCCTGGTCAGACTCACTGGGGATCTCATTGTGTAAGTGATGTTTTTTGTATTACATTCTCGCCATGTAGATCTGTTTGCTCTTCTAAATATCTGTCTTTATCAGACTGTTCAGGTGGAACACTTAGTGAACTGGAGCTGTATTTTGAACTAAGCCTTTAATGGAGTTACTTCCAGTTTACAGTTCTAAATTCTAAATGAATGAAAAATGGCCTTTCTGTCTTGATCTGGTATCTCTAAAAGTCAGACTCCCTGAGAGAAACCTTTAGTCCTTTTTGTTGAATAAGGACTTGAAGAAACTGGGATATAAACTGAGACAATATTGGTCTAACTAATTCATTTGTGGTTTTTTCTTATCATTGACTTGTGTGATGTTTTCAAAGCATAAGGAAAAAGTGAAATGAAAGAATGATTATTTTTTTTTCCCAGGGACTTACTCTAAGATATTCTGAAACAAAAAAAGTAGCTGTTGACGTTGCAGACAAATCCAAAAGCCATACTGTGTGATAGCATGGCTATCTAGGAAAACATTGTAGCTGTATATATGCAAAAGTAACAAGAGTGGAGTTTTCCAAATGAGGACCATTTTTCTGAGGGGAAACATGGCTGCGTCAGTGTATTTATCCTGGCTTTCTAAAAAGGAGTTTTATCACAGACTTCCATCCAGACTTGTGTCTTACTTGTTTGACTTCTGATTTATCCAATAAAGGTGTTCTTTGATACATCATACAGAAACTTAGCCTGTTTTCTTTTCTTTTCAAGCTGGTCAGACGATTTGAACCCACCACAGGTGATTCATTCCCTATTGCCCCTCCTTTTGGAGACCAGCACAGAGAGTGTGGCAGAGATAAGCAGCAACTCCCTAGAAAGGATCTTGGGCCCTGCAGAATCAGACGAATTCCTGGCACGTGTTTATGAGAAGTTGATCACAGGATGCTACAACATACTGGCCCATCACTCTGATCCAAACAGGTAACGGGCCATGTGGCTTGTAGTTCTCCTTCAAAAAAGCTGTATACAAAGGATTACTACAGTGTGTTTAAACATCAGTGTCGGTTCTTGAAGAGCACAACAGAAAGGCAAAAAATCAGCTTATTTTACCTGTTGAAGACTTCTATACTTGTAGACTAAAAAGACAAGATATTTTATTCACATTACCATAATTTTCAGCACTGCCATTCAGGCAGGCAGTGTGGATTTTAATCATCTCTTGTAACTCTGGATGGAGCATGTATATATTTGGATAGTTTTTTATTTAAGCAAATAGAAAATTATGTAAATACAAGCACAAAATCAAAGCTGAAGATGTCGACCTAACTTGCTTTATATTCCTTTGTCTCTGTTCTTGCTGTTTGTAAGGATGGCTAATCCCTGCTTTATCATAGCAAACTAGCCAGATTTGTGCTTCCCACCCCTTACTCACTGTGTGTAGAGAGGGAATAAGCTCGATGCCTACATGTTGATTCCACCCATCTAAAACATAAAACCATTAGGCATGATGATGATGTTGCATCTTTTTAACACTGATCCTCTCTGGATGGAAGGTATTCAGAGGGAGATCTACTACGCCTTCCGGTAGAGAATGTAAACATAATTGGATTTTACTTGCAGGGTGCGTTGCGGAGTGGGGATGAGCATAGGAGAGAATGGGGAGGAATAACAGTAAAAGAGACTTAAAGTGTAAAAGGAGCAGCCGTTTAGAGGAATTAGTAGTGTGAGAAGTCTGAAAGGTTTCTTCCCTACAGCATCATGTGCCACTTCTTTTTCTGATCGTTTGGTGGATTTATTTGTATTTATGTATGTTTATTCATCAATTATTTTTCTCCTGTCTCTTGAAAGGAGAGCTGCTTTCAGCTAGTGGAAAGTTTATTAGAACTGTATTAGCAAAATTGATCACTTCTTGGCTCTCAAAATTGTTGAAATTATATATTGTTATTTAATATGCATCTTTTGATTCTCAGTGGCCTGGATGAGTCCATCTTGGAGGAATGTTTGCAGCATCTGGAGAAACAGCTGGAGAGCAGCCAGGCACGAAAAGCCATGGAGGAATTCTTTTCAGAAAGGTGAAGTCATCCTCAAAATTGTAGGCCAAGGACTTTAATTCTCTTCCTTTTTCTCTTAGCTTGTCACTGTCAACACCTAAGTCATGTTAATACCATTGCGCAGGAAAAGACAGAACCATGTAAGGATAGGATGCCCTTCAAGCAGCACAGGAGAGCGTGAAAAGACTTTGTGTGGGAGAGAACCTAGGTTTTTGTCACTCCAAATAATGTATTCTGCGAGTCCTTATAGTGATCATCCGTGGGGGATCTTGTAAGATGATTGTTTTGTCAAAGGCATTGTAAGGAGGTTTTTGAGAGATACCGGTCTATAAGGCAGTTGCAAAATCCCAAGTTCTCTCAGTGCTTCCTCAGGGCACTAGGTTGATAATTTTAATAGGCAAGAAAATCTTGAATTTTGCTTTGGAAACTAATACAGGCCCTTTTGTGACTAGATATGCAGAGAATACTGATATCCTACTCAGGACCTCATGAGATTTACAGGTTTTAGTCTGAGCTAAGAGTTTGCTTGTTGTCTGAAAGCAATTTCAGTGGCTTGGCTGCTGTGCTGAGCAATATTATACAAACTGTTACCAATCTTAAATGTGAGGGCAGAGATAACTAAGTGTAAATGGAAAAAAGGAACAAGTTGTCTTTTACAAAGCTGACTTAATTTTGCCCTTCTATGTAGTGGAGAACTGGTCCAGATCATGATGGCGACAGCCAATGAGAACCTCTCAGCGAAGTTCTGTAACAGGGTGCTGAAATTCTTCACCAAGCTCTTCCAGCTAAGTAAGTGTTGAATCACTTCCGTCCTGCCTTTGTCCGCCTTACACTGTTCTTGTATTAGACTGCGATATGAAGATGCTCGAAAGAAAAGCTGTGAAGAAAGTGGAATGACAGCTTCACACTTTTAATGGAAAGCCTTCTACAAACACATTCATTGTAGCATCTGTCACTCACTAGTAATTTTCTCCACCAGCTGAGAAGAGTCCCAACCCCAGCCTGTTGCGACTTTGTGGCTCTTTGGCTCAGCTGGCTTGTGTGGAGCCTGTGCGTCTCCAGGCCTGGTTAACCAGGATGACCATGTCCCCACCCAAAGATTCAGATCAACTGGACGTTGTGCAAGAGAACAGGCAGCTGCTGCAACTGTTGACAACTTACATTGTTCGGGAAAACAGGTAAATTACAGCCTTTGTTGTATCTTTGTTGAGTGCTGTTCAGTTCTTCTGTTCTCTAGATGTGCACATTACTTGAGTTGCTGATGGGTCCTTGTTGCCAGCTTTCAAATGAAGTGATGGGAGCATGGCTGTTTCATGTTTGTCCCGAAGACTTTGCTGTGTCAGTGCTCTTGTGATGTGGGGCTTAGCTGTATTTCAGTGAGTGATGTACCCTCTCTGAATCTTTCTTCTTTTTAATTAGCCAAGTCGGAGAAGGCGTGTGCACTGTTCTGCTGAGTACTCTAATACCTATGGCAACAGAAATGTTGGCCAATGGTGATGGCACGGGCTTTCCTGAACTGATGGTCGTGATGGCAACTTTGGCTAGTGCAGGACAAGGTGCGGGACACCTCCAGCTTCATGGTGCTGCTGTTGATTGGCTAGGCAGATGGTAAGAGCGAACTGTATACTGTTGTTTGTTCTTTCGCATCACTTAGAGTGATTTTTTTTTTTTATTTTTTTTTCCTGGTAATTTGGGGACAGAAGTTCATGTTTACTGATACACATTTATTTTTTAGTTTATTGTTTGGAATATAAAGTGTCTGAGAGAGGCTGATCTGTGTCTCCCCATTAAGAGCAACCATGTGTTTTCTTTGTCCTTTCCACTCTTGATGGTTTAGTTACTGCATTTCTAAGTTTCCTGTTGCTAATCTAAAGCAAGCTGAATGCTTGAAGCTGTTGGTGAGAACTGAGTTTGTACTTCCCAAAGACTATTGGTTGTAACGATCTTCTCTACTGTTTTGTGTTACAGCAAGAAATACCTGTCTCAAAAGAATGTGGTAGAAAAAATGAATGCAAACGTCATGCAAGGGAAGGTAAGACATGTTCTTAGTGCTTAACTTGCAGGAATAAATCTCAGGCATGAGCTGTATCAGCTGTCTTCATTTGGTTGCATAGTGGGAGTTTTGAAGGAATTTGGTCAGGGGGACTGTTATGTTTTCTTGCCTTATAGCAGCTATTCTGGGGTCTAAGTATTGCCTTTCATTTCATTCACCTCTATAGCATGTGACTATCCTGGAGTGTACGTGTCATATTGTCTCTTACCTGGCCGATGTCACTAATGCACTGAGCCAGAGCAGTGGCCAAGGACCAAGTCATCTTTCTGTTGATGGAGAGGAGCGGGCGATTGAGGTGGATTCGGACTGGGTGGAAGAGTTGGCAGTGGAGGAGGAGGATTCTCAAGCTGAAGATTCGGTAGGCAATAGTCGCAGTTAATGCTGCAAAGGAGATGAAGATTTATTTTGCAGCTTTCAAATCAGAATTACTCAGGTTATAAATTAAGATTTTGTTGTTGTTCTTGTTTGTTCCTAATGTGAGACTAAATGAAGAACCCTAGTTGCTAGATCTGGAAGAGAATGTGTGTCATTCATGCATAGATCTGTTGACTTTGTGGTGTCAACAAAAGTTAAAAGAGGGGATCTTTAGAAAACAAAAAGGAAGGAATGGAGTAAGATGGGTTTGTTCCTGCTGTTTTTTTGTCAGCTACTAGCTTTTATATCAACAAGCAACTTGCAGTAGACTTTTAAGTGGAAAAAAAAAGCTGTTATTAATGCAGTCTTTAAAATTTATTGTCCCAATATGTTATTTTTGTTATTTTTTTCTTTTTCTTGATTCAATTATTTGATTTGCTGTAAAATGTTGCCATCTCCTCTTTCCATGTGATGGCATATCAGCTGCCTTCTTTTAGCTTGGTGGTGCTTATCTTGCTGTTCTTAAAATGCACATTTAGTGTCTGAGTATTCTGTATAGTGTGACTTTACTGTAGCTGCAATCATAATGCTTTTCTAAACCAACATTCTTGACAGGATGAAGATTCTCTTTGTAATAAACTCTGTACCTTCACCATCACACAGAAAGAATTCATGAATCAACATTGGTAAGAATCTCAAACTTGTGCTCAGAATTTGACTGATGTTTCTACCACTGAGAAGGAAACAGTCTGTGGAGCCTTCCTGAGGCATTGTATTTTATAACTCATATGGCTTATTTTATGCAGGTATCACTGTCACACTTGCAAGATGGTTGATGGGGTTGGTGTTTGCACAGTTTGTGCTAAAGTGTGTCACAAGGATCATGAGATTTCTTATGCTAAATATGGATCATTCTTCTGTGACTGTGGAGCCAAGGAAGACGGCAGTTGCCTGGTAAAGTGTCTTCATGTCAACATACAAGCTGTGATTTCTTGAGTTTTTAAGGTCTTTTGCAGTGGTCTCTGTTCTGCAATAAGTTACATCATGATACGAGTGCATAAGAGTCCTAAGACTTGAAGGTTTTGGCTTTATAACGACCCCTCTTAATTTACAGCTTGCCTGGAATTTTTTTAAATTATTTTTTTTTTTTCACCAAATAAGTACATTGGCAAATCTCTGTCCTAGTGACTGCTGGGATTCCACCTGCCTTTACAGAATTTTCAAGTTAGCTTAAGCTACACAGCAGTCAGATACCACCTTTTCCCACATTTTCCACAGGAAGCAAAGTAACTTTATCTTAATTTTTTTCTAATACTCGGGTTGAGAGTGGCATGCAGGATACTGTTGTGTTATTTCTTTAAAATTGCATTCTAAGAGAATTGCATTCTAGTTCTTTCAAATGACATTAATCTTGCTGCTATTACAATCTGTATTCATTTTGTCAGTGGTAAAATGGAGTCTGGTTTGGGCTTTCAGCATTGCTGTGTCATTCGCAGGCTTTGGTGAAGAGAACTCCCAGCAGTGGCATGAGCTCTACCATGAAAGAATCCGCCTTCCAGAGTGAGCCCAGAGTGCCTGAGAGTGTGATTCGACATGCAAGCACCTCTCCTGCAGAGAAAGCCAAGGTCACCATCAGTGAGGGGAAGGGCCCTGACGAAGAAAAACCCAAGAAGAGCAGCCTGTGTAGAAACGTTGAGGGCTGTCGAGAGGAATTGCAGTCCCAGGTATAATTATCAGCTAGCTGTTCAAAGAAGATGGTTTACCATGAGGATCTTGGGCAATCTGTGTTGGTTATTTGCCAAGTTGCTTGATTTTTATGCTCTTTTTTATGATAAGAGGCATCATAAAAGCGGCATCAGGCTTAAAATCCAGTTGACGTGCAGCTCTTGTGAAGACTCCCAGCAGGAGCATCACTTGCTGTCTCTGTTTCTTGTAGGCCAACTTCTCCTTTGCACCTTTGGTGCTGGACATGCTGAATTTCCTGATGGATGCCATTCAGATAAACTTCCAGCAAGCTTCAGCCATGGGGAGCAGCAGTCGTGCACAGCAAGCTCTCAATGAGTTACATACTTTGGACAAGTCAGTGGAAATGACAGATCAGTTGATGGTATGATACTAAAGGAGTGATTAGATTATGGATGGGTGGGATCACTTTTAAATAGAAAAATTTCAGTGATACACTTTTCTGTGCTTTTACTGATGACTCAGGTCCCAACTCTTGGCTCTCAAGAAGGTGCTTTCGAGAATGTCCGCATGAACTACAGTGGTGACCAGGGCCAGACGATCCGGCAGCTGATCAGTGCTCATGTGCTGAGGCGGGTGGCGATGTGTGTGCTGTCATCCCCGCATGGACGTCGGCAGCACCTGGCTGTGAGTCATGAAAAGGGCAAGGTGAGTTCTCTAGCTTTGTAGAGAATGTTGGACTGCAAAGGAAAATGAAACAGCCTTAGAGCATGAACATCAAGCAGAATGTTATTCGGGCTGCCCGTCCCCTGATCTGGGTCTTCTGTAAAGTATTGCATAGCTTAGAAAAACCTCACATTCTTCAGAGAAAAGAGTTCTTGCAGTAGAAACAGTGAAAACTCTAAAGATGCAGACATAGAGCTGAAATTGAAATGCCTTTTTCACATTGATTGTGAAATTGGGTAACTAAGTTCATTTTGTTCTGCAGATTACAGTCCTTCAGCTCTCGGCATTGCTGAAACAAGCAGACTCCAGCAAAAGAAAATTGACCCTTACTCGTCTTGCGTCTGCACCTGTTCCATTTACGGTGCTGAGCCTAACTGGAAATCCCTGCAAGGAGGACTACCTAGCCGTGTGTGGACTGAAAGTAAGAGCCTGACAAACCCTTTTCTAGGTGGTTGGAAACATCAGCTCAAAACCAGCTGTGTTTCTTTCCTCCGAGGAGCTAGTGCAGGGCTGGCTCCGAAGCTAATTTTAGCTCATGAATCACTACCCTACTAGATGTGTGAAGTAAAAGAAGGAGGACCTGTATGAATAATATAATAAATAAAACAGTGCTTCAAAATAGTACTTCTTATTGTATTTTAGCCAATTTTACTTTGAGACAGGAGTCAAGGTTTGGTCACATGAAACTCTGTGTTCGAACAAGTAGCTTTTTTTTTTTTTGTATTCTCCCAAATTTAGATTCAGCTTTCACAGTGCAGCATCCACAAATCCGTTATTTAGCTAAGAAACAGCTGTACTCTGTGTGGTTTTGGTTTGGGTTTTGTTTGTTTTTTTCTTTGCAAACTTTCATGTCATTCATCTTAAGTGCAGGAATTTTAGATTCTTCCTCTATGGATCATTATTGGTACTAAGAGGAATGCTGGCTTTTAGCTCTGTTCTTGGCTTGAAGTTTTTATAAATATTTTGTTCTAATATTTGACAAATATTTTTCATTACTCCAGGACTGCCATGTGTTAACATTCAGCAGCTCTGGATCAGTCTCTGATCATTTGGTACTTCATCCTCAATTAGCCACTGGAAATTTCATCATTAAAGCTGTGTGGCTGCCAGGATCTCAAACAGAGCTTGCTATCGTGACTGCAGACTTTGTGAAGGTATGTGTGGTCATAAGCTACGGATGATACGTCTTCTTTCAGACATTAGAGTCTGGGTCTTTGCAGAGTTGCATGTGGAAGAATGTGATAATATTCTTAGTTAGAAATTTATTGGAAGTATAAATTTTTGACGTTTGGCTACTGTTGTCATAAGAAAAAACAAACCCAAAGAACTCAAAGAGCAAAAAAACGAACTGTAACATCTAATAGGCATTCCCTTGTCTCAACTTTTGACCATTTGCATTGTTTTGTATCATAGTAGTTAACTATTTTCTTGATTCTTCCCACAGATTTACGATCTCTCTGTAGATGCCTTGAGTCCAACTTTCTACTTCCTTCTACCAAGTTCCAAAATCAGGGATGTCACTTTCCTTTTCAACGAGGAGGGGAAGAACATAATAGTGATCATGTCCTCTGCTGGGTACATCTATACGCAGCTCATGGAAGAGGCGAGCAGTGCCCAGCACGGACCATTCTATGTCACCAATGTGCTTGAAGTCAATCATGAGGACCTAAAGGTACTGGTGACTTCCCTTTCTTGTAGCATGCGCTGCCATGGGTTTATCTTTTTTTTTTTTTTTTTGGTGTGTCTTACATTTGAAGGCAGAAGTTTCCCTTTTTCCCTTTTTTTTTTTTTTTCTCCTTTTAAGCTCCCTGATCTAGATCAATGAGCCTGCCGTTCTCTAAAGAGAGAAATATCCTTGCAGTGAAAGGGGGTGGGGGTGAAAATTAAACCCCTTGATCCTTTCATCTAGAAAATGGAGCATGTTTTCCATGGCTGGCTCGGAAGTCATGCCCAGCAGGATTTCTCAGCAGGGAGATGGCTTCAGAGCAGTGCTGTTCTCAGAGTGAGGCACTCCAAAGGTGCAGTAACCAGAATGGATAAAGTTACTGACCATTGCTGGGGCTGCAGAGGTGGAGCGAGCCTTTGTTTCTGGTCAATAGCAGCTCTGTAGTCTTGGGGGTGACTTTTAAAATCTGTCCACATTTCACTCGGTGTTTTCACCCCAGCCTGCTCCAAAACAGGGGAATAGATGAGAAGGAGGCCCTCAGGAAAGCTCTTTTATGAGCTGGGAACATGGGGAGTGCTCCATGTGAGATTGTCATACGACATTCAAGCACACAGATGCGGTAGCTGAGAGCGCTACCTACAGCCTACGGGTGTGCAATCTCAGTATCCCCTTCAAAAGCCTTTGAAGTATCTGATGGATGAGTTCACCAAGGAGTTGAGCTTAGAAAATTGTCATTTAAGGCTGCCTTCTCTCATGGGTGAGGAGGGGGTGGGGGGGAGGCTTTTGGAATAATTCCATCATGAGAAATGTAAAAGCCTGACAGTGTTTTGGAGGATGCGTGTTTATCCTAACTGTCGTTGTTTCTCTCTGATCCCCCAGGACAGTAATGGCCAGGTAGCAGGAGGTGGTGTGTCGGTGTATTACTCCCATGTGCTACAGATGTTGTTCTTCAGTTACTGCCAAGGCAAATCCTTTGCAGCCACCATCAGCCGGGCCAATCTGGAAGTGCAGCGGCTATTCCCAATTAACATAAAGAGGTGAGGCTTGTGTGGAAGGCTCTGCTGAAGTTTTAATTTCTGTTTATTATTGTCCTGGTTTGAGGATATCGCTAATCACTAATAAATATAAGCGATTAATCTTAACATCCCAGCTTTGAATGGGCAAAACTTGTGGTGAAGATCCCTTTTTTAACTGAATATTTTTTGCTACTTTTCACGTTGCTTCTGCCCTAATTGCAGAATGATTTGAAACCAAAGCTGGCTGTTTCGGCAGTGGGGAACGTACGCATTTTTTTTTTTACCACTAGGATTTCACAGCAGAAAGGTGGCTTCAGAGCGGCCTTGCTGCACAGTGCAGAGCTGCTACTGGTGCGGCAGCTGGAACCGATGGGATTACCCACCCTCGTGGAGGCTGCAGAGCAGGAAGCCTTTGTTTCCTTTCGGCACCAGTACTGCAGTGGACCTTGTGTATTGTGCATATTAAGGCTTATTTTCAGGCTCCCTTGAGGGAAACCAATCTCTTATGCTATGAATGTGGCCAGCAAAAAGCTGTTCTGTCATCTGTTCTGACAAGCAGAGCTGGGCATTTAGGCCACAGACTCTTCACGAGCCTGACGCAAAGCCACTGTCATGAGTAGGCTCTGTGGAAGCGTCAGGTTCCAAGAGCTCCCTAGCCCCAGTTGAGTTTGGCTTCGTCTTTTTCCAGCTTTGGTTTTTTTTCCAGTGAGCAGAGTCACACAGCTTCTCCTGTGTTGACCTTCACTTAGTGCAGCTGGGTGTGTTGAAACATGGCACTGTGCATCTGTTCAGTTAAAAAGATGGCTGAAGACCATTTAAAAATTACTCCCTTGGGTTTGGGCATATTACTTAAGTGTCTTTCCTCAAGTTTTCAGGATAGAGATCAGAGCTGTGGATTGGGATGCTTATGCCTTCTGCCCACTCAAGTGACGGTCTCGGGTTTCTCACCTGTAAACTGAGCACTGATGTTCCTGTCTTTTCCTTAATGCAGTTCTTTGAATTCCTGCTGAGGATGAAGTTTTAACTGATTTGAACTGTGATAAAGTTTGAGTGGTTTTGCTTATTTTGCTTCTTAAATTAATGTCATTCATTAATTAATGTCTTCATCTCTTGCAGTTCAAATGGTGGGAGTAAGACTTCACCGGCATTGTGTCAGTGGTCTGAGGTGATGAACCACCCTGGCTTGGTGTGCTGTGTTCAACAAACCACAGGTGTCCCACTGGTGGTGATGGTGAAGCCAGACACCTTTCTCATCCAGGAGATTAAAACCTTGCCAGCCAAAGCAAAGGTTAGTCATAGTTCCCTGTATTTTTTGCTCTTAAAATGGGTTTTCTTGTTGTTCCATCACATGTTCTCGAGTCTTTGCAGCTTTTCTAATGCGAAGAGTTTGTTTCTTCAAGCAGCAGTTGCCAGGTCCTTTCCTCGACCTACATTGCTTGCCTTTGCAGATCCAGGACATGGTGGCCATCCGTCACACAGCCTGCAATGAGCAGCAGAGGACCACTATGATCCTTCTGTGCGAAGACGGCAGCCTGAGGATCTATATGGCCAATGTAGAGAATACCTCCTACTGGCTCCAGCCCTCTCTCCAGCCTAGCAGTGTCATCAGCATCATGAAGCCAGTTCGCAAGCGCAAGGCAGCTGCTATTAGTAAGGGATTTCTCATACGTATCTTGTGTAATGTAGCAGTAGCAAATGTAGATGCAAAGATTGATCAGTACCATATAGATACTTAAGACATTAACTTCTGACAATTACCGGTTAACCTCAGGGCTAAGTACTGGCTAAGTCTGGGTAAAAATATTTTCATAGATGTACATAAAAATACATAGCCATCTGGCTCACATGGGCGTTTCCAAAGGAGACAAGTTCATTCTGCAGCTTTTTTACCTTAGCTTTTCCTGTTTGGATGTATTTTGTCAAAACCATCTCTTCCCTTTTAGCAACTCGCACATCCAGCCAAGTGAACTTCCCTATTGACTTCTTTGAGCACAACCAGCAACTCACAGATGTGGAGTTTGGAGGCAATGACCTGCTGCAGGTTTACAATGCTCAGCAGATAAAACACCGACTCAATTCCACTGGCATGTATGTGGCCAACACAAAGGTAAATGGGGCAATTTGGGGATTCTCTTTGGCTTCTCTCTGACATTATTGTCCAGATTTGTAGCATGCCTTTTCTTAGAAGTCTGCATTGTTCAAATGACCCTGTACAAATCCCACAATACTGTTAGATAAGCAGTGGAGGGACTTGTGTGCAGACATCAGATTCTTAGCTTAACAGTGAATTTTTGACTTCACCTTTCTGAGCTGTGATTTGTCTCCTTCAGCCTGGGGGTTTCACCATTGAAGTGACGAACAATAACAGCACAATGGTGATGACAGGCATGCGGATCCAGATTGGCACGCAAGCGATAGAGCGAGCACCCTCGTACTTGGAGTTCTTTGGCCGCACCATGCAGCTGAACATGACCAGGGCTCGTTGGTTTGACTTCCCTTTCACTCGCGAGGAAGCCTTGCAGGCTGACAAAAAACTAACCATCTTCAGTAAGTCTTTGTTAATTGTTTGCTTTGACTATCTGTTGGTTTTGTTCAGGCATTTGAAGCTGCTGTGCTTCACCTCATAGTAGGGAGGGTCTCCACAAGCTGTTCATTTGAACTCGCCACAGAAACAATTCGAGGAGCGGATCCTGCACATCTAATAACTTTTTCTTTATGGCCCAGTTTCTTGCTGCACTGGATGAATGTGCAGTAGCTCAGCTCAGCTCAAGAATTTTGTGTTGAGGCAGTAGAGAAGTGGCCTTGAAAAGGAGATGAAACTGTCAGCGTGGGTGTATATTAATGACACGGTATAATTGCTATCCTGACCTTACGAGGCTATGCTTGTTTGTATTCAAAAGAAACTATTTTGTTAGATTTTAAGAAGTTTTTCTCATCACTGCAGTTGGGGCTTCTGTGGATCCTGCTGGAGTCACAATGATGGATTCCATAAAAATTTATGGCAAAACCAAAGAACAGTTTGGATGGCCTGATGAGCCCCCCGAGGATTTCCCCTCTGCTTCAGTGAGCAATGTTTGTCCCCCAAACCTGAATCAAGGGAACGGCACTGGAGACACGGAGACGGCTACCCCTGCTGTTGCCAGTGGGACTGTCCTGGAGAGGTATCTCTGCAGTCTTTCTTTTATTTCCCCCTTAAAATGGGTAGTTGCTCTAGAGGGGACCTAGGTGCTCTTGTGTGCCTTTCTTAACTAGGAGAACTTACTTGAGTTAATGAGTTGTCCTCACTGCCATATAAAACAACAACTGCAAAGTCAGTGATTATCTTCTAAGCAAGGCTTTGTGCTCACTCTTGATTTATCTGGTGGAGTAGATGGACAGATAGATCTGTGTGCATGCTTCGTGTTGCTAAGTTCGTTTGTTACAGCAGTCTTGAAGAGCTAAAAGAGATTTCTGCCTTCTTGGTACATTTTTTTTCATTTCAAGCTGGCCCTTTTTCATTCTCCAGAGCTCACAAAGGTTAGGCTTCTCTGAAGTTAAGTTCAGTTTTGACGAGGACTTTGTGCGTGACCTTGCTTTAGGCGAGTGGTTCCCACCAACTTACCTCGTAGCCCACATGTCTCAGGTTTAACTACTGTGGTGGAGAAAGTGTTAGGTCTCCCCCTGGATCTGCCTCCCCCCAGTATCAAGTCAAACCACAACGGTGAGCTGGGCACGTATTTAGCAGAAGAAATAGAACTTTATTTTTTATATCCACCCTGTGTTTTTTCTTTGAGCTCCTACGGTCTGTGCCATAAGGGTTGTAGAAAGCCTGGCAAGATAGCAAGGATGGGAGGAAAAGAGATCAGAGAGGAACTAGCAGTGCTGAAAAATGACTGTTTTGAGGGATATGCTGCTTGACTGTGAGTAAATGGTAGTTAGTTTTGTCTTACGGAAATTCTCAGGTAAAGGTTCAAGGCTTGAAGTGGCAGTTATGTCCAATTGAAGGACCTGTTTGGCCATCCTTAATATTTTGTCTAATAGTTCGTGGGATTTTTTTCCTGGGCTTAATTTCTCTTTTCTTCCCTCGTCTGCTGTGACATCTCCACAAGATGTCCCTCTCTGCACAGACATGCTTTCTGGTTTTCCAAAGTGGTGGGATTATAGTCTAAAAACTCGGAATCAAAAAAATTATTATTTTTACTTACGTGTTACAGAATGCAGCATGGTTACCTTATAAAGGGCCTCTTGAGTAGGAACAACTAATGGCAGGCAAGAGGCAGCTTTCCTGTCGGAAGTTTGGTGTCTGTTCTTCAGATTTAACCTTCTGTGGTGCTTTAAGCAATGTGCTTGGCTTCTCTGTGCTAGGTGGCCTGGATCTCCTTTATTTATTTTGCTATTAGGCAAGTGTCTGCTGCCCAGATAGAAAGAACCGTGCTTAGATTTACTGTATATAGCGCTCTCCCGGCTTCCTGATTTTCCCATTTAATTTGCCTTTTGCTTAGAATGTGTTCTAGGGAGATTTTCTGTGAGCTTTACACATTTTTATTTTTTTTTCCTTTTTCTTTGCTCCCCCAAAGTTCTGAAACTGAGTCCCTAACCACCCTGGACCGGTTAGTATGCCATCCTTTTCTCTGCACGAATGAGTGTGTGTCAGAGAGACAGAACACATGATGTGGCTTTTGTTGACTGTTTTTTTTTTGTTTTTGTTTTCCAAGTGACATTTGCTTCTTTACATTCTGGTCATTGCATGGCAGATGGTTTAGCAAAATGTAAAGATGAGGTGGTTTGTAGATTTTTGCTGTATAAAGTTATAACTGTTGCTTGTTTGACAGACTCCTCTTTTCGCTTTGTTCCCTCTTTGCGTCTTTTTATCCCACTTATATTCCCCTACTAGCTTTATGGAGGGTGGCTGCGGGTAGGGGAATGTAATGTTATGTATCACCACCAGACCAGACAATTGTTGTTTCTTCTACCTCGTATCCAATCCTACGCTGTTATTTCTCCCCTTAATACTATCTCTTCCCTCCTTTTTCCTGTATTCTTGCACTGCTCCTTCTGGCGTGTCAGATGGCATTTCAGGTAGTTCTACCGCGAGGCATGAAGTGGTGCTGCAAGGGAGATTCAGCACTTTGCCACAAGTTGTAAATAAGGTTTTCCCTTGGGGCAAGTATTTTACTAGCCTGCCTTACTGCTGTCAAAAGTTTGGACCTCAGCATCTCTCACTTGGGTCATACCCGGTGCTCCAAGTTAATTTTCCTCCGCAATATTTTGCGTTGAAACTCCAAATTGGAAAGAGCAACCTGTGTGAAAATAGCAAGCGAGTAGAATCTTGCTCCCTTAGAAAAGTCGGTTACGCTTTTTCCCATGTGTCATACCAACCCTTGATCTGCAGTCATATGTACGTCTGTGGGCCATGGTGAATTGGTACTGTCAAGACAATCCAAGTTATCCCTGCTGCAGGCTGCGTAAGGAAATGTTTTATCCTCTTTGGTAGAGAAAAGCCCCTGTCTTTCAGCTGTGGATTATTAAAGCAGTCCTAAGTTTGTCTGTGAGCGTGAGCCAGGTTTAACTCTGGTCTGTAACACAATGAAATGATATGCATGGTGCCTGTGGCAGGTTTTATCATGCTTTGATTTTGTACTTGGCATTCGTTAGCTGTCTCTGAGCTACTCATGACTGTAGCCCGCATAAAGCAAAGTGCTAAGGAGAGAGAAGGGTTGCTGTACTCAAGCCTGCTTTCCTTTCTCCCTTCAGGCTAGTAGTGAGTTCTTTAGAAGCGCTGGAAAGCTGCTTTGCTGTAGGACCAGTCAACGAGAAGGCAAGTAACTTTCTGAATACATTCTTGAGCTTTCAGAGATGGGGGAGGAGGGGCAAGATCAGCAGCACCTCCTGCAGCCCTGGGGGCCTGATAGGAAGAGAGCTGCATCCGTTTTGCTCAGAGCACTGATCTGAAAGTTGACTTAGCGAAAAGCATTTGAAACTAGTTTAGAATGACAATCGGCATTTGCATTTATTGCTGGTGGGATTTTTGTGCTGTAGAGTGACCTCATTTACAAAAACAGCAGGGTAGAAGCCCATAAATCTCAAAAGGACTTTTCTTGTGTAGACATGTGAAATGTTCCTTAAATGTCAAATAATAAATTGAGGAGGCTATCAAAACTATATTGAAAGAAGGCAGAAACTTGCATGCACAATGCAAATAGGGGAGGGAGCTGCAGGTACCCTGAGAAATGAGACTTATGCATCACCTTAATGGTAAATGTCCTGAAGAATGTTTTTTGTCTGTTCTCGGGAGCAGGAGAAGAACAAAGTGGCAGCTCAGGAACTGGCTACTATGCTGCTCTCCATGCCAGCTCCTTCCAGCGTCCAGCAGCAAACCAAGAGCCTCTTGGCTAGCTTGCACACCAGCCGCTCAGCATATCATAACCACAAGGTAACACGGTGCAAGGATTTCAATGTCTCCTGTAACCTGCCAGTTTATGGTTGAGGTGCAACACGCCCCTAGAAAGCCCTTCCTCCCTGCAGCGTAAACCTGCTGGTTAATTTTCCTTTAGCTCCGGCTGCCTGCCCTGCTGGCTTTTGTGTTTCACCAGAACTTCACTACTTAAAATGCTTTTTGAAGATTTTGATGGGAAATTGTGTCAGTTAATCTAGAGAAATCAGGATCTCTAAACACATGAAGTTTGTTTGCAAACTCTGTAGCTCTGGTTTCCATTTCCAGAGGCACCTGGCTTAAGGTAATAGGAAAATACTGGGGTAAGTAGTGGTTAGACTATGTGTTAACGTAATTGCAGTAAATGCACAGATGTCTGCAGATAGCCTTTGCTAACCACTTGAATGGTCATGTTTATACACTGGTCTTTCCATCCACATTTAAGCCTGAGGGGAAGAAAATGTGAAAATCCATTCTCAAGGCAGATTTCTTCTGTTACAAGGTCACTTTTTAATATTAGTTTTCCTTCTTAGATGATATTGACCGAAAGTTAAAGCAGCAAGTGCCAGATTTCCCCAGGATCTGTCCTGCAGTTGTATTTCAGGTGCCTTGTTGTACTGCTGTCTGTTGTTTTTCTTTGCCTATGTTATCTTTCACTTTACAGGATCAAGCATTGTTAAGTAAAGCCATTCAGTATTTGAGTTCCTCAACCAAAGAAGGAAAGGACCTCGATCCTGAAGTGTTTCAGCGGCTGGTCATCACTGCTCGATCCATTGCTATTATGAGACCCAACAATCTGGTCCATTATACAGAATCAAAGCTGCCACAGTTGGAAACAGGTAGAGAAGTCTGGATTTTTCTTCAACTTTCTCTTGTCATAACCGAACATGTCTTGAGGTATCTGGTTCTGTGTGACAGGGACTGTATGTGACACGTTTGTTAGGCATGTTATAGTCCTTGTAATGAGGACATCAGAGCCTCTAACAAAAGCCATTTCAAGTAAACTTGGTGTTACCCTGCTTGTTAATGTTTTCCCCTGCATGTATCTGACATCTGTTTTTTAATTTGTGCAGAGAATGAAGAAGGGCAAGAGGTGCAGAAACACGCTGAAGGAGAAGGCTGCACTTTTATTACCCAGCTGGTTAACCACTTCTGGAAGCTGCATGCATCAAAACCCAAAAACGCCTTCCTTGCCCCTGCCTGCTTGCCAGGTGTGCTAGCTCTTCTTTTGCTACTGTAAAGCTTGTGTATTTTGAAGGAACCTATTTTAAGCTTGTAAACAGAGAAAATGACTTGTTCCAAATTAGGCTTAAGGTGTTAATGATGCAGTGAATGCTTTCTAAGGTATATCTGCTCTAATGCTTTTGTTCAAAAGTATGTGTATTGTGCTAGTAAAAAGGAACTGATGATTGATTTATTTGCACTTGACTTCATGGATGGTGTGAGAGGATATTCAGTGGTGCTGGCATATGGTGCGCACAGTAGTCATTCCGTTAGGCAGACAGGACTGGTGCGCAAGCTCATTTTGGATTGAAACTTCAATATATTTGTGGTACTAACATTGTTCCTTGAAGTCTACAAACAAAAGATGCTTCCTGCAGTGTCTTAATCTGTGTGCTGAAATGGAAAGAGAGTTGATTACAGTCCTACTTTTATTTCTCCTTAGGCCTCACTCATGTTGAAGCCACAGTCAATGCTTTGGTGGATATTATCCATGGATACTGCACATGTGAACTGGATTGTATCCATACAGCATCCAAGATCTACATGCAGATGTTACTTTGCCCAGTATGTAATCTTGCTCTGCTCTGCATCAGCCTATAACACTGGTAATATGAACAGAATTGAATAGAGGTAGAATGATAGTACATAGTATAGATACAAAATAGAGGCATGCAGCCAAAACACAGAGCCAGAAGTGAATGAAGGAGAAATTTCTGTCCTTGTGTTTTATTAATGTTTGTGATGCACTGCATGTGGAACGATAAGTATTGCTTTATTGCTGGGGGAAACAGAGAGTTTAGAAGTTGAGCAGTGACATATGTCTCACATGAATCATGACCAACAGAGTCAGAAGTCTATTTTTAGCTATCTTTCCAAATACTGTGAATAAGCACTTAAAGCTTAAGTAGTTTATTGATTAACTATTAACCCTCTAGGATCCTGCAGTGAGCTTTTCTTGCAAACAAGCTTTGATCAGAGTGCTGAGACCAAGGAACAAACGGAGACATGTCACCTTGCCATCCTCCCCTCGGAGCAATACTCCTATGGGTATGCAAGATTCATTCATCTTCGCCTTTCAATAAGCATGACCTACTTTATTTGTCAGAAAAGACAAGAAAATAAAGTAGTCTTTTAAACGGGGCAAAACACAGTCTTTCCTTTCTTTTCTCTCTCTAGCCCCCTAACACCCCCCCCCTTTTTTTTTTTTTTTTAAACCTCCTCTTTTATGTTCTCTGGATTGAAAGGGGAGAGATCTCTGAGATATTCCCCTTACAGTGTTAGGGAAATCTGGCTTTTATCTAAGGGGTAGTAATCAAGACTGTCCTAGTATTTCTGTGCATAATTTCAAGTCCTTGTAAATCAGTCATAAAGATTTGTGGACACCCAAATTAGGGTATCGGATCTCCATCCAAGAGATACTTTTTTTAGCATTGACATGAATTGTAGTTGTCATGGAATGTATTAGTGATTGGGGGTAGACTGAGGACAGCTTAGTTTTTTCCCCAACATTAATTACCTTGTTGATGATGATGTGAGGAAAGAGCACATTTGTGAATTAATCCTTTGTAACTCAGGAGATAAGGATGATGATGATGACGATGACGCAGAAGACAAGCTGCAGAGTTCTGGGATAGCAAATGGCGAGCATATCCGACAAGAAAGCCAGGAGCAAAGCGAAGTTGATCATGGGGACTTCGAGATGGTGGTAAGTCCGGCGTGCTTCTCTTTGGATCCTTTTAAATATGTTAGGTACTTGAGTTTAATTCATTTAGGATGAATCAGTTTGTAGGGTTCCATTAGCTGGTGGTGGTTTGGTGAAAACTCTCTCTGTTTCCTCTCCATAGTCTGAATCTATGGTTCTGGAGACTTCTGAAAATGTGAATAATGGGAACCCTTCCCCCCTGGAGGCTCTTCTGGCTGGAGCAGAGGGATTCCCTCCTATGCTGGATATTCCTCCAGATGCAGATGATGAAACAATGGTGGAATTGGCTATTGCCCTGAGCCTGCAACAAGATCAGCAAGGTAAGATGTAGGCATTATGGGCAGTCAAAAATGTAAATAGAATATGAGGAAAGTGGGAAAGAAACACAGCAGAAGCTGTTGATGTCACCACCAACAAAGCAAAGATAATAGAACTATGAAATGTACAGAGGAGGCCAGAGTTAACATAATTCTCTCATAGAATGATACTCATAATTTGTTTTCTTCTTGCAGGGAGCAGCAGTAGTGCACTTGGACTTCAGAGCTTAGGACTGTCTGGCCAAGCACCCAGCTCTTCTTCTCTTGATGCCGGAACACTATCAGATACAACAGCATCAGGTAACTGTTCACTGCGAGGAATCAAGCTTTTTTGATTTTGACCTAAATAATGACATAAAATTTGTTTGTAAATATGTTTTTGAAGAACCAATTATTACTGTTAGCTTTGTGTATTTTTGATAGCATATTTATGGCCTTTTCCTGCTTTCATTATAGGCTTTTGAGGAAGTTATTTCCTCTTCTTAAAATAAAGCAGACAAAATAAGCCATATACTGTATTTCCTTTGCATTTATAAACAACCAGACGTTGTTCTTCAAGTCACTTGCATGATTGTCTATTTGATGAGAAGGTTTCCTTCTCAGGGTATCTCCCCTCCACTGCTTTTGCAGGCTTAAATGTACCAATGGACATGTCTAAGTTCCCTTTTGATTTATAGTTGAGAATTGACATAAAAACCAAAGACAAATATTTGTGGCTTTTCTTTTGTAGCATGTGTGTCTTTTGAAGTTATATCAAGGCAGTGTTTTTACTTGTAACAGCTCTCTTTATTCTCTTAGCTCCAGCGTCTGATGATGAAGGCAGCACAGCTGCAACAGATGGCTCAACTCTTCGGACTTCACCTGCAGACCATGGTGGGAGCGTCGGCTCCGAGAGCGGTGGCAGCGCAGTTGACTCTGTAGCTGGTGAGCACAGTGGTAAGTATCTCCTGCTGCGCCAGTGTCTGTCCATCTGTTTTCTACTGTAATAGGACTTTACTAGAATGAGAGGGGGTTCCAAACTGATGATGCCATGCATCATTTTTTGGTTACTGCCAAAGTAACGTACAGACTGAATATTTGCTCACTTTTTGTGGTTTTCTAGAAGTGTGGAATTTGCAGTAGTTTTTGCTGACCTGTAATAACAGAATGCAGAGCAAGACTGAAAGAATTCACTGTACTGCTGGATAAGTTTGGATGAGATAGAATTAATTTCTCTCTTTTTTTGCTTGGGACTGACACCCAGGTAAAACTAATCACAGACTTTTATAAAAAAAACCATTATGTCCATGCTGCCGATCCTGGATATATACCACATGTCTTCTGACTCTGTTTAAATAAATACTGTGGAACCAATTCAATTTGGGTCGCGAAGATGAGGCTGGCAAACGAAGTAACACTGGGGGTGTTAAGTAGCATCTGTAAAAATTACTCTCTTCTACCTTTATGAAGTTAACCAAAGGCACCTACACCTTAGAACCATAGTTCCAAAGGATAGTTCAGCTGCGTCGGGTGCTACGAAGCAGGCAAGAGGCGTGTTCACATGTGCTGACGTTGTCTTTCCCTTCTTCCTTTTTCTTTTTCAGTGTCTGGCCGTAGTAGTGCTTATGGGGACACGACAGCTGAGGGTCACCCTGCTGGACCAGGCAGCGTCAGCTCAAGCACAGGCGCTATCAGCACTACCACAGGCCAGCAAGAGGGAGATGGTTCAGAAGGGGAAGGGGAGGCAGAGGGAGACGTCCACACTAGCAACAGGCAAGGGGCTTTTTCTTCCTCTTCAAGAATAGCACATCTGGTCTGCAGTGTCATTGTTTGTAGAGGAGTGGACTACAGGTGCTGAAATCCATGGACTATGATTTGTGACTGTTAGATACTGAAAATCGAAAGTCAGAGACATAGAACAGAGCAAACTACGGCATTGGAAGATGCCTCCCACTGTGCGTTGACTGTGTGACATGTTATACGTACCTAATTTGTGTCCTACAAAACTGCGGCCTGTACAAAGTGATGAAAAAGTCCTGCATGAGTATTAAACAGAGGAATCACTAAAATCTACAGCTTGGGAGCTTGTGAAATTCAGTGTTAGGAAAAAAGTATGTGCAGGAGTGCTAAGCACTCTGCAGTTTTTTATTCTATGGGAACAGATGCTCAGTCATTTTTACAGTGCAGTTTGGAACTGATTTGTGGTATCTGTTTCTAGACAGTTGAATTCTGCAAGTAGTCATGGTAGGCGGTGTAGTTCTGAAGTGAAGAACTACGTCCGCTGTCAGAGTTGTTCTGCATCTTTGGCATCACTTGACTGTAAAGTCTGAGGGAGTCCACTCCTGTCTGTGCTGATTTGATGACCTTAGGATTTCTTCATGCTCTGCATTTATGTGGTAAATTGCAGTGCTCTGTTGATAATCCTGCTGGGTCTAATGTTTCTTGTGGTGTGCTTGAAGTCGTTTCTGATCCCTGGCTTCTGACTTCCCAGGCTGCACATGGTCCGACTGATGTTGCTGGAGAGGCTGCTGCAAAACTTACCTCAGCTGAGGAATGTTGGAGGAGTCCGGGCCATTCCTTACATGCAGGTAACTGAGGAGGGCTCAAGAGTTAAGCTTTAACAAAACAGTTAATCACTGCTACTACTGCATGGTTTCTGTTTGCACATGCTTTTCCCTTTCACTTTCCTGCCCAGTCACGGTGTGTGAGTCCAGCTCTAAAGTGTTTGATTGATTGCACAGCATTCACAGAATCACAGAATTTTCAGAGTTGGAAGGGACCTCTAGAGATCATCTAGTCCAACTCCCCTGCCAAAGCAGGATTGCCCAGAGCACATTACTCAGGACTGCATCCAGGCGGGTCTTGAAAATCTCCAGAGAAGGGGACTCCACAACCTCCCTGGGCAGCCTGTGCCGGTGCTCTGTCACCCTCACCGTAAAGAAGTGTTTCCGTGTGTTTGAACGGAACTTCCTGTGTTCTAACTTGTGCCTGTTACCCCTCGTCCTGTCACTGGGAACCATTGAAAAGAGCCTGGCTCCACCCTCCTTCAACCCACCCTTTAGATACTTGTACGCCATAATAAGGTCTCCCCTCAGCCTTCTCTTCTCCAGGCTAAAGAGTCCCAGCTCTCTCAGCCTTTCCTCATAAGGGAGATGCTCCAAGCCCTTAATCATTCCTTACCCATAGATTTTGTAGATATGTACCCTTTCTCAGTGTGGCATTAGTTGACTGATGAGCCTAAGGTCTAAAATCCGTGTATTTGGGTGGGGTCTTCTGGTTTTATACTGAATGATCCTATCAGGGTGTGAAGGTCCAAGCAGAATTTGGGAAAGAACATGTATTAATCAAGGTAAAATCTGCAGGGGTTTTGTGAAAGTTAATCTGTATTTATCTTAAAAACATGGAACCTGCCTTCTTTGAATTCTCTGACTTCTATTCCCAGGTTATTCTGATGCTCACAACAGACCTGGACGGGGATGATGAGAAAGACAAGGGAGCTTTAGATAACCTTCTGTCCCAGCTGATTGCAGAACTGTGCATGGACAAAAAGGTAAGCTGTGGTATGAGCACACACTCTTCCATTTGCTCCTTCTAGACAGGGCTTCTTCCCATGGAGGAATTAAATGCATAGGAGTCACAGAAACACATTGCTGCTGTATGGGATGTGTTCAGGCAGTTTATTTCTCTTGGCTCACTTCACAGAAGGTAGAAAATGACATGAGTGTAACTCTCATGGTTTCCTGGTTCCGGCATCCACAAGTGAGCATGAAAATTGGTTTTGCTTGAATTAAACTTTTAAAACAGTCATGATCAGTGATGCATAATTGACATATATACCTTCTCATTTGTGTAATACTGTTCCCCGGCATCCAGGCCACTGTCTGCCCTTATATTGAGGAATTTGTGCTGCTTTTTTAGTATTACTGCTTGAGCTTAAATTGGAAATGCTTCCTGAGGATCAGAGCACTGAAATTTAGATGCTTAGGACAAAGTGCTCAGCTCTGTAAGTAACCAAGCAAGCTCTCTCCTTGCAGGATGTGTCTAAGAAGAATGAGCGCTCTCCTGTGAACGAAGTGCACTTGGTGGTGATGAGGCTGCTTAGTGTGTTCATGTCCAGAACTAAGTCAGGATCCAAGTCTTCCATTTGTGAGGTACATTCTTCAAATTGCTTTGTCAGGGGGATGGCGTGACTGCGGGGTTTTTGTTCATCAAAGGTGGTCTGAAAGCTGCTAACTGAAATAGCTGGACAAAAACTGAAAATCAGTTAAAAGTGCTTTAGAAAAAAATATGAAGAATCTGTAATGTTACTTGACTCTTGTGGAAAAAGATCTTTGCTGAAACTCATGATGGAGGAAACAGACACGTAAAGACAACAGGATTCACTTGATTTGTGCGCGGTTGCTGACTGAGCTAAGCGCAGTACATTAATGATCTTATTTAAAACGGTCTAGCAGATTTTTTCTTTGCATCTTACTGGTGCTGAAGGGGTTAAAGAGGATTTGTAATGTGATTATTGGAAAGCAATATGCTGCTGTGTCAACGTAAAAGTCGCTAAGAGGATTCCTTAGATATTTGTTGCTAAAAGGTACAGTAATAAGGCATAAAAAGCAGTATGTGTGGTGGGAAGGAGATTAATAAAAAAGCATAGAGGTTAAAAAATTTAGTCTGAACTGCATCAAATTTTAATGAGCTTATGAGCTGTGGGGTTTGTTTGGATTTACAGGGCTGCTTTAATAGTTTTATTTACAGTAGCTTTTTCTCCAGCCTTTGTTATTCACTTGAGCTTCCCACAGAAATCAAAGCTCATCGTCTTGCAGAATGCAGGTGGACCAATACCTGGGCGGAGCAGAGCCTCTGAGCGGCATCTGCAACAGGGACTCTTTCTCTACCAGAACTCACCCCCAGCTGGCCAAATCCCAGATAAACAAATAGAAATCCCAACTTTAAAAAAAAAAAAAAAACCAACCAAAATTGGGGGGGGGGGGGGAGGGCAGAAGAGAAAAAAGCCCTAGTCGTCTAATCCATAGCAGAGTGGCCTCTGGCACATGTGTCGAGGGGAGATTAGACTTAAGAGGAGATTTTATTTGTTTTCCTTTACTAAGCGCTTGTTCAAAAGAGTCTCTGTAAATATTTGAGTTGCTTTTCATAAACACAAAAAACCAAAAACCCCAACCTCAGACAAACCCCAAACTTAAAAGCTGCCTGTAAAGTTTCATAAAAACCTGCTTTCATATCCATACTGTCAGCAACTGCTGTGTGATTCTCACAGCTTCCCCTGCTCTTCCGACACGGTGATTCTCAGGTGCTCTAGTAATCCATCTCCTCTTTGTTTCAGTCTTCTTCCCTCATCTCTAGTGCCACTGCTGCTGCATTGTTGAGCTCTGGTGCTGTTGACTACTGTCTGCATGTGCTGAAGTCTTTGCTGGAGTACTGGAAAAGCCAGCAGAATGACGAGGAGCCTGTAGCCACCAGCCAGCTCCTGAAACCTCACACTACTTCTTCTCCACCTGACATGAGTCCTTTTTTCCTCCGACAGTATGTGAAGGTGAGTCCTACCCTATGCTGTTAGCAGTACGCGACCTGCATTAAAAGGCTGCTGCAAAGAAGCAAGTAAAAGCGTCTTTGTAGAACTGGTTTTCCCTTAGTAGTGCAATTAAAATCCATTCCCTTAGCGTGTAGTTACAACTAGAATTGCTCTGAGTTCTCTGACAGAGCAGCCAGCTTGCTGTATCCATCGATGCACTCCTAAACCAAGCAGTTCTGTGGGGCTGCTGTCACTGTTTCTGGTTGAAGTGTTAATCTTCTGAAGGGAAGCTACTCCATCGCGGGACTCCTTTTGCTTGGCAGGCAGAATTTCTGAACCATCGCTGCTTATTGTGGCAAGGAAGCCTAGCAGTTGATGGGGATTTCCACACTAAATCCTAGACTTGTTCAACCACCATGGTGTTTTTATGCTAAGATTCTGCTGGAGTCAGGGGGGCTCTGATAAATGTACAGGTGCAGTGAAAAAAGCCTTGTTAAATGTAAGAATGTCTTCTAAGTTGAAAGCTCATATATTAAAATGCCTTATTACTGCAGACTAGCTTACTGCATCCTAATAGTTGCTATTTAGTTAAAGTTCTCATGCAGGTTTGTTGGCTTGTTTTTATTTATCAACCGGGAGCGTTTCTTCTGGCTGCAACGGTGCAGAAAAGCTTTGTTTTTAGAAAAATCAATAAATGCACCCTGTAGCTTGTCATGACATCACACCAGGAGTGTTCAGTGCCAGAGCCTGACTGATTCCTCTTGCTTTCAGGGTCATGCTGCAGATGTTTTTGAGGCCTACACTCAGCTCCTGACAGAGATGGTACTGCGGCTGCCCTATCAGATCAAGAAGATTGCAGACACAAACTCTCGCATCCCACCTCCCATCTTTGATCACTCCTGGTTCTACTTTTTGTCTGAGGTAAGTAAGAATATGATACACCTACGGATTTTAACAAAAGAAATTCAAGTAATGTTAGCGTTCATGGGAGAGATGAGCTTTTGCAGAACTGATCTCAGATCCACCTCTGATTTTTAATCTCCCTTGAAAGAAGGTGAACTGTTGGCTTTGTTTTATTCCTGATGAACAGGAATCTATAGGAAAGGATACGTGAAAAATAAGATTGCTATTATTTCCTGTAACTCAATGTTTGCTGCCAGAAAAATCAAATAGAAAACCATCTCTGAGATGGTGCAGTGTAACATTGTGTTTGGCTGTTGTTAACTCAGTCCTTAAAAAAGAAATCAGTAAGATATTTGGAGTATGCGTTTTCAGTTCACTTGCACAAGTATGGGGTAGGATTTCTTAATTAGGCTTGACTAGCTTTTTATTTGAGGTCATAGATGACAGAATGGTTTTCAGAAGCTGCTTTGCAATTGCACAGCTCGGCATGCTGCAGTGTTGCTGTGCAGTGTTTCTTCTGCCTGTGACTTACTTTTATGGGTGACTTTGCAGTACCTTAAATCTGACAGATTCGTAAATGCATCTCACATGCCTTTTCTTTTCGTAAGAAAACACATCATATTTTTGTTGGCGCAGGTTGCCTACTGGTGAGTTCACAGTGCTGATGTTGTAGGCTTTTCTTTGTCTAGTACCTGATGATCCAGCAGACTCCATTCGTGCGCCGCCAAGTCCGCAAGCTTTTGCTCTTTATCTGTGGATCAAAGGATAAATACCGCCAGCTCAGAGACCTTCACACCTTGGACTCTCATGTTCGTGGAATCAAAAAGCTCCTAGAAGAGCAAGGCATTTTCCTTCGTGCCAGTGTGGTCACAGCAAGTTCAGGCTCTGCCCTGCAGTATGATACGTTGATCAGCTTGGTAAGGAAAAGTGTGCCACAGCACGAGGGGAAAGTGTATGTTGTGCTTATGTAAGATATCAGGAATAGAGATACTGCCATGGTGTTTAATCCTGTCCCATTGTGCCTTTCAGATGGAACATTTAAAGGCTTGTGCGGAGATCGCCACACAGCGAACAGTAAACTGGCAGAAATTCTGCATTAAAGATGACTGTGAGTTCTTTCTCTTAGAATATTTGAGGGAGCAGAGGAGATGCATTACGTGTCATAGTTTGAATCAAGAGTTCTCAGATGGGGAAGCTCAGCAAAGAAGGGGACACAGCTGAGAGTTTTGAGTAGGACTGAACTGTTTCCAGTACTAATTATCACACTGCTCTAATTGCATCTGTTCCTTACACAATATGGTGTAATGGATAACTTTCAAGAACAGGAATAGGAGATCTGTGTTCTCTTGCTTGCACTGCCCTTGTTCCAGTGTGTAATTTGGGATGAAACACTTTATCTTGGTGTACCCAGATGTTATGCTTCTATAGTGTAGGGACAGGAAGGTTCTGCGAGGTTGTGGGATGGTCCTTGTCGTGTTAAAAGGGGTTTTTGTTTTGGGCTGGAGGGTTTTTTTCTTGCTTTTTTTTTTTTTTAATTCAAACTTCAAAGATTTTCTTCTTCTCTCTGCAGCAGTTCTCTATTTCCTCCTTCAAGTCAGCTTCCTGGTAGATGAAGGAGTGTCGCCAGTTCTCCTGCAGCTGCTCTCTTGTGCTCTGTGTGGCAGTAAAGTGCTGTCTGTGGCTTCCTCCTCTGGATCATCAAGCACTTCTTCGACCTCTGCTCCTGCAGCTTCAGGCTCTGGGCAGCCAGCAACACAGAGCAAATCCTCCACTAAAAAGAGCAAGAAAGAAGAAAAGGAAAAGGATCGAGAGGGTGAGCTGCAGCTGTGCCCTATTCTGTGGCGTTTTTAGGGATAGCTTGCTCCTCTCAGCCTTCCTTATTTCTATTTAGAGAGAACTGCTTGCTTCTTGTTGTGGTAAATACCACTATTGTGAAAGGGTCACGGATCGTGGCAAGGGCACTTGCAGACTACAGCAATAATTAGGAGAGAAGAGTAGTTTTACCATATGTAGATTGGAGAGGGGCAAAGATGAAGTTGTATGCCCTAAGAGTTGGGGCCGAAATTAAGTGCTGAGTGTATCCCAAACACATTTTGAGTATTTAGGGGGTTGGACTAGATGATCTGCAGAGGTCCCTTCCAACCCTGACCATTCTGTGATTTATTAATTTGAGTGGGCTTTAGGCTACCTCATGTAAATTGCTTGTTGCGGTGACCAAGTAGCTTCCACCTAACTTGGCTATCCTGGGTTGTAGGAGGTTGAAACTCTCATGGGGATTAAAACAAGTACTGGAGATGCACACCCAGTTAGCTCTGCTCTTCAATGATTGTGTTCAGACTTGTTGCCTCTGTCTGACTTGTTAAGCTATGTTGGAGCCAGGGCTGCTGCTTAATGGATATCTAAAGTCCTGGGAAAGTAATTAAGCTGTCCTATAGAAGTCATGGGCATAAATTCTCTCTTGGCTTTTCCTCAAGGAACTATTTCGGCTTTCTCAGACAATTCTCTGAGAGCCTTTTCACTGCCCCATGATTGTTCCTTTTCTTTTTATGAGGATGCGTAGCATATTTCTCAAGTCCTTACTGGCAAGTTTTCCAGCAGTTTTCTTCTGTGTTAGTCAGGAGTACTAGGTTATCTTTTTGGAAAAAGAAAAGAAAATTAAACTAACTTGTTGCCTGAAACACAGTAATTTGTCCCAATTGTCCTCGATCTATGATGTATAAAATAGGAAACTGGCCTGCCATCTGCTCTCTTAAGTCTGTTTGTCTTCTGCCATCTGGTGTCCCCTAGGTGAGAGTTCAGGCAGTCAGGAAGATCAACTGTGTACAGCTCTGGTGAACCAGCTAAACAAGTTTGCTGATAAGGAGACCCTCATTCAGTTCCTGCGTTGCTTCTTGCTGGAGTCCAACTCGTCCTCTGTGAGATGGCAGGCTCACTGCCTCGCGCTCCACATCTACAGGTGAGCTGGGAGGGAGCCTCTGACCTGGCTCTTCTAAGCCAGTCTCAGCTCAGTTACGACGAGCTCTGTCCTTGTGGAAGAGTTGATGCTTGAGCCTCTCTCCTGCAGGATGCTGAGGCTTGCAGATGATTGCATCCCCTTGAATTCCTCATGCAATTTTGCAGTTATTTGGGCTGGAGGTAGTAGTTGTGACTTACTTGTTACTGGTCAACTTGAGTTATCATCTGCAAGCAGCATTTTATTTCTGCTGACATCTATGGGAGCAGGAACTTGTGGGAGAGTGAATTTCTGAGGCAGATGCAGACTCATACAGTTTAAAAGATGGGAGTTATGTAGGGAAAGGAGTTCAGGGTGCTGAACTCCTTCAGGACTCTATTCAGTTGTTGCAAGACAGCTGCTTTCATTTCAGAGAGTGCTGGAAAAGTGCTGGTGGCAAGAAGAGATGAGATTTAACTCTGTGAACACTGATGTATAGCAAGATAATAGATAATAGTTTCCAAGTTTGGTGAACCGTAGCATGTATTTTCCTTTTGAATAAGATTGTGTGCTATGTGGTCTATATAGCTATCTTTACAAGCCTAACTGACATGTAATCCATTCAACAGGAACTCTAACAAGTCTCAACAAGAGTTGCTGTTGGATCTTATGTGGTCAATCTGGCCGGAACTTCCAGCCTATGGAAGAAAGGCTGCCCAGTTTGTAGATCTCCTAGGATATTTCTCTCTGAAAACACAGCAGACTGAGAAAAAGGTATGATGAAAAGGAGGTACAGCATTCCAGGTCCTGCTGCTTCCTATGAATTGTGTTAGTGCTTGTCAAAAGAGCTTCTGGTGGAAATTTTTTTTGAATGTTCAAAAAGGCAGGGTTCTTAAAAAATTAGGGAGTATGGATTTTTTTTGTTTTATTGTTTCGGGGCTTTTTGTTTGTTTTTTTGTTTGTTTTTTTTTTTCATTTAGAAGAAAACTTCTTTCTCACAGGAAGCCTTTGTGGGAAAATATGTTTATCTGCTAGCTTTAATTTTTAGACTTTTGATATTTTAGCACCTAGAAATCTTTTGTAACCACGACTTTTGAACAAAGGAAGTGGTAGGATTTCTTAGGGGACCAATGGCCTTGAGATCAAGTAATTCAGACGCACTGAGACTTGCATATGTATGTTTAAAGAGCTGGGAATGCCTTAGGAATCTTCGCCAGCATTTACAGTGATTGGCTGGCAAATAACATTGTTGTTGCGGTAAAGGTCTAATTTTAGGATCTATTACATTCCTGGGTAATGATTTAGCCACATAAATTCCTGTGGGTATAGTGCATGCATCTTCCGGGGAACGTGGAATGCCACAAGAGGAGGTATCTTTATGGCTTTGTAGCAATAAAAAAAAAAATGTTGAGAAGACAGTATCTTCCTAATTGTATTTCAGTTGAAGGAATACTCCCAAAAGGCTGTTGAGATCCTCCGAACTCAAAACCACATTCTTACCAACCACCCTAACTCCAACATTTACAAGTGAGTTACTTCTGACTGTGATCCATTTCACTCAGGGAGCTTTTTAGCAGATGAGCTGCAATCCACAGGGGAATACACAATTCTTCTAATAAAATCGTGGTGGAGGAAGGACCACTACTGAGACCACATGCTTGCTGCCGCTGGCGTTGGGAGAATAGCAGATTCCTTCCTGTGTCCTGAAAAATGTGACGTTCCATGCGCTATCAGCAGTAGTTTGGCTCTGGCTTTTTTGCTTTCATCTTCAGTAAATGTTACAAAATATTAGGAACAATTGGAGAATATAAACTTGCAGAATTAAGCGTTGTGTTCTTAGTCATACCTTGGCAGTTAATAATTATACTAAAATGCTGCCCTGGGAAAAACAATCATTTTCAATGTGCTTTACATTGTAACGCTTCTGATGCTAAATCTGGGACTGGGGACTACAGGTAAACTAAAACTATTCTGATCAAATGGTTTGTGTTTAAGATACAGTGGATGCCAAATTACATATGTTGATGTTCTTCCCCTCATTCCAGCACGCTGTCTGGGCTGGTGGAATTTGATGGCTATTATCTGGAAAGCGATCCTTGCCTTGTCTGCAACAATCCAGAGGTGCCCTTCTGTGTAAGTAACTGCTGTTCTTAAACCCTTCCCTATTACAGGGATCCCAGCCGTTCACAGCAGCGTGATATGCTGTGTTTCTGAGTGTTTTGGGATGTATAGGCAGTGTGTCCTTGTTTTTGTCTTCTCAGTACATCAAGCTTTCCTCCATTAAAGTGGACACACGGTATACTACCACCCAACAAGTGGTGAAACTAATTGGCAGCCACACCATCAGCAAAGTGACAGTGAAGATAGGAGACCTGAAACGAACTAAAATGGTCCGAACCATCAACCTCTATTACAACAACAGGACAGTGCAAGCCATAGTGGAGCTGAAAAACAAGTATGTTCATCCATGTCTTTTGTGTGCAAGTCTCTGAATTTGACATTATGATTTCTGTCGAGGTGCCTGGCTTCTTGTTTTAGCTAACATTCATTCTTAGACTAGTACTCAACACTGTCAGCCCACATTGGGTGGGATTGTTCCGAAACTCCTACAGTAAATTGTTGAAGCAAAGATCCAAATTTCACCTAGAACTTGAAATGCGCCTGTAAAATTTGTGTATGCAGACTATGTACAGACAATTTTAATTGTGTGGAAACCGGTATTAATACCAAGAGCACCTCCTGAAGAATTTGACTCGGAAGGGGATTTGGATGTTGCAGCATGTCCAGAAATGCAGTAAGCGTTAACATTACTTGTTTGAAGCTGGATGGCCTAACACTTGGCTGCTGCTTTACCCACAAAAAATGGCTCCTTTTCAATACATTGCTCAGTCTGGAGCCAGTTCTGCTTATATGCTTTCCCTTCTTACTTCTTGAGATGTTCTCACCAGAATCAGATCTCTTTGGCTTAGGGATTAATCTGTGCCTCCGCTTATTGCTTATTTGAAGTCTTAATCCTCTGTGACATCACAAGTGGCTGCTGTGGAGAGGATTATGATGTCACAAAGAGAGGATTCTGACTTCAGGTTGAGAATAAGCAGTGGGAGCAGATGAGATCTTTAGAAATAAATATCCTGTTTTCATGCAAATATCCTTACTAATAAAAAAATGGAGGTGAAAATCCCTAGAAAATGTCTGTAGAATTAAAGTTTTTCCATGAGGCATCAACAGCGCTTTAATCCTAAACAGTCTCTCTCTATGAAGAGGATAAAGGCTTAAAATGTATTTCTGGCTACATATCGTGTCAATACAGAAGCTAAGGAAACGAATCCTAGAACTGCTCTCCATTCATCCCATTTAAAGTAGATTTGGAGCTGAGACGGTTGCGTTTGGCTTCTCTTTGTACGTGGGCAGGGAGGGTACTTCCCCACTGAAAAACCATGCTGCTTTCTTTCCTTTTCCCAGGCCGGCTCGTTGGCACAAAGCTAAAAAAGTCCAGCTGACCCCGGGCCAGACGGAGGTGAAGATTGATTTGCCGCTACCCATCGTGGCTTCCAACCTGATGATTGAATTTGCCGATTTCTATGAGAATTACCAAGCTTCCACGGAGACCCTGCAGTGCCCCCGGTGTAGTGCATCCGTCCCAGCCAACCCGGGGGTGTGTGGGAACTGTGGCGAAAACGTGTACCAGTGCCACAAGTGCAGGTACGTCATTCTCATTCCTCCCCACAGAGCCAGTGCCAGGGGTTTACAGAGCCCTTGTGCTGTTGCCCAAGTTGGATGTTCAACAAAATACCCTGCTATTTAAATACATGATTCTGGTTAATACAACCGCACAATCAAATTAGTTGAGAAGTATAAAACAGGCTTACAGGGATTTAATGTTAATACAGGCTAACAAAGGAAACCTGATACGACAATACTGAAAGAACGCAGAAGTTTCAGATCAAGCCCTCAGAAGTTTAAAAAAGAAAATTCCCAGGGGGAGGCTATTTTTGGCCTGCCTGTTCAAGGGCACGAGGCTGGAGTTCAATTGTACGGTTGCAGGGGGGTTTCCCCACAGGATCCCTGACTTAGCGTGCTGGACGGACAGTGCTCGCTTGTCTATTCAGAGCTTTTGTTGTACTCTCCTCATTCAGAGCAAGGCTCAGGGCATAATTTACTGTGTGCTATTCAAGCTTTCACTACAGTATTATAAATCCTTCTCTTTTGTGAGTTTTGTGTCCTTATCTGATATCTCTTCTGCCCTTATTGTTGTCCCGTATTTCTCTCTAATCCTCAGGGGATTCAAGGTGTTTAGCAGATTCTTTCCATAGATCAGGTGATTACTGGTATATTGAAAGGTTTCCACATCCCTTCTTGAATTATGGGAGCTATAAATCGGTTTGTGTCATGCTACTCTAGTCTGCAACAGGGTAATAAGTATGCTGTAGCTAGTCCCACTGCAACTGGGTAAAGACTGAAAGCTATTGAAAGCTTAGACCTACAAAACAAAATGGTTTCCTTTTATCTGTGTTCTCGTAAAGGGCACAGTGCCCTAGTCTGACGTTCTGCTGGGAATTACTGTAGTTTAAGTAGAATTGTTAGGAACAAATTCACATCTTCTTTCCGCTTTTTCCAGCCAGAATGTGGCACCACTTCTGTAAGGGCTTTTTTGTCGCCTGATTTGTAGGTTTTGATTCTCATGTATTTCACTTGTGGCTTCCCCAGCTCAGTTTGGTAGGTTAGTTGTTTTCAGGACTATACTTCTCTTTTACCTACCGAGTCCATTCTCAGCTTACTTCATTGCCTCGGTTACCTTGATAAAGCTCAGCTGCATTCTTTGACCTTTCTGGCTTGCCTTTCAGATCCATTAATTACGATGAGAAAGATCCCTTCCTTTGCAATGCCTGTGGGTTCTGTAAATATGCTCGCTTTGACTTCATGTTGTATGCCAAGCCTTGCTGTGCAGTGGATCCCATAGAAAATGAAGAGGATCGAAAGAAGGTGAGACTAAAAGCAGATTCATTAATGAAATACTCTATCTCTTGGCCTGGTCAACAGCGTAGGGACATCGGAGGTCCATCCCTCTTGAGAGTAACATGAAAAGCAGTGCTGCTTTGAGGCTTCTCACTGACTAATGCATTCCTTATTTACTGTCTTGCTCCACCAAATAAGTAATTTTTCAAAAGGCATAATTCAGTGCTTTACCTATAAACTAGCTATCTAGCACTGCATCTCTTTGCCTTGCTGTACAAGGGGGTGGATTTGGGTTGTACTGTATGTGTTACCATCCCATCTGAGGAGCACTGCTAATGAATGAAGAACGCGTTGCAGTATGTGGCCTGTCCCAAAGGATAAGTGTGCTGAGCATAGTGTCAGCAGAGTGGTACTCATGACAAGAAGTAGGATGCAGGATCACTTTTTTTTTTTTTTTCCAGAAAAAGGCAAAAGAGACAGTAGACTTGGAGGTTGTTGGTTGTAGAATTAAAAATCATGTCTGAACGTAAAATAAAGAGTTCCTGTCGTTTTTTACTCTTAGGCGGTAACAAATATCAACACTCTCCTGGACAAGGCTGACAGAGTGTATCACCAGCTAATGGGACACCGACCGCAGCTGGAGAACCTTCTGTGTAAAGTGAACGAGGCAGCTCCTGAAAAGCCCCAGGTAACGAGGGAGAGAGGGATCTCGCACGGGACTCTAGGCTGGTGAGACACTGGCCTTTGTACTGCCAGGAACTAGAGGTCCTTGCCTTGGCTGCTGTTCTGCAGTAGTTATTGTTGTGTGTAGCCTCCATATATGATTCTTTTCTGTTTTCCCCTCTGTTCCAGGATGAATCTGGTAGTAGTGGAGGGATAAGTTCTACCTCAGCTAGTGTGAATAGATACATACTTCAGTTAGCCCAGGAGTATTGTGGTGACTGCAAGAACTCTTTCGATGAACTTTCCAAAATCATCCAGGTATGATGAGCTTTGATTTGAATTTGGGTCATGTGCTTTCTTCTGTCACCAGATACAGTGCATATCAGAAATAGAAAGTAAGGTGTTGCTATGCTGCGTTTAATGATATTGTTAGCAATAGGTGATCAGCTGCATGTTTTCAGGGAAATAACAAAATAATAATTTCCAAAAGCTATGGTTACCATTAGTACTAGGGATTTGTCACATTTCCAGTGTTACATTGCATGTTATGTAGACAGCAAGCCTTTAAACAGGGCAGCTAACTGGGAGTTAAGCTGGTATTTCTAATGGATTTCCCAAGTCCGCCATTGACATGAAGGACTTCAGGTTTTGAGATACTTGGTTAAAAATGTTTCTGTACAAAATATACAGAGAAAATAACCTGTGAGTGTGATTAGCAATTATGTGCTGCTTTGCAGTTCCACAGCTTTCATTTCTCCTTTTTTGTGTTTCCAGAAAGTTTTTGCCTCTCGAAAAGAACTCCTGGAATATGATCTGCAACAGAGAGAGGCAGCAACGAAGTCCTCGCGAACCACTGTCCAACCCACATTTACTGCCAGCCAGTATCGTGCCTTGTCTGTTTTAGGCTGTGGTCACACATCGTCAACTAAATGCTATGGCTGTGCCTCAGCCGTCACTGAACACTGCATAACGTTGCTCCGGGCTTTGGCGACCAACTCTGCCATCAGGCATATCCTTGTGTCCCAGGGCCTTATCCGAGAGCTCTTTGACTACAACTTGCGCCGGGGTGCAGCCACGATGCGGGAGGAGGTCCGTCAGCTCATGTGCCTTCTGACCAGGTTAGATCTGATTCAGTGTTTGCAGCCCTCTGACTTGCAGTGAACTCTGGAAAGCCGCGTGCTTGTAAACGCATGATCGGAAAGGAGCAGCTTTATAGGGGAGATATCTTACATCAGCAAACTGTAGGCTGTTACTGCTTGTACATTGGTTATCAACTAAGCTGAAATCCCAGGAGCTTTTGGTATTTAGTATGAGCACAAGTATAACAGCGTTCTCTTTTTGCTTCTCGAATTAGGGACAATCCAGAGGCCACACAGCAAATGAATGACTTAATCATTGGGAAGGTTTCTGCAGCTCTGAAGGGACACTGGGCAAATCCAGACTTGGTGAGAGACTTCAGTGTTTTCCTGTTTCTTTTTTCTCCCTCTGTCCGACTGCTGCTGTATTCTAATCATTGAATCTTTTCTATTTGTAATACAGAAGGTGTCTGTGTCTTGATAGGAATTAAGATAAACGTTAGAGTAAAGCACAAAATTATGCGAATAGGTATATGCCCAAGTTCCCTCAGGCAGTTCTGCCTGTCTTGGCTGTTGCTTGGAGCTCTCAAATAGGTTGCCAGTCATCCCAAATGGGCATGGGATTAAATTTACTTAGATCGATGTGTTTTGAACCTGTGGTTTTTTAAATATCAGAAGGTAAAAAGGACTGCTGCGTCACCAAGACTTCTTAAGCCTTTGAACATGTGTCTGTGTTACAGGCTAGCAGCCTCCAGTATGAAATGTTGCTGCTAACAGATTCCATCTCGAAGGAAGACAGTTGCTGGGAGCTCCGACTGCGTTGCGGTGAGTTCAAATGACTCATGTGAAAGCTTTATTTTAAAATGCTATGCCCAGGTCCATGCGCTAGAGTAAGATTTTTAAGGAAGGGAACTGATATTGACTCAGCTTGTGATTAGGGTTAAAAGTGGAGTTAGCACCAGATAGCTTTGTTTTGGCGTAGTGTGTTTCTTGAAACAGGAGCACTGAGAAATAGAAAGATGGAGGTGTAAAGGGAAGGATGGCAAGACTTTCTTGCTGTAATAAAAAATAATTGTTTTCCATGCATGGTGCGTGAGAATGTGATAGTTTTATTTGAGGATATGAGGTCTTACCTAACTCTAAACGCTTTTAATGTGCTGTATAGAGCTGTGGAGGTGTCCTATCTGCTGATCTTTACAGTGGAATGAAAATTTATGTCCATCTTTCAGCTCTCAGCCTCTTTCTGATGGCAGTGAACATTAAGACTCCAGTGGTTGTTGAAAACATCACCCTCATGTGCCTGCGCATTCTTCAAAAGCTGATCAAGCCACCTGCTCCAACCAGCAAGAAAAACAAGGTACTGCCTTAGATGTTGAGCAAAGCATTTGAAAATTTGCTGATTAAAGTCTGGCACGCTGATCTCGGTGATTAATAACTTTGTGAGGAAGCTAGGGCTTGCTTTTCCTGGTCACAGTTACTAGGGTACTAGGGAAGCACAAATCCTGTGACTCTTGTCTTTGTGGACTACAAATTAAAGGTAATTGCTTTTCATTTTTTACTGTTCTTTGGTGGCTTTGACTGCTGCTGTTCAAAACTGGGCTTTGCTTTTTTCTGCTCAGATTTGAGGCATGGGGAAGGAGCTGCTTCAAAGCTACAGCTTGGTTATTTTAGGCAGGCTTTTGGTGCTTTCAACAGCTTTGTAGAATCAAGTACTTTTGACTCAATTTTTAAATACAAAGCTACAATTCTGATAAAAATCATATTGATTGGCTGCTCCTTGATTGTCATTTAGGATAACATTTTCAAGGGAAAAGATATGTTTCTGCTTTGATCGAGCTATCTGGTAATCACAGATGGGTGACAAAGATGGGTTTACTGATATTTTGGTAGTAACTGCATCTCTCTTAGTTCATCATTAGCAGAAACCGTATACCCTGCTGTTGTCCAAGAGCTGCATTTACCTATTCATGGAGCATACGCAACCAGTGATTCACCTATGGGAGTTACTCTTAAGGGAACAGGCTGTGGCTTTCTGAAGAATCATAGAGCTTTTTTGTTTATTAGGATGTGCCTGTGGATGCTCTCACCACTGTGAAGCCTTACAGCAATGAAATCCATGCACAAGCTCAGCTGTGGCTCAAGAGGGACCCCAAAGCATCATATGAAGCTTGGAAAAAGTGTCTCCCTGCCAGAGGTAGTCCTGTGCTTTTTACTCTGTGCAATTTTGTGAAGGAACATGTCTGTCCCTCCAAGTTTAATAAGGAATGTACTTCTGTAAAGTCATGTTGGCTTCTGTCCCGTGACATCTGATACCATCTTCACCTTTAGCTGTGTAGTCCCTAGAGACTGTAGCACTGACTTTTCTAGGCTGTTGCACAAACCCTGAGTAGAAAATGCACAGTTCCTGAAGATAATCAGGGAAACGTAAAAAATGAAACTTGTTGTATCATTTAAAATGATACCAGCTGACTGAAAAGCTGATTGAATTCCCCGAGAGGCTGTGGGATTTGTATCTGGCTTGGAAGTGAACATAGTTCCACACAGAAGTGAAAATGGCAGCAGAAAGAAATGTGAAGCTACTCAGCTTCTCAGCTGGAGTTTGGAGAGTTCCAGCGTGACAAAATAATACAGTGGCAGTTTGCTGTTAATAGCTGCTGACAGTTCACTTGAGCTGTGTTCAATATTGCAGGTGTAGATGCCAATGGGAAACCTCCCAGCAAAGCTGAGCTTCACCAGCTCTACTTGTCAGAAAAATATGTCTGGAAGTGGAAACAGTTCATGAGTCGCCGTGGGAAGAGAACTTGCCCTCTGGATCTCAAGCTGGGACACAACAATTGGCTGCGACAGGTAAACGTGGGTGAAAACTCCAGTGGGATGCACCAGGCAGAGTTAACAGAGATTATTGGCAGTTTGCTGCATTTTATGCGCTTTGCAGATGGTATTTGGGGAAGACTGTAACTGACTGCATCTAATTCCAAGTCAGGTTCACAGCTTTGTACCCTTAAAAATGCTACATCTAAACATTTATCCAGTAGTCTGCATGTTCTTAAACTCTGTACCTTTAATTGCCACAGTGCTCTTACCTGTGTACTTAGCTGCATTTTCACTACTGAATTTTCATGGGTCCTGGGCAAAAGTTTTTCTTCTTGTGTATTGTGGATTACTATGTTGCCTACACAGTGCATTGTTTAAACATTTTGGTGGCGTGCAAAGTAGGCATCTCACAGAATCAAGTGTTTGGAAGGAGAAGAGAGTGCTGCCACCAGGTCACCAAACTGTCCTAATGTATGCTGTGTTTTTTTGTAAGGTGTTACCAGTTTATCTGTCCACATGAAATGACAACATCTTTTAATGCTCTTCCCTTAGGTGCTGTTCACTCCTGCCACTCAGGCTGCAAGGCAGGCTGCGTGTACGATTGTGGAAGCTCTGGCTACCATCCCCAGCCGCAAACAGCAGGTCCTTGATCTCCTGACAAGGTATTTCTGTGTTGCCACACTTGACAGCTCCAGAATTATTTTTCTTTAATTCCCATGAGAATATCTCCCTTCTTCCAACTTTTCTCACACCTCTCCCTTGTGTATCTCTGCTTCACTGGTCTTTTTTTGGCTGGATTCTAAAACTTAATTAGCTGGGATGGTATAGATTTAGGGAGGCCTTTTTTTTTGCTGCCTGGCAATAAGCTATTGCAGTTCTGTGCTTTTTCCAGAGGTAAGCAGATGGTGTTCAGCTGTGTGGATAACAGTTCTCCTCCTCTTAGACAGCAAAATAATAGGATGAACCCTCTTCCAGCTCCTGTGACATAACTTACCCCAATTGATGCTAGTAGCACAGTTGGGGAACTCCTTTTTAGGAAAAAGTACTACTTTAGCCATTGAGTAATGACTATCAGTTATGCTGTTAGCTAGGAGGACCACAGGAAGGATAGATTTCTGGAGGCTTTTCCTTTCTTTCTGTGGTGTCCTTAAACTGTGAATACCTCTCGTTACTGTAAACTGGTTGTCACCTTGTGTTTCTCTTTGCTAGCTACCTGGATGAGCTGAGCATTGCTGGCGAGTGTGCCGCCGAGTACCTGGCGCTGTATCAGAAACTCATCAAACCGGCCCACTGGAAGATCTACCTGGCAGCCAGGGGGGTTCTGCCCTATATTGGCAGCCTTATCACTAAGGTACGGACTTGTATGGAGGAACTAGCTTGTCCCTGACCTATCAGTTTGGCCTTTTTCGCTTTGAAATCTTCATCTCTTCATTCAGTGACCTGTTGCTGACCCTTAGCAGGTTTATAAAGTTCACACTTCTGCGCTGACATCTCTGAACAGAAAGAGCTACAGTGGTTGTATCCCCAGCTGTTGCATTCCTCAGCGCAAACTGGCTGGTACACGTTAATTAACTGCTCTGGGGGCAGCTATGCTAAGGGGTATAAATATTGCTACACTGACTTGGCACCAGGGCCAAACTGGAAGCTGTCTTAGCTGCCAGACTGGACTCCGAAAGCCCTTAATGACAAGTGAGGATTAGGTGTGCTACCATTCCTTGAGTGTGAATTACAGCCTGTTGGAGAAGCACCACATTTAAGTTGCAGTTTTCAGAGTGTTAGGTCTTAGGAGTTTGCTGTGGTGATCCCTTGTGCACTCCAAAGAGGCAGATGACACTCTCCATATTAGTGGTGGCCTTGAGCCCATTGTGGAGGGCCACTAGAGCAAAGCAGTGGTAATTGGTAGGTATAGGGAGAAAATGAAGAGGGTGTTCAGGGTATCTTTCCTCTCCCTCTTTCCTCTCCACTGCTGCGTTGCAGTTCCTGTTTCTCTGTGGCTGGCTCTGTTTCTTTGCTGTGTTCCTTTGTACCCCGTGTTCAACACTCGCCAGCTAGTCATTATTGGCATTGCAGTTTCTTGTCCTAATGGGCTTGTTAATTATTTTCAGGAAATAGCTCGTTTACTTGCCTTGGAAGAAGCAACACTCAGCACTGATTTGCAGCAGGGATATGCGTTGAAGAGTCTCACAGGTATTTGGTGGCATCAACACAAGCCCTGTAGTAGGATTAGAGATGGGGTGATCATTGTTCTGTAATAGCATGTAGCAGAATTTCAGAGATGTGATTCAGTGTTTTGCAATCGTCAGGATTGGAATTTTGCCATCAATTTAACACTTAATCCCTAAATAGATTTTTCCATGTTTTTTTGTGATCAGTTTTGAGTTTTTAGTTACTTGAACTGTGGTAATGTATTATAAACAAACTGCATCATAATCACTTTTCTCCTTCATTTCTTAAATACATTTATTGTGCAGTGTAATTCCCGGAGCCATTTCCTGATTTATTGCTACCTGTTATTTCCTACCTACTTATTCTATGGTAGCTTTTCTTTTTTGAGTCCTCTAGGGTATACTTTTTTCAAAAGCTTGTTGGAAATGGAAATATATAATTAACTAGATCATTCTTTTTCTTATCCTCTTCCATGTTCTTCAAAAAATTAATGGACTAATTCATAAAGCCTGTCTTCTTGCAAGAAAAAGCGTGTTGATAAATATGTCATGGGAAAGAATCCAAGTGTTTGCTGATTCTCTACTTTATTATAGGAATGACCAATTTGGTGATATAACTGCTAAGTCACGTACCACACTTGCTCTGACATCATCAGAGCTAGCCTAAATGTTAGAAGGGGAGCAATCATCTCCTTTTGAAGTATCTTGTGACAGAAAAATGTCAAAAAGTGCAGAATTTTGTATGAAGTGCTTAGAAAGCTCCTTATACACATTCCTCAATCCCTCACCATGGTCCCATATGGTGTAATTTAGAAGGCAGCTCTCACGGGCCAAGGGTTTGCCTCCAGCCACTCAGTTCATAAAAGTGAGCTTTAAACCACGGACTGACAGTGGGAGTTGTAAAAAGCCTTTTAATTCTGCTGCTTTTGATATTGTGCCCTTTTTACTGGCCACGTGAAATTTAGAGCTAACAAATCAAAAACTTTCTCTCCCGCTGCCTGAATTTCTCATTGCTTTTTAGGTCTTCTCTCATCCTTCGTGGAGGTGGAGTCCATCAAAAGGCACTTCAAGAGCCGCCTGGTGGGTACAGTCCTGAATGGTTACCTGTGTTTGAGGAAGTTAGTGGTACAGAGAACAAAGCTGATCGATGAAACCCAGGACATGCTGCTGGAGATGCTGGAAGATATGACAACAGGTAAAACCCACCTCAGTTCCATAAATCCAGAGCATGGGTCAACCAATGTGAAAAAGCAGATAGTTACAGCCACACAAAGAACTTCTTTCTAAAAGACTACTGTAGTGAAGGGGGTTTTTGTGGCTTGGACCTTCCAGTATTTCCTTTTGGCACAGAAAAGGTAAATAACATGCCTGAAGTAATTTCTTATTTTCCAGGAATTTAAACTACGTCCTTTTTATGGGATCGCTTTACTGCAACGCAAGCTTGCAAGGGGTTTTCCTAATAAACGTACCAATAAATAGCCTTTCATCTTTTAAGTAGTGCATATCCAAAAGAAGAGGGCACCAAAGTATGGTGCTTATTGCAGACAGATTTATTGTGTATGCTGAGTTAAAAAGCACCCTGTAAAATTGACTCCTGTGTCATTTTAATACTTCTGTTTCTTGGCAGGCACAGAATCTGAAACCAAAGCGTTTATGGCAGTGTGTATAGAGACTGCAAAACGTTACAGCCTTGATGACTATAGGACTCCAGTCTTCATCTTTGAGAGACTATGCAGTATTATCTATCCTGTAAGTACAGACATGGCTGTAGTATCGCTTCTAAAGTAGATTTCTTAAATAGATACAGTTGCTTGCATTTTTGCAAAAAAAAACAGTGTCTACAATAATTATTTCATATTACCCAGTGTAGAACTGTAGTAGTATCCTATTTTGAGGTTTTAGTATTCAGGTTCCCTGCTGTGGCATGCTCTGTGCAAAAAAACGGAACGAGGAGTATTGTTTCATGCTGAGGAATTTGCTTACTAAATGATACTGGACATCCTCTAAATGCTGCATGTGTGGCAACGTACTGCAGGATGCACCAGTGACGAAATGACTGAAGATTTAGGGTCATCCTGTCACTTGCTGCCATAAAGATGCAGGAACGGGAGCATGGTTAGGGGGACGCTTACTCACTTTGTCTCTGCTGCTGTTCTTCAGGAAGAGAATGAAGTGACCGAGTTCTTTGTAACTCTGGAGAAAGATCCCCAGCAGGAAGACTTCTTACAGGGCAGAATGCCAGGAAATCCCTACAGCAGTAATGAGCCTGGCATCGGGCCACTCATGAGGGACATCAAGAACAAAATCTGTCAGGACTGTGACCTGGTAGCTCTGCTAGAGGATGACAGCGGAATGGAGGTGAGAATGCCGGAGTGTGGGTTTCTTGCACGGAGTTACGAGGACGCTGTTTCTAGGCAGCTGATGATTGCTAGGATGGTGACGCAATGTGAGCTTGTTCTTGACTTCTTGTTTTCTCCCTTTTAGCTTTTGGTGAACAATAAGATCATCAGTTTGGATCTGCCTGTGGCTGAGGTCTACAAGAAGGTGTGGTGTCCCACTAATGAGGTATGTGTTATCTTCATAAATGTTAACAGCACAAAGCGCCTGTCCTTGATAGTGACAGAAAAATGGGTGGGAATAAAAATCACACGAGTCAGGATTTATTTTCTGGCATATAATTTCTTGAATATAATTGGTCAGCACCTTTTTGTGCTCTCTTAGGGTAGACTGTTACTCAATTCTGCAACATAAGTGATTTAAAAGCACATAATACTGACCCAGGTGAGCGTATTGAACTTACCCATGTAGCGTATCAGATATGCCAACTGTCTTCTTGAGTAACAAACTTTCTTACATTCCTTTGGGGAAATAGCTGAACTTTGTGTCACTGCCTTTCAAAGTGCATTTCACACTCCATCTGCACGTGACAGTTTAATGTGCGTGTACAGACAGGGACACCAGATTGCTCCATCAGTCTGTGCTTCAGAGATGAACCCAAGTTATTTATGCAGAGAGCATCCAACATTTCTCCATATTTGCACTTCTGCTCTTGTGCTTTTCACGTACGGCTCTCAAGAACTTGACAGATTTCATTCTCCCAATTTGCTCTTAGTAGTGTGTATTGCCTGTTTTTCAGATGATTCATCTGAAATGGACCCAACAGTCTTAAGGGACTAGTCCACCATGTCACAGTAGGCTTGAAGCAGAGGTGGACACGGTCCAGAACAAGTTCTTCCCTTCCTTTTCTTGTAACCGCTAAAATAAATTCCCACTGAGAAGGAATCCATCAGACTAAATCTTGCATGTGACGAGTATGTTCTTTAGAGGCACTGCTAGTAGCACTTGAGATCATAAAAGAAGACTGATTTGCCCAACATTTCTTCTTCATTCCTCATTTACTCTTGGGTTGCAGTCACCTTTGACCGAAACCTCCATTTCCTGAAATCATTTGTTTGCTACACTTGTGGGGAAGATTTCCAGCAAAACACCTGTTTTCAGTGAATCATGATATGGGGCATCATTCTCATCAAGCTTTATTTATGTAAAAAACCTTCTGTACTGCAAAATCAAGCCCAAGGCTAGGTGACAGTGATAATGTTTTTAGTAAGGTACCAACTTGGATAGGGAAGCGAGGTACTGGTCTTAATCTGTGAATTCTAATTTGAACTCTGATCAAGTTACTGAGGGAAATCATGGCACGTGCTGCCCCAGCCTGCCTGCCCGCTCGGAGCGGCGAGGTGCCGTTCCCGTGAGATGCTGAGCTGTAGCCGACGTGCGGCTCTCCCAGGATGCAGTGCTGATGGTGAAAGGCAGAGTTTGCTCAGCGTTACTGTCAATGAACAGCTTTCATCTGTCTCCCTTTGTGTGCACCTCCGCAAAGCGCTTCTGGAGCTGCGGCTCACGTTCCCTAGGAAATAGACAGGCGCACAAGAACGCAACCTCAGGCCCCTTTTTGTTTCCCTTGTCTCTCACTGGCTTTTTTTTTGTTCATCTGCCATTTTACCAGGGCCCCTGTGGTGTTAATTGCTGGTCTCTAGCGTGGCCTTTGAGCAGATCTTCCCCCCGGGGCTTTTCCTGTGCTTATGTATTTGGTGTGACATTAAGCACTGCTTATTCCACATTAGGCTTAGTGCGCTCTCTGACAGGTTTTCTCTCGCGAGGTCTCCTGCACCCAAATCTGGGATTTTTCTTTTCTGCTTTTTATTCAGACCCATGGATTAAAATGGAAAGTTTAGTGATAGGCTGTCAGTATTTCCAGCTGGAAATGCACCTGGAAAACTAGCCCTTCCCCAGGGTAAAAGCACAGCTTGTGCTTCAGTGGGTTTGACTATATCATTTTAGTAATATACTGTCTTACTGAAAGCTCATTAAATTGCCTCTTACTCCTCCTCTTCCATTTTCCATCACTGCAGATTTTTATCTGTTTGAAAGCACTCATCCAATTAACCTCTCCTGCTTCATTTACTGGGCTGTGCCTGATCCCTGTATTTCCCAGGTACGCTGTGCAGTACCCTTGGAGGGAAAGATTGCCATGAAAAGGAGGCATTTCTCTGTAGAGAAACATGTTTTGCTTGGCTAGATCTTTCCCTGGTGCTAAAAGAAACTGTTGGTGAAGATACAAGGAGGAAGAGACTGTTTATTATCAGCCTGTCCATCTAATTGGCGATGCTAGGGAAAGGTGGACAGACCAATAGATGAATTATTGATGTTTTTGCAGGTGGTGGCTTTACTGTCGTTTTTAATTCATCTCAGTAAGGGGAGAACGAGGGAGTGAAAGATTCTCTATGTTACCATCCATAGTCAAAACAGCACAAAGGAGAACTGAGGCTGGAGTTGTCTGTTACACACTGTAACGTGAACCAGACCGTTCACAGTCTGGTGTCCACAGAGGTATAGTTAATATAATGCTCTCCTCTCTTGCAGGGGGAGCCGATGAGGATCATTTACCGCATGCGAGGGTTACTAGGAGATGCAACTGAGGAATTCATTGAGTCTCTTGACTCCACTACTGGTAATGCACTTGTCTCCTGAAAGCTGGGATTAGATTTGAAATCTGAGGTTCGCTGCAGAGCAATGACACTATTATCCTCACAGCAGTGAGCTTAAAGTTGATTGACGTTGCTTTTGCTACATTTACCTGCTTCACCTAAAGTAGAGGAGGATTTTAACAACCCTTTAAGTCTGTACTATAAATGTGAACACTTGCATGGCACGGGGAACATTCTGCCTGGCCCTTCTTCGTATTCCTGCTTATAATTCTTTTCAAATTCGATACAGCTGAAGTGACTTGAACTGCTGGTAAATGTGTTGTACTGTACTCTCCATTTTTGCTTCACTGTTTTGTCCCATGGGCTGCACGAGCTTGCCATATTGTGGCTGCTTCCTCTCTTCATGATCTGTGTCTGTCCTGTAGATGAAGAGGAAGATGAGGAAGAAGTTTATAAGATGGCGGGTGTCATGGCCCAGTGTGGAGGCTTGGAGTGCATGCTCAACAGACTGACTGGAATTAAGGACTTCAAACAAGGCCGGCATCTCTTAACCGTGAGTCTCAGCCTCTGTTCTCTGGGGTCAGGAGTTACGTGATGGGAAATGCCACAAACTTTAGTCAAGTTGAGTTGTCTGCCTTATGTTGCAGTTTAAGTGTTGGAGCGGAGGTTTCAGTTCACTAATTAATGAAAAACTGAGAAAATCCTTCTTTCCCTCTTCCATTCCTCTTGGTTAACAATTCTTTACAAAGACTTTGAAGTGTGTAGAAGCTGAGGAGTAGGTAAGACTAAATCCTGTCTTGCTAGAGTGATTGTTTTCTGCCTTGGCCAAAGCTGTCCTAAGGTTAATATTGGTCTAGCGATCTGGCTTGTACTTTACCCCAGAAGCCTGGAAGCTGGCTATATTATCGGGTGCTTGTAGTTTCAGCAAAATCCTCCTATTCATTTTGAAGGTACTGTAAAGAATGCATTCTCTGTATTTTGTAGGTCCTGTTAAAACTGTTTAGTTACTGTGTGAAAGTGAAAATAAATCGTCAGCAGTTGGTCAAGCCGGAGATGAACACTTTGAATGTCATGCTGGGAACGCTTAACTTGGTAAGGATAACCTGGACTTTCATAAAGTGTTTTCCATGGAGTCCATTGAATTTAAACTTCCTGTGACTGTCATGTTGCCTTATGACATTTACAAGAGATCTCAACTATTGCCAGACTGGCACTGCAAATTATCTGTTAGCCATTCTTTATCTGTTAGTGAGGGGAAGTGTGTGGGTCAGTTAAACCAGTTAATGCTGCTGTTAAAATAACTGCTGCCATCTTCTCCAGGCTCTGGTGGCTGAGCAGGAAAGTAAGGACAGTGGAGGAGCGGCCGTGGCCGAACAAGTGCTTAGTATAATGGAGATCATACTGGATGAATCCAATGCAGAACCTCTGAGTGAGGACAAGGTGAGTGCCTGGGGCTCGGTGCACTAATGGAAATGTTGACTGGGATTCAAGGCTCGCAAATATCTTATTACAGTGATGCTGAGCTTCAGGAGCTGTAGAGGTGTGCTAAATGGGAGTCTAACCCTTGTTACGCTTGCTGGCATGTCTTAGCAGGCCGTGGAGGTAGGGCAACAGGAGTGCCCTGAACCAAAAGCACTGCAAGGCTTCTGTAGAATGATTCTTGCACAGTCGGGGTGGGGGTTATTAGGCACCGCTTGGATCCCTTCCTTGCTGCTTTGGGCCACAGGCCAGTGAGAGACAAGAAAAAACAAAGCTCTGCCTTGTTTTTTTGAGTGTTTTCGTACATGTTGAAAACATGATTGATTTTCCAGGTAATTGAGGATAAAAACAATATTTCAACTACACTGAGGATGAGAAGAGTTTCTTGGTCATCTTTTGAAACTCTTGGTGAATCTGATGTCCCTTGGGCTAGAATTATTAGACCTTTTTGACTAGAAAATTCTTTAACAGTAAGTGGAAGAAGTCAGTTGTCAGCTAGAGGAGGTGTTACAGCCATACCACGAGACATTTGGGAATGAGGCAGGGTTTTGTTCTTCATCTTATCAGGGTACAGAGCTATAATCCTGCGAGACTGGAGGAGTCTACCGGCTACTAGAGTGAGGGTTTTCTTCAATCTGTTAGATTTATTCCTGAACATAAATCATGCTCTTCTTCCTTTGCAGGGTAACCTCCTACTAACCGGTGACAAAGATCAGCTGGTAATGTTGCTCGATCAGATTAACAGCACTTTTGTCCGTTCCAATCTCAGCGTCTTGCAAGGCCTATTACGCATCATCCCTTACCTGTCCTTCGGGGAAATGGAGAAAATGCAGATTCTGGTTGATCGATTCAAGCCCTACTGTAACTTTGATAAGTATGTTTTCATATTTCAACTAAAAGCATGTGAAATCAGTTGTACTGACGAGTCTATACCGTTTTTTTTTCTCATTGATGCTTACTTCAGTGTAATGCAAAGCTTCAGAGATTCCTGGTGCATAAGCTTAATTTCCTATTTCTCTTCTAAGCCATTTTAAAAAGAAATCTGTGAGCGTGTAGCTCGAGAAATAGGGCTTTAGAATATGTTCTGAGGTGACAAGGGTCCGAGTAGCTTTTCTGAGTCTCTGAGCTGGAGTAGGTACATGCATTCAGCGATAATGTAATGAGAATTACAGGCTGAGATTTTTGGAGAGCCTCCAAGTTACCATTTCTTTTCTTCGTTCAGGTATGATGAGGAGCACAGTGGAGATGATAAAGTTTTCCTAGACTGCTTCTGTAAAATAGCAGCGGGAATAAAGAACAACAGCAACGGCCATCAGCTGAAAGATCTCATCCTTCAGAAGGGAATTACGCAGAATGCCCTTGACTATATGAAAAAGCATATTCCCAGTGCAAAGAAGTAAGAGTCACTACTTAATGTATGTGATAATTCTGAACATCCTTCTCTCGTTTCATCACCCCAACAATCTTCCAAGAAAGTCGTTAACGAGTCCACATTCAGAAGCATTTAGACTTGCTACAGCTGTGGTGCAGAGGGTCTGGTGAGACAGTGCTACTATAGGGATGGGCCAAAAACCCTGTAATCTTCCCATTTGATACCCATCCGAGCTGATTTCTTGGATATCACGATGTTTGTTTCCTGCCTGTTCCTTACCTATTGCATTGTAACAGAGCTTTTGATGGCCAGCTATGAATATAAAACAAATCCCAAGGCTAAGAGTTGACACTATGGCTATTAGCGTGCACAACATGGAAGGGGGAGTGTGAATGTCACTTCATTAATTAATGGCGGAGGGACACAGGGGGAAGGGTACTTGTCTTGCCTGCAGCCAGCACTCTGCAAGCTGTGCTGCTGGCTGACCGCCAAGTGCCTTTTCAGAACGGTTGACTGCCCTTCAGCTGCTGCCTCTTGTTTTCTGTGCAGTTTGGATGCAGACATATGGAAGAAATTCTTATCTCGACCTGCACTTCCTTTTATCCTGCGCCTGCTCCGTGGACTTGCCACACAGCACCCTGCTACGCAGGTAAGGAGACTGCCCTGAAAGCCAAGTAGGACATGGCTGGCTTGTTACGCTGCTTTTTGTGGCTGTAGCTAAGCAGTTATTTCCATAGCAGTTAATTCTATGCTGTTCTTATTGGGCTTGGAGAGACAAACCAGCTTCAGGTATCGTCTGTTAGTCTGGAAAAGTCTGGTGGGCAGAGATTTTGACTTAAATATCTTCTCATTCCATGTGGTGTGAAATTTACACACCAGTGTGAAGAGAAGCTAATTTAGGACCATGAACTTTATAGTCTTAATAGTCTTCTCAGGGCCTGATTGTTGTTTTAAGAATGCTCTTTATCCAACATCCACATCTGACCTCTTAGTAATGGCCAGTGAAGAGGCAAATTGCCCCGGTCTCACACAGTTTTAGGGTCCAGGGTCCATAATGTAGGAGCATCAAAGAAGAAAGTAAGACACTTTGCAAAAATTGTTCCAGATCAGTGCTACTGCTCAGCTGTCGTGGGTGGGATTGGAGGGAACAGTTACTGTCATGTGCACCCTTTTTCTGAAGAAGGTGTGATGTTTCAATCCCTCTTAGGTGCTAATAGGTACAGACTCAATTACCAACTTGCACAAACTGGAGCAGGTGTCTAGCGATGAAGGGATCGGGACGTTAGCGGAGAATCTTCTGGAGGCACTGAGGGAACATCCAGAGGTGAATAAGAAGATTGATGCTGCCCGGAAGGAGACACGTGCGGAGAAGAAGCGTATGGCCATGGCAATGAGACAGAAGGCCTTGGGCACTCTGGGGATGACGGTAATGTCTGTTTGCGCTGATGGCAGGCTAGTGATCTTTTATTTCTGTCTTGCTGAAACTGCCACACGAGGAATTGTGTAAAATGACTTACTGACAAATATTGCAGAGCTCAAGCCCATGGTTTGCCTGGTGCTGCTGGGAGAGTAAATACGGTTGCTAATAGCAGGGTGGGAAATGGGGTGGGCATTCCTGTTACGATGGTGGGGCTGGTGGTGTTCATCATTGTCTTTTTAACCAGCTTGAGTTGTTCTCTCTTTCAGACGAATGAGAAGGGTCAGGTAGTGACCAAGACTGCGCTGCTTAAACAGATGGAGGAACTTATAGAAGAACCGGGTCTGACTTGCTGCATCTGCCGGGAAGGATACAAGTTTCAGGTAAAGTGAGATATATTTGCAGAGCCCTCTCACCAGCTGAGGGGACTTGCCAGTATCCGGCTGCACAAGGGCTGGTGCGTTGGCTCTGGGAGATTGGGAAATCTTGGGTTATGTTCTCGGCATCAGTAATTCCAGAGGTGTTTGGGAAGTGGAAGTGTGTTTCCAGTGAAAGCTTGGATGTTTCTAGTGAAAGCAGGAGAAAGATTTGATCGGTATAAGTTTCAGGTGGGGACTGGGAGAGATGAAATTCAGTGCAGTGTCAACATAGTACAAAGCGTGAACTGTTAGAGAAGTGCATGATCTTTAACATAGCTGTTGTGTCATTACAGCCTACGAAAGTCCTCGGTATTTATACTTTCACCAAACGTGTCGCACTAGAGGAGTTTGAGAACAAGCCCCGAAAACAACAAGGATACAGCACAGTCTCTCACTTCAACATTGTCCACTATGATTGTCACCTTGCAGCTGTCAGGTACGTTCTGATCGCAGGCTGGAGAGTGAGGGTTGATAGTATTTTCCATGGTGGTTTGGGAGCGTGGCACTTGGCCTTGTAACTCAGGATGAGTTTGCTTATGACTTGATCGCTTTGCAGCCTGGAGACAGCCATGGGCTTCTCTGTTGTGGTCTGCTTTAACGTGCCACATAGACTTCAGGCCTACATGCTAAAAAGCGAAGTCCATAATTTAAAAAAGTTGTGGAATTGACAATTTTTTGATGGTTTCTTAGACAAAAAACTTGCATATTTGTAACTTTTCTGGGCGTGGCTTGCTTTCTCAATGCAGACTTGCTCGCGGCCGTGAAGAATGGGAGAGCGCAGCCCTACAAAATGCCAACACCAAGTGTAACGGGCTCCTGCCGGTCTGGGGACCTCATGTGCCAGAGTCTGCTTTTGCTACTTGCTTAGCACGGTGAGTAGAAGTAGTTACTTCTTGAGCTGTTTTGCGTTTAGGTAGGTGAGTCGGTACGTTACTACGGAGGCATTCTAGTTTCAGAGATGATGGCAGCTAAATCTTAGTAAACTTGAGCTATTTCTGATTCTGCCGTCAGGAGTACATCTCCTAAAAAAGTGTAGGTGTCTGTTTGCTCCTTGGCTTCATATAAATAAATACATTCATTACCTCTTTAGCCCCCTGTCACTCCTGAAGATGCAGTATAGTAACAATGTTGATTCATTTGCGGCCCAATGACCCCCTGCTTTACAAAAGAAACCTGTCTGACACCAATGAATTCCCTTGTGTAGATTTCCGAACCTCTATTGGATGGTAGTGATTACACTTACCTAAAGCAGATGGAGATGGTTCGTCCTGCTGGCATTATTCTCATCCACCTTGTGCTGGATTTGTACAGTCACGTTGGAAATCAGGAGTAGTAACATCTTTGATGCATTTCAGCCGGGGAGCGGTATCCCAAACTCTGGATGTGCATGGGAAAATAGTATTGATGAGTGTGTGTACGTATGCAGATGGAATTGGGTTTGCCAGAGTAAGCTGAGCGCCTCCCTTTGGGGAGGTTAATCTAAGGTGACGGTGCTTGCATATTTGTATCCTGTTCATTCTTTAAAGCTTTTCTATGAGCTCAGATTCTGAGCTGTGGTGTGAAAGAAGAAACTATTTTTTTAAAAAAAGCTTTTAATAATGTATCACTTACTGCTGTTTTTTCAGACACAACACATACCTCCAGGAGTGCACAGGGCAACGGGAACCCACCTACCAGCTCAATGTCCATGACATTAAACTGCTATTTCTCCGTTTTGCGATGGAGCAATCATTCAGCGTAGATACAGGAGGAGGAGGAAGGGAGAGCAACATACACCTCATTCCGTACATAATCCACACGGTGCTCTACGTCCTCAACACGTCAGTACCTTTCTCTTACCAACAACCTCTGCCTTCCACTCTTTGTCTCAGAAAGCTCTATAGGGGCTGAAAGCTGGGCTTTGTTACATGTATGTGGCAAGAAAGATGGGAAATCACACTGAAGTTTTAGGAGGAACCAAATTGCACATTTTAAGCAGACAGTTAGAGGTTTACATTGTTTGGAGTAAAGCGTTGCCGCCTGAACTTGCAGAATGACAGGAACCTATTGAGTAAAAGCAATTGGGAATTAGCTTCTCTTTCCATTCTGGATGTAATTATTACCTCTGGAGTGAGCAACAGGGTTATTAGACTAAAGAAACACTGCCAGCTTAATTTTCTCTGGAGCAGACAGGAGAGAGACACTATGATGAAGTAATTGTTGTTAGTTGAAAACTTAACCCTGGTATCATTTTATCCAACATGAAAATAACAGAATCAGTTTTGGTTCCAGTTTTTACATAATGCAATTCTCCTGTAGCATTCAGGTCCATCAGATTTTCCTGATATTTTTACAATTCTTTTTTTTTTTCATTGTTATTTTTCTACTGGTCAATAGCAACGCAGGAACACTGCTGCTGAAGTGTTTTGGTAATCTTTATACAAAGCATAAGTATCCGGCATGTTTTGGCTTGACACTATGTCTAAGTGTACCAATCTGTAGCCACCTAAATGCTTTTGAGTGCATGAGCTGGTTTTGATAATGCAGTACTCCGTGTGAAAATGTAATGCCTTTTATTTGTGTAGTTAGATACCAGAAAGTAATATTAATTAGAAGAGGGTATAAATGTTAAAATATATGCCTGTTCAACCAAGGTCACTCCAAATGGAGTGCAATGAAATCTCTCTCACTTTCCTGCCTGGAACTAATCAACATTTTGGCTCTAATACAATTTGTCTATTGTTTTTAATATCTATGTCCAGATCCCTGCACTATTGTTTTCTGAGTCCCTTGGGAGACAAATAAATGAAACTTCTTTCATCTCGTTAGTCTGCTTACTGGCACCAGAGAGCCCAGAACCCGCTGTGTGGCTGTTGTATAAAAATGCATTATGTACTTTCCAGACATTTTTTTTTTTCTAAAGACATGTTTGATATTAAATGGAGAAAATGAAGAGCTACTAGTTGGCTGCCAGCTGCGTCATGTAGCAAATGAAAAGGTCACGCAACACTGACACCCAGACAGAGTTTTATCTGCTAGGATGCTGCTTTATAATTTCCTGATAGGGGGAGTATATCTAACTTAAAAATGGAGAGACTTACCTGGTTGGCAGCCTCTTCCTGATGAAGTAGAGCATTAGACTGTGGTAACGTGTGATACATCTCCGCAAGGTCTGCTGAAACACAGAGTTTGCACAGTCAGCTCTGGGGTGTCAGGACTCCTGAAGAGACTGGAGCTACGGGAAAGGAAAAGAAATTACATATATAAGCTTACAGTAAATACACTATCTTTTGGGGTTTGAAATTGGCTTGTATTCTTCAGTGATTGCTTTTGTGGTAGATGAATAACATAAATTGATTCTAAGGTCTGGCTGTAGGAGCTGCAGTCATGTGCTTAGTGTTAGGTGGGAGGTGGTACAACCTGAACACATGGACTGGCTGGCCTGACTATTTTTTTCTCTAATAAAAAGGAAAAATAGCTCTACAGTTGTATTGCCCTCTGTTGGGGCAGTGCCAGCTGCCTTGCAGACCTCTCTAGTACTATGCACAGCTCCAAGGAAAAGTGAGTTCGCTAGGCTTCTATGCTTCACTGGGAGCAAATACTCAACCAGTGGATGAATTTGGGAAAAACCTGACAGTGCAAAGCTAGCACTGCTTTTTCCTGCGTAGGACTGCGTGAATGTGGTACCTCAAAGCTCCTGAGATGTAGCAAATTAACACGCAAGAGCCAGAACAGCTGCTGAAGGTTTTCTTGTGTTTCAGAACTCGAGCGACTTCGAGGGAGGAGAAGAACCTCCAGAGCTTCATAGAGCACCCCAAAGAGAAGTGGGTGGAGAGTGCCTACGAGGTGGACGGGCCCCATTATTACACTGTGCTGGCGCTGCACATCTCGCCCCCGGAGAAGTGGAAAGCCATGCGAGTGGAGATCCTCAAGAGGCTCCTCGTCACCTCCCACGTGCGAGTGGTGTCACCAGGGGGAGCCAGCAGGTTAGCCACGACCCCACGGCTGCTCCTCCACAGCTGCCAGCTTACTCACGTTACTGTCACACTAGTCACAGCCCCACACAGCTTATGGGGAGTTAAGGACAGGAGTGTGCATATTTTAGCATAGCAGATATTAACCCTTCTGAGTAGCTTTGTACGCAGCGTTGCAGAGGTACGAGCAGGAGCGTTCAATTCTGGAGGTTTTTTGGAGTGGATCAATCAGTTGATCAGTGGAAATGATGCTTTTCCTAGGAGTATAGCTAAAAGAAGGAAAAAAGTAAAATGCTTATTTCCTCCCCCTCTCAAGTGAAACACTGTAGTAACTTCTGTTGTGTGCTGTTTCAGAGCTGCTAGCGTGCTCTCTGCTTGCCTTGCTAAAGAAGCTTTCTGTGCTCTTTTGATCAGTGCACCAGCTTCCTTAAATAGAAAAATAGAAATAGAAATCAAATGCCATTGCTTTTAAAAAAGAAAAAAATCAATAGCAGCTGTCAAGCACTTGAAGTACAAGAATAAGTGGCTGTGCCTGCCTGACAAAAGCACATATTTCCAGAGAAGGAAGGGGAATTCCAGTTTCTGAAAAGATGATTTTAAATAGCTGTCATAATTAGGAATAAATTCATTATTATTCTAAGTCGCCTTAAAGGGCATTCTTATTCTGATGACACTAATTATGTGTTTGATAAAGTCATTACATTGTAGTAACACACAACACAGCATGCATCAATGCTATTAGAGGCATCAAAAGTGGAAGAGCCCTTAAAGGGGCTCCTGTATTGATTTCTGTGCTAGTTTCTGCTGTTTGAGCTCAGCCTGCTCTGTGTTCCTGTCTCCTGTTTCCACCACCCTGCCTGAGTTCTGCGAAAGGGGGTTTAACAGTCACAGGAGATATTATCGTGGAGGTCTGTTCTCTCAAACACAAGGGCGCGCAGCTTTTCATTTGGCCTGCGAAAGAGACGGGTAAAGCAAAGCCCCTGTGTGGGTTTGCTGTGGATGTTTGGTGTTTTTTAAAGCCCTCAGCAAATGGTTCAGTTTCTTTCCCTATTTATCTCTAAGCATGTATGTAATATAAGCATATTGAAATGGACATAGCAAGAAACTTGGAGCTAAACCATCCAATCTCTGGAATTTCAGAGGAAAACACTGAGAAATAGTTCTCAGGAATTATGTCAAGGTTTATTCAAGGGCTTTCTTTAATCCCTGCAGATGAAGAGAGCACAAAGCCTTCCACTGATAATACCTCTCAGAAATAGAAATATGGCAACTCTTATTTCCAAGGTCTGTGCTTATTTATTCTCAAGGAAAATCAGGAAGAGGGCGACGGGTGGTGAAATGCTCTATGGATAAGCGCCAATACCTTGAATTCATAGGCAAAGGCACAGAGGAAGCCAGCGTCTGTAACATCACAGTAATAAGTCTGCATATAAAAGATTAAAATTAGCATTCCACGTTAGATGCAGTACAAGGGTGTTATCTGGGAGCACCCCCATTCAGAGTACATCGGGGTGGTGTGGACTGAAGGTTAGAGAGACACAAGGACTCGCTGCTACCTTTACTGGGGGAGGTGGAGAGAAGTCACTGTAGGAACCAACAGTGCATCTAAAAGCAGCTGAGGATCAACTCGTCCTAAAAAGGGCCTGTAAATCTTATTAATGAAGATGCAGGCAATACTCTACATTCCCTCGCACTTAAGTGAAGGCAACAAATACTGCCTGTGCACAGTCCTGTGGTCAGGTGTTTTATCCAGCTGCTCAGCTGGATTAGTCGGCATAAGACAGATTTGAGGAGAATCTAGCCAAAAAAAGTCTTCTGTCTCTGCCGGGAGCTATAGCTATCACAGTTTGTCTGCAAGACCAAAGTGTGGGATACTCGGCACTTCTGGGTTTTAGAAACATTTCGTATTTAAACCCAGAGACTGAATTACCGGGGTGGGTAGGAGTGTTCTGGGTTTGTTCTTTTTTTGTAAATGTAGTTTACAAATTCCGAAGGACTGAATCAAGTGCCCGATTACCTGCTCGTTATTACTGAACCAGGAATTCTGGCTAGAAAAATCCTATCGACGCTTTGCAGTTTAGCTTTCATCTGGAGTTTGGGAGAAAACTATCCTTTTGATTTTTTTTTTTTCCCTTTGCTCCTGACTGTGACCTTTCTAAAATATTCATGAGAGAAGCAAGGCTCCCGAAGTGTTAATGTCTAACTTTCTGCCGGCAATCCATGCATAGCTGATGAGCCTGAACCAGCTTACGTTAATGAAAATGCGGCAGCTATTCTATGAAGTAGCTGTTCCAGAAGGTAGCTACCAGACTTAACCCACAAGGGCCTTTTAGTTTTCAATTAAAGGAGCAGACTCCAATTAGATCAAAACCATTCACATAAAAAGAAACTCTGTCTTGCAGTATTTGGGAGTCTAGAATTAGCCTCGCTCTAAGTTGCTGTTCTTCCCGTGGAAATTTAGTCACCTTTACTAATTGGTTTTCCTTTAAATAATTAAGCCTAGCTGCCCAAGCAGGCTGCCACCTACCAAGCTGTCTGTTTTAAGGGCAGACACATAAGTGTAGCCTTTTAGAATAAGAGCAGCGAAACGTTCATTTTCCCAAAAAAAAAACCCAACTTGTGGCAGATTGCAGTTGGGCCTGTGGTCAGACGATACCCTTTTGTTTTGTCTTGCTGACTTGTGTCAGTGACAGCTGAGCTAGTTCTAGGTGCATAAAAAAGGGCTTTTTTTTTTTTCCCCAAAGCTTTTAAGTGGTGAGCAGGAAGCGACATGTGATGGAGGCAGATGTACCTGAGAAACACATGCAAGAAAATTCCAGACCCATTAGAGTTGCTGGCAGGAGGTTCTGCCTTGCCAGAACCTGTTTGTGATTAATCCTGTAAACTTTGGGAGCTGTTATCCCAGGACAGCTCTGCACCTTTTATAGCATTTCTTCAGCCAGATGCTGAATTTCCAAAAGAAGTCCTTTCATGGTGATAGAATAACCACGAAGATATAAAATGGGAATTCCTTTATTTCTTCAAGGGCAAGATGTTTCCCTCAGAGTCTTTCAGAAACACTTTTGTGAGTTAGAAGCAAAAATATGTTCTCTGTCATTGATACAGACTGTGGCTGAAACCTAGATCTAGTTATTTCTTCAGGAATCGGCTCTCCTCCAAGCAATAAGAATACAAATGGGGGGCTGCGCATTGTTTTTTCCGACCTTCCTGTTTTCTTCCTACATACTCTTAGCAGTCCGCTTCCCTCAGAGCTTGTTTTCTTCCTGTGAAATAAGGTTTCATTGGCTAACTGCTTAGCTTACAGCAGGCACAGCTGGTAAAGTGATTTCCTACCTGTAGGAATCGGTGCGCAGAAGTCGCGGATGCCCAGTGTTTGTTTCGTGTCCAAGAGCCCACAGCAAAGCTCACTCAGAGCCATTCCCCATGCGTATTAGTGATAGGCTTTTTGGCTGTTTCAGCTTTCGCGCTATTCATCAAATCGGTTACCGAAGCATAGTAAAGTGATTAACTCAGAGATTGATTTCATTATCTTCCTAGACTGGCAGATAAGACGGTGAAGGAATACGCAACATACCGCTCTGGCCTTCTCTTCTGGGCCCTAGTAGATCTCATTTACAACATGTTCAAGGTAAGAAAAAACACCGCAGTTCATCTCTATCAGCTTTCTAACCTGAGCAACTACATGTATTTGAGATAGAAGGCAGAGTTTGAAGCCCCTTTTTCCAAGATCCTTGTAAACATAAAACTTCCCCTTGTATGAGCAGAAAGGCTGCAAGAAGTGGCCTGTGCTTATTGTACGCCTTGCAGTTTGGTGTCCGAAGGATTGAGAGACTTCTTCAGTTTGCAGCGCTCCTCTCATGTCGTGTTTTTGCTTATTTTTTCTGTTTGTGGTTTGTTAAAGCAAGGACATTTGGAGCTGCACCAGGGAACCAGTTGGGTAAGGAAGGGAGGTAGGGGCATCCACCAGAAAGAAACTTGCAGCTTCCAAAGAGGGTTAAATAATTAGGGTGCGAAAATGGCTGTGACCTTGTTTGCATTCTGTACAAGAAGATTATAAAGTCACACCTGGAGTACCTTTTTCTATGTGGCTTGTTTACAAGAGGCAGGGGATGCAAGTCCAAGAGCAATGGGAAAAAGCATCGGGATTTGCAGTTATTCTTCTAAATAGTTATATTTTGGACTGATTTGGTCCCATTTTCCCCTCTCCTAGAAGGTGCCTACCAGTAACACGGAGGGAGGCTGGTCCTACTCTCTTGCTGAATTCATACGACACAATGACATGCCAATACACGAAGCTGCAGACAAGGCCCTGAAAACCTTCCAGGAGGAGTTCATGCCAGTTGAAACATTTTCCGAGTTTTTGGATGTGGCTGGTAAGTGTGCGCTTTCCCTTTTATAGGCTGTCTTATGCAACTCGTGACTGCCGCTTGCTTGAGACAGCAGCATTCCTGACACTGCGGCAGCAGCTTGTTTGTACGAGGCAGCGAGAGGAGGAGACCTCAGCACTCCAGCTATTGCCTAAGCTATTTCAAAAACAGTTGGGAGACACGCTTGAGCATCCCCAGACAGGAAAATTTCTCTCACCTGATCCTGCAGATCCTCCCCCTGCTCTGTTAAACATACATCACAGCTTAAGGGTGGGTTTGGGTATACGTGGTTTGAAGGCTGATAAACAGATGTGACAGTGTACTAGAGGCAGCAGCAGTTCAGTGCAGCGAGAGTTCCTGCCGTAGGGATTTTGGTATCCCCAGGAGCTGGGAGATGCTGAAAATTAACGTGCAGAGAAGCTACTCTTACTCCTGTCACAAGTTAGTTGTGCTCCGGGCCACTCCAATGTATGGAGCGGCCAGGCAGCCAGCTAGCAGGATCCCTATAGTAGCTCTGTTGCACAAGAGCAAGTGCCATATAGATTTAATGTAGGCACTTTGGTGCCTTCTGCACATGCATCCAACAAGAGTTTATCTTCGTCTCATCCATACTTAAAATAACATTGCAGCTGTCATTAACTTACACGTGCCCTAGCACAAATCCCCAATGTGGGCAGGGGAAACCGCTTTGTGGATCTAATTATTCTGTATTGTCTTCTTTTGTTTAAAGGACTGTTATCAGAAATCAGTGATCCTGACAGCTTCCTCAAGGATCTTTTGAACTCCATCCCCTGAGCTGCCAGCACAGAGAAGCGTTGGGAGAGACTACACTAGCTTGCCTTCCATCCCTTTGTGTTCCTCCTTGTGCAGTCTGTCCCTTCCCTGAGGAGTGCTGCAGTTTTTTTGGTTGTTTTTTTTTTTTTTTTTTATTTTCTACAATTTTTCTTCTTGGAGTGATTTGGAATTTAGATTTGTTTTATCTTGTATTTCAGCGCTTCTATCTGTAAAGCCCTGTGTATTCAAGCTGGTTGAAAGAACTTGTACAGAGAGGAATCCAAACCAGTAAATCTTAATGCTTTAGTGTGCACCTCTTTGAAGTTAAATAAATCGAACAAATGGGTAAGATGGGTTTGACTAGTATTTTAACCATGCAGTAGCCTAAATGCCAAGTTCTTTCTCATCTTTTCTTTCAGAGGTCCTTCTCTCAGGGCTCAGAGCTGCTGCTCTTTCTGGCCCATAGTCTGGACAAGGAGACACAGGAAACAAAAGGCTCGTAGTGAGCAAGGAAGCAGACTGACACTGTCTTTACTGATTGTACATGCAGAGCAGGTTTCCCCCTGTGGGACACGAGCCTTAGAGACTTGTGGACTGCAAGGACACCGTTTCCTTCCACCCCTTCTTCACCTGGGTGAGGGCAGCTGTCCCAGCCGCAGCCATCTCCCCTGACACTTCTTGTTACCCCTCTCCCAGGCATGTTGCATATCACGGTGTCTTTCCTGACTTTCCTCTCACCAAGGCTGTATTCAAAGCAAGCGCGCATGTTGTTGTCTCCGGTTCTGTAGTACTGACAGCGACGTTACCTCTCAGATGCTACTCACGTCAAATTTATTTTCTCTCTCTCTGGTGAAATTTTCAGCTTTAGCAAAATGCATGGAAAATAGACCCTGCACACTTCTTGAGCCGGCCACTTGCCCTTTTGATAGCTTGCATTTTGGTGTGCATGCCCTGACCTGAATCCAAGTACCTGCTTTGAAAACAGCCTTGCCTTTCTTCACCCAGTTGTGCATGCTGGTAACTTACCTTTACCACCAGTTCTGCTGTCCTGTAAGCCAGCTGACACGTGGTTAAGCTGGAATCTAATAAAGCTTTCCCTGTCTTCCTCGTCTCTGTTTGAACTTGAATTTCCGCAATCCTAACACAGTCCCATCCCATAAATAATTGTTTTAGAGGCTGAATAACTCGGCAACCTATTTGATGCCTTTTGTTAGTGTTGAGCACGCATTATGATTTGGCAATTAGCAAATGGGTGAAGGCGCAGTGTTTTTCTTCTCGCCTCTCTGGGTGCTTATGTCACTCCTGGCAGTGGGATTTGGTTCTGGGGAGGAATACGGAATAGTAAGTCACCTCAAGAAGTTGGGGTTAGTGTCTTGCAAGGTACTTAAGGATGTCAGTGGGCTGCTTTGTCAGTTGGGGAAATCCATCTTGCCTTATGAAGGTACAGGAGGGGGGCTAATGTGTGGCGTTCATTCTTCTGTAGTACAGCGATATTACGCTTCACCTGCCTTTTAACCACATAAAAGAGAAAAACACACCTTGTTTTAAAAGCACTGTAAAGTCAAACCTAACAGTCTTCTCTCCAAATTAGCAGCTGTCATTTACCTATGGGTGGGCGCACAAGCATCGCTTACCAGTACTGGTGCACAGTAGCTTGGGCATTACTATAGACCCTTTTTGAGTAAATGACCTTTCAGATCAGTATGATTCCTGAAAGCAGCAGTGAACAGGTAACAAGAAACCAGGTTTTTGTGACTGTGGTTCTAAAGCTTCTCACAGAGAGTTCAGGTGCAAGACTGAAACCCCAACGCTTTTTGACTTTGTCATTTGTGTAAGATTGACTGGTTAAGCTCCAGACGAGCTATTAATGTGATTCGGAAAGCAGGGGAGGAATACTAGGCTGCCTCGCTACCTACTTACTGTCTTTTCACAGAAAAACACGTCTTTTCTCCTTCAGCTACAGCCTCAGCGTGCCAGGCAGTCCCTCAGCTTTTGCTTCACAGCTGTTGCCTCACTGGCACAAAGGAGGATTGTTACAAATACCTTGCGCAGTACCTTTCTTCAGCTTACCTAACGAGGTAACTTCAGTGTAGCTCCAGTTTTTGCTGATGCAAATCCTGGTATAGCTCTGTTTCTGCTGGCACAGGTATTTTGCAAAAGCAGTCTCTGCTGTTGCAGAAACTGGTAAAGTTTACACCAGCAAAATAATTCTTTGTCTACCCGTGCAGTTGGATCAGTAGATCCTTAAGCTTACCAGGAGGAGAACGCGATCGCTGTTCACCGATATTACTACAACTGCGAGGAAGTAGGATGTTGAAAGGAAGTCACAAATTGTGTCCTTACCAGTGTAAGCAGAGTTGCGATAAACTACTCAGAGCTACTGTAGAGTGTTTTGCAAAGGTCCGGAGATGTATTTTGGAAACGAAAGGCGGTGTATCAAGTGCCTCTCTGCTCAGAGCACATGAGGGTCATGATTTATGGGGAAGACAGATTTGAAAAGAAAGTGGGAACAGCGTGGTGGTGCTTCTGCGGAGCAGAATAGCTTGGGAGGGACTAAAAACTAAGAATAACAACCCCAGAAGACCTAGACAGGGACAAGAACAAAAGAAAAAAGTGTTTTGGAAAGTTTCAGCTGACGCGGGCCACACACAGAGCCTCAAACATTCGCAGTACTGCACAAAGGCGATGCTCTCCAGGCTGCAGAGTCCCCCACGGGCTAGAGAAGTCAGCAGAGACTTTTGGGGGAAGCATGTTACTTACATTAGAAGTAAGAGAGGAGCGAGAGTGAGGGAAAATGCATCAAAATGGGTAAAACAACTCAAAACTGATGAACTGAACCACTAGCTGAACAATAGAGAGTCAACCCCCTCTCCAAAAAAAAAATGGAATATTTGCCAAAGACTTTGGGGAAAAAAAAATCCTTTGCAATGCACAAGAACCAGTGTGACCTCTGCGAATTGCTTTGAACCTGACTTCATGGGCAAGAGCTTCCCCCAGATGATGTGATGTCCTTGCGATGGCTGTTCACACTGGGTCAAACTCCGGTGATTGTTTATTAATTAATCTTGGGAAAGACGCCTCCCAGGGAGAACAAAGCACTCAGCCCTGCCCCGGGCATCGGCAGGGACGTGCCGGGCTCTTGCGCCGGCTGCAGGTAAGAAGGCCCCTGTGAGCCTGAATAATTTTGCTGCTTCTGCGATCCCACAAATCCATCAGGCAGGTGGTACCCGAACGAAACCAGGTAAAAGCTCCCAGGGTTTGTTCAGCAAAGATGGGAAGCCCTTGACCTTCCCCCTTGTATTTCATGATGGTTTCCTGTGTCCTGCTGCCTCCTCCCTTCGTGATTCCCTTTTCCAAGCCAGGCAGATGCCCTTCTGGAAGGTTTGCATGGCCGGGTGCTCTTTCCGACAGCTGTCCCGCCAGGATGGGAAGCCTTCCTCCTGCTCCTCTCTGCCCCGCTACCGACTCTTCCATCTAAGTGTCTCTCCTGTGTTTTGCCTCTAACTGCAATTGCCTGGAAGTATTTTCAAACAAGCGGTGGATTAGAGCTGCTGAGCATAAACACACTGTGAGCTGCAACATTTCGATGCCATAAAAGATTCCCTGGACTTTTTCTGATGCAGGAAAAGCGATTTATCTCCCTGGACACACGTCCGCACGGCTTTTTTTTTCAGGCAGGGGAAGGACATGTGGATCATGTGCGTTCAGCAAGACCACGGTGGAGCCTTGACAATTACGTGGGTACATCTTGGGGCTGCAGTCTCCAATGCAGAAACTTGGAGCAGAGCAAGAAGTCTCTTTTTCCCTTTCTCCAAAGTTTTTGGGAAGCCTTACTATATGTGAGCACACAGGGTACCAAAGGCTGCCTCGGTATTAAAGAGGAAAAAACCCTTTCATACAAGAGCATGACCAGTTTCTGCCAAGATGATGCTGAGATGTTGCTCAAGGAGCCTACAGCAAAGAAGCGAGACACCAGACAAGCACCGCTGACCGCTGAACCACATGAAAACAGCTCCTACGGCTGGGCTTGGGCTTATGCGGGCAGAAAAGTTTGCGTCACGTTTGCTGAAACCGGGTTTGATGTTTTTATTTTACCAAAATGCCTCGCAGGGTACCCGAACCGCTGGCTCTGGGAAGCACAGAGGCTTTTCTCCATGCCGGGTGGGTAATTTCCGGGGAAAGGCCTCCGGTTTGCTCCATCTGAAGGGCACAGCATAAGGCTGGACTGTCCCTGCTGCTGCAGCACCGTTAGCTGATTTATCAGTCCCCCCCTCGTCAGCTCCTGGCTCTGCAAGCCTTGTCTTCTCCTGTCCTGCCTTTCAGCATGACCAGCTGCCGCATGGACACTGCACCATCCCCGTTCCTCGCCTGCACGAACCTGTATCGAGTCCCACGTGCTTATTTTGGCCATTGAGCACCTTTTCCTGGAGGAAGATCACACCAGGCTGTGCCAGCCCAGCCCCTTCTGCCTCCATCGCAGGAATAACCGCGCTTTCGCCACGCCGTGAACACAACCCTTGCAGCGCCCGCTATGCAAACAGTGGGCACCGTCGCACCGCCCGTGCCGTCTGCCTGTGACAATAAAGCAAATCTTCTGCAAAATTCCCTCCCTGTCTCAGCCTTGACTTTCGGGCCAGCCCTGTTTTCAGTTTGGGGCTTATTCCTTACAGATTTATGCCCCATCGAGCTCAAGGACTAGATTGGACATCCTCCGAGCAGAGAAGTAACATAAACGAGTATAAAAAGCACTAAGTCCAGGCTCCCAACTTGTCTTTGAATTCACAAGTGAAACCAGGCGAGATTTTGGCTGCTCCAGAGAAGGGCCACCCTGCCAGCCCGAGGAGCGGCTTTCCCAGCACATCTCGGGAGACGTCCCGTGGTCTGTGCGAGCTCGTTTGGAAGCCCCCCCTTGGGTCGTGTTTCTGCTCCCTGCCTGCCTCCGGGTAAGAAAATCAGATTGGCCTCGGCTTGTTTGCTGCACGTGGCTGGGGCACAGCCTGGCCACCTTGTCACCCCCATCAGGGATGTTTCTTGGCTCACACGTACAGAATTGAGGGCACAGAGGAAAACAAGCTGCGCAGCTTGCAAGGACCGCTGGAAAAGGTGCTGAGGCGAATTAAGTACAAAATCACTTTAGGGATGTGACCCCCCCTGGTACACGAAGTTGCTGGGAGAAGCCAGGCGCAACCGCCTGAACCTCCAGGAATAGTCGCTCACTTGCTGGTTGCCAAGAGGGAAAAAAAAAAATGATTAAATGATTTTGGCAGGATTGATCCCGCTCGCTCACATCAACTGCTCAGCTCGGGGAGGAACCACCAGCTCCATCCCTCTTGTCAAAACCCCGGAGATTGGCAGAGATCCCTCTCCCCTTCCCAAAGGGGAACGTGCCGGTAGGAAGAGATGCTTTTTAGTTAAAATTAAAAATAAAATGGTACAAATGCTATGTTGAGGGGAAGCTCTCAGGTTGTGTTTTAACTCTGAGACCCGAGGCAGGTTAGGGGCTCCTGGGCATCGCCCCCCCAAAAGGCAGCATCCCCAGACACCGGGATGGGGAACGTGGCTTTCAGCCCATTGAAGAGTGTAAAGAGGTCTGGCCGCTGCCTCTTAAAAGGTTTTCTTTCTTTTTGTAGTGCTTATTCAGCTTTTATTAAAGCAGGATGATCCTGTGCTCAGTGCTATTCCCTGCATCCAGGCTCTGTCGCTACAGGTCCCGGATTTGCAGCAGGAGTTACAATCTCTCTCCAAACCTCCTCTCCTGCCCCGCAGTGATTTTTCCCTTCGTCCCACCATTGCCGTGGACCCGGGAGGGATAAGACACGTTCCCCATTGCCTAATTTATGCAGCCGGGTGCCGCAGAGCTCTCCTGCCCCTTCCTACATCACCTCGGGAGCATCAGGCACCACGCGATGGATTTCCCACTCCAAAAAAGCCGGGGCTGCCTTCTGGAAACGTGCCACCGCCCCGACACTCCTCTGCCTGACTCAGCCTGCTCCCTTCCCTTCTAAAACATCAACCCCTTTTAGGTGAATCATAACCGAACCTGAGCTGTGGGCGAACTCCAGCCAAACCTGGTGCAACCCTCCAGCGAGTCCTCAGTGACCCGCAAATGCCCAGGGAGGCCCCGGAGCCGCAGGAGAAATGGGTTTGATGCAGAGAGCCCAGGTCTGCTTTCGGGGCCACTGCGATTAACCCCGACCTGCTCCAGAGGGGGAATATGTTGATATTTTATTGCATTAGTCTTATGCCACCAGGGAAGCAGGATAACACCCACCCTACAGCCTTTCTCTGCTGGGGAAGGTGTATGGTAGAGAGAAGGGCATATATTAAGCTGAAATTGCAAAAATTAAGCCTTTCATGGTTCAAGTTCAGCTTTGGTATATGAAGAGAGACTGGGCTTTTGTAAAAAATAGAGAGAAATATCAAGAACATCGTGTTTAGTCTTGGCTGGTCTTGCCAGCGATGTTGGGTCCGGCATCTTTTGCATCTTTCCCCGCTGCAGGGAAGCGATGTGAAGGCTGGAGGAGGTGGGAGAAGAATAAAAGAGATGCTTTCATTTGGGAAAGGAGGCGGAGGGCAGGGCAGCCAGGGGTACCCACTGATTAATGGGCTGTCCGGCTCCCATCGTTTAGATGGAGACATCTTTCCCGTAATGATGATAACCCCAATAATTACTGTTATTACCAATAATCCCACTTAGCGCTTGTTCTTTCTCAAGTGTTGTGACAATGGGACTTCAGTAACCCTCAGCGCGTGTCCCTGGGGTGAGCACCGTCCTCACCCCGGGATGGGGAACGTGGACTGGGGATGCTCCTGCAAAGGCTGAAGTCCTCTGGGGCTTGAACGCCAATTACAGCCCTGGAGAGCATTGAAAGCCAAACCCTGTGCCCTCAGATAGCACGTGCGCCCAGCTGATAAAATCTCATTTTCAGCACCCAAATGGGTGTTTGCGGTGATGCGTTGCGTTGGTGTCTCTGCTTATCTGTTGTGCTGGTGTCTGTGGTTATCTGTTGTGTTGGCGTTGGCGCTTGCCACATCGTCCGGGCGGCTGAGCATCTGCATGTCAGGACACCCCACGAGCCGTTCTTCGGGTGTTTAATCCCTGCAGCTTCTCCCAGGCCGTTTTTTAATCTTATTTAATGAACAAATATGAGTGCGTTCTAAACCCAGCGCCATCCTTTAATTATTCGTAATATTTGATGACAACAAACTAATTCCCAAATGATGAGATCAGACATTAAAGGCACATCTCCCAAGTGCCTGGTCATTAATATTTCTCTTCCCTCGGTCCGTATTTTGCCTGCTGTAAGCAGTTTTGATATAACGAGCTCGGTGACTGCATCAGGTGGCGTAGGGGAAAGGTATTTACCAGCCATAGGCCACCGGGCTGCATTACGGGCTGGGAACCACTGAAAACTGGGTGTCTAGCTGTCAGGGTGCTCCACCCAAGGACCTCTCCCTCAGAAACACCCCAGGACATTGGGAAATCCAAGAGGGGGAGCCGCTCTGAAAGCTTCGGCTCATTGACTCACTCCGCTGACACCGAGTTTTCTTGCAGCCGCCGCGAGCATCCCTCCGGGTTCAGGATAGGAGGTGGAGGGCTGGAGCAGTCCAGAGTGTGATAGGGAATGGGATCCCCTCTATATGGCAGATGCCATTGTCCCATGCTGGTGGAGAAGGAGGGAAGGCAAGAAATGCCGTCCCAGGGAATGGGATGCTCGATGAAAAGCCAGCCCCGGAGCAGAGCTGCCCATGCCAGCTACATCCAGTACTCGCATCACCAGCTCCCACCAGGAAGCTTTTCTTCATCCTGTGTCATGCAAAACGCGTCAGGCTAAAAACCCCACAGTACAAGAAATGAAAATACTTACCTAATGGCTTCTGGAAGAGAGATTTAGATAAAGAGCTAAAAATACACCCCAATAACCATCTTCTGTGATCTGAGCTTCGAATGCTGCTCAACCCGTGGCTGAGCCCAGTGCGGGTTACAAAGTGTGTGGGAACAGCAAGAAAAGAAATCATGTCATATCCTATCTTTTCCCAAAAGACAAAAATTCTTTGAAAGTTGTTCCACATTTAAATTAATGAGGCCGGGGTCTACCTGCTACTCGCAGAACGAAAAGCTTAGCACCGCCAGGATTGAAACTGTGCACTTGGGCATGCACAAATTAACGATGCCGCATCTTGTGATTATCCTCGAGGAGCTGCCAAAGCAATCACTGCATCGTAAAACACACCTGCGGCGGCCTGTACGGGCTTATCGATGCATATTTGCCGCTCTACTCAATACAGATGCAAATATTTGGTTACTAGGGAAGCAAAGAATATTGCCACAGTCTCCAAGGAAATGCTACGGCGTGTCTCAACCACTCCGAGTTAGTGGATGCTTCGCAGCCGCTCTCAGCATCTTTATCTCTTGCTGCATCCCTCCCTCCTGAGTTCACCCACCTTTTTGGGTTGCACCTGGTGCAGAAGCGTTTGTTTCCAAAACACTGACATGATCTCCATAGAGAAGATCATGCCCAGTCCAGGTGAGAGGAGATGGGGATGTGCTAAGGTCAATCAGCCTGGGTCCATCCTTTGCATCCCCAGTTCTTTGTGGCTGAAATCTGTTTTGCTATGTTGATGCGCGTAAAACCCCTAAATGTGGCAAAATGAAATTTTTATCTCTGAAAAAGCGACTGGAGGAATAGACCTGCAATGGGAGAAGGTGCTGGATTTAAGCAGCGGCTCCTATTTCACATGAGCTGATAGAAACGGTAGAAAATATATAGGGGAAAAAACACTGTTTGAGGAGGAGAAACCTCCTTTAAAGGCAACAAGGAACCTGCAGGGAGGAAAATTGCTGCTTTTGTAACCACTGATGTAATTCATTCCTCCTGCATTATCGATAGCAGCCAACCTGCCAAATATTTTCTGTTTCCGCAGCGTGACATGGTGACCGATGCAATTCCCGACACGATCCAAGGGCTTCCCTTATACGGCTTGCAACAATAACCCCGGTGACTAACCTGGCCCTTTCTCCACCGAGCGACACCTCGGTGATGTGCAAAGAGGCGCAGCCTTTGTGTGTTCATGCAACAACCGGGTGCGTTCGGTGGGGTCTGAGTCACCGGGGGAGTCACCGGGGCAGCTGGTGCCTTCTTGCCCATCTTCCCACGTGCCTATTGCAGGGCACGGGCAGGCGGGGATGGTTTCTGCTCTGATTTCTCAAGAAACAGCCCCGATGCTGTTGCAACCATGGGAGCGTGCGGGGCAAGTGGTCGGTTGGAGTAGGAAAAACTTTGCTGGCCAAAAATGCAACTGGGGTTGCAGCAACTCATCAGCTGCTAATTCCATCACCCCACTGATGCTCGTGCACCATCATACAGGTCTGGGTTAAACCCCAACCATTTTGGGGGAGGCACTGTTAAAAATCCCACTTATTTCAGCAGCCTGGATTGCCCAAATACCCTTATTCGTGCAGCAAGCTGCCAGGCAAGAGTAAGAGCCACAGGGGAGTGATACTAATCCCAGTTTAACCACTGAAGCTTGCTGGTTATTAAATGGCAGCCTCCGAAAAAGGTACCTCTTGTTACTGCAGAGTCTGGGGTGAGTAAATCGCCCTTTTCCACCTGTGAAGCTGGCAAAGAGCAGTCTCGGGCGGTTGCCCAAGGGAAGAGGAAGGGGGATGAGGATGCTGAGATCGCCGGGGGCTTCGGAGGAGATGCTGCTCCACCACGATGCTGGGAAATCAGTGCCGAGGAGGGCTCCGCTGGGATTACCAAGTGGGGCGTTTTTGAGGGCTGGGGAGTTGTACAGATGTTAAGCCAAAGGATTTTTGCTTGTTTGTTTTAGAGGGGGATTTATTCAAACACATAAACTGTAACTCAGCAGCGATGCACGTCAGCCCGGGGGAGCGTCACCTACTCGCTGTAACTCAGCGCAGTTCGTATGTGGTGGCAAAAGTGCCGAGTTTGGTTTGGTTTGGCTGAAAAACGGTTACTTGGAAGGAAGACAGACCCAAGGAAACAAGAACTTTCCACGAGTGGCAGACTAATAAAGCTTCAATGTATATAACCAAACCCAGGAAAATTGATATTAAAAAAATCTAAGCAGATATAGAGAGCAGTCCTGAAAGAGCCACTGAGGCTTTGCCAGTGAAGGATGCTAACAAAGCCAAGGTAAAAATGGGTATAAAAATCAAATCCAAGGGTCCAGATTCCTCACCCTGCTCCAGCCCGTGTTTGGGTGAAGCAATAGAGAGGAAGAATAAACCCGATGCATTATTATTAGCATCGCTAGGGGTGGTCACCGTTATTTAATTGCTGGATAGTTTCTGTGTTCATAAATAGTGCGGTTTCCCATCCCTCTTCCTCTGTGTCCAAATAGGAAAGGGCTAATCAGTGCTTCATTATTTATATCTGCAATTGGCAGGCAGCGGAGAGCTTTCCACGGCAGGAATCGGAGGAATCCCTACAGGAATGTCCCCAGCCGCCGCGGGGTATCCCATGTGCTGGACCACGGCTGCTCGGCACATCGGTGGCAGCGGGTCAGCTCTGCGGTTGCACGAGCCCTCACCGAAGAAGCCGAGCCTAAACCTAATTAATTGTTGCGATTAATTCAGGATGATTCACTTTCAGGGGCCGGGATGAAACTGTAGCCCGGCGGCAGAGCTGGTGGTGACCGTGCGCATCCCAGGGCTGAGCCAAAGTCCATTAGAAAAAAGACTCATTGATTTAACAACTTTTGTATCAGCCCCGGTGAATCTCTCCTCACCGCCGTGGCAATGGGTGCTGCCTAACGAGCAATCACGATACGCATCATCTCACCGGGCAGGTACAAAAGCATTAATTAACTGGCTGGTTTATCATTCCCTCTGATGTTTTCCTGCTTCCTTACGGGAAAAAATAAAACAACTCTGGTTGTTCAACAGGATTTTCCCAGCTGTTGACCATGCGGCTTTGGAGGTTTCTGAAATCTCCCGGCTCTTTCCAGCATAACCGCCTGCCAGCGAGGATGCCGTGTGCCTAAAAGACGGAAAATTACCCAGAACTGGGAGAAAGCTGCTCTTGGTTGGCTTCTGCCCCTAATAATCACCTTGTTATTGGCAGTTTTAGTCTATTCTTCCATTTTGTAAGCATTGCAGTGCATCTGCAGGGTGGTACGCGCTATGGAAATGTTTTCCAGTGAGCTGCAATATTTTTCTTTAAATATGGCTCCGTTTGATGCATCAGCGGTACCCAGCATCAGCAGTTACAGCCGTGCCCTAATGACCGAGGGATTAAAGGTGTTTTCCTGTAACCTCAGCAAAGAACATAGGTTACAGTCTACATAAACTGAGGCTAAAGTGTTTTTGTGCTCGGTAAAATATAATCTTTTCAGGTGTTTCTTTGAGTCACCCGGTACATTATTGCATCTCCACCCAGTATATTTTTTTTTTCCAGGAGGTGCTGGGAAAACACGGGCTTGTAAAACATTAACAGAGCCCTTTGAAGAGCCTTCGGTCATGGCGCGGAGCATGGCTGGCGGGCGCTGATGGAGTTTCAGCAGGTGGATGCTGCAGCCCATGTAGTTTAATATAAATATTGCCCGCGTATTTTAATATAAATATTACCTGGCAAAGCACCGTATTTTTATTTCAGCGACTAGCATTACTACAGCTTTACACCGGTGTTACTGAGAGTTTTCTGTGTGCTTCACTTGCTCACAAAACATCATTCCAATCCATGGCAGTGCAACGGGGTAATCACATAATTCAATTACACAATATCCTTTGATTGCCAAGTGGCTCAGAGGTCCAGGAGCAGCAGTTGGGAAACGCTTATTTAATAACTTAATTATTATAATATCAACGTTATTTAGCACTTAGGCAGGACTCTGCATTCGGATAACAAAATTCACCCCTTCTAATTTAATCTTTTCCATTTGGTGATTTCCCCGAGAGCCAAAAGCAGCGACACAAAGGCCGGGGGCGGGGAGCGTTTCACAGGGCAAAAGCGAGCGCTTCCTCATTTATTTTATGTTAACCAATTATCCCGAGGAGCTTGCTGAGGGATCAGGAGCGCCGTTGGACCCGCTTTCCCCCCCAAAATCACCCTCCAACACCCCCCCTCCAGGCGAGGCCTCGCTGGGGACACGTGGAGGGACCCACCGCGGAGGGGGGGCGTGGTTTGAGTGAGGGGGCGGAGTTTAGGGCGTGGTTATGGTGGAGAGGGCGTGGCCTGGCGGCAGCGCTGCCCGCAGCCGGGGGCGCGGTGAGGCGGAGCCGGGCCCGCCCCGCGCTCGGCGGCCGCTCAGTGCCCGGGTAGCGGCGGCGGCGGCCGCAGGAGTGCGGGGAGATCGGCGGCGGCGGCGGCGGCGGCCGCAGGAGTGCGGGGAGATCGGCGGCGGCGGCGGCGGCAGTCTTGGTATTGCTCCCTCTTTCTTCCCCCTCAGCGTCCGCCCCGGCGGCCGTTAGCGGCCCGCGCGCTGCCCAACGCTCACTCCGCCTCAGCCGCGGCGGCCGTTAAACCGCCGCTTCCGGCCGCAGCCGCCCCCCTCCCCCCCCCCCCCCCCCCTCACCTCAGCTCACCTCAGGGGCTGAGGCGGCCGCCGGGCGATGAACTCGCTGCTCTTCGGGGAGATGGCCCGCGCTTTCGCCCCCGGCGCGGCCGCCGCTTCCTGCCCTCTGGGACCCGGCGGCGGTCCCGGTAGCCCCGCAGCGGCGGCGGTGGCGGGGGGCCCGCCGGTAACGGCGGCGCTTCGTAACGACCTGGGCTCCAACATCCACCTGCTGAAGGGGCTCAACGTGCGGTTCCGCTGCTTCCTGGCCAAGGTCCACGAGCTGGAGCGGCGCAACCGGCTGCTGGAGAAGCAGCTGGCGGCCCAGCAGAGCGAACGCGACCGCCGCCTGCGCTACAAGACCTTCTCCCGCGACCAGGCCGTGCAGACCGACGGCGGGACCCCCCCGCTTCTGCTGCCGCCTCCGCCGCCGGGCCCCGGCCACGGGCTGCCCGCCGCTCCCCTCGCCTCTCCCCCTCACTACAGCCGTTTGCCCGGCACCATCTGGAGCTACACCCAGGTGCGGCGGACCGGAGGCGGCGGGTTGGAAACGGTGCAGGGACCCGGCGTTTCTTGGATCCATCCGGACGGCGTCGGGGTCCAGATCGACACCATCACCCCCGAGATCCGCGCCCTTTACAACGTGTTGGCCAAAGTCAAGCGGGAGCGGGATGAGTACAAGAGAAAGTGAGAGTCGGGGGGGTGGTTATGAGACTTCGGGGGGAGGGGGGGGGGGATGCGGGGGAAACCCCTGCAGTGCGGGGAAACGGGCGAGTCCCTCCTTGGGGTGGAGGGAGCATCTGGGGAGAGCCCTGGGGACATGGGGACAGGCCCCCCCCGGCATCCCCAGGGCTCCTTCCCTCCCTGGGGAGGATGCTGCCTTGGGTTTGGGGAGGCTCTGCTTTGCGGGGGGGGTGGTGGTGGTTGGGGGGTGGTTGGACCTCAGCTTGGCGTCTGGAAAATTGTGAGATCCTTCCCTGGGAGGCTGGAGAGCTGTGATCTTAAAAGCAGCATTGTCAGATTGATTAAAAAAAGAAAAAAATATTAAAAAAATCCTTTTTGGAAAAGGCAAAGAATCTGTTATTAATATTGCATTGCATAGTTACTCCTAAATTTAGCTTGCCTTCATTTTCTGGACTAATCACTCCAGTAGTCGATTTGGTGTGCCAGCTCACTGAAATTAGCTCAGTGCTGCAATATTTGGGTTGCAAATACTGCAGGGGAAGGTTTGCACTCCAAGACGTTCCTCTGAATTAGTCAAAACAAAAGCCCCAGCGGTAGCCTCTGTAAACCCTGGTCATCGGGAGGTGTCTCTCGGCCTGTTGGGAAGCCCTGGGATTTTTAACTGGTGTTCTTCTCCCCTCGGTGATGGATAGCATTCCCTTCGGATTGCCGTATTTGCCTGCTCGGCCGAGCTGTGGCGGAGATGGAGGCCAGAGCGGATAAAAAAAAAAAAAAGCTAGTTGGGATTCTGCAGGGAGATTCCTGCATTGTCTGACGAGCTGCCTGTCCTTTGGGGCTGGCGTGGGCACTCCCCTTTGGAGTTTTGGCATCTTTAGGCTTAAAATGCGTTTCCTCCTTTCCCAGCCTTGTATTTTTCTTTTTTTTTTTTTCTGCAGAACAAATGTAATCCTTATTTTTCTGGGGGCGGGGGGGGAGGCAGCCGGCGTTTCTCGGCTCTGTGGCCTGTGAAGCGTAGCTGAATTTCTTCTGTCCAGGGTAGCAGGACTGCAGTGTGCTCTTTGCATCCCTCTAGCCATCAGCTTTTATAACAAACCTCCTCTTATGAATTTACTTGGTTTAGACAGGTTTTACAGGCAGGCATGTGCTGTTCAAGTAGTAATTTCTGGCCTGTTCGTTAACTGGAGTACTGTCTGCTTTCAGTGCATCTTCTTAAAGCTTGTGTGCCTTGACTGCTCTGTACTTTGTGGCTGCAGCACCTTCTGAATCTGGATGGAAAAAAGAAGTTGGCCTCTTTTTTTTTCAGTCTAGAATAGTAGATGCCACCATGGCACGGGGTTGTTTTTGTTTTTATGGTTGGTACCAAGGAGATGGGAGTAGTGGTGCTTCAGAGGAAGTTGCGCTTGGTGGTGGCTTGGGTGAGGAAGAGATGTGTTGGGTGTGGGTTATGTTGCCAAAAGCTGGGGATGATACTTCTTTTTAATGGATACGTGATTTTTTTTTTTTTTTTTCTTAGGGAAGAGGAGACTTGTGGGCCTTTTAAGTTGAGTCTTTGTACCGATACATAGTTGATTCTGTCTATTCTGTGTTCACCTGGTTGTGTAAAGAAAATTTCCACCCCAGAGTCTGTATTCAGGTGTGAGTGTTTGCGCACTCATAAACCAAAGAAACTCAGTGGAGTGAAGGGGGCCTCTGGAGGCAATAGCAAATTGTATTCTCGCCACCCTTCCTGCTCTCGAAACAGGTTTTTCTCCTGATGCTTGAAAATAAAATGTGATTAATGCATATCAACATGCATCACACTAGTACTATAACTGCGGTGTGTCTTTTATGCTACATTTATTGCTATGTAATTGGAATGATTGTCCCACTCTCCTGTGACCTTCACTGACATCACACGTTCAGCTCTTTTGGGGTAGATTGGCTTTTTCATTGGTGGCCTTGAGCACGCTTTTGCATGCTTATGGAGTAATACTGTGCTGTTTTAAATTTAATTCTCACAGGCAGAGTAGATTAGTCAATTCGATTTCATTACCATGAGCTAATGGGGTGTTGCAGTGTTTGTCGGCGATCCTGTAGAAATTGGTATCAATGTTTTCTTGTTTATTTTTGCAGGGGAGGGATTCTCTGTCCTGGCATGTTTGTGTGTACGTACGTGTGTATAAATACGCACTTTGGGTTTACCTTATCTTGCTGTGAAACCTTTGATGATGGTGTTTTGTTTAGGGAAATGAGCTCCAAGTGGAAAATAAGCCTTGTGCCTGTCTCTTGATGGTGCTGTTAGGGCTTGCAGAAAGTTAGGTGCCAGCACGAGTTTCCAAGGCAGACCCGGGATCTTGCAAAGACGCGCCACTGGGCAGCTCCTTCGCCTCGCGGCACTGCTCCAGGGTGTGGGTATCCTCGTGGGGGAAACACCCTGTTGGCTACATGGATTTCAGAGTGGTTTGGTACATGGTGGTTGTTTCACACCAAGAAAATAACCATTTTGCTTCACTCGAGAACGCGGCAGCCTTTTTGAAGCCATGGGGCCTTGTGACCTGACCAGTAAGCCACCAAGCTGATGTGCAGGGATGCTTGAGCAGATAGCAATACATCACACTTACTTCCTAAAACAATGGAGGTTTTTTTTCCTTTCCAGGATGACCACTTGATTAAGGACGTCACAGCTAGCAAATGTTCCTTGTGTGAAACGTTTACCTACCAGGAAAACATTACATTGCTAAGTCAGGGAATACCGCTTAAGCGAATCCGTAGTTTCAAAGACATGACTCACGTGCGATGTGTCTGTTGTTGTTGAAGACCCAAACTCATTCATGTCATACTTGTGAAAAATGCAATGGTGGAATTCCGACGTGAAATAATTCCTTTTGTTTCCTTTCTTTTAAAGGTAGCTTTACTGCTACTCTTAAAAATAACAGTGGAAGATCATCTAAGATGCTCTTTCCAATGAAAATTCTGCCTGTGCAATTTTTGGCAGTACCAATGGCTTCACTTTAGGCAAGTATGTTCAACTCCTTTGTTAGTTCCCCCAAAATTGTTTTTCTTGGACATCCTTACACAAGAAACTGGAGTTCTGAGGTCTAGAAAATATGAGAGTGCATAGTCAGTAGAGCACCTAGATGATATTTTACCCAGGATTTTGTTTGTATCTGAAGTACAAATGAGGAAATATTCCCCCTAAGGAGCCCAGCTTTCAGACCAAAATTGCTTTTTTTTTTTTCCCCCCCCAGATGATGTTATTTTACACAAACAGTATGTAATTCTGTATCTCTTTCTACTTAACATGTTGTCTTAATCATACAATATTTTTTTAGTACTGATCATGATTTTACATTGTGGATTATGACTTCAGCTGTGGGAGTTAGTAATTGGAGGGGTTTTATAGGAAAAATGAACTTAAAATTCATTTTCCTTATTGTTTTGATGTGTTTTTTTTTCCCCAAACTATGCTAGCATTTAGAAGAGCTTTTGGCCATAGATCTGATTCCAAATCCTTTGTAACATTTTGTCTGCTACTACACTTTTAACAAGAAAAGGTAAAATCATCCACGCCCTTTGCAGCCCAGCCAGCTCAATAAAAAAATGCTTTCAGGGACAGTTATCTGAAAATGGAGGTAAGCTTCAAGTTTTTGTCAGCTGAAACGCACAGGTGAAGTATTTTTTTTTTTTCTAGACAGAAAAAAAAAGAGACCATACTGCATCACCACCTCTGAGGTGAGATTAACCGGTTGTGGGTTTTTAAGTGACTAGTGTTTGAATCTTGGATCTGTCTGTCCCTCCGGCCGTGGGTAAGCAGCTTCCCCCGGGAGGATACATGGGTTTCATTGCAGGCGTGTGACTGTGCCGCTGCCCTGCGAGGGGCTTGGGGTTACTGTGATCCGTTTAGGTTATTTAGGGTAAAAAGGCGCTTTCTGAAGAGTGCTTGGGGCCGTGAGACCAGCACAGTCCCTCCTTGTGTGACCGCCTGTCCCTGGTATGTGCGGGCTTTGGGGTCCTGCGTCTGGGCTGAACGGGGCCTCAGCATCTGGGCTGGAAGGGGATGCCCCGTGTTACTGTTGGTAAGATATTTACATCTGCTCCGTTACGGGAAAGGGAAAACAAATGTGCTTTTCTCCCCCCCACAATCAGTGCAGTTCCGTTGCCCACGGAGGCCGAAGCGCTGGCGGTCTGTCCCTGGGTGAAGGCAGCCGTCACCATGCGCGCGCGGGGGACGTGTGGGGCGGCGATGGCGAGGAGAGCGTGCGGACGGGGCGAGCGGCGGCTCTTTTGGGCGAGAGGGCTCACAGTCCGGCTTCCAGCCTCGCCTCGAGGTCTCCCGTGAAGACGCGAGCGCATCGCTGTGTGTTATGACAGGCAAAATCCTGCTGCGTGTGGCCGACCGGAGTCTGCTGACTCGGTGAAAACCTGCTGCAGTCGTTCCCTGGCCTCCCTCCTTTTCTCTTTTTTTTTTTTTTTTTTTTCTCTTTTTTTTTTTTTTTCCTTTTAGCTGCAAGGCGGCTGCTGATCGGTCTGTGGAGAGCTTTCGTCTGAACGCTTGAATAGATTTGTATATTATGGTTTCAAAATTGTTCTTAATTGGTGCAGATATTGAGTCTGCCAGATGTTGGTCGTCTTTTCCAGCGGAGACTTAACTGTTACTAGGGGTTGAACTGGAAATAATTGTTTTACCTCAGGATGGTATTTCATTTGGAAGATTAATAAAGTCCACTTGAAAAAGAGATTATCTTAAATTTGCTGCAGCTGGAAAGGACAAAGATTATCATTGTCAAAGGCCATGCGCGTCAAAACTGACTGGATCTCGTTTTTTTTAAAGAAGGGAACTTAATAAAAATGTGCTTAAGATAAGCCCTGGAGGAATGTCTGAAAACTTTTAAAACTAAAATATCAGTGGTAACAAGATGCAAATGTTACGCATAGACCCAATAAAAAACAAATAATTTTTTTATCCCTATAGAAGAATGTAACCAGCACGCTAGACTTCTGTCCGTCTCTCAATTGGTTACAGAGCTGGTAATAATGCAGCCTCTGTGCAAAGCCACATATATCTATATATATATTTAATTCTGGTGTTTCTATTTTTATTTTTATATTTTAAAGGGGTAGTTATGTATCAATGTGGCTTTTCACTGAAACTTAGTGTTCCTTACCGCTTCCAAAGCAGCCCCGCAGCCTGGTACTGGAGATTTTTGGATACCCCTTATAAGACGTGAAGTTTGGTGGTAAATACTCGCTCTGGTGAAACCTGATACTGCCTCTAGAAAAGACTCTTTTACTTGCACTGGGGGGACATGAGTTTTCTCTGTGAAGAATGGATAAAATTGTCTAGTGTGAGAAAACTTGGCCGTGTAACAAAAATATCTGTGCCGTGTAACAAAAATATCCGTGCCTTGTAATTGTTGGTTGGGAAGTTGCACTGCTTGGAGCTGTGCAAACTAAGCGCTATAAGAATAACTTTTGTTAGGGTGGCAGACATTTTTCTTTAAACAATGCCCTCTTTGCTTCTTAAAATGCTGCTGCAAAGATGCATTTACAATGTACATGAATATCTGGAGCACTCTAACAAATCTCCGATTGATTTACTTATTTTTTCCCCAGTATAGCTTGAAACTGGGACCTCTGGGTTGTAGTAATGTAGGAGAGGGTTGGGAAGGAGAGAGGATGTTTCCCTTTGATCCTCCTCCTTTTGAATAGTGCTCCATGGTGGGATTGGGGCTGTACTTTGTTAAATATTTAAGTGAATAAATCTGTCTGTGTGCCTTGACTTAAACTGGTTTGTAATGGGAGCAGGCAGGGAGGGCTGAGGTGCGTTATGACCGATCTGAAGTAGCTGCCTCAGCTGTGCAAGTTAGCTATTTATTCAGAGCTTTATCTTTGGCTAACTATTCACTCTGAATTCTAATTAAAATAATGAATTCGCAGATGAACTAGATTGGATGTGGTGGAGAGAAAAAACATCACCACTTTGTGTTGCGGTTAGAGTTTCAGAGAAACTTGGGCTGGGATCTCTGCTCCGCTCTTCGGAGAACAGCTTCCTCTGTTGCGAGAGGACTTTCTGTGTATATTTTGAATTTACCTTTTGATTCCTCCCGTGACTCATGGGGGGAAGTTTCGGACTTTCTGAAGGCACAAAACCAGACTTGCAAAGCACAGCTTAAGCGTTGAGCAGGTCTGGGAGCGAACGCCCCCCAAAAACCTCTGATCTTAAACCTGAGTAATCTCTGAAGATCCTTGCAATTTGGGGCTGAGGTGAAAACAAACGCAGAAACAAGTTATTTCGAGCTCTTCATCATCTGTAATCATCGGCTTTCGTTGCAGTAATGCAGGTTGAGCGCTGGGCTTGTAGCTAAGGAAAGCACTGAGCCCACGTACAGCTCAACAGTGGCTTTTTTGTGGTTAAGGTTTTGTGGTGATGCTCTGCCAGGTCTTACGCTGGTTTCCTGCGTATTCTTTGCTCTGACTAAATTTATTTATTTGTCTTTTAGTTTGCTAGAAATATTTGCAGGATGTTGTTCTTTACGGTTGAAGTCTCCATCTTAATGTTTAAGACCGGCCTTTTTGTTTGTTCGAGAAGGGAAGAGATTTCTTCCAGCTTGGTCTTTAGAAATAGTTAAAAACTTCACAGTGTATCTGTACGCCATTTAGTCTAACCGAAGCTCTCCCGCAACCTGGTGACCAGTCTCAACTCCAGGATTACCTTGTTCCCAGAACCCTGAACTGATAACTAATAGATGGCAATAAAAGGTAATAAATAGAAGACTGATTTTGCTTTGTAAATGAAACACAGGGGAATCATATAGTGCGGAGCTGTGCTTTTAAACCACTTGTCAAACTGCGTTCTGCTCTGCCCCACCATACGCCTGGTTTTTGTAGGGTATTTTCTACGTTTTACTGTCTCCAGTTGCGTTGTGTATGAGTGCTCTCCGGCCGTCTTCACGTGCTGGTGTTACCCTGGGCACGTGTTTCTCAAGTTCCGACGCGTGTACCTCCCACCCTCCTATCTGAAGTGCAGGAACACATCGCCACTTTATCACACATTTAAAATAGGGGGGGGGGGGAATAATATTGTCATAGTATGGCAATAGCTTAGACGTTCTGATAGATTACTGAGTTTCAAATAGATGATTAAAATGCCTTAATTTGGGGTTAGAGGTGAATGACCGTTGTTAATGACCTAGAGATGCCCGTGCCTGCTGATTAAGGAGTCATTTAGGAGGGTGGGATTTGGTTTTGATGCCAAAGAAATAAGTATCGTGTATGGTGTTTCACGATCCCTGGCTGTCGCCTAGTCTAGAAACACTCCTTATCAGATCTTCCTGCTTCAAAGGAGGCTGGAAAAAAGCCAAGGTGATAGACCAGTGCCTGCCAGTGTGTTACCTGCATTGCACGGGTCGTGCTGGATGGTTGTGAAAACGTGACTTTTTCAAGTTTCTGTTGCAGAAAGTGGCACCTGGGAGGCATATAATTTTACTGTGATTGGCTTAACAAGGTGCTTAGTTTCAAAAGTCTTTTAAAAAAGAAATTATTAGCATTTCTTTAAAAAAAAAAAATAACCCAACACCTTAAAACCTGTGGGAATCTTTCTCTTCTGTTTTCTTTGTGGCGAGTGGTGTTGATCCATGTACAAAAATTACATCAGCTCTGCCTCTGGATCGACTTCAATAACGAGAGCATCAAGAAAGCTGGGAGAGAATGGTGCTCTGTGCCCATTAATGATGCGTCCTGCTTGTTAATGACACAGAACATGGCCTGGTGGCTGTGTGAAAGCGAATCACAGATGATGCATTTCTCCGGCCCTTTGTTTAAGCAGTTCCACACTCTTAACTCATCTACACGTGACTCGACGGTTACTGGACTCAATTTGGAAGCATTCTGCTGGACTCCATGTATCCTGCTTTCCCCAAAAGATTGTTAATTTGAATCCCTTTCCAAGTAGGTTCTGGGACTGAACCTAGTCACGTCTGCTTTCTGTGTCGTGCCTTCAAAAATAAGCCCACTGCTGCATTTTGGAGCCTGTTCTCAATGCAGAAATGTTCAGTTCTCCCTTTTTTGGCTTTTTTTCCTCTCTGGAAGCCACCAACGTGCATGGCTTTAGAGAAGGATTTTAGCTGGGTGCGATGAAATGCATGGCTTGCGTTGCCACGCTTGGTAATGGGGCTTCACATTTAATCTTCAATCTGCTGCTAATTTCAGGGGATTTATTCTGAATTTCTACTGAAATACAATGGAAAACAAAACTTGGTGTTAGAGCCTGAGCCTGGATTCCACGGAACTTCACAGATCTCTTGCTGTAATGGAGAAGCCAATATTTTGATTTACCAGTCTTAAATGGCTTCACGAATCTCAATAGAAACTACAGAGCTTAGGTAAACTTCAGATAACGCTCTGTATTGTAGTGTTATCAGCACACAGGTGTGCCACTGCCTTACAAACCCGGTTTTGTTTGCTTTGAAAGGTATGGGGGTTTTGCGTATGTCAGCGGAGATCAACGTTGCTTGAAAGACATGACAGTTCACAGACTCTGTACTAGAAAGAGGAATTCCAGGGAAGAATTAACTTAATCTTCTTCATGTGGGCAAGAAAACTTATTAATTCACAATGGCTCATTAACGTAGAGAACAAAGATGTTGAAGGAAATAATTCTATATAATAGGACTGGATCCCCCTTTACCCTTAAATACAGTAGATGTGTTTAGTCCATGCATTGACTCATGCTGGAATACGAGATCAAAGGGATCTTGGCTCAGTATTTATTCCAAATCCGTGGTTTCAGTGGAAAATGTATTTCTGTCTGTAGATTCTTACAGGTAAAATTTGTCTGCATGTCTCTGAGGGGAGAAAAATAGAACGATGTCATTTATTTTTTTTTTAAAACTGAATCTTTCTCCGATACAGAGAACAGAGTTTAAATTTAGCAGGCCCGCGTCTGTTCAATCATAGCAGTCAAGTCCTGACAAGTCAAATCTAGTTAACAAAAATACTAGTTATTGGTGTAATTTCACATCGTTCTGTAGAATGGCATGGGTACGTTAATATTGAATCGCAATGGGAATATTCGAAGGGTTCAAAAAGCTATTACCACGAAAACTGCTACTAAAAAATTCCTCCCTTGCAGGTATATATATATAAAAAAAAATTATTTCCCTCTCTAGCCTTTTCAGTAAGGCATTAACCATATGCTTTTGGGCAGTCTGGATTCTGTTCCCAACTCTTCTACTGAATTTTTTCCCCAAATGACTATACCAGCATCACCTCACCTTTGCCGGTTTCTGTCATCCATGTGATTTTGAAACCCCTCTCATTTCCCCCCCCCCTTTAAAGAAAGGGAGAAAAAGGGAGTGCAAAGCACTTAAGAACTCCCTTAATGCCCTGGAAAATGTTTTTCCACTAATCTGTATTCTTAACCAGCGCATAGGACTGCCGGTTGTCAGTGGGAGGCCAGCTTTTCTTGGTAGAAGGGACAAAGTGACCCTGGGAATGAAGTCCCACTTGCAGAGACGCTGTACAGCATTTTATCTTTTCAAGAATGGCGATGGGACGTAAGTAAGCTCATTTTGGGATGACTCTCCCCGAAGGACAGCAAGCTCCTGGTGGTAGCTTGTGAAGAACCCACAAACCACCCCATTTTCCTTCAGAGCTTCTCTTCCCCTTTTGGGCATTAGATCCTTCTGTCCAGTGATATGCAATGCAGTCAGACTCTTCCCTGCGAAGTTTTGATGGCTGGAGGGGATTTGCCGTCTTCTCTACTCGATGTGTCACGTAGGGGATCAGAGGAGCCTTTCAGTGGTCGTGTCGAGGTGGGCCGCATCGCTGGGGGTGGATGGGGAGGCACTGAACTAGCGTGGTTTTGGGGCAGCCCTCACAGAGGTGTCATCCTCTCTTCAAATTGACTTTCTCCAGCGTTCAGTGAAGCATTAATTACTGTTTGATTTTCCTCCTCTAAAATCCACAAGGAGGTATGTCTCTGGACCCGTGGGCAGGGATGTATTCCCCATGGCTCTCTGCTGGAGTAGGCTTTGATTTAGGGGGGGTTTGGGTCCATGACTCAGCCCAATTCTCCTGTAATTGTGGGGCAGGCGCAAGGCAGGGGGATGAGGTCACCGTCGCTCTCTTCCTTTTCACTGCCCTTTTCCGTGAAAACCGAGTTTGTCCTGGAACTCATCTGCTGTCCATCTCCTCCCCTGTGTGAACCACACAGGGTTGCCGCTGCCAGTAGTTTATCCTCCCCCCGACGAATAACGACCCACGGTGTTTCACACTGCCTTAAAATTGGATGTTATTTGTGAAAACTTAGCGGCTTCACCTTTCTTTGCGGGGGGAGGCAAACCCAGCTTACTGCCTTCCAGAGGCTAGATGAGGCTTCCGTGAGCCTGGGGTTAGGATCTTGGAGGGTATTCCAGTCCGGGCCAGTGTTCACCGAGGGTTTTCGCATTGTTTGCCTGTGAATTCAAGTTCTAAACAATTATGTTCTTGGGAATTTATGCAACTCATACAGCAAAAACAGCCATTATGTTTGCGTGAATTTAAGACTGATCTGCTTTTGTACAAACACTTTAAAATGCCCGATCTTGAATTTTATAACCTCCTAGCCGTCATCTTTATTAATTTGTTTCCATCTAAATGGCCTAGTACTGTGCTTTAATGATAATTCTGTAAAGGCTAGTCACTGTAATTAACTAGGAATACTAAACTATATTAATCTGCCCATTGTACCAGAAGTGATTAAAGCAGCTTAAACAGAGTGAGCGTTCTTACATTTCTTGAAGGACCGTGCGAGAGTACTGTGTATTTTCTCAAGTGCCGTAGGAGCCTTTGAAGAGCAGTTTATTTCTTGCCCTTTGTAATACTCGTGTTCTTAGTATCCTGATACTGCACAGAAAAGCTTTGCTTAAATATATTTACCTTTACAAAGGTAATAAAACTTAAAATGTAGATAAGATAGTGGACATAGAGGAGCACTGTTGGGAGACTTGGCTATGTACTAGGTGTGTATCCCACCTGCCTCCTGCAAGCAGATAAGCATTATCTCATTTTAATAAAACAGTTTCCTTGATCTTTAATATGTTCAGTAATATATTTAGTATTGGGACAGATATTAAGATGACTTCTACCTCTCGGTTTTGAGGCTGGTTCTTAAAGGACGTGGAGGCAGAGGGAGGGCAGGTGGAGGTGAGGAGGGCGGTGAGCACTTTAGCTGCACCTTGCTGCTGTTCTGGGCATTTCAGGCTGAAGAACTGCGGAAGTGGATGAAAATGTTGCGGTAATACATTCCAGCGGGATGTCTGGTTCCTTTCCACAGAAGGGTAATCCTGATCTGTTATCGCTTGGCCTTATCAGAGCCTTGCCGAATTAGTTGGAGGTGATAACAGCTGGCTGGTTACAAGAGGGCTAGCGAAGGGAACCGCTGTGTATAGAAAGCGTTTACTCATCCCGTCGGTAAGTCAAATGAAGACTTTTTATGAGAGAGGAGGTTAAAATACCAGTATTTTGAACTTAGTACAGGTTACGTTCTAATGTAAGCTAAGCTAAGCTAAGCTTAGCTAGTTGTACGTTTAATTACTGAGTTTGGTATTTCTTTACAGAAATGGAACCATTTTTCCCCCGCAATGGATGATTTGCCTGAATACTGAAATGAAAGAAGATGGGACTATTTGTTACAGGAGGTGCAGTTTCTGTGTTAGTGGATTGCAGTAGGTGTTGAAAATGGTGCTGTCTCTGATCATTTAGTGCTGTGCCCGTGACGTATTTCTTCTTCTAGGTCACCAGCTAGCCCAAATGCAACACGTGCTGTTTACTCCGATGTGTTCCTGCGAGCAGCCCTTCAAAAGGGCTTTCAGTGTAACTGGGATTGTTTTTCAGCTGTGGAAATGGGGCACTCAGCCTTGGTTTGCTCTCCAGAGTAATACTGGGCTTTATGCTGGCTTACTATGCAAACCCCTCTTCCCGAGAGATCTAGCAGGGGATCCGCTGGGTGGAACTCAGCCTGAAGCCCACAGACTCCACGTGAGTTCCAGTTCCAGTGCCAGAAAACCCCTGCTCCGGCTGGGGAGACCCACAGGGCAATGGCAATGCTGAAAACGTCCAGGTTCTCCTCTTGGTAGCAGATTGCCATGAAGTCAGAAGGCAGTTCTGAAAAGAAATAATCCTCACCCTACATGGGAGAAATTTCCTGTAGTTAAAAGCCTGCACAGTTCCTTCTCTTAGAGCTGTGATGTAAGAATCTTCCGTGGAGTCATGTGCATCAGCTGAGATAATGCACTATTTTAACTTGGCAGCCTCCAAGAGGATATTCATGAAAGCTTTCATTAGGTGTTTATAGAAAATAGAAAGGAAATTCGTGCCACAGAAGTTTGCCTGTACTTTCCGACAGCTTAGCGTTAGATCTTATTATGGCTTTAAATCTCTTCTATAACTACTTGTCTCCTCCGCTGCCAGACTTTTGGCAAGGTGTCTGTATTTTGCTAAGAGTCCTTAGCAGCAGTAGGAGGCGAGAAATTACAAGTGAAATGTCCTGAGCACCATAAAAATACAAATGTATTTTTAAAATGGTGATGGTGTATATTAGAGCACGCTTCTATGACATCTTTTTAAAGCTGCTGCAAGGCAAGAACTGCATAGAGTTATTCTCCTTTGTTCCAGTGAGCGTTCTTGACTAGAAGTAGAATTCAGATCTGGTTTATTGTATGCTTTCTTTTTATTATTTTTCCTCCCGCCCAAAAGCCCTCCTCCATACTAATATTTTTATCAGTTCTTGAGGTGTCTCCTGTGTTCCGGGGATAAAAAAAAAACAGGAAAGAACTGAGAATTTGGGGCAAGAAAAGGAAAGGTGGGGGAAGGGGGAATGCAATGATCTGTTAAAAAATATGGATTCTTCTTGTGCTGTTAAGGATTAGAGGGAGAACCTTGAAAATCAGCTCAAGTCTCGTGTACTGGATTGCATGTAGAAGCTATGAAGCTGTTGGGGTGCTTGGCTCCCAAAACAAGTCATGTCAAAGTCTGGTGTGGGCATTTCTGCTGGTAAGCCTTTCGCTGACCTGTTAGCTTTGTTAATGGGTATTTTATGTTACTCTTCTAAAATTAATGTGCTGAAGTGGACATAAAGAACTAAGAGCTTGAAGTGAGTGTGCTAGGGAGAAGAGAAACAGCATGGGACCCCCCTGCTTTAGAAACCACAATTTATCAAGGTCGGATCACTAGTTAAATTTTTAGCACGCAGGACAGGGCTTGAAAGTCATATTTGGTGGCAGGCTGCAGAAAGCTTTTATTTATTACAAATATTTGCTTAACACTACCTAGTGTGCAGTTTACAATGGTGTGGTGTTTTTCTAAAGTACACATTAGTAGTTTTGCATCTTAGCAAACTATTAAAACTGTATTGAAAGCCTGGAATAAGATTGATTATTTTTTATTATTATTATTATTTAAATTCTTATTTTATTTTAAGACAGTGAAGCTTTAGATTCTGGGACAGGCATGCTGGTGCCTATCTTCTGCCGTTTAAATACATTTGATTAAATTAAGAGCATTAAGCAATTTTTAAGTTTCCCTAAACAATGGATGGATTTTTCTGTGATTATTACATGAGTCAGTTATAATAATCCCTTTTCATTGTGCAGTTTCGTTGCTGAAACTGAGCACTGAAGTATTGCTGGTAACTCCCTTAAAAACAACCCAACTTCCAATTTGCAGAAGACGTTTTTCTCCCTCTGTTCTGTCCTCCTGTAGCCTGTATTTATTTCAGTAATGATGGGGGTGCTGGAGATGAGCTGTTCAGAGGCATCACATGGCTTTACTGGGACAGCGGGATAATAGCGTGCTGTGTTCCGCAGCTCAGGCTCCTCGCGCAGACTCCCCTTTGTCTGCGCAGGGTCCCTGAAAGCTTGTTTTGACCTTTTCAGTGCGGGAGATGGCAATTCTACAAGTTTCTCACATTAGCACTTGTACCGGGCTATTTCTGTATGTTGACCGAAAGAATTTGAGATGATGAATTGTCTGTGCAATAATTGCAATGTGATTTTTTTTTAAAAGCACTGGATGGGCTACTGTTTCCTGCCCTGCTGTTGCAGGGTTAGCAAAAAAACTACTTCAAGATGTCCAACTTCTGCTTCTCATTTGTTCAGAGATGCTTCTAACGTGTCTGTCAGACCCACATAATGAAATTTAACCCCCCCCGCCATACCGTAGGTGGGTAGATAAACACAGATCGGTTTCTCAGGAGGAGCAGAGAATACTGGGCAGCTTTTTGACTTTTGCAGGAAGTAAACCAAAAAAAATATATATATTGACTTAAGTCAGTACTTTCCTTCAGGCTAATAGTCTCTGTTCTGTTCTTTGTCCTTCACTTAAGTTTTATAGCATCTGTCCCTGTATTTCGGTAATAGTTTCTTCAAAGAGAATGGTTGAGTAGTGAGTTTACTTGGATGAATTGCACAGCAGTTTTATATATATGCCTGTGCCAAAGTGTTAGAACAAAACACCTGAATGTTTCACATACTAGACACAATAAAATTGCAGCTTGTTGACAGGCAGAGTTGTAAAATAAATGTATATAGGCGATCGGCTGTCTTCAATGCATGAGGTTTGTAGTACTTATGTTTGCTAGAGATTTCCTTACATGGGAATTCAGTATTTGATAATTAACTCGTAGCTAGCAGCGCTATACCGCCGCGTAATCCTGTGCTTTTCAGATTACCTGTTTCAAAATGAGTCAGAGTAATTACTTTATCTGCGGTTACAACAACAGTTTTACAGGAATGTAATGTTCTTTGCCTTGGCTGTTTCATAAGCTGCGCTTGCAGTTGTCTTCTGCGGGCCCAGGGTACGCCGAGCTCTTCTCTCGGCTTCAGTGGCAAATGAGATAAGGGTTTGCTATATTAACGTATAGAAATGAGCGTAGTGCTGCTATTTTCTAGAAGACAGTTTGATCGGACACAACCGACGTGAGCGTGGACCCAGCTATGAGCTGAACATGAGAGTATAGTACAATGGCTTTTGAGACCGCCGGTCTGATCTCTATAGAAAGGGGATTTCTTCCCGGTTGTATTAGTTGCCGGAGTTCTCCTTTTCCTCTTTGTTTTGTGCCGGTGCCGGGTGGTGGGTTGCTGGCACAATGGATGCCCGTCAGAGGGAAATAAGAATAGGGGTATGGGAAACAGCCTTGGAAATACGGCGCTGTCCTCCAATATAGTGAAATCAGGATGTGCCCCCCGTTTTACATTTCCTTTGCATTGTTAATAGGAATATATAGAGAGGGAGAAAGGAAAAAAATAAGCGGATATACCTCCAAAATGGGGGAAATGCCTTGGACTTAATTGGTACAAGAGGAAGAGAACCGAGAATTGGAGCGTTGTCGCAGGAAGGCCGGTGATGTAGTTACCTAGGCTACAATAAAACATTCACAAAGATGACTTAATTCTGCACAGTTGAGCTAAAAAGAAGTCCAAAATGCAGTGCTGTGATTCTCATCTTGCCAAAAGTGTCATGCTATATTGATCAATGTCAAATGGGTGTTTGGGTCTAAATCTTATCATATGTTTCATAGTTAGACCTAATCATATTTACTATGCCATGCGTGGGCTGTATCGTATTCCTGGAATCGGAGCCGACTTGTCAAGCAAACTGTCTGTCTGTCTGACATTTCCTTTCACAATCAAATGTTGCTGCAGGTACCTTGGAGGCACAGAGACGTGGCGCTGGAAGGTCCAGCTCCCCAGGGCTCTGCCGAATTCAGACTAACTGCAGAAACGGAGTATCCCGTTGGCGTGGGGGATAGCCGTTGCCTGTCAATGCCAAAGAGCAGCTTGCTCGAAGTTGATATCCTGGCTAATTTACTTGTTTTGCAGCTCATGTCTATGATGCGTTTCTGATAGCTGCAAGGCTGTCTCAATAAAACTAAGGGCCGATCTCAGTAACTGGAAGTTTAAAGTTCATCATAACACTTCCCTTTCGCAGTGGGAACTTCCTAGAGGTTGGCTTTTGAGCGGTTCCTCTTCTTATTTTTTCTGAAATTTATTCTCTGTTTTGTTCTAATTCTCATTTATTCTCTATTTTATTCAGAAAGTGTTGTGCATTTTCCCTCCCCGCTTGTCAAGTCTTTCCCTACCCTTGAGCTGTTGGTATTTTTCTAATTGTAGACTGTTTTGTCCTTACCTTGCTCTCTTGGCTGCTTTTCCTTTACTACGCAACCCTTTACCGCCCCCAACGCAAGCCCCCAGGCCAAACTCACGGGCCTTGCGTTTGCCCAAGTAGCTTTTTTTCCACAAGGCTCTTTTGTTAGGAGCAGTTCTGGGCTAGCTTGGGTCGCCGCTGAGCTCGCTGGCGAATGGAAGGCGGGCAATCCCTGCTTTCTCACGTTACTGCACAAATCCCTCTCCCCTTCCCCGCGGTCCGCTATACCTAGGGAAAAAAAAAACGCGTTTCAGCTGTCAAAAGCTGCAATAGATCCACGCTGCGGAATTATTTGTTCATGCTTAAGAGACGTATATTTGTTCAGGGGTTGTAAACGCTGTCATGAAGATTTTGACAGGAGTGAAAAATGAATTTAAGTTGCTGGGGGTGAGGGGAATACAACTAGCGTTAATTCCGCCTGCGAGATTTCGCTGCAGTCTCGGTGCCCGCTGCTCTGTGCTGAGCAGTAAATGCAGCTTGGGCTGTTATTTCTTGTGTCTGTGGTTGCTGCGACAGGGTGGGCACAAATTTGGAAATCCGTCTGGATGCGCTGGTCGACATAAGAGGAGGATACAGAAAGCAGTGTTTAGTTTACCTTATGTATTAGTTATATCGTGAATTAGATTGTAAGGTGTACTCCAAGGGCTCGCAATCGGATGGCCTCTTATCAGCCGGAACAGTTTATGACTAACCAGAAGTCGTTTCTCCACAGGCTGCGGGAAGCGGTCGTGTTCCTGTCATCAGCACGATAGTTTGAAGGTGTGGAGGACACTAGTGATAAAATGTGATTTTAATTATGCTCTAATTCTAGAGTATGGATACTTTATAAATAAATATTGACTAGACAGAGGCCTTTTGTGGTTTTGCTCCTTAAAGCATAAAAGCTCTCCAAAGCAGTTATGAATTCCATATGCCTGAGCAGCAGAAGAGCCATGCTGAAATGTAAAGGTGCTGTGAGCTTGCGTGAAACGCTAAAAACAATTACCTTACCTGATCAGGCTCGTTTCGGGGGGGGTGGGGGTGGGGTGTACTCCTGGCCGTCGCTGGTAGGAGTTGCAGTTTTGAACGCTTCTCAGAGGTTTAACCAGTTAATGTTTAACATCATTTGCAGGTCAGTGATATGCAGATTTGGGTTATGTTGTCATGGGCCTCATCCTTCTCTTCAGGAAAATATGAAACGGGTTTAGAGAAGTGAAGAGCGAGCAGTATGTGGGGAAAGAGGCAGCGGTACAAAACTTTTCTTTCCAATGAAAGTAACTTATCTACTTGCAGAAGTTCTTCTGGACTCTGTCCCGTGGAACGGTGTAGATGCCAGGATGCTGCTGAGGTTATAAACACAGGGGAAAATGAAAGACTTCTTTGCGTGGCAGTTGTTCAGTTCAGAGCTCCAGCACCCCGTGTTCTGAAAGCGAGCTCAATCAAAGGTCTTCAGTGGAGAGCAATTAGACAGTCGGGGAAGACGGTTCTCTAAATGTGGCCTCACTTAACGTCCAAGCTGGGCCGCAGTGAGCTGGATGGCTTTATATGTTTTACCCTAGTTCTCAGTCTACCTACAGTGAAAAAAATAATTATTTCTCTTAAGGCAGCAGTGTTTCAAGTGAATTTGCTACAATGTGATGTGGAAATAGCCGACCAGCATTCATAGCCTTGGATGCACTGGTAAGTGGAAGACTTCCAAGGCTATTTCTTCTTCGCTTGGTTGGCTATGAGATTGAAAATAACTGAAATTCATAATTGGCGTTTTTCTTTTGCAAGGTCAGGAGATCTTTTAGGTGCTTTGTCTGTCAGGGAGTTGTATAAAATCTTGTGAAAACAACCAACAGCAGCCTCACCCACTGTGTTAGACCTTTTTTGCATACATATCTTGTGTCTTTGTTAATGGACTTTTGTGTTTGGGGCTGGGTGCAAGTACAAAAGGAGAGGTCCAAAGCTTATCCAAGTATCAAAAGACACCTTAGATTTAAAACTGGCCTTTCTTTAGTGGAGTGTTGTTTGCAAGAGTAAGTCACGCAGGAGCGGATGACTTGTAGCTGTGTGGCTTAAAATGTGTTTAATGTTGCTGTGAATATTGCACAATTATATGTGGATTCTCCTGATGTATTAAAAGCACCATAATTTTCTTTCTAAAGGAATGCAGGCATGGCTGTTGCTTCTGCTTGAAGTTGTTGAACTCTTGTGACATTATGCATGGCTTTTGTTTAAACACCTCGTGTGGTCAGGAACCAAACACAAATGAACTTGCAGATGATTTTTATTGTGGTTCCAGTAACAGGCTGGAGCATCTTTCCAGGTCTATGTAATCAGGAGGCATAATTATGCAATGTTTTTCTGTATAGCAAGTTCTTTTAGTAATTCCCTTCCCAAGCATTTGCTGTTGTTCAAAGGCCTGTATGCTATTTTAAGTAGAGCACAAGTCTAGAAGAGGGCTTTTAATATTAACCCTTCCTTTAAAACTCGGGGGTTTCGTTAAAACAGTGCAAAGGGTGTAAGTTCTGCTATGCAGTGAATTTACCTGTGTCGTCTAGACCATTGCTACAGGTCCAAGGCTACAGACTCCTCCGTTGCTCTGATGTTCGGGAAATTTGATGCTGCTGTGGCCGACTTCTAGCAAAGAGATTCTGGGATTCTGTGGAGGGGATGTTTCTTGCCCGCTGGAAGCAACAGATGACTTCATTCAAGAGTGCCGCTGCTGTTGTGTTACAGCCAGGCTTTAATGGAATCAGACGTTCACATTAAATTAATACGTTTTACATGGAGCCCATCAACTAACATTTAATTTGCTTCAATAAGAAGTCAGGGCATGTGGGATCAAAATGGTCTGTGCTTGGGATAATCTGGAAGAATCCCTGTATTACAGCATCTGAAAAAAATGCTCCCTTAAACAAGAGGTAGTGTTTGTGAATAAGCTAATTGCTTAATGTAGCCTTATAGCTAATGTAGTGCAAAACCAAGACTGGGTAGGGAAATGATCTCTTAAGCAAGGATTCTAAAAGCAAAGAGAACGGTGCATTGCTGCTTTTTTTTTTTTTTTCTTAGCAAAATAAAGAAGGCTTCATAGAGTTTTTTTTTAAAATAAAATCCATCTTGCATGGTCCAGTTCTTTTAAGCTAATGAAAAGATGCAGACGGCTCTTTGTATTTACAATCCCAAGCTGCCGCCTTGTAGGGGGAATGGTTTACTGAGATTGCGGATGTGGCATCTTCTCTCAATTAAGGAACACCATTGCGAATGATTACATAGAGTGATGCTGCAGCAGAATTTTAGTATCACGAAGGTTTCTCTACATCTGTCCAGAAAGTCTTGAATGTGATGCTTTCTTATCCCAAACTACCGCAGTGTGTTTCTCTCAAACAGCGTGCCCTGCCCAGATTTGTGTCTTGGCAGATTACAGGCTTAGGCTGTGGATCCTTTTCTGTGGGAACAGAAGTTTGTACGTTTGCTGGGCCGTTAAGTCAATTCGAATGAAATCAGTGTATAATAACCAGAGTTATAAACTGTAATGTTGATAGTTATTATCTAGGTGTTGGAGCGGGGATTAGTGGGCATGTTACTACAGACCCGCGGTGAGAGGCGGCGTGTAATGACCATGAGTAATGCGAAATGATTAAATCAGTTAGGCTTGAGCATGTTAAGTGTTAAATCTCATGCCAGCGCTGGTGAGCAGTACGGTACGCCTCGCCGTTTGGAGTTCCTGTAAACAACGTATGGGCGTCAAAAAGATCCCAACGCGCAAAAGAACAAGCAGTGCTGCCGCAAAGGAACAGGAGCACAAAGACGTGTCTCTGACCTGTGATGGCAGAGCACAAACCCTCCCAGGCAGCGCCGGAGCTGTAATTATGTGGTCCTGTTATAGCATGGGTGTTTTCCTCCATCTTCATGCAGGTGTGGGACATCAGAGAATATACCATCTTAGATGCTTTGGATCCAACAGATCAGCAAGGCTGGGTGCATCTCCTGCCAGAAATGGCATAGTGGTGTCTTAGTGTGCAAGAAAAAGCAACTATGCTGTTCCCTGAAGTAGCACTGACAGTTCAGCCATTCGGTAGAATCTCAGAATGGTTCGAGTTGGAAGGGACCTTGAAGATCATCCAGTTCCAAGCCCCTGCCATGGGCAGGGACACCTCCCGCCAGCCCAGGTTGCTCAAAGCCCCGTCCAGCCTGGCCAGTGGGTTTATGTTTGCAGGAATCATTAGCTGATAATATTTTCATGAGCACTTTATAGTTATTGTTCAAACTAACACTGTTGTTTCCTGTTGTGGACTTCAGCTCTCAAGAGCTATTAGGTTTTCCTTTCTGTTACTGCTCTCCTCCCTATAAACTGATGGGAAGACACTCCAACAATAACGAAACAGTGGAAAGCTTCAGAGTCAGTACCGAGAGAATGGCAGAGGAAAAACTTAGACCACTGTAAATGTTTTCTGTTGTTCTATTCCTGTTTGATGGTATAAAACCACCAGGAAGAAGGATCTTGTCTTCTTAAAGAGTGTTTCTTAATGGAAAAAAAAATGTATTGTCATTAAATATTATTGGAGGAATATTTGCTTCCTTGATGGAGGGATATTTCTAATGAAAGAAAGGGTGCAGCTGATACCATCAGGCATCATTAACTATCAACTGGTCTACTTGCGCCTTTCTGCCTTGAGCAAAACCGTATTTAAACCAGTAGGTTTATATCAGACATATTTTGTAAGCATGTTGTTTGTTGTCTAAGTAATACCGTACTCTCATCTAAAAATCCTGGCGTTTTAAAAGAAAATTGCTGAGCAATTTTTGGGAAGGCAAACTTCTCTAAAACTAACTTTCTGTTCTAAAGAGGCTTTGTGAATCTGCCCCAATGGGCAATTCCTGTCTGTATTCCCAAACTTGCCTTGATGGTGCTGGGAGAGAAGAAAGGAAGATGTTTGTGTTCCTTGACACAGGTATTGAGGGAGTGGGAAGGTGGTTTGAAGCTTGTTGTGTCAACATAGACTGCTCAGTTTAATTTCGTGAACATTAAGGCTTGAAAACTTCGAGAAGCTTTTAAGGCATGTTATCCAGTTCTTGAGATGTCTCCATGGGCTTTCTTGGGTGTAGGAGAAGATGTTAGTATCGGTGAACTGGTAGCTACTCTTCCAATTTCAAAGGAAACACACAAGTTTGCGGTGTGACTCAGCTTTACAAGAACAGCGCTTTGAGCAATGTTAATCCTAGCTGACTATTCATGTGTTTTGTTTGTCTAATATCCTTGTAATGTAGCTATTCCCGTTAAAGACGGCCAGCATCCTTTGTTCTGCTCTAAGCTACGTAAGACGTGACTGCAGAAGTAGTTTGGGGCCTGAAGCTGCAGTGACTGAATGCCGCTGGAATGTAATGTGTCACATCTGGTAAAAGGGAAATAGATCCATAGCTTCTAAAATTTAGACTAGCCCTTTATTTGGGAGGTGGGTGGGTAGGTGGTGGTTGGAACTAAAACATCCTTAGAAGGTGGAAAAGAAGGAAGAAAGCTTGGTTAGATTTGAAATTCATATTGTTGTTGTGTTTTTTTTTTGTTTGTTTGTTTGTTTTTGTTTTTTTTTTTTTTTAAGAAATAACTGAAATAATAAGAAGCCCTGAAGTCTGGTAGATTTAGATGGCAACATTTGCCTTTCTGGGTCAGAAAAAAGATTTATTTATTTATTTATATTTTTTTTGGATACAGCTGGAAATCATAGCAATGGGTCTATCTGAGCCAAGATTTAAGTGTATTTGAGAGCAGCAGGAGCAGCTGGCTAGATAATATCCTGCAGCAAATATGCGAAGACTGCTGTTTTTCCAGCCTGTAGTGTGTCCAGCCATTTCCCTTTCGGGTATTACATTCCTCGTCGTTCTGCCGCTGCTTCTCCTGTGGTTACCCAGCAAAGGAGTTACCTGTCTGCTCCGCTTATGCTGTGGAGGGGGTTAATCGGGTGGTGTTTCCCTCTCCCTGGAGATGAAGGGAGCACCAGGCTTTGGTCCCTTCATCGGCTCTTTATTCCGCACGTGCAAGCGGCGTCACCGCTTCTGTTTGCGAAGAAGCAGAGGGCATCCACAGCCTGCTGCGATTAAGACTAAGAATTACTGCCTTCTGCTTTTAGACGGTAACTGGAGAGAAAAATATTGATTACTGGGAGAATCATTTAGAGCACATTGAATATTAAAGACATCAGAACCATAGTTAGCATCTTCTCGGTGGCATGCTGACTCCTCGCTGCGGCGTTTGTTGGAGTGTGTAGTAGCGCAGCTGCCAAGGTCTCTTTTAAAGTCCTGTGTGTTACAGCAAATGCAGGATGATCGTATGAATGAGCAATCTTTCTATTGTCTCACTTCCTTGGAAGTTTAAACGGAGAATTAATCCTCTGCTCCATTGTCATCCTCTACCTTCCCATCCCTCTCCTTCCTCTCTTTGCTGCAAGTAGTCTCCTGAGGTTTAAGTGCGAAGAGAAAGTAAGATTGGCATTTTTAGCTGTTAAATGAGGTTAATCAGCTTGGTAGTGGGTGGGAGAAATGTGCTCTGAGGTTAGGAATGTGATATTAATGGTTAGTGGGACCCTTATTATCAGCCCAGTGTAAATTTCCTTCTGTTAGGCATGATCTTGTTGGTTAAAAACTACCTGATTGTTTTATTGTTCCTATAACTAAGAGAACCACAGAAATTGTGGGGAGGGTGTGTATGTGTGTAACAGCAGGCATCCTTTTCCTCTTCTCTTGAAGACACCGTCTCGAGTTTGACGGAAGGGAATTAGGGCTGTAAATCTGTTTGGCAAAATGCACTTTAACTGGCACAAAGAGAAGAAATGGAACTACTGGAATTTCTGCAGGATGAGGAAGGTTAGTCTGAGCAGACTTGGAGATGTGTAATTCTGGCAGCTGCCCAGAATGGCTGAACTGCTGGGGAAGAATGCTAATAATTTTTGCTAGCTTTTGGCATCGACAGTAAAAATATGCTTATACATTTTTCCAAAAATACATCTTTCTTGCAGAAGGCACAGGGCACTATGGGGATGCAAATAATACAGCAGGATAACCTGAATGCAGCCAGCGTTCCTCATTCCAACAGCTAAAACCTTGAGAAGCAGCGTATCAATTTTTGCAATGTCTGCTTGACTTCCATCCATAAATGACAGCCTGCTGGCAGAAAGACCGGGAGGAATGATTAAAGCCATGCAACGCTCCCTCTGTAACAGAAGGAGACCACCTTACAGATTGTGAATATAATTGACTGCTTTAATTAATTTCACCTTCTTGACTTTAATGTTAAAATCTGAGAAACAAAGTTACTGTTTTTGTAGAAATATACATGGAACTAGTAGTCAAAAAACCAAATAGGATATGGAAATACAAGCTAAAACATTTGATGACAAATGCAAATTTCAGCCTAAATATTTTACCCTGCTTGGCAGGCAATCATTGCGGGTAAAAAGATGCACAAGTCTTCCTGCATAAATCAAACTTCAGCTGTACAATAGAGAATTCGCACGCCGTTGTGTTGGCTGTTCCTGCAGCACAATAGCAGGAAAGAGGGGCTGTAGCCAGCGTGTCATCTTGGCACTGCGCTCATCGGCGCTGCTGCCGCTGCATTAAGACGTAACCCGTTCAGGTGCCTCTGATCGCGCCTGAAGACAGCAAACTGCAGTAGCACTGTGCCTCCTGCGTCCTTTCCTGCTGAAACGGTCCGCCCTGGCTTCCATTTCAGGCGGGATTCAGTTTGCACTTTGCATGCAGAGGTGTATTGAGTAGCGTCGTGATTATGTATGCATCGAATCGGCTGCCTCCATGGGAATATCCCGCAATCTAGCCATCACCAGATCTCTTTGTGGATTTGAAAATAGGATGAAACGATGCGTTTTGGCAGATTTAACCGTGTATTTTCAAGACTGCTTTGATTTAATAGATTTCTGGGCCCATGGTTTGCCATTTTCAGCTAAACTATAAAAAGTGTTGAAGTGGCAACAGAAATTATCGTGGTGGTACTCAGGGATTACGTTCACAGGATTGTTTTTAATTATGTGGTATCCGAAGTTTCTTTTCCAGGGGTGTGATTCCTGTTGTTACAATAGACTGGGCAAGTCTTGTGTGGCACTACTGCCCATTCAAAGAGAGCAGCACACGTGCTGCTTTCTCCCTCGCTCTCCCAAACTGAGACCATATCCACGTGTACGAACGTGTATCGTCACGTTTTCGAGAACCTTAACGTTCGAGTTAGTATTATCAAACACTGTGTTTTGATCTTTAAAGGGTTTTGGTGCTTAAAAAGAACAACCGCCGGATATTTTTACACGTAATCCACTAATGAACTCAAACATAACGATGCTTGTAGCGCGAGGTTTAATTATACAGTTTGTAACTGTAATTCCCCTTCTTCTACCCTTCCGGTACTGCAGCAGCAGTGCCTGTGCATACCCTGCATTCAAGGATGCTTCCCTGAGTGCTCTGCTTGCAGTTGTAGTGCAGAGAAATGACTGGGGTATGTAGACGATTGAGGATTTTGATATAGAAGGCCCATAAGCATATGAATTAATTGGACCGAACAGATAAATAGTAAGACTGCTGATCTAGATAACTTACCTTCAAGTGATTTTTTTTTTTCTTTTTATTTTCACTGAAGATTTCCCACCTTATTTGCAATGAAATATTGCATAGGAGAGCAGGAGGAGTACTGATCCCAATAGAAGTGGATGTAGCTTTTATTCTCTTATAGACTTAATGTTACTGCTTTGGGGGTGTACAAGCGAGGGGACCATCTGCTTTACATTTCAAATAACTGTCATCATCCCACAGCTATCAGAAGACTTGTGATTTTTTGGGGGGGAAAAAAAAAAAAGACTTTTCTCCATAGTTAACACTTTGCCTGCAAATCTTGTCTTTCAGATGGGAAGAGGAACTGACGAGAAGAATGAGCCTGGAATCTATGGTAGAAACCTTGCGAGAGGTAAGTTTGGAGTAGTACGTATTGAAAGGTATGGGCTTTCTCCGCTAGCTTTCATTATGCTAGCAGTTACTTGAATTTGCTTAATTAAAACCCTCCCTTCTAGCTGGAGCAGCTGATTGCGTTGCCGTTTGCTAGAGAATAGTGTTAGTGTTTGGAAGTTGAAGCGGGAAGGTGCTGAAGTTTCTGACCGAGTGAAACGCGGGGTGGTGAGGTGCCCCGCCGGCCCTGCTCGGGGGAAGTGAGGAAACCTTTGTCACCTCTTCCTTTCTTTGTGTGCTTTCTCTCGCAGGAGGCGCAGGAAGCGGAAGCTCTCCAGGAGGAGTTAAATGAAAAGATTGAGAGACTGAAAGCAGAACTTGTGGTCTTTAAGGGTCTGATGAGTGATGTAAGTACTGGAGCGCAGAGTGGCCGACTCCCACTGCCTTTGTGAAATGTGTGTGTCATGCAAATGGCTTCATTCATAAAAAGGTTATGGTCTTAGTGAGTGCTGCTTTGTAGTTAGCATTATGGCTGCCTTTATGACCTAATGCATCAGACAGATCACCCTTCCCCCTGCTTCCCGTCTGGTCTGTGTAGAGATGCATTAACTTGCCGCTTAGCCCATAACCCGGACTCTTCCCTCCCTCCCTCCCTCCCCGTTCTCCGCAGCTGGCAGTGCCGGCATTCACATCTGCAGCCGGGGAAAAAAATGGTTGGAGAACTCGCAGGTTAGAGCGAAGGGTGCAGCACCGTGTACTGCTAACAATTTTGCTCTGAATCACGCAAGAAAGCCATATTCAAAAAGGAACGTGCTATACGGGTTTCCCAACTCCCTTTGTGAAAGCTCTGAAGAGATTAGCCCAGTATCACTGGTTCAGGTGTCTGGCTTTGTGTCCAGTGCTGCTTCGGCATTTTTTTCTTTTTTTTTTTTTTCAGAAAAGACCTGTTTTTTCGGGAAGTTCTCATGTCTCATTAGATACTGATTTTCCTTCAGTGGGGGATCTTTTTGATTTTGACTGGAGAATTTTGCCTGACGTTTAGACGTACTGAGAGCATGTACTCATGCAGGTATCTTGAAGGATAAGCCAGGTGAATGTTAAGTAAGGTGCCTTTCTCTGTGAGGCTGAAGTAGTGCTGATGCCAGTTGTCTAATGAATACGTCCTATTATGCTTATTTATTCTGTAATTTGGCGTAGAACTGCTTCCTTCTGTCTTTATATAAGCTTGCAGAACCTGCTCCCTGGTGTCAAATACATTCTGTTGGGGCCACTAGATCTGTTCATGTGAAATTTGGCAATTAGCTGTCTCTTCGTTTGGTGTTTAATTGAGAACAGAGGCAGTGTGAAAGGGAGAAACTTGTTAGGGCTCCATCGCTGTGGTGACTCTCGCTGGGGAAGCGATGTCGCTCAGTGCGTACAAAAAGGGTGGCGATGAAGGCAAACATCCTCCTCAACCTGAGAGCACGTGTGCTTTGGGCTTTGCAAACTCTGCAAGGGAGAAGAGAGCCGAAGGAAAGCAGTGGGAATGCTTGTTTTGAATCCCACCGGGTAAATATTTAGAGCAGAGAAATGCAAAATGTTGGCACGGGATTCTTGCTTTCCTGTGGATAAGAATCGCCGGTACCTTTTCCATTGATAAGATTGTGTTTAGAGTGTGTCAGTGTTTAGAGATTTCTTTTTCTGGGTGTGTTTGCAAAACAAAAATCTCTAACTTATCCAAAGGTGGTTGACAAGGGCTGGAGAAGAATTATGTCTTATTTAAAAAAAAAAAAAAAAAAACAAAAAAAAAAAAAAAGGAAAACAAAACAAACCAAAACAACCCCTCAATCAAACAAACAGAAAAAACCCAAAGCTTTCTCCTTGGAAAAGGAATTTGGTATTTAAGAAAGCTCTGCAAAGAGTTGTTCTGCTTTTCCGGTCAAAGTGGAAGCGTTGCCTAGCCATAGAAAGTGGTACTTTCTAACAGAGTAAGTCTCATTTAGGCTGGAAAAATATGCTTTTTGTAGAACAATGTTTCTTCCTAACGAGACAGCTGTACTGTCTGAGTTGGAGTATCTCTAACAAATTATGTTTATAATTACTGCCCAGAGTGAAGCAATATTTTTCATGTAGAATTTTTGCTAGGCTGGAAGCCAGGTTAATGCCAATGAGGAGTATTTTCTGTGTTACAAGCTGTCACGGGTCTTTTTAGATCTGGTCTTGATTTTATGTTTTCGTGGTATGTATGAGGTTGCTGTGTAGCCTGGATTCTCTTAAAAGCAGGCACAGCTTTTCTGTCTGAAAGAGGGGGGAAGTGTTGCATACTCACCAGGTTTTAGATTTCATTCTGTTCTGCACATGCTCAACAGGGTTTTTCTCCTCCATTTTTAAGGCTTTATTGACCCTTAAAAGATTACTGTTGCCACGTCTAGCGGTTGTTTTGGGGTGGGTATAGGTTTTTCGGTAGCAAATCACTCTGAGTTGAAATTTTATTAGAATTGGATATGAATGTTAATTGTGAGCTGTCTAGTCTGTTTAGCTTGTGCGTGTACTGCCTTTCCCGGAGAACAAGATGTAATATTGTTTAAGAATGGTATGCCCTGGGGTTAGAGAGATACTGTGGGGTATCTCTTCTTTCCTGAACTGTATAATAATAGAAGATAATCACTGCTGTCCTTCCTGCAGCCCATGACAGACCTGGACACAAAGATTCAAGAAAAGGCCATGAAGGTGGACATGGACATCTGTCGGCGAATCGATATCACAGCCAAGCTGTGTGATGTAGCGCAGCAGCGCAACTCTGAAGACGTTTCCAAGATATTCCAGGTGATTAGGCCATGAATTTTCCATAGGGTAGGGCAAGAAGTGAGGGGACAGGAGGGAGCAGTGTTGAGGAGCATGGTCCAGGTCATTTGCCTTTTCTTGAAATTTCTCTGTGTGGACATATTTTCTTCTTTCTCCGTCTTGAAGTGTAGCTCTCTTCTGCAGAAGCTAAAAGCACAAAAATTTAGAGAGTTTCTTTGTACTAAGAGCACAAAATTTAGAGAGTTTTAAAAAAGAAGTCTCAGGATGACTTTTAAGACGTGCTGTTAGTCTGATGCTACTCTACAATAAACGCAGGGGAAAAAAAAGCGTTACAGGGTCTAGGTTTGTGTAAATAGCTTCCTCACATTTGTTCCCTTCACAAGTGAGAAGTTTTAAGCTTGTAGAACTGTCATCTCAATGTTCTTATTTCTGGCTCGAGCTCCGTGGCCAGAAATAACGCTTCTGTGGTGGTGAGCTATGGCTGCTTTGTGAGACTAGAAACTCCAGTTGCTTTCCTTGAGCTATTGTGGCTCCTTGGTGCTAGTAGGAAAGTCATTTAATTTGCTCCAAAAGCAAGCAGCTACAGCTCTGCGTGGAGCAAACCTGGAACTCCAATGCAGTTGGGCTTCTGTCATAACTGCAGTTTCAATTGCGATTAACCCAGCTTCCTTCTACTCTGATCTAAATGTGTCTTGTGCAGTCTTTCAATAAGTCTGATGCTTTTCTCTGTATAGTGATGCTATATAGTGTGCTAAATGCTGTACAAAACCACTGTAAAAGATCCTTGTGGTCTCTACTGGTTGTGCTTTCTGGCTATGGTGAAGTTGCCTAAATGTTTAATTTTTTTAATTTTTTTTTTTACTTTTTTCCTATGTACCCCAAAAGATTCAAGTCTCCTTATTGGAGACAGTTATTTTTCCAGCATGTTGAGCCATTGCATTTTGCTGGTTGTTCCTTCTTGTCTTTCAGCAGAATTGCTATGTCTTTCTGCTCAAAGGTAACTGGTTGTTCCTTCTTGTCTTTGAGCAGAATTGCTATGTCCTTCTGCTCAAAGGTAACTGCAAAGCGTACTTCTGGTCGAGCATGCAGTGGTTAAAATGATCAGCATGGAGAACAAGACCAATAAGGGATGGCTTATATGCCAAGTAGAGGAAAAAAACTACAGTAGGTTGGGAGCGGACTGGGTATTTGTGACTCTGCGGCACCATGGGTGAATGTATTTCATGTTCACGGTCCTCACGTGAAAAAGTGATCCTCTGGACCCTTTGCGGGGGTATCCCTTGAGTTCTCCGCACATCTATGAACTTAATTTCTTTGAGGTTGTCCAGGCATTGTCGTGGTTCAGTTAACCCTCCTTCTGTCAGCCCGAAGTCTAGCAGTCTGCCTCCGCTGATGGGGTGGGAATGACCCTGAAATAAAGGCTATCTGGAAAGGTTTCCCCGCTGCTCTTTCACGGCGGTTCAACGCTGGGAGCACCAGCCTGTGGTGGTGGCAGGAGAGGGAGAGTTCTGTCATCGGTCTCAAGCCTGCTGCCTGGGCACTCCTGCCAGCTTCTGCTTTTACCCTCTATCATTCTAACCTCTGCATGTTCTCTGGTAGATCATAGACTGGTGTCAGTGAGCAGACGAACATCTGTAGAGCGCTGGCAGCCTGCAGCTTGCTTTGCTCTTCGCCGTTCTGAACTGCTTCCTCGTGCTCTGTGTTCACCACTCATTAACAGATGCAATTCCTGTCTTGAATACGAGCAATCCCTGAATTGCCTGAGAACTGACGAACAGTTATATCCGCTCAAACTTAATGGCTCTCCTTCTTTATTTCTGCCCCTCATGGCACAGCACCTCAGTTGAACCTTCTAGTTACTGCTCTTCTCTCCAATTAAGGTGGCTTCCAAGAAGAAAGAACGCAAGCTCACATCTGATGATGACCTCTCTGAACAGGATGGAGACAATGGCAGGTTCTCTGACGATGAGGTCAGCTGTTCTTTGAACATCACGGATGAAATGAAGCGTATGTTTAATCAGCTGTGAGTATCATGGGACAACATGGGGAAAACTTATCCTGAAATGCAGACTTAATCCCAGAACTCAAGTATTGAGTTATTTCTATATGCTTTCAGAAGTATAATATTTTCCCACCCACTTCTTACTATGAGTTGAACCTGAGCTGCCAGGATGGTGTAACTCAAAGGTTTTCTGCAAGTTCAAATAAAATTAATAGAAACTGGGGTTTGTTCCTCCCTTAAGTAGAGGGAACTGTAAAGAATATTAAAAATATAGTAGTAAAACTAGGTGTTTATATGCTCTTTTAACTTCCATCAGTATCAAAAGGAGAAACATGCAAAAAAAAAAAAAAAAAAAGCCAAACCTGAGTTTGTTCTGTATGCTTGGCTGAATATTGGAAATTTGGGAAGAACCTAGCTGCTGCTTAGGCTGGATAGAATTCGGCAGCGTTAGGAACCTTGTGGAAGCTGAGAAGAGACTCTGGTACTGTGGTGCTGCCCAGAGCAGTTCAGGAAGCCGGTTGGTGATGTGCCCTGCTGGTCTCTTCTCCTGTTCTAGAAATGATGGAGGTGACCACAGGCTGGTGAGGTTTTGAAAGGTCTCTGCCCTTTTACCAAAGGAGACCCCAGCAAGCACCGCGTTCCTAGCATTTGAATATGGGTGTCTTCTGCCAACTTCTGCAGTGACGGCAGAGGGAAGAATTCCCAGTGCTTTCCCACACAATGTAGGGCAGTATTTAATATGTAGGAGTACACAAGAAATTCTCTAAGGAGCACTAGCTCTTCTGCTGTTGTCAGCTGTTGCCAAAAGTTCTGTTTTCAGGGTGTGTATCTCTTTCTTTCCTCCGGAATTTCATGTATAGGAGGGCATGTTTTTTGCAAAAGTTGTAGGTAACTCCTCTTTTTTTTAGATGTCTTTAGGCCCCTATTAATATTCAATATAATAAATACAGATTTTTTTACTTCTCCACTGCTGGAATTCAGTGTGACAGCAGATAGTGTGTAGATTTTTGAGAAAAGCAAGAGGCTAAACTTTAGCTACTAGGTTGGTAATGCATTTAGTTTTTAGTTTTGCTCTTAAACCTGTCCTGTGATAACCTTTTTTTTTTATTGGTGCTGCTAATGAAATTCTTATCTCCTGGTCCTATTACATGTGACACAAAGTGTTGTAGGAATCTTATTGATACATTCAAATTGAGTTGATTTAGAACAGCATTCGTGGCGTATTGGAGATGGTACCTTTCTAAGAATATCTGTATTGGGGCTTTGTGAAGTAGAAAATAATAGCTACAAATAGTTGAATAGCTTATTAACAGAAACAGAGCAACTTGCCATTTATCTGTAATGAACTTAAGCTTGAATTATTTTTTAAAGTCATGCTGAGTAGGGACAAATGGCCTGTCTCTTTTGCCAAGCTCTTTCCCCTCCTGAAGATAGTATTGGACTCAGCTTCCGGACTGAGATGTTATCTGCTTAAAAGGAAGTGAACTAAAGTAACAAAAATGCATCAGTCTGAAATTAGCGGACTGCTGCTGGGAGCAATTTCAGATTTTTGTCAGGCCTCCTTACCAGGGACAAGAAGCAGCTACTAGTGTTTCGCTCTGCTGCTGTTCAAACCAAAAGGGATTCAACTGCCTTCTGAAACTTTCCTTTATTGCACAACTGACCGTAGTAAAAGGGCTTGACCAAATAACAGGGTTAAAGGCCACTCTTACCACTGTTTGTTCTCAGTCTTAAGTGGCTGTAGCTGTATCTTTGTTGTTTGAGTCAACAATAAGTATTTACGCTCACCTGCAGGTCGTTTTGGGGTTCAGTTTTTTCACAGCCGTTACTTTTGAAAATAATGGTTTTAAGTGCTGCAGGGAAAATGTTGGCTGAACTTCCACATGAAAATCAGCAGGGAGTCTTCTAGTGGCTGTTTCTTGTAAAATTCCTCAGACTGTGTTTGGGCTCATTTTCCCATGTATAAAAAGAATAGTTTAAAACATTTTTGTGGTTTTGCAAACAGGGGAAACTAATGTGCAGCACCATCTGGAGGACAGAGCTAGGACTGTGTACTTCAAGCAGAAACGCTAACAAGGATCTTTTATTCAGCTTTGGGGTGGCAAAGAGCCCAGGAGCGAGGGACTGGGACAGTGGTGAAGCTTGTTTGGAAAAGCTGTGAGGATTTTCAGCTGCTGCATTGTCTCCTTCATTCAGTTCCCACAGCCCCTTTTTTTTTTTCTAGAATATTAACTGAAGGACTGAGGGAGTGAGGCTGGAGTAGTTTTCACTAATGCTTTTTCTGTTATCTTAACAGTCGTGAGACGTTCGATTTTGATGACGACTGTGATAGTTTAACGTGGGAGGAGAATGAGGAAACGTTGCTTCTTTGGGAAGACTTCACAAACTGCAATCCTTCAATTGACCTCCAAGGAGAGGTGAGTTTATTATTTTCTCAAACTATTCTCTGCAGAAACTGTATCCCTCAGCTGCTCTTTCAGCCATTTGAGCCTTTGGATATTTGACTGGTGATCTAGTTTGCCACGCAAACTTGCTTTGATTTTAAAATCCTCTTAGTGCTTTCTCTCTGTGGTTGCTTTTCAGTCTGTGCAATCAGTTTATTTGCCAAACTCCGTTTCTTCTGCTCCTTCAAACCGAGCATTTAAAAGTATCAAGCGAGTGTCAAAAGATCCAATGCATCGAGCTGTTATAAGAGCATCCCACAATCTGTCACCCTAAGCAGTTGTTTATCTAAAGTCCTGTATCTTCCACGCAACATCTCACTTTCTCTGTAGATTATCATTCACACTTTAATTGTCAAAACAGTACGCACAGTGTGGGGGATGGCATTGCACAGTTATTCTAGTGGCGAGAAAAATAGACTCCGGCTGGTCAATAGAAGATGTTAAAGTACATCCGGCCCCTCACAAACAAAGAAGCTGTGGTTGCAGGACTGTGTAAGGCCCCAGGGATCTTCTGAACCCATGAGTCTTGTGCTCCCGTCTTCCCAGTCAATAGGAATCTCCTGGCATTGCTGGATAATAAACAGCTTGCTCGTAATCCTTAAGATCCCAGGCGAAGGAAGCTAATGGCTGCGTGCTGCCTCAGTCGGTGACTCCTGAGCCTCTTTAAACAGGCCTAAAGAGAGAATGAAATGGCACAGTCTGGCTTTGTGCGGGTAGTCTTAAACGTGATGCTATTATTTCATTACTGAGTAGCACGACAGCAGTAGGTAAGAAATAATCCTGCCTGCTTCCATCATCGCTGTAGTGTGAAGGTGCTGAGGCAGCAGTCTCCTGAATATTGTCTTGTGTTGACTGCCAGGGGTGTGTTAATTTACATCTTCCCATTTGTGTATCATCTGGCATACTCTGAAACTGCGGAGATTACTCAGAAGTGCTAGGGCTGCAGAAAGCAGCGTACTTAGCTACGTGTCGTCTTTTGAGCAGGGAGAGTGGCAGAGCGATAATGTGTAGCCATGTGTTGGAATTAGTGAGAGATTTATTTGCATATATACCCATGTGTGCATGTATAAGCGCAGCTATCAGAGGAATATTGCCGAACTCAGACCTTCCGTGCGAAAACTCTAAAGGTTTTAAGAAGCTTAAATCCTTCTAAATGAAAATTATACAAGGAAAGGGTAGATTTGTCTTGTAGATGGAGATTCAGAATAAAGACTGCTCCGTCTGTGCCTGGTCTTTAACATAGTGCTTTACATGCCTGAATCTTCCTTCCACTGGCTTTATTCCTTTCAAGTTCTTACGCGGTGCCCTAGCCACCTTCTTTTATGACCTTCCTCCTTAAAGCGCTTCTGCATATAAAAGGATAAGTGGAATGATTCTTGTAACTGTAGGCTGGTTAGTCCGACGCTGATACCAGGTATGATCCTGATAAAGCTGCCACAGATGTGGCCAAAGGCTGGAAATGTAATTAATGCTCATCGGTGCAGTTGCATTAAATTGACAATATTTTTTTTTACTGGAAAAGGGAAGGAGGTAAAAACATGAAAGAGAGAACAACGACATTGTTTTAGTCTCTTTGACAGCATAAAATAGTGCTGTATGTTTTGTAGCCCGGACTACTGTAGTGATAATCCAAAGCAATGATGATACGGGAGCTGTTGTCCAGCAGGATGTTTCCTTCCGGACAGCATGTGTTCTTAGGTGTGACATTTTCATTGGTAGTGTGCTGGAGTGAGCTCGCTTTATCTAGCAGTTAAGTGAGGAATTGCAATAGGAAACAATGCATGCAGAGCGTACATGGGAGGTGGTGGAGACTGAAAGGACTACAGAGTAATAATATGGAATTGGAAAATGAGAATTCCAGTGCAAAGCCGTAAGCAGTGGTGTGGTCAATGCAAGGAAGAATTGTTTCATGGCTGGAAAGCGATTACAATCTATCTAAGCATGATCAGATGGTGAAAAGTTCAGGAAAATCCATGGGGTTTGTTCTTTGGCATGCATCAGGTATCTGTTTAATTGCTGGACCCTTGGTCTGTAGGTTCCTCGATCAGAGACTTTATCTTGTGTGGACGAAGCCATGGTCGTGTTTCCTGGTACACCAGTTTAAAGAAACAGAATATTACTCATCTGTGTAAAAATATAAAGAAAAAATAAATCTTTGTATGAAAGAGCGTAGCAACCTGCATTTCTGAGTGAGGTTAAATAAGAAAATCTTTGTTTTGCTACTGAATTCCTTGTTAGTTTCTTGCTAATTCTTTGTGTCCTCCTTTCCGCCCCTCAGGAAGAAAATCTGGGAAACTTGATCCACGAAACAGAGTCTTTCTTTAAAACGAGAGACAAGGAATACCAAGAAACAATAGGGCAGATAGAGGTAAGGAAGTTGTTTGTGGCGATATAAATTGTTTCTAATGGACAAAAATATGTGCAGTGTTCTGCTCCAGTATACCCACAAAGGAAAGGTGGAATGTCTATATATCTAAGAATGCAAAGGCGTTTTCCTTTGACATACCCTTGTGATTTTGTCTGAATACCATTCTCTATACAGCACTGTTATTGAGTAAGCATAAATCTGTAGCTGGTGGAGAGAGAACCTTCAGAACAAAGAGAATAAAAATGCACTGTTATTCTTTCCCCCCCGCCTATTTGTCTTGTATATCCACCCTCACACGGGGAAATGTGTGGCCTCGGAGGTTGCCAGACACAACAGCTGTATCTTCTCAAAGTCTTTGCCCTGTCTAGAATATGCTTTCATTAATTACTGCGTGTTGACAAACAAGATGCCAAGCAGCAGGAAAAAAAAAAAAAAAACAAAAAAAAAAAACAAAACTTGAGGGCTGTTTAAAACCAGTGTTGAGCTCTGATTAAAATACACTTCATAAGCTGATGAATTCATTGGCAGTACACAGCACTGAGGGTATATCGTGCGGGTGTTTTGGATTGGCTCTGGGCAGCTTTAGCATCCCCACCAGTATGGAAAATTGAGAGAGGCTGGGAGAAGCTGCCAGCAACTCACCTTAGGCTGATTATTTTCTCTTATTTCTTACAGCTGGAATTGGCCACGGCCAAGAGTGACATGAATCGCCACCTTCATGAATATATGGAAATGTGTAGTATGAAAAGGGGCCTGGATGTACAAATGGAAACCTGTCGGAGGCTTATCAAAGGCTCGGCTGACAGGTAATAAGATATTACCATTCTGCCTGGGGTGCTTCAAGAACTTAATTTGCTCTTGTTTCCTGCCAAGTTGTTTTAAAGGCAATAGTATCGTTTTGTCCTAAAGCTTTGTCCTTTAGATAATCCTGTTGTGTTCAGGGTTGTATATCACGCTTAAAAGGAACCCTGTAACAGTGTATAAGTTCCTACACACAGTAACACATCTCAGGATTCGACACATGTTGGTAAAAACAGGGATGTCATCAGTGGGACTGGCAGTATACATGGATTTACCTCTTTTCTAACTGGGACAGATGCTTAGTCTTAGTGCCACAGACCTAGAACTCTTGAAACGAACCCACCCCCAAATTACATCTGGGCTATGGTCTTGTATGAAGAACCTAATTTTTAGTCTTCTCGTGTGTTAAGAACCCATTTATATACTGCTAGGGATTTTTCTCTTGTCTCTTGGTCACCCCCAGTGCACATCCTGCTTAAAAAAAATAAAAAGAGAAACTTTTTCTGAGTTTTCAAGACTGTCTGTATCATGGATGAGGAATGTCTGTAAGATGTTCATTGGAGTTAGTTTCCATTTCCCCATCCGTAAACCCGGGGCAGCCTTTCGGCTTGTGTAGGAGACGGCAGGGTGGTAGCACATGGGATGCTGAAGTTTACTGCTGATATTTACTGTAAACCCAAAGTTTAATGTTAATAAAGGATATTTTAAATTATTTTGGGAAGTGAAAGGAACCATTTTCTTTAAAGGTTTCTCTTTTTTTTTTCTTCTGTCAGTGTTGTTTAATTTTTTGTCTAAACCTTTCTCTGAATTTTCCCCCAGAAATTCTCCATCTCCCAGTTCTGTAGCCAGCAGTGACTCAGGAAACACAGATGAAATTCAGGATGAGTTGGACAGAGAGACGGATGTGGAGCCCATGGTCAGCTGATACGTAGTTGGAGCATTCCAGTGAAAGGGAAGATACAAGAAAAGATTAAAAAACGATACACTGATGGGGGGAAGAAAAAAAAAAAAAAAAGACTTGTCAGCCCTTGCACAGGGTTTCTAAGGACTCATTCCTACACGCATCCCCACCCCACCCAAGGATTGGTGCTGTAAATTTCTATTGTTATACAAATCATAAATGCAGAGTCCTGTAAGAAAACATGATGTTTTAATTGTGCCTTTGCCCCAAGCTGAGCCACTTTGAGCTCCAGTGGAATATTAATAGCAGGTGTTTTTATAAAAAAATATTATTAAAAAAAAATATAATCTGGTAGCAGCAGAGAATGGTGCTGCAAAGGCTCTGGGTATTAAAATAAGCTTATGGTTTTATTGAACTGCTGCGCTGATTGGCAAAAGGAACGCTGGCAAAATGAGAAGCGAACCCAAGACAATTATGGTACAATTACCAATGTCTGGCACAAAAAAAGAACGCCTCCAAATTGAACTGTAAACATTTAAAAATAATAGCAGGTTTAGAGACAGCTTTTAGGCTTAAGCAGTTATACAATATTAAATGGAATTTCTTCATTCCATCTTTGTTGGGTGAAGGAGCCTTTGAGATGTGTACAAGCTTTCTGCTGGACTCCAGAATCTGAAGCGGCAGGTCTCAGCTGGGTGGCAAAGCAGGGGGACAAAGGAGAGTTCCGTGGGGTGGGACTATCACTGATAAACTACTATGCAAAAAAAAAAAAAAAAAAAAAAAAAGCTCGCCTTATTTATGTGGAATGTTTGGTCCCTGCCGGGCTACAGTTATCTCTTGGGGAAAGGAAAGCTAAAAACACATTTGCACATGTTAGTTCTCTGTACAGCTTCTTTTGAGGAGGAATGTGGTATTACAATGCCTTTGTTTCCCAGTGATTGGATTAAGAGGGGAATCAGCCCCTCTGTTCCTGTTGGTTTGTGTTTTCTTTTTTCAGGGTTGGTGTCGTGTTTTTTTGTTTGTTTGTTGGCTGTTTTTTTTTTAAAACCATAGCATTTGCAGATTTTAATTTGCTGACAGGGAGATAACTCCATTTTATGCTGCTTTCATGATGTTTAGAGTGGGATAGTTGAAGCATCGGGATAAACTGACGTGCGGTGGTATAGATGTAGGGTTGAGACGCGACACTGGGAGAGTTCCAGACCACTGTTCTTGGGAAAAGCTGAACATTGGAAAATACTGTAATCCTTTTTAGGGCATAGTAAAATGAATCCCAACTTACTGCTGCCCTAGAATTAGGGAAGAAGAGCCATGTGCTTTCTCTGTGAGAAAGTGAGAAGACCGAGGCTTTGTCAATCTTTCTGTATTTTTACACAGGAGAAAGCAGCGTCAAAAGTCAGCTCACTTGGTGGTCTTTGAGGAAACTCTGGCATCATCAAGCTGTTCATGGTTATTAATGGGAATTGTAGCACCTCAGCCAGGTAAAAACAGGGTATAAACCTCAGCCAATAATTTTTTTGTTGTTTTTTAGACCAAGATTGACAGTGTAGTTAGTACTGCCTAAAGGTAACTGTGTAGCTAACTAGCAGTTGCAAGACTTGGGGTAAATACCAAATGTGTTGTTTTTTTCCTGCCAGGAAGCTTAGAAACTGCTATGTAACAGCAGTGCGAGGACTGGACAGGGAAATTCCCGATTTAAGCACCCCTCAGTGTTAGGTAGAGGTAAGCTGGCCAATCTTTTTAGCTTCCTGAGTATTGTTTTCAAAACCTCTCTCGAGTATTGATCTGAAATCAGCAGTGCTGCACTGTAAGTGTACAGCCAGCGTTGCTTTCTTTCAAAAAGCAGCAGTGTCTCGGCGAAGGGCACGTTCCTGGGCAGAAATACCTCTCCACCGTGCGCAGCCGTGCAGAGGGGCAGGACCTCAGAGGGCTCCTGCTCCCGCCATAACTGCGGGTACGGTAATGTCCTCTCAACTCAAGTTTCCTGCGTTGCTGCCCTGGAGTTCCCTCGCTGTTCACATCCGTCTCCTGCTTGGACGTGATGCTGCTTTTAGGCCACGTGAATCAAATGGGCTCCCTGTGTTTTTCAGAGCAGGAACGGGTATCAGTGGTCCATCTGGATCAATGGTGTGGAGGTGTCAGGAGCCCACGCTCCGCAGTTGATGGCTTTTGTCTGAGAAAATATATCCAAGGGTATTCCTGTGGTTTCCTTACTGATTGAAATACTCAGTGCCGTTATTCACAGAGTAGCTAGTAACCCCTTGGTTCCTGTGGTGTGGGTTAGGGGCTTTTTCAAAGCCTGTTTCATCACGTAGATGTAGATAGCTTTTCTCTGGAAAAGAAACCTTACTCCAAAGTGCTCATTCCTGTTATTTCTTAGGTGGCCAAAGTGGTGAAGGTCATGTTCACTAGGGCTGCAAGGTGGGGGTGGGTGGGTGGTGGGGGGGCAAGAGATGTGCTATTTTTTTCGAGGGGGCTGGGACTGCATGTTTTCAATAAAGTACTCTTAAGGTTTTCGAGCCTATATGAACTTCAGCTGCTAATACGTAGTTTCTCACGAGGCTGAGAAAGGATCTGCCAAAGCTGAATGTCTGTAATGCTTTAGTGACTTTGGGGGAGGCGTTGTTAAGCGATCTACTTGCACAGGGAATCAGCCTCCTCCGAGGCTGTCGTTCAGCTCTCCTCAGTTATGAAATGCTCTTCGGTACTGGAGAAACTGAGCAATTTTAACGGCCGTCCAGCTTAGCTGCTGGTTTGGGTTTTTGTTTTCTTTAAAACTCAGCGTCCTAGTAGGAAGAAGGCTGAGTGTTCTTGAAACTAATAGCTGGTGTGTTGAGGGCAGGAAAGAATATCCTCAGTTTGACAGTGAGAGCCAAGTGAGGAAGCAGAAATGGAGCTGTGGGAACAAGCTAGCTATGGTTTATCTCATAGCCATAATGATGAGGAGCATCCGTAATAGGGCTGCGTTTGTTGGCAAAGTGTAAGGGATGTGGGTCTATAGTAGAGGGTATAGAAATAACGTGTACGATGGTGACGTGTGTAACGGTAAATTACCGTGGTTGTTGGTGTCTGTTTCTTATAACCATATATAATCCATTTTTAAAGAAGAAAAGGTGTTTTCTTACTCGGGATTGGGGTTTTATTTTCATTTAGGCTGTATAGGACTTGGTGGTTCGACCTCTCGGGAGTCAAGAGGGTTGGTCCTTGACAGCTTCCCTAGGAGGTCTTCGGTTGAGTTTCAAGCGATGCTGCTGATTTAGCTGACAGTGGTCCTGTTCTGTTTGCGTATAACCACTCTGTAGAAACCAGAATCAAAAGCTGGCCAGAAAAAAAATTGTGACAATGCTGGAAATTATTTTGATGACCTCTTTCGTTTTCCTTTGTAAAGCTGTAAATACTTTATTTTTGTTTTCTATTCTTAATGCGGTGTCATATTGACACTTTTTTAGACTTACAATCAGAAAATCCTCCTCATTGTTTCTCATTTTTTAAAAGGGGAGTTCAAGGAAGCAAATTTTTTTGCTTGTTCGCAGTGTAATAATAGATAAAATTCCTAAAATGGGTTTGTACAAAAATGTTTTCAGTAAACCAATGGCAGTTGCTTTTGTGGATGCATGTTGTTCAAAAATGTCCAAAGAATAATGTGGTACCAACATTTTTTCAAAGACTTAGTAATTGTCGTATTAGTTCACACAATGAAAAAAAAAAAACCAACAAAATTCTTTAAAAAAAAAAAAAAAGTGTCTGGGGGGGAATGTAATGAATCTCATCTAAGCTAAATGTGTAATGTATTTATAAAAAACACAGTATATATTCTATTTTTATTAGCGGTTTTTAAAGTGCAAACAGGATTCTGTTAGCAAATGCGATTATTCCCTTGTAAAGTATCTTCTGCTCTGATGGGACTCCAAATTCTCCAGCACTTTCACGCGACAGGAGGGAAACAATCTCACAGGTACGGCTGTGGAGCGCTCACCCATCGCTTCCTCGGGGCAGGAGAGGGGGAAAGCAAAACAGGTTCACAGCTCTTCTGCAAGTGCAGAATTATTGCTGTTTCCCCTGGTTTGGTTTTATTTTTTTCCTTCTGCTGCTGGAGAGGGTCAGGACCTCCCTTTGCTCCCCTAAAAACTGGGGCTGATTGCAGCACAGCAGTCTTCAAATCTGCCCCAAAGTGGGTTTTGTTTTCTCCCTGGTTGAGGAGATAAATTATGTTTTTCTGCACCGGTATAAATTGGAATTAACTCGATGAAACAAAACAATAGATCAGGATTGTGCCTGAAGAGAGATCTAAAGCTGCTTCTAATACCAGATGATTTTTATTTTTATTTTATTTTTGCATAACCATTCCTGCCAGCAAAAACACAAGTGGGGCCATCGGTCCAAGGCTGGCTGAGGAAAAGCCATGGCGATCGGTGGGTGCTCGCAGCCTTGCCGCGGCCCCGCGGTCTCTGCGGAGCAGCTATTTCCCTATGTTTCCCTTGGCTCTGGAAAAAACGTGGAAAAATGTTTGTGTTGGAGCGCGCAAGGAAGAGAATTGCAATACTGGGAAGTCTCTGATTGTGTGTCACGTTTGAGAGTGCTTCATTTTAGAGCTCAATGTTTAAAGCACGATTGACCACAGCAAAATTAAGCAAGGATAGTGCTTCCGTGGTGTAATAATACCCTGATGAGGATTTTCCACATGTTGCTTCAGGACTCCTGGGTTGTTTTTTTTTTTACTCTTTTGCACTGGTCCAGGGCTTGGTTGCAGGGGAACACGCAGGTTTTAAAAACGTTTGCCTTCAGTGTTAAGTCACCCAAATGCTTGATTATTATTATTTTTTTAAGCTTTTAGTAGAATGTAACTTCTGTCAGTTTAAATTTTAAATGAGAAAAGAAATCACCAATCATGGCAATGCCTAATATCCTGGTGTTAATAATGCGGGTTTTAGAGGTGAGCTATAAACACTACCTGCCAAATTCGTAATTCGGTCCCTTGCCAACCCGTTTATGCAGAGGGGAGCACTGGAGGCTGGAACCCAAGTCTTTGGCATATTAGTGAAGAAACACTTGATTATTTTTTTTGTCTGTTTTTGTGTGTAGTTCGGTGTGTCTTAAGACCCTTCCGCGCTTGCGGGAGCCTTTCAAAGCTTCTCTTTTGAAGAAGCAACTAATTGTCTTTAAGTGGGTATCTGATGCTTCTAGAAATCACGATTCCCTCCTAATTTGAGGCACTCCAACAGTGAAGCACGTCTGTAAGCAAAGGTGGTGCTCGTAGGTCTGTCTGGCTCCGTCTGTGGAGGAAATAATGACGTTAATGCTTAAAACAAACCCTGGGGGGGCTTCAGACCTGGGTCATCTCCATGGCAGAGCACCCCAGAACCGCCGTGCCACAAAGCCAGCGCCCAGGGCTGGTCGGCTGCTCAAGCAGACGGTTCCTGCGCAGATTTCATCTGAAATCTGAAAATTTCTTTATTAGAGAGTGGTGAGGATGATTAAAAGCTTGGTCACTAGACACACTTCTTGTGTAACGTGGTTTCACCAAAAGAGACATGCGATTCAGTCCTTAAAACACCTTACCTGCGGCTAAAGTGTACGTAGCTAAGTTCTGCCAAAAATTATTATTTATTATTTAATGTGTTTAAGTGGAGGGTATTGATGACTCTTTCCCTGTGCTGTGTCACTTCTTGTCAGTTCCTCTTAGGTCATGTAAGAATTTCTTTTGTACACATTAAGACAGACTACTGATCAGTGTGGAAATGAACCTGTTTACCGTACCGTTGTAAATATTGTGCTTTATATTCTGTATATTAGCTTCTTTTAAAGAAAAAGACTGAACTGATGTTGCTATTTGATCTCTGGTGAGGAAAGGACAAAGGATGACTTGCTCCGGAGTCGAGATGGAAATCGATTTCCTCTGCGGCTGGAAGTCTGTCCTGGGAATTTGCGAGCAGCCCGAATGGTACACGCGCTCACTGGCGGTGGATTTCGGACCATCAAAGGCTTCGGAAATCTAATCCACTTTAGTGGGGGCACCGAGGAACACCCGCGGCGAGAGCCAGCAGCGTTCGCCCTCCTCTGCGTTCCACCGGATTATCTCCATTTTCCTTTTTTTAGTGCCAAAACCAACCCCACTGACCCCTTTCCAGGTCTGCTCTCTGGCTCCCATCCCGCCTCCGTCCGTCTGTCCATCCGTCCTCGGCCCTGCTGCCCCTCCAGAGCACCTCATCCTTCATCACTCGCCCTATCAGTCGCGTACCCCGCGGGCCTCTCTGCGTGCGGGAGCTTGTTGATGAAAACGGGTTACAGTCCTCCTCTGGTTACAAGGAAAAGAAAAAAAAAAAAAACCCTATAAAATAAATACCAAACTCCTGGTTAAAGCCTGTGTGTTTTAATTCTTGGGTGGGAAAATGTCTTTAAACCACAAGCTCCTCGTGCGTTAGGATCTGAGGAGGGCGAGGAACCTTCCTGCCCCCCTGGAGCACCGGCCCAGAGGTGATTTGGGGTGAAAAGCTTGAGATATTAGGTGCCCTTAAAAATTAAGGGGTTTCACCTACTGCTCTTTAAAATCCTTTCCAGAAACAAAAATACCCCATGCGAAAACCAGCGTCGTGCTGGCCCCCTGGCCATTTTCAACCATTTTGGGTTAAAATACCCTTTATTTCTCATTTTTTCCATTCCCGAAGGGCCCGAGTGGCCCCTTCAGCTCGTTTCTCTCTTCCCCACGCAGGTCCGCGCCTGGAGCCGCCGCCGCTGCCGCCTTTGGGTCGGTTCGGGGTTTGTTTTTTTTTAAATTTTTTAAATTATTTTTTTAATTAATTATTTTTAGCTCCTTCCAGGACCCCGCCCGCTCCCACGTGCCGCGCCGCGCGCCCTCTTCATTGGCCGGGCGCAACCACCGCCGCGGGGGGGGTGGGGGGGAGACCCCACTACCGCCTCACGGAGAGGTGGGGGGGGCGTGCCCCGTAACCCCACGCACAGACTGCGGGGGGGAGGGGGTGCACTCCGGAAGCAACCCGTTTCCCTCCCTCTCTCCCTCTTTATTTTATTTTTAATTTAATTTTATGGGGCTGTCTCACACTTCCCCCTCCCCTCCCCCCCGGGTGTGTGTGTGGAATGGGCGCGGCCGTGGGGCGGGCGGCGCGGCGCGGCCGGGATGTGGCGGGCTCTGAGGGGGCTGCGGGGCAGCGGGTGAGTGCCGGGGGGGGCCCTTCCCGGGGAGGGGGGACGATGACACGACCCCCCAGCGACACCCTCCCTCCCCCAAAAAACCCCGAAACCCCCCAAAACCCCCTTCTCGCAGCACTCCCACGCGTTGCGGGTGGGACCCCCGCGGGCTGCGGTGCCCCTTCGCTCTGCGTTGCCTTTTGCTGGTTCGCCCCCACCACCATCTTTGCTGCACCCCCTTCCCCACCGCCGAGCGCAGGCGCTTCCTCCCCTTCTTTACCTTCTTTTCCCCCTTTTTTTCCCCATTTTTGGGGGGATATTGTTGAGGTGAGGGGGGGTTGAGCGCTCGGACGGGGTTGGGGAACGCTGCCAAAGTCCAACGGGTCGCTGGGGCGAGCGGAGCGTGCCAGCCCGGCTTTTGCCCCCGCGCCGTGGACTTTGCCAAGAGTTGGCGACGCGTTGGGCTGTTGGAACAATCCGGAGCGATTCGGAGCTTGTCCTGACCATCGTCCCTTAAGAACTCCTTTTCCGGCACCTTTTTCCGTAGCAAAGAGAAGGAGTCGTTGGTTGGGCGATACGGCCGGGCTCAGTTCCCAGCTCCGGCATCGTCACCCGCCGGGCGGGATGGAGCGCTGGTTTGGGGCAGGTGTTAAGGGATAAAACACGTCTCGCGTGGAGGGAACGGGGAAACCGGGCGGCATTTCAGCCTCTCTTTTTCTGCCCTCTCAGGCGGAGATGGCGGCACCACTCGGCCATCGAGGTGACCAACGAACCCATCCTCGAGTTTAAGCCGGGGAGCCCTGAGCGAACGGCACTTCAGAAGGTACCGCTGCAGGAGTTTGAGCTTTTTTGGGGGGGCTTTAAGGACCCAGTTTGTGCTTCTGGTGCTGCTTGGCAGCCCCAGACTCTCTCCCCCGCCCTACCCAGCCCAGCTCCTTCCCTTTGGGGACAGTTTGAGTTGTAACTCCTGTCCCTGTCCCTCCCTCCAGCGGGCCCAGGGGACGGAAGGGAGCCTGTGCCCCGATTTCCCTTTCCCTGTGGGGCTGTCGGGGGAGGATGGAGGGAGTTGGGGGGCAGCTCCCACCGCACCACTCTTCTCTTGCTTAGGCGCTTGCCGACCTGAAGGGCAAGACAGAAGCCATCCCGTGCGTGGTCGGGGGAGAGGAGGTGTGGACGCCAACGGTGCGGTACCAGCTGTCGGTGAGTTTGGGGGGAAAAACCCTTATTTAACAAGCAAAAACAGAGCAGAGGGGTGTACTGGGCAGGAGAGAGGAGGGCGGTCTGTCAGACCAATAACTACGGCGGCTTTTCTTCTCTTTTTCAGCCATTTAACCATGCGCACAAGGTGGCCAAGTACTGCTATGCCGACAAGGTGAGCGCACCTCACTGCCCTCCCTGGCATTGTTTTCGGGGGGTGGCAGCAGCATTTCGCCTGGGTTTAGCAAGTTGTATCTCGCGGCGGGGTTGTGAGGTTTGCAGCGTGATGCGCTTTGAGCGTGCCGATGTCTGGAGGACATGCAAATCGCTGCTCAAGTTGTGAGCAGGGAGGCTCTGGGGGTGGCCATTGGCTTTCCAAGTCCCAAGGGTGCTGGAACAAATCGGTACTGGGAGCTGCACATTTGGGGCTGCGATGGGAAGGTGTCTGCTGTGGTTCGTGCCTGGGGGTGGATGGCCCCTCACTTTCTCCTCGGACCTGGTGATGGAGAGGTGGTGGGTTCCTCCTTGCTGCCTTTCCCCTTTTCTTCTGCAGGAGCTCATTAACAAAGCCATTAACGCTGCCTTGGCAGCGAGGAAGGAATGGGACCTGAGACCTGTCCAGGACCGGGCACAGATCTTCCTGAAGGCGGCTGACATGCTGAGCGGCCCGAGGCGAGCGGAGGTGCTGGCCAAAACCATGATCGGGCAGGTGAGGGTGATGCGGGATTGACCCAGCGGGATAACTGGGGCAAACAGGAGGGAATTTTGGGAGTCAGGAGACGGGGAAGCAGGGCAGGAAGAGCTGCCAAGGAATTTTGTGGTGGTGGGAATGGCTGTAAAATTAGAAGCGCCTGTGCTGCAAGGGGATACGGACTGATCCTTGCCTCTGCTGAGAAAGGAGGGAGGAGATGCTGGGAGTCTTCGAGCTTCATGGGAACAGGATCAACTGATGTGGTGGGCTGTGATTATCAGGGTTTCCCCTTGCGAAACGCCCCAGCAGCCCTGGCTGTCCCAGGGGAGGCACTAAAGGGCTGGGGGGGAACACGGGTGGATGCCGTGTCCCCTGGCAGAGGCATGGGCTGCCTTTGCCTCTGCTCGGCGCACATGAGATGCGGAAAGATGGGAGCTTGCAAGAGGTCACCGCTTTCGGAAGCGAGCACGTGGTTTGCGTGAGAGAGGTGACACGCAAAACTGCACCTGGGTGCACCGCACCGCACCGCTGCGGCTCCCGGCTGCTGCATTCCCCCCCCCTCCCCTGAGCGCTTTTATTAGACACGACCTCTCCCGGCAGGGTAAAACAGTCATCCAGGCGGAAATCGATGCTGCTGCGGAGCTGATAGACTTCTTCCGATTCAATGCCAAGTACGCCCTGGAGCTGGAGCACAGCCAGCCCCTCAGCGTGGATGTCAGCACCAACAGCATGGTCTACCGGGGGCTGGAGGTGAGGAGAAGGGCTGGGGCTCTCCCCTCCCCTGCTTCTGGAGCACCTCTTTTTTTGCCCTGAGCTGTGGTGTCATACCACGGTGAGAGGAGGCGCCTCTTTTCCACCAGTCCCTCTCCTCTCCCACCTTCAGGGTTTCGTGGCAGCCGTCTCTCCCTTCAACTTCACGGCCATCGGCGGCAACCTGGCCGGGGCTCCAGCGTTGATGGTGAGTCTCGTGGTGGGGTTTAAGGGATGGAGAAGGGCTGGGAGGGGGACCTGCTCTCCCCGAGGCTGTAGTTTGCCTGGTCTGGGATCCACAAGGAGCGAATTTGACCTCCCTGGTTCTCTGGTGCTGTGCAATAGGACACACCTGGGGTCCTCCTTCGGTTGGTCCTCTTAAATGCAATCAGCTGCCATGCAATTAGACTCAGATGTCTTTAATGACAAGCAGGCATTCTAGTGGCTGGATTTTCGGCCTGTCCACAGGTGTGATGGGGGAAGTGTTGGAAAAGGAATAAACGGCCCCAACCTGCTCCTCTGGAGTTTTTATTCTGAAGCAGAGTGGGTTTTCAGTCCTGGGCTGGGTGTTAGATGGAGAGAAGGTTGGGGTGTTGCGGGAGGGAGGGGAGATGAGAAGCAGAGCGGGGTTTTGTTTTCCTGCGCGGTGCTCACTCCATGAACGGGGCTTCAGGGTGCTGTCGTGACACGGAAGTGTAATCACTTCGTACTGGCTCAGGTTCATCTTGGATGCCGCTTTTTGGGTACAGCGGGTGTGTTAGGGCGAAGGTGGGAGAGAGCGGGTCGTGGCCCTGGTGTTTAGCGCTGAACTGGGACACCCGACATCCTGACAGATGTGAAAGATGCTCCAAAAAGTCAAAGTAGCAGTAAACGGCATTTTTGTAGGTGTCCCACCCCACGGCGCCCATCAAGCACCCACCTCTGCAGGGTGGTTTGGGGGAGATACTGTAATAATTAATTTGATGAATTTGGGCCAGGATTACTTTATTGTTGTACTGGAAAAAAAACACCCCACGTCGTCCTAAGCTCTTTACTAATTAGGCTCAGATTTCCAAAGACGGTCCCTCCAGCAGCAGTGTCCTGTGTTGGAGGTGGAAGAGGCTGTGACAAGGGAGAGCGCCCAAGCTTTTAATTTGGGGATGTCACATTTTAAAACCATGTTCAAGACGAAGCACTTGAAGCTGTCGGTTTTGTAGGGGAGGAGTGGGGAGAAGGAAGGAAGAGGGTGAAGCTAATGCAGAGCTGGGGAGTTTTTTTGGGGGGGGGAGATGCATTCCTTCCGCCCCAGCATTTGAGGAAGGTCCTCAGCATTGGGTGATAAACTCATCCCAGAGTGGATGAATCCTCCTGGGCAGGGGCAAGCCCAAGCAAGTTGTGCTGGCAGGTCTGGGTGAAGTGTTTTGGGTGTCCTGAGGCGCATCCAACTCTCCCTTCTCCGGCGTGATGAGAAATTCCCCCCGGGCTGATGCCGTGCCATGAAATCCCCCTGCTCGCCCGGGCCTGGGGCGAAACGGCGCAGGGCATCAGCGGGTGACTTGAAAAGCTCAGTGGCAGGTGGTACCTGGAATTAAATATAGGAGAAAACGGTGCTTAATAAGTGGATATTAATTAGAGCCCCTGTGTTTTAGTCACCACAGTGCGCTTCCCAGGGGATTAAGCATTGCTCTTGCCTAAATAGCTGGAGAAAACACCGCCGTTAATGCCGTTGCAGTGTCGGGAGTGGGGATTTCCTCAGGACCGGAGCAGTCGCTGCACAGCACTGGTGTCCGGGGCTGCCGGGCGTCCTGTCTCCGACTGGGGCCCAAGTTAGATTTCCCTGTTGCTTGCGGATTTTTTGCAGAGTGTGGTTTACTTGGATTAGTGGGGGCCCCAGAAGGAGCTTTGCCCACACCTGGCAAAGCTCCCTGGAGCTTTTTTTCCCCTGGAAAGGAGGCGCCTGGTTAAGACAGAGTCCGAAAAATCCCCGTCCTGCTCCCCGCCGGGGCTGTGACCCCGTTGCACGGTCACGTGCGGTGGGGGTCAGCAGTGTGACAGTGACACAGGAGCGGTCACTGGGCCCCCCGTGGCCCCCGCGGCTGCGCACGGAGCCGAAGGGAGGAGAGGGGCACGGAGCCAAAGGGGTGGGGTGCCGCTGCCGGCATTTTAGCGCTGTGTTTTCCAGCCAGTTGTGCTGTTTGCTCGTGCGCGATTAAATCCGGGCGTCAGGTTTTATTTCGCTGCTTTGGCTGGCACAGGCGCCCACCGGGCTGTGCACGCAAACCCGGCGGCAGCGAGCGACAGCGCTCGCCGTGTCGTCAGCCGCACCGCTTGGCGCTGCCGTCCCATTTCCCAAGACATAAAACAGGTCCGTGTTCCACGGCTCCTCTTTAGGGACTGCAAAACTCTGTGTCCCCGGCAAGGGAGGGTGTGAAGGGCGGCACAGCCACCCGGTGGTGTGAAATGGGGGGATTTGGGGGTTTTCAGCTGACTGGGGCAATCACACTCCTTTCCTAAACCAATGCTTGGGGTAAGCGGTAGGTGTGACTCACCCATCGCTGCGATCCCATCCGCCGTGGGCTGCGGGACAGGTTCACCAGAGCGTTTAAGCCTTTCACCACCTGCGTTTGGGCTAAAACCTTTCCTCGTGTGCTGACTTTCTCCTCTCCCCCAGGGAAACGTGGTCCTGTGGAAGCCCAGCGACACTGCCCTGCTCTCCAGCTACGCTGTCTACAAGATCCTCCTGGAAGCCGGGCTCCCTCCAAACGTCGTGCAGTTCGTGCCATCAGATGGGCCCGTGTTTGGAGACACCGTCACGAGCTCCGAGCACTTCTGTGGGCTCAATTTCACCGGCAGCGTGCCGTACGTCGGGGAGGGAGCGGCAGCGGGGGGAGAGGGGCGAGGAGCCGCTGGCTGAGACGATGCTGGGTGCTCTGGCTGCCCGTCCTTTGAACGTGTAGGACAGCGTTGAGTAGGGTAGCTGGCAGACAACTGGCCATCCTCACACGATGTAATTAAGGCTGGGTTTTAAAACTGATTAAAAAAGCATCTAACTGGGTTTTCTTGCGACAGGGAGTGCATTTAATAGCAGGATTGCTAAACTCAAGGCACAGAGAATAGCTGAAGTTGCCTGTGCCGCTGCCCTGTCACCCAGGGATGCTGTCATTCGGCTTAACGAACCGCACTGCGCCGGCAGAGCGAAACCAGCTGCAGGTAGCTTTGCGAACTGGTGCTCTGCCCCTGTATCGGGGGTTGTTAGTGACGCTGAGGGCCCCGGCAGCCTGTAACGGGCTGTTAAACCCGGGGACCCCGCTCCACCGGCGAAGGACATGGTCTGATGAGCATCATGCTTTTAAGGTGGGAAGCTCATAAATTAGTATTAGCGGCTGGGCCTCCTGGTGGGAGGTTATTAGCATTTTTATTGTTTTGCAGCCAAGGGGTTTGTCACAGTAAGGACTGGAAGGAAAGGGGGGGCAATGGAGAAGAACAGAAACTTGTGCTGGGCGCTCGTGCCTGTGTCTTCCTTGCGACACTGCAACAGTTTCTTTTTCTTAAAACTGGGGGGGGGTGTTGTGTAGTGCCTTTGCTTTGACCCCTCGGGTCTCGTTCTCAGCTAGCGGCTCCTCTTCTCCTTCCAGGGCATCCCTTCTTTTGGGGATGGATGCTGGGGTTTGCTGGGGTCCCCTTCAGCCGGGCACGTCACCCACATGTCCCTTTTCCAAGTGTCACCCCTTGTTCAAAGGCCAGAGTGCACTAATCAGCTCCTCCTTTCTCTTCCAGGACTTTCAAGCGGCTCTGGAAGCAGGTATCCCAAAACCTGGATCGCTACCGCAATTTCCCACGCTTGGCTGGAGGTAACCGCTGCCTTTTACACCTTTTTTGGGGGGGGGGAGGGAGGGGGGCAGGGGAGGCCATGCAGGAAGGGGGGGGCGCAGGGTTCAGTTTCTCCCCTGCTCGGGGAGAAACTAAAGTGATGGTCAGGATTCCTCTCCGTGTGAGCAGAGAGCAAATGACACATCTGGTCCCCCCGCTGTGGCGGAAGCGTAAAGCTCATTCCTCCGGGTGCACTGGAAGTGCTTAAGGCACCGGCTCCCGCCAGCGCGGGAGGGGCGTTCATGGGGGGGGAGCTGGCACTGGGACGGGCGGCAGTGATGCTCTGGCAGCCCAGAGCTGCCGTGCAGTTTGGGCACTCGGGCCAGTCCCTTTTCCATCAGTTTTTGTAAGCTTGCTCCAGCTCTGGGGTCGTGCTCCCCGGGGTGGTGGCACTGTCTCTGTTCCCCAAGGAACCGTGCCCCAGGCAGGACGAGGCGCTGGCCAAGCCCCTTGCGAGGTTCCTGGCTGTAGCGTGTGCTTTTCGGAGGCAGCGCAACCCTGATAAATCCTTACTTGTCCCTTTTCCTCCCTTCTCTGGCACCAGAGTGCGGCGGGAAGAACTTCCACCTGGTGCACAGCTCGGCCGACGTGGCCAGCGTGGTGAACGGGACCCTGCGCTCGGCCTTCGAGTACGGCGGCCAAAAATGCTCGGCTTGCTCCCGCCTCTACGCCCCGGACTCGCTGTGGCCCCAGATCAAAGAGAAACTGCTGGAGGAGCACGGGAAGATCAAAGTGGGAGACGTGAGCGGAGCTGCCGGGCTGCTGAAGGGCTTTGCGGCTCAGCGGGTGGTTGATGGGATTAGAGACTGCGGTAACTGGCTACTAATTCCTATTGAACCGAGCTTTTTATCCACTGGTTCTCCCCACCACCGCCCCTCCGTTCCTCCCCCCCCCTCCCCTTCATCTTTTTTTAGTGATTAGAAATTAACTTGTAGCCAGCGTCTGCAGGAAGGATCGTGTAAGTCACTGAATACTGCAGACTAATTGAAAAGGGGTCGCTTGCGCCCTCGAACGGGGGGGTGCATTTGGAGCGGAGGGAAGCGTTATTTGGGGGATTTCAGTTCCTCCTGATTTCAGCGTTAGGTTTGCGGCACAGCGTGTGCTTACATTGTCTCCTTTCTGGCTTCCCGCAGCCCGCCCAGGACTTTGGGACGTTTTTCTCTGCAGTGATTGATGATAAGGTGAGCTCACCTCTCCTGGTTCTACTAGTGCAAGAAGGGAACACCACCAGGCTTTCATCAAGTGTTAAATGTTTTTATTGCTTACAGCAAAGTATGAACATCAGTGATGAGTCAGATCTATCAGCCCTCTTTTGCTCCCTCCTGTAGTATCGCATTCCTTAGTCACTGCCCCTCTTGAAAAGCGGGTTATTTTGCTGAGAAGTTCTCTCAGGTGTAACGTTCAGAGCACCCAGGACTGTATTTCCCGTTCCCACCCCTCCTCCTGGGCTGGAAGAGCAGCGTAGCCCTGACAGGGATTGCCCAAACCTCCTTTTAGACACACACACCCCCCCAGCCTCCAAACTCACACTCTTATTATTTCTTTTTCACAGTCTTTTGCACGGATAAAGAAATGGCTCGAGCATGCCAAGAAGTCGTCCAACCTCACCATCCTGGCAGGCGGCGGCTGCGACGACAGCGTCGGGTACTTCGTCGAGCCGTGCATCGTGGAGAGCAAAGACCCGCAGGACCCCATCATGAAAGAGGTGAGAGCAGCTTGCGGGGAGGCGGCAGGAGAGGTGCGAGAGGGGCTGTACGTCCCCATCCTGATCTCTTCTGGGCACATGAGCTGTACAGTAGGTTGGTGCAGGGGTGTTCCCCTTCGTTACTGTTGTAGCTACTCAGGTGCTGAAGCACTCACCCTTTTTTTTTTGAGCCTGTCCCCACTGAGTGCTTTATTTTTGTTTTTTTAATTAGGTGCTGAAGCACCCACCGCTTATTTTTTTGGAGGCTGTCCCCGCTGAGTGCTTTATTTTTTTTTTTTTTTATTTGCTGTACAGGAAATTTTTGGCCCGGTCTTGACGGTGTACGTCTACCCGGAGAAGCGGTACAAGGAGGTGCTGGAGCTCATCGACACCACAACGCCCTATGGCCTCACGGGGGCACTCTTCGCCCAGGAGAAGTGAGTGCCAAAATCCGCACTGCCTTGCGGCATCCCGCGCCACCAAAGATGCTTTTCCCCTTCTCGGGGGGGGTTGAGCCGTGTATTTCGCTTCCCTCCCGATCCCTGCGCTGCACGGTGAGGAGGAAAGGCAGCATTTCCCACATAGCTTACGCTGCTTTTAGCCCTCCTTCTGCCAAAGGGGAAAGGGGATGCAGCTAAGGTGGGTTTTTTTCAGCCCGGAAGTGCTTTATTGGTGCAAAACCGAATCGTCACATTTGGAGCGTACGGGAGGATGTGCCCCCAACGCTCCCAAGCAGGGGGAGGGCCAAGAGCAGTGTAACCCCAAATAGGGACCATCCTTAAGTTGTGATCACCGTCACTTTATAACAATAAAACTTAAGAAGAGAAACAAATGCAAAGAAAACAAAATTGGGATGACTTAATTGAATTCCAACTATGCACAACCTGTTTCAGTGGGTGTTAAGCAACGTGCAGTCCTGGAAATGTGCGCAAAGAAATGCAGACATGCTTTTTTGGATGGTTTTAATTGCTGGAGAAGGGTAGAGGTGCAAGTTTTGGCCGTTGGGTCGTGGTTGCAGCCGTTTCTGTCCCTCCTTAGGAGGATCATCGATGAAGCCAGGAACCTTTTGCGCAACGCGGCCGGCAATTTCTACATCAACGATAAGTCGACAGGCGCCGTCGTGGCTCAGCAGCCCTTCGGAGGCTCCCGCATCTCAGGTGAGACCAAAAACTCCTGTCTGAAGACAACACTTACCTGCATGGCCGTGCGCTGAGCCGCATCCCCCTCCGGGCAAGTCCCCTGGCCTTCGGCTCGTGGTCACCGGCGCTTTCTTTCCTCCCAAAACAGGTACCAACGACAAACCCGGTGGCCCCCACTACATCCTGCGCTGGACGTCTCCTCAGGCCATCAAAGAAACGCACGTGCCCCTGACGGACTGGCGCTACGCCTACATGCAGTGATGCCTTCTCCCCAGCCCCGCACCGGTACTACTGATCCTCAACGCACAGTGTGGCTTCGCAGCTGCGACCTTAAAAAAAAAAAAAAGCACTTAAATCTACTGATCTTTAACCCGACAAGCTTAGGTTTTATTTTTAAAGAAAAAAATATATAATCTATTATTAAATTGTTAACTCAAAAAAAGAAAAGAAGTCCTTGTGGTTTTCTTAGGCATGTAAGCATGCTTAGTTAATTAATTAATTAAGGGGTGGCTGGAGATGTGGTTGCAGAAGCACAACTGGATCCCACGTTCCCTTTTCCTCCCGTTTTTGTCCATCCAGTGCGGTTCCCTCTCAGCGGGGCTGAGCACACTGGAATTAAAGTGGGAAATGGGCACTGACGTTGAGAGGCTGTCCCTGCCTCAGTCACCCGTAAAAGGCACCATCCTTCCCGTCCTGGCCCCCAGGACCTCCGTTACCCCGGCAGAGCGGGAGCTGCACCAGCAGACATCACCGGGAGTTGAGCGCTGCCTGTACCAGCGTTCCCGGGAGGCGTGGGAATCCGGCCTTGTTTTAAACCAGAGATGGATGCGGTGGGAGACCTGAGCCATATTTTTCTCCCTGTTCCCGAGCAAGAGCAAAGCCTCCCACACCCCCAAAGGTTTTGGCTGCAGGAAGAGAGCCTGGCAGACGGCATATTGTGCCAGGAGAGGGCGGCTGCGAGGGCGGCGCTGCTTAGAAAGAAGTTTAAAAGTGCCTTATTTCACCCCCGTGAAGCCAAAGGCCGGGGTGACCTGCGACATTACCTTGCAAATGGTCTCAGGGTGTGTTCAGGCATCAGAAACAGCAACACCACACTGGGTTCCCTCGTTTCCTCACCGGTGGGGAGGCCGGGGTACCCCCGGCGCTTCCCATCGCTGGTTATCGGCCGCTTCCACTGCTGCAATCCTTGGACGGCTGCTGGAAGGAGGCGGAAAGATTTTTTTTAAGAGCTGTTTCAATAATAGGAAAGTTCCTACAGAAGCTGCCTGGGAGGATGCAGCATCCCTCATCCCCCCCCCGAGGGAATTTAAGTATCAGCAGGAGGTGTTGGGACAGCAACAGGAGGCCTGCAATAATTAGCTCAAAAATGCATTTCCCAGCCTGTTGTGCTCTGCCCGGGATCCCCCCTCCCGTCCCGCGGAGCTGCTCTCTGACTCGGGCCCGGCTCCGAGGCTCTGCGAGCTGCCAAATTAAGAAGTTAAACTCGTTCTGACCTTTGCGGTCCCCGGTTGGCGTGACCTGCGCCGGCTCCGCCGCACCATCGGCAGTGTCCCCTCCGGCCGCATCCTGCAACGCAAACAGGAAAAGGCATCTTAAGCCACAACGTCTTGCATCCTTCCAGGATCATTTCTAATTTAGAAACGTATACATCTGTAACACCTACAATTAATAACTGTTCAATTATCAGGATTTGCAGATAGTGTGGATAACCCTGTTAAGGCTGGTGTAACAAGCATTAAGTATTGATCGTGTCCCTGCCCGGGCTGGTGTTCGGCATGCAGGTCATGGACGAGTTGCATTAATACCTGTGAATCCCGGTTGAACTGAGAAAATTCGCAATAAAATAAATGACCAAAAAAAAAAACCCCACACCTTTGGGTTCATTTATGACTTCTTCAAATTGTTGCTAAATAAAGAGCGAGAGGGAGTGTGCGTTCGGTACCGTTAGCGCATGCAACGTGCTGAGAAAAGAAGGCAACAATAAGGCACTGCCCCAAAATGCTGCTGCTGCTGTTCATCCTTGCAGCTCTCTTCCGTTTTGGGACCCGACCGCAGGTACTCTCCGTCGGGCTGCAGCGCCCAGCGCCAGCCAGTCCTCCTGTATATTATTTTTTAAGAAAACCGTCTCTCTGCTCTCACCTTTAGCAGCTAATCCTTTCCCAGCGACCGTACAGGACGCGCGGGCTGCCGCAGCTCTGCCTCTGGGCACATCCTCACACTGCACAGCCCCCCCAAAAAAACCACCTTTTGGCTGCCCTTCTCCCCACAGGGTGATCCCAGAGAGGGGGAAAAAAAAAAACCAAACACAAACAAAATAAAAACACCCCAGCTTTGTGTTTTTTGCTAAAACTAAGACACCCCCTTTGCGTGAGGATGAAACACTCGAGAAGGCGCCTGATTCAATATCATCCGGGTTACTACAAACCATCCTCTTGCTGCATATACTGGGGAGGGCACACAGGATCCCAGTTCAGCTCGCAGAAGAAAACCCCAGTCCCACAGCAGGAAGGTGAAGACCGGACCCCCCCCCACTTCAGGGATGGTCTCCAGACCCCTGGAGATCCTCCAGGTGGGACCGCAGCGATGTCCTGGTCAGCCACGTCACCTCCTGCTGCCCAGCTGGGGATAAGTCCGTCCCCCCCCCCCCCCCCCCCCCCAAAGCTCCCCAAAACCTTTCCAGAGTGGCCCATCAGCTCATTTAAATCTCATTAAGGGCTCTGCCTTGCAGCCCGTTGCCGGAGCCGGAGCACCACAGCCAAGGTGCCGAGCGCTCCTTCAAGCCGCCGCCTTTGACTCACGCCTTTTATGACTTAAGGCCAGAGTGTCAAGTGGATTTTTTTTAGCCTTAACTCTGAATTTCATGGCTTTTGTGACTTTAAATCAGGCCCCTAATGCTATTTAAACAGTTGGGTTTTTTTGAAGCTGATATTGATAAACGCTTCGGTCGGTGTTTGGGGAGAGGCGGGGGCTTTCGCGGCAGCCCCCCAGGCACTCCCCTGCCTGCTGGGATGCTCCTGCACCGCTCTGCCCTCCACCGGGACCGGGAAAACAAATCTGCAGGGAGGGAGGGACGGGGGAAAGAGGGATGAGGAGGGCATAGGGGCTCCGCATAGTCCCGCAGTGCCCAATAAAGGGAGGCAACAGGTTTGGAGCATCTCTGGTAGGGATTCAGTGCCATTCCCACGCGCAGCTGGAGCTGGCCTGGTTCTCTCCAGTCCCCATCGCATCCCGAAGCGCTCGGCTATCCATCCCGGGAGCCGGGAGGGAAGCTGAGCCAGGCTCTCTCTAGGAAGTGGCAGATTTTCCCTTCCGATAACACGCGGCTCCATCTGCTTCCCGTTAGCGGCCCCGGCTGAGGCTAATTGGCAGATCAAACCCTGCGATGTCCCGCGTTAGGTACGTCGTTAGGAGAGTCCGGCGCGAGTACGACGCTTCTTGGCCGGAGCCCAAAGGCCTTTCCCCGCCACCCCGAGCTGCGCAGGGGCGCTAATGCAAACCACCCGCAGCAGCCCGGGAGCCGCGGGGAGGCGAGAGGGCCACGTCTGGGCTTTAAAGCAAAGCCGAGCAGGAAACCGAAGCAGCTCGGACCCATTCATCCATGGGGGGGGCTAAACGGGAGGGGCAGAGGACGGGCAGCACGCGCTGCCACAGGGAGACCAGCGCAGCAACAGCCGCCACCTTTTTTTAGCACCGCGCAGGGATGCTGCTGGCTCGCTGGGCGGTTTAGAAATTCCCCGGACTGACCAGGAGAGGCAGTGACCACGATGATTTGATGATTCAATTGCTGTCCTGTTAGCTTTGCTGATTTTGCTTTTTTGGTTTGTGGGTTTTTTTTGTTTTTTTTTAAAAAACAAAACAAAACAAAACAAAAAACAGGAAGGTTTAACACTCTAAGGGTAATATTTGTGATTCCCCAACTGTTAACACACCCGTTGGGAATAGCTGCAACTCAGGACCGGGCACAGGACTGGCGAACCTCGGCACCGCAGCCCGAGGACGAAGGGGATAACCCATCGCCTCGGCACAGCCACAGCCCCCGAAACACAAAAACTGAACCACAGAGGAGGTGCACGACGGCATTTGGCTTCACGGGAGTTAAAGGAGAGCCCTTAACCTCCCTCTGAGGAGTCAATAAATGAGGTTTAAATACTTGCGCCGATTCCAACCAGCAGAAATATTGCACCAAATATACTTTGCCTGTGGCAGATGCATCGGGGTCCCCGCACAGCCCCGGGGGGGCACAGTGAAATTGGGGTTTCGCTTCACAGCACACACTCCTGGAAGGGGCTGGGGCTCCGCTTGCCATCCTGCTTTGCAAACTCCCACCGCCGCTTCCCAACCCCACTGTCTCGCCCTGCCCGGCACCCCGGGAAGCCACACCAGCACACGTCAGCCAGATTTAGGATCAGATTCCCACGGAGGAGGCATCTCCGCTCTTATCTTACAGCATCTGACCCCCACAAACGCAGTCCGTCCGTCCGTCCGTCCGTCCCCCCCTTAAAGCAGATCCCGCACCCCCAAGCCACATCCCTTCTCCGGAGGGGTACGGCCCCGGACCACCGCAGACTTTTGCTCTCCCCTTTCCCATCCCAGGATTTCGGGGTCCTTTCCCGGCGCTGGCCTTCGGTGAGGCGGTGGGCTGCCTCCCCCCTGTTACAGCCCATTCACAGGCTGCAGCTGGCTGGGGGATGCCGCTGCCCCTCCTGAGCCCCTCTTTTCAGCACACTGGTTGGGGGGAGACCTTTAAGGCTCCCCCCTTTCCCAGCCTGCCTGATTTTCTCCTAGAAATCCCATATACGGTCTCCGAGGGGCAGATTTCCAGCCCTGCCAGTGTTTCAGGCTGGAGAACCGCTACCAAAAGCAACCCAAGAGGCCACTTTTACCTTTCGCTGGTGCCGAGGGTGCACTGAGCAAACGTTTCTGACTCCCTGCGGGGGGGGGTTTCACTTCGTTTCCCAAGGAGAGGCCAGACGAAACTCGCTACACAGATGCTATGGGGTCAGAGGGCCACGTAGGACGCGGGGAAGGGCTGACGATGGTTGCAGGACAAATATCTTACCTTTAAAGCCGGGCCCACGCCAAACCCCGGCTTTACAAAGCCCCTCAAGCTCTGCTTATCGGAAAACTTAAAGCTGAGAACTCGCCAGACCCCAGAGTGCCGGTGTGTCTGTGTGCAACCCCCCCCCGTGTCCCCCCGTCGTGGGCAGCCGGGCCCCGCAGGCAGGGACGCTGCTGGTTACAGAGTACATCTCCTGCTCAGTACAGAGGCAGCAACCACTGAATCAGCCTCCCCCTCCCCTCCCCCCCCCCAAAATGTGCTCCCTTCCCTCTCCACACAGGGTTTTACGGTCCCGGGGCAGCAACAGCCTGGCATCACCTATTCCACCTCCGGGGATTGGTTTTTTCGGGCACAGTTCATGTCTTTCTATTTTTCCATCCTTTGAAAAAAAGGACGATGAGGAGAAAAGAGGCGCAGGGGTGAGGGGATGGCAAGGGAGGGGGAAAAAAAAACACTATTCAGGCCAGCACCAGAAATCCCGGGAAGACAATTTTCTAGGGGGATGGAGACCCCAATGGCTTGGTTTTTTTCCTCTCTTTCTGCCCTATATTATTTCTGCCTTTTTGCCATTTCTGCCCTATATTATTTCTGCCTTTTTGCCATTTCTGCCCTATATTATTTCTGCCTTTTTGCCATTTCTGCCTTATATTATTTCTCCCTTTTTGCCATTTCTGCCCGAGGCTTCGCCTCCCCTGCCTCTTCCATGCTTTGGGGCTTTGGGAGAGCAGAGAAATCCTCCGGGATCCGGGGAGGAGATGTTTGCAGTACAAGGACTTAGCGGCAGATGGTGGTCTTTATCCCGTTCTCTGCAGATGGGGAAAACCAGTGGCCCCAGAGCTCCCACCGGGCTGCGAGACTGGGATGGCTCATCCATGGGGGGGGGGGGGGGGCTGAGGACTGGGAGCCTGTGGGCCCCGGGACTGGGAGGAACGGCCGTGGGGCTGGGTTGGGGGGACAAGCGGGTGGGTTTAAAGTGGTGGGGAGAAAGGAGAGAGCCGCAGGGTTCAGCTGGAGAGCCGGACTTTCCCACAGTGCGGATGGGAGAAAGCGAGGAAAGAAACACCGACCGGCGAGAAGGGGGAGAGGGTTTGGGCACGTCGGCCCCGTTCAACAAACAAACAGTGGTTTTAAGGGCTGTAGCAAGTGCCTGCGTTCCCCGTCCCCTCCAAAAACGCTGCAAAATTACGGAGAGTCTTCTAATATTTAGCATTTTTTGCTAAAGCCCCAGGTCCCGCTGTCATGAGAATACAGCGGGATGTCGGCTTCCAGCTAAAATAAATAAAGAGGGGATTCGCGTCCCTCCGGCTAACACGGGAAAGCTGCAAGATGTCACTCCCCTTCCTTGGGGCCGGAAGAAAATCCTGGAAAGCAAATAAAGGGACTGAGAGGCAGAAAGACCCCCCCCCCCTCTCTCCTTTGCACCACCACGTTGCTCACCGAGCAACTAAAAATCACGGGATACATCCCTCTGGAGGAGAGCACCCTCCTTCCCAGGGCATCCGAGGACACCTGGTTCCCTTTCTCCCAGGCTTGGGTGCCTCTTCCCCGACCCTCGGAGACACGGGTCGGCCGCGGGGCACATGGCTGAGAGCTCTGCAACTTTTTTTTTTGGCAGGGTGGGGGGGGATCATACCTAACCCAGCGTTTCCCAGTTTACCCCAGGGAGGGCTTGTCTGGGATCTTGAATTATTTCGGAGCCAGACTGCTTGAGAAGAGGAACAGGTGAAGGCGGCCGGCGCGGCCGCCAGCAGAGCCCGGCTCGGCGTCTCTCCTCCTCCTCCTCCGGCTCTCCGGGGAACCCCCCCCGCTCCCCCCCCGCCATCCCGAGAGATAAATTACTCGCTGTTGTCTGACAGCCTTGAGGTTGGCTCGAAAGGCAAATAAAGGGGGGTTCTGGCAGCAGCGGGGAACCGCAGCAAAGTTGGCCCAGGGCGGCTTGGGATTAAGAGCAAACTTTCGCATCTGCCAAGCGGTTCCTTCGCAGCCCTTCCCCTGCCAGCTGCGGCCTCCGCTGCCTCCAGCCCCCCCTTAGCACGGTGAAATCAGCCCCCCCCGAGGGATGGGGAGAGGCTGAGGGCAGGAGGAGGCACAGCCTTCTACCTCCGGCCGGGGCGCGGAGGGGGGGGGTTCGCACAACCGCAGCCCCGAGGGACTGGACCTCACGGGAGGGATGGTGCGAGAGCTCCTGGATGCGCTCCGCGCGGATTCAGCCCCTCCAAAGGCTGGACCCTGCCCTGCGGCGGGGCGGGGGGAGAGTTTGCCGTCCCTTTCCCCTTGGGTGCAGGCACTGTCCTGCCAACAGCGATATCGCCATGTCTGCCCACCAAATGCCGCAGCATCATCATCCTCACGCGCCTCCAAGACTCTAAGCAAAGCATCACTCTCATCCCCACGGCCACAGGGGCGGATGGTTTTTCCCTTGAATCACCATTTCTTCACACCCGGAGGCCACCTGCACCCGCAAGTCCCTCTCCTGGGGGGGGTGTGTGTGTTATCCCCTAAATCCTGCTCCTGCCCCTACAACCTACCCGCTGGGCTCAGCGGCAGCCCCCGCACCGCGATCCACCCTCCCGACTTCGCAGCGCATCCCCCCCCGCCCCCCCCTTCCCCAGCCCTGCGTTTGGGTGCTTAAAATGTATCTGCAGTACCATCTCAGCTGCTATTTTTCATCCTTCAGCGATAAGGCATCTGCATGTACACAGCACCCAGAAAATTACTTACAAACAGCAGCTTCCTCCTGCAGATTCTCCCCCCCTCCCCGTACCAATTATTAACATTATCACAGAGGCAGCCCCCGCTCTGGTGTTGGTTTTATTTAAGATTTTTCTCCCCCACTCCACCCTTTGTTTGTTGTTTTTTTGTTTTGTTTTTGTTGTTTTTTTTTTTTTACCCCAACCCCGCGTCGTGATCGCCGATTTGAGATCACAAACCTGACATTTCGGTGCCTGCTTCACAATGCCAGGCGGGCAAAACTGCCGGGGACAATCGATTCTCCCCGCATCGTCTACCGGTGCCATCCAAAACATTTAATCAACGCGAGATCAACCCTTCTGGCAGCTCCCCGCTCACTTTTTTTCCCAGCCCGTGAAAATACGCGACACCCCAAAAAAAAGGGATGCCATGAGCTGGGTGGGAGCATCCCGGTTCCAGGAGGGTGGGAAAGGGAAGGGGGCAGCCTGGAGCAGAGCGAGTGATGGGGTTTCAGTGGGGAAACCCGTTCCCCATCCGTGGACAAACTGGTGTCCACTGGGACAGCTGTGGGACCGGTCTGCCTCTCCTCCAGCATCACATCTGCAGCCCAGTGAGGGTCAACCAATGCAAGCAAAGGGGATCCCAGCCTGGTGCTTACCTAAACGCGCATGGTGGAGTCTGGGGGATTGTAGGGATCAGGATTAATTTGGCTTTGGGCGCTCAGAGAGATTTGCTGGGTCAAAGTATCCCTGAGCTTCAGAGGGAGCACTGGTCCTCGGGTGCCAGAGCTGAGTGCTCAGACCAGCTCTCTGCCACCAGGATGGGTGCGGTGAGTGCATTTACAGCCATATCCGTACTCACAGAGCTATCCTAAACCCTTTCCTGCAGGGAATCCCTACCCGCACAGGGATGCTGCCATCCCATTTAGTGGACGGGGATGTTGAGGCACAGTGGCAGGAGCGAGCATGGGAAATAACTTACCCTCATCGCAAACAATGAAGCTGCAATAAGGTTTCCCAGTCCTCTGCTCCCACCGCCGGCCCGCGGACAGTGGTGGGGAGACAAGGGGGCTCTGGGAAGGGGGTAAAAGCCGAAACGCTGGGGCAGAGATTGCTACGCATCGATGGCACCCCCGATGATGTGCCATTCCTTCCTTGCACGTCCCCCAGGCTTGTATCCCCGGCTCCTCTGCACCCGCACAAACTCCTCGGGGTCCCGTGGTGGAGCAAGTTGGGGCGGGGGGGACAGAGGTGGCAGTCGTGGGGGGGGAAGGGGGGCATGTGGCTTCGAGTAAAACCCACCGCACCTCAATAAAACCCATTGCCCATCAATAAAACCCACCGCACCTCAATCTGCAGGGGAAACACAGAGGCAGGGAGGGGAGCGGCAAAGTGACGCCCGTCCCCCAAGAATGCGTGTGTGTCCCCCCCCTCCCTCTCCTCCCACGCGCCTGGCCCTAATCCGGGGGTGGCAGCGGGATGCCTGGAGACAGCTGTGCCTGCCCCCCGCCGCCCTGACATCACCCACCGGCTATGAAGGCGCTTGCCTTGGCCAAGGGGTCCTTCTCCAAGTGTTTGCAGAGGAAAGGGGGGGGGGGGGGAAAGAGACACCCGGTCTCCCCTTAACCCTCTGCTTGCAAAGGAGGAGGCTCGAGCCTCCGCTTGCAAAACAGCTCCAGGTAGCAGTTTTGGCTCCCGAGGAGAAACGCTTGTGCAAAGCGTGCAAAGCAGGGTCGTTCCTGCATGCAAACCCCGCTGCTGCTGGGACAAAGGAGGTGGTGTCACACCACACCGCCGTAAACCCTCCGAGTGCTGCAATCTGGAAATACAGACAAAGAAGAGGCCCCAGCCCACCGGTATGGTGGAATGGCCCCAGTTTGTCCCCCCATCACCGCCCCCAGCTGCCCAGCATCCAGCTGTGAGCTTTGTTTTCTCCACCCCGAGTTTCTGCTGCTGGTGCCTCAAAGCAGGGAACAAAAAATAGGTGGAAGGAGGGAGGGAAGCGAGCGCGCTCCAGCTGGCTGCACCACACGGAGACCCAGAAAGGCGCCCGCTCCCCGAGCCTCTGCTGCCTTTGCTGCTCTTAACTCCATGGTTGCTGCTGCTTAGGGGTTATACACCCATATACCGTCCAGCAAAACGAGCGCCAGGGCGGTCTGGCTACACCTGAGAAGGACGGTGGCATGGGGGGAGCTGTGCTGGTGTCCCCTGCTTCATCTAACAGCACATTCCCCGTCACTCCTCTGGGTTCGTACCTTAGCACCTCTGCAGCCGGTTACTGTCAACGTTTTTCCGCGCACTCGATGGGTTTGTTTAGAGCTTTTAGATTAGGCACCAGGGCACAGCTACCCATAGAGATACTGGGAATGCCACTGGGATAGTCCTGGGGTTAAACGGGAAGGCAGCTTTCCATAGCAGGCTGAGCGGCACCCCAAATTTACTGCAACTTATGGTAGAGAAGAGGGTTTCCTTCAGTATTTCCTATGACCCAGGACACCAAAACCTCCCCCTGAGCTGTTGCTGATGGCTGGAGGGTGACCAGAAGAAGTGACCCACCCGGCACGATGTTCAAGCCCCGGGGAGATGCTGCTTCCCCTCCGCTCCTCTTCCGTCCTCCGTCCCTGACTGGGTAACCAGTGGGACTGGTCCCAGCGTGCTGATGGGCCTGCAAAGGGGGGATAGGATGTCAGCCGGCTGCGCCCTTGAAAACGTGATCCCCTCTGGGCCGATCTGCCTGATGTTTTCACTGGAACCATCAATCAGTGCAGGAGACACGATCATATTTTACAGCCCGAGTGGCTTGTGAAACTCAAGCCCGGCATGGCAGCCACCGCGCTGCTCGCTTGGACGAGGAAGGCAAAGCCTGGACGCGTCTTTAACCCCTTGTGACGGCTCCTTCGAGCTGCAATTCTGCAGCAGCCTCAGCTATTCTGCATGCGTGACTTCTTCCCTCCTCTATCCTCAGCATCTGACGCTGCAGATGCAGCGCAGGGCGATGCTTAATGAGACTGCAAACTCTCCTTACGCTGCCGAGCAGCTCTGCACGAGCAGAGAAGCACGGATACACAGAGACGCTCCTTCCCAACCTATTCACAGCCCACAGCTACACATTGCCCCAGACTTGCTAAAAACAGACGATGGCATAAAACACAAGCGGGTCTGCGCGCGCTCCTCGGCTCCCACGATACCCGGCCCTGACCGCGGCGCCTGAGATACTCCCACCGCAGTCGCAGACCCGCAGCTGAAATAGATATCGCACACGTCGCTCCTTCTCTGCCCGCGAAGGCAAGCAAACCCCTACCCTGGCAATGCCGCTCTTTGCGAAATTCCTAACAGCAACGCTGCTGCTATGAAGCTCAAATCAAAGCAACGCTCAGATAGCCCAGCTCTGGCTCCAGAAAGTTTATCCCGGTGTCCCGATCCCTTTGTTTCCCCTCTCCTTGGGGAGCTTGTTCCGTGGCCATCGTCCCACTGTGCGATGCTGTTCTGCGGGAATTGCTCCGGTGGCTTCGGTTACGCTTGCCCGGGAACAAAGCGGCTCTCCCCGACGGGCGAGCATCCTCCCCGCTGGGGGAAAAGGAGCATTGCTATTGAGACCGGGGGTATTCGGGAGGCCACGGGGATGGTTTTACAGCCCCGGCCATGCCAGGCTGATGGATTGCTGATTGGAAATTAGATTTCCAAACTGGAAGCAGTCGGAAGCATTGGAGAAAGGACAGCTCCCACAGGGAACGAAGGCATACGAGGGGAGGATGCGGCTGAGGCAGAGACGAATCCCCGGGACCGGTTGGGGACAGCCACAGGCAGAGATGTTGGGCGCCCGCTCCGCACCGGGCACTGGCTGTCATGTCACTCAAGAGCAGCTTTGCAACCAAAAGCAGCGCCCGAAGTATACATATATACGCAGGGAGTGCGGTAATCAGCTAAATGGAATTTTTGATGGGGTGACTGGGACGAGGGGGTGCACCCAGCATGCTGAAGACCTGTCCTGCACAGATCCATCCCTCCCTTCAGCACACGGACCCCCGAACCGCGATGCTCGAGGGTACCGAGGTCTCTTGGCACGGCCCCGCCGGCCCTTCTCGAGATGCCGAAGGCGTCGGAGATTTGCAGCCCCTGCGCGCGCCAGCCCCCGCAGCCTCCGTATTCGCAACGAGCTCTCGCTTAGCAAACGGCGGATTATAAACGAATAAATCTGCCGAAGGAAGAAATTGAACGCACACCGAGGAGACGGGCTGGAAGCAGTTTCCACGCTATCAAAAATAGGAAGCGGCTGATTAAATCGGGCCTGATTTCCAAGAAGCTGACGCCAGGACCGCGCAGCCTTGCGCCCAAACGTGCCGGGGACTTGCAAAGTCACAAGTTTGCGGCTTGGGGAGCTGAGGGGTGAAGCGATGGTGGGGAGAATCGGGGGGGAACCCTGACACTGACCTACTCGTGACTCGGAGGAGCCAAGAAATGAGGGGGTTAGTTTACACCAACAACGAAATATCGTCAGCTATGGCCACGCTGCTGCTCCCTGCCCCATCCCACAACCTTTTGGGTGCCATCCTGCTCTCCACCTTGCATAGGGCTGAAGAGGGGAGTTTAACATCAAATAGGTGAATAGGTCTTGGAGCAGGATTTCTTGTTCCCCGTCAAGGGGCAGAGACTAAGTGAATACGGAAGGAGAAAAGAATGGAGGAAGTGAAATAACTGTCTTTTCCTTCTGCTTTGGTTACTAAAATGGGAACCGCCTGGCTTTTTCTCCCCAGCTGGGGATTTTTGAGCCCCTCGGAGGACGTAGGTTCCCACTGAGCCCCTGGATTCCAACTAGGATGCAATCCGTGTCAAACAACGTAGCTTGGGATCTGCTCCCTAAGCCCATTCCTGGACCAAAACTCCCTGCTGGCTCTGAGCATCCTCGGCCCCTAACGATATGGTAGCAGGGGCTGATTTACTACTGCCCAGGCTGCAGGGGAAGGTGATAATTCCTCAGTAACACCTGCATTTACAGTCTGCTTCGGCCGGGCTGCCTCCCCCACTTGTCAGCTCCTTTTAACCGCAGCTGATAACTTGTCGGAGGCTCTTGACATTGTTTTTTCCCCCCGAAGCCGGTCAATGTGGTGAGCAGCTGCGTGCAGGGAAAGTCTCATCTTTCTGCTCCAGCCAGGGAGAGCCCGCCCGTAACCTCTCCACCTCCCATTTTCATTACGAAAACTAAGACTTTGGCACCACTTCAGACTCTCCCTCGTGTCCCGGGGTGGGGGGGGAAGGCAGCTGCGATGCCTTCTCACAGCCTGGGAAAATAGTTCAGGGCTCCGCTTTTCCCTGAGAGCCCTGAAATTCAAGTGGCCAACGCTCTCGTTCCCCCCTCCCTCCTTCTCCCCTTCCCTCACCCTAACCTACACAGCCCTTGTTTAAAATTAAGCGCTCTTCCTCCCTCATTAGCGGCGAGATGAGGCCACCCAGGCCATACCCTACAAGGAGTGAAGTGCCCTATATATCCCACACCTATTTTCCCCAGAAATATTAACCCATTCCTTCCCCGCCCCATTATTTTAGGGACAGTAATATCAACCATTCCAAGATAGTCCTTACAATTGTACTCCTCTTTTCCATTTCACTGCAACCGTACCTGTACGGTGAGGTTGAGGGCATTACTGCTGCTATATGTTCCTATACCTCTTCAAGGTTAGACTCCCAGACAAACAGCCCACACCTACAAACCTCCAAGGCCTCCCAATTAATAATTAAATCTATCAATGCATCTCTGTATTAAGTAGTATCATGCTGTTCCCCCACGACAGATGAAAACACTGTTTATCCCTGTTTTATAGATGAGGAATTGAGGTGCACAGGGATTTCACAGGTTCCCAGTACAATAGAGTTGGGCCAATGGACAAGAACCGAATTCTACAGCTACCCAGGACCGCTGTTTCAGTAAGTTTATCCCTGATTTACCACTGAGAAACTCCCCCGACACATCACAGCCAGCGATTTCTGTCATTCAGGCAGGAAACCATGGTGCCAAGCCACCTACTTCCCCAGCAGGGAGCCGCCGAGAGACAGCCAGGGCTGCTGTTTTCAAACTGGGTTCCCCCGTTTTGCATATATTTGGTGTCACACCCAAGCGATGGATGCTTGCGTGCACAAAAAAACGGCCATGCAAATGGACTATTTATGCAGTAGAGACCTTTGAAACATCCGTCAGCACCTTCAAGTGATGCCGTGCTACGACCATCTTTATGCAAAATAGTACTTTAATGCCACGTGGCAAACACAGGACCCAGCTCTCTCCCGAGGCTGTTGATACTCCTGCAAAATACCACCAAATCAGAGTAGGGATGGTTTACACCCACTTTGTACTCCAGAAAGCTGTAGAACGAGATGCAGTCAAGAGCCAGCATCTGGAAATGAAGCCTCTTCATGCAGATACGGCACTAATTCCTGTCCAGGGTGCACTTAGCTCCAAGAAAGAAGGGTGGCTGCATCCCACGGGTGAGGACAGCTGGACAGAGGGTATAGCTTGAGTGATTTGGGAAGGAAATGCATTAACAGCACAGGTTTTACTAAGTTAACACACCTCTTCCTCCTATTTTCTCCTTTTTTGTTCTACAGGAGGGAGGTGGCTGCTCGAGAGACCAGAGGTCTCTCCAGGTCTGAACCTTCTCTCCAGCAGGGACTGCTGCTGGAAGCTTCGGATGTGCATCTCAATCCCATGTGGCGGATGATTTGGATTAGCAATTTGTCACAACCCCCTCAACTCATCAGGTTTCAATGATGGGAAAGACACACAGATGTAAAATCTCACTCGTATGGCTTTGATTCGAGGTTGGATTGACAACCGTGCGGAGCTTGGGTTTTGATTCAGGTTCAGACACAGCTGAGAGCCGTTATCCCACAATTGTGACCCAACACGATCAATAAATTTGGTGGTGGGGACAGAAATGGGCAGGAAGATTTTCAGACCAGGAAATCCAAACTTCAAGACAAAGCCGGAGCTCCTCAGAGAGCCCAGCACCAGACTCCGTCTCCATTTGCCAACCATCACTCAAACCAAAGAGTTTGGCCCAAAGAAACGAGCGTGAGAGGCTCACAGATGTTGCGCTGAAGCTGGTTTCTGTTCTCTCCCCTGCCTGGTGCGGTCGGATGGGTTTCAAGGATTTGGGGAAAATAAGATCTCGTACCTTTTCCTCCAAAGGGAGGATGCCAGAGCTTCCAAAACACCCAGGTTGGGCTGGATGCCTCCCTCTCCCACCGCCTGGCAGGGCTCCCGAGGGCAGGGCAGCAGCGGTGGTACCCTGTTTGGGAGGCTGCCGTTCTGCTTAATCACCGCAATAGGAGAAGGCAGCTTTTAGCAGCTGTGAAACGCTACAGGGATCTGAGCGGGGATGCTCTCGCCAGCTCCCTCTCCCACCCCTGACAGTGTCAAGTCATTTATTTATTAACTTCTCCCCTCGCCTTCCTTCTGTCTGCCTGATGCTGGGGGTAGGCAGAAAGGGGACAAGACCAAGGGGACTGGATGCCATCAAACCGACCCGGAAAGGAGGAATCCGCTCACAATTTTGATGCGTTCAACACACAAAAACCCAGCTGACCCGGTTTATCCCCCCTTCCCCTCGACAGTTTACCTGCTAGGGAGGCATGAAAAAGATAGCAGGATGCTGTGAAGGCCAGTGAGCTGAGCTTGGCTTGGGAGACGTGGTCCGGAGAAGGTTTACGTTCCTCTTCATTGCATTTAATTGCATTTACATTACAGCAGCAGAGATGGAAGAAGCCACCAATGACCTGAAGCCCATCCTCTGCTCTTGTCAGAGGAGAAGTCTTTACACCGGGCACATGGAGCATGGATGGTTTTCCCAGAGGTGTCCCTCAATGATGGAGACGACCCTTTCTCTCGCAGCCAGCGCTTCTCCCTGTGGACAAGGGAGAGAAGTTGGGTTAGAAAAGGGAACTTGCCAGTTTGGGGAAACAGAACCAAAGGGTTGCACTTGTGACTTGCGAAGAGTACCAGAGCAAATGTTTCTATTTCTCACAGTTTTTGGCTAGAAAGGTTTTCCAGCCCAACGTCCCACCCAAGGCAGGACTGTGGCCAGCACCAGCTCAGGTCAACCATAGCTTTCCCCAGCTGAGCCTTGGTTGCTCACATTTAAGAACACCCAGTTGCCCATTTTGAATCGACCTCCCCACCGTGGAGGGACATGAGCAGAGGGCTGAGTTGCCGTGAAGACACCATGAGCTTCAGGCAAGTTTATTCTTAATTGTGAGACCTCAGGGTCTCATATCCCCCTGTTTTACACCAATTTAATCTCAGGGAGACTCCAATAGCTGTAGCATGTTAACCTCAAGGAATGCAGAAATCAAGCCATCAAGCAGCCCTGCCCCTGTGTATTTGGGTGTCTCCATCCCAAGGAGTGGGTTTTCCCAGCCCTGTGCACCTGGAGTACGGAGGATGGAGCAGGACGCGATGGGAAAAATGACAAACAAAGCAGAACAGCACATCTGACGCCCTGTGAATTAATCAGAGAGCAGGGCCAGCATGCTGGGCAAACAAGACCTGGAATTGCATCTCTAACCTTGATTAAATTAGAAAGCTCTCCAACTAATACAAACGCCCCTCGGTAAACAAGGGAACAGGGGCTAATGAAGTGGATAAGAAGCAACTTGACAAGTGACGGGGCTGGCGAGGGAGAGGCAGGGAGGGAGTAAGGCAGGGCCAGAGATTTATAAAGGAGAAAAGAGAAGAAGGAGGCACAGTTAGCCAGAAATGGGGAGAAGAGAGGGATGGAGGGGGAAAAGGGAAGGTGATTTCCTTCCAAAATTTTTCCTAAAAAGCCAACACACAAAGATAGCATCTCTTTTCTGTTAAAAGAGGTGCGAACATCGGAGAGTCAAAAGACACCGGCAAAGGCACTGCCAAGGTGTGGGGTTCTGGCAGTAGCGCAGCCCCTTCCCACCGTCCCGGTGCCCGTTCAAAGGCGTGAGAGCGCCTCAAGGCTGCGATACAGCCGTACTCCAAACCTGCATGACACTGCCGGTTCCTCGACAGCCAGCTCTAGACTGATTTTGTAGTTTTAGGGGGCTCAAAAGAGATGCCAACAGACTGCACTCAACTCAGATGCTGATTCAAACTCGATAGCTGCAATTCTGCAAACCGGCGCGTGGCTTTGCTCCCCTGCCAATGTTGGGCTCCATCTCTACGCACACCCCATCAACAGGTTCGTGTGCTGCTTCTCCCTACCACCCTGTTCCTTATGTGTAGACCCTCCTCGCTCCTTCATTAAGCAACTTTTCTCATTTAGTTAGGATGAAAATTACGGGACCAGCACTGGGGTAAACCAGGAATGACCTGACCGAAGGCACTGGAGATGCCTCAGTGTCAAAGGATGGGACAACAGAACCCCCCCGAGCCCCTTCTTCTTCCATTTGGGGAGCATTTACCCTCCACCCCAAGACATAAGGAATAATATAAACATTGCTGAGACCCTCATCCCTCCCCACAACTCCCTGGCATCCAGGCCAAACCTTATCTGAAGAAGTACCACCCAGCTACAACAAAACTGTGTCGAAAGCCCTCAACTGCCTACCCAAGTACAGCCAGGAGTGAGAGAAGGAGCAGCCAGGCTGGGGTAAGGAGAGGCAAAGCGGTCTTGGATTAGTTTGGGGGAAGTGTATCTCCACACTGGGTGTACGGCAGAGGTCCTGCAAAGGGTACGTGGCTATAGAGAGGACGGTGCGGTGCTGGAGCATGGCAGAGGTCAGCCACTGGCAAATGCACATCGCCAGCATCAGAGAACAGCCAACGCTAAGAGGGCATCCCGTAAGCTGCCTGCTTTGCCCAGAGGCTGGGAAAGGGATTTGGGGTAAGGTAAGATAAAGTAGTTTCTCTCCTAACACCTTGTCCAGCATCGGGAGAGCCGGTGCAGACAGGCAACAGCCACCGAAGGCTGTGAAATGACGCTGAACTGCATCCGCGCCCATTTATCCCTCCGTCTCCCGTCCCTTCCCGCTCACGTGTCCTCCACCTTTTCCTAGTTAAAAAGAGTTAAGCGTTGCTTCTTGCATTCTTTTTCTTTCTTTCTTTTCTTTCTTTCTTCAGTGCGTGGCAAACCAGGCGGCAGAGCAAGTTGATTCCCACCCCTCCCCACCTCGGCTATGCCAGCGAATTTCCAATTTTCAGCTAATATCAAGGTCGTGACAGAAAGCGCAGAGGCCCTGGTAGGACATAATGGCAGAAGAATTGTAAATGTTGCTTTTAGTGAATGCAGAATGAGGAAGGGCCAAGGAGGGGAAATTTTCCATTCAGCGCCGGCCTCTGAAAAGCGAATACATTTTCTCCTCCAGTGTGTCGCATTAGATTTCCAGAGGTGCTCGGCACCAGGTACATGTCATTAGTAACAGTTTGCGTGGTAATGAATCCTTTTATTTCTCTTCCACACAGCTCATGAATACATAAAGAGGCAGGTTTTAGTCGCATCTGGTTCAGCTGCAGGAGCCTCACATAACTTAATTTCGCATCCTCTTCAGTAGGGCAGCAAACCCAGCTGGGGCCAGCCTTAAAGGCACAGGGAGGTTTTCAAAAAAAAACCAAACCAAAAAGTAAGTAAAATCGAGGCTCAGAGGTGAGGATTTGCTTGGAGGCACCTCGGAGCTCACTCCGTTCCCTGCCGGTCTTCCTAGAGATGGGGCATCCTTTGTTTTAGCACGGAGGAAGGGATACGTTTGAATTCGGCCAAAATTTTGGCAGTTTGGGGCAATATCTTTATGTAACATGCGGGGGATGGGGCTAACCTGTGTGCCTCATGCTTTTGGGGAAAAAAAAAAAAATAAAAGCCTCCTTCCCTCACCCTGGAAGGATGGAGCTGATGCCCACGACTGCAGGTAGTTGGGTCTTTCCCGAAGTTAAAAACTCGCAGTCAGGAATTACGGCTGCGTTAACACCTTTGCTCTGCAGGCGAGGAACCGCTGCCAGCACTCCACCGGCATAATCGCTGTGCTTCCCCTTCTGAGGTTTTATCTTTCCTAATTACAATTAATTGCTTTGCAATTTTAATAATAATAACACCAATAAAAGTCTCACACTTTTGGCTCCCTGCACCCACCCTTCAGGGCCACGGCTGCAGAGCTCTGCTGCAGGAGGTGACGAACGGTGACAGCAAGAGGTGGCTGCGAGGGAAGAAGGATTCCTCAGCCGAGCGACAGCGCCTGGCTGGAGAACAAATTAAGGCCAAACCTCCTCGAGCACCCAGCAAATGTGGCTGAGGCCAGACCTGCACAGCACCTCCCTCACACAGCGCCTGGCTGACCATGCCCAGATGACAACTGGAGCTCAAGAGCATTCCTTCAAAGCTGTTTCTCTAACAAGGAACCATCTGCAGTGCCGGTCGACTCCTAGCGAGAAATAAGATGCTGGGAAGATATTAGGCATTCAGATGTCCAGTGGAGCTACAACAGGAGTGAATCTGTGATTCTACATCCAGTGGACCTACAACAGGAGTCAGCTGAAGCCACTGGTGAGCTTAAACCACCCATTTAAACTGAAAGTTTGAGAAGAACGTGGCTCTAAACAGCATTAGACGGGTCCCAGGCTAGGCACGGTGCTACAGAACCACTAGTAACCAGGGGTTTCACCTGAATAATGGACTGAAACCCATCGTGTCCTGGTGTTGTCAGACCTCACGGGCACAGCAGGGCTCAGCTGGACCTCTTCCAGGAGCGGCAATGCTCTTGCGAAGTTTGGGAAGTTGCTTCCAAATCGAGAGCTGAGCTCTGCAGCGGCGTCGCCCCTCTGTGACAAGGTAGGGCTGAGATGTAGGTTGGGTGTGGGAAAATCTAGCTGGATGATGGCAGCTTTGGGGACTGGTTAATGAATAACCGCTCTCTGCCAACATTTGGAGCTGGATGTGGACCGGCTTCTCCTGCATTCCGATCACCAGGTGCCTGCTGGCTCCCTGGGAGCAGCCATACCGCCATCAACGGAGACACGTATTGGCTTTATTTGGGTTAAAAGGCACGTGAAAACACATATGAAGTATTCTTCTTAGTATAAATTTGAAGCTTGAGCCCAGGACCGGAGAGATCCATTTGTCTGCAGCTTTGGTTAAAAGAACAAATTCCCGGTGAAATACAGACACAGGACCGTGCGAAGTTGATAAAAGACCACAGCCGAGCGCTAAGCCAGCCCGCGTGAGCGCTGCGCTTATGAACTTGGGAAACGGAGTTACCGAGGGGGACCCTCTGCTTTATACGCTGGGGCTCTTCCTGCAACTCATTTCCCAGCGCTGATTCCCAATTCCCCTCGCTGATACGAGCGGGAAGGATGCACTCAGACCTGTGTGCTCCATCCTAATCCCACTGTCCTGCTCTCTTTTCTTCCCCCTGCCAGACCCCTCCTGTCTTCTCCTTCTTTAAGAGATAGGGAAGAAGGAAGAATGAAGAAAAAGCAAGATGTTTCTTCAACTCATCTATGGTTTGGGGTTGTTTTATTTTATTTATTTTTTTTTTATTTATGGGCACAACTCCCTCTGTGCTGTCCTGCAGCGTATCTGCAGACACTGGGCTTGGCAAAAACAGGGCAGGTTCTTTGGGATGCCTCTAAACCCAGAGCACCTTCACTGAAGTCAGGGTATTCAGCGTTTTGGTTTGACCTGGACAGTTAATAAGAGATCAGAACCTGCCCCTTCTTCACATTTCGGGTGACAGGGGAAGGTGACATTGTGGCTGTGAAATTAAGTCGGGTGTAACTCGGGTATTTTAGCTCTGCTGCTCACGATGTGAAAATGAAACACAGCACACATGGATGCGGAGGAGACAGCTGAGCTGCCTCTGCCCAGTGATGGTGGGGGCTGAGCTGAGGCCATACCAACTCAGCTCAGCTGTGACCTCAGCCTGAACCTCAATCCCAGCGGGACAGCAAACCTGGGCCTCCCCCCTAGCCCCGAGCAGCTATTGCAAATGATGCCCCCAGCGCACGTGGCACACCATATTTTGTTGCTGGAGTGTAAAACAGGCAGGTCCAGCTTCTGATAAAATGCTTTTCCTTACCAAATTAATAATAATTGCTCAGCTGAAATTATTGATGGCATAAAAAAAAAAAATAAGAACCAATACTCCACTTTTTTCTGCTTATGTATTTTTCTAAACTAAAATAGATACGCTTGTTATTAAATAGAAAGAATTGCTAGATTTTCTAATTAAGATGGGAAAAATGGAAAGAATATGTTAATATCTTTTTTTTTTTTTTATAATGGGGGGGTAAATAATTTCTTTGCCAATCCTAGCTTCCTTTGCCAGGTCGCTCCCACCACAGGTAACTGGATTTCAAGTAGTCACACTGAACAAGTCTCAGCTTCTCCTTATTCGCAGGCACCCAAAACACTGAACACCATGTCCTCATGGACAACTTGCAAGACTTCAAAAATTTGGCTAAATATTCCACTTAGATAATTAATGAGCCATACGGTCTCAGACTGCCCAAGCCCCCGCAGTGTGACACGAGCGGCCACAGGGGATGTTCACCTCCACCATCTGCAACAATTTTTTGCCACAAACTCATCCAAATTTACCAATCGATGAGAGATTATCTCCCCCCCCCCCCCCCCCCCCCGCCCCCCCTCTCCCCTCCCAGCTCCTGACATGCTGTTGTGCTAAACACAGATCACGGAGTGTGAATTTTCTGGAAGAAACCCGTACCGCTGGCACTCCTGATTTTGGGGGTAAAACCTCAGAAACGTGAATCAAGGCGAAGAAACCCTGAAGCACCAGAGGCTGGAAATATCACAGCGAGCTCCCCGTTCCCCACAGAGATACTGCAGTCAGAGACATTGCGATTTCCATCCTTCCCTCTCTCCAAAACTAAGAAGAGTTATTCCATTGCACCTGAAGAGGTGTTTGGTGAGAAACCTGCCCGCACCAGAGCTCAGTTTCTTGGACACTGGTGGGAATTACCAGGGGAGGAGCGAGGAGGCAGGACAAACTCCGTGCACGAGGTTTCTCAAGAACCCTCTCCGCAACACAACCACACACAAAAAAAGCCCCGAACATTTTACCTTAAAGAGCCGGTCGCGCCGGCCCGCCACGAGGCCAACATTCAGCATTACCCCACTTCACGCCATGCCTCCACACAAAGGGTTTTAAAATGGGCCATGTTTTAAATCCAGGCCACACAACAAAGCCAACAGGACCCCTCCCAGCCCCATCTTCCCAGTTTGTTATCCCAATAGCCACAATACATCCCCATTAATCATGTGCTGCAGCAAAGGCTGCACCAGCTAATTTCAAGGTACCTTTGATAAGCGCTGCAAACTCGATGGTGACTCTTCCAGCACAAGACCAGCTTTATACTGGTTTTTACTCCTCCTCAGCAAACGAACAGTGCTGCCAAACATTTGGGCTTAACGACAACGCCTTTCACCTGTGCAGTACAGGTGTTCCCATCAGCAGGCTGCAGAGGCATTTCTAAAGGACTCCGCTTCCCTTCTCAGCTACAGAACACACATAAATGTATTTATTACACATTTATCAGCTCAAGACATTCGGTTGCATTCCAGGTAACAGTTTAACCGCAGCACACACCCTCCTAGTGAAATATTCCTATGATCCATTTTATAGAGGAATTAAAAAAGGACCAGTCTGATACAGATCTACCCAAGCACGGGACAGGATCACTAATTTGCGGGCGCAGTTCATTCTCCTGGTCCACTAATGGCCTTTAATTTAAGTATACGCTAAATAAGAGTGCGGGTTAGGCAGGAGGACAAATTCCAGCCTCACCCCCACCCCACACACCATCAGGAGGTGGCGAGGTGTGATGCCACAAGCCCCCAGCGGTCAGCATCGCTATAAATCAGGATGGGTTGGTGACAACTTGCTAGAGGCACCCTACCTTTAGCTATTGAGGATGAAATTTTACCCCAAATAATGGTCCTAAGGCTTCAGAGCCGGGTGTCCGGTTCCTATCCCGGTCCCCACAGTGGGTTTTCTTGAACAGTGTGTGGGGGAAAAGAAAGCAGGGCATCACCTTGGCACAAAAAGTATTCCACGGGGGTAAACCTGGTTGAAGGAAAGCAGCCGAGCGTTTGGCACCGCTCCTTTGCCGGGGCTCCGTGCAACCAGGCGAGCGTCGGGGCCGCTCTGCCCACCCTCCTCTCCCCACCCAAGTCCACCTACTCCTGCAAACTTCCCCCTTGTCATTGCTTTTCTTCTCCTTCCCCCTCCACGGGCAAGCGCCCGGGTCACAATTTCTCTGATTCGCCTTGTATCTCCCGCTATAAAAAGAGAACATAATGGAAAAATAATTAAAAAATAAAAGAGAGGAATAAAAAACATCATTTTAAGGGAGAAAGGGGAGGGGGGCCAGGAGATCTGCGGCGCTAGTAGATAACCAGCAGATGTGATTTTTGCAGATAAGCGTAGTAATTTAGATAAATCTGGAGGCTTTAGAGCCTTTCGCTTGCGTTCCTTTTCTTTCTGTCTGATTTTTTTTTCAATTTTATCTTGCAAGTCAAGAGGAGGGGGAGCGAGAAGGAGGGAGAGGGGGGGAAGCTTAATCTTTGGGTAGTTTTTCTTTTCTTTTTAATGTGTTTTTCCCCAGAAGGTGGGATAATGCGAGCCGCTCTCCCCCCCATGCACATACACACACACACACACACACACACACATATGCACACAGAAGCCGGGGCTATGTTTTTTAAAAGCGGCGGACAAAAATCAAAATATTTGAAAATGTATTTCATGGTAATTATGTCATATTTCATGGACTGATGCCACTACTGAAAGAGAGCCTGAATGCCTTAATTTGTATAGAAATTGTAATCATTTGTTCATTTCAAGGTGAAAATTGCATTTTTTAATTTAAATTGTATCCTGCGTGATAGTCTATTATCTAGTAAAATTGTCTCCATGTCTGAATGCCTTATATGCAGCTGCAATGCTTGTTACAAATCCAGTTATATTCATAAAAGCTTTGTCGACGTCTCGGGAAATGTGAACAGTTTCTTGTGGGTTTCTTCTCTCTCGTTTTTTCTTTTTTCCCCTCTTCCCTCCCATTCTCATCCTCCCTCCCCTTCCCCCTTAGTCCTTTTTTTTTTTCCTTTCCAGTTGAAATAAACCCATATCTACTATTAATAATAATTAGCCTGGGTATATACAAAAGACAATTCTGTGTGGAATAGGGTGAGGGACGTGCAGAAAGCGTTCAGGATTCCTGCTTTTTTATTTATTTCTCAGCGAGCCACCTCGAGGTTGCAATAGCGCTGGGGAATAAGGGACGAGAGAAGGGAAAGGAGAAGATAAAGGAAGGCAATGAGATGAGGGGTGAAGTTTCGTGCTGTAAATAAAACTCAGCCGGAGCCCCAAAGGACGGCACGGGCAGGCAGGGGAAGAGGGACTCACACTGACCTAAGAGAGAGACTTAAGTCACTTTGGTGTTTCGGAGATTTGGGAGCTCAGTTTGCTTCCAGCCCCTGGTTTTGAGAAAGTTCTAATATTTTATATATTGTGATACATCCTATCCTACAGTGAGACAGTCTTGTCTCTCCCGGTGTCTGCTTTGATCCCCAGTGTGATTTAGGGATGCCCAGAGTCTGCTGGAGGGGAAACAGAGTCTGAGAAGTTAACCATGATGTCCGAGATCCCCCAAAGCCCTGGTAAAAGGCCAGATCTCCTAATCGCTTGTCTTCTGCCGCGCTCACTGCACATTCGAGCTCCCTTGCCGTTTTGCAAGAGGGAACTCCGACAGAGGGAATCGCAGCCGCCCTTCTGGGCACCCTGAGCTGAGCTCTGCTGCACCCACGCAGCCCTCCGTGGAGAAGAAGTCTTTTCCCTATCCCCTGAGCTCTCCTGGGAAGGCGGAGATGGATGAGCCGACATCTCCTCGCCTTCTCCTCCCACTCCAGCCAAAGAGCCGAGGACACCCCCCGTCTCCCAGCACCCTGCTGTTCTGGGAAAAGTCAACACACAAAAAAAGAGTCATCTTGGAGTAGAAACACTGGAAATACTGTTCCAGGGATGCACGGCTTTAGGAGATGAACTTAGAGGAATGTTACAGGAATGCAGGATGAGCTCGCCGGCGAGTGTAAATCAGCAAACCCAGTTAAAATTCTGGGCTGGTTTGCACCAGGTGAGAATGTGGCCTGGCCGGGACAGGATATTAATTATATTAATCCTTAAAAAAGAAAGAAATCGGCCTCACAAGGAAATCCTTTTTCAGTCATTTAATTCCCTTTCATACACCTCTCCCCGCTCAGAATACCCTGATTTTATGCAGGTCCACAGCCTATTATAATAAACTTCTCTACACCTGTTCTGAAAAGAAATTGCTCATGAAATGCTGCAAAGCTAAAGACTGCTGAGCCAAATTTGCCGGCACGGTCACTGTCTGACAGGAGCTATAACCACTGAGATGAGCAACAACGGCTCTAAACACGGGTCACGAGACGGGGCTGACCTCTGAGCCAGGCAAACAGCCCCCGAGGATTAAGACTTGGGAAGGGGGGTGGGGGGTGGGTGGGTACCAAAGTGCTGTTAGCATGGCGGTTCCTGCAGGGATGCGTTCGGTTAGGGATGCTTTACGTGTGTGAGTGGGTGTCTTAGGGTTTCTGCAATCTTGCCTTTGGCAGCTTCATTCGTAATCTCCCCACTTCATCAGAGAGATTTGGTGGGTGTAAACAGCTAAAATACCTGTAGATGAAATGCAAGGTGGACTCTGCGTCCAAGGGGATGTTGTAGGGCAGGAGGCAGCGCTCATGGAAAGCGATGGAGCTGGCAAGAAGTAGGTAAGGTAGAAGACAGATAGCATGGAGGAACTGCCCTCCCAAAAAAAGATGTGTCAATACACTCACCATCCCCTCCGCCTTGCTAGCTGACAGGTTGGAGCGGCTGTACACGAGACATCCGAATTCATTTCACTGGGGATTTACAGCAGTGGTTGAGCCAGAGGGAAAAGGCTGACATTTTCCAGTGAGTTCCTGCCATAGGTAGGACCTAGCGCGCACAGGATGGGTGCTCTGCGCTTCCCAGAATATGAAGGCACTGATGCCACTTGGAGCTGAGCAAAAGTCACAAGAAAGTTCTAAAAGTCTCAGTGCGCGGCTTTAAAGAGGAGGGACCAGCGCCTGGAGAGGGACATAGGTGCTCAGGCATATCCTCCCAGTTTTCCTGGGGACTTCCCTAAATTAGGCATCTCCTGCACATTTTCATGGTCCCCAGATCATACTTTCCGAATGTATTTTCAGCATCAATACAAACCAGAATACTAACCCCCCCCAAAAAACCTCTCACAGCTATTCACACCCTGCAGGGCTGGGCTCTCTGCCTCCCCTTTTCTCTAATCTTTATCACACCACAGTTGAGGTTTGGGGACTGGTCAGCTGAGACGTGAACTAGACACAGGCACTTAAAACAACGTGATCTTGCATAAGTCACTCAACCTTCATCTGTCTGTAAAACAGCTTTGGAAAACAGCGATGCTGATGTTAACGTGATGGTAGAGGGGAAAGATTAAAGCTGGTTTAAACAACTTTTCCTGAAACATTTTGGTTTTATAATAAGGAACTTTTCCAAATTGTTTTAATTATTCAGGTTTTGATAAAGAGAAAGGAAGAAAAATCTTCAGTTTCTAAAAAAAAAAAGGTTTAAATCTCAGGTTAGAAAGGCAAAAATGTTTTGCTTCCCCTCCAGGTTGTTCTCTTTTCTTGCATGCCTTTTAAAATGAAGAAGAAACAGAAAAGTGGAATCAACCTCAATATTTCAAATATTTTTTATCTATTCCTCATATTTCCCCTGAGAAAAATACTTGTGCTAATGTAAATACATTCAATGTATTTTTGAGTAATTCATAAGAAAAGTGCTCGTTACCCTGCCAAGTGCTTCTGCCCTCCAAAATGACATGCCGTTGAGAGATATATATGTGCTCTGCGTTTCTGCTCGCTTGGAGTCGCACTGCCCTGTGCTATCTCCAGCTGCTACACGCACAGCTCCAGGGGAACACGCAGCGTTAAGGGGAGGCTGCGGTGAGCGCACGGGCGATGGCTCAGGTCACAGAGGGGTTTGCTGGAAGCCAGAGTACGTATGAAACCCACATTAAAAAAAAAAAAAAAAAAAAGGAAATAAAAAGCAGAGCAGGAAAGGTGCCCGGAGTTACACCCCACCGGGGCAGAGGAACAGCCCCTCTCACGCAAAGCACCGGCGGCAGTACGCAGCACCCGGGGTCAAGTCCAACAACATGGCACCAAAACGGACACAAGGCAGTGACCGGGGTCAGCACCGTGTCCCCAGCCTGTAGGAGGTGACTTGTTTGCAAAAGTTAGCAGCCGGTGTCAAATTGACTTGAATTTGATTTATCACTGGCTTATCGGCAGATTAAAGTTGACGACAGCTTAGAGCCATAATTGACCGGTGATAGTTGTAGCAGGAGCTGTATCGGCCTCAGCAGCTCCCTCGTGGGCTAGCTTGTGCCCTTGATGTCTTTCAGAGGGCAAGGGATCGACTCTGGCAAGGCCTGGGAAATATCCTTGCGCTCCTCAGATAAGGTTTGAGTCGCTAGGAGAGAGGACGAGGAGCTCAGGGAACGGTTGAGGGCAGTGTTGAAACGTTTGCCACTACAGGGCCGGCGGCAACGGAGCCTGAACGTGACCATCGCCAGAGCAAAGTCATTTCTGGGAGGGCTGGTGAGGAAGCACGAAGCTGGTACTTTCCAGCAGCAGGCCAGCACAGATTTAAAAACAGGGACGTGGCTAGAAATAATGTCATCCTGGTTTAGCGTTCCTGGAAAATGACAGTTCCATCCTCTACAACCCCCTCCACACGTGAACACACAGTGTGGCCGACTTGGCCACTGCCAAAACATGCCGGCTCCAAGGTAAAAATCAAAGTGCTGCTAGTGAGTGCAGATCTAAGGTGGGAAGGGGAGGTTTTGGTGCAGGCAAAATTTGCAGACGCCAAATCTAATTCCCCTAGGTTGCAGCCAGGAAGCTGGGGCTAACGTTCCTGCTCTGATGGCTGAAGTCGGTTATGGTTTTTACACAAAGGCGAGCATCTCCGTTTCACAATTATCACAAAAAAGGGGGTTTTCTGGCAGCACGGTGCCCTTGGCATCATGCAAAAGAAGTGGTTCTCATCCTTTTCCCCATTTGGAGACCTGTAATATTTTCCAGGGGTCCCCATCGAGGCCCTGAGAGCCCACCAAAGCTTCAGCCTGTGCAGCCCCCGCATGCCCAGAGCTGCCCCAGCCCTGGGCCAGGCACCCCACAGCCCCCTGCCCTGCTGCTGGGGTGGCCAACCCTTGGCTCGTGTGTCCCCCGTTTTCCCATTTTCCTCCCAAATGTGAATTTGGGCAGGAAAATGGCAGCGGGAGCAGGCGTGGAGTCATACCCACGCTTTATCTGCACTAGGACAGGCTCCACTGCCCAGCGTTTCTTTTTCTAGGACTTTTCTGTCTCAGTGAGGGAGGCTGATTTTCTTAGGAAAAAGGCTTTTCCTCACCCTAATGGAAAGGAGAGCTGTCACCAGGGTTTCTGTATCCCATCTAACCTGAAGGTAGCTTTGCCGGGCACTAAGAACAGCTTCAGAGTCCCATTGCACCCAGGGGACTGCAGACAACAGCACACAACTCCCAGTGAAGGTCTCTGCCTAAACCCAGCGCTCCGTATGGCTCAGTATTTCTTCAAAGTCATAGCAGCAAGGGGAGCAGGACAGTGTTGACAAAGGATCTCAGCAGGTGCTCGATACGGGACTAACTCTGATGCTAGCTGCGACCAGTGGTGTGCGCATGAGGTGACGAACGCTGGTACGAGCAGAGTTTGCAAACGCTAAAGCCCTCATTCCCCCGCTGAGCCTTCTCGCACCGGTGGGAGACTCCAGGCTGGCAGATTGCTGCCTCTTTTGCTCACAAAAGACAAATGTGTGAGCAGCATCTCCTCCCACGGTTGCTACATCTTATCTAACAGTGATCTCATCTGGGTTTGGGAAGCCAGTTAGCTCCCGTGGACTGATCCCTCTGCTCAGAGGCCACCAGAAAGAAAACCCAGTGACTAATTAGGCGAGTTTCTGCGTGCGGATATGTGTCCAGCACGACTTGGATGAAGATCAACTTATTTTACGGAGAGCCAAAACGTCTTCAGAAGGGAACAGCTTTTGAATTCAGTGCTTTGTTTAAAGGCAAAATGCTTTATTACGAATTGCCGAAGCCCCGAGCCATGTATTCCTCCATAGTGTTTCAAAATATTTTTCCGCTTGTTGATGCTGCGCTTTGGCCTTTAACGAAAGCCAGGTGCCTGCCGGGCTGGGAGTTAACACGGCAGCACGGTCCCAACCTGGCCTGCACAGCCCGCCTTCCTCTGCCTGCGCAGGAGCTTGCTGAAAATGAATGCATAAAGAAACGGTTTGTATTTAGAACAGGCCAGGTAATTGTTCTTCCCTTGTGAAAAGTCACAGCGAAATTAAATGTTTTCTTTATTTATGTAGCTCTTTCACGTTTGCATTAACGAATGGAGCGCATGATTTTTCCTTTTTAGCGAAAACATCTGTAGTTTGTATGTGTGTGTGAATATTTTGCATGTACCAGCTTTTCCCCTTGTGCTTGGCACGCCGCAGAGCGAGTTAAGCAAACAAGCCACCCAAAGACACTTTTAATCCTTTTTTTTTTTAATGTATAACAGTTATGCCTGAGTTACAGAGAGACACCTACAGGCAGCAGGTAGTTAAAGCAAATACCAGTTTCTCTTTCTACTATACTACTCCATATAGCTGAATAAATTATGGTGCGATTATATATATACACACGCACACACGCAGGCACACACGCGCACACACACATCCTCACACGCAGGCATACACATGGAGCAAAATGGCTATGAGTCAAACACAGAAGCAACATATCCGCAGTTACTAGGAATAAGGAATGTCCTATAGTGCTATGTAGATACTCCCCAGGTGGGTATATGGAGGTGTTAGGGATGACGGGTTAGAAGCATTAAATACACAAAGTCTCTGAGCGACAGGAGCCAATCTGCTGAGTTACTGGACACAGTGAGGCAATGTCCATTTTGTGGGCTCAGGATGGCGCCGAGGTGAAGGCAGGGGCGCTGGAGGGATGTGGGGAGGTCAAAAAAACCCACTCGGCGTTTTTTCTTTCCCCCAAGGATGTCAGTTCTCGTCTGCAGGCATGGAAGAAACGTCAACCCGAGAGAATGTCTCTGGAGTGCGTCCCTTTGCTTGGTGGTTTGTTTGGATGAGGTGCAGGACGATTTTGGGGATTCCCAGGCACCCTCAGAGTCACCAGTAGTTGAGTATCTGCTCAGTCCCCATTTGGTCTGCTTCGAGCAACTGCAACCGCATGTTCTTCAGGGTCCTGCTGTCCAACACTTGTCTGCTGCCGATCGCTACTCTTCCACGCTTGGTTTTGTTTCGCCTTCAAGGCACCTCCCTCTGTTCTTTCCCCCCCTCCCCATCCCACCCTCTCTCCCGAGTTTGTCTCTTTTCAGCAGAACTGAGGTTGGCAACCCATAAAACAAAACAAACCAAAAAATACTTTGACTTTCATACATGAACGTACCTTAAAACAAAACAAAGAAACCAAAAAAATCCCCAAATCAAACCCATCCCACCCCAAAGATTCTGGAATGTATTTTGAAAACACACGATAGGCAAATTTCTACAGTTCATCCCCCCTCCCCCTTTTTTTTTTTTTTTTTAACTAGCACGGCACTCACTGTGTTTTTAGTATAAAAAAATGTCAACTTTCTATAAACATACAGCACATGACCAAATTTCCAACTAATGTACAAAGTGCGACCACGAGGGAAAGGTCAGAGAATAGCTATTTGCGCTAGCATGGGGCGTTTTTCATATTCCTCTAAGAACTCTATTTACAGCAGTGCCCGGGTGCTCACGGACTTTCTGGTGAAGGTAATTGGCAAATAGGTTTCTACAGTGCTCCCTCTTTTTAATACTTTTTAACTTTCAGGGTCCTGCACTCTGCGTTGAGCTCAGCTGAAGTCCTCCTCGACAACACGCTTGCGGCAAGGACCGACTGTCCACTGCTGAGGGATACTTGGGAGACGCGTACGCACGCACGGGAGAATAGATAACGGCGGGGAGAAGAGAGCTGATAGGTCTTTGTGAGCAGGAGCAGCAGACAAGCAATTCTCATGGCAAACTGAAACTTCCCTTCTAGTTTAGCAGGCAGCTAGGAATGTGTTTGGTCAGAAACTTCGGTATAAAGAACAAGGGATTGCAACTGCCTGGGGTAGATTCAGGGCCAACAACCCCCATCTGCATACTCCATCTTCCAGTGGCAAGGAGGATGCAGATTGGAAGATGTTCCCAGATCAGGTGATTATCGGCATTTGGCCTCTTAAATACTATGAAATGTAGCAGGCAAGAAAATCGTGTGCTTTGTTGTTTTAGCAATTGGCTCAGAATGATACTGAGACCCAAGAGCAAATTCAAACAGGTGCGTCAGTCATTAATCCCTATGCTGGCATCCGTCACAGACACCTCCTTGCTCTCACCCTCAATCCCCTAGTCCAGGTGTGGCTGAAGGTTACTCTTGTTGGGAACGACATTTAAGCCAGGGCTGGAATTCAATAGGGATTTCTTCCTTAGATCGGCTCTAAAGCATAAACAATATAAACCAGCATCTTTTGTTGCTTTCTGAGATCTGGAACTGGTGCTAAGCAGGGAGAACGCTTCCTATAATGTGACCGGTCCAAGGCTCCTCAGTCACCTCAAGGAAATTGGTACCTTTGGCCTCACCTATTCATCCCGCTGTAGGTGCTATATATTGCCCTGAGAAAGGATGCGAAGAATGAATGCTTCAAGTGCTTCAAAAGCTTTGTGATCCAAGGAAAGTCTTCCGCAACTAGAGGGAAGCTTTATGTGTGATACAGGTGGACAAGCAGAGGCTGATTTGGGATCTCTGGACCATAAATGACAGCACTACAGCCTCTGGATGCAGATGTTGCGTCACATAGAGCTTCTGCACAGAAACGTGCGTGTGAGCGTGCGAGAGGCAGAGCAGCCAAGCTGGTGTATTAATATACTTTTAGGAATGTAGAGCGGGCTCTGTCACAGCCATAAAGCAAAGCTGATGAAAGCCATATGTGGCTCTGATAGGATGCTGAAGCAAGAAGCAAAACTCTGTTTTGGTCAGAACAGGTACTTTGTCCACATGGTTCAAGAGAAAGCGGCTCGGTGGTTCATGATAAATTATGTTGGGGCAAGGCAGGGGATAGCTTCCCCAGAAAAATGTTGTTTCAGCTGCAAAAACAAGATCAGATTATTTGAGAAGGATGGAAGAAGCAACAGCGAAAGAAGAGAGCACAAGAGAAGCAGCCCCTTTAACAACCTAGGAGCATATGCTAGACCAGAACTCATCCGACCACGTGGTCCCCCGTTATCACCAGTGGAAAAAAGCAGACGCTCATTATCCTGAAGTAGACATATAAAATAGTAAGTGTATATAAAGGCTAACAGTCTGTAGAAGACTTTAAGTACTGCCTGTTGCTATTGGACTTTACACATAAGCCACTGGCTGGCACAGATTCTGTGCATCAGGGTGGTTATCTCAGCGGCAGCTTTCCTTGTCCTCTCCAGGGCAAATTTCAGTGCGTTCTTGAAGTGAGCCCCCTCAACACAGGAAGGTGAGGGGAAAAAAGTCTATAATAGTAGACATCTGCTTATGAATGATCAAGGATCAGCAGCAGCAGCAAAAGGGAAACTATTTAAAAACGCATGTGGGTCATGACTTAGCAATAACCTCTTATTGTTGGCTGCTTTTATGTGAGCAGTGTGATAAGCAGAATCGTGAGCCGATAGAAAAGCGAGAGCGCTGGCTGCTACGGAAAAGCGGGGTGATAAATCCAGAGAACAAGATCTGGCTTAGAGAGAGGAAGGTTCTACCACCAAAACGAAAAGCAGAGGGAAGGGACTGAGAGATTGAGTTGTACTGAATAGGACATGAAATGAGAGGAGTGGGGGAAGAGCTGGGAGGATGGAGAGGGGCAAGCATTTCTCCTGGCAGCTAGAGGATAAAGTATGCCATTGGTTAAGGTAAATCTTTTCCTGCAGTACAAATAGGTGCAATGTTGCAGCTGAGAGCACCTTTCCTTCCTAGCTGCTGTTAGAAAGACTCTTCAGGTCATCTCCCCTCTGACTCCATGGCCACATCCATCCCTCAGTGAGAGGCAGCTGTGAGAAAGCACCTTCAGAACAAGCACCATTTTCTTTCAGGTGGTCCTTTACCTGTAGAAGAACCTGGCTTTGCATACTAACCCCTCCAAGCAGCCAGCTAACGAGCACCTCTGACTCTTCCCTCTCTTGTCTTTGCTCTCATGGCCAGCTTCTCTCCCACTGACTGAAAGAAGGGCCACTGACAGTCCTCGCCCTTCTCAACTGGATGGGCAAAAGCTCCGACGCGATCAGGTGTATCTGATGCCATTCCTCTGTGCGTGCAAGGCCAAGCGTTCGCTATCACATCTCCTGCTGCTAGCTGATGCCCACGTCTTTTCAGTCATAATCAGGTCTAAATTGGTCCCTAAGAGGAAAAGTAAATGTTGCTCGTGCCTGTGCCCATAATCTCCAGTCCTCATGCAGCAATTTACATTTACGCTTTCCAAAGGTCCCAGGCTGGACGGACTTACATCCTGCCCCTGCTTAGCAGCAACCTGGCCTGCTTCGGCCCTGCTTTGGGAAGCCATCAGTGAGAACAGAAGGGTAGAGCGAGGTGGGAAAATTTGCTGTCACTTTAATATATGTTTTCCTGGTTTTGTTTGTCTTTGTGGTTTGTTTTTGTTTGTTTGTTTGTTTTTTTTAAAACAAGTTCTTATATTTGGTCCATAGGTCTTCTGTGGTCCCGAATTATATCACCCTTAATGATCAGCTTGGTTATTTCTTCCTATACAACATTCACCAAATTTACAGCAATGGAAAGAAAAGGAAACACAATGAAACATTTCTTTTTTTTTTTTTACAAAGAAAAAAAGATCAATTTGGCTTTGACTATGCCAACTACCTAGATCAATGGAAAGTCCTTAAGTGTGGGCAAAATGCCATGGCCAGGCAGGTTAGAGGGAGGGCATGAACTTGGGGTTAATAAATGTACCCAACCCATTGTCTCTGGCCACAGGAGGAGTCAGGTCACAGAGGCCAGGCTTGCCTCTGAGAAGAGTGCTCTGGGAGGAGGTGGATACTTGGAGAGCCCTCCCCCTCTTTCCCGTCTCCTTCACAGCTCAAGTTGGTGCAAGGTGGAAGGGAATTGGGAAGGAGTAGGGTCCGGGTACAGGTAGATCCCTGGAAGGCTGGTGGTGTTTTCTCCAGTGGTACCAAGTTGCTGGAGTGGGTTGTTGGCACAGTCGGACTCTTCAGTAAGCTTGGCCTGTCTCTACTGGTAAGAGGCCCAGAACGGCTGAATGTTCTCCCAGCTTCATCCTACGCTGTGTAGACAGACTCACGTTCTTGGCCAAATAATCAACAGCGGCTGAAGAGGAGGGGGAAAAAAAAAGGAGGGTGAGAAAACAGCACAACATTAGCATTTAGTGGAAATGAGTCTTTCAGCATCAAAGGGCGTGTAACCAACAGACCCTGCAGACTGGTTCTTATGAAGAAAGGCCCAACACAGCGGTTGTCACAGACATGAGGGTCCTGCTGCACTCCTAGGAAAGAGTGTAAATAGACGATGGTCCTGCCAGAAACACCTAGGTAGGTCTCCATGGACCTACTGAAAAGAACTAAAACTCTACTTCTGTCATGGAAAAATGGTGTTTCCAGGGGAGCTGCCTGAGGACGAGCCTGAACAGAAAGCCAGCAGGATAAGCCTTCCAGCCTCACCTCCCTGTATCATCTCACGGTGGCAAAGCCAACTCCTGCACTTAGTGATACTGGTGTATACGATTCCAGAGATTTCAGTGGAAGCTCACCAAGTCTGGACAGGGCTTGAATCTGACTCATCCACTGCGTGCTGACTCAAGTCTGCGAGCTCTGCTGCCTGCCTTCATCCACCCTTCCTAAGGGCTTTGCTTATCTCCATCTGGGTGAGAAACGCAGCCACAACTCCTGAGGCCATGCGTGAACCTGTATCCCAGCTTGCCTGACTGCCCCATGGTCTGAGGGGGAAGAGGACTGGGGCAGGATGGTGACATTGCTCATTAGCTGAGCTTCACTCAAAGTCTCTCCCTTTCACTGGCTTTAATGTCTCAAATTAGATTAATAAGGAGCTGGCAGGAGATGTACAATCGGTGCCAATGAGTAAACAAATTTCAGCCATCAACGTCTTGTCAGACGCCTGCCCCAGAGGAGGTCCCTTCCAGACACAAATTCTTATTAGACTTGTCATATCTATTAGAATTCCTTTCACGCTTCTGCGTTCCATCACCGGCATCATTAACACAGCTCCGGCCTTTGGGAACTGCAAGGACCACATTAATCTGGCATCTCTGCTCCTCACCGGCTGGGACAGCACAGGCTGTGCAAGCGTTGGCAGGCTGGCGCGCTGGAAGTGAGCAGGCTCAGCACGGGGTGAATTATCCGGGGCCGAAGTGAGGCCTGCTGGGGAGCACGGCTTCTGCAGGCGGCACAGTGTGAAAGGAGCTGAGTTAAGTAAGTGGAGCTGGCATGCTGGCTGGCACTCGTCGGGGACTGGGATGCTGGAGTAGCTTGACTCGAGCACTGGGCTCTGTAACGTGTTATGGTGCCTCTAGCTTCAGGTGGGGTGTACGTAGGCTTAGACTCCAGCTATGGCTCTTTCCAGACCTTATCAGCTTGGTCCCCTGGTATTTCAGATAACCACATTAAATAATGTCTTTGAGAGGCTGTAGGTAAAGAGCAAATTCACTCCTTGGACATGTTATGTGTGTATGTGTGTGGCTGTGCCTCTGTGTGTGTTGTCAGCTGTGCTCTGGCTGAATTCAGATGGGTGCTTGGGAAAGGAGGGGGGTGAACGGTCGGAGCCGGTCATCCTGCTCTGGGCAGCACCCAGCAAAATGGAAATTTGATGGCAATCCCATCCTTGTGAAAAAAATAAACAAAACAAAAACAAAACCAAAACCAACAACAGGCTCAATATTGCTTTTTGTGCCAATGGGAAGAATTCAAAGGCACCAGGGTATCCCACACCAGAAGTCAAAGACATGGTTTGTTGGTTTAATACAATAGAAGTCAAAATAAAACCAGAAATCTACCAAAAGTACTCTGGGTGTTTATTTGCTTATGTGAGAGAGAAAGTGTGTCTGGTTTCGTGTTTATAAAACAGAGAATAAGGAGGAGAGAAGTGGGGAGAGAGAGATTCTCTGCAGGCCAGGTCCAAAGTCTATCAAAACTACAGAGCTCTTATTTAGAAGCCCTGGTTATGTCCCCTGTTACGCAGAGCCTGCTCCCACCACAGCAACCCCCCCCGTTTTTATCATATCAGTGCTCACTAAAAAGAGTTTTGATATTTTTTGCCGCGTCACAGAAGGAAAAAACATATCATCTGAACTGAACATCAATAAATAATGATCTTGTGGAGGTCACCTCACACTGATCGGCATTTAAACAGCATTTGAAAAGAAGCAGTGAAGAGTCAGAAAGCAGGAGGAATTAGAAGTGTCTGCTAAATACAACATGCACCAAGAAAGACAAGAAAAATTGTTGTTATATCAAGGTCAACTTCATGTAAGCGATTGCTCTAACAGGACTAATTACCAATGAAAACTGTTTCCTCGCATAGAGATTATTGTAAATGGGGCTGATTATAAGAAAGGTTTATAGTGAAGTGGTGACAAGTGGACTTATATATTGCCTGTACAGAGCTGTAAATACAAATATCTATACACATCTGGGCACATATGCAGGATTTGCTGCTTAACTTAGATCCCACCGTAGAACAGCTACAGTTGTGCTGCATCTGCCACGCAGCATGGCACTGGCTTTGGCTGTCAGACTTGCCATCATGCTGGGGGTGACTCCAGCTCCCAGCACCGGGAAGCAGTGGTGCTGTGGATGGTGCGTGATGGTTTCTCACCTACCTTCCTTGCCTTCCTGACTAGCTACCTGCGTGTCTCTGGGTATAGGGCACGTCTGGGCTAATTCTGTCGGCCACGCAAGACTTGCTGCTGGGCACAGGTCCATTGGCAGCCTGGACTCTCGTGACTATTAACAGGAAAACATTCCTGTTCTGAGCCAAGCCCAGTGGGCTCTAAACTGGGCTTGTAAATTTAATGGGTGTCTAGCAGAAAAGAGGGAGCCATGTGACAGAAATCAGGAAAGGGGGGCAAATAAAGCAACATAAATAGGGCTGCATGAGCAGTTTTTCATCAGCATAAGGAGAGGCCCAAGTAAAAATTCCTGTAGCAAACCAAGACAAACCCTTCTTTCTCTTTCCTTCTCCTTTTCTGGTCTCTCTCTCTCAGAAAATGTAGCTCGTCCTCCTTATTTTATTTTTTACACACATGGGTGTGACTAACGTCTTGCCCAAGGGAATCTTTATTGGAAATACATGGTATTGGAATTTGTTTAAGATTTTTATCAATAGCACGTGTGTCCAGCCTCACATCCAGAAGCGAGGGGAAGGTCAAGGGGTCACAGATCAAACTCCCGAAAAACAAAAAAAGGAGGGGTGGGGGGAAGCTGCTATTGATCCCGTCTGCCGCCACAGCCGGTTCTCATTTAGCTGTAGAAGTTAAAGACATTAAAGGGCTGTGACGGAGAGGGGAATAAAAAGCCACAGCCAAATGGAAGGAAAGGTCACTGAGGACAAGCTATGGGCAAGCAGGAGCGCTCCTGGAGGAAGAGGATGCACCTTTAACCCTCCGCGGATCACTCTCTCACAACACCACACTTATTATTAGTTTAACACCGGCAGGTGAGCCCTTTGCCAGGCTCGCTGGTGTTTTTGTGACCCAACCATCCTGAAGGAGAAACAGACCCTTCTCAGGGTCCCTCTGCCTTTTGGGTCTGAGGTTTGGGTTCAGGATTACGCACTGGCTTAACGTATTTTATAGCAGAACCTCTGGGCATGCACCCAGCCCTTACCTTACAGAGGGCAGGGGAGGAAGTGACACATACAGTTTTGCACCACTAAAGGATGGCATTAAAATCCCAGCTTTCCTTTGGCTGAGCAGGATGAACACATTGTAGGGCTTCTGGAGAAGCAAGACTTGGCGAGGGGAAAGGAGAGAGGTCTGGAAGTTGTCCTTTCCTAATAGAAATGTTTTACCTAAAATATTTCAATTGGGACTTTTGAATTGGACTGCAAGGGTGTTGAGGAGGCTGTGTGGAGCAATCTCCATCTGTGTCTGGTGAGTAGATTCCCATTTTCTCTCTAGATGGACAGATTTCCATGGGAATCCCTTCCAATACAATATCCACACCTTCTTACATTCCCTCCCTCTCTTCTCCTGTTCCCTACACAGTGGGAATACAATCAGTGCACTTACTTTGTCCATACTGTCCATATTGGTAGCCAGCCACTGGGTCCACACTGTAACTGGTGGTGCTGTAGGTGGGAGGACAGTAGGACTGGGAAGTCGGGAGGCTGTCCACAGACTTGATGGAGTCACTCCGCTGGCTGCAGCTGGCAGAGATGGAGTTGGTGGTGTCCAAGCCACCATGAAGGGGAGAGATGGAGAAGTCAGCCTGGGGTTGTGGAGGAACCCCACTGGGGTTGCTCAGGATGCTCATCACCTGGAGAAACACAGGAGACAACACGTCGATATCTGGAGGAGAAAGGGTACATGTGCAGCTGCCTTCATGCATACCAGGGAGAAACAGTCTACATATAATGGTGCTCTATCAGTATAATATACAATATTAATACAGGTTTGGCCAGGCTGGAGAGTGAAGGCCTGCTTCCACCAAATAACAACAGACAGACCCCACAGTTGGCTCCTCTGTCTCTAACGCTTTATTTGAAAGACCTTAGTAGGGATAATTGAGAAGTTCCTTCAGAGCACACTCAATCTTTGTTCCTTCTTTCCTGACATGCCAACAACGTGAGCTGTGCTGTTCAGGATAAACACTGGAGAAAGGAATAAATTTGGGACTAGCCTGCTCAGCACGCACTGCCATGAACTAGCACCCCCTCCCTTCCTACAAACAGCCCTCACAGAAGAGGAGACACATAAAACGGAGCAAAAATCTACATTTTCAGAAAGGGACGCTGAAGACAGCCCCTTTCTTTGGAGGTCTGAGTGGGGCTTGGTTTGCAAACGTCCCTAACCAAACCAGACACAAACCCTTTCTGGCTTTGATGCAGATTCAGCTTTAGGGACTGAAATGTCAAAGTTTTCTTTACCCACAAATGTTAAAGGATAACAGGTCCTGGTTCAGCTTATTTCAGTATAGTGCTTGGTTTGAAAATGTAATTACATTTGCACACAAGCAATCTTCCTACTTTGAGACCTGAAACAGATGAACTTCTTTTTTTTCTTCTTTTGCAGCAAAAATGCCAGATTTGTTCCTGTGGGTGAGTTTGGGGTAAGCCGCTGCCTACAGGCCTTCACACAAGGCCCCTGATCCTGCTAGCGCTTTAATGCAATTGCCTTCTGCAATCAGCAAAATTACCCCCGGGGCTGCCAAGTTAAGAGTGTAAAGAGTTTGCAGAAGCAGGGCCGTGGCGAGGGAAGGAAGGGAACTCCTGATGCCTCTTGGTTGATCTCCACAGCCGCTGCAGGCGTGCCTTGCCGTATTTGTGCCGGGGAAGGGCGGGGGGAGAGGGGACAGCCAGTCACCTCGGGGGGCCAGGCCAGCACTCAGATGCCGAGCGGCTGAAAATCTCCGAATTTAGCATAACCTTATTGACATCAATTAAAGTGGCAAATTGGAAATATTTGGAGCCTGGCAAGTGGTAAAATGAGCCCTTTATCCCCCACCAGCGGCCTGGTGAGCTATTGTGCAGAGGATACATTCTCTGGAAGGACACAAGAGGGGTTGTATAGAGTGGCGTCTCCCCTTCCTGCTCACCCCGACACCTTCTCCATCCCCTCCTCCCTCACCTTCCTGCTGGCGCGGGGGCTTAGGCTGAATGACCGGCTACGCGCTGGCCTTTGCTTTCTAAAGCTTCTCCTCCCCCCGGAAGGACTCTGGAGTCCTGCTAAGACGCTTTCTCTTGATGTGATGCCACCTCCCGACTCAGCCAGCCTGAGATCCTTCCCAGGCATTTGTCTGGGAGAGAAATTCGGGAGCAGGGGTGGCTGGACCCCCGCGGAGGGGGAGGTGGTGGGGAGGTACTGGGGACGAGGTTAGTTAAAAAGCCTGGAAAATCAATCTAACCCCAACTACTGGGTTTGTCTGCAGTGCGGTAGAGAGACACAAGAATGAGCTTTGAACAAGCTAAGTAAAAGCAGCACAGTGGCAGCAGCATAGAGCTCAGACAGTGTTCATTTACCCTCTCCTCCTTCAGGGTTTTCAGCCTGCACTGAGCTTAGAGTTTGCTACTGGTCCCCAAAAGTTAAACCTAGCTTAGCTGTCTCTACACCATGGGGCAGACGGTGCTCCAGACAGAGCCTAAATTACCTCCAGCTCTCCAGACCCTCCGGGCACAGCTTCTTAATCACAGTGATTAAGCCTCAAGGTATCTAGATGAAGTTGTTCAGCCATAACGCTGTGCAAAATGTGCCCATGGAACTCCCTGCCCCATGACAGCACGAAGAAAGAAAGAAGAAAGGAAATTGCATTTAAATATGCAAGACAGAGTGGATTAATATGAGAATAGGGCTGTCATGCTTTTCTATGTGGATGTAACGTAAACCTCTCTGCCTCAAGGCTTATGCAGCGGGGAAATCATGGGAGTGCAGCCTGAAGGTAGGTTTTCCAGCTGCAAAGTTATTTGTAACCTTTCACTAAAGCCGGGTCACGAACTTTGATCTGGCTCAGCTATGAATCCTCTTCTGCCCCTCGATCCCGCCGGCTGCAGGCAGACCTCAGAGCTTCAGCATCGCCTTAGCTCTAGGTGTTGCACCCTGCACCTCTTTGCCCTGACCGATATTCAGAACACTCGCGTATACAGCAGCCAAGAGACATTATTTGATTTCATTCGCAAGCAGAATCAGATGTTTAAAACAATAAACATCCTTCTTGCGTGCACGAAAACACAGCCATATGAATTAGAAGTTATTTTTGGAAAGCTCCAGCTCGGGCAGCACAAAGCCGGATGGTTTCGTCTCTCCCTTCCTGAGCTGTCCAGGTCTGGCAGTGCTGCCTGACTGCAGACATGCCGCCCGCGCCGCCGAGCCCTGCAGGTGCAGAAAAGAAACGGTGCGCTATAAAATGAAGGGCGACTGGAACCACTCACAGACCAGAGGGTTTTCTAGTGCTCTCCCTCCTGGCCATCTCGCCCAAAAGGTCAGCTGCTTTGTATTACTCAGAGAAAATAAAAGGCTCTTAAAGCAAGCAGAAGTCATATTAACACTTCCGCTAAGGCCCTTTTAAAAAGAAAGGGGGATGTAAAGCAACGTTGGTAAATGAAACCCAGATTCACACTCTTCAAAATCAGAGGAGCTGAGACGGGAGAAGACACTTGCACAAATCCTACTAAAGACAGTAATTGGCTTTAATCAGTCAGAATCAGGACTGATTTCTAATCCCAGATCTGCTACTGACTCACAAGGGCTTGTGCAAGTCACTTAAGCTAGGACTCAACTCAACTAACCTTAGCCATGTGAAGTTAAGTTTCTACTCTCTGCTAATCCTCTAGAATCCCTCTACAGAGATTGACACATCTGAAGGACAATTCATCCCACCCTAAGACCCCTTTCTGAAAAAGACGGGCTGAATTTCCCTCTGGAAAACCGCGGTGAAACATAAGGACGCCAATATTTCATCATGAGGATGCCAGGGTGGAAAACGGACAGGTAACTGTACAGAGGTTGGAAAGGGGAGGTGCTAGAAGGTGGCTACAGGATACACATCCCTGCTGGATGCTCCCATGGAGGCAGGGTGGCTGAGTGCTGCAGATGAACCCTGACAGAGGCTGTGGGGCTCAGCTGAGCCAGGAGCCCCAAAGATCTCTCTCTGTTTCCTCTTCAGCAACACCGACCGTGGGAAGCGTCTGCCTTTTCCAGGCATGCTGAGAGCAATTTGGGGCTGAGCTCCCCTGAGACTCTGTTTGCATAGGTTTGTCAGAGGACGGCATCCAATCTTCCCCACCCCAGGACACAAAGGTGTTAGAAATAACAAGAGTGAACCGGAGATTTCTATTCCCTCTTCGCTAGGCAGCCACCCAGCACGGATAACCCTACAAGAGCCCTCCAGCCTTGGCAGGCCCGCATTATCTGACTTCTAGTTTCAGCTGGATAAACTCATTTTCCAGGCAACTTTTGAACTTAGGAAAGTCTGGGGCATCTGGAGAAATCCCCTCCTGAAGAATGCAAAGTCCTTTTACCTCTTCTTTTTGACCTTGCTTTCTTATAATTTATTACTTCTTGGTGCATTATCATCACTAACTAAAAATCAATACCCACTTCACATCTGTAAGGTTTTATCTGGAGGGAAATCTGCTACCTGTCCATCACAGTGATTGACAGCCTTCCCTTTCCCCTCCCTCTCATCAGTTGTCTCTCTCCCTTTCCCCATCTCCTTCCCCTTTGCTGCTGTCCCAAATCAGTCACAGGCATGGCGTGGGCTTGCACTTCGGGGTAAGTCAATAACAGCCACGGTGCTAGGAGCCTTCGGCCTTGTTTCTACCCTTTCTGGAGGTCATTTGTCATGGGGGAGAGGGGGTAGGGGTCTTGATGTGTTGGGGAGACCAAGGTTAATGCACAAAGACCCTCCTGGATGAAAGAGCCAGCCCCCCTCCTTGCCTCCTGCTGCTGCCTCCCTCCCCACCCTCATCTCTGCAGCTCCCCCCTGTTCCCCCCCCGGGATGTTTCATCACTCTCTCCCATACTTTAAAAGAAGGGGAGTTAAAAAAATGTAATTAATTCCCTCCATTTCTGAGCTGGCCCTCAGGGCCTCTGGCCGTGGAAACTGTAGCAGGGGAAATGTGCACCCTTTATGATAAACGAATGTGGCTTTGCAAAGGGAAGTGCAATTAGGGCCTTCAATCTGTGCAATCAGGCCTTCAGATTTTAGGTTTGGGGGCTAGGGGGGGACGGTTGGGTGTGTTGGGGGGGGCAGGAGGGGCTCGAGGGGCAGCCAAGTGATAGGGAGAGATACGGCTTAGATAGAGAAGAGTGTGAGTGCATCCAGGAGGGGAGAGGGAGGGTAGCAGATAAGTTTCAGGGCAAAAACTTGCCCCTGCGGACCTGGCTGCTTCACCTCACAGGTCTCTGCAGTCAAGAGCTCTACGAGAAATACCAGGGCAGCCCAGGCCATGCCGGACAGGCTACACATCCTCTGAGTCCCTACACCTCATCAGTTTGCTTTAGGCTTGCTAAGGTACCCAGCCAGTAGAGACATCAGGCCCTAGACACGGCAGGCTTTATATCTACACTCAGTGATGCTACACTGCCCCGTGACCAGGAGGACGCAGAGGTGTTGTAAGGAGATCAAACCCAAGCAAACAAAACGATGGGGAGGCAGGAGCCTGCGGACCGCATTTTCCAGAGTGACCCCTGATTCTGTGGTGTCTCCATTTCTGGACACCCGATTTGACACAGCGGAAAGCGTCCAAAATCAGAGGCTGCCTTAGAAAAATGCTGCATTTAGAAACTGCTGAGCCTGGCTAAGTTCTGAATAAAGGGAAGACGTAATGATCTGCAGCTAGCTGAAGGGTGTTAACTCCAGAGAAGCATCCGGGTGGTCCCAAAGGAATGCAAACGGGATACCAGGCAGAAACCGAAAAGGAAAAAACAGAGGAAGGGTCTCCTGGCAGTGGGTCATATTTCTGAGGCGGTGGTACTGCTTTCGGAGGAATGGGTAGAAATCCTCTCTCTTTGGGAAAGGCTGGAAATGTGATCAGTTGGAATATTTGATACTACATCAGGCAAAAAAACACTAGGAAATTCTCCGTTGTGAAGCGTGTTTGTAGGCTGAAATCTCTCTGTTTCAGCTTCTGTGGTGTCAACATTTACACCACTTCATAGGGAAAGGAAAGCCTGACAGGGCTCTGATGGCCATGCTGGGAAACATGCTGGATCTTACGGATTTACTAAGGTCATGGCCCAAGCTAACAATTTGCTCTGAGTTCCTCCATGAGGGCGTGGTCTCTCTACCATTTGTGGTCAATTCAGCTTCTGCTCTGGTCGTGCTCTGTCCTCCAAGATTGTTCTTAGCTACTTGGTGGGGACCCAGCTTAATCTTTTCCATCTTTATTTTGCAGCCTGTTCAGCTAATCTTTTCCTTCTCTCTTGCAGAAGGCAACCCTTCCTCATATTAATGTTTTTGATCTCTGTGGATTCATTTTCACTTGGTGGGAAGAGTCGATTATTCTATACATACATTAAATGGAAACAAAATGAAAAGGTGACTGTGGGACTACTGAAAGCCAAAGAAAGAGTTGGGAGGAGATAAATACAGTTTCCCCAAAGATCTTCACTTGAAAGGAGGATAAATATATGCAAATATGCCCCCAGGTAGGACTAAAATGACTTATGTAGCAATCTCTAACACTGCACTCACAAAACCAAGCAATTAATTTTGAGTATTTTCTAAATCACTAGACCCAGCTGAATTGTATCCCAATATACCAAACCAATCCAGTACATACACCCATTAAATGTGATTTTGCAATCAGGCCAAGGATCCAGACAGTGTTTCACACTTCTTGCACCTAGAAAATGTCTGATCTGGGTAACTGCAGTCCCTTCCATCTATTGTAATTTCCAATGACATTTTGGAGCCCAGGGAGCAAACTTCACATTAGCCTTCTTGAAGGGTAACTTCACTGACTTCAAGCACGGTCCTGATTCACACTGCTATAAATGAGCCGGTGAGTTAACCCTTTACTTCTATTTTCTTGTGGATTAAAGTTTAAGAAACCTGATGCTGTGCTGCCCCAGCTTTACCTCACCTAGCCAGGTATTTATAATCCATCTTGTTTTGGGCACCCTGCTTCTGTAGAGATGTACAAATTATGGAGAAGGTCTAACATGATTCTATGATTCTATGTTGCTAGTGCTACAGAGAACAGTGTTACGAATACAAGCTAACACAATCTCACAAGTCCTCCCTGCAACAGGAAGACTCCAGGGCTGACGTGGCTGCTGCTGTATAGCAGTAATGTCTCATTTTTGTAACCTTCCCCACTCCATTGGAAAATATATGGAGGCCAGTGAAATGCCTTTCCCAAGGCCACAAGAAGTGTGTCAGAAGCAGAGCCAGGAACAGAACACAACGTGCCTGAATCCTTTCTGGTGTGTATGGGACAGATCATACCAGATCCCTTCAAAGTGAAGGTCAGAAACGGTTACTGTGGACCTGTGCTTGAAAAGTGGTACAGTTTGGCAGTGAACAATAAACCCAGAAATATCATCAATGCCTTTCAGTGACTTAAAACATCTGAAGGATGTTTCAGTGCCATAGGGGAGTGGTCTAGGACACAGCGGGTGGAATGGAGATGAGCGTTTGTGTCCTAAAATGACCCTGTTCACTTGATGGATGAAGAACTGCCACACACTCATGATGGAAAGGGCTTGGGGAGATGCTGGGGATGAGATGGAGCTGGGGATGCAATGGTGAGCTGCAGCAAAGCAGACCAATGCAGGCTGCACAAGGGGAGGATTAGAAAAAAAGGCGATGGGAAGTTATTACCTGATTGTTCAAGGCTATGGTGAGGTTCCACCTGGAGCACTGCATCTTGTTTTGGGCACCCTGCTTCTGTAGAGATGTACAAATTATGGAGAAGGTCTAAAGAAAAGTTTCTAAGCTATACAAAAGAATGGGAAGGTCTTAGCTATAAGGGTAAGAGAAAACGCTTAAGTCTGGATGGTCTGGGAAAGAGGAGTGGGCTCTTCTTGCAATGGAAATACCATAAGGAAATCAGAAGCACCATGGGGTTATACATCCAATAAGGGCTATGAGGAATCCTGCAGTAGAAGCGTAATTTGGAGGGGAAGGGTGGGGGCAACACTGTAAATGGGAATTACATTAAAAACTGCTTGATCTAGAAACACGAGCCACTATCCCTGGCATTAGGGCACCAAACTCTACTATCACTTAGATAAAGGCAGATGGCAAAGTTTTTAGTAGTCTGGATAACCAGAGAGGAAACAAAAAGACATGCCGTGATAGTACAGGCTGTTTAAGGTAAAGAAGGGTCCCGGTTCTATGCTTCAATTTCACTAGCAAGCAAAATCAAGAGACATGGACTCACCCCTTCCAGAAATGGGAGAGACTCAAGCCAAAAGGCTAACTAGCATCTTGCCATCTTGAAACTGTCAAAGGGGTCTGATTTCCATGCACTGCTGAGTATCTCCCCTCTGAAAATGGGCAGTTTGTGCTTTACTAACCACTGACATCATAATTCACCTTGTACTATCTAAGCGTGAGGTGTTTGTCCTGAATAAATTGGAATTGCTAGGATATTTTATATAGAATAACCAAAAGAAGGCCAATGCTTCCCAAATGCGCCGGTTGGCAAACTGAGCCACCCCCCCTCCTAATTTCCAGGTAGTAGACTGCATTCACAGAAGTGACCATAAGCAAACTCTACCCTGACGCTGTTTTCCTCGTGAATACGTTTCTCTGTGAAGGCCAAGTAAATACACTGGAAAGTTTCCATGGAAAAATGCATGAGATAAGAGTATCTCCGGGCAACTTTACACAGGGTATTAATTGCAGGGATATGAATCTTGCTTGTGGCATTTTGGAACTCACAAAGTCACCTGGGACGAGAAAGCAGAAAGGGACAACCATGGAACACCGGAATTCCTAAACATTTCCAAAACAGCAGAAGAACTTTGGCTGTGGAAATGGGCTGGGCTTGTGTCTTTTCTTTTGCACCTATTTGTCCATTCTTGGGTAAGCTCAGTCATGCTGATGGCAGGCGCAGACCAAAATGCTTTTAGGTCTCGGTGAGACAAAAATACCAAAAAATAAACAAACACACCCCAAGGTTTCCTGCTAAATCAGCCCTAAATCTATGGCTGTGCATCTGCCTGATGTGAATAATGGCAGGGTGGGGAGATCACACAGCACAGCTAAGTCCCAGGGAAATTAAAACTGCTTTATAAACTTCTGTTATTCCTCTCTTCAGCAGCCCCACGCCAGCAGAGACTAACAAAGACAAACCAAAATTCACAGAAAGGTCTCTTCTTCCCCTCCTCCCTTTCCATTTCTCTCCCTCTTTTTTTTTTTTTTTTTTTTCCATTTCTCAGCTAAGCTGATCTGTGCTCGCTCACTATCACAACCCCCTGCGGACACTGGTAATGGAGTGCGGGTGCTGACTTACTGCTTCGAAACAAGATTTCCTGAGATCCTTTGAGTCCGCTCCATGCCCCCCCTCGCCTGCTTTTCTCTCTCTGTCTCTCTCTTTTTGGAGAGTAGAGGGGAGCCTCTATAAATGTGAAAGGAGCTCCACTACAAAGAATCCCCCGAGTGGCATATCCCAGCCCCAGGCGAAGCTGCTTGGTGCACTGATAGTCCTTCGTATCTGCTCTAGGACTCCTCTTTCTCTTCCCCTCCCTCTTTCTCTGATCAATCAAGGGCTGTAATCAGTTAAGGTCCAGCTTAACTGCAGTGTAAGATACACCAGTTAAGCAAAGCCAATGCCTCCAGGGTTCCCATCGTAAATACGGAGAGGTCATGGGGAGATGAAATAACCCTGATAAGTTCAGCAAGTGCAGGGCTAGCTAGGCTCGCACCAAACACTTAATAACTTGAGCTGGCAAAAGAATGGAAGAAAGGGAAAATCAGAAGCGCTTCCTATTGCCAGTTCCTCTGCTGCTTGTTTGCTGCTCTCTCCGTTCCCTGCGTTCCCAGGGCAGGGGGGCTTGGTGCATTTTTTAAGGTGAGGTTTCTCTTTCCAGCTTATCCTAATGAATGCACAACCCAGACCACAACCCTTTCTGGGAGCACCTCAGCTCAGTTTGGATCTTCTGAGGCTACCACAGGGATGAATTTTTTAAGTCAGGACCTCTTTTTCCCTCACCTGTAGGAAAATCACAGCTCCTGAATCCAAGGAAATGCCTTTTGCAGCCCTGCATAGTGCCATGTGCTGTCCCCTCAGACTTCTCTCTGCTGCTAGGGAGCACTGTGGTGTTTTCAAAAACAGGGAGCTGCTTGCTTTTGCCAAATGTGAACCCCAAAACCCTCATGGGATCTGACCTTGGGGATAATTGAGCTGCATCCACCAAGGTGCTGAATCCACTGGTGTGGAGGCATGAGTGTAAACAAATAGGAGAAATGAGAAGAAAGTGGGGATCCTTGCTGAAAACACTGGCTTTAATAACTCTTACAGCTAAGATGTTCTAGCTCGACAACCTCTTTGCCTGTTTTGCTCCATAAGGCTTTTTCTTTCTCTCCAAAAATATCTGTTCTCAGAGAAGGTCCAGGGAAAAATGAGCCCTTTGTATTCATTATTTGTAATCACCTTTACACTCCAGGGAAAAATGAGCCCTTCGTATTCATTATTTGTAATCACCTTTACACTAAGTTCATGCTGCGCTGGATCTAAACAGCTTATAGTTTCATAATGCACTTGAAGAGAAGGCTGGGGACACCCGGACTGTCGAGGGGACTTTCCTGTGCAGGATGAGCTACTGTCTGCTTCCATTTCTGAAACCTCAGAGCTCATTTCTGCCTCTCAGATGTGAGAAATCTGGCATGATTCGGTCACCATCAAATCCGCACCCAAATTCTACCTGGTCTTAATCCTGAACTCATGACTCTAGCTGAACACAATATGAGGTTTGGATCCAAATACCACTGCATCGGCTCCCGTCTAATTGGACGTTGGCCCACTAGGCATTACAGATAGGAAAAAAAAACATGTAGGAGTTATTAAAAACGATGCAGACACACAAAGAGCAGAACAAAATCTTTAACCAGAAGCGATAAGAAAGCCTTACAGGATTTGAGTTTAGATAAGTATCCCTCTTTGAGTCCTCCAGCTCTTTAAAAGCTATTTGGACTGGAGTTTTCCTGTGGTGTTATAGGTGCTTATTTAAGGAGGGGATGAGATTAATTCTTCCCTGGGTATTTTGGCACTCCTGCACCTGGGGTCTGCCGAGGAGCAGCACAAACCTCAGTAAGTCTGCAATTATTATTTGAGTAGCCATCACAAACAGAGGGAGTCTTTGAACAATAAAGTATAAAAATAGAAGCTCCTGGGCTAACACATCATTAACTTCACTGCCTTCTTATTTGTCTAACACAATTTTACTTTGGCTAAGTCTGAAGGTACTCCAAACTAAAATATTTTTTTAGAATTATAATATGAAGCCACCAAAAAGTGATTTCAAGCATCAGGGTAGCAAAATGCCTATCTTTAAACCCTTGCTTTTCTTAGGAACATCATTTACTGCCTTGAACTAAGTGATTTTTAAGGAGAAAAGAATACACTGATGAAAGGTAGCTGTCTGCTGGCAAAGCTATGTCTGTGCCGAAGGGAAGGGTCCTACCTCATTAAAATTAAACCTTTTCCAAATGAAAACAGCAATACATTTACTAAGTGGATATGTCAACCAGCTCATAGCTTTCACTCCCGTATAAATACAAGCAAAGAACTTTATACATTAACCCCGCAACTCCTGGCTGAGCTATGAGGTCTCTTTTATGAAAATATCTTGATCAAAAGCCTCCAAAAAATGGCAAATCCCCTAACTTGTTGAGTAGAGGTATGCCCGTTGCCTGTCCACCTCGCTGCAGTAGTGCAGGTATCACACCCTTGTATTACTCGAGCAGAGTTTTTAAGGCATCTCCTGCGTGCAGAAGTTTAAAAGCATACAAGCCACTGCTGATCCAGAGATAAATGGTGGAAAAGGGATTAGAGATACTTAGCGGAGGAGAGGGAAGACTCAGGAAGGGCTGATTATTTTAAAGATATGACTATTTAAAGATAATGATTGCATAAATTTAATTAATGCATTTTCATGCTGCAAATGGCCGTTTTGTAATTAATGTATCTGGCCTCGCTAAGCATGGGAGATCACATCTCCCAGCCCCCCCTCCCTTCTCAATTCCCCCCTCCGCCTCTCGTTTAATGAAAGACAGAAAGCAGATGACAGAAACAATTTGTCAGCCAGTACGGGTGTCAGATGCCTAATTGGTTGCGCTGAGTTAGTGGAAAGTAAAGGGGGAGAGGGTCGAGGCTGGGGGGGCTCTTTCCTCTTTATCCAAGGCTTCAGGGTGGGTGTCTGTATTGGCGGGGGGGAGCGAGGGGGCGAAAGTGTTTCTTGTTAATTGATGAAGATTAGGACACAGATTGGCTGTGGCAGGGACTGGGCAGTGACAAGAAGGGGACAGGAGAGGCTGGTTAACACCCGTGCAAACAAGCTGCCATATCTCACAATACGTTAAGTCCCGGCAGCATTGACAACATCAATGGTTATCTCCCGCACTCCCCGCTCCCGCTGCACCCCGGTACCCCCGGTCATAACTGCTGGGGCAAGAGCTTAGTGCATGGATCAGCGGCCCTGGGCACATCTTTCCTCCATTTGGTTCGCACCCTCTGGCTTAGAGAGGAATTGTGACCTTGGCAGAAAGTTCGGGACCCCGGGGAAAGGGTGCTGGATGTGGGAGGATGCAGGGCTGAGGCCATGGGCAAAGCAGAGAGACCAAAGCCCAAAAACCAGACCACTGCCTGGGTCTTACTTGCCCTAAGCCCTGCCCTGGGTTCAGACCACTGTGTCAGTGTTAGCACCTAAGAGAGCCTCAGAAAATCTGCGTGTCCTGTCTCCTCCTCTCCCTGCCTCACTATGAAACTGTCTTAAAAACTGCAAAATTAAGCAAAACTGGAGTTAACGTATGTACCAGCTGATGCCTGAGCTTTGTGGGTGCATTTGGGTCACCAGTAATAAAGCTTCCGTCTGATTAATTCTCCCCTGGTCATTATGTGGAGAGGAAAACCTCCTGTCCACACAAAAAGGCCTGGGAGTCTGGAGCTTTCTATATCAGGGAGCCGACCCCCTGAACTCCAGCAAGAGCTGAGCATCCTGACCCTCAGACACCCCCCGAGAGAGCAGCAGGACAGAACACGTGCTATCCAAAGTCACCCCTATGTAAAAAGCACAAATGTGTCTTATTCCTGCAACATTCTTTTTTCTTCAAAGATTTCTGTGACCTGCTTTAATGTATTTATCATCAGCACTCGGCAGAGCAGGGCTGCCACCTCTCACCTTACAAGTGGAAAAGTGAGCCCAATAAAGGCTAAAACTTGAGACGGCACAGAAGTTTATGGGGGAGCAGGAATTTGAATGAACATCCCAAAACCAAGGTTGATGTCCTCATTCCAGACAGCCTTGTAGTTAGTTAAGCACAGAAATGAGGGGAACTTCAAAACATTAGCACCATATGATGCTGTTTAGTGTATCTATAGGCCTTTCCCTGGAAGATAGAAGAAAGTTTTACAAAGGTGGGAACAGTTTTACCTGCTCTGTTTCACTGCCACACACAAAAACGTTGATGGGTAGAGAGGCATGGGGAGAAAGAGATAAGAATAGAAAATGTTGAGTTTCCATGCTGAGCTCTGATCACGTTGAAGCACGCAGCCTGCAGTAATGAAAATACTACTAAGCTTCTGCATTATATTACAGGTCCCTCTATAAAAGGTTTACAAAGGGTCAACAGGTGGTGAATAAATGTTATCAAAAAGATAAACAACATTTTCTTTTTGATGAAAGAAAGCCTTTCAAATAGCATAAATGAAAATGGAAAGGAAATGGGTGAGGGGGACAAGTGCAAATACAAACTTTTGATCAAAAGATCAAAATGAAGTAAACCACTGCAATTTGTAACAAAAGGATATTGAAAATAAAATGTCCAGTTGCAACATTTTTGTCTCTTTGTTTATAAAGAGAGAAAAATAAACTTTCCAGACATAGTTGAATGAAATTAAACCATTTCGCTCTTTCCAAAATGTCCTAGCAACCCGTCCCCTCACCCGTAGTGATCTCAGTTATCCTTTCCACTGCGGGGTGCGCATGTTACAGATACACCACAGCACTTGGTGATTTATAACTGAAGCCACTCATATTGCTGTTTATTTGTGTTGCAATGACACACAAGTGCTGCAATCAAGGGGCATGTCCCACTCCACAAGACCCTGCACAAAAAAAAAAAAAAAAAAAGAAACAAAATCCAAAAGCCCCAAAGCACTGGATATTTCAGATCTGGAGACTGGAAATCTCCCCTCGGGCCTGGCCCTCTTTCTACTCCCATCCCAAGAAAGCAAACCTAGAAGAAAAAAAAAGGCAGGGAAGGCACCAGATTCCTGAATCTCTTCTCCTGCAAAGTCAAGAGAGCGGAAGCCAAGTCTGGTCCAACCCTAAGAATGAAAAAAAAGGGCCTTAGGTGCTGCAGATAAAAGGGAGGAATGGAAATTATTGATTAATCCCTTCCAAAAATTTACCATGCACAGGCACTGAAGAAGTACTCAGCATCTACTCCTTCCATAAACACAACCCACACACACCTTGGCACAGTCCTTCAGACCCTCACACACACCCAGCTTTTTCCTTCTGTTTTACAAAACATGAGTGGGAATCATTGAGCTCCGCTGGGGAGGAATATGGTCTATTGTGTATTAAACAACTGCTAAATGATTACAAGCACCATATTGGCTGAGAAAAATAGCAGGCTGCGGTGAGTCGTGCCTGTCACGTCACTGCTCCTGCTTGGCAAATAAGTTCTAATGCACAATTGGTATTTATTAGATGACATACAACAACTGTCTCATTAAATCAGGGCTTGAGCGTAGGCCGGAAATCTTAATTTAAAGTGTCACCAGCTATTGAAATCAGATGGTTTAGGCAGAAGCGGAGTGAAGGGAAGAAAAAGGAAAAAAAACGGGGCCTAAAGAAGTAGGAAACCGTCACTGGTCCTAACCCACCTTTTGAAATGGGTTGTGATTTCTATGCTGGTGTGGGCACTGGTTCAAAAAAATATTTGTTCTGCATTTGCTTTCTCTACGTGCACTTTCAAATTCTCCCCCTAATAAACGGTTGGGCACCTTTCTGTGTGTTTTAAATGCAGCGTCGAAAGCAAAGGTTAATGCTGGAGATTGCATTCCAATTGAAAACGCGGCAACCGGTAAATTTGGTTTGTTTAGAGTGGAAATGCTTGAACTGCTGTAGATGGGTGGCGGGTGCGAGAGCGTGGGGAGAGGGGGGTGGGAGATGCTCCCTGCGCCCTGGCTCCTCTCCGGACAAAATTAAATTTCAAAGTTTAATGAGTTGCGAAGGGCGCTGGATTAAAAAGCCTGGTCCCTGCGCTGCCAAAACTGAAGCAGTGCGATGAAGAGAGAGAGAGAGAGAAAAAAAAAATCCCACCAAACCCAAAACGTCAGGGAACAGAGCAAGTGAAAAATGTCAGGGCAAATTGCTCTTGACAGTGTTAATATCTGCACCTCATAGCAATAATTACATGTAAATAAATAGTGAAATAGCTCTCAGCTGGAGTCTGTACTCTGAGTGCAGATGCCACTAACAGCCAGCTGGGGACCTTTCGCTCTTCGATTGCCGTTTTCCCCCCTTTCTTCCCTCCCTCCCCTCGTTTCATCTATGCCAGAGCTGAGAGAGCAATTGCTAGCGACTGCAGATCTGTTCACAGCCCTCCCCCCTTTCTCATGGCACCGCGTTTGCTCCCTCTTCATATCACCTTCCCAGCCAGGGGCTGCTGTCGGCTGTCAGGGAAAAGTACGTTGCTTTTAGCCCCTTGCCAGGGGAAAACAAGCTTTACTGGATTCACGTCTGGCTGTTGCGTGAGTAAAGCTGAGGGGATGGGAATGGCGTGGCTGACTATCCTTCCATCTCTGTGGGCTCCTAAAAATGTCAGGAGGGATGGAGCTATCTGTTTCAAGCACTGGGATTATGTTCTTCTTATCACCAAGGTTGTCTATATTTCAAAAGGACACCAGAGAACACATGGTTTGGCATCAGGATGCAAAAAGATGCTTCATTTCCACAAGAGACGCATATCCCACTGCTATCAGTAGCCTCCACAGAGATTTATAAGCCTGAGCCGGTGCCTCCAACCCTTGCCCAAGCACAAAATGCACTTCTACAAACCCACATCGTTCCTTCCAAGGGCCTCACTGTGAAACCGCAATGGCCCAAGCAAGGGGGGGGAAAAAGCTACCGCACCTCAGCATTGCCGGTGAAGGTGGGCTGGAATCAATGAGCATCTTCCCTGGTTCCCCAGGCTCTGGGGATTCAATGGCAGCCTAAGAAATCACAAATGACACAGAGGGGTGAATATCAATTGACTATTCACTGTCACTTCCAGTACGAGCTCTCGAATGAACGTAGTAGGGGTGAAATCCAAAGCAAATGAAGCAGTGCTTCACTCGATGGAGAGTCAACCTGTGGGACTCCTTGCCACAAGAAGCAATGGATGCTAAGCTGCGTGGACTGAAGAGGAGACTGGATAAGTACTTGGAAGAAAGGGCCACTAAGGATTACCAGAAAAAACACCTTTCTTAAGGAAATCCCCTGAGCTGAAAATAGTGAGAGGCCAGAAAAGTGCCCTGTTCTTGATCCTCATGAGGAGTCTGCTTATGGTTGCTGTCGGAGAGGACCCACTGCACTAGGCAGAGCTTGTCACCGTTCTGATTGTCACCAAGCTCTTGGCAGCCCCGAGGGAAAGCTTCCCATTGTCTCCCAGACACTCGGCTAATAAGGACAAAGGGCTGCGGGCGTCTGAGTGGGGGGGGGGAGGAAGGGAGGATTCTAAAGGACTGCAAATAAACATACAAATGCATACAAATATGGACTTAATAAATACAGAGCACTTTCACAGAGAAGGCCTTTTTGGGCTAGCAAAAGGCCTTGACAGAGTCTCGGGTTCCTACCTTACATTTAAGCAGGATAAAACCCCTGTGCCTCCATTCTTGGCCTTGGAGATAACAACCTTTCCCATGGTACCGTGAGGAGAAACACATCCCAGGATGATGAGATGCTCAGATATTACGATGAAAATCTTAGATAAAGGTAAGCTCATTATTTTAGCCCTATTCTCTTCTACTCGGTCAATTTATCTCTCTCTGTGCCCTCAGTTTAGCTCCCAGCCCTACAAGTCCGGGTCTAATTGTGAGCCAAAGGGCTCTGCTAACCATCTAGCAGACCTGCGATGCTTACTCTGGAATGAAGCTGGCGTGTGCCCGGCCCCACTGCCAAAAGATGCCATGCTCTCACAGCGACACAGCTTATTAGCCACTCCCTGATCAGCATCACTCCGGGGCCAAACCACTAAACCAAAGCAAATAAAAAAAAAAAAAAATAACCTGCCACTGATAGGAGGGAGACGTTCCTACTAAACCACAGCCTTGTGTAAGGGAGAAAAGCTTTGAGGCCTTTCCTTTCGGCTAATGAAATTCACAACAACATCCCACACTGCACTGAGCAACAAACACAGCTCCATTATTTGGAAAACAAATATGTTCTTTAGAGCTTCCTGGTTGTCAAACACCTTTTTGTTTAGCTCAACAACTAATCCACTTATCGGAGGATAAAGCTGCCAGTGAATCACCAGTATGATAAAAGCATGCACAAAATTAGCAAAAATTTGCCTATGGCTCCTGCACGTTCAACAAACACCAGCTAAGAGAAAAATGATTCCTTTTTTTTTTTTTTTAATAACTGAGATCCCCAGGAGAGATTCTGTCAGATAGCGGCTTTTATTTTTCTTGCAGTTTTTTTTCCCCTCTCTCTCTCTCTTCCCATATAACCCAAGCACTGAGGCTGAGAGATGCTGGGAGCTGATATGAGATCCACGGAAATTGGCAGTATTTGAATAAGCAAGAGATGCAGCCGGGCAAAATTTTAATAAGTTGGGAGTTTTTTTAAATAATAATAATAAAAAAAAAACAGTGCTCAGGCATTGGCTGCTTCCCTAGGACCTCAGCACTGCCGGATGCTTTGCTGCTCATGAGGTTTTAACACCTATAGGATGGTAGATTTTTCCTTTCCTGCTCTTCATTGTATTTTGTAGCCCTTTGTGATTTTAAACTCTCCATATTCCTGCATGTTGAATGATAAATCTTCCTGTTACATGGATGGGGAAACCACTGCAGACAAGCGTTAGTAGTTTGCCAGGGTTGGGCAACCCTGCTAGTTAGCAGGAGGGGACAGGAGTCTCATGACTTCCAGTCTTCTGCTGCCACAAACACTAAACTACCTTCCCTCTCTTGAGCTCTTCCACTGAAACTTTTGGCAGGACATTGCAGAGCATTAACTGGGTAAATGGGATTTACCCAGTTACTCTCTGAAATTCACTCAGCTACCTAAACCTTGGGAATTTCTCCAGCATGGATGTGTGCAGAGATGTTCTAGTGAGATTTCCAGCATTTCTGGACAGAGTTATAAACCTATGTGTGTGATAGATGGAATGAGAGAGAGAAAAAGGGAAAGATAACTCCTTCAGCTTGGACTCTAGCAAAAGACTTGTTCCAATAAAGATAAAATAAATATCTCCATAGTCCATGGCATCAACAAAGAGTGATTCACCTTTTCTGAGGTCTGACTCATTTTCTGAAGAACCCTGTCTGTCTGCACTCATCATATAGAGCATGTAAGATGACTGAGCCCCTAATGGAAGTGTGTTAGTTAAAAGGAATGAATTTGGGTGATATTCTCTCTTTGTTACCTTTAAATTATGACAGTTTGAAACGGAGAATCACCACAGCGTGACTATGCTGCCTTCAAGATTACCAAAATCATGCTACCAGAGTTGTTAGTGGCCAGGAACCAACACAAGCTGACTGACACACTTAGCAGCAGCCAGGCTTTGCACCACACAGAGCTCACAAACCTCGTCAGAGCCCACCTCCAAAAGCTCAAGTCAGCTCAGATGATGAGGATGCTCCCTTGATCCCAAATCCTTATTTTCCTGGACTGTATCAACCTCAGCTGGACATTTGCATCACTGTAGATTAGCAAGAAGATGCGGTTAGTTTAGAACTGCACCAGAGCACCCAAGCAAGGAGAACTAGGGTCTTTGAAGGTTTCTGGCTGTACTTTCTAAGCATGCATCTTTACTTGAAAGTACTGTCAGCGCGACAAGTGCTGGAGGTGAAGATCTGCAACTGTTCCAGGCCACAGTCCCATTGCAAGAGCCTGAATGGAGAGAGCCTAATGCATTCCAATATTCTCCTCTTTTTCCCCCCAGCCTTGCCTAGGTTTGAACAGGACCACAGCACATGATGATGGGAGCATTTAGGGGAGCTGGGAATTAATCAAGAGGCACCCACCTGTCAGGCTGGTATCTGGAACTAAACGGAAACACTTGCTAGTGCTTGACCTCTCGCCCTCCAGACAAGCCTGCTGCTCTTGAGTGGTTTGAGAAACCTTCTTGCAGGGACCACAACTCTGAGACTCAGGGTGAAATAAAGCAAGGGGAGCAGGCAAGGAGAGACGCGGGAGCTGGGTTACGAGCGGTGGGGGAAGGAGGAAGAGGCCGTAGCTGATGGGGGGACTGGCAATCTTCTGGCATGGCTAGGAAAATGGAGCTGGAGAGCTGGTGTAATGATGTGGACGTGATGGGAAAAACCAGAGAACGCAATGGGTTGGCCAACAGGCCAACAGCAAGAGCTCTCTGAGGCTCAGTGCTGTAGGTAAAAGAGGCTGGATAGTAAAAGACACTGGAGATATTTAGAGTCAAATATCCCCATGACTTTCTGTATATCCCCTGGATGGGGTTTGTGTTGGGTGAGATATATTTGATACACGGTGCGTGCTGATTAGCAGTCCAGCACGTTTCAGAGTTAAATCATCCTTTCTTGCAGTTAATGGAGGCCAAAACTCTGTGGTGACGACCATTCAAACAGTGAAACCTAAGGCAATGCTAACTCTGCTGAACAGCAGAAGAAAGCCCTGCATGCATGCCAAGGGATTTTGAAATACCAATCTTAAGGTACAGGATTAAGATCTTAATTTTTAAAGAGATGTGGGGCACTTGCTTTTTAAAATGCATGAACAGATTCTAAGCTGACATAAAATGGCTTGGCCTCTCTGGTAGCACTGACCTCAGACCCAAACGATGTGATCAGAAAGATGCCACCCCAGTTGTGACTTTCAAATTTTCAGTTTTAGGACTTCTGGAGTGTCTGTGTAAACAGCTGTGGCAAAGGAAAGGACAAATACTTCAGGAAAACCAGCCCTCTCCACCTACCGCAATACTGAAGAGAAGAGAGAACACTACAGAACAAGATCTGAGCCAACAGTGCAAAGAGGTTGGGACATCCTGTAAGTTCCCGTGCTTTAATAAGTGCAAGTCAGTTTGCCAGTCCAAAAGGCTCTGATGTTTCCAACAGGCATCTCTTACACCTGCTTCCTCCTCATCTGAAAGAAAAGCCCCTCATTTCCTTGGCAGCAGAAGTCACTCAAGCATTGAAAATACTGAGCACCTTAAGTCTTGCCTGTGAGAAACCTAAATACTGGGGGTTCAGTTCCACCGATGTCCCCTGGAGCTGGAACATAGACCCTAAAATTCTTCGCATGAAAGATGCCACTTTATAGATGAGCATAGAAATGAGGTAGGGAAAGGAGAATGGACATTCATGGGAGCTGGGCAGAGACTGAGAGCTAAGGAAGCAGCTCAGAGTGAGGAATTTATTTGCTTTCTGAGTTACAATGAGCCTGTGGCCTAGGAATGGGAGTATAAGGACAGAAGTGGCTGCTACAGAAACCAAGAGAACATTTTCTGCAACTGGTCCCTGCTTTTTTTTTTCTCCATTGCTCCAAGCCACGATGACTAAAAGCCCCAGGGAGAGCTTAAAGCCTCTGGTATTGTACAGAAATGTACATACCCTTGGGCTAAAGACCTGGAGCTACAGATTCTGCAGTGAGCAATGCTATTATGGAGTCTCATATGTAGGCAAGATCAAGAAACAGAGCATGGATCCAGCCAAGGATGCAAAAATGTCTGGGATGCAGCAAGTAGCTAAACTGAACACCCTAGGAATACCAGCCCTATCTGGCGCTGAAACCACATTGCTCCCTAGGAGAGCAGAAAGCACCGTGAAACCATGCCACAAACTAAGAAGGAACAAATTCCTTTAGAAGCAGGCAGAACCATGTCCCTTTTTCACTGCAATACCAGTGACCACCTCCAGCGCAGCTCTCCTGCATCGCTGACCTGCTCTCACCACTGCTGCTCGTTTTTAGGGAGCCCTGTGCCCCATCAAGAAGCGGTTCCCAGACAACCTCAGCATCGCCTCGTCTTACTGCAGCACACGAGTCCCGTGGCAGGAGGTGGTGCCCACCCGGGATGGCTCCTGCCCTGTCTGCCGAGCCGGAACAGGGCATGGAGATGCTATTAGCAGCACGTGTAGCCCAGAGCTTCATTAGAGCTAGCAGACCCATGCTCCTGACAGAGCTGCTGAATCCGGTGTTGGCTTTTAGGGTCGGGGAGACCCCATGTGGCTCCTAATTCGGGGCTGGATTTGTGCTCAGCTGCGCACTCTAATCGCTAATTAAAGGTTTGCCATCATCCTTCAGCAGCTGTTAGTGTCCTACAGGTCGATCCCCAAGCAACACTCTGCTGAGCCAGAGCCACCGATTGGAAAGTTCATTGGATGGGCAGTGTCCAACCCCCTCCCCAATACACCGGGGGGTTTATTTCCTCATCAGAAAAGGGTCGCAACATCAGACAATACTCTGCTTTGCACCACCTCTTCTTCTCCTCCCCTTCTTGCAGTCAGCCCCCAAATATTTCTTGCTTTCCCCCCCTCTCGTTCATTCTTTTTTCTTTCTTTTCTTCCTTTTTTTTTTTTAACGAAAAAATGTTATTTTGTGCCTCCTGAGCCTTGCCGGCTGGGCTCGGCGTCTGTATCAGCTGGAGGAGCTTATGAGCCTCGTCTCCTCGGATTTAGACTGAAATTTTGATTTTCTGCCGCGCTCAGATAATGTGGAAATCCTGTTCCCCGATATTTACTGTTTATCAGCGCAGCACAGCGTAGTTCTGGGGGGAAGGGAATCTCTCCCTCCGTGTGTCCCCTCTCGCTCCCCTCCACCCCCCATCCTGCATGCTAATGGAGTTTGACTTCGGAGCAGACGCTACAACAATAGCCTAATTACCACGAACGGAGGGGAAGAGGAACTCCCTGGCAAAGAGGTTCTGCATCGCTGGGACAAACTCTGATCCCTGTCCCCATCACCTCAGCCAGCCAAACCACAGGGATGGTCTCTCACCCTGCCAGGGATCACTAAGCCACCTACCCCTCTCTAGGCCCGCTCCTAAGCCAAGCTTTGTTACCTCAGGTAGTCCCCAAGACCCCTCCAGCTTTATGAAGTTGAGGATGGGGAAGCACAGGAGCACAGTGAGCCAAGCCACGTCTGCTTTCCCCCAGCTCCTCACCTGGATTAAGCAGTCCTGTCTCGTGTATCCAAGCCAGGTTGCCTTCAGCATCGCAGTCTATGAGGCCACCTCCCTGTCCCTTTCGCATCACATTTGTCCTGGAAGGAGCCCATGTGTTTGGGGACCCCCCCGACAGCCCAGCTGCAAGCACAGTCCCCTTCCAAGGTGTGTATCCTGCTCCCCCATGTGCCAACATGCACGCCAAGTCCTGCATCCTCCAGTGAGGATTAGCATCGCTGAGCCCTTGCAAACTCATTCCTGCAAGCAACCTGGAGGCGAGAAGGGAAAGGAGGGGGACACTTCCCTGCATAAGTGACATGAACTAGGCAAGAAAAATAAAACAATAATAAAAAAATCTGGGGCTCAGCAGCAGGGGAACAGCTCTAAGGACCACTTAAGTGGCCAGCGGTGCATAATGCCTTGCTATTAATGAGGCCTGCTGCCGATCCCTAAAAGGATTGGTTATTGTCAGATAACGTACGGGGCTTTCTCTCTCCCCCCAGCCCCTTGCGGGGAAGGCAGGCATTTCCCTGTGGTTGGGATTGAGCTGAATAATGTCCTGGCCACCTGCAAATGCGCTGGGCTTTCTCTGCAACTGCATAATTAGAGGCAGCATTGGGGTAAGGCGGCAGGGTAACGCAGCATGTAGAAAAGAGGGAAAGAAAAATGGGAAAAAGAGGGATTTTTTTATTAAATAAAAATAAAAAAAAGAGGGGAAAAGGAATGGAAAGAGAGACAGGAAACATGATAAAGCTCAGCCAGGCGCTCTCTGCTCGGCTGTTCTCTGTGCAGCTTGGCTGTTGGCTGGCTCTTCTGGTTTAAAGTGACTCTGCTTCTTATGGAAACAGAGAGGCGGTATTAAAAAAAAAAAAAAAAAACCAAGACACAGAGAGCTTCCTTATCTCATGGAGACAGTTGTCAGGAATCACTTTGACTGAGTCGTTTTGTCTCCATGCTTTTTTTCGCTGTCAAGCAGGCCTCAGGACATGGATCAAAGGAGAGGCGCCGAGCGCTCGCTGAAACTTCTGATCCCTTCTCGGTACAGACGCGCGAGTGGCAGACAGCTCTCTTCCACATCAAATGGAAGGAGAGAGGAGAGGGAGGAAGAAGGGAAGGGAGAGGGAGAAGAAAAGCTGGGAGAGAGACAGAGAGAGAGGAGGCTGTGAGGGGCTCTCTCTGCTGCTCTGGATCTCAGAGGAAAGACAGACAACAGCAGTCTTTGCTTTCTCTCTTCCCCATTCCCTGTCGGGAGCATCCCCCCACCAGGCAGAGGGAGGTGTGGGGCATGCAGCAGTGCAGATATTTCCCTCAAACTAACAGGTGAGCTCCCCACAGGGCCTGTCTCAACCCAGGCTTGGCCCCACGCATCGGTGGGTCCCAAACCAAGCTTTGAACTGAAGCAAGAGTTGTGGTGAGATTTCCCACCAGCGTGGGCCGCTCAGATATCCCTGTTTCAGCTCTGCACTGGTTTGGTGGGTGAATTCCTACCCCAAAACAACCCCCTCGGTGTCAGCCTTGCCTCTCCCTTCAATCTCTTAAGCCAGTCCCAGTGATTTTCCTATATCCGCTTGGCGAGCAGCTCCCCACCCTTTTCCCCTATGTGGCTCACGATTCCCTTTCAGGTACTTATTCCCTGAAATAAGATCCCCCTCATCTCCAAACTGGATAGGCTTAAGGGCTGACTCCAGCTTACTGCGGAGAGCTAAGACCCTCTGCACCTTTGATCAATTTACTGCTCACACACCCCAGACCCTGCTAGGATTTCTGATCTTCAGCCCCCGCTGTAAATTGATCTCGTGCACGCCTGTCTGATGGAGGCAAGAAGCAGTATCTTGCAGCAGGAGGCCTTGCTGCATCTTCCCTCGTGTCCACCACTGTGCAAGGTGGAAACCCCAGCGTGGCATGCCCTTCCCAACCTCATAGCCCCCCATTATTGAACTGTTGCACTTGCAGCTATATCTCCTCTCCTTTGCGCTTCCCATGCTCCCCATACACTACAGAAGCCCCTGCACAGCCCTGTAACCCCAAACTGCTAAAGCACGTATTGTGCGGCCATATACTGCGCCCCCCTCCACACGCAGTGCATCAAGAAAGCCGGCAAGATGAACGCTGTGCAAGCTGATGCAATACCCAAACTCCCATCTCTCACAAAGGACCAGCACAGCATCCATTTAGGGTATGTCTCCCCCACGAGCCTCTCCTGATGCTTCAGGGCCTAACAGCTCTTCTGAGCAGTCCTCCAGGATGCTCCAGAGATGGATACAACCCCTCAAAGTCCTCCCTGTCCTCTCAGCCCCACACGTCCTGCTTGCAACCTTTGCCCCAAGGTGCTTCAACCTGCTTGTCAGTAATCCCAGCAGCTGGCTGGCTTTGGGATGGGAGTGAATGCAAGCTTCCGGCATCATTAGCACACGTAGATGGTGAAGCGAACAGAAAATAAACCGTACTGAATAGTGACCCCTGTGAAAATGCATCCATCAGCTCTGGGAATGCTGGAGGTCACGGCATATTCCCTTAACATGGAACTATGTGAGCAACGCACAATCCTGCATCCACCTTCAGCATAGTGTTTCCTGAGCTGGAGCAGCTTGAGGCTCACAAGGAGAGAGAAATGGACCTGCATATACCTGCAATACACTCTCCCACCTCCTCTCCCAGCATGGTTTCTCTGCTGTTCTGTCACACCCACTGAAGTTAATACACCTTCCACAACCCATCTTTGTGGAAAAAAAAGAGGGGGGCAGGTTGGGGTTAGCGCCTGATCCATTGCAAAGTATGTTGCTGTAGATTTTTCCTATCGTAGATGGCTTTTCACAGCCAGGGCACAGCTGGAGCACAGCTGTTATACTGTCGCTAGATTTTAACAGGCACACACAATGCATGGGCACACACGCTGGTGTGCACACACAGAATGTGCACGCAGGACATTGATGCCCCTGTACATACAGGCGTGCAAAAGCACGTGTGCATGCCCCTGCCTCTGAATCCTAATTATTCCTTTTATTGCATTCCTGCCTTTTAAGCTTCCCCTCTATCTCGCATCCCTCATTCCAGGGCTGCCTTTCCCTGCTGTGGTCCCTTGATTCCTTTTGCAGCTCAGCACCAGCTCCCCAGTCCCTGGGTTATTGCAGCTCTTCAAGCCACACGGCGAAACACTCGCCTCTGAATGCCAGAGGTCGCTCAGAAATGTCTGTCACCAGGCTGGATGCTGTATTAATTGCTAATCTCTCATTTTCTCTATCTGCCCTGCCTGCCTTGTCTCGAGTTCCCTTATTAATCATAAAGCAGGGCAAATCCTGCATTTGAATTCTCCAAGTCTGTGTCTCCCGGCCAAGTCCCTCTTACCCTCCCTGGTGCGGAAAAGAGACAGGACCCAGAGGAGAGGTGTTTCACACTGTTTCACCAGTCCTGTCTGGATTTCAGCAGGAATTACAGCCCCTGCGACGCCTTTTCCACCCACCCGGCTTCAGCTTTGCTCCCACCAGCCCATAAGCGGGTAGCGAGGTCTGGGTGGGAAGGGATATTTAAAGATTTTTGGGTACAGATTTCCGTGTCTTAGCCCTGGGTGTCTTAAATACATGCTCCCTGCTCTGACATCTGGGGCCTTATCAGACACTTTCACACCTCCCTGCATTTCTTCTTCCTGCTGTCATTGGTCTTGTCATTCTCCTCAGTTTTTTTCCTGTATTTCTTCTGCTATTTTCTCCTTATTCCCCTTTCTTCCCGATTTTTCTACTCCTGATACTTGAGTTTACAAATAGTGCAGCACCACAGGGGCTGATCCTGCACCCACCAAAGGTAATGACAAAGCTCCTATCGAATTCAAGGATCAGGAACCAACTGTTTGCTCTGAAATCCTTCAGTGTTTCTAATATTTTAATATCTCAGTAATACACACAGAGAACAATGTCTGGAGTGGAAATCACACAGGAATAAACGCAATCAGTGCCACCCAGAGCATTAAAGTTAGGGTTAAGACGATAAGATGCTGCCTTATTTGTTTCTAATAATTTTTCAATGGGACCTGAGCATCCAAATCAATCGAGGAAAGTTATGAGACCTCACAATTGGCAGAAAGCATTTTAACCCCTCAGATATGAATTTCCCCCTTCCCACCCTACTCCTTCGCTCGCAGGGACAGAGTCATTAGGAATCAGGCAAATAAATACGTATCCATTTTCACACGAGAAAAATGTTCCATTCTCCCCTTTTCCCGTTGCTGGGAGCAGAGGCGTCTAACTGACAAGAGCAGATGGGCTTTGTTTGGTTAAATAAATAAAAAAAAAAGTAAGTAAGAAACTTTAGTGGAAAAACTACCAGCTTTTCTGGGACACGTAGGTTAAAAGTTTAGAGAGATGGAGCTGCATTTGACACCAAGCAAGGGAAAACGCCAACGCAGTCTCAGCAGAGCCAGTTTCTCCCAAAGAGAAACCTGGAGCTCCCAGTGCCCCCTTTCCATCCCCCTGGCAAAAAAAAGGACACAGATTTTAGCACGTGTTCACCTCCTCCTCCAAAAATCCTGTGTGCAATCTGCATCAAGACTGTGGGGAGGCTGAAGACGGCTCACTGAGAAAGAAACAGGGTGCGAGGAATAATTGAGACTCAGAAAAGAGACAGCAGCCACTTTCTGAAGGGCACATACTTCGTTTGAGGGAATCGTGGTCCTCTAGAGAGATGGGGCTACAGGGGGAATGCAGAGGAGGCAGTGTGGGGGGAAGAGGACAGATACCACATGGAAAAAAAAAAAACAGGAGTGGAAAAAGAGGTTAGGAGAAAGGCGGAGGAGTGATAGAAAAAGGAGGTAGAGGAACCCAGGAGGCAAGGTTAAAGAAAAACCCTCGCTTGGGGTGGCACCCAAGAGCAGCAGAGGTTAAAGAATATTAGAAGAACATGTTCCTACACTAAGATAAGCCGGAGAAATGAATCCTTATCCGTCCAAAACCAACCCTTTAAAATTCGAGCGAGAGAAGGGTCTCCTTTCAGGGAAACAGGGAATCCTTAATGCTTCCTCCCTCAGCAACTGTAATGCCAGGATGTTCCCAATCTGCTTTGAGGGATGGAAAGATTAAGAATAATAAAAAAATTGCAATAAAATATGTGTGAACGAGGGGGTAATTGTGGACAAATGCAGCATTCAAATTCATTTTTCAGCTCTTTTACACACCATTTCAATCTTATTTTCTGCTTGTTAATGAGATCTTGTTGGTTGGGGTGGGCACGGCTGCCCAGTATCGCTTGGGTAATTGCACATAATTTTCTCTCTACTAGTGATTTGCATCAGATTTTTTTTTTCTAATTCTTTGCTATTTAAACCCCCTCCTCCTTTTCCCCCTCCCCCCCCCCAAATCTCACCCTCTCCTCCCACTCTTTCTTCCCCTCCCCTTCTCCTGGCCCAGCAAGACTCATTTTGAATGCTTATTATAGGCACAGTGTCTCCGACAAAAAAAAAAAAAAAAAAAGAAAAAGAAAAAAAAGGAACCAGACAGAAGGGATCCGTGTCACTGAAGGAAGGAGCGCTGTCTCGCTGGAGCCAGACACTGCGATGCCTGCTCCCCTCTCACCAGCTAACATTGTGTCCTTCCCAATTGCCAGTTCCCCCCCCCCCCCAAAAAAAAAAGGGCTCAGCTGGCTCTTCTCATGCTTCTGCCAGGATCAGTGTGCTCCTGACAGGGATTCAGATGATCTCTAATCCCACCCCAGTGAGGCTGAGGAAAACGTTACCCTGGACAGTGGAAGAGAGCGGGGCCCTGGGCTGATGTCAGGAAAAACAACACCGTGCTATGGTTGCGCAGACTAAGCGGGTCCCTGAGTTTAGAGTTTAAATTTGTGGGCAGAGCCTGACCTGTGCCTCAAGTGTCCCTCCAGGAACACTATCAAGAAATGGTGATAAACTAGAAATTGTAAAATCTGACTCCAAGCTTCAGATATTGCCATTAAACTGGGAATGAATTTGCTCATGGAGCAAAAAGCCACCAAAATCCCTGAGAAAATTAAAGCAATAAATACGAGATGGTGAACAAGTTTCTCTTGGCTCTTTGTATTTCTGGAATTGTCTTAATCTCTGGGTGATCCTGTGGGTTTGTTAAAAGATTCAAAGGTCTCAGAAATAACATGTTATGAAAGTATAGGAAGCGCCTGACTTAACTATGCCTTAATACGTTCTCCAGCTACACAGGGGCCATCTGCAACAAACTAATGATCTTTTGCTTTTGAATAAACCCCTGCAAGATCTCAATCATGCTGCAGTGAATGGTCAGACACATTTAAGATACAGGCCTGGATCTAAAAGGGCAGCAGAAATTTTAGGAGGTGAAGCAGTGGACAAAATCTTCCTAAAAAACATGAAGACATTTTAAAAGGTGTAAGAGATGTGCTAGAGATGAAAGCGGCCCAGAATACAATATGACCCTACTTTGCTGTTTGAAAAGCACTCAGGGAATTTCCCATCATCACAAATGGCAGAAGCGCAGTCAAATGTGTCTCTCACTTTTCTCTTTATGTTGACTTGTAATGTACTGCTTAATTCACTTAATTTCCTCCTACCTCAGCCTGCACCGCAGCATACATATTTCTGGAAGGACTGTCAGATGCTGATCAGGACATAACTTAATACTGAGCTTACCGTTATATCGAGCTATTTTGTCACAAGCCTTACCCCAGCCACAGCGAGGGGCAATACTCAGCTAGCACAGGTCTGAACTTCAAAATTGATGGATGCAAAGTTTGTTCTCAATGCCAGTGTGAAGCACGACCTGGCTAAGGATGTCTTGGTGCCTGGCCTTGTTCTAGTTGAGGTTGATAGGTATTCTCAAATAGATGAGAAATGATTCCTCTATGGGACGAAAATGAGTTGGAAATATTTACAATGTATTTATGAAATCCCCCCCCCACACACACACACACTTGGTTTACAACCCACTCTTGTGAGAAATGATGAGACCGAAGCTCCAGGGCCAGAAGTCACACTCTGTATGACTGCTAACTGGTTACTCACTCTTCATACTTAACTTTGCTTTGGGTCTCTATACCTTTGCTAAGTTTTGGCACAGGCATTCAGGCCAGCCCAGAGGCAGCTATGAGCCACTGAGTCAGCCCAGCTGAATCTGTGACAGCTGCTGCTAACCCACGCAACCTTTGGGGAGCGACAGGGACCTCACTGCTGCACGTTCTGTCTCCCCGGTACTGAGCTACTTTCTGACAACCCGTGACTGCTGCAGCCACCCAGTGCATCCTGACAGATGCAAGGTGACTCATCTGCCTGCAGCTGGCCAGCCTGGGAACTTCGCTTTCTCAAACAGGCAACACTCAGAGCAAGATCTTTCTCCTCCTACAAAGGATGTCCCAGCACGAAACCATCACAGATCAGTGCTTGGGTTACCCTGAGGACTCTCACTAAGGTCTAGGAAGGAGTATGACATGAGAGATCATGCTAGGTAGTGGTTTAATCACATGGGACCATCCTTTGCACAACCAAGTTGGTGGTCTTGTATGAAGTGTCACAAAAAACATCAGCATGGGATGAAGTAGCTGAAGACTGTAATTCCCAGCTCACCTCTCACTCCTCAGCAGTCTCAAGTCTGGAATAGAGGCAGAACAGCCTCTACACTGGGAAAACTGCATGGGAAATGCTTTAGAGATCCAGCAGCAGAGCTGGACAGGCGCAAGGCTTTGTGTGCTACAGGCTGGAAAACAAGCAAGAAATGTGGCCATTTCCCACGTGAAGCCCGGGTAAAACTTTCAGCAGCGTCTGCTCTTTATGTCAGGAGGGGGAGGACTAAAGTGTGTGTGTGTATGGGGGGACCGAGCCCACAGAGGCCAAACGTAATCCCCTTTTCTCTGTTGTGAGAATGGAAATGCCATGCTTCTCCTCTAGAATTTCAGCTGCCAGCAACGAGCCCGTCTGGTGGATTCTGGCCGGGACACCCAATCCCGGGGTAACTGGATAGCGTGCCGAGCGGCAGCAAATGCTGGGAGCTCTCGGCCAGGCTGGCCCCTACCTCCTTGTCTAAACTGCAAAGAAATCTCCCTCCTGCTGCTGCTAAGGGATGAAACCAGAGAACTGTCTGTTTGCAGCTCAAATTGCCATCATTTTAAGTTCCCAATTTTTTTTTTTCGATCTCCTGAACTCCCTCCTTCCCTGTAGTTGATATTTACCCCTGCAGAGAGCAACCAGATACCACAGATAGCTGGACAGGAGGATGAGAGTATTGAAGTGCAATGGGTTTTACCTGTAACATCGTGGAGTAGCTGAATTACGCACAAATAAGTTACGCAGAGCATCCTATATTGAGACCTCACAAATTTTCTACCCACCCTGCTACATAAAAGAGGACACTTCTGCGAGTTCCCATTTATGCTGTTAGGAGTATTTCTTGCATCCTTCCACTAGGAACAGCAGAGGGCTTAGAAAGACAGGAAGGTAGTGAGATAAGTAAATATAAAGCAGTCATAAAATAACCTGGGTTAGCCTTTCTATGCACAAAAGAAATAGAGGAATTTATATGCTGATAGCTTGGCCCTCACATGATTAAAAGCATTAGGAAAATGGGAATCTCCCCTTCTTGGGGGTGCAAAGCTCTCTTTTCTTCAGGACTGCTAGATAATGTATCCTCTCTTTCCCATACAAAGGGCTTATTGGCTCAGGACTCTATCTTCCCCTAGCCTGAGCCTGGGGGCAGGGTAATTTGGGATAGGGATAAGCATAGAAAAAGCGTTGGCCTGGTCATTTCAATGAGCCTCTGATTTAGTCAGCGGGACTAGTAAGTAGATGATGAAGGTACAGAAATGGAAATTGCATGATGGACTTGTATATGTCTAGTGCTTGTGCAGCTTATCACGTGGATCTCATCCTTAACTTATTCTATGGTGCTAAATTGCACTTGTGATAATCTGAATTAATCACGTGCCCTGGACCATCTAACCTGCAGTCTGCCTTTGAATTCCATATTATATGCTCATCTCCCAAGCTCAGTGCTATTAGAAATCCCTTGTCAGAAAGATGTCTCCCTATTTCCCCCACAAATTACACTGTTTGAGGCAATATTCAGCCTCATGCCAGTCACACTTTTACATTTTCTATCTTATGACCATTCAAAGCTAGAAGTGAGATTTTTATACCATTTCAGAGAAGCTGCAAAATTTCCCTCTTTCCATTGACACTCAATGTTTGTTTTCACACTCGAGAGATCACAAGCTATTGGACCTTAAAATCTATATACCTCTCTGATGTCCCTGCTTATTGGACTCCTCTCTAAACAGTTGTAGCCTTTTCATTTCAGATGCCTATCTAATTTCTCCTTGTAGTTTCAAATTATTTTGCACTTCCTGTCTTAAATAGTGTTACTGGCCACTCTGAAACAACTGCTGTAGTGCACTTCATATGTCTCCATATTTCACAAGTGGCTGAGAGCAAAAGTAAAACATATTTGGTACCCCCTCCAGGATGGCAGGCACCACACGAATACAAGTCCTTGCAAGTTAATTTTCAGCATACAATATGTGCTGTGTTCCAATTAAAAGCAAATACACAGTTCAAAACCAGATTGCACCAAGTAAATCAAAGAGAAGGTTAAAGGCCTCTAATGAGGTGACAGAAAATCAGAATTCTTATCTCAGGATAGTGGTAGAGAAAGTGGGCTGTATTCTCAGGTGGTGTACATCCTGGCATCTTCACTGACTTCAGTGGAGCCCACCAGCTGAGAACTTAAGTCTCCTCCCCTAACACACACATAGCACAAACTCAGCTCTCTCTAGACCCGCCAATGATGGAGGCTTTAACCTCTCTGCACTGCTGAGGCTTGCTTCTCTGTCACACGCAGCACTGAAAAGCCATGCACACAACTGGCAGCAATGTGATCAAACCTGGGATGGAGCCCTTTGGAAGGCAGCCGGGCTGAGGCTTGGAGCACAGATCCCGGAGTCAGGTCGTGACCTCAGGCAGAGATTTTAAAATCAAGGGTGTATTACATGGGGAGGACATGGCTGTTGCCTGCTAAACTTAAAACACACACGCTCCATTCTTTTACACAAACAGATATGTATGAAATGTATCTCTCCTCCTTTAAAGCTCACCTACGCCTCTTATTTTGACTTTGTGAAAAGCATTAGCAGAATTGTTTACATGACAATTAGTTTCTCAAAACTAAATCCCAGATCTACATCCTTGTATTTTGAGGAAGCTCAGATCCATGGCACTCTTCTAAGTAAGGGCTTTCCATATTCAGCCAGACTTGGACAAGCTGGCTTCAGCTAATCTCTAAATCAGTCACCCACAAATCATGGACTACTTCTAAAGAGAGCCTGCAAAAAGTAACTAAAAAAGTCAAGCATGCTGTCATTAGGCTAAAATCCACAATCAAAGGGCCCACACCTGCACTGGAGTTTTTTTGAGGGCTGAGAAGATGAACACTGATGCTCCGGGTTCTCGTGTTTGTGATTACAGCGTGCTAACCTGAATATGAGAACTAACAGGATACAAATGCTCTGGCAGTACAGTGCTGAGCTCAGGATAGAGATACTGCCGATAAACAAATTAGTTAATTGCTTTAACTAGGCTGCCTCCAAGAATTCGTGACAATAACAATAACTCCCTTGTTAACCATAATACACTGTGATAGCCTGAAGCTTGCCCTGCTCTCAGAGGATCTGGACCAGCCAAATACTCTCAGCCAAAGAAAGAGAATGGAAGCAGGTCACATACCTGTGGAGAGAGGCCATTGCTAACAGGATTCATGTGGTTGGCAGGAGCTGCAGCATTCATGAAACTGTCCGAGTAGCTGGAGAAGCTGTGTCGGGCCCCGTAGGCAGAGCCGGTGTCAGCAGCGGCGGCTGCAGCAAGCCCTCCCTGGTGCATGGTGGATGGCGGCAGGGGCTGGGGTCTGTGGACAGTGCTTCCCCCATCTGTGGAGAGAGCATTCAGAGCTAAAGAGTCGTGGGGTGTTACAGCTGCAACTGTGCAAAGCGTGGATCGATAGTTTGGCTATCCTGACCTCAGCTTCTGGGTCCCACCATCTCTGTGCTCCATGTGAACACAAGCGTATCAGTGACAGTTTATGCATGGTACAAAATATGCAAACCTGGGATAAAATATCTGAGTTTTCTCTTAATTTTCCGCCAGACCAAAGCTGTAAATTCCTTTGTAAAGGCCAAGGCCAAAGCCAAATGGAATTAGCAACACTCCTTCCACTGAACCCTAGTATGGAGTTTTATCCAGAACAAAGGATAGCCTATATGATACTTTACAGTGATGTGCTCATCATGTCAAAGCTGAACAGAAGAACTACAGTCTTGAGACACATTGACACAGCAGAAAGAACCCTGAGACAGGAGAAAACTGTGGAGTTTCCATTGACTTAAGGAAAAACCTGGTCTTCCCAACTAAAGGAAAACCACCTATATATTACAAGAGCCTTAGTGAGATGTCATGAATCAGAAAGGGAAAGGACAACGGGACTGTGTAGGACAAGAGAAGAGGAGCAGCACAGGTGAACGGGTGCTCACCTTGGGAAATGGTGGTTGTTGGGTAGGTGGAGTCCGGCAGCTGGTACGGGGGGAGAGTCGGCATTCCTGTCGGCGGAAAGCCACCTGGCAGCAGGTGATTGAATGCTGCAAGTTGGTTCGCTCCTGCCTGTTTGCGCCATCTCGCTCTTCGGTTGCTGAACCACACCTGATGGGGAGAGGAAAGACCACATGTGACTCACTCTGAGCTGCTGTCCCATCTCACCTGGGTTGCTGATGGAAACACATCCTTTTGGCACTGGCCAAAAATAGGTTGAAGTTGCTGCCTGACACAGACTTTGTGAGCAGTCATCTCCGTTTCTCAGCTTCCTTTCTCCCAGATGACAATACTACTACCGCCCTGTCTCCTGGGTGAAGAGACATGCATTTAAAATTGTTAAAAATACTACTAAAAGTGTGGGTGCTATCAGCAGTAGGGCGAGATGAAGAGGAATAATTTAGCTTGTGTATTCCGAGAAAGTCCATACCAAGTAGATGCATTGCTACCACCTGGCCATTCTGCCTTGTTATCTGACAACTACGTGAATTATGCTGAAGGATTAAGTACCATAATAGCAACACGGCTGCACTGTTAGGAGGGATAAATAGACAGATTAGCATCATGGTTTCTATGTTAGACAAGCTAAATAGATAGAACCAGACCGGAGGGAATACAGGGTTTTCTTAGCTTCTCTGTACTGCAGCAAATCACTGTTGTCTGTATGCTAAGACATGCTCTCCTTGCAAGAGGCACTGCAGCGTGCACTGGAATTGTACTGCAGCCAATTTAAATCTCTGTGCATTAAAATAAACCCAGTATTAATGCGTGTGCAAAGCTGGGCTCGTGTTTCCTACAGTGCTAGTTTACCTGTAAGACTCAAGGGGAGATTTTTCTAAAGGCATTTGTCTGCTCTGATGTGTTTTATCGTGGGCAATCTCCCTTCTGCAAAGTGGAAAGGGCTTCCCAAGCTGTCTCTTGGGCTTGGTTTACTTCATTTAATCAGAGAGACTCTCAGGCCCGATCCCTGTTTGGGGTTCAGAAGTATGCGGATAAGCTTTCAAGCCAGATGAGAATGCAGCTGCTGGACTTTGTGAGGCCTAAAGGGCTAGAAAACATGATTAAATTTCACAGCAACAAGAAAAAATGGAGGAAAAATCAAGAGTATAAAGCATTCCAGGGAAAAAAAAATCCTCCATCAGGCTTCCAAGCTGCCCAATGTCAGATCAGAAGCTGGGGTTACAAGGGTTTGAGGCACTGCAGTCCAAACCGTCCCCAGATTTTGCGAACCAAAACAAAACTCTCTGCCCCAAATACAGCAGAAACTTACTCCAATGTGCTCTGCACTTCAGACATGACCCAAATCTCAGAGTGGGTGTCTTTCTCTGGCCTTTAAATTGAGTCCCCCTGTAAATGGTCACTTGCTAGTTTGCCTTTTTCTTATTGACACCTGTGGGTACGTGTAATTCACTTGGCATGACAAGGCAACGTGTTTTCACTGAAAGCTGCTTATTTAATGGAGCACTGGCTCTCAGTCCAGGGGTGGACTTGCAAAAGCAAGCATACACTGAACTTCACACACAAATTTCTGTGAGGTTCTCCGCATCAGTCTATTATTGTTTTTTCTCTGTATTACTGATCTACTACTGCACTGTGGCAACAGTCTGATTAAAACCTGCTAATGATAGTTGTGCATGACCTGCTGATGATGGCTAGGAAGGACCTAGTCCTGGGCAGTCCTTCACTTCACGCTCTTATTTTCATCCATGTACAATGAAAACAGAAAAAAAAAACCACCACATTTTCTTTGGAAAAGCTGGTCTAAATTAACCCCCCTGAAATGTATACAGTGCTGATGTCAGGTCCTTGGCACCAAACGTGCCTTTTTACAGACCTGTTCCTACTGCACTGCACTACTGGCTGAGGCAGCATAACCTTTTAGCACCTTCCAAAAGCGTGACAGAAATAGGTCAGCTTACATCCGATCTGCATTGATCAACAAAGTCCATGCAGGTCAGAATCTCTGTGTCCATTTTTGGCACCAAAAGGCCCTAGCAAAATCTAGGACAGAGTTAAGGAGAGAGAAGTGAATTAAGGTCTGTAGCACTTTACAACTCTTTTATACAGTGCAATTTGTGGCACAGTTTCTAGGAGCAGTGAGCAATACAACTGAATAAATAACCTTTTGTTTGCCCTGGTCATGCAAAGAGGAGGGTCCTGTCCTCTTCTCATGCATGTACGTATGTGTAATTCATGCTTTGAATTAGGGATATGGAACTCGGCTCTTCCTCTCATCATTTGGTTCCATTTTCACAGTTAAGGACATAACAACTGTCTGAATATTTCTGTTAGCTGAACATAAGGAGATAAATCAGCTTCTCTCTTCAGAGAAAGAGGCCTAGTCCCAGGCTGGAAGAGCTCCCACTCCAAAGAAAGATCTCAATGCTAAGGATAGCATATAAAACTCAAATACCTGAAGAGAAAACATAACCAAACAGCTCTGAATCCAAAAATTGTGAGGGAAAAAGAAAGTGAATTCCAAGAAAGTAAAAGCCACTCCAGTGATTTCTGACACTTTCCCAACATTGCAAAGGGTGGGAAAGTTCCTTTTTTATAACCAAGAGCCAGATGCTGGCAAATCCACTCAGGATTAGAAGTTCAGAAGAAACATGTGGAGTGAGATGGTCTAGTAAGGGACACATTTCTCCAACAACATCCCCACGAGCACTCGGCTTCCCTGTGGTGGTTTGTCAGTTGGCTTGGCTAACTTATGATCAAAACACAACTTTGAAAAGATTAGTGTTGTCTTGTTACACCACGTGAGGTTATTGTCCGTGCACCAACACGCACGTTTGCATCAATTGTTCAGAATTAAAATCCACACGTGTGTACATCTCCTCCCATCTTGCTTTTTCACATCCAGTTAAGGGTGTGTAGTTCCTTTATTTTTTAAGGGAGATAAAAGGATACTCCAGATCCTTTTTCAAACAGGTAGAGTCAACCAAAAAGGCCCATGCATGGGCCGTTCTTGGGGTGTCTTGCATACTTGGGTCTACAATGCGCATGAGCTTGTGAAGAATGGAAAGGTAACTTTTGAGACAGTGGACTATCACCAGAGAGAGAAAGTCAGTTCTTAATTATGCTACGGGCTCCTTCTGTGACTTTGGGAAAGCTATTGCTCTTCTGATTTGAAGTCAGTGGAAACATCGCTGCATTCAACAAATTTTGGTCCTTATACAACCCGCACATCAGATCGCCACCTCTAAATTGAGGATAAAAGCCACATTTTCTAACATTTTAGTTTATTTCAACAATCAGCCACCTGAGATAGAGGCTCTCTTTAACTGCCAGTAGGCACCATATCCAGCACAGCAAGATCTCTGTCTTGGCTGGAGAATCATAGCAAAACAAGTAATAAATGATCATAATAGTAAATACACATGCACCAAATGAGATTCACAACTGCATGCTTAAACGTAGTGCTTCCTAACAGAGCCTGGCTGGAGAATCCAGCCACAAATACACTGAAACCTTCCACAAAGAAATTGATAGGATTTATCTTCCCGTGCAGAGGAAGGGACATTTCATGGCCCAAACAGGTTGATTCTGCCCCTTATTTATAACCCACAGAAAAAAAGAAGATACATTCCAGCTAATGACGTTAGCAATTCTTTCCCTTCCCCCGCCTTAAAGGTGGCTCAGGCCTTTATGCTTATAAATCATTTTATTGGTAGTTAAAATATAGAGGCTAGAGCATCTAACTGTAATGCGAGGCGCACTTCAAAGGGAACCTGCTTTCATTTCACAACAGTTAAGGTTTTATCAGCCACTAAAGATTCCCCCTGCCAGAGGATCCTGTTACACCATGTTAAGCCTGGGGTGAAGGCTACGGCTGCTAAAATCTGACTGGTGGGAAGAAGATGAGGAAGAGGAGGAAGTTTTGAAGCTGCTGGTCTGCCTACGGAGACATTGTTCTAGAGGCTGCTGGGGCTGGATCACATGACTAGAGTTTTATGCTGGAACAAACATAGCCAGCACTTGGGAAAAGGGCTGTGCAAAGATCCCAACAGGAGAAAAAAAAAACCAGCACGTCAGAAACCTGCTTTTTCTTAAAAAGCCAAGTTCTTCGTGATCATTTGTCTGTGCACAGCAAAGAGATCTTGTGCTGTGTAAACATGCTGCTTTCCAAGGGTATGGAAGTACAATATAGGCCACTGAAGACAACAGTTTGTAGCTGCTAAAGACATTTGGGGCTTTTGTCCCTGTGAATTATCTTCTACAGAATATATTAAGTAAACAGGAGATGCATTAGAGAAACTGCTCAGCTTAGCTGAGGGGAAGCAGGTAGATACAGGTAGCCCTCATGGAAAACAACTTAAAAGAAGATATCCAAGCAGGTTCTTCATGTTCTAGTCATGCCCAGGGTCCAGGTAAGACTCAATCTGTTACCTTCACCATCCTCTTCACAGGTGGGAGAGGGAGGCACGGGGAAACTAAAAAACCTCTCCAATTCATCACTGTCTGCCTCGCAGAACCCAGCTGATTTCAGAAGAGCCCATCCTCCAGGCCAGATTGGGTTTGGGGCAAAGGTTAGCACTGGTTCTTATTTAACCTGAACGCCTGCGCCCAGCCCTGCCAACGGCCGGCCCGAGATGTCCCAGCCACTTGTTCTCAACCAGCAGAGAAGGGCTGCAGAGACAGCTGCCTGCCAGGATGGGGCTGGACTGAATTATCCCTGCAGCCGCCGAGATATGGGTCAGCTCTCACAATTTGTCAGACAAGGAGAGGAAAGGAAGGTCAAAAAGAGCCTCCTGTGGGAAAGCAAGCCTGTTGTGTTCCTGCTCAGCCTAATCAGGACTTGATGTTGGAGAAAGATAGATGGGATAAATGAGCTGATAAATGGAAACAGGGATGGAAAAGCCAAGTTGTGCCTTTGCTTTTCAGCAGAATGGAAGAGATGCAACATGTGTTTGCTTTCACAGGCCCAAGAGGTTGCAGAAACCAGGTGGAATAGCATCATATGGCCATTTATGGCCCAAGCACACCAAAAAAATTCCACCAAAGTCAGATGAGTTTCCTCCCCAGGTTGCATAGAGGCAACTGCCAGATTGGGTCCTCTCCAGGTTCTCCTTTGAACCAGGGCAGAACCCTGCAGTGCCTTGGCCACACTAGTCACAAATGCTACAAATCCTGGGCTTCCCAGGAGGCTGCTGCAGAAGGCTTTTAGAGGGGAACTCTAGCAGCAACAGCGATGTGAGACTGGGGTAGTTATTGCTCCATCCGAATGCCTTCTTTCAGATGGTGCTGAGAGTCAGCCCTCCCAGACTGGAAAGGGCTGAGATGTTACAGTGAGTCGGGATCCTGTAATTCCCTACAACAATTTAGTGACAATTACACTTCCTCTGCCAGGTGCTGAGGAGTGTGAAAAAGAGACATCAGAGACATACAAGCATCATTGAGGCTCCTGAGATAATTCTTTACAGAACCAGAAAAAATGTGCACTGATTTTAGGCACGTAGATTTTTATCTGCGCATGTAGGGATACAGCTGTATCTAGTGACATTTTTGTTAAGTGCACAAAACGTTGCGCCTCTGTCACTTGTGGGTGATATGGTTAAGATAGATATTAAACAACATTAGTGAAGCAGAACAAATGATGCTTCACAAATGAGATTATCCAATGAATTTAGCCTATATTTCTCCTGGCATACCCCAGTTCCTGAAGGTGTTAGCTATTTATAACAATCTATTGAAGAATTTCAACAAACAGTTAGTGGTATGTGGATTTTTTTTTGCAAAACACTTTTTTTTTTACAAAAACAAACCGTTGTTAGCAGTGAAATATTTGATTGTGACATTGATTACTTTACTCTTGCAATATTCTTTATAATCTTTGAGTGGCTGTCTAAGAATTAATCATGTCACAAACACTTCCTCAACCAAAAGGCCATCTCTACCTTTAAATGATCATCACAGTATGAACACTTTATAACTGCTAATGGAGTTCATACTCCAGATGGGGAAGCAGGAGGCAGGAGAAATGGGATAGATCTGTCTACCTACACACTGAGACATCCTAAGCCCAGGTTTGAACTCATGGCTTCACAGGTCCAAATCCAACCCTGCCCAGTGATGCAGCTTTACCCCTTACAGTAATAAAAGTTAATAATATTTACAGGTAAAAAAATATTATCATTGAATGAAATAGCTGTTGGATACTGAATGATTGTTTGCAAATATTGTGTTTTCCAGCTCTGCATTTTACAGACTGTGCTTCTCAGCAATTATTTCAGTTGTCAGAGGAAATTCAGTTCAAATAAAATAAAATTTAAAATAAAACCTCTGTTTTGCTTGTCTGTTTATCTCTGAGGATGCATGGGACTTGTGGAAGCTGAAAGACATTAGGATGAGTTCACTGCTGTCATAAAGCAGCTGCAAGGTAGCGTATTTTATGAAGTGCTTTTTCTCCACTTGAACACTTGCTTCTTAGAAGCCAAGTCTGAATGGTGTTGGAGTTGCATTTAAACATTTCGGAACAAGCTTTGATGTTCACACCTCACTGAGGTGAATGGGATGTTGGAGAGCCGAGTTCCTGCTGCTGTTGTTTGGGTAGAGATAGGCTGGACTTTAACAGCAAACCAGCAGCACATCCATTCCCACTATAATTTTTTTTTTTTTTTTCAAAAGAAAAACCTATGAGCTTTTACAAATAACTTAAGTGCTACAGGAAGTGGCTCAAAGATTAAAACACCCTGGTGAACCTTCCTCCTGATTATTATAAACATTTTCTGTTGTTGACCAAACAGAATCTCTTTAATTGGTGTCCCAGTAAACAGAAATCCTCCTTAGCTGGGGAGATTGAGAACAGACAAGAGCCACGTGTGCTAGCTGCTTGAAGCCACAGCATACTTGCTGGCTTTACTGGGCACACGCTGGGTGGCGGCTCTGCTAGAATCAGAGGTTCAGTGCAGAGCATATGAGCAAAGAGTATGAGAAACATTTTGGTACACACCCTTGTTGGACTGGAAATTTTGTGATAAAGGTTCTTCTCATAAAACCTCTGGGAGGCCCTATTTGTTTTTAATACAATGGGACAGACACTCTGCTGCTATAAATCAGTGCAACTTCACTGACTTCCATTTAGACCAGCTGAGTGCGCAGTGTTATACACAAGCGTTTCACCCAAGGAACTGGGATCTTGTTCATTGCTTTGGCCTCTGGGCCCTCGTTCCTTTGTAAGAAAATCAAATCATTACCACATTGTTTAGAGGATCTCTTTTTCAGCCTGTGACCATGAGGCTGGCAGTCCTGCTCCTTGGTCCAAGGCAGACCAACAAAAGCAGTATAGGACAAACAATCAAAAAGTCAGTTCTAGGTTTTGCATCTCAACACAAATATCCACAATTTTATCTAAAAATCACATTTTACTGAACTGAATGGATTCCTCCATCTGCAGAAGCCAGCAAGTTCAAAGGAGCCCTTTCTGACATGCATTTCTCTGTTGCATACAGATTCCCTGCCCCACACGTACAAAACAAGCTGGCCTTGTCAAATTATGCTGCAAGTCCTGAAGTTTATATTCATTCCTGTTGATTTCAACCAATGCTTTGCCAGAAGGACTACAGGATTAGGCTTATCATTTTCATCTTCAGTAAAGTATAATATACTTAACGAAATAGCGCTGACTCTCTCCAGCAAGATGCCCTAAGGCTTACATAGCTGGGACTATGTCCCCTGTCAGTGGGACATTTCTATTTCCAAGGGGGCTGGTTACTGTAATTCTACTACAAATAACAAATGTGCTGACTTTTGCTAAGCAAACCCTTAGATACAGACATAGGATGTGCCTGCAATTTTAAGAGATCATCTCCGGCTTTTCCAAAGTTCAGGTGGAAAAAGACTTGCCAGTTTGACAGTTTGGATACCTGGAAATTTACTTTACGGTTTGTTTTTGCCTATAATTTATGTGACTGGTAAATAGACTGAGGGTTTATTTGCAGCATGTTAGCTGGGGCAAGTATGCTATAGGTTACTCTAATCCAATTGCTTTTCTGTTTCTAGTTCAGGCTGGAGAGATGTGAAAGAACAGCAGCAATGCCATGAGACATCGAGCACAGATTCACTAAGCAAACAGAAATTAACGTTACAAGACAGCGGCCAACCTCTCTCATCAGCAACATCCTTCTGCAGTGAGATCTCCATGAGACGTGAGGGGGAAGCATCTGGACCCTCCTCACCATCTCAGCTGCATTCAGCCCTCGCTGGCTTTACCTCGCAGAGCCGCTTTTTTAAAGCTGGCTGTCAGTGTGCTACCCTCGCCCCGACCTCTCCTGGGAGCTGGATGCTGCTTGGCATCGCACCACTGGTCTCTCGACGTGCCTGGGCACACGCATCGGCAGTACCACCGTGGTTCTCACGGACCGGCTGCCATGGTGCCAGGGGCTGTTCTTGCCGTGGGCCGTCTATCTGGATGCTCCGGTGTGCGAGAGCACGGCTGGCCCTGTGCCGTGGAAAACGAGTGTGCCAAGCCAGCCTCTGCCAACGAGAGCCCCAACTGCCGGCTCCTCTGCACAGCCTCTCAGTGCCCCGGCTGCTGCCAAAAACACAGGGCAGCTGTTGTGTCATAACCTCATCGCAGCTCTCTTCACAAGAAATGTAAACTAGTCGGACCCTCAGGAAGAAAGAAAACATTCTCAGCTGACCCTTAAGGGAGGGGGATTGCCTCAGAAGAGCCAGTTTGGACACATCTCAAAGAGTTTGGGAAGCAAAACACCAGGCAAACAGCATTAGGCTCCAGCAGTTTTGCATGACTCAAGTTAATGCCCAGAGCTGGGGGAGACCTGCTTACCGCCATACCATCCCTTCATATAATACCTTCAACTTCAAAAAGCACCATCTCAAGGAACAGGATAGACCTTTGACCACAGTGACAGCTGGTGAAAGAGCACTGAGGTCCCCACTAGCCCACAACAGAGATATTTGAGAAGTTCCTGAGAAATCCATGTATTTTCTGGAAACTAGACTTCAGAGTACTGCTGGTAAATGATGGTTTTCAGCTTCTTTGCACTGAGAACAGAATCGCTTTGTGAAAAATTTCAAGTAAAATTGAATGGAATTTCTTTTCTGGCACTCCATTTGGCATGTCTGAGCCGCTGCAGCATGATCTAGAATATGGCTGTTTGTTTACTACAGTTTGAAACTGTGTCATAAAATACACATTGTCTGAGTAGCCTAGAAATGCACCAAGATCTCAGAGACAGAATTGCTCTGAGCCTTTTTATTAAATGAAACATCCATTTTCTCCCAGGCAGAAATCACAATGGTATCCATCATAAAATTGATCAATAAAGCACTGGGTTGCGACTCCTGCTGTCTAGTTTAATTTTGTTATTGGAATAACGGTTTCTCAGTGCATGGAATTTCCTGGGGATTAATAACAGACATCAGCATCACAACACACCCACCCCTTCACACTTCTTATTTATTTCCAGAAAGCACCCACTACCCAAACCATAGGAACCAGGATTAATGTACTTCTAGCAGTATAGATGCTTATACCCAGCTGCCTGGCGTATGACCATCTGAATCACCTGCAGGTGATGCTGAGAAGCAAAACCTGCCATCTATTTTGGGGGAACAATTTTGGTAGGCTTCTGGGAAAGCCTTTTGAGATAATACTTTGGCGCCTGCCACATCTGACTCATTATAGCACCAGGAAAAACAGAGATGGGCTGCTTGCTTGGGAACCTATGCACCGAGGTCTATTTGTGAAAAACATTTTCACTGCAGAAATTTCTAAGTGACTTGGGATTGCATTGCTGACCTGAGGAAAATTTGGGTATATGCGGTGCTTTGTTTTACCTTATATTTCATTTCTTTCTGTTGGTATTGTCCAAGTAAAAAACAGAAATAAGCATAGGGTTTGTTGGTAACCAGCCTTAAAAACACAACACACTTGGGCAAACAGATCCACAAATGGGATTGTCTAGGAGAAGGATTAGTTTCAACTCCCTAGTCCCATGACTGCTGTACCTGCTATTTCTTTTGACATTAGCATTGCTTTGAGAAGTCATTTCTACACCTAGACAAGAATTTCCCGACAAAACTATTTTCCTATTGAAAAACAGTGTATCGACAAAGCTAAAACGTTTATGAGAAAAGGGTTGTTCTGAAAAATGTCCCTTCTCTAGAAATACCAGGGACAAAAGTTTCAAAATCACAGAATCCCATTTAGGGTTTTTTTCTGTATAAAAACTTTTGACATCCTCAGTTAGATAATTGCAAAAAATGGTGTAAAAACCCAAAATACATTCAAGATCAAAATCAAAGCTTCCATTAAATTAGCTAAGTGAATTGCTTAGCTGTTAGACTTAATTTTTAAATCCGTGAATGCTCAGCATGCAACAGCTTGTTTTCTGGAAGGGTGGAAACAGGAGCTTGCAGATGGGCAAGAATTTGTTCAGTACAGGACAATTAGTGTGGACACATGAGTCAAGACATTGCCTTGCACAAAAACAAGGCAGTGGGAATTTCCACTGGTGGCCTCTCTGGGCATGCGTTTGTCACTGTAATTCTGATCCTTCCGGCAATCCATAGCAGTCTTGTCCCTGGTTATGCTCAATTTGAGATTAACCTTTTAATGGCTCGTACCTTTGGGTGCGCTGAAGTCTGAATGCTGGAATCCTGTGTCTCAACCACACAGACACCGCAGTGACCTTGCAAAAATACTGCTCACCCTCCCGTGATCTTCCTAGCAGATGAGAAACCGGATCTTGGAACTGCTCCTCACCACCACCCCCTCTTGTTGTTCAGCTTGTGAATTTTATTAGCTGTCAACGTGTCAAACTTCCACTTAGCTGGACAGCTGCGTGACCAGCCAGACTCTGAGGCCTGCCAATAAAGTTTAACAGAGCTATCAGCTTTTCACATGGAAGAGATTATGGTACGCGAATACTCAGGTATCAGAGAGAACAAATGAGACTTAGGTAAGTTCACCTTTCACATGGTAAAGCACAGAGGTGAGGAGAAAGAAGCAAAGAGATAGACAGGCCCACTTGTTTTTGTTCAGTGCTCATACGGTGATTAGCAAAATGGAATTCTAGTGCAGGGATGTTGCGTATATACAGTAGAGTAAGAAAGCCTGATAGCTACACCTGAGCTGTGATTCAGAGACTAGGGCATGATCCAGCTGCACAGCAGACAAGATCCAGACAAGAGATCCAGAAGGTGGATGAAGCAATGACCAGACATTGAGGAGCAGCGAAGGCTGCTCTCGAGTTTCTTCTGTGACTATGGGTCACAAAATACTTTTCATACGTCTGCCTCCCATTTTACAAGTTAACATGATAAGCTTTTGGGGACAAGATAGATGGGTAGATGTTGGCATGGCCCTCAACACCCAGAAACCCTGATCTCAGCTGGCCCTGCTGTTTTAACAGCCATCTCTAATCCAAAGCACGTCTCTTGGCCTTAAAAACTCTGTTGAGACAGGAGTAAGACTATTAGGTGGTAGATGATTCCCTGCTGTATGGGTACATGTGTGGATGTGTGTGTGTGTGTGGCTTTTTTTTTTTTCTTTTTTTTTTCCACAAGAACTTGATTGACTAATGTTTGTAGCTCCCGAGAGCCAGTAAAAGATCTGCTCTGATATCCAGAAAATTTTACAAGGGGCGGCAGGCTTAAAAGTGGTGGGAAGAAGCTGACTCTGCCAGGATGTCGGAATGAGAAAGCCATCAGGAATGTGCCTTGGAGAACAGCTGCTACTAGAGCCCTGGCAGGAACCTCCATGCAAGCTGCCTGGGAGCAAGTAGGGGGATTTGGAGATCACAGCTTGAGACGAGGGAAAGGTTCTCTTTATTTATTTATTTAGCTTTCCCTTTCTGTTTTTGCCTCCCTCCTTTCTCCCAAGCCTTGTCACAGTGAGGTCAGAGTGCCTTAGAAAAGAGAGAACCTGCCTCTGGTTTTTGCACTCCCTGGCACTTCCGGGCTTTTCCCTTCCTCCCCAGCATGCCCACATCACGGCTCATGCAACACGGGTTTCTCTCACCCCATAAAAAGGTGTTCCTAAATTCTGTTCTCCCCTGAAACTCCTTTTTTTCCATCTGTTTGCCACAGAAACATCTCATTCTATTTCCTCCTTAACATCTTATGTCCATCTACAACAAGCAAGACCAATTAGAAACAGAATATGGAAAACACAAAATGAGGGAATCTACACTTTCCAACTTTTGGTAGCTTAGTTGCCTAAATTAGCCACTTTCCCAGGCTCCATCTATCTATGAACCTTCATGGCTAGCAAATTAACACTATTACTATTGAACACTCTGGCACGGTCTCCTGGCTAAGATCAAAACTAGAATGAGTTTGAAATTTGCTAGATTTCCTTTGTGCAGTCACTACAGCCAAACCTTGAGGGACGATGGACTCAGGAAAATCCAGTACCTCTCAAGAGAAAGCTGGAGGGAGGTGAGAGGGCATCTGCTGCAGTGCTGCAACTGGCTTAGCACTTCTTTGGGAAACAAGGCTCATGGGAAAAGTCCTTAACCAGTGAATGTCCCAGGTGTGGGGAGAAATGTCCATTCCCAGACAGCTGGGGGAAAACAGCAAAAACTTCTGGGGGTTTTGGCTTCTGAGCAAGCACATCAAGCTCATTATCCTGAGAACTGCAGAACAAAAAAAAAGCCTGTTTTGTTTCAGAGGAGCTGGTTAATTGACTGTTTCCCTGTCACAAGCCTGAAGTACTCTTTCCCTCCTCTCCCAGTGCCCGCAATTCAACTCTTGGCTGCATGCACAGAGACCCCTGTGCTTAGCCTGAAACCTAATCGTGCTGGCCGCACGGAGGACGGACTGCTGGGGTCTCCATTTCACTTCTTTAACCCAGCACAATCCCCAATCCCTCCCCCTTTCCTTCCCGTTCCCCAAGGGACTCTATTATACCTCCCGATCTGTTCACACTCCTTATCCCTCTGCGTGTTTGCACACACTGCTGACCCAGCCTTTATCTGGAAGACATAAGGGTCTCTGTGTGGAGTTCCCACAAGGGCTATTAATCGTGTAGATGTCAGAGTCCCCCGCTCCAAACCCTCCCTTCCTGCTCCTCCCCTCTTCTTCCCTCCCCCCACCCTTTTTGTGCTCTCTGGAGATTGGGGGGAAAAAAAGTTTTATGAAAATTCACACAAAGAACTTGCAAACTTCGCAAAATATGATCTGCTCCCCTGGGCAAGGTGGGTAAATGGTGTGAGTTCTCCTAAAACACCAAATACAAACATACACACACACTGCTTCCTCCTAGGCAAATGGAGGAATTTTCTCCAAGAGAAAACAGAGAGCTAAATGCTTTGCCAAGTTAGGGAAAGTTTGGCTCCTGGTCCCAACCTGGATGGAAACCCTCCAGCTGGTACCTCTGCAACCGGCCAAATCCAAATGGCATATCTGCAAATCCATGGGAACGTGGGAATCTGCAGAACTGGATTTAAGTCTTAGATCCTTGCAGATGTGGCTCCAGAGAAGAACTGCATCCTTTCAACATCCTCATCCCCTGCACTAGTACCTCCTTCCCCAAGGTAAACAAGAAGCCGAGCCACCATGCTGACTTGCCACACGCTGGCTCTAGTCCTTACCTGAACTCTGGCCTCCGTGAGCTTGGTTCTCTGAGCTAGCTCCTCTCGTGTGTAGATGTCTGGGTAGTGGGTTCTCTCAAAGGCCTTCTCCAGCTCCTCCAGCTGCTCAGCGGTGAAAGTGGTTCGACTGCGGCGTTGCTTGCGCTTCAAAGGCAGATCTGGTTCAGATTCGACATCAGAGCCTTCGTCCAGCCTGTTACCTGGGGTGGAAAAGAAATGGGAGATGAGGCTTGCATGATTAAAAAGCCATAGGGAGAATGGCTATTGGAAGAGTTAAGCAGCTCAGCAAAGTAATCTCAGTTCTACTCTGATGGTGTCCATCAAAACAAATACTCCATCCACGTACAATACATCTATCAGTTTTATGCTATTCCTGCAGTTTCCAACTATTATTTTTTCCCACATTGTAAAAAGACAATCTGTGAAAATCAGAACTCTTTGTAGGAAAGGGATGGTTCGAAGTCTGCTGTTCAAATTGTTGCAGTGAAAGAACTTCCAGTTGTTGACTTATTTCAAGAAATTACCATTTTTTATTAGAAATGACTGTGTTTCAGAGTTGTACATTTTACACTGAAAAGATATGGAAGCTGAAATGAGCAGATAAAAATTCAATACACGATGCTTTGACTTGTGCAGCCTAATTTCCTCTTGTGTTTTGTCAAGTATCAATGTCTGATATTTCAATTTTTTTAAACCACCTTAGGAAGAAAAAAAAAATACTAGGAATTTTTTCAGCTGGGAAAAACCTTTCCAACTCCGCTTCACCTCTGCTCACAGGATACAGGTCTCCTCTTCCCCAATTTCAGCAGAAGTTTTGCACAAGGCCAGACTCCTGAAGCATTAAGATGCCATGAAAGTCCTTTATCAGTGTCTAATTGGTCACTTACTTCTTCCACCTTCACTTGCCCTGGACCTCTGCCCTTCCTTTCTCCCTGCCTTGAACCCGGCACCACATCTATTGCCTCCTGAGGCACTTACCAAACCTGAGTAAGCATAGCCAGAATAAGTAACCCCAGTTTTGCTCTTTTTTTTTTTTTTTGGTCTGGAGAATAAAGCAGAAGGCACTACATTGATATTCACCAAGTCTACAGTCAGACCCAGTGGATTTTAGAGAGGACGCACCAAGAACAGCATTAGCTGTGACTTCAGTGTTCGCCAGAGGCCTCTCATGGAGCAAAGCTTGGGTTTCAAAGATGTGCCATATGCAGGTTATCGGTTCCACGCCGTGAAGATGTTGATGTATGGAGGATCTCAGCCAGGCCAAAACTTTATTTCTGCCTTTGGGACAGTGAAAAATGTGCCACCGGCTCATGGCAACAGAGAAGGAACAATATGACATATGAAACCTTTCAGCTAGGTGAGAGATCTGGCCTCTGTCACCTTTTCCTTCTCTGTCATGAAAATAGGAGACTCATTAAACGTGCACACATTTTTTGTACTACCAAGCTTCACTGCTATCTTTCAGAATAACTGCACAGACAGACCGAGAGGCAGAATCTGCTTAAACACCATGCTCACGGAGAAATGTTTTTTCCTTTGAGTAAGCTTTTGCTAATTTAGGATTAAAGCAGGATTTACATATGCTCATTTTGACGATAAAGTTCCCTAAAGTTACTAACAGTGTTTTTCAGTCCTCTCTTTTTGTTCAGCTCCTATACTATCATCATCCAAAAATCTGCCTTTTTCTTTTCAGAGCTGGGAACAGCAGCTGTGACTTCCCCAACAGCTGCTCAAGAGTGGCGGTGGTTTGAGGAGTATGAGGCAAATATCCCATCGGAGCTCACTTGTTTATACTGAGATCACCACAAAATGCCATTGCATTCAGCTTGCTGCAATACAAAAATGCTTTTATGTCTTGGGGCTTCACAGGGAGGATGCAGTGTCAGAACTCAGCTAACTGCAGTTGCGCTGGAGTCAGAGAAACTCTGCTGCAGAGGAGCAGATGGCTTGTTTTAGAGACAAACACATCACCTTAAGAGGTTTTCCCTTCTTCTAGCTCTGGCTTACCAATGCATAGGGTCTTTACAAATGTTCATCTTTTTAAATCAAGAACCCTTCATTTCTCACTGAATTCAGTGAGAAATTCACTGTTGACTTCAGAGGAGGAGCATCTATCCCACATTTTAAAGGCAGTTTCACTGTACACAGCAGAAATTTGTAACTAAACTAGCTTTTTGGTTATGTCCATTTCCAGGGAAGGACTAGAGTCACAAGTGGTGTAAAAGGAACATCTGTACTTGAAACTAACAGCCCTCCACATCTGGGTGCCAGATGATTCAGGGCAGGTAGAAGCACATCTGGACTTTGGGGTACCATGCTGTGCAAAGGCACATCTGGAAACCTATAGCATATAGTAAATTTAAGTTAATCACTTAAGTCACCAACTATTATTGGTTTAATTAGTTAGTATCTTTTCTGGAAATACTTGATATGAAAAAAAAATAAGGATGGAGGTGTGTTTTGGTTCAGGATGTGAGAGGGCCAGTGTGAGGAAGGGGAAAGAAAATATGCTAAGTTAAATGCCATTTAACTCTACAGTTGAACATATTTCTTTATAGTAAATAAGCATTTCTGTATAGTTAGTAATCATGCTTAGTAGCAACTTTCAGCCTGTGAGCTCTTTAGCACAGGAATTGTCATTTGCAGCACGTTTCACGCCTGGTGCAACAAAGCCTCAACCTGCTTGGCAAGTACTATGGTGACAGCAATGTCAAAAGGACTTTTTTAAGATCTTACTCTTCTCTTCGCCACTTGATAGCAATGCTGTAACATCTACCCACAGCTCGTCCACTTGCTTGGTCCAACTGCTTACACAGTATACAACAAACCTGGGACCCTGTATCTCCCCAAGTGAGGAAAAAAAGTCTAGAAAAGGATCTGTAACATGTTTCATCTCCCACGCTTCACTTTGCTCGCTTTTTTTTTCTGCAAAAGCCTGGAAGGGAAAACAGCCAAACTTTCTTCAATGGCTTTATGCTCCTAATTAAGAATCCCTGATTTGGCCACAAAGTTTTGGGATAGGACAACTGATTTTCATGAGTAACAATCTGTCCTACTCACAGCAGCACCAGCAACTGTGCTGGCCATCATGCTGGCTACAGGGGTAAAAGGATGTAAAGCCAAACTTTGCAATATAAACTGACGTAACACTTTCTATCTGCAAATCTCCAAACAGCTCCCGACTGGCATTATCTCCATTTTACAACCGTGGCAAGGATGGCGGAAGTCACCCACCTACAGTCACCCTGTGAGTCAGAAGCAAAGCTGGGAAAAGAAGCCACAGCTCCTCGTGCCAAGTCCGAGGCTCCAACAATCCGACTACAAAGATGAAACCAAGTGAGCAAGAAAAATCCCAGGGTAAGTCTGGAACCAGCTGGTCTTAGTACGATGCAGCTGCTGCTGTCAGGCACAGATTCATTAAATAATATAGAAAGTCTTTCAGCTGAAACAGATTGCAGTACGAGCCTATTATCTAATGCATCCCCTATTATCAGGGGACAGTCTCCCTTTACCTGCCTAAGATGCAACTCAAGGATCTAACAGGTCTTTTCCGTTCCTAAACAGCTGAAACCTGCTGGTCAAATGGTTTCATTATAAACACAAAGTTTCTGTGCAATGAGAAGGTTTACAAAACTGCAAGAGTAACTCAAGGAGAATCCCTCCCTGGGCAAGTCCAGGGGGATTCACTCAAAACTTGAATGCTTCATTTTTTGTGACACATCCCTGTGAAAAAATGGATGCGTAGCACTACCAGCAGCATGAGCAGGGGGTGAATCCCAGTTTGCAGCCTCCAGCACAATGGGGCTATTGCTGTAGAAATAATCATTAGCATGCGCTGGTAGCATTTTCCACTTACTCAGCACGGACAGCAATGAACACCCTGTAAATACGAAGGTGGAGAAATATCTAACAGCAGCTTCTTGTGTGGCTTACCAATCACTAGTTGTGATGAAGGATGGGAAACAGCTAGCTGTCCGATATGCAGCTCCCCTAGGATATCACACTGGCTAAAGATTGACAGAAAAGAACAGAATGGTGAGGTGATGGAGGGAAAAATCTCACGGGAAGACAAAGCAGAGAAAAGGAAAAACTAAGAGAAAAGTGCGCATATTACAGGACACACACACTGATCCCACTATATTTATTTTTTTTACATCAATTCCGTCTTTATTATTTAGCGTAACTGGTCTGTAGCTCGGAAAGAAAACACCCAAACTGCTCAAATCTCTTTGCTTTGCATTATGGGAATGAAAGCAAGTTTGCCAGTGTGAAAATTCTGGCAATTTTCTGGCTATTCAAATGTACAGGCACCTTCTTGGAGCAAAGATACAACATGGCTTGTGCAAGGGCGGAGAGAAGACCATGTGAAGGGACTTGCTGAAGGTTTGCGTGGATCAATGCGAAGTCCCACATCTTTGGGGAGGATGACCCGGGGAAAACTGAATAAATCAAAATGATTCTTTCTCCCCATGGAAATGAGCGCGGCCAGCGCGCGTGCGCAGGTGTGTGTACAGGATGGCATAGGAAAGGTGACAAATACAAGCCTGGGCTTGTCCTGGGACCCATTCTAGCATGAGGAAATGTGTAAATGATGGCCCACAAACTCACATTCCTGAATAATGCTGCCGATTCAGGTTGAGGTACAATTAGCAAGAGCCAGGCAGAACTCTCTGGAGGGGTTTGAAAGGAATAGAAGTGTAGAAGTGGATGGGACCTTGAGGAAAGAAACAAGAAAAACCCTCCATAATTATGGACTGCATGTGTCCTCCCTCTCCCTGTTCCCTTCACTCCTCTATTTCCCTTTGTCCCCCTCTGCCTTTCTCCTCTCCACCTCCATTCACTGCTTCTGGGTGCCTCTTAGCCCTGGAGTTAAATTAATCAACAGGATTAGGTGGAATCGGCCACAACAAGACCCTCCAAGCTCAGACTGAGCCCTTGATGCTCTATAAGGACCTGCTGCCTTGTCTTGAAGCACCTTGGTGCCGTCTGGAAGGATTGGCAGACAGGACCAGACATGAAAACGCATTCATTAAAGTGGGGATCAGATTTTGTTAGAGGGTAAAGGGGAGCCGTACATTCTCTCCTTCAGTATTTCTCATCTCATTTCCTCTCACCCTTTCTCTGTTGCTTCCAGCTGCACCATCCTAAAAATTAAATGTGTGTTGGAGGGAAGAGATGAAGAGGGGGAAGGGAATGTTTTTGTGAATGGCTTAGCTATAACTGCACCTTTTGTGCTGCAACTGGCTTTAGCAAACTCATCCAGACACTGCTGGAGCAACAGTGATGCTCCATGAAACCAGATCTGGAGGTGAAGGGCTGGGAAGCTAATGCAGCCACAGGGGAACTTGGATTTAACAGCATGAGAAAAGTAAGAAAAATCTCACTGTGAAAGTCCCGGCAAGATCTGAGCACCCCCACATTACAGCCCCACACCAGGTCCCCCCTTCTTCACAATGTTCTCCATCCACCAAAGCTGTTGCGCTTGGTGGCCCCAACAGCTACCCCTGCATAAACGTATGCATGCACATTTTTCCAGTCCCATGTGTACCTGACCTTCAGGTACATAAAATAATTTCAGGTTATTTTATGCTGGAGGACAATTTAAGAGTCTTTCAATGACCTTGAAAAGGACAGGTTTCACCTGCCGCGTGATGCTTTTGCTTCCTGATGTTGCCTTAATAAATGGAGCCGCATTGCCATGAGACAGTGAGGAGGTACCCATCTCACAGGTAAATATCTCCCCATTGTGGGTACCTTGTCACAAGGACCTGAAATAACAAGATATATTATAGCTGAGATCCTTGCCATGGACCTCAGCTATCGTACATCTGTGGAGCAGGAAGGGTGGGACTGGACACCTCACACTTTCTACTCCCCCAGTAGGATGTGGGATGAACAAGGATCACCCAGATGCAGCCGTTTATTCACAGAGCATGTCCCTGGTGCTGGACCCTGCAGCCAACAGCTTCAGAAGCAAGAGCTGAAACTTTCCCTAACTTCTTAGCATCTGCCTTTCCCTCTGGCAGAAAGCAAACAAAACCCATCAAAATGCAAACAAGGCTATGAAAAGCCTGAGAGAAGGGCGACACAGTGGCAGTGTCACAAGCACAGAATTGTATTGCCTTGATTTTTCTTTCCAACATGAAAACCAGAACACCTTTTTCTCTCTCTTCTTGGAAAACGATCAAGTCCTGAGTTCACAATGAGGGAGAGGTGCATATGGGTGCACAGAATAATCCCCGCTCACCTCCAAACCTGTTCAACAGCAGGTGGGACTGCAAAGGGGGACAGAGGTGTTTCGAATTCATCTCTCACCCCTATTTCCCTGTCCAAGCACATTCTCAGACACAAAACCCAATAAACAACACAGCATATACAATAAAGCTTGTGTTTCCCCCTCCCTCCACTTTCCAACCTGTAAACTCCCCATTCTCCAGCATTTGCTCGTGCCTGCGCAGCTGTATTACAGTTTAACATAGTTTAGAGGGCTGTGGTGTGGAGCAGAGGCAGAAAACGAATCACATAATAGTTGATATGCGTTTTAATCAAGTAATTCGGCACAAGCAGAATGATAGTGCCTGTTGGTGGGGTGTCCTTGAATACCAAACAGACCGGGTAGCAGGCCTAGGAAAATGAAAAAGTCATTTACAGCTCAGCTGGGGACTGCAGTGTTCAGCAAAGCATTAGTTTGGGGGCCTTAGGAGATAAAGGTTTGGGGTTTTTTTTTCTTTTCTTTTTTTTTTTTTTTTTTTTAATTCAGGAATTGAACTGGCCAGCTGTAACCAAACCGCACACTAAGGTAATGTCCATTATGGGCTTTACAACCTGGAAATAATACTCACAGTGGAGCTGATGCTCTTGAAGAGGGAGGCAGAGACAGTGTGTGTCTGTCTGTCTGTCTGGGAGGAATACAGAAAAGGGTGGGGGTGTCAAAGAGAGAGGTGTTTCACAGCTGGATAATTCCCTCATCATGTCAAGATCTCTACTGAATGAGTGAGATCATATGTGGAAGGAGAAGTTGTAGGAAGGAGGGAGAAAAGAAAACTGGAGTTTTAATGGATGAAAAGGAAGTGTATGCAAAAGGTATCCAAGTGTGTGCACCTCCTCACACATGGGTGACAGGACATGGCTAGTCAGCAGGATGACCACGGTGAGAACCACACAACCTGTTCTGGCTTGGAATGAGAGATCCGATGATTTCTCAATGTCTGAATCCCAAAGATTCACCTGGGAGGAGCCCTCACATTCACATGCTGGGCTTGAAGACTCAAAGGTGGTGCAACGTGTTAAATTTTACCTGGTTCCGGCTGCCCTACTGCCCTGAGCACTCGCCCCAAACTTACTTCCTCCCAGCTCTGCCAGAATTTGGCTCCTAACTCATGGATTGGCTTGGGGATTTTAAGAAAAAACTCTCATACAGGAGTATCTCACCTGGCACTTGGCCATGAAATACACATATGCCTCTAAACAAAAGAATATAAATGTCTCTGATTAGAAAGACAGTTTGGGATGCACAGAGGTCTAAAAATCACCGCCATTTCCCACTATAAGAATCCCTACTTCTCCTTGAATGAGTACCTTACCTTTCTTGGCTCAGTGGTAGCCAGGTTCATAGGCACAACTACAAGTGGAGCACTACAAGATTTTGGAAAGAAAAAGCTAGAGAGACCCTGTTTTCCTTGGAACTGTCATCCATCACCAAAAGCCTCTTGCCAATATGAGGACTTTCATTGAATGAAGACATACTCAACAGCTCTCTCTGCATTCCTCTCTCTATCAACCGCAGCCATTCCAGGTAACTGTTCAGGTTTGGAACATACCTTTGCCTTGAAGCCAGAAGCTAAACTAGATGAAGGCTTTTCCAAGTTCACAAAGAAGAAGGAACTGCATTCCTAACCAGATGCTCTTTCAATAATCCATGCCACGCACATAGACCAAGCAAAGTCCTTTGCTGATATACACCAGTGCAGTTCTGGTAAAAGCCAAGAAGCTGTACTCATTTATCTTGGTGGAGGGATCTGGCCCCGGAGGCTCCATCCACTCTGCATGTGAAAGTAGTAAGAGACATCAGGGCCCCAGCAAATCCTAACGCAAATCAGGGTCTGGCAGCGTAGGTACCAGCTGCAGTGCCCCCACGCAAAGACACATGGTCACAAAAAACACAGCATATTCTGTTTCTTGCGAGCAGTGAACAAAACCAAATCATCCAGAACATTTGGAGGAAGATAGGGAGGGAGGGAGGGCAAAAGAGAGCCTACATCTCCAACAGCCTTTGTTAATTCCCAGCACTGGCCTGAACATAAACAGATGGAATATCCATCAACTCCAGTCGTCTTTTCTTTTCTTTCAACTTTTTTCTAGTTCTCGCCTCCCTGCCCCCTCCACCCCTAACACTCTTTCTTCTGGCTTTTGTTTGGCCTTTTAAAGAACCCCGAGGTAATGAGGCCTGCCCCAACTCCTCAGCACATCTGTGAAGTCCATAAAAGGCCCCTTTTTCACTTCAATATTCATAGCCGCGTGCTTGTGGCAGGCGCAGGATCCAGCGGAGGGCTGCATGAGAGGGGCTGCAGGGGCTTGCTGGCTCCTCTACTCCAATTGAAATGATGTAGTTAGAGAGGCATCAATAGTGCTCCCAAAACTGGGAAGCAAAGGGAGACCAGCTGGGATACAGGGGGAATAAAGAGACAGGGAGAAGAAAAGGCCTGCTCACATTCTCTGGAATTTTCTTCCTTTTTTTTTTTTTATTTCTTCCCTTTTCAGCTTCATCTCTCCAGTTCCTTTAAAAGAATTTCTCATAGACATAGGGAAGTTGATGGAGCAGTGCGCAAATACATTCCACTCAATGGTCTGAGCTGCACAGGAGAACTGGGCATAGGTACCCAGGACACTGGAATCCTGCTAGCATTAAGGATGTGAGATCTGATCCTTTGATAACAGCCCTGATTTACAACTCAAAGAAGCAGGCATGCCCAAGACAGATTACCTGGCCTGCAGTGTATGAAGCCAGGCCCTTTATCCAGGCAAGAAGGACTAGTGTGTATATGGTACCTGGGGTTGAAAAAATAGTAGGCAACTGACCAAAGGGTAAAATTAAGTGTACATGTTTAGCTTGGTACTCTCAGTTTTGTTTCAGCACTGTTCCTGGCAGAGGTAATTTGCTCTCACCTGGGGCAGCAACATGGCATGGCCCCAAGTCAACATGCAGCCTCTCTCCCTAGCACTCAGCTTGAGTCCCTGACTCTCACCCACTAAGTTCATGCTCTCAACAGGGTTGAAGCTTCAGCTAGGGGCCAAAGAGATGCAAGGAAACCCTGGTGATGCCCAGCTTGCTGTAAGCCCACTCTTTGTGCTCCAGCCATGCCCGTTTTCCCCCAGCCGCAAGCGTACATAACATCACTGTCACTATAGCAAGGGGGTGAACCCCCAGGAGCCTGTTACACCAGTTTGCCTCTTCGTTCTGAGCACAATACAATATCTAACTGCTCCCAATGTGTGTTATGACCACCCTCCAAGGGTGCCTGGAGGTACAAATACCATAACAGAAAAGACACTGTACTATTCAAACACCTTTGTGAAAATAACACTCAGATCCACAGGAGAGAGACTCAGATGACAGCCAGATGACAGGCATCTCTGGGCTGGTTTGCCCTTATACCTCAGTTCTCATATTGAGAAACGTGTGTTTCTATCCCAGACCCAATCCCCCATCCTTAACCTATTCCAGTACTTTTTACTTAGCAATTTTCCCAAAGCTGACTGAGCAGAAGCACCATAGCTATGTCTCAGATGCTGGTGATACCTAAGCAAAAGTTACCTTTCTCCAGATCTGGGCTGGAATCGACTTGGTGTAACATGTTCATCAGCATGTCATGTATGCACAGACATGTCATCTCAGATGTCTAGCATCCTAGCGAGGCACACAAATCCAGGTTTCACAGTTTCTCGTCTGTGACAACCTCTGCTCCCCCTGGCTTTGTCCCAGCACGGCTCTGCTCATGTACTTGAAGTACTGCCACCCCTTCTGTTCCAGTTCTGGGCCCCACGCGCTCTGCCAGCACATCTCAATCTTGGCCGATAGCTGCCTTGCTATTCTTACCCTGGGGTCCCTGCACAGCTCTATCATTGCTCCTCCATCCCAATTTGCAACACCCTCTTTTATTTTCATCCTAAACCCCTATATAGCTCTGCCAACGGCCCTTAATCTTGTCCTGTAGTTCCTCTGCTGTTCCAGCCCTGGGCCTCCCTGGCTGGATACATCAAGTTAAAGACCTTTCAATATAAGACTCTTTCAGGAAAGATAAACAAATTTAACCTCATAAACCTTTCCCAATCCTGAAAAACCAGCCTGTGAGAATGAGGCACCAGAGACCACTTAACCACACATGAGAAACACATTCCTCCTGCTGTTTGCAAGCCCTGCTTCATTTATCTGAATGTCAGACCGACCGCCTGAAGCCAAGAGGTGTGCGAGAGCGGGCACGAGCAACCACTTCGCTTCCTTTACTTTGTCCTCTACCGTGTCTGTGAAAACAGAGGGATGCAGCAAAAGTCATTAAGGCAGTTGTCCTTGGAGAATGTCTGATTCTTTTTCCCCTCTTCTGCTTCCTTCCCTTTCCTGTGTCCTTTCTCTTTTCCCTGTTCCTTTTCCCTTTCCCTTCCCTTCCTTCACTTTCTGTTTTTATATATGCACAATATATATACACATACATATGCGCGTGTATATATACATGCATCCTCACTTGCTTCACTGCTTCTCCTACTTGCTTTCCTGCCCTCTCTACTGCACTACTGCTGGCTCCTCCGTCTTTCTCTCCTTATTTATGCCCCTCCCCTGCCTACTTTTCTCCCAACACACACAAACACTCACAGCTTTACATTAATTTCAGCCCACAGAATAAAAACCAAAGTACGTGACTGTAAAGAGCTCCGGGAGAAAGGATCCACAAGCAGAGCGTGCCCCTTGTCAAGTTGGCCAACAGCAACTGCGGCTGCCGCTGAAAATGTGTTGAGAAGCTGGACTGTGACATTCGCCTGCAATTGAACCCCTCTGCTTGTCTCTGCTGCTCTCTGCTAGCCGAGCCAGGAGAAGAAAGAGAAGAAAGAAAAGTATAGGGAGGAGAGAATGCAAGTGACAGAAAGAAGGATTGAATGAAGGAGTGAAAAGAAAGAAAGATATCCCTGCGCCGCTTGGTCCTTTATCAGCCCTGTCATCTGGTGCAGGGCCCTGTTTGCATTGTCTCACCTTGGACAAAACAAAAAGGCGTTTTTGTGCAGATTCCTTTAGAGCTGCCAGAGCCCGCACCTTAGGGGGTCGCTAAAGGCTGAATGTGCAGCTGACAGCCCTGCGCAGCCCGATGTGATATCAATAAACTCCGACACGTCAACTCTTCAGCACAGCTCATGTGGAAGGTACGGCTTGAATATTAAAACCTCCAGCAGCCGGGAAATAAGCTTGGGGTGGAGAGGGGGGAGGAGGTGGCTCAGAGCAAGACGAGGTCGATGAGCGAGGGGGCTGCGCTAGCACAAGCTAGGGGCAAGGCAGCCAAAAAAGAGACACCATTACAGATCTGCTACCTGCTAATCTCAGTAACTGTACAGTGTCTTTTTGCTTTTATTCTTGACCACCCGTGAGGACAAGAGGCATACAGGCTTGTATGATGGCTTCCACTACAGGTCCTGGGACAGTGATTCTCTTTGATAACTAAACTCGACAGGAGCCCAACAGCCAAACCAGAACCTGTGCTTACCTGCTCAATACTACGTCCCACCTCCTGCTTGGCAGATATTTGCTTCAGAGGAGGCATAGTACACAAGTGAGCAAATACACTACCTCTTCACACACTGTTATTTATTATATGATGGTGCTCAAAGGCATCCATCAGTGACAAAGCCTCATCTGTGCTGTCAGCAGAACTTCCAGCCCAGAGTGACAAGCCAGGCAAGAGAAGTGCCTGTTTTGCCAATGGGACACTGAAGCTCAGTAGCAAGTTTTTTTGCCACTTCTGACACTTTAATAAGATGCTTTCCCAGAAGAATAGGCCCAGCATTGTGACAGAAGTACCGGTGAACTTTAGGTTCCAGAGTGAACATGCCCAGCTGAAATAAAAGAGGCAGCTCACTCCATGAGAACTGAACTGTGTTAAGCTCAGAGCCATGCCAGGCTCTCTGAAGACTACATGTCCACAGCCTCCATTTCCACTCAGATCACAGCTCTGAAGTTCTATTTTTGTGGTAAACGTTAGAACATGTTTCGCCCAAATTAAATACTTGAAGTCTCAGATGCCAATTCCTCTAAAGGGGTGAGGGAAGCCAGTCCCACCACCAGAGCAGAGCTGGGCTGAACACGTTCTTTAGGGCTGATGAAGGCAGGAGACAACTGTCCCATGAGGCCACAATCAGGACAGAAGTAAGTTTCAAAGTCTCCAGCCCTACAGAGGATTTTTTTCAGGATGTAGATAGCTATATATGCATGATATTCTGTGGGCTTTGTCTGCCAAGTGTTTCTCAGGATACATGACTTCATTCTTTAGGTATTTTAAAATGTAACGAGGGATCTTTCAGGAGTTTGCGATGATCTCTTTTCCTCTTGGATTGTGATCCTATGAGGCACCTGTCCCCTGAGAGACACAGCATAAGCTGAAACCTTTCACAACTACTTCTTGCTTAGGATTTCAAGATGAGAAGCTAAGTCAAAAACATTTCCCACCATCATTAAACCAGAAGGATGTGTGCAGCAGAGCTCTGCTCTTACCAGAGGGAGAGACTGAATACACACAGAATAATGTTTTACTCTGTCAGTCACAGATGGGAACAGGTATTTCTGCCACTGGATCTATTCTGGTTAGGACTGTGCAGATCTTTAGGTTTTGAGTTCGGCAGTCAAATCCCCCAAATGCAGGTAGGTGAGAGTTTTTCAGGATAGCCTTAAATAATTTCTGATTGACTGGGCTGTTTGGGTTTTTTTAAATAAAGAATCAAAAGATTTTAATCTAAGGTGGCAGAAACATTTCAGCTGACCTGAAACAAAAAAATCTTGCTTTGTTTTCAAATTATTTGATTAGAATTTTTTCCATTAAGAAGTAGCTTCATTTCAAGATGAAGTTGGGATTTGAGAAGACATTGAAAAGCTCTTGTATTTTTTTTTTATTCCCCTCCCACATGTGGCCAATGGCTCTGGGATCTTTGTAGAGCCCTCTGGTCTTGCTTTAATTCAGTTTTGACCACGTGCCCTCAGTCACAGAAATCAAGAGAGCCAAGAGTTGGTACTGTGTTGTTCAGAGATGTGACATCTCTAAGATCTCTAAGACCAAACTGTTGGTTCCCCCATGACTACTACTGTGCAAAAGGGAGAGGATTTGTGTGTCTGGCTCTCTGGGACCTGCATAGATACATGCCGTCTTCTGTGGCATGAGCTAATTTCTGGTATTCAGGCCAGCAAGGTAGTGGGCATGTGCAAAATATCTCATGAGCTACATGTAAGACTGGCACTTGCAGCTAACAAAAACAGATTCTGAGCAAAATTAGCAAATAAAATAGATACTAACAATTCTCACTCAAGCAAAAAAGTCAGAAACCCAAAGAAACCTACTTGAAAACCAAGCAGTGAAGTGTTACAAGAAGAAAATTCTCACCCACTTGAACAGACAGAGCAAGTGCACAAGGTGTCACAGGAAAAATATTTTTCCAGCTACTGATGAGCCCACATGAGAATCGCTCACCCTTCAAGGGGCCCGGTAATATGTAAGTTAGTTCCACGCCATGTACAGTTTTGAAAGCTGAACACTGACCATGCAAAAGCCTAACCCCTTTCATCCACCCCTCTTCCCAACCAGATTTTACAGACCAGAGAAAATTAGCTGGAATGTTTAATGAACCTTTTGATATTCATACTTTTTCAGCTGAAAAATAATTTCATTCTGCACGCTGAGGACATTCAGGGTGCAAGCATGGAGATTTTCCTCTTGGGATAGGGTAAGTTGGCTTAGCTAAATTAAGAAATTACCTCCCCCTGAAATTTGAAACACTTCAAAAATGCAGTTGTCTGAATTGTCCAGATTCTCTGTGTTTCAGAGTGTGAAACAGTATTAACTGTTATTTGTATTTCTGTAGTTCTACAGCCCAAAAGCTAGGGTTAGGCGGGGGGTTTGCACTGTACTGAAGCAAACGTGGACAAACAGTGGCAGGAGGACAAGACAAGGAAACTAGATGGCGAGAATTCACTCTTACTAGTCTGAGTCAATACTGGAAATAAAATTTGGATGTCCTGACTCCCAGGTAGCTGCTGGGTCTGCTGGCTGATCCCTTATAGCTTATAATGCCAAAAAAAAAAAAAAAAAAAAATCATGACTTGGTCTGATTCCTTGCACGTTACCAGATGTGCTGCACAACTTCTGTATCAAGTCCCAAACCCATGGTTAGGTGAAAACATACCTTTTTGCAGGACACCACTCTGCTGAATATCCCCTGCAGCTCTAACACATTATTCAAGTAATTGATTAGCCTGCCCTTCTTACTTCAACACTTCCCTCCATGCCTAAAGATTCCCATTTCATGCTTCAAAAATCCCAGAGAGAACAAGCTCTTGGGCTGCACAAGTTTGCTGGACAACCTCAGAGCTGTTAGCAGCAGTAAGAAGGCAGACCCCTCTACTAACCAGCAAGCAGAGCATTCAGATGCCCTCTAGCAAATACAACAGGACAGCAACAGTTTGAAAATGAAGGTGCCCTTTGAAAACTTGAGTGTTAATTTGGTTTAATTGATGTTTTCTAAACAGCAGAACAGACAAGCCAACATCAGAAAACTTTCTCCACAATGAAAAATTAACTATGCAGGAGGACAGTCAGAAGAGCAAGTAACAGACCTAGACTTGAAGCCTCGGTAAAACACAAGCCGAAGAGCTGGACCATACTCCCTGGATATTAATTTTAACCCCGCATGTGCTGTGGTTTCAGTGGGGAGAAACCCCACCGGGATATTCAGGCATTGGGCTCCGACTGGCAGCAGCGGGAGCTGAGCCCCGTCCGTTCTGGGAATGGCAGGGCTGCCCCAGGTCACGTAGCCACCGTTCCACTCCCCACTGCGAGGGGCCCCAGTGCTGGATATTTGCAACCGGCTTTAGCGTCACAGTGGGAGCTGGAGAGGACTTACCAGCCCTTTGTGATGGATACGCTTTTCGGTCCAATGCTGCCAGCGCTATCGCTATTAGAAATGCCACCAGAATACAGGATAGATTTTCCACTCCCTTCTCATCCATTATCTTATCTGTCTGTATTGTCCCCTGTTTGGTATTGGGCTCAGGGACAGCTGACACACAGAGACACAACTCAAGAAGTTCCAGCAAGCCTTGAACCTCGTTGCGCGGGCCATGACTGGGTCTTTTAAAGGCACGCTTTGCACACTGTGTCTCTGCGATCTGCACGAGATGCTGATATTTCTGGGAAAAACTTGTGCATGCCCCACACCTACTTAGTATTAGGTGGAGACACCCATCTCAAACCAGTGGAGACTGAGTAGTCCCTTTGTATCTACGAACAATCTTTCCCTCGCATTGATTATTAAAGATTTTGCCTCGTGCTGACTCTGTGGGAGCTTTGTCACGGTAGGTGTTGTACAGAGCCGTGAAAGCACATGGTAGTACCTGGTCCACAAGCAAATACCAGCAAAATCCGGCATATATATATTTCAACAGCTGAGTCAAAAACATTCACAGTTCGTTTTAGTTAAGTTCATAACAACCATCCACAGTCAGTCTTAGAAAACCCACAGAAAGGGCACAGATTTTTCTTTACTACAAGCACAGTCTAACATTTATATTATTTTATATTCTTGCAGAATTTCACCTGGATCAATTTCATTCCCAGAGGGCAGAAGAATTTCTCTTCCAAAAACTGAAGCTTCCATCAAAAATATATACAAACTTAGAGCCAGCGCATATTTTTATATATTAAAAAAATTAAACAATATTTATAAAAATAAGAAAATTTAGGCACAGAAATAACAATATCTAGATTTAAAATATTTTCTTAGTCCATAACAATGCTACATTAAAATAATTCCTTATCATTTGTTATCAATTTTCACAAAACCTAACTTACTTTCTTTAAATTTTAATCCATTCTAAACACTTGGACTTCAAAGTTTTTGTTGATGGTACTCAAGATATTTCCCAAACCTGCACAATGTCACCCTCTGCTGACGCATTCAAATAGAAGTTTTTATAACAAAAGAGATAAACGGTCAATTTAATGCAGTATCCTGCCCCTGACAGCTCCCAATGCTGGATACTTCCTGATGGAGACATAGGCTAGTCTGTAATTATCTCCTGCACCATTACTTCTGTTGAGTGAAGGGTAATCTTCCCAGTGCCGATTAATTCATGGCTGACTTGTGCAAAAACCTGGATTGCTTTTTTCATTAAAAATGTTAATGTCATTTAAAATAAAATAAAAATAGTTATTTGGTACATCGGATCAAACTGGGGTGGTACCCAAAAGTTCAGCTGCTATCTAAGACAACTTGAGCCTGAAAACCTGGGCTGGAAGAAGACTCCCAAGAACGCAGAGAAATCAACATTTGAAAGACCTTTACATAAATGAAGGGGGGGAGGGGGCGGGACAAAAAACACAAACACTTTATTACTTGCCAGCAAAATTCTGCTACAAAAACTGAAAGTCTGAGACGAGTTAGAGGCTAAGTAAGGTCATGAATAACTATTCTTTATTAGAAAAGCTTTTATATTCATGAGACAAGGCTTGACTCACCTTGCTGATCTTCATCCCTCCTCAGCTCACTATGCAGAGGTGCTCACTTAATTGTTTTAACATACAAAAAATAGTCACAGATTTAGCCCTGGTTTCATAGCACTCCCTAAGCCCTGCTCTGTAAGCTTTAATTTGAGATGGAAATTACACCCAAATGCTTTCATCTGGTACTTACTGGGTCCAAATGGCCAGCTAAGTTTAAATAGAGCAATACATGACTTACTAGCAAAGGTACACACCTAAATAAAGATGGTAAAAAGCATGGTAAAAGCTAACAAACTATATACCAATAATATATGGGCCTTCTTACATGCTTACATATTCTGTGCATAATACCTAAAGATCTGGACAGACATGGAGAACAGCAACAGGGCTGGGGTAACAAAAGGGACGAATGAAAATTACAGGTATGTGAATGAAATTGCACCCCCGAGGTTCTCTGTGACTTCCAAGTGCCATTGACAGAGGAATTTATAGCATTCCTCTTGTGTCCTGCTATAGTGTTGAGCCAGTGGGCTCTGTGCTGATGCCTTGTTAACAGAGAAGTGAGATCTATCCTAATAAATGTTCTGGAGCTAGGAGTTGGAAAGCCTTGCTCCAAGGTAGCTGTCACTTATCAGGTGTGCAGTGAATGTAAGCAGAGAGATACAGGGGGACTACATGCCTGGTGGGTTGACTAAAGATGGGCGAGTTTGCTTCTTAACCTAAAAATTGTCACTACAGAGAAGAGAGAAAGTGGAAATGACTGAAGGCAAGAAGTGTACTTTCATCAATATGCTAGTACCTCGAAACAAAACAGGAGGAGGGGGAAAAAAAGAAAAAAAAAAAAAAAAAGTCTGGAAGTCCTTGGGGATGAGATCATCTGTCACCACAGGCCAGCAGAGCTGTCGTGAAATAAATAAATTGTCTGGATTGTCTGCAAGGGTGACTACAAGTCAGTGACATTGATCCACATGTCCATCTGGATGAAACCTTGTTTGTGGGCAGACCCTTCACTCAATGAAAAGTGCCTCCTATGGCTCCTTCTGCTCATCATTGCTCTCTCCTTTCCCTAAGTCAGAGATAATGAAGTTACAGAGCTTGCTAAGAAGGCAAGGAAGGCTTTTTTTCCCCCCCTAACCCTTCAGCTTCCTCTGAAACAAACCCAACAACAACTCAGCTGGTCTTCCGCTATTATTTTTGTTGGAGAGATGCCCCCCAGCCCCTCCCTCCCTACAGATCTGCTGCTAATGAGAGTCTTGTAAGTTTGTTGTACACCTGCCAAATTTTGGGATGGGACCAGGAGCCAGCTCGTGTGGTTGTTGTTTTTCCTGGACGAGAGAGCCTGCAAGGGCAGGCAGGAGCACAGTAGTACCTGAATGCTGAGGCTGGAAAACATGGCAGTAACTGCCCTGCACCCCACTGCCATGCAGAAGGATGGAAGAGCACATGAATATTAGCACTTAGTAAGGAATGCCCTTGGAGAGTATTAAAAAGCAAACCCAGCCCCTGTGATGTGCTTTGGGGAGAGAAGCAGAGGCTGAACCTAATGTGGTATTTACTGTGCACTGCTTTTATTGCAAAGCACAGACATTTGGGCTGTAGTAGTGCCCGGGGCTGTACAGATATATGAGCACAGCAGCATATGAAGGCAAGGAAAGCCCAGAAGGGGCTAAACTGACACACCATCAACTCAGACACCACCAGCAGCACTGCCTAGAGGCAGATGGCAATTCCAGCACCAACTGCAAGAAGGGCTCTGACCTTGCGGAGGATGTAGCAGGTCGCTGGGTCCCCACAGGCTGCTGGAGTAGGACCACGCAGTGTCTGGCCGGCTGTCCTAATCGCTGGACCACACTGCTTTGTTTGAGCTGACGGCAGCAAGGCTCCTCCGATGACTCACCACACCACAGCGGCCCTGCCAGGCCAGCTATGGTCACCCTGACTAACTGCCCACAGTCAGGCTCTCTTGACTGATTAACCGGCCAAATCAGGGCTGGCTGACCCTGTCACAGCCACTCTGCCGGACAGACAAACCGACTAACTGCCAGCCCTACCCAGGCCACAGTTTGCCAAGCCAGCAATGCCACCAACCTACCTCTGCCCACGGCTGCGCCCCGACTGCCTCTCCTCAGCGGCCCCGGCCCCCTCAGGTGAGGGGGTGTGCTCCCATTGGCTCCTTGCCCTGCAAGCCCGCCCCCTGCGGGTAGCCCAGCCAATCAGGGCTGGGCAGGCACCTGGGTGTGGTGGAAGGTACCAGAAGCGGGAGTTGCCGCAGGTGCCCGGCGGGCATTATCACAGCGACGTGATGGCCGTGCCCTCAGCGACTCAGTGCCCAAGGTGGCCTGAAGAAGGGCTGAGAGGGTAGAAGAAACTCCATTTTCCCTCAGCTAAAAGAAGGCAGGGCCCTGCCTTAGCTTCTCTCCAGAAGCAGAAAGGGGGTTGGGAGCGCCTGAGGCGACCGTTTGCCATGAGGGAGAGGAGATGGCTCTGCATGCAGGCCCCTCGGCGTGCCTGACCTGGAGGGTGATGACGAGCAGGCCACAGCATATTGATTATACCGACGTTATAGCATCATACCTGTGCAGTTTCACTGAGAGGGAAGTTTGGTTTGTGTGCATAACCTGTGGCCTCTGGGGTGCAGCTCACATCGCAGTGGGATTGGGGGGGTACAGGCAGCCATGAGCTGGTGGCAGCTTGAGGGGAACACACCAGGTAAAAAACAGGGCATTCCTTGGCGTAAATTACAGCTAATCAGGTTTTATCACTTTGAGAATGAGCAGTGTCTCCACAATATGCTGTTAATTTCAGAGAGTCTCAGAGAGTTCAGTGAGTTAGAACAGGCTTAGCTGCAAAGTGAAATTACTGAACAGAAAATTAGTTCTGTTTTACGTCAAATCAGGACAAAGAGTTTTTGGGGAAAGGCAGTTTAAGGGATTGATCTCTCAGATTTGGGAAATGGTTCACAAGGAGTGAAAGAAGCAGAAAAGTAGAGTCTGGGAGTGCAGGGAGCAAGGACAAGCAGTTATAATCTGGGTAGATTACAGAGGTCCTTATGCAGAAAGAGCGGGATTTTGATGTTGCCCTGAAGAGAGAGAGATGCTCTCATGAGGGCTCAAGGAGAAGATGGATTTTAGCAGAATAACTTTGAATAACCAAGAAGCCAGGGAGGAAGAAACTCACCAGCAAGAAAAAAAAAAGATTTAGTAGGTCATCTGCACACGTCAGTCAGCACAAGGCTGTTCTTTCCAGTAAGAATTTTTCCTCCAGAAGTCGATAGTTCAGTTTAAGTCCCAGTGCTTTCTCTAGTGTCCAAATGCCACAAGAGAGGGAAATCCAGGCAGTCCGACTTCACTAACCGCTAAGACCTAAAATCTTTCTTTTTTTTTTTTTTTTTTTTTTTTCCCCCTGTTCCTATTTCTTTTGATTCACACAAAACTCCCTCTGAAGTTGAGTGGACCAAATACGAGGGCATTTACTCAAAGCTGAATTCAGATGTCACTGGGGGTAAATCTCCATAATGCCAGCTGGCGCTTGCTTGAGTGAGCAGTCATTACTTTCTAAGTCGGCCGCCCAGTAAAACCTGAACCGGGCCCGCAGGAGGTGTAGTGGTAAAGGGGCAAGCCTGATACTGAGGGAAATGGCGTTCAGAGCATCAAAAACTTTTATTTAATTAAAGACAAACTGTTTAGTGTCTGTGTTTGCAAGCACGGATCGCAGCACAGTCCCCAGGGGGAGGCAGTTTGCGGATACTGTGGTAATAAGGCCAGACAAGCAGCTTTCTCCATAAATTGTACCAACTAAGTCAGCTCAGTTCATTTCACAGCATCCTGATCTGGTCCATTGAGTTGTCTGCAGAGAGCTTTAATCATAATTTATGGAGGCTAAGTGCCTAATAGTGGACTGGTTTAAAAATCACAGGCTCTGTTGAAATTAGTGGTCCGCTGGTTTAGAATGGTTAAAAATATGTCTCACAGGCTGCTAGGAACTGAGTGAGATGTCCTTGATCTTTTTTTTTTCACTCTGCAGGCAGGATCTCGTGGTTATTTCTTCCAGCTTAAACAGTATAGGACACATTAAAACAGAACAAAGCAAAAAAGCCCGAACCGAAAACCTCGATGGTAGGAGGGGGGGAAAAGTTAGCGAGAACTCAATGAAGGCAACAGCCGTTTCTTCCCGCCTCAGGTCTGATTCAATCAGGTCTTTCAAAAGAAACTCCTGTCACCACAAACTGCCTTTTCATGCCAGATTCCTCCGGCTCCCCCTCTCTGCCCCATCCCAGCGACTTCCAACAGCACCGATCAATCTCCAAGCGACACCCTGCTCCCCCCCCTCCCAGCTGCCTCCAGCCACCGCTGTTCCCAAGCAAAAGGCAGCTTCACCCAGGAAGGTGGTGGAAAAAATGTGGACAAATTTCTGATTTGCAACACTCTGGGAATGGGTTTATTGCCATTGTTTGAGTGCAAATGTATAAATAAAGCAAAACGAAGATTCCAGGGTGAGTCCGATGAAAAGCAGAAAACAAGAAATTTTATGGCCATAAGTGGCGTGGGCTAATGGTGATTTTTGAGGCACTGGACCATGGTAGTTACTTAGCTAAATGATTGCTGTGAAACCGGGCAAGAGGCTTATTTCTTAATTACTGTTACATATTATGTCAAGCTGACACTTCAAGGCGTGCTCAGGCACTGATAAAGTTAGCCAAAAAAAAAAAAAAAACCACCAACCAAAACACCCTTACCATTCTGAGAGGCTGTTTTTAAAGTGTGTTACTTGGGGGTCATGGCTGGCACTGGGAAAAGGCAAGTCTGGCCCCCAAAAGGGGTGCAGCAGGCTTGCACTCTGCGTACCTCTAGATCCATAGGGTAGGGCAGGAGTGGATAAAAATCTCTGGGAACCTGGCAGCCTTTCAGCTGGCTGAGGAGGAAAGGTATAGGGGACTGGAAGGTGCAAAAGGACCAGTGGCACTAGGACAGAGGAAGGGGACAGTGCCTGCTGTCCAACTGTTCAGAAAAAGCGAGAGACAGATTTTCCTCTTGGCCGCACGGACCCAACCCACCGTTTTCAGAACCCAGGCGCTATAACCGGGAGGATAATTCAGTCCCAAAGAGGAACACACATGGGATAGATCACAGAGTAAGGCGAAGCACAGTATGGTCCCCATCTCAATGCAGCTCCTCTGATTTCTAGTGGCCACAGAACTGACTGGGCTTCTATGCAAAGCTCTCCAGAGTCCTGCCAGAATGCCACCCCCCTCCTTCCTCTGCAGGTCCAGATACTTGAATTCATTTTCCCTGGGGCATCACCGCTTCACTGCTGTGCCCTGAGAGCAGTCTCTGGCAAACCGCTTCTCTGTTGATCGCTTTGCCCCGCTGTAACATCGTGGGTAACATGGGGCATGAGCAATCAAGCTGCTAATTCCCTACTCCCAGATCTATCTGTCTAGCCATCATCAATTCCATTATACGTATGCTTTGATCACGTATAGCCCACATGTAAAAATCTCACTTGGAGGTAGCTCAAATTTACAGTTCCTTATATATCACGTAGACTTACAGTCCCACAGGCTGTAGTTCTGTTACTTTACACAATAAATACATAGCTATAGAGTTCCCAAGATACTGTCATCTTCCTTGCTCTTTGCCCAGTGCACCAGGTATACAAATCTTAAACAAAAGCATGGTCTCTGCACTAAAATCTTATAATCCGAGCATCTAGTTTTGTTCGTGTATTTTCTTCCCAGTCCAGACCAGTGCACTCCAGCAGATGAGAGAGAAATTACGAATTTTGAAATAATTGGCTCACCACTGGCTTGGGTTGGATATTAAAAAACACTAGAGAATATTGAGCTAGGAGAGGTGGACAGAGCATCGCAGTCCTACATAATCCCTGTTTTTAATTTGATTTAATCGGCCAAATCAACACCTCTATCTCCACATGACCCTTCAATTTGTGGTATGCAAAATCCCGATACTAGATTTACAGCTAGGTCAGTTTTACCCTATGTAAGCTGATTATACCGTACGTTAAAAGAAAAAAAACAAACAAACAAAAAAAAACACAACAAACCTCACCATGCAGGAATGCTAATGGCAAAATATATTTACAGGTTATTTAATAACCCAAACTGCATAATTGCCACAAGTAAGCTTGTCCTGAGGTGTTTAACTTATATTTTGTAAGCAGAAAATTCTTCTCCCTGAAAAAAGAATGGAAAATGAAAAGTCTTCACTGAGACTCCTTCTCAGACTGAGAAATTTCATTCCCTTGGAATTAGTTTCTGTCCTCAAACCTCCTCTGAACAAATGTAATTATTTGTAAATTGTGGGGCTTGCTTCGCAGCTAGCTGGCCATGCTCCCGAAAATGCATTGGTTGCCCATTGATGTTGGAGAACAAGTAAGGGCACTCTTTCAAAACTTTGGAAAAAGGAAAAAGAAAAAAAAAAGAATACAAAAAGTCAGGCTTCTTTTTTTTCTTTTCCTTTCAGCTCTTTGGAATAATTTGCCTTCAAGAGCCCTGGATTTGCTCCAGTATTTTTGAGGTAGGAAACATGCAGAGGTTTAATTCTTTATTGACTCCATCAGGTTCAGGTTACATGTCGGGGTATAAAATTATAAACAAATGGACAGCATTTACATTTCTGAAGTGTTTCCAGTCCCCTCACCCTCTCGCCCCTCTGAAAGGTACATCAGAAGCAGTGCCGCCTGGGTAAAGGGAGCCAGGTGGCTTCACCGATAAACAAGACATCCTTTCTACCCTCTTCCTAGCAATGGGCTGCTCTCTCCCTCGGGTCCCTGGCTCGAGTCCAAACTGAAATCCTACATGCACCGAGTAGGTCAGTCTCAGCTGAGCCCCGAGGAAATCAGAATTGTGTCCCAAACCCAGAGGTCTGAGCAATTATAATTTTGTAGTCCCGGTAAAGTGGAGAATAAGCTGTAAGTTGCCTGGTTTTGTGAGCAGGTCAGTCCTAATCGGGATCAAAGAGAAGGTATCAAAGAAATGGGACAGGAATATGCCCAGTAATTTTTACTGCAGCCCTCTTCGCTGTTGCCACTGCATTTTCTGGGGGAACATTGATTCCGACTAGCTTGGCGAACAGCCCCAGAGGTGTTTTCTCCCTCTATTGAAAAGAATTGCCATCACTTGCTTTCTTGTCATATTTGTGACTGGGAAGTGAGGAAATGGAAATTGTAAAGTCACACAACTCTAATCAAGGCTTATGGTTCCTGGAGAGAGGAGGGACAAAGTCACACCGGCACCACTGATGTCACTTTTTGTTCTAACGCGTTTCTAGTAGACAATCCTGCCCAAGCCTCGAAGCCCCCCACAAAGATCAGAGGCTTGAATGGCAAGAACATGCGGGCAACTGGAGGGAATGCTGGAATCAAAGCCAGCCAAGCCCCATACATATCACCGACAACCTGAGTTTTCCGTTGATACCACTGTTTGGCATTAGTAGTCAGAAGTGTAGTACTTCTCACGCCAATGCATAACCTTGATTGTGAAACAGTAACGATGCCACTTCACAATTAATACCAATGAGCTCCTTGCACACCACTGCATGACTGCAAAGGCAGTGCAAGTTGTAGCAAGGGCTCATTTGAGGATCTTGACCGACATGTAACTAGTGCAAGAAGCAAGAAAAGGAGGCTGACTGCAACAGGGCAGTTTTACATGAGGCAGACTCTTAATTACCCCAAATGGCAACAGCCTTAAATCTACTAAGTAGACTTAAGGGACTAATAATTGTTAAGAGTGATGTCCTTGGAGCCTTGATAGGTACATCTTTGGTATTTCTGAGACATAGTGAAGAAGTGCTAGTCCAGAGTTGGTTCACATTCACCTACTGAATTATTAACAGCAGCTCTTGCCACACTTAGATGTTTCTTAAACATCCTTCAGCTTCAGGAGATGTTTAGCTAAACCAGAGCAGCAGTGATATGTGTTATTATTGCAAGAATGGGACAGCTTGGTCATTTTGGTTTCCCAGTATGCTAGGCACTGAATGAATGCACAGTAAGAGACTACTCTTGATTGGACAAGACAGAGGTGGGAACAGAAACAGACCCACAAAGAGGTGAAGCAGCTTGATCAAAGGCAAAGCAGTCCAGTGGCAGAGCCAGATTTAAAAGTGTGCAAAGCCAAGGTTCAGTTCCATATTGTTTAGACAAAACAGACAGCACATACAAAGCAGGGCCAGGTTGCATGTTTGCAGATTGACTAAACTGGTGGTGGTGAAATAAAAATCATATTTAAAAAAAAAAAAAACAGTATCTAGATTTAACAGATGAAGTTCCTTATTTGGTGCAAGCTAAAGTAGGTCCATCAAATTCACTGGTTTATGACACAATCTCTCCCTTAAACTTTGTGTGTGAGCACAGCTCCGCTACAGTGAGTATATAAGGAGGTCCTGCAACCTGGAGAATGCTTACTGCTAACTGAGCTAATGATCCCTTTTTCAGCTGTTGAGCTCTGTAGGAGATGGTAGTGGAAGTATCTTCTTAATTGTGTCTGTGTTTCATACTGTGAGGCTACTCACATGTATAAAGTTAAGTACGGACATAAGTAATTGCAGATTTGGGACATGAGACAATGAGGACCAAATTTTCAGTGGCTAAGCCTAAGCCTCCAAAACTGCATGCCTTAAATTGGGAGATGTGGTTATGAATGATCACGTTTTCATATGCCCCAGAGCTCTGAAATACACACAAACGTATTTTGCATGCACCAAACTAAGTTCTGAGCAATGAAACCCAGATCAAAAAATGTATGGATATGGGGGCAGAAGTAACTGATCCCTTCTCTGATCCAAAAGAGAAATCTCCTATGAAATATCCTGGGTTTTTTTGCAGGTAAGGAACGTATTTCTAGATCTGTCCTTGTGAGATTTCTTAGATGTATCGGTGTGGACAATTTTTACCAACACAATTGGGCAGAGAGGGAAATCATTTGCCAAATAATTGAAATGCTACACCTAGAAGTGTATTAAATAGGAGATGCAGAGCTTGTGGATCACAGATCCCAAATACCAAAAGCCCCTCCTAAAATCCAGAGTCAGCGATCTACTCGATGTACGAAATTTCATGAACTGGTGGTATTTTATGTTATTTGAGAATTTGACCCAGTGAGTGGGTTGAGCCTAGGCAAAGAGATGATTTGTGAAGATGGAACATGCTGTGATGGAGGGGGGAATTCCATGAGATACAGATTCAGTTCCTTCTTTAACTCTGAGCTCCCAATGGGACTTGGAGTGACATACCTATCTAGCCTGTGCTTTAATATCCTTACCTACAAAAATACTGATCATATTGCCCTTCTTGTGGGGCATGGTGACCCAAAATCCAGTAATGATGTGCTGGTAAGTATATGACATATGTGTTCCCAGATAGATTTTCCAGCTGGTCACATTTCACTGTGACCTTTTAAAATATTTTTCTTGCTGCTACAAAATACGAAATGCCTGTTACTGAGTGGAATAAACCAACGAACATCTATTCAGTGCTTGCTTGCAAATGAAAAAAAAAAACCCACCCACAACATTCAGAAGAGATACAAGTGCTCACAGGAGCCTTTAAATATATATTTTTTTGGTTAACTGTGATGTTGCCTGTAGCTCTTTATGGCACTTTTAAAGCATCAAAGCTCAGATTTGTTATATTGAACCTGGAAAGCTTCAAAAAGTTTTGTAAATTAAAATTTTAAAAAAAAAAAAGAAGATACCAAAAGCTATGAAGTGGTATTTTTCAGATGGGAATATGCTTTGATTTCAGTGGTTAATGCAAATAATACTCTCTCCTCCTCCTCCTTCCCCCTGCACCCCCAACAGAGTTTTCAGTGCTGCAGACAGAAGGTGGGGAAAAACAAATATGACATAAATTGTCTTGGTAAACAAGTAAATAGTGTCACTTAATTCTTCCCCCTATGACTCCTTGCTGGAACTTGGAATTAGTTTATGGCAGGGTTCTGTCAAAAGGCCCCCCTCCCTGGAAACAGAGGTGAGACCTCAAAAGCTATTGTCTCTTTAGTTAATTAATTAAGGTAATGTTGAGTAGAGCTTTGCTTCTAAGTTCAAGCAACCCAGCTGGGGGCAGCAGCCTCTTGTTTGATGCCATGAATACGAAGGAATGAGCTCCGGGCCCTGCATTAAAATCCAAAATCATTTAAAACATGCCAGGCAGGAGGGGATGGGGGGAAGGAGCTGGCGGAGAGAGCCCAGTTTACGGAGCTTTACAGCAGGGTCCAGCCTTCTTCAAACAACTACGGGGGGTCACTTTGCATTTTACACCACCGCCAGCTAAGTGACGACCAGTTCCTCAGTTCATGACTCTTGTCTTTCAAGCCTCAGAGAGGAGGAGGCTGTTTAAGGTTTGCACAGCAGATTTCTTTCCCTGCGCAGCCTCCTTTGGCTGGGGAATGCTTCTTACCGGTGCCTGGCCCAATCCCTATAAATGTTGAATTGGTCAATTTTGCTTACATGGGGAATCCTCTCACAGACATGGAATGGGATGACTCATTTGGATAAAGTCGCCCACAAACGTAAGCCTTTGCAGGCCTAAGCTGGAAATGTGTTTTATTTCCAAGTAGCATCTAGTTGTTTGCTCTGTGAGCTGATTTGCCTCTAAAGTAAAAAAAGAAAAAGCCGAATCTCCAGGTCCATATTCAATCTTTGGGTAAAACTCTTGCAGATACCATGGGAATTTTCCTTCATAAAACCACCAGGTTTTGAAGAAAAAAAAGCTGTGGATGGGGCTCTGCTTAGTAATTTTTACACAAGGTTCCAGTTTTGGCTTTGCCGCTGATACGCCATGTGAACCTGGGCAAGCTGCTTCACTTCAGTTATCCCCCGGCTCTTTTCTACGCTGCAAGCTGGCTCTGGCTGTGCGTCCATACACCACCTAACGCAATGGCTGCAAATCTCAGTCCTGGCCCTTAAAGCAAATAATATTCATCCATCCCATCCGCAAAGCAAGGTGTGATGCCCTGCCTCGGTCCCTACCATCCTTCCACAGGCTCCCCATGTGTAAACATGGATCTATTTCTTTTGCTTTTCCTATAAAATGGGAACTAACAAGCAGACGGGTGCGGGATTTAATGCCTGGAGATTGCACGATCTTTGTGGCTTTGAACCTCTCTTTTTCCCCTCATCCCCATATGCTGTGTATTAACGTCTGCTGCTGTGCTAAGTCTAATTTAGTTTGGTATCTTCTCAGGGGAGAGGTTGGCTCTCATCTGTACGTGGCTGCCGAGCACCAGGCACACCAGTGGCACTGTATAAATAACAGTGATCATAAATAGCTGACAACACCTGCTGGTTTTGAATCGGCAACAAGTGATAATCCTGTGAGCAGCTAAATGGGACTTTGGGATTGCGGGTATTGGCCTGGTTAACTGGCTCCTTGGTTTGATTATGTGTTTGTGTTTTCCCATTTCTTTTTTGCCTTTGAAATGCCTCAGGGAGCCACTACGGGAACAGGAATGACCCAAAATCTGTTGGTCTTTCATCACGTCAGCTCCTCATCTGTTTCTTTTTTTCCTCTCCCTGGCTCCATTTGCAATGCTTTCGGGCAAATGTACCTTACGGAAACCCCAAAAGGAAATAATAAAAATATTCCTGCACTTGAGTGGCTGCAAAGGGTCCCCTGTCCTGCAAAAACCTGGTCCATCAGTAGGTCCATTTACTTGTATCAGTAAAATCAAACGTCGATGCATTTGCTTGAAGGGTCAGAGGCCTAATTAATTCTAGCATGGGACCAAATTGCCATGCTTCTCTGAAAACGATCCCCACAAACAGGGCTTGGGATTGGGCCCGTGCGTAGGTTTCTTCTGGAGTGGGGGATCTGGTCAGAGGCAATAAGATACTGTCACTGTGCATGCATCCCCTTGTGGAAAGCATCACCGCTACTAAACCGCAGCTGAAGGTAGGGATGCTCATCTGATGCTAAAGTCCTCCTTGGGTCTGCAAAGAGTTAAATGGCCAGACTGGCACCAAACCCACACATTAGGTTCCTACAGTTCCATGCAAACTATTGCCCTAGCTAATGAAGCAGGTATTTCCCTAATTGGGAAACCTTTCTTGTTTGATTGTTATTTTTCTTCTTTTGCTCAGTGTTTCTTCTCCTCCCTGATGCTGTTTTGGGATTTTTTAACTAGATTAGTTTTTCCCTTGTGGCTCTATCTCCATTCAGGTCACCTCTCCAGGAGCACATCTCCTTTGGAAAGCACTAAGTACAGGTTAGGAGGGTCATAAGTCGCATAACCCCCTTGAGGGAAGTTCGGCTTTAGCCAGCCATGAAATAGCAACTCTTCCGCTGCAGAGGGGAAGGTGAGGCTGGGGAAAGGGGGGTAATTTTATTATTATTATCATCGGTTGACCTCCCAACCCAGAGCTCAGAGCTGTCTCTTTTTAAGGAGTCTGCAAACAGGCTCTGCAAACGCCAGAGACCCGCTAGACATGTGTGTTATCGGCTCCCAAAACACTCACAGCGGCTGCGGGAGCTGGGCGGAGATGCTCCCACCTCAGAGGGATCCCCTCGACGTGACAATGGGGACAGAGGGAACCCGCAAACACCCAGGGCTGGGATATGAAGGTGAGGACCAAGGTCTTTGGGTGGGCTGGAAAATCTTTGCATTCAGGTTTACAGCCTGCCTGGGCTATTTGGCACAGTCTTTACTTCTAGAAGTTATTTCAAGGGCCAAAATGATGAAAAACTCACTCTTTCCCTATTTTTTTCCACCATCCAAGCAATGAAATACCCCGAGATCGTAAAGCTAAAACACAGTCAACTGCAAACACACATTAATACCCCCTCTCCCTTTCCAAGGCTTTTAAAAACTTTTCTGAATTAACCTTAGCGAAGGCGGAAAATGTCTGAAAGAGGCGAAGGGCAGGAACTAGGCACTGGTACAGGTCATTGCAGTTTTATGGGAGAAATCAAAGCTGCTCGGTATTACCCAAATTTACCCAAACGCTGCTCGACCCCTTTCCCTCGGGCCGTGACACAGAGTCTGAAGCTGGAAGCAGTCAATGAAAGTGAGGGGACCCACAGCCGCAGGTTTGGGCATTAATTTGGGGACTTTTCCAGGCACCCATTGCCAGGTTTGCCATCCCGTGCCCCTCTCCACAGGATGCTCCCCACTGCCGCGTCCTGACAGCACAAGGCCGATATCCCAGGGAAAGAAAAAAAAAATAAAATAAAATAAATCCATCAAAGCCTATTAGTTAAATTGCTCTGTGCAAACCTAATTGACCACGAGGGATCTCCTAGACAAGCAGGCCGTAAATCGTGATTTTAACAGCGGCAGGGGGAAGGAAAGAGGACGGGGGGGGGGGGAGAGAGAGAGAGGGAAGAAAGTTTGTGTTTGCTGGGGATCATTTTAGGCGACTGCCTGGCTGGAGGCTGCGGAGAAAGGAGGGCTGATCTGCAGCATATGGTGCAAAGAGCCAGTGCTGGGGGTGGAAGAATAAAAACCCCGAAGGCCGCAGATCCTAAGGAGCTATTTATTCCTCCCCCTGCAGATGTACATTAATGCAGGAGGAGTAGGGGGAGCAGATCTTTGGGTTGGAGAAAGAGAAACAGCGCTCCTTCCTTTTAACATGCTGTTGTCTGGCTTGATCTTGTCACTCCAAAGGGACCCATTCAGAGGTATTCATGCATCTGCCTCAGGGGGACAATGGGACCTTAGTTTATAAACTGTCTGTCCAGTTGCCTGCGGCCTTTAGTCCTTTTGTTTTCGCTTCTCTTAATAAACTTTTTGGGGGAGTTCATCAATACGCTTGAATAGCTGATGTTCTCATTCTCAGAGAGGGGAATAACAGAAGGTCTCGAAGGTTTTTTTTTTTTTTAATAGGGGTGGGGGTGGGTTTTTTTCCCCTTAAAGGAGAACCGAGGCTTGAAAAGCATCAGAATAAACCCTTTAAAAAAAAAAAAAATTGAATCAACCCCAAACAAAACCTCTATTCAACAGAGACGGAGAAATGCGCAACATTTAATTGTCCCCCCCGAAAGCAATTTTTGTCCTGCCGACAGAATTAAGACGATCTCCGACTAATTTTACAGCTCTCAAAATATTTTGGGTAGGGGAATTGGGAAGGAATTTCAGAGACCAGGCTCATTTCCAGGGGATTTAGGGCTGAAAGCTGGCTCTAACCTTTCCCCCTCCGTTCCTCCCCACTCCCCCTTCCCTCGGCAATTGCAAAAAATCACAGCCCAGCAGATATATTTTTCCCCTCACACGCTCCCAAATCACAGGGAATGTCCCCAAACCGAAGTCGCTCGCCCGGCCCGGCCCCTCCGGCAGCCCGCGGTGCCCTCCCCTTCCCCGGCGTCTCCTTTGTAGCCGAGCCCAGAGGCGAGGGGAGGGGGGTCGGAGATGCCCCTATTTCGAAGGCACAGCCCCCTCCCCGTGCCGGCTCCCTCTCTCCTCCCTTGATTTCTCTTTTAAGGCGTTTATTTTCCTGGCAGCCCCTTTCTCCCGCCCCGCAAAGCCGAGGGAGCCCGGCTGCAGCCCGGCGCGGAGGCGATGCTCGGCTGCTCCCCTCCCCACCTCTCCTTCCCGAGGCAGCCCCCCACCAACCGCTCTCCCCAGTGACTCCAGTTCAGCGTTTTAAGGCCCTAATGAGTGTTGACAAGTTTAATGAGTTTGTTTTAAAGAGGAAAAAACTGGTCAAGTCGAGATTTCCGAGTCAAATCCATTAGGAGATCCCATTCAAACCCCTCCTGACAGCTCAGCCGCTCTCACACTTCACCAGCCAGCGCAGGGCCGGGCTGCGGTGTGAACCCGATCCCCCCGCCCCACAGCGGGCCCCCCCCCGCCCGGGATGCGGCGAGCCAGGGTTGTCATTGCCCGGGGAGAGCAGCCCGTCCCCGGCGCCTCTTGCAGGGATGGACCCCGGGTTGCCCGGGATGGAGGATTCCCCCCTCCCGCCCCGAGGAGGCGGCGACCCTCGGGGCTGCCCCCTGAAGAGGATGGAGGGGGCTCATCCGCACCCCCTGGGGGGATAGGGAACCCCCTAAACCCGCCCTACGGGGCAAGGGCCGAGAGAACCCGGCAACGAAACGGGACTGTCCAGCCACGCAATAACCTCGCATTTCTATAGGAAATAGCACTAAACGCCCCGCTGTCCCCGTCTCTTTCTGTCTCCCCCCAACCTTCATATAAGCAAACATCCCTGTGAAGCCGAGGTGGAGGTCACGTTAAGTCATGCAGTCTGACTTGGTGAACTTTGAGCTGGGTGATTAGGAGGGGGGTTCTCCTTTTTCAATTTCTCCACTTCCTAGGTCTCTCCATTGTTCCAATTCCAAACAGCTGCTGGTGCTAATCTTTCGGTTATTTGCAATCAGGAGGAAGAAATACCCACACCCTAGAGTGCTCCGATATTAGCCTTGCCAGTGGCGTAAAGAGCCCACTGGAAGCTGGGGAGATGGATAAAAACAAAACAGACCCAAGTTATTGAACTCAGTTTGACTCTGAGCTTTTCAGGTACCTCTCAATCCCAAAATCTGTGCCGGCAGAAAGCCATGGAAATCAGGCTTACAGGTACCACCACATCACTTAAGGCCAGACCTGATTTTTTTTCCAAAGGTTAAACTCCTCCATCCACTCAAAGTCTGGCCAGGACAGGAGGGGAGGGGGGGAAATACCAACCGAGGGTGAACAGGGAGGAAAAGAAAGACCACAAAAGCCCAGTTGGAGGCAAACCTGGAGAGCTATGCCCAGGAGGGTTTTGCTCGAGCTGGCTCTGAAGGATTCTTTTTTTTTTTTTTTTTTTTTTTTTGAGTTATTATTAAGAAGGGATGGAGTAACTAAAGACTTGAAGGAACCTGCAGTTTCCCTCATGCAAAAGAAACCATACTACTTATGTGTGTGGAGGTGGTGATGCACGGCAGTGCTCTGCCCCATGCGGGCAGGTAGGAGATCCCCTTCTAACTCATTTATTCCCCTAATAAACAGGGCGATGGGTGCCGGGTAATGATGGGTGCCTACCTTGAGGCATCCCGAAGGAGAGAGGGGAATCGCCCCTCGCTTTCCAGGCAACACTAACAGCTCAAACCTTTGCCAAGAGCCTTAAAAACGGAGCTCCTAAAATTGCTGGGGTGGCCCCACACGTGTCCAGGCCGGGAATAAACCATCGTTTTCTCGGGGGTTTATTAATATGCTGCCCTGGCTCTGCCGGGGGGGAACCCATTAGGCCTTGATAGTCTTACACAGCCCCTGCCTGGCCCGCAGCCCTCTCACCAGCAACGCGAAGCCTTTATTGGTTTACTTAGGTGTTAATCCCTTAACAATCAAGTTGTCTGACCATGGAGCCCCGTCTCTATTCTTGTTTACATCTAATTACGGGGCTGAAATGCCACTTCCCTTCCCAACCTTCCCCCTCGTGTCCCGTTCCCCCTCCCCAAGCCTTCAAACCAACTTTCATTTCACCCCCTTTAAGCAGGTAAAGCCCCTTCTCCCGGGGAAGCAATTGAAGATAATTACAGCAGCGGTGGCTCGGCAACATCTTGGGCTGGGAAAAAGGAGGCTGGCTGCGGGAGAAAGGGCTCAGGGCACCAAAAAAAACGGTGTCCCCCGCAGCACAGCGCACTTTTGGAGACGGCGTGGCCCTTCTCTCTTGCATCCACCCTCCCTTACCCCAGCGGAGACCCTCCCTCCAGTCCCCAAGATCTGCAGATGGAAGGAAGAGCTCTCCCGTCCCGGTGTCAGAAGCATCTCAGAGCTTCCCTTAATTCAATTAAACCTCCTAACTCCAGGAAACCAGCGGAGATCCACCCAAAGCAAGCCAGTAGCCGGGACTAACAAAGGACCTTTCTTTCCAGAGGGTGTAGGGACCCCGCTGGCCCATGTGTCATCCATACTCAGCGACTCCTGCCTCTTCGGGGTTAACGATTCAGACACCACTGCGAGCTCTGGGACTGCAACTTGGCTTAGATAGCGTCTCAGCCCTGGGGCAATTCCTCTAAATCAATTTTCAAAACAATCAGTTTAGGGGCTTTTAATTAAGCTTTAAACCAGTGGTTAAAAATAGCAGTTTACTTCTTTGGGATGCAAACTAGGCTAGCATAAAAATAAATCAGAGAGACGGGCCCGCTGCCTTTTGGGATTCAGGGAAACGTAGATTATATACGTCCCAAGATTACGAGGATTTTTTTTCTTTCTTTCTTCTAATACTTATTCTCTCTCACAGCAGCTGCTCTTTCCCTGCCAGACAGTGAGCTGTCCGTAGGACCGCAAAGCCGGCGGATGCCGTGCAGCTTTCCCAAAGCAAAGCAAAATTTCCGCAAGCAAACCTCGCCACCCCGATCCTTGGTCAGCATCCCGCTGCGAACAGCAGGTTCACAGCCTTTTTCTATATATCACGAAGGGGGGAAATAAAATAAAATAAAATAAAATAAAATAAAATAAAATAAAATAAAATAAAATAAAATAAAATAAAATAAAATAAAGTAATCTGGCTGGGCTTATTGCAAGGAGGAAAAGCCCAGCCAGCCCCTCAGCCCGGAGATGGGAAAGCAGCAAACCCAGCCCACTCTCCACAAAGATGAATTTCGCTTAAGAGATGAATTTAGGCTCCTTTTGTGCCTTTGTAGTTTAAATCGGATCCTCCAGGTTCTTCCCACCTCCCCCCCACCCTCTTCCTTTGTTTAATACTTTTGTGATTACAGCAAAAGGGATGCTCGCAGGGCCCAGCCCGAAACACACGCTCCACACCTTTAAATCCCTTAAGCTGGAGCAGGTTTTTGGCTCCCCAGCCTCGGCCGGGAAGCAGATGCTTAAACGCAGCTCTTGCACCAAAAGCAGCTCTTTAAAGGGACCACTGCGTTAGGTTGATTAAAGAGTAATTAAGGGCGGTGGGACTCCTTTGGTACCCCTTCTAGGACTCTCCGTACCCGGAGGATTTCTCCCTAGGTGACCCAGATAAATTACAGATAGGGCTGAAATAACTTTTGTCCACGACGGGCCGGGATGAGCCTGGACCGCAAATCCCTGCTCAGCAGTGGCTAATGAGGCAGTCATGCAAAACGCAGCCAGTTAAACCTGAAAAGCAGCGGCGTGGGGTGACTTCTCCCTGCCAGACCCGCGGGGGATTCGCAGGCAGGTTTTTCCTTCGCAGCCCTACCCCCCCATCCCTCGCAGCCTGTAATTCACATCCTCTTCTTGCGGGGCCGAGCCCGGGGAGCAAGCGTGGCTCCTTGGCCAAACGCACAGCCGAGACCTTGACCCAGTTTATTCCCAGTTTGGGAAGAAAACCGGGGTCCGGTCGCTGGGGTTTTGTCCCGTCTCCGTGCTGCAGCAGCGAGGAGGAGGGGGATTTCCCCATGCTCCCCAAAGTTTGGGGAGAGACTAGATTGGGGTTACCACCAGCTTGGAAAGAGATGCTGCGAACAGCCCGGGGAGGATGCTCAGGTCGGCGGGGTGGGGACCCTGTACCGTCCCGGCTGTGTCCCCAAGAAGCAGGGCTTGGGTTTCTCCTCTGTCAGCGGGAGGAAAGACCCAAATCCCCCGTGGGGAAGGTGGAGAAGAGCTTTAAAAAATATAAAATCTCACGACGAGGGAAGACACACGGGCAAACAAGGGGGGGGGGGGGGGGGGGGGGGAATAACAAGGTTCGGAGGGCGAGTGGGAGCTTTCCCCGATCAACCTGCTCTTGGGTGGGGAGGGAGAAAAACCTTTCCCCAGTTGGATTAATTTCCACCAAAACTCTCTCCTTCCCATTCCGCGCTACTTTCAAGGACTTGCTGCTGCTGCTTTTCCTCCGCTCCTTTCCTGAGCATCCCTCCCCCCCCCGCCTCTCCCGCAAGCTCCTTCCCCCCCTTTAGATCTCAGCGTGTTTGCTCTTGACTTCATCCACTAAGTCAATAGTTTGGAGATGCCCTCATCCTCAGAGGCCCGAGCCCCCGTGTCCCCTCCCTGTTTTCTCCTGCGGATAATGGCAGCCTTTTGTCGTGTAATCAAGCTCCCGAGGGGTTGGGAGACAGATATAGATTCTTGGCATTTGTCGGTGAAAATGAAAGCTGGATTAGGCAGAGGCGGCTGCACACTCCATGGTAAAGGACAACAACTATTCCCCCATTGAAAGTCCCATTCTGGTTTGGTTATTTTATCTTTAAAAGTTGTTTGTATTTCTAAAGTGGCTATTGATGCACTTAGAAAGTGTAGCAAGCTGTAAAGCCTCGCTTCAAATGAAAGGCAGACAAAAAAAAAAGGAGGTTAAGGGGAGAAAACAGAGTGAGAAAAAATACCGTCAGAAAAGGAGGGGGGGGAGGGAGGAGGGGGGTGGCAAAAGAGTTAAAAAGATCAAATTCAGCCTGGGTAAAGTTTAAAATCGTAGAGAAAAGTCACGAAGTCACAGCAGCCGGGAAAGGAGCGAGGGCGCGGGGGTTTGAGCTCTGCCTTTTCCCTTCCCTGCCCGTTTGCCTGCCTCGCAGGGAAAAATAATGACAATATTTAGGTTTCCCTCCTGCTCATTGAGATGATGGGGGGGGGGGGGTTGGGAAGGGATATTTTTTTTCTCCGCGGGGGACACTTGACTCTTTGCAGCTGAACTTTAAACCTGACCAGCTTTCTGCTCTGCGCTAAAGTTATTTTATTCTTTAGCAATTGATCACAACCACCACCCTATTTTTCTCCTTGACAGAGGTTTGCTGAAATGCTCTTTGCCAAGCAGAAACGGGGAAGGTTGTCCATCTCTGCACTATGAACCTTTGAGCATTTTCCCTTGGCAAGCACGAGATTTTGACATTATATATATATATATAATTTTCCCCAAATATCACTTGGGTTTAGCCATCTTGGATCCCCACGTCCTTTAGATGCGTCTTAATCTGGGGCTGTACCGTCTCTCCCTCTTTACATACCCTCCTCCCAGTGAATAGGGGTGGCAAGAACCGGGTTATTTTGTTTGTTTGTTTAAAAAAACCCATTTGTTAAAACCCCCAAACTTTTCTCCTCCTTTTGCCGGAGTTTCAGGAATGGAAATTGCAGTTTACCCGCTGCGAGCATATTCAGCCGCACGCACAAGGGAGGGTTTGTGGCTGGAAGGAGATTAAGGGGAAAACTCCAGGAAAAAGAAACAGAGCAACAAGGTACAAACCAAATAGTCACATTCTCAGGGAAAAAAAAAAAAAAAAAAAGCTTCAAATAGCTCAATTTGCTGCTATTTAGCATCAAACAGGCATCTTCTCCAGAAGTGGTGAAAAAAATTAAACAGAATTAAGTTACTGCATAGAAATAACGAATCTCTCTGGAAAACGCCTGCCTTTTACTAAATACGCGGGTCTATGCGTGGGCATATATATATATATATATCTTTAAAATCACCAGCAGCTCCTGCTATCTGCCCTCTCTTGGATAATTTACACCATACAAAGGTTGGGGGCTATTAATCCCGCCCCCCCCCAGCCCCCATTCCTATTCATGTCAATGTTTCTTTCTTTTTCCGAGCAATCAAATGTGCCGGAGACAATTGTAGCGAATTTAAACATGACTGTCCCCAGAATATCCCTCGACATCGAAGTGTCCTTTGTACCTTCACCGTCTCCTTTTAAAGGCGTTTATACATTTTAAAATGCAAAATAATGCAGCGAGTGGATCTTTATTAAAGCGCAAGACGAGGCTCTGGTTGGATTGATTTTTGCACGAGAAAAAAAAAATCTTTACGAAGTTGTTTAACAGTGGGAAGTTTCACGGACAATTTAAGGACCCTTCTTCTAACTTTAAGCAAGGCGAAAATCACCCGAGTATTTTTAACTACACTTGGAGGATAGTTGCTCGAAAGCAGCTTCTCGTTGAGCAATCCTGTCGAGTCAACTTTCCTCCCTCTCCTTTAATTCCCAATAAAAATGCAAATCAATTCGTCCCCATAATGGAAACGAAAAAAAAAATATAGAATTGCGGTCGCTTCGGACTTTCCCCTCCACTCCAGATTTGGAAGCAAATGGAAATGGCAGGAATAGAATGAAAATTCCCTTGGAAAATGGGAAAATAACTTTTTTTTTTTTTTTTCGGGCGCCCCCCCCTTTCCCTCCCCTGGGTTTGGGGAGAGCAGTTTCATAACTGGCTTTCCCCCACCACCACTCCTCTCTCCCTCTTTTAAAGATGCCACCAGGTCACTTTGATCCGCGATCTTTTGGGTCTCCGGACAAAGAAGGCAGTGAAGGCTGAAGGCTGCCGGCTGTCCCCCCCCCACCCCCCCCCAGCTGCCCGCATCTCGCCCGGGAGGGAGCCCCGCCGACAGCCCTGCCCTCAGCCCCGCTCCCCAGGGTCAGGCAGAGTGCTGCCTTCCAATTTTAGCAACAACAACAACAACAAAAAAAAAACCACCACCAAACAAGAGAAGAGTGAAAACCAAGAAGGAGTTTTCCTCCCTCTTCCAGAGAGAGCGAGCGAGCCCGGGGGCAGGGGACAGCCAACTCGAAGGGAAGAACGGGTGTAAAAATAGTTTGTGCTTCCCCTGCCTCCTCCGAGCCCCCCCGAAACCTCCCTCCAGGCTGCGGGGCGTCCCTCCGTGGGGCTGAGGGGCCATCTTTCCGTGGGGCCGCGGGGCATTCCTCCGTGGGGCTGCGGGACATCCCCCCGTGCCCTCCCCGCGCCCCCCCCAGCCCACCTCTGGCGGGGCAGAGCAGCGGGGGGATGTCCCACAGCCCCACGGCGGGATGGATAGGCAAGGCAGCCCCCTCTTTGAACCTCGGCCTTTTTTGCCAAAAAAAAAAGGCTTTTTTTTTTTTTTTTTTTTTTTTTTTAAGTGGACAGGTGGAGGTGCAAGGGGAGCATCCCTCGAGTGGGATGCTGTTTGAGGGGAGGGAAACCCTCTATTTACAGCGCGACCCCCTCGCCTCACTTGCCCTCTCTCCAAGCAGACTTGACTAGTCTTTTTTAGTTATTTTTAATATATATATTAATTTTTAATTTTAAACAAGCACTTTTGCTCATCTTCCCCGACTCGACCCCAAACCCCTCCAGAGCCACAGAGCGGCGCGCCCGGCCGGGACCGCAGCCGCGCACAAAATGGATGAGCTAAGATGTCTCCCCAGCCGCAGACTTCATGAATGAGCGACCCCCTTCCCCTTTCCCTCCCCATCTCCGGCTATAGATTGATAGATATAGATATATTTTATGAATGAGCCGAGGGTCCTCCCCGCCTCCCCCTTGCCTTGGCTATCCCTGCAGAGCCTATAAACAGCAACGGCCCTTTACAACAATTCATCACAGGACCCAGAGCCATCCAAGCAAGTAATATGTAGCCTCAGATCTAGTATGTCCCACAAGACAGAGCGCCTGCTAATTAATAGACAGTGATTCCTGCAAGCAGCCCTAGCAGTCTGTAATATGATGAACTTCCTTTGTACCGGTGTCACCACAAATGTTTCTGATAAGGAAAGCATCCAAGGATCAAAGACTATAAGCTTCTCAATTTCCTCAAGCTGCCTCTACTTTTCCTCACCTACTTTTTCTTTTTCTTTTTCCCCCCTCCCTCTCCCCTTGCCAGCCCCTCCAAGGAGATGCAATCCTCCCTCTCCCTTCCGACAGCCCTGAGGACCGCTCAAGTGCAGGGGTCAGTCCTAGACCGTGCCCCCCAAAATATCACCATCATCATCACTTGCACCTTCGTATTCTGCCTTTAAAAAAAAAGAAAAAAAGCTCCGATTCTGGTTCTGCCCTTCCCCGCACCTCCTCATCTCTTCCCCACTTCTCCCAAACTCCGGATGACAAATGTCTTTATAAACAGGCATTAGCTGACATCTAATTTCTTTTGTGGCAAGATCATGCAAAGTGCGAGCACACAGGCGAGCTCTCCCGAGCGGGTACCAGCCCTGGTCGGGATGAGCCGCGAAGGAGAGTGTTTTTGGGGATGGGGGGAGGTGCCGGCAGAGTCGGGCGGGGGGAAGATGCAGCAAACCTCCCATCCCCGGGCACGCCGGCAAAGCCGCATCCCGATCCCAACCTCTCCTCCCTCCGTGAGCCGCACCTGCGCTTCCCAACTCCTTCGGGTTGTTTTTTTTTTTTTTGTTTTGTTTTGTTTTGTTTTGTTTGGGGGGGGGGGGGGGCGTTGATTGGGAAGGAGGGGACAAGGAGCCCCCGAAAAACCCAGCCCCCGAGGCTCTGGTTGCTCCACTTGCATCTTCAACGCTCCGGGGTGGGGGAAGCGGTGCCCAGCCGGGCAGGAGCAGCTCTCCCAGCCGCTCCCCGGCTCGGAGCCCTCCTCTGCTTCCCGACTGGGACACCCCCAGCATCTCCCCTCTCCGGAAAAAAAAAAAAAAAAAAAAAAAAAAAAGCAGAGCCCAAATCAGACTGAAGTTCAGATTAAATTAAAAAAAAAAAAAAAAAGCCAGTGGTAGAGAGAAGACTAATGTGGCAGCTGATTGAAATGGGCTTTTTTTTTTTTAAGAATAGTCTCTATAAATATATAATATCTCCAAAGCTCAGGTCTTAAGAGGGTCCCTTATTTGCTTTTTTTCCTTTTGTAGCAAACGTAATTTTCAGAAAGATACTCCCCCTTCCCCCCCCCCC